>NC_080034.1:36474214-37740683 GCF_030020395.1 Manis pentadactyla | reverse complement strand
GCCTCATATCAAATTTACCGAGTATCATAACTCCTCCAAGTGGTAAAGATACCTCAAGACAAATGCTGGGCATAGAAGCCACAGGGCATAAATATGCAAAGAAGTAAAAAGCTAAGCTTTTCAAACAATAAGGCTTCCCTCTCACTTACCAACTTCACATTTCCCTGTATGGCCCCGGAAGATGACTGGTTAGCCAGAGACGGGTAAGATTCCTCAAGGGAGGAACAACCTAAGACAGGCACAGTCGCAGGGGGGCCATCAGGTGAGAAATTGGGGATCAACAGAGGTGAGGCTTAGAACCTCACCCCCCCGTTCTGAGAGAAATCTTCTGCATACGTGGATGTTTTATTGCCCTGGTCTAGCTTGGATTAACACATAGTCTACAGGCACACACCTGATCATCTACATGTGCTCTCTTACAACACTAAACTATGTTTTCTACCTTTATCTTGTATCTACCTACCACTTCAGCATTTTATTAAAAATAATAATAATAAAGAGAGAAATGTGGTATCCACATATAAATCAAGTATAGAAACCAAATGAGTATTCATATTTGAACTGACTGTTTAGAGTTCATAATGCATGAACAAAACCGAAAGTTTCTGTGATGACTGCCCTTGTACTATTCACTATGTAACTTATTCACTATGTAAGAATTTGTTCTACATGTAAAAACTTGTTTGTTATGCCTCAGAAGATTGGAGACTGACAAAAATTAGGCTTGGGGTGGAATAATGATTGTGCATTGAGCATTGACTCCCCTATACAGAATTTTATTGTCGTTAACAACCATTTGATCAATAAATATGAGAGATGCCCTCACAAAAAAAAAAAAGAAGGACAGACTTCCAATGGTAAAATAAATTAGTAACCGGGATGTAATGTATAGCATAAGGAATATAGTCAAGATATTGTAGCAGCCTGGTAGGGTGATAGCTGGAACCTAGAATTATGTATATAAATGTTCTACCACTGTGTTGTACACTTGAAACTCATGTAATGTAATACTGTGTGTCAACTACCCTTCAATAAAAAATAATTATTTAAAAAAATAAAAAAATAAATAAATAATAAATATATATGCACCCAACACAGGAGCACCAGCATATGTGAAACAAATACTAACAGAACTAAAGGGGGATATAGACTGCAATGCATTCATTCTAGGAGACTTCAACACACCACTCACCCCAAAGGATAGATCCACTGGGCAGAAAATAAGTAAGGACACGGAAGCACTGAACAACACAGTAGAGCAGATGGACCTAATAGACATCTATAGAACTCTACATCCAAAAGCAGCGGGATATACATTCTTCTCAAGTGCACATGGAACATTCTCCAGAATAGACCACATACTAGGCCACAAAAAGAGCCTCAGAAAATTCCAAAAGATTGAAATCCTACCAACCAACTTTTCAGACCACAAAGGCATAAAACTAGAACTAAACTGTACAAAGAAAGCAAAGAGGCTCACAAACACATGGAGGCTTAACAACACGCTCCTAAATAATCAATGGATCAATGACCAAATCAAAATGGAGATCCAGCAATATATGGAAACAAATGACAACAACAACACTAAGTCCCAACTTCTGTGGGACACAGCAAAAGCAGTCTTAAGAGGAAAGTATATAGCAATCCAAGCATATTTAAAAAAGGAAGAGCAATCCCAAATGAATGGTCTAATGTCACAATTATCGAAATTGGAAAAAGAAGAACAGATGAGGCCTAAGGTCAGCAGAAGGAGGGACATAATAAAGATCAGAGAAGAAATAAATAAAATTGAGAAAAATAAAACAAAAGCAAAAATCAATGAAACCAAGAGCTGGTTCTTCGAGAAAATAAACAAAATAGATAAGCCTCTAGCCAGACTTATTAAGAAGAAAAGAGAGTCAACACAAATCAACAGTATCAGAAACGAGAAAGGAAAAATCACGACGGACCCCACGGAAATGCAAAGAATTATTGGAGAATACTATGAAAACCTATATGCTAACAAGCTGGGAAACCTAGGAGAAATGGACAACTTCCTAGAAAAATATAACCTTCCAAGATTGACCCAGGAAGAAACAGAAAATCTAAACAGACCAATTACCAGCAACGAAATTGAAGCGGTAATCAAAAAACTACCAAAGAACAAAACCCCCGGGCCAGATGGATTTACCTCGGAATTTTATCAGACATACAGGGAAGACATAATACCCATTCTCCTTAAAGTTTTCCAAAAAATAGAGGAGGAGGGGATACTCCCAAACTCATTCTATGAAGCTAACATCACCCTAATACCAAAACCAGGCAAAGACCCCACAAAAAAAGAAAACTACAGACCAATATCCCTGATGAACGTAGATGCAAAAATACTCAACAAAATATTAGCAAACCGAATTCAAAAATACATCAAAAGGATCATACACCATGACCAAGTGGGATTCATCCCAGGGATGCAAGGATGGTACAACATTCGAAAGTCCATCAACATCATCCACCACATCAACAAAAAGAAAGACAAAAACCACATGATCATCTCCATAGATGCTGAAAAAGCATTTGACAAAGTTCAACATCCATTCATGTTAAAAACTCTCAGCAAAATGGGAATAGAGGGCAAGTACCTCAACATAATAAAGGCCATCTATGATAAACCCACAGCCAACATTATATTGAACAGCGAGAAGCTGAAAGCATTTCCTCTGAGATCGGGAACTAGACAGGGATGCCCACTCTCTCCACTGTTATTTAACATAGTACTGGAGGTCCTAGCCACGGCAATCAGACAAAGCAAAGAAATACAAGGAATCCAGATTGGTAAAGAAGAAGTTAAACTGTCACTATTTGCAGATGACATGATACTGTACATAAAAAACCCTAAAGACTCCACCCCAAAACTACTAGAACTGATATCGGAATACAGCAAAGTTGCAGGATACAAAATCAACACACAGAAATCTGTGGCTTTCCTATATACTAACAATGAACCAACAGAAAGAGAAATCAGGAAAACAACTCCATTCACAATTGCATCAAAAAAAATAAAATACCTAGGAATAAACCTAACCAAAGAAGTGAAAGACTTATACTCTGAAAACTACAAGTCACTCTTAAGAGAAATTAAAGGGGACACTAACAGATGGAAACTCATCCCATGCTCGTGGCTAGGAAGAATTAATATCGTCAAAATGGCCATCCTGCCCAAAGCAATATACAGATTTGATGCAATCCCTATGAAACTACCAGCAACATTCTTCAATGAACTGGAACAAATAATTCAAAAATTCATATGGAAACACAAAAGACCCCGAATAGCCAAAGCAATCCTGAGAAAGAAGAATAAAGTAGGGGGGATCTCACTCCCCAACTTCAAGCTCTACTATAAAGCCATAGTAATCAAGACAATTTGGTACTGGCACAAGAGCAGAGCCACAGACCAATGGAACAGACTAGAGAATCCAGACATTAACCCAGACATATATGGTCAATTAATATTTGATAAAGGAGCCATGGACATACAATGGCGAAATGACAGTCTCTTCAACAGGTGGTGCTGGCAAAACTGGACAGCTACATGTAGGAGAATGAAACTGGACCATTGTCTAACCCCATATACAAAAGTAAACTCAAAATGGATCAAAGACCTGAATGTAAGCCATGAAACCATTAAACTCTTGGAAGAAAACATAGGCGAAAACCTCTTAGACATAAACATGAGTGACCTCTTCTTGAACATATCTCCCCGGGCAAGGAAAACAACAGCAAAAATGAATAAGTGGGACTATATTAAGCTGAAAAGCTTCTGTACAGCAAAAGACACCATCAATAGAACAAGAAGGATCCCTACAGTATGGGAGAATATATTTGAAAATGACACATCCGATAAAGGCTTGACGTCCAGAATATATAAGGAGCTCACACGCCTCAACAAACAAAAAACAAATAACCCAATTAAAAAATGGGCAGAGGAACTGAACAGACAGTTCTCCAAAAAAGAAATACAGATGGCCAACAGACACATGAAAAGATGCTCCACATCGCTAATTATCAGAGAAATGCAAAGTAAAACTACAATGAGCTATCACCTCACACCAGTAAGGATGGCTGCCATCCAAAAGACAAACAACAACAAATGTTGGCGAGGCTGTGGAGAAAGGGGAACCCTCCTACACTGCTGGTGGGAATGTAAACTAGTTCAACCATTGTGGAAAGCAGTATGGAGGTATATCAAAATGCTCAAAACAGACTTACCATTTGACCCAGGAATTGCACTCCTAGGAATTTACCCTAAGAACGCAGCAATCAAGTTTGAGAAAGACAGATGCACCCCTATGTTTATTGCAGCACTATTTACAATAGCCAAGAATTGGAAGCAACCTAAATGTCCATCAATAGATGAATGGATAAAGAAGATGTGGTACATATACACAATGGAATACTACTCAGCCATAAGAAAAGGGCAAATCCAATCATTTGCAGCAACATGGATGGAGCTGGAGGGTATTATGCTCAGTGAAACAAGCCAAGCGGAGAAAGAGAAATACCAAATGATTTCACTTATCTGTGGAATATAAGAACAAAGGAAAAACTGAAGGAACAAAACAGCAGCAGAATCACAGAACTCAAGAATGGACTAACAGGTACCAAAGGGAAAGGGACTGGGGAGGATGGGTGGGTAGGGAGGGATAAGGGGGGGAGAAGTAGGGGGGTATTAAGATTAACATACATGGGGGGGGGTAGGAGAAAAGGGAGGGCTGTACAACACAGAGAAGGCAAGTAGTGATTCTACAACATTTTGCTATGCTGATGGACAGTGACTGTAAAGGGGTTTATAGGGGAGACCTGGTATAGGGGAGAGCCTAGTAAACATAATATTCGTCATGTAAGTGTAGATTAGTGATACCAAAAACAAAGCAAAAAAAAAAAAAAGGGCAGTTCCTGTGTGGTAACCTCCAACGAGTTCTACACAAGGGTATAAAGGGCATATAAAAGTGTAGGCAAAGGGTCTGTTTGTGTTTATACAGAGGATCAAAGCCTAATTGGGCTACCCCGAAAATGAACTAAGATACGATATGAAAAAGAACTTCCAACATCTGCACTCTCTGGAAGACTCATGCCAGAAGATGATCATCAAAAAACCCCAACAAAGATCCACGCACTGCTACAGGTGTAGATGCACTCATCCCACCAGTTCCTGGACTTGCCATGGGAATGAAGAAGGAGATATCTAAGCTGGCCTGTGCATACAGTAATACAACAAATTTGACTGGATCTATACTGTTGGAACTCAACCAAGAATTTGGAGAAGTGCAAATTGTAGCGCTCCAAACTCTTACAACTACAGACTATTTACTGTTAAAAGAACATATGGCATGTGAACAGTCCCCAGGAATGGGTTGTTTTAATCTGTCTGATTTCTCTCAGACTGTTCAAGTTCAGTTGGACAATATCCACCATATCATAGATAAGTTTTCACAAATGCCTAAGGTGCCTTAATGGTTTTCTTGGTTTCACTGGAGATGGCTGGTAATTACAGATATGCTTTGGTTATGTAACTATACTCCTATTATGTTAATGTGTGTGCGCAATTTAAGTAGTAGCTTAAAACCTATATATGCTGAAGTTACTCTACAAGAAGATATGTCAAAGAAATAATCAATCCTCCCATGTTTTCTTCCGCCTGCTACTTCTATAGCTTTTCTTCTTCCTTCCTAATTACAACCCTTAAATAGAATTCGTGCCTCATATCAAATTTACCGAGTATCATAACTCCTCCAAGTGGTAAAGATACCTCAAGACAAATGCTGGGCATAGAAGCCACAGGGCATAAATATGCAAAGAAGTAAAAAGCTAAGCTTTTCAAACAATAAGGCTTCCCTCTCACTTACCAACTTCACATTTCCCTGTATGGCCCCGGAAGATGACTGGTTAGCCAGAGACGGGTAAGATTCCTCAAGGGAGGAACAACCTAAGACAGGCACAGTCGCAGGGGGGCCATCAGGTGAGAAATTGGGGATCAACAGAGGTGAGGCTTAGAACCTCACCCCCCCGTTCTGAGAGAAATCTTCTGCATACGTGGATGTTTTATTGCCCTGGTCTAGCTTGGATTAACACATAGTCTACAGGCACACACCTGATCATCTACATGTGCTCTCTTACAACACTAAACTATGTTTTCTACCTTTATCTTGTATCTACCTACCACTTCAGCATTTTATTAAAAATAATAATAATAAAGAGAGAAATGTGGTATCCACATATAAATCAAGTATAGAAACCAAATGAGTATTCATATTTGAACTGACTGTTTAGAGTTCATAATGCATGAACAAAACCGAAAGTTTCTGTGATGACTGCCCTTGTACTATTCACTATGTAACTTATTCACTATGTAAGAATTTGTTCTACATGTAAAAACTTGTTTGTTATGCCTCAGAAGATTGGAGACTGACAAAAATTAGGCTTGGGGTGGAATAATGATTGTGCATTGAGCATTGACTCCCCTATACAGAATTTTATTGTCGTTAACAACCATTTGATCAATAAATATGAGAGATGCCCTCACAAAAAAAAAAAAGAAGGACAGACTTCCAATGGTAAAATAAATTAGTAACCGGGATGTAATGTATAGCATAAGGAATATAGTCAAGATATTGTAGCAGCCTGGTAGGGTGATAGCTGGAACCTAGAATTATGTATATAAATGTTCTACCACTGTGTTGTACACTTGAAACTCATGTAATGTAATACTGTGTGTCAACTACCCTTCAATAAAAAATAATTATTTAAAAAAAAAAATAAATAAATAATAAATAAATATATATGCACCCAACACAGGAGCACCAGCATATGTGAAACAAATACTAACAGAACTAAAGGGGGATATAGACTGCAATGCATTCATTCTAGGAGACTTCAACACACCACTCACCCCAAAGGATAGATCCACTGGGCAGAAAATAAGTAAGGACACGGAAGCACTGAACAACACAGTAGAGCAGATGGACCTAATAGACATCTATAGAACTCTACATCCAAAAGCAGCGGGATATACATTCTTCTCAAGTGCACATGGAACATTCTCCAGAATAGACCACATACTAGGCCACAAAAAGAGCCTCAGAAAATTCCAAAAGATTGAAATCCTACCAACCAACTTTTCAGACCACAAAGGCATAAAACTAGAACTAAACTGTACAAAGAAAGCAAAGAGGCTCACAAACACATGGAGGCTTAACAACACGCTCCTAAATAATCAATGGATCAATGACCAAATCAAAATGGAGATCCAGCAATATATGGAAACAAATGACAACAACAACACTAAGTCCCAACTTCTGTGGGACACAGCAAAAGCAGTCTTAAGAGGAAAGTATATAGCAATCCAAGCATATTTAAAAAAGGAAGAGCAATCCCAAATGAATGGTCTAATGTCACAATTATCGAAATTGGAAAAAGAAGAACAGATGAGGCCTAAGGTCAGCAGAAGGAGGGACATAATAAAGATCAGAGAAGAAATAAATAAAATTGAGAAAAATAAAACAAAAGCAAAAATCAATGAAACCAAGAGCTGGTTCTTCGAGAAAATAAACAAAATAGATAAGCCTCTAGCCAGACTTATTAAGAAGAAAAGAGAGTCAACACAAATCAACAGTATCAGAAACGAGAAAGGAAAAATCACGACGGACCCCACGGAAATGCAAAGAATTATTGGAGAATACTATGAAAACCTATATGCTAACAAGCTGGGAAACCTAGGAGAAATGGACAACTTCCTAGAAAAATATAACCTTCCAAGATTGACCCAGGAAGAAACAGAAAATCTAAACAGACCAATTACCAGCAACGAAATTGAAGCGGTAATCAAAAAACTACCAAAGAACAAAACCCCCGGGCCAGATGGATTTACCTCGGAATTTTATCAGACATACAGGGAAGACATAATACCCATTCTCCTTAAAGTTTTCCAAAAAATAGAGGAGGAGGGGATACTCCCAAACTCATTCTATGAAGCTAACATCACCCTAATACCAAAACCAGGCAAAGACCCCACAAAAAAAGAAAACTACAGACCAATATCCCTGATGAACGTAGATGCAAAAATACTCAACAAAATATTAGCAAACCGAATTCAAAAATACATCAAAAGGATCATACACCATGACCAAGTGGGATTCATCCCAGGGATGCAAGGATGGTACAACATTCGAAAGTCCATCAACATCATCCACCACATCAACAAAAAGAAAGACAAAAACCACATGATCATCTCCATAGATGCTGAAAAAGCATTTGACAAAGTTCAACATCCATTCATGTTAAAAACTCTCAGCAAAATGGGAATAGAGGGCAAGTACCTCAACATAATAAAGGCCATCTATGATAAACCCACAGCCAACATTATATTGAACAGCGAGAAGCTGAAAGCATTTCCTCTGAGATCGGGAACTAGACAGGGATGCCCACTCTCTCCACTGTTATTTAACATAGTACTGGAGGTCCTAGCCACGGCAATCAGACAAAGCAAAGAAATACAAGGAATCCAGATTGGTAAAGAAGAAGTTAAACTGTCACTATTTGCAGATGACATGATACTGTACATAAAAAACCCTAAAGACTCCACCCCAAAACTACTAGAACTGATATCGGAATACAGCAAAGTTGCAGGATACAAAATCAACACACAGAAATCTGTGGCTTTCCTATATACTAACAATGAACCAACAGAAAGAGAAATCAGGAAAACAACTCCATTCACAATTGCATCAAAAAAAATAAAATACCTAGGAATAAACCTAACCAAAGAAGTGAAAGACTTATACTCTGAAAACTACAAGTCACTCTTAAGAGAAATTAAAGGGGACACTAACAGATGGAAACTCATCCCATGCTCGTGGCTAGGAAGAATTAATATCGTCAAAATGGCCATCCTGCCCAAAGCAATATACAGATTTGATGCAATCCCTATGAAACTACCAGCAACATTCTTCAATGAACTGGAACAAATAATTCAAAAATTCATATGGAAACACAAAAGACCCCGAATAGCCAAAGCAATCCTGAGAAAGAAGAATAAAGTAGGGGGGATCTCACTCCCCAACTTCAAGCTCTACTATAAAGCCATAGTAATCAAGACAATTTGGTACTGGCACAAGAGCAGAGCCACAGACCAATGGAACAGACTAGAGAATCCAGACATTAACCCAGACATATATGGTCAATTAATATTTGATAAAGGAGCCATGGACATACAATGGCGAAATGACAGTCTCTTCAACAGGTGGTGCTGGCAAAACTGGACAGCTACATGTAGGAGAATGAAACTGGACCATTGTCTAACCCCATATACAAAAGTAAACTCAAAATGGATCAAAGACCTGAATGTAAGCCATGAAACCATTAAACTCTTGGAAGAAAACATAGGCGAAAACCTCTTAGACATAAACATGAGTGACCTCTTCTTGAACATATCTCCCCGGGCAAGGAAAACAACAGCAAAAATGAATAAGTGGGACTATATTAAGCTGAAAAGCTTCTGTACAGCAAAAGACACCATCAATAGAACAAGAAGGATCCCTACAGTATGGGAGAATATATTTGAAAATGACACATCCGATAAAGGCTTGACGTCCAGAATATATAAGGAGCTCACACGCCTCAACAAACAAAAAACAAATAACCCAATTAAAAAATGGGCAGAGGAACTGAACAGACAGTTCTCCAAAAAAGAAATACAGATGGCCAACAGACACATGAAAAGATGCTCCACATCGCTAATTATCAGAGAAATGCAAAGTAAAACTACAATGAGCTATCACCTCACACCAGTAAGGATGGCTGCCATCCAAAAGACAAACAACAACAAATGTTGGCGAGGCTGTGGAGAAAGGGGAACCCTCCTACACTGCTGGTGGGAATGTAAACTAGTTCAACCATTGTGGAAAGCAGTATGGAGGTATATCAAAATGCTCAAAACAGACTTACCATTTGACCCAGGAATTGCACTCCTAGGAATTTACCCTAAGAACGCAGCAATCAAGTTTGAGAAAGACAGATGCACCCCTATGTTTATTGCAGCACTATTTACAATAGCCAAGAATTGGAAGCAACCTAAATGTCCATCAATAGATGAATGGATAAAGAAGATGTGGTACATATACACAATGGAATACTACTCAGCCATAAGAAAAGGGCAAATCCAATCATTTGCAGCAACATGGATGGAGCTGGAGGGTATTATGCTCAGTGAAACAAGCCAAGCGGAGAAAGAGAAATACCAAATGATTTCACTTATCTGTGGAATATAAGAACAAAGGAAAAACTGAAGGAACAAAACAGCAGCAGAATCACAGAACTCAAGAATGGACTAACAGGTACCAAAGGGAAAGGGACTGGGGAGGATGGGTGGGTAGGGAGGGATAAGGGGGGGAGAAGTAGGGGGGTATTAAGATTAACATACATGGGGGGGGGTAGGAGAAAAGGGAGGGCTGTACAACACAGAGAAGGCAAGTAGTGATTCTACAACATTTTGCTATGCTGATGGACAGTGACTGTAAAGGGGTTTATAGGGGAGACCTGGTATAGGGGAGAGCCTAGTAAACATAATATTCGTCATGTAAGTGTAGATTAGTGATACCAAAAACAAAGCAAAAAAAAAAAAAAAGGGCAGTTCCTGTGTGGTAACCTCCAACGAGTTCTACACAAGGGTATAAAGGGCATATAAAAGTGTAGGCAAAGGGTCTGTTTGTGTTTATACAGAGGATCAAAGCCTAATTGGGCTACCCCGAAAATGAACTAAGATACGATATGAAAAAGAACTTCCAACATCTGCACTCTCTGGAAGACTCATGCCAGAAGATGATCATCAAAAAACCCCAACAAAGATCCACGCACTGCTACAGGTGTAGATGCACTCATCCCACCAGTTCCTGGACTTGCCATGGGAATGAAGAAGGAGATATCTAAGCTGGCCTGTGCATACAGTAATACAACAAATTTGACTGGATCTATACTGTTGGAACTCAACCAAGAATTTGGAGAAGTGCAAATTGTAGCGCTCCAAACTCTTACAACTACAGACTATTTACTGTTAAAAGAACATATGGCATGTGAACAGTCCCCAGGAATGGGTTGTTTTAATCTGTCTGATTTCTCTCAGACTGTTCAAGTTCAGTTGGACAATATCCACCATATCATAGATAAGTTTTCACAAATGCCTAAGGTGCCTTAATGGTTTTCTTGGTTTCACTGGAGATGGCTGGTAATTACAGATATGCTTTGGTTATGTAACTATACTCCTATTATGTTAATGTGTGTGCGCAATTTAAGTAGTAGCTTAAAACCTATATATGCTGAAGTTACTCTACAAGAAGATATGTCAAAGAAATAATCAATCCTCCCATGTTTTCTTCCGCCTGCTACTTCTATAGCTTTTCTTCTTCCTTCCTAATTACAACCCTTAAATAGAATTCGTGCCTCATATCAAATTTACCGAGTATCATAACTCCTCCAAGTGGTAAAGATACCTCAAGACAAATGCTGGGCATAGAAGCCACAGGGCATAAATATGCAAAGAAGTAAAAAGCTAAGCTTTTCAAACAATAAGGCTTCCCTCTCACTTACCAACTTCACATTTCCCTGTATGGCCCCGGAAGATGACTGGTTAGCCAGAGACGGGTAAGATTCCTCAAGGGAGGAACAACCTAAGACAGGCACAGTCGCAGGGGGGCCATCAGGTGAGAAATTGGGGATCAACAGAGGTGAGGCTTAGAACCTCACCCCCCCGTTCTGAGAGAAATCTTCTGCATACGTGGATGTTTTATTGCCCTGGTCTAGCTTGGATTAACACATAGTCTACAGGCACACACCTGATCATCTACATGTGCTCTCTTACAACACTAAACTATGTTTTCTACCTTTATCTTGTATCTACCTACCACTTCAGCATTTTATTAAAAATAATAATAATAAAGAGAGAAATGTGGTATCCACATATAAATCAAGTATAGAAACCAAATGAGTATTCATATTTGAACTGACTGTTTAGAGTTCATAATGCATGAACAAAACCGAAAGTTTCTGTGATGACTGCCCTTGTACTATTCACTATGTAACTTATTCACTATGTAAGAATTTGTTCTACATGTAAAAACTTGTTTGTTATGCCTCAGAAGATTGGAGACTGACAAAAATTAGGCTTGGGGTGGAATAATGATTGTGCATTGAGCATTGACTCCCCTATACAGAATTTTATTGTCGTTAACAACCATTTGATCAATAAATATGAGAGATGCCCTCACAAAAAAAAAAAAGAAGGACAGACTTCCAATGGTAAAATAAATTAGTAACCGGGATGTAATGTATAGCATAAGGAATATAGTCAAGATATTGTAGCAGCCTGGTAGGGTGATAGCTGGAACCTAGAATTATGTATATAAATGTTCTACCACTGTGTTGTACACTTGAAACTCATGTAATGTAATACTGTGTGTCAACTACCCTTCAATAAAAAATAATTATTTAAAAAAAAAAATAAATAAATAATAAATAAATATATATGCACCCAACACAGGAGCACCAGCATATGTGAAACAAATACTAACAGAACTAAAGGGGGATATAGACTGCAATGCATTCATTCTAGGAGACTTCAACACACCACTCACCCCAAAGGATAGATCCACTGGGCAGAAAATAAGTAAGGACACGGAAGCACTGAACAACACAGTAGAGCAGATGGACCTAATAGACATCTATAGAACTCTACATCCAAAAGCAGCGGGATATACATTCTTCTCAAGTGCACATGGAACATTCTCCAGAATAGACCACATACTAGGCCACAAAAAGAGCCTCAGAAAATTCCAAAAGATTGAAATCCTACCAACCAACTTTTCAGACCACAAAGGCATAAAACTAGAACTAAACTGTACAAAGAAAGCAAAGAGGCTCACAAACACATGGAGGCTTAACAACACGCTCCTAAATAATCAATGGATCAATGACCAAATCAAAATGGAGATCCAGCAATATATGGAAACAAATGACAACAACAACACTAAGTCCCAACTTCTGTGGGACACAGCAAAAGCAGTCTTAAGAGGAAAGTATATAGCAATCCAAGCATATTTAAAAAAGGAAGAGCAATCCCAAATGAATGGTCTAATGTCACAATTATCGAAATTGGAAAAAGAAGAACAGATGAGGCCTAAGGTCAGCAGAAGGAGGGACATAATAAAGATCAGAGAAGAAATAAATAAAATTGAGAAAAATAAAACAAAAGCAAAAATCAATGAAACCAAGAGCTGGTTCTTCGAGAAAATAAACAAAATAGATAAGCCTCTAGCCAGACTTATTAAGAAGAAAAGAGAGTCAACACAAATCAACAGTATCAGAAACGAGAAAGGAAAAATCACGACGGACCCCACGGAAATGCAAAGAATTATTGGAGAATACTATGAAAACCTATATGCTAACAAGCTGGGAAACCTAGGAGAAATGGACAACTTCCTAGAAAAATATAACCTTCCAAGATTGACCCAGGAAGAAACAGAAAATCTAAACAGACCAATTACCAGCAACGAAATTGAAGCGGTAATCAAAAAACTACCAAAGAACAAAACCCCCGGGCCAGATGGATTTACCTCGGAATTTTATCAGACATACAGGGAAGACATAATACCCATTCTCCTTAAAGTTTTCCAAAAAATAGAGGAGGAGGGGATACTCCCAAACTCATTCTATGAAGCTAACATCACCCTAATACCAAAACCAGGCAAAGACCCCACAAAAAAAGAAAACTACAGACCAATATCCCTGATGAACGTAGATGCAAAAATACTCAACAAAATATTAGCAAACCGAATTCAAAAATACATCAAAAGGATCATACACCATGACCAAGTGGGATTCATCCCAGGGATGCAAGGATGGTACAACATTCGAAAGTCCATCAACATCATCCACCACATCAACAAAAAGAAAGACAAAAACCACATGATCATCTCCATAGATGCTGAAAAAGCATTTGACAAAGTTCAACATCCATTCATGTTAAAAACTCTCAGCAAAATGGGAATAGAGGGCAAGTACCTCAACATAATAAAGGCCATCTATGATAAACCCACAGCCAACATTATATTGAACAGCGAGAAGCTGAAAGCATTTCCTCTGAGATCGGGAACTAGACAGGGATGCCCACTCTCTCCACTGTTATTTAACATAGTACTGGAGGTCCTAGCCACGGCAATCAGACAAAGCAAAGAAATACAAGGAATCCAGATTGGTAAAGAAGAAGTTAAACTGTCACTATTTGCAGATGACATGATACTGTACATAAAAAACCCTAAAGACTCCACCCCAAAACTACTAGAACTGATATCGGAATACAGCAAAGTTGCAGGATACAAAATCAACACACAGAAATCTGTGGCTTTCCTATATACTAACAATGAACCAACAGAAAGAGAAATCAGGAAAACAACTCCATTCACAATTGCATCAAAAAAAATAAAATACCTAGGAATAAACCTAACCAAAGAAGTGAAAGACTTATACTCTGAAAACTACAAGTCACTCTTAAGAGAAATTAAAGGGGACACTAACAGATGGAAACTCATCCCATGCTCGTGGCTAGGAAGAATTAATATCGTCAAAATGGCCATCCTGCCCAAAGCAATATACAGATTTGATGCAATCCCTATGAAACTACCAGCAACATTCTTCAATGAACTGGAACAAATAATTCAAAAATTCATATGGAAACACAAAAGACCCCGAATAGCCAAAGCAATCCTGAGAAAGAAGAATAAAGTAGGGGGGATCTCACTCCCCAACTTCAAGCTCTACTATAAAGCCATAGTAATCAAGACAATTTGGTACTGGCACAAGAGCAGAGCCACAGACCAATGGAACAGACTAGAGAATCCAGACATTAACCCAGACATATATGGTCAATTAATATTTGATAAAGGAGCCATGGACATACAATGGCGAAATGACAGTCTCTTCAACAGGTGGTGCTGGCAAAACTGGACAGCTACATGTAGGAGAATGAAACTGGACCATTGTCTAACCCCATATACAAAAGTAAACTCAAAATGGATCAAAGACCTGAATGTAAGCCATGAAACCATTAAACTCTTGGAAGAAAACATAGGCGAAAACCTCTTAGACATAAACATGAGTGACCTCTTCTTGAACATATCTCCCCGGGCAAGGAAAACAACAGCAAAAATGAATAAGTGGGACTATATTAAGCTGAAAAGCTTCTGTACAGCAAAAGACACCATCAATAGAACAAGAAGGATCCCTACAGTATGGGAGAATATATTTGAAAATGACACATCCGATAAAGGCTTGACGTCCAGAATATATAAGGAGCTCACACGCCTCAACAAACAAAAAACAAATAACCCAATTAAAAAATGGGCAGAGGAACTGAACAGACAGTTCTCCAAAAAAGAAATACAGATGGCCAACAGACACATGAAAAGATGCTCCACATCGCTAATTATCAGAGAAATGCAAAGTAAAACTACAATGAGCTATCACCTCACACCAGTAAGGATGGCTGCCATCCAAAAGACAAACAACAACAAATGTTGGCGAGGCTGTGGAGAAAGGGGAACCCTCCTACACTGCTGGTGGGAATGTAAACTAGTTCAACCATTGTGGAAAGCAGTATGGAGGTATATCAAAATGCTCAAAACAGACTTACCATTTGACCCAGGAATTGCACTCCTAGGAATTTACCCTAAGAACGCAGCAATCAAGTTTGAGAAAGACAGATGCACCCCTATGTTTATTGCAGCACTATTTACAATAGCCAAGAATTGGAAGCAACCTAAATGTCCATCAATAGATGAATGGATAAAGAAGATGTGGTACATATACACAATGGAATACTACTCAGCCATAAGAAAAGGGCAAATCCAATCATTTGCAGCAACATGGATGGAGCTGGAGGGTATTATGCTCAGTGAAACAAGCCAAGCGGAGAAAGAGAAATACCAAATGATTTCACTTATCTGTGGAATATAAGAACAAAGGAAAAACTGAAGGAACAAAACAGCAGCAGAATCACAGAACTCAAGAATGGACTAACAGGTACCAAAGGGAAAGGGACTGGGGAGGATGGGTGGGTAGGGAGGGATAAGGGGGGGAGAAGTAGGGGGGTATTAAGATTAACATACATGGGGGGGGTAGGAGAAAAGGGAGGGCTGTACAACACAGAGAAGGCAAGTAGTGATTCTACAACATTTTGCTATGCTGATGGACAGTGACTGTAAAGGGGTTTATAGGGGAGACCTGGTATAGGGGAGAGCCTAGTAAACATAATATTCGTCATGTAAGTGTAGATTAGTGATACCAAAAACAAAGCAAAAAAAAAAAAAAAGGGCAGTTCCTGTGTGGTAACCTCCAACGAGTTCTACACAAGGGTATAAAGGGCATATAAAAGTGTAGGCAAAGGGTCTGTTTGTGTTTATACAGAGGATCAAAGCCTAATTGGGCTACCCCGAAAATGAACTAAGATACGATATGAAAAAGAACTTCCAACATCTGCACTCTCTGGAAGACTCATGCCAGAAGATGATCATCAAAAAACCCCAACAAAGATCCACGCACTGCTACAGGTGTAGATGCACTCATCCCACCAGTTCCTGGACTTGCCATGGGAATGAAGAAGGAGATATCTAAGCTGGCCTGTGCATACAGTAATACAACAAATTTGACTGGATCTATACTGTTGGAACTCAACCAAGAATTTGGAGAAGTGCAAATTGTAGCGCTCCAAACTCTTACAACTACAGACTATTTACTGTTAAAAGAACATATGGCATGTGAACAGTCCCCAGGAATGGGTTGTTTTAATCTGTCTGATTTCTCTCAGACTGTTCAAGTTCAGTTGGACAATATCCACCATATCATAGATAAGTTTTCACAAATGCCTAAGGTGCCTTAATGGTTTTCTTGGTTTCACTGGAGATGGCTGGTAATTACAGATATGCTTTGGTTATGTAACTATACTCCTATTATGTTAATGTGTGTGCGCAATTTAAGTAGTAGCTTAAAACCTATATATGCTGAAGTTACTCTACAAGAAGATATGTCAAAGAAATAATCAATCCTCCCATGTTTTCTTCCGCCTGCTACTTCTATAGCTTTTCTTCTTCCTTCCTAATTACAACCCTTAAATAGAATTCGTGCCTCATATCAAATTTACCGAGTATCATAACTCCTCCAAGTGGTAAAGATACCTCAAGACAAATGCTGGGCATAGAAGCCACAGGGCATAAATATGCAAAGAAGTAAAAAGCTAAGCTTTTCAAACAATAAGGCTTCCCTCTCACTTACCAACTTCACATTTCCCTGTATGGCCCCGGAAGATGACTGGTTAGCCAGAGACGGGTAAGATTCCTCAAGGGAGGAACAACCTAAGACAGGCACAGTCGCAGGGGGGCCATCAGGTGAGAAATTGGGGATCAACAGAGGTGAGGCTTAGAACCTCACCCCCCCGTTCTGAGAGAAATCTTCTGCATACGTGGATGTTTTATTGCCCTGGTCTAGCTTGGATTAACACATAGTCTACAGGCACACACCTGATCATCTACATGTGCTCTCTTACAACACTAAACTATGTTTTCTACCTTTATCTTGTATCTACCTACCACTTCAGCATTTTATTAAAAATAATAATAATAAAGAGAGAAATGTGGTATCCACATATAAATCAAGTATAGAAACCAAATGAGTATTCATATTTGAACTGACTGTTTAGAGTTCATAATGCATGAACAAAACCGAAAGTTTCTGTGATGACTGCCCTTGTACTATTCACTATGTAACTTATTCACTATGTAAGAATTTGTTCTACATGTAAAAACTTGTTTGTTATGCCTCAGAAGATTGGAGACTGACAAAAATTAGGCTTGGGGTGGAATAATGATTGTGCATTGAGCATTGACTCCCCTATACAGAATTTTATTGTCGTTAACAACCATTTGATCAATAAATATGAGAGATGCCCTCACAAAAAAAAAAAAGAAGGACAGACTTCCAATGGTAAAATAAATTAGTAACCGGGATGTAATGTATAGCATAAGGAATATAGTCAAGATATTGTAGCAGCCTGGTAGGGTGATAGCTGGAACCTAGAATTATGTATATAAATGTTCTACCACTGTGTTGTACACTTGAAACTCATGTAATGTAATACTGTGTGTCAACTACCCTTCAATAAAAAATAATTATTTAAAAAAATAAAAAAATAAATAAATAATAAATATATATGCACCCAACACAGGAGCACCAGCATATGTGAAACAAATACTAACAGAACTAAAGGGGGATATAGACTGCAATGCATTCATTCTAGGAGACTTCAACACACCACTCACCCCAAAGGATAGATCCACTGGGCAGAAAATAAGTAAGGACACGGAAGCACTGAACAACACAGTAGAGCAGATGGACCTAATAGACATCTATAGAACTCTACATCCAAAAGCAGCGGGATATACATTCTTCTCAAGTGCACATGGAACATTCTCCAGAATAGACCACATACTAGGCCACAAAAAGAGCCTCAGAAAATTCCAAAAGATTGAAATCCTACCAACCAACTTTTCAGACCACAAAGGCATAAAACTAGAACTAAACTGTACAAAGAAAGCAAAGAGGCTCACAAACACATGGAGGCTTAACAACACGCTCCTAAATAATCAATGGATCAATGACCAAATCAAAATGGAGATCCAGCAATATATGGAAACAAATGACAACAACAACACTAAGTCCCAACTTCTGTGGGACACAGCAAAAGCAGTCTTAAGAGGAAAGTATATAGCAATCCAAGCATATTTAAAAAAGGAAGAGCAATCCCAAATGAATGGTCTAATGTCACAATTATCGAAATTGGAAAAAGAAGAACAGATGAGGCCTAAGGTCAGCAGAAGGAGGGACATAATAAAGATCAGAGAAGAAATAAATAAAATTGAGAAAAATAAAACAAAAGCAAAAATCAATGAAACCAAGAGCTGGTTCTTCGAGAAAATAAACAAAATAGATAAGCCTCTAGCCAGACTTATTAAGAAGAAAAGAGAGTCAACACAAATCAACAGTATCAGAAACGAGAAAGGAAAAATCACGACGGACCCCACGGAAATGCAAAGAATTATTGGAGAATACTATGAAAACCTATATGCTAACAAGCTGGGAAACCTAGGAGAAATGGACAACTTCCTAGAAAAATATAACCTTCCAAGATTGACCCAGGAAGAAACAGAAAATCTAAACAGACCAATTACCAGCAACGAAATTGAAGCGGTAATCAAAAAACTACCAAAGAACAAAACCCCCGGGCCAGATGGATTTACCTCGGAATTTTATCAGACATACAGGGAAGACATAATACCCATTCTCCTTAAAGTTTTCCAAAAAATAGAGGAGGAGGGGATACTCCCAAACTCATTCTATGAAGCTAACATCACCCTAATACCAAAACCAGGCAAAGACCCCACAAAAAAAGAAAACTACAGACCAATATCCCTGATGAACGTAGATGCAAAAATACTCAACAAAATATTAGCAAACCGAATTCAAAAATACATCAAAAGGATCATACACCATGACCAAGTGGGATTCATCCCAGGGATGCAAGGATGGTACAACATTCGAAAGTCCATCAACATCATCCACCACATCAACAAAAAGAAAGACAAAAACCACATGATCATCTCCATAGATGCTGAAAAAGCATTTGACAAAGTTCAACATCCATTCATGTTAAAAACTCTCAGCAAAATGGGAATAGAGGGCAAGTACCTCAACATAATAAAGGCCATCTATGATAAACCCACAGCCAACATTATATTGAACAGCGAGAAGCTGAAAGCATTTCCTCTGAGATCGGGAACTAGACAGGGATGCCCACTCTCTCCACTGTTATTTAACATAGTACTGGAGGTCCTAGCCACGGCAATCAGACAAAGCAAAGAAATACAAGGAATCCAGATTGGTAAAGAAGAAGTTAAACTGTCACTATTTGCAGATGACATGATACTGTACATAAAAAACCCTAAAGACTCCACCCCAAAACTACTAGAACTGATATCGGAATACAGCAAAGTTGCAGGATACAAAATCAACACACAGAAATCTGTGGCTTTCCTATATACTAACAATGAACCAACAGAAAGAGAAATCAGGAAAACAACTCCATTCACAATTGCATCAAAAAAAATAAAATACCTAGGAATAAACCTAACCAAAGAAGTGAAAGACTTATACTCTGAAAACTACAAGTCACTCTTAAGAGAAATTAAAGGGGACACTAACAGATGGAAACTCATCCCATGCTCGTGGCTAGGAAGAATTAATATCGTCAAAATGGCCATCCTGCCCAAAGCAATATACAGATTTGATGCAATCCCTATGAAACTACCAGCAACATTCTTCAATGAACTGGAACAAATAATTCAAAAATTCATATGGAAACACAAAAGACCCCGAATAGCCAAAGCAATCCTGAGAAAGAAGAATAAAGTAGGGGGGATCTCACTCCCCAACTTCAAGCTCTACTATAAAGCCATAGTAATCAAGACAATTTGGTACTGGCACAAGAGCAGAGCCACAGACCAATGGAACAGACTAGAGAATCCAGACATTAACCCAGACATATATGGTCAATTAATATTTGATAAAGGAGCCATGGACATACAATGGCGAAATGACAGTCTCTTCAACAGGTGGTGCTGGCAAAACTGGACAGCTACATGTAGGAGAATGAAACTGGACCATTGTCTAACCCCATATACAAAAGTAAACTCAAAATGGATCAAAGACCTGAATGTAAGCCATGAAACCATTAAACTCTTGGAAGAAAACATAGGCGAAAACCTCTTAGACATAAACATGAGTGACCTCTTCTTGAACATATCTCCCCGGGCAAGGAAAACAACAGCAAAAATGAATAAGTGGGACTATATTAAGCTGAAAAGCTTCTGTACAGCAAAAGACACCATCAATAGAACAAGAAGGATCCCTACAGTATGGGAGAATATATTTGAAAATGACACATCCGATAAAGGCTTGACGTCCAGAATATATAAGGAGCTCACACGCCTCAACAAACAAAAAACAAATAACCCAATTAAAAAATGGGCAGAGGAACTGAACAGACAGTTCTCCAAAAAAGAAATACAGATGGCCAACAGACACATGAAAAGATGCTCCACATCGCTAATTATCAGAGAAATGCAAAGTAAAACTACAATGAGCTATCACCTCACACCAGTAAGGATGGCTGCCATCCAAAAGACAAACAACAACAAATGTTGGCGAGGCTGTGGAGAAAGGGGAACCCTCCTACACTGCTGGTGGGAATGTAAACTAGTTCAACCATTGTGGAAAGCAGTATGGAGGTATATCAAAATGCTCAAAACAGACTTACCATTTGACCCAGGAATTGCACTCCTAGGAATTTACCCTAAGAACGCAGCAATCAAGTTTGAGAAAGACAGATGCACCCCTATGTTTATTGCAGCACTATTTACAATAGCCAAGAATTGGAAGCAACCTAAATGTCCATCAATAGATGAATGGATAAAGAAGATGTGGTACATATACACAATGGAATACTACTCAGCCATAAGAAAAGGGCAAATCCAATCATTTGCAGCAACATGGATGGAGCTGGAGGGTATTATGCTCAGTGAAACAAGCCAAGCGGAGAAAGAGAAATACCAAATGATTTCACTTATCTGTGGAATATAAGAACAAAGGAAAAACTGAAGGAACAAAACAGCAGCAGAATCACAGAACTCAAGAATGGACTAACAGGTACCAAAGGGAAAGGGACTGGGGAGGATGGGTGGGTAGGGAGGGATAAGGGGGGGAGAAGTAGGGGGGTATTAAGATTAACATACATGGGGGGGGTAGGAGAAAAGGGAGGGCTGTACAACACAGAGAAGGCAAGTAGTGATTCTACAACATTTTGCTATGCTGATGGACAGTGACTGTAAAGGGGTTTATAGGGGAGACCTGGTATAGGGGAGAGCCTAGTAAACATAATATTCGTCATGTAAGTGTAGATTAGTGATACCAAAAACAAAGCAAAAAAAAAAAAAAAGGGCAGTTCCTGTGTGGTAACCTCCAACGAGTTCTACACAAGGGTATAAAGGGCATATAAAAGTGTAGGCAAAGGGTCTGTTTGTGTTTATACAGAGGATCAAAGCCTAATTGGGCTACCCCGAAAATGAACTAAGATACGATATGAAAAAGAACTTCCAACATCTGCACTCTCTGGAAGACTCATGCCAGAAGATGATCATCAAAAAACCCCAACAAAGATCCACGCACTGCTACAGGTGTAGATGCACTCATCCCACCAGTTCCTGGACTTGCCATGGGAATGAAGAAGGAGATATCTAAGCTGGCCTGTGCATACAGTAAAACAACAAATTTGACTGGATCTATACTGTTGGAACTCAACCAAGAATTTGGAGAAGTGCAAATTGTAGCGCTCCAAACTCTTACAACTACAGACTATTTACTGTTAAAAGAACATATGGCATGTGAACAGTCCCCAGGAATGGGTTGTTTTAATCTGTCTGATTTCTCTCAGACTGTTCAAGTTCAGTTGGACAATATCCACCATATCATAGATAAGTTTTCACAAATGCCTAAGGTGCCTTAATGGTTTTCTTGGTTTCACTGGAGATGGCTGGTAATTACAGATATGCTTTGGTTATGTAACTATACTCCTATTATGTTAATGTGTGTGCGCAATTTAAGTAGTAGCTTAAAACCTATATATGCTGAAGTTACTCTACAAGAAGATATGTCAAAGAAATAATCAATCCTCCCATGTTTTCTTCCGCCTGCTACTTCTACAGCTTTTCTTCTTCCTTCCTAATTACAACCCTTAAATAGAATTCGTGCCTCATATCAAATTTACCGAGTATCATAACTCCTCCAAGTGGTAAAGATACCTCAAGACAAATGCTGGGCATAGAAGCCACAGGGCATAAATATGCAAAGAAGTAAAAAGCTAAGCTTTTCAAACAATAAGGCTTCCCTCTCACTTACCAACTTCACATTTCCCTGTATGGCCCCGGAAGATGACTGGTTAGCCAGAGACGGGTAAGATTCCTCAAGGGAGGAACAACCTAAGACAGGCACAGTCGCAGGGGGGCCATCAGGTGAGAAATTGGGGATCAACAGAGGTGAGGCTTAGAACCTCACCCCCCCGTTCTGAGCGAAATCTTCTGCATATGTGGATGTTTTATTGCCCTGGTCTAGCTTGGATTAACACATAGTCTACAGGCACACACCTGATCATCTACATTTGCTCTCTTACAACACTAAACTATGTTTTCTACCTTTATCTTGTATCTACCTACCACTTCAGCATTTTATTAAAAATAATAATAATAAAGAGAGAAATGTGGTATCCACATATAAATCAAGTATAAAAACCAAATGAGTATTCATATTTGAACTGACTGTTTAGAGTTCATAATGCATGAACAAAACCGAAAGTTTCTGTGATGACTGCCCTTGTACTGTTCACTATGTAACTTATTCATTATGTAAGAATTTGTTCTACATGTAAGAACTTGTTTGTTATGGCTCAGAAGATTGGAGACTGACGAAAATTAGGCTTGGGGTGGATTAATGATTGTGCATTGAGCATTGACCCCCCTATACAGAATTTTATTGTCGTTAACAACCATTTGATCAATAAATATGAGAGATGCCCTCACAAAAAAAAAAAAAAAAAAGACAGACTTCCAATGGTAAAATAAATAAGTAACCGGGATGTAATGTATAGCATAAGGAATATAGTCAAGATATTGTAACAGCTTGGTAGGGTGATAGCTGTAACCTAGAATTATGTATATAAATGTTCTACCACTGTGTTGTAAACTTGAAACTAATGTAATGTAATACTGTGCATCAACTACCCTTCAATAAAAAATAATTATTTAAAAAAAAAAAGGAAAATAACAAATATTCGAGAGGATATGGAGAAATTGGAACAGCTCACATTGCTGGTGTGAATGTACAAGGGTGTAGCCACTTTGAAAAAGTTTGGCAGTTCCTCAGAAAGTTAAATGGAGAAATACCTACGATCCAACAATTCTGTTTCCAGGTGTACATACCTTAAAGAATTGAAAACAGGGACTCAAACAGATAGCATCCTCTGCAAATATTCATGGCTGCATTATTCACAGTAGCCAAAAAGTGGAAACAGTCCAAGTGTCCATCAACAGATGAATAAGTGAACAAAATGTCATATAAACATGCAATAGAGTATGATCAGCCATACAGTGAAATGAAGTATTGGTCCATGCTACATGGAAGAACCTTGAAAACATTATGCTAAATGAAATAAACCAGACATGAAAGACAAATACTGTATGACTCTACTTCAATGAAATATTTAGAATAGGCAATTTATAGAGACAGAAAGTAGAAGGGAAGTTACCAAGGGATGGGGGAGGGGAAACTGGGGAGTTATTGCTTAATGGGTACACAGTTTCTGTTTGGGGTGATGAAAAAGGTTTGGAAACAGATAGTGGGGATGGTTGCACAATATCGTGAATGTCATTAATGCTGTTGATTTGTACAACTTAAAAATGGTTGAAATGACCAATTTTATGTGTAAACATCTTACCACAATAAAAAAAGTAATAAAAGAAATTCTGAAAAGAGGTTCATCAGCGTTACCAGACTGCTAAAAGGGGTTCATAGCACAAACAAACAGGTTAAGAGCCTGTGAACTGTAGGACCTACATAGTCACACTGTCAGAGGTGGTGAGTTCTGCATTGATGACTACAAGTACTATGTTGACGCGGCTGGATATCAGGTTAGGAGGATCTCATTCTGCTTCCATTCATTAGTCCCCCATGGTTGCTATTTGTGTTGTTAGGAGACTGGTAATGGTGGTTAATCAAGCAAGGTACTTATTAAATACCATCCCTAGATGCTATGGGGGGCATCCAAGATCTTTATGCCCAAGAAGCTTACTGACAAGAAGGCATCATTCTGCTAATAAGTCAGACAAAGACAAATACCATATGCTCTCACTTATATGTGGAAGCTAAAAAACAAAACAAATGTACAAACGAACAAAGCAGAAATAAACTCATAAACACAGAGAACAGACTGGTGGCTGCTGTAAGGGAGGAGGGTGGGTGGGAAAAATAGGTGAAGACAATAAAGAGGCACAAACTTCCAATTTGAAAAAAAAGGGGCTACAAGACAAACCACATAAAAAACTCACACCAACAACAACAAACGAGAAATTACATAGTAAACTAAGGATGCTTATGACAGGAATTCAGAGGAGGAAGACAGAAGTAGGCACCAAAGGGGGCAGGTAGGGCTTTGGTGCTGCCAGTTTGGTGGCAGCTGAGTGATCTAGCATGCACGCACCGGCACTGCACACGGTGGCTGAAGGTGGTGATGTCGACGTCCAGGTTCCTAGAGGAAATGGCCTTCCTTCTGTGTTGCTGTTGGAAGGTCTCCTCATTGTTCACATCTCGCTTAACATCATATGTAAAAGAATTTTGCCCGTATTTAGAGCTAAAACCCTGGACGCTCCTCTCCGGTTGCATCATTCCTGGATGCGTGGGAAAAGATCAGATAAAAAAATGTAGATCCTCAGCACATTTTTATGGGACAAAAAAACCAAATCCTACTTTTGCATAATACTTTGCAGTTTTATTAAACTTTGTCATGCACTGTACAATTTTATACTCAAAACCCCCTATAAAGAATGCACAGTATATTTTATAATTTTCCAAATGGAGAAACCAAAGCCCAGAAAACTAAATGGCTTAATTTTAAACTTCTGTTTAATAATTAGAGTCAGGACTAGAATCCAAGTGTCCTGCTAGGAAGCCTAGTTTTCTTCATATTCGACTATGTTTCTTGGGAAATGACAGAGAAAAAAGTCAGTAGAACCACCAATTTTCACTGCACATGCTAAGGTTTAGGTGGTCAGTACAGTGTCTTCTAACTCCTTCTCTATCTAAAATAGCACCCATCATTATCCTTTTACGTTGCCTTTTTCTTCATAGCACTTGAAAGCACTTGATTCAATATTTTTCTGTCCATGGTCTTCTGCCTTAAGCTAAATGTGAGCCCAAGAGGCAAGACTTTGTCCGTGATTGTATCCCCAGGGCCCAGAACAGCGCCTGCTGCTCATCAGGCCCTCAACAAATATTTCTTGAGTGACTGTCAAGTATCCCGTTAATGGCATCATGCTGCAGCAGAGAAAACATGGCACGGGGTGTCAGAAGACTGGGGTTCTGGCCCTGGCTGTCTTTCTAACTCACTAGACAGTGGGGGGCAAGTGTCTTAGACCCGACTTTCTGTTTCCTTGTCCATAAAAGGACGTGAATGGGCCATGATCTCTAAGGGGCACATGAGGCTTTCAAAATCCATATTGTCCTGCTCTTTTAAGAGAATGAAAAGGAGGAGTTACTGGGGATAGATCCATCTCTGGGAGAAAGTAGGACCATTCTTGATGATCTGTGTTTCTGAATAATAAAAAAGGCATAAACTCAAATTCTCCCATATAAATGTGAAAAAGTGTATATATAGCTATATCACATAGCAATAAAACATATAGATAAACACTCAAATTATGTAGATTACATAAATAGTTCTTTTACAGGTGGGACAACAACTTAATATATCAGCAACTTCATTCACCTTCAGAAGAGCACGTATCATCATCAACATTTACAGAGCATTTCCCGTATACCAAGCATTGCACTAGATTTTTTCGTGAGCTATTTCATTTAATTCCCACAACAACCTTAGTACTATTATTATCCCTTCTTTACAGGGGATAAAAATGAAGTTGTTCAAAAAACTAAGTAATTGGGCCACAGTTATATATTGTATTTTTACCCTCAAAGCATTGGATAGCAGTAGTGGGCTATACACCGCCTATGAACCAAAGATCACAAATTCAATAATGAAGTGAGAATGTGGTTGGGGAAAACAGGCAGATGGAAGAGATATTGTACAGTGTATCACTCAAGAGAATTAGTATTTCACTGTTTTTACAGATAGAACTGTACATTCAAACATAAGTAATATTTTTCCCTTTCTTTCCCCCACCCATAGGAATATTGATCCAATCTTCCTTACTCTTCCCATGTAATCTTAAAAGAAACTTCCATTACTAGATGATACCTGTTCCTCACAATGAAAAGAGCATGATTAAGTTGTTAATTATATTGAGATCATAAAAATTGCCGTCTGAGGTTAGATCCAAGGTTTAGCATCCAGCATTTTCTTTCTGAAAGCGGCACTAAGGCAGGGTTGGCATGGAGCAGGCAACATATGAACATCAAAGCCCTGTGGGAGCAGCGGGACTGGCGACGGCAGGAGTAGCTACTCTTTTCTAGTAATTGTTGCCGTGGGTCATGTGGGCCTCATCATGACCAGATCTGCTCTGTTCCAAGAGAAGCCATAATTCTAGATTCTTATGTGAAATATTCTGACTTTTAAATGTTGCCAGTCACATTACCTATTTTGAAAAAAACAGTATATATCTAACAAAACACTTCTGCAGGCCAGATTCAGTCTGTGGACCACCAGCGTGTGACCTCTGTACCAAGGCCCTTGTTGTTGAAAACAAAATATACTCATCTCCTTCCATCACAAATTATAGTTCATCCCCCAAGAATTTCTCTAAGTCTTTCAAAGCTAAAATACTTATATTTCCTGTTGTCACACCCTTTGGAAGTACTATATCCCATTAATTCACTTATGGAAAGCAACATTTCATTTTATTGTCTTCAGTCTACATCATTGATAGTTTAAGAGGTGGACCATCTACTAGACTAAGATTTAGTAAGTTTGTTCACTCTTATTTTCACAATTTTTCTATCATACACACTTTTTGTTTGTTTCCAACTGAAGGAAGCTATTTCTCCCAATATGGTCAATTAATTTAGTGTTCCATGAACAGTGCTGAATTTTAAGTGCTCTGGGCATACAGAAGAACAAGGCTCTATAATTTGGGAGAATAGAAACACCAAAATATAGTGCTGTGAGAGTACAGAAGTAGGAAAAACAGCAATTAATATTTATTACTGCCCTGATATATGGCATATGCTGCACATACATTATCTCAAGAGAGGTACTATTTTCCTGATAATGATTATACTAATTTTACTGATGAGTGTAGTGAGTCCCTCATATTCATACAACAATTAAATAGCAGAGCCAGAATTTGAACCTGGTCTTTCTTATTCTAAAATAGAGATGCCATATATGAATATCATGTGATATCGTACAGAGTGGGATTAATAATCTTAACCTAGAGGGAGGAGGAACGCTTCATGGGGAAGATGTGATTTGAGCTCTACTTTGTCTAAATTGGGGGTAGAAGGAAGTGTAAGTTATTTCCAGAAGAGAACAGGATAAAATTAGAGATAATATAAGGCAAGTAAATCAAAAGAACTGAGTAAAGTCAGTAGTGAGCCCACAAAAGGAGATTGAGGCCTATCCTGAAAGTTTTCGAATGCTGGGTTGAACCTGGACTTTTCAGCTATTTAAAATGTTTAAGCAGGAGTGGTGACATGCAGAAATGTGCATTGGGAAGACAAATTGTGTCAGTGGTATGGTCTAGAGCTGTGCAATCCAGTATGGTAGCCACTGGCAACCTGTGGGTATTTAAACTGAACTTAATTAAAATTAAATTAAATGGAAAATTCAGTTCCTAGGTTGTACTAGCTACACTTCAAGTGCTCAGCAGCCACACGTGGCAGGGGCTGCTTTAGCGACAGCGGAGGAATGAAGCATTTCCACCATCACAGCAAGTTCTTTTGGATTGTGCAGGAGGTATGAGAGACTGAGGCATAAAGGCCAACTGGGGACCGTTACTATTATGGTGATCTAGGAGACAGAAACACGGTGGAACTCGTGGGGTCACAGTGAGGATAGCGAGGAGGGGCAGGTAGGAAGCTGCCCATCATATGACAGGCTAAAGGCAGCAAAGGAAAACATATTATTTCCTTATTATTATTATTGCTATTGTTTTTAGTTGCCCTCTCTAGAATTCCTCCAGCTCAATTATGTCTTTCCTGATTTCATGGAAATCTTACGGTTCATTTTCATGAACTAGTGGGACCCTTCCTAACAAGGTATGATGACTAGAAGCTCCTGCTGAGATGTAGAGAAGGTGATGCATTTCAGAAAAAAGCAATTCAAACTACACTGATGGGATCACGATCTTTCTACTGAGACACAACACAATAGGGAGTCTCTGTGACTTACTCCTGAAGACATCAGTGTGATGGGGCCTCTGCACACAGTGTGATCAGCATGCTAAACTCTATTCATAATCCTGAAGAAAAATGTCCGCTTAAAAAACAATTCCCTGATGCTTCCTCCTATCAGACAAAATACTTAGGTTGGTAGGCCATGGGTCTGGACTACTTGAGGTTTCATTTTCTTGTTTTACAAACGTGGCATAACTTGGGGTATTTGGATTCATTACTAACAGAAAATGGCTTAATCTCTGTAGACCACACTTAGTCCCCAACACAAATAGCATCAGCCTCATGTGGAAACTTGTTAGAAATGCAGATTTTCAGGCCTCACATAGCAAGACCCGTTTAATCAGAAACTCAGAATAGGCCAGCAGTCTGTTTGAAGCAGATTCTGACACACAATAAAGAATGAGGACCACTGCACATGTAGCCACTTATCTTTAGTCAGTCTTTCAGTGCTCAGTTTGGGGGAACTGTTAAAATATTCACCTTTTTGACCTAGCTCCTCCATCCCCCATACCTGATCTATGCAGCCATCCACTGATTCACTTACACAATGTAGTGAAACTATTTTAAAAGTCAAAAACAAAAAATGTAAATGCAATGTAATTTTCTGACTATTGATCCAACAGATGTGAAATCCTGACCCTTAGTTTAGTTGCAAAAATATCTTTTCCCTGATATACTCACCCATCACATGTTCTCTATAATCATGGGAAGGTAAAACTCACTTCCAGAATTTCGAAATAAGCATTTGTAATTCCATCAGAATCAACAGCCCTTTGGCGGTTATTACCAGTGGGGTGTGTTGGGAGAGAAACTCATTGCTACTGGGATGGGGATGCTGGAGAAGGCTTCGCAAAGGAACACTGGTACACAAATAGGACTTGATAGAAGGACTAAGGGGCCAGGGCAGGTAGAAGTGGGGGCTCAGTGAGAAGGAACAAAATGAACGAAAGCAGTGAGGTCTGAAAGTATTAGGCACGCCTGGCCACTCACGCCTCCGGAGGGGATGGATGGGGTCGTCGGGTGGGCCTCCGGCATCCGACTTGTTCTAGAGCAAGTGAGAGCTCCCAGGAACGAGTTTGAAAGGATTCAGCTTGCAAAACGCACACACTGCCTCTTGTCACCGCCATTCCACGCGGCGTTTCAAAAGAAGAGAAACCTCAGAGAGAGAAATTCCCAGGGACAACCAACTTTCCTTCATTGGACCAACACTGTGCCCCCGCGACAGGCCTGGCCCTGCCGAGGACAGACGCAGTCCCCGCCCGGGAACTTGGACGTGTAACGAGGGGCCGGTCCCTCGCACCCGGACGCCGGCGCTGGGGACTCTCCGGGCCAGGTCGCTCAAACCTGCAGCCGCGGTCACCGGAGCGCCTTCCCCGCCGCCGCTCACCTAATTCCCCGGCGGGGCTGGGAGTGCGGGCCCTGCAGCCGCGCGCAGCTCAGGCCCGGCTGGTGGCGCCGTTGACCCGGACGCCGGCGGTTCCCGAGCCGTTGCACCGAGGCCGCGGGCGTTCGGGCGGGCGGGGGACGAGAGTGCGAACGGGGAAGGGGACCATGGGTATCTGGGTTGTGGAAGCCCCTTACCCGTGCCACCCAGGCCGCGTTTCTTCGAGGCTTGGCTACTCCTGATTGAGGGCCTCCTTGAGGCCAGGCCCCGCTCCCCGCACTTCACGTACGACAATTCCCTTACGTCTCCTGAAGACCAAGTTGGGTCGGAAGATCCATGAGGAAACGGAGGCTGGAGGCACGTCTCCCACCCTACCTCTCTGCCCCACAAGCTTGGCTGCTCCCACTGACGGACACTCTCCTGCCTAGGTCTCCTGCTCTGCCCGCCCCCTTATGCCCCAACCTCCTCCTTCTGAAGCTCAGTGCCTGCCACTCTGTCATCGCACCTTGCATTCCTGCCTGACTCAGTTGCAGTTTTCCACTTACTTGATTACTGTATTATGTCTAACATATTAGTTGCTTTACCTATTCCTTTTGTAACTTGTCTCACCCCCATAAAGACAGGGATTTTTCTCTCTTTCATTAACTGCTGTATATCATCAGTGCCTAAAACAATGTGACAGATACGTTAAGTGCCTAATAAATTTGTGCTGGATGATTGAATGATTGCCCTGCTGTTAACTGTAAGCTCCACGTAGGCAGCAACTGTGTCTGTTATTTTAACCACCTTTTCATCAGAAGTGTTTGGCACCCATAAGCATTCAATTCACATTTGTTGAATGAGTGAGAGAATGTACTGCTCACTTCATCACCCCAATTTGTTCGATAAATATATGAATTTCTGTACAAATAAAGCAAAAAGGCTCACAAACACATGGAGGCTTAACAACACGCTTCTAAATAGTCAATGGATCAACAACCAAATTAAAATGGAGTTCCAACAATATAGGGAAATAAATGACAACAACAACACAAAGCCCTAACTTCTGTGGGACGCAGTGAAAGCAGTCTTAACAGGAAAGTATATAGCAATCCAGGCATATTTAAAGAAGGAAGAACAAACCCAAATGAATAGTCTAACATCACAATTATCAAAATTGGAAGAAGAAGAACAAATGAGGCCTAAAGTTAGCAGAAGGAGGGACATAATAAAGATCATAGAAGAAATAAACAAAATTGAGAAGAATAAAACAACAGAAAAAAATCAATGAAACCAAGAGCTGGTTCTTTGAGAAAATAAACAAAATAGATAAGCCTCTAGCCAGACTTATTAAGAGAAAAAGAGAATCAACACACATTAACAGAATCACAAACAAGAAAGGAAACATCACAACGGACCCATCAGAAATACAAAGAATTATTAGAGACTACTATGAAAACCTATATGCTAAGAAGCTGGAAAATCTAGAAGAAATGGACAACTTCCTAGAAAAATACAACCTTCCAAGACTGAACAAGGAAGAAACACGAAATCTAAACAAACCAATTACCAGCAAGGAAATTGAAGCGGTAAACAAAAAACTACCCAAGAACAAAACCCCCGGGCCAGATGAATTTACCTCGGAATTTTATCAGACATACAGGGAAGATATAATACCCATTCTCCTTAAAGTTTTCCAAAATATAGAAGAGGAGGGAATACTCCCAAACTCATTCTATGAAGCCAACATCACCCTAATACCAAAACCAGGCAAAGACCCCACCAAAAAAGAAAACTACAGACCAATATCCCTGATGAATGTATATGCAAAAACACTCAATAAAATATTAGCAAACTGAATTCAAAAATATATCAAAAGGATCATACACCACGACCATGTGGGATTCATCTCAGGGATGCAAGGATGGTATAACATTCGAAAATTCAGAATTCGAAAAGAAAGACAAAAACCACATGATCATCTCCACAGATGCTGAAAAACCATTCGACAAAATTCAACATCCATTCATGATAAAAACCCTCAGCAAAATGGGTATAGAGGCAAGTACCTCAACATAATAAAGGCCATACATGATAAACCCACAGCTTACATTACACTGAATAGCGAGAAGCTGAAAACTTTTCCTCTGAGATCGGGAACAAGACAGGGATGACCACTCTCCCCACTGTTATTTAACATAGTACTGGAGGTCCTAGCCACGGCAATCAGACAAAACAAAGAAATACAAGGAATCCAGATTGGTAAAGAAGAAGTTAAACTGTCACTGCTTGCAGATGACATGATATTGTACATAAAAAACCCTAAAGACTCCACTCCAAAACTACTAGAACTGATATCGGAATACAGCAAAGTTGCAGGATACAAAATCAACACACAGAAATCTGTGGCTTTCCTATACACTAACAGTGAACCAATAGAAAGAGAAATCAGGAAAACAATTACATTCACAATTGCATCAAAAAGAATAAAATACCTAGGAATAAACCTAACCAAAGAAGTGAAAGACCTATACCATGAAAACTATAAGACACTCTTAAGAGAAGTTAAAGAGGACACTAACAAATGGAAGGTCATCCCAAGTACTGGTTAGGAAGAATTAATATAATCAAAATGGCCATCCTGCCCAAAGCAATATACAGATTTGATGAAATCCCTATCAAATTACCAACAGCATTCTTCAACGAACTGGAACAAATAGTTCAAAAATTCATATGGAAACACCAAAGACCCCGAATAGCCAAAGCAATCCTGAGAAAGAAGAATAAAGTGGGGGGGATCTCACTCCCCAACTTCAAGCTCTACTACAAAGCCACAGTAATCAAGACAATTTGGTACTGGCACAAGAACAGAGTCACAGACCAGTGGAACAGACTAGAGACACCGAACATTAACCCAAACATATATGGTCAATTAATATAAGATAAAGGAGCCATAGACATACAATGGGGAAATGAGTCTCTTCAACAGATGGTGCTGGCAAAACTGGACAGCTACATGTAAGAGAATGAAACTGGATCAGTGTCTAACCCCATACACAAAAGTAAATACAAAATGGATCAAAGACCTGAATGTAAGTCATGAAACCATAAAACTCGTAGAAAAAAAACATAGGCAAATTCTCTTGGACATAAACATGAGCGATTTCTTCATGAACATATCTCCCTGGGCAAGGAAAACAAAAGCAAAAATGAACAAGTGGAACTATATCAAGCTGTAAAGCTCCTGTACAGCAAAGGACACCATCAATAGAACAAAAAGGTACCCGACAGTATGGGAGAATATATTCATAAATGACGGATCCGATAAAGGGTTGACATCCAAAATATATAAAGAGCTCACACACCTCAACAAACAAAAAGCAAATAATCCAATTAAAACATGGGCAGAGGAGCTGAACAGACAGTTCTCCAAAGAAGAAATTCAGATGGCCAACAGACACATGAAAAGATGCTCCACATCGCTAGTCATCAGGGAAATGCAAATTAAAACCACAATGAGATATCACCTCACACCAGTCAGGATGGCTACCATCCAAAAGACAAACAACCACAAATGTTGGCGAGGTTGTGGAGAAAGGGGAACCCTACTACACTGCTGATGGGGATGTAAATTAGTTCAACCATTGTGGAAAGCAGTATGGAGGTTCCTCAAAATGCTCAAAATAGACTTACCATTTGACCCAGGAATTCCACTTCTAGGAATTTACCCTAAGAATGCAGCACTCCAGTTTGAAAAAGACTGATGCACCCCTCTGTTTATCGCAGCACTATTTACAATAGCCAAGAAAGGGAAGCAACCTAAGTGTCCATCAGTAGATGAATGGATAAAGATGTGGTACATATACACAATGGAATATTATTCAGCCATAAGAAGAAAACAAATCTTACAATTTGCAACAACATGGATGGAGGTAGAGGGTATTATGCTCAGTGAAATAAGCCAAGTGGAGAAAGACAAATACCAAATAATTTCACTCATCTGTGGAGTATAAGAACAAAGAAAAACTGAAGGAACAAAACAGCAACAGAATCACAGAACCCAAGAATGGACTAACTGTTACCAAAGGGAAAGAGACTGGGGAGAATGGGAGGGTAGGGAGGGATAAGGACAGGGAAGAAGTCAGGGGGTATATGATTAGCATGTATAATGTGGGGAGTGGGGGAAAGGGGAGGGCTGTGCAACACAGAGAAGACAAGTAGTGATTCTACAACATCTTACTATGCTGATGGACAGTGACTGTAATGGGGTTTGTGGGGAGAACTTGGGGGAGGGGAGAGCCTAGTAAACATAATGTTCTTCATGTAATTGTAAATTAATGATAAAATTTAAAAAAAAAGAAAAAAATATATATGAATTTCTTAGGATCCCTACTTCCAAGTTTTCTCCTTTGCATCCATCCACTCTTCAACTTGATTCCCCAGTCCCTCCCATTTCTTCAGTTACCTTTTTGCTCCCACTTCCTCCTTCAACCTCTACTACATCTCAGAAAGCCCCCTAACCTGCAAATTGGCTTGGAACATTTTCAAGCAGAAAGAGAATCCAGGCTAAGTCACACTGAGTTCAAAAAAAGCTCTCCACCCACCCCTAACCCTGGTTTTGGACTTTATTTTTCCTTGAAGAAAACTGAGGATCCTGCACCACCAGTTAAACTGAGATCATGGTCATTGTTCATAATTTGTTCAGCAAATTTATTCGGTATCTTTTATGTTCTAGGCAACGAGCTAAGTGCTGGGTTACAAGATAGGCAAAAGCTGAGCACTCCAAGTGATGCATAACACGAAAGAAAACAGTCATGGGAAGTGAGGAGAAGTGTCCTGGCTTGGACTAGTTATTTCTAAAAGAAAACAACTGACAGAATAAGATAGGGTCCAATTCTACTTACTGTAACAAGCTCTAGCATAAGAGCAAGTTGGTGAGAGAGTTGGAATTATGTATGGAGTTATAATACCTCGTCCATTCACATTTACTACCTCGTTCAGCTTTACAAATGACTCTATTAGGTGGGGATGTAAGGCAGGAATTCTCTTTTGCATAAACTGGATTTGAGGTCTAAGAAAGGTCAACTGACTTAACCTTATGCAACAATGCCAGAAAACCACTCTCTGCCCTGTTCTTTCCTTCTTTCTCTGAGAGGCATGACTTAAATGCTTAAAATCTTCTTCACTGGAAGCTGAAGTCAGTTTCAAACCCTTGGAGTAATGGTTCTAAAGATGCTCAAAGGGAGATATTAGAGACTCTTCAATCATAACTGAGGTGTGCTGTAAAAACGTACGTTCTTGGTGCCTATCCCAGACCTAAACAATTAGATTCCCTGTGGCTCCTGGTTATCTGCATTTGAAACTCCTAAAGTGATTCTTCTGCACATAAAAGTTGGAGAACTACTAGGAGAGTTTTGGTGGAAGACCTCAGCCTTAATGCAGGGCTGATATTTGCTTTGGGGACAGATTTCGTGAGAATCCGGAAGAGAAAGCCTTACGTCCTTGGGCAGATGAGAATGCAACGGCTCTCTGGTCGGAACCTTTCTTTTTTTTTATGCAGGTATTTCTTGGAAATTGGCGGCTCCCTAAGCAGGTCCTTGGCTGCTGACAACCACGCGCAGTTCAAAGACCTTTTGGCTCTTTTCCCTGAGAACCAGTTTGTCACTGTCATTTTCCACGAGAGAACCAGACATTTGCCCCGCCGACCACAGCGGGGCGCGCGCGGCGTGTGGCACCTGCTCATCCACCGCTTCCCGGGTCCGCCTTCGCGCCCTCAAGAACAGGCACTGGGAGTTCCTGCCTCTGAACTCCAGCTGTTGCCCTCGTGTCGCGAGAACTGATCCTCCCGTCCTCTACTCTCACCAAGCCCCCTCCCGTGGGCAGGTTCCATATTGGGTAAAATCTCGGCTGGCGGAGAGTCCGGGAGCTGTTCTCGCGAGAGTACTGCGGGAGGCTCCTGTTTGCTGGCTCTGGAACAGCGACCACTGGAACCTTGGCGGACGCTGCAGCTGCAGCCGTTGCCTCGCGGCGCACCCAGAAGTCGGCGTGGTCAGGGAGAGGGTGCAGAGAGAGGGTGTCGGGAGCAGCCTTGAGCCTCGGAGCGCGTCCCTGCCCATCGCAGAGCTCGTCCCGGCCTCTAAGGCGCTTCCAGGCGCTGCGGTTGACAGGGGTCGCGCACGCGGGAGTCGGCGGGGTCTCGGCTGCCGCACTTGCGCGGGCGGCCAGAGCGGGGTCCCCGCCCTGCAGGGCGGGCGACTGGGCTCCTGGGAGTGGGTGCGGGAGCAGGCGGGGCCCCTCAGGGCCATCTCCTCGTCCTGCGGCTGCCGCTGGAAGATGTCTCAGGAGAGGCCCACGTTCTACCGGCAGGAGCTTAACAAGACAATCTGGGAGGTGCCCGAGCGTTACCAGAATCTGTCCCCGGTGGGCTCCGGCGCCTATGGCTCCGTGTGGTGAGTGTCACAGGGCCTGGGGCAACGGTGGACTTCATGCCCCAGAGCCAGGCCTGCTTCCACGGCTCAGCAATGCACCAAGCGGCAGGAATTTTCTTTGGGGAAGGGCTCTGCTCCTTCAAACCCTGTCCTGCACTCCCTGCACCCCTTGCCCTCCTCACCCTGCACACTCTGGTTGGTGGTCAGCTGCGTGCAGGATGCAGGTCTGCGGTGGGCGGTGGGCGGTGGTGCTGGAGCACGGCCTTGGCTCGCACCCTGCGTAATCCCTTCTCGGGGGGTTTCTGCTCCGGGGCAAGCACGGTGGGGGGCTCTCTTTGGGGGGTCTCCCTGCTGGTGTCGAGTATAAGGACCCTCTCCGGAGGTGCGCCTGCCCTGGGCGCTGGAGCCTGCTGTCTAAGCACAGAAGTCCAGGGAGCTGCCGGCAGAAGCAAGAGGGCAAAGCCGGACGGACCAGGACACTGCGGTCATCTGAGCAACACTGACGACGAAGCCTTCTGTCCAGGCTTTTTTGCAGACCTCTTTCAGAATCTCATTTTGAGAAGCGTTCTTTTTGAATTCGCACTTCAATTAGCAGCGACCCATAGAGCTCAAAATACCGACTTTATCTCTGTGAGCACTGTGCCAGCTTGAGTGGTGTGTTTCCGATTCGTTTGAAAGCGTATTTCCTTTTCGCAGAGTAGCGGGGCGGGTGGTACTGCCTGCGAGACCACTGCAGTTTGAGAAACTGGCAGCCTCACTGATTAGTCACATACCACTGCTCATTTAAGTATTGTTTGACAAAACAACTGTCTTATTTGGAGCATCAGATCCGATGGACGCCCTTAAGATAAAAAAAATTATTAACAATGCTGGGATGTATTGTAAATATTTTCTAATTGCGGTAATTCTCGTGAATATCATTTTTTAAAGTCCCTTGAGAGGTTTGCATGGAACTTAACCTACATTTGTAGACCGAGGTACACGATGGTTTTTTTAAGAATATGGAATACATATCGAAGAAAGGAAAAGACGCTTTTCAGCTTTAGTTCATACTGAGTGTTTGAAATTAAATTGATGTAAAATTTCCGTACCTTAAATATTTCACTAACTTATCTAATTTACAAGGTTTTATACACTGTATTTTAGGTTTAGTGTAATTTGAACGTTCCTGACCTGAAACTAATTTATGTAATTCATGTTCATGCATCATATGAAAAGGGATCTATGAAATTATTTTTTGTTTTGGAAGATGTGGCAGGCTTTTGGACATGTTAATCAATTCCTGCAGTTTCTTAAAAAGTTACTTGATGCATTTCCTGTTTGGTAGAATCTTCTGAGTAATTGAGATTGTGCAATTGTGTCCAGTAACAGATCATATTGCATTTTCTAGCTTAGGCTGTAAAAGTTGTGTTGCTGATGGTGCCGTGCTTGATACCTTTTTCCCATTTTTATAGTATGGAAGTTTACATTTTATGGGAGTTTGCAGCATTTTACTTTATGTGTGTGTGTAGTGGTTTCCTAATTTTCAAACATGTGTTTGGATTATTGCTCCTTGGATAGCTCATTAGTTTACCTCCGTTTTTCCTACTTATATTGACATACTTATTTTTGTAGTATTATGTTTTTGTTTCCAATGATGTTTATTCTTTAATAGAGTGACACAACAGACACACAGCTCAGCGATGGGAAGTTTAATCAGCTTGAAAAGAACTTGTAAGTTTTCTCTAATGTTGGTGTGAATAACTGCCCTAGAACTGGTGATCCAGATTTACAGTGAAATGCCATTAAGCCAAACTCCCCATTTCTTTAATACTGTTCTGGCTTACAGAAGTCAGAAATATCTGACACTTAGATGTAATTTTTTTAAAAAGGTTTTTAAAAATAGGCAGTACACTCACATTGTGTAAATTCCAGTAGTATAAAAGGAAGTTTAGTGAAAAGTCTCCTTTCCTTTACTGTTCTCCAACCATGGGATCTTTTGTCAGAGATGACCACTGTTAAGTTTCTTAGGTGTCTTTCCGGGGAGGCAGAGTTTGTTTTTTAGTCTTATGTGTGCTAAGGGACTTAAGTATAACCTATAGCATGTTGGTGGAGGAAAATACAAATGATACTTTGTGACAATAGACTATAAACAAATGTAACTGATTTGGGAATCAGAAAAATATCAGCAGTAGATTTATAAGTGTTACCTTATTCACAGTAGTAATTTGAAGTTGTTCTTTCAGTTAGCAACTTTTAAGGTATGGTAGGAAGTATGTTTTCTAAACTTTTGGAATTCGTGCTGGATAAAGCCTGTTTTTCACCATCATCCTTTGAGAGCAGATTGGATTTTAGGGAATAGCAAAATCAAATAGAGTCCAAATAAGGTAGAAAATTTGTACTCAAGTCTGGTGAAAAAGATTGAGACAACCAGGTTGGTGATACAGTTTAGGTCAAATAGGAGTTGTAACTATAAACAATTATGACACAATTTCTTGTGTGACTTGTAGAACTGGATCTTAAGTCTGTTCCAGAAAGAGTCTCTGAAAGATATTTTAAGGAATGCAACATCACTGAAATATGTGTCAGTTTCTTAATGTGATTTCTCTGAAGTGTGATGCACTTTAATGTGTAATTTAAAAATGTTTTTTAAATAGTAAACCTATTTTCATTATTTTCGTTTGCACGAAGTGTATTAGTAAAAAAGTACGTAGCAGCCAGTGTGATAACCAACTATGAAATCAAAGATCAAGGAAACAGACCAGAAATTTGAGAATTGATAGGGCTTTGTAAATATGCCTTCCCTTTTTCAGGGGTGAAGGGAACTAAAGTAAGTTGCAGTTTTAAGGAACTGTGTGCACTCTGTGTGAGGGGAAATGAAGCAAAATTGTTTAAGAATACATTGTTGCAAAGCATTGATTTTGTGGTTTTAGGACAGAAGGGGGGACTCTTTGCCAGTGAGTTTAAGGAAATATAAACAGGAATTTAAATGCCTTTCCTCCCGGTGGTTTTTCCAGACGCTTGATGTTGATTAGAGGAAATGAGATATTGGTAGCCATAAAATAGGTGAGAGAGAGAGAGTTACTCTTAAATCGCTTATTCAGTAATATTTATTGAATACCAGTGGACCAGATAGCGGGCTAGGTTTCTTGAGATTGAGTGCTGTACAAGACAGAACAAGAGAATTAATGCATTCCCTCATAGAGCTTTTAGCCTAATGTGAATAATGCTACATTTTATGGATTGCTTACTGTGTTCTAGGCATTGTACTGTGCAGTATATATTTATCATCAGTGTATAAAGTATATAACAAGACTTTCAGTAAAAGGATGGCAAAATTTAATAAGAAATTGAATCCCACTTCCTAAATGCTTTGTGGAACAAGATTGTATACAAATAGTGTAATAAAAAATAAATGAAGCTAAATTTTTTTAGTATTAATAGTCATTCACCATTAAAAAAAAAATTTTTTTTTAAAGATGAGCTAGGGCACAAACAAATGAAAATGTCATTATTGAGTATTCAAAAATGACTTTCTTGACTCCTTGTCAGCGAGAGGGCATGCCCTTTACTTTTCTAGTGGATAATAGACCCATGTTGATCTTTATTCCCATTTGCTTTTCTTTGTAACCAAAAGCAAGGTGATTGGCTGCGTGCTACCAATAACATTAATAAATGTTCATCACAGTGGCAAATATTTATATTATTAATATATAAAGACTTTAAAGAAAGACTTTTTGATCAAGTTGGCTATAGAGTCCTATTGTATTTATTGAATCCCATTTTTCCATTAATACTTTTCTGTTTCCCAGTGTAAAATAAGGGTATCCTGGGTCCCTGACTTTGCAATTCAGTCAGTTTAATTTCTTGATAACTGAGGAGAACTCTGCATTTGGTTTCCCTCTAACTCAAGCCTCAGGGACAATGTGGGTTCTGACTCTGTCTTTCACTGCAACACTGCAGGCAGTACTGAGCTCCAGGGGTTTCAGATTGAGAGTGGAAGAACTCACTGGGCTAGCTCACTGTCACTTTAGTATTGACTGATATTTTTATGTGATTTTACACTTTATGAAGTATTTTCCTTCAAGCATTAACATTCTGTCTGCACTGCTTCCATGAAGGCTGTTATTGCTGACCCAGTTATGTAGACGAGGAGCTGGACTCACTCATTAAAGGAATGGCATGCTTCTCAGTGCTGCTTTGGGTCTGGTTTTGGGGTTGCAGCACTTTGGATGTCTCCTTTCCTGTACATGTAGGCTGCTGAGGTTGTGTGCTGGTACCTTCCCTTGTGCTGTTTGTCTCCTCCTATCTCTTCTTTTGTGAAGAAAGAGATTGCTGGGTCACTGTGACCAAATGAAACCAATCCCACCAATGTCATTGTCCAGCCTATCTGAGGGATGATGACTTAACTTATTAAAGTCACATCTCTTCCTTGGAATGGATAAACCAGAATGAGTTCGTTAACTCATTGCCCCAGTTTACATTTTTTTCCCAAATAATTCATATGCAGTGCAAATAGTTAATTCCTGAATTTATGAATCCTGTTGGTTTGAAATTCTTCAATGGTGCATTTTATAAAGTTGGGACTATCTGTACATGTTTGTGTTATGTAAGTGTAGGATATAAATAGAAATAACTGCTTTTCCAGGCCTTTGAAAATACATTGGAGTTTTGCTCTCTGCTGTGAAATTTGGTATTGATTTGTTTCTGTCCATCCAAGAGGTATAATTACTGTAGTGCTCATAAAAGCCCCATTATAAGGTAGGTTCCCCTGACTTGGAACCTAGGGATTTTGTCTCATGGCTGCCATGTACTTGGAAGTCATGCACATGTTTCTTAAGAACAAAACAAAAAACAAAACAAACAAAACCAACTCTTTAAACTTGGTATTTTTTTAAATGAAGCTTTCAGTATTAGAAGTAGTTTCTCTTTGCATAGTGGTTCCATGAATTAAGTACCTCTGTGTTAAGAATTTATAAAATTAACCAGTTTTCTACCATTTCAGCCTTTTAAGAATTATTGTAGGGAAGAAGATGTGATGTGTAAATTCTGCACTTTTGACAAATAGGCCCTGGGTTCTGGCATTCTTGGCTCCTAGGCTCAATGTTGGGAGAAGGAGGTGGAGAAGAGAGAGGAGTCTAGGATGACCCCTAAATTTTGATGTTGGACAAATGGGTAGATTTTAGTGTCAAGATCTGAACTTTGGAATATTATAAGTTACAGGATTGTGGAGGCCAAGGGAGAAAAAGATGGATTCATGCTAATTTCCTTGAGGACTGGACTGTTTGTTATACTGATACTTTAAGCACCTACTATATATGTATCTATGGGTTATTCTCTAGGTGCTGGAGATGGAGTATGAATAAAACAGACAAACTTTGACTGCATAAGAAACTATATTCTAAGGAGGGTAAAAGTAGAAGTAGATAATAAATAAATAAGTAAAATGTACAGTTTGTCAGATGGTAAGTGCTCTGGGGAAAATGAAGCAAGGAAAAGAGAGAGAATACTGGGATGGACTTGTACTTTTAAGCAGTGTGGACAGGGTGGCCTCAGTGATAAAGTGACAATTGAGCAGAGACCTGAAGGAGGTGATGTGGGTACCAGCTGGACGTGGGTGGGGAGGGAGAACATTCCAGGCTGAGAGATAGCAAGTACAAAAAGCCTGAAGCAAAGGCTCCATTCTCCAGGGATAGCTAGGAGACTGGCGTGGCTGGAGCTGAGTGAACCAGGGCGAAATAGTAGGAAGAGGAGAGGCAGGTAGACGGGCTACTGTCCCTTTGTAAGAACTGCCTTTTCCTCTGAGTGAGAGGGGACGCCATGGAGGGTTATGACCAGAGGAGAGACACGATCTAACCTGCGTTTTAGCACATCACTCTGCTCTGGGGTTCGTGTCTTTACATTTCTGTTCCTTACCTGTTAGAGGTGGTGATGTTAGTTTATGGTAGAATGGGAGTCAGGTGCACTGGTGCACAGTCCTGACCCATGCTCTCCTCTCATTCTAGAAGGCTCAGAGTACCAGAGTACCAGTACGTCTGGTGGGCCCTAGACATTCAGTCCAGCTCTTTAAGTAATGTGGGCTTGTTTCACTTTCTCAGGATTTTTGTTGCTAAAAGGGAGGGAGCAAAGAGATTAGCTCTAGACTTCTGCAGACAAAAGATTAGCCTGCTAGCAGGTTGAATGTTTTCTAACTTTTATTGGGCTTCTAGGTTTTTTTTCTGAACTATTGGGTCATATTTTTAGTTATCTTTACTCTCTTGCAACATTTAAGGTCTCGTTGATATTCTGTTTTATTTGGCCTTGTATCTGCTTTACATTACTCCTCCTTTTCCCCCATTACAATAATTTTAGTAGAGGTTGGATTGTTGTTTACCTGTTACTAATATTTTGGCCTTGAGGCCCCAAGGACTTCTCTGTTAATTTGAATCAGTCTTACAGATTGAAAGATTCTACACATGTGACCCTCTAAAAACCCATGGGATTTATTGCCTTTACAGATACAAGCTTCTCTTTCATGAAAGCTATCCCCCTTTCACTGCTCTGTCATCTAGTTGCAGAAAATAAGTGTTCCTAAACACAGATTCCCATGGCAACATAACAAAAAGGTAATAGAACAAATGTTTATTTTGTCTAGACCTGCTGGGTTACTTTAGACCCTGAACGTGTTGGCTCCTGTTATTGTGAATGATGTTATTACAGATTTCCTTGTTTTCCTCAAAATGTTCTCTTAGGCCTTGGTATTGTCACTGTTCTGTAACATGAAAGAAGATATGTGAATGTGTGTTTTACTGTCAGTGTACCCAACAAGCATGCACTGGCTGCTTTTCCAAGCTATGGTCCAGAGTGTAGGCATCACAGAACACATGACTATGAAAAAAAGCATACCAATTGTCCTCTTTGTTTATTAAAATTCCTTACTTCAGTATTGCCACTGCTAAGCACTGTACTATGTGTTATATTTATATAGATTAAATAAGCAAAAAAGCAGGAAGGGTCCCTGTTTTTGACAGTATCACTCTAGAAGGAACATATTTATGTTTCTTCCTTGTAGATTGCTTTGCAAATTGTCTGTAGTTTTTCTGCATTTTTTCAGCTTAAGCTGTCATCTCAGATCAATCTTTATATTTCTAATGCTTCCCTTGAAATCCTCTTTTAGATTCTTCTGTGTCTCTCTTGAGTCTAGTGACATACTGGTCACTTTTTACATCTAGGGCAACTCTGTGCAAGGATACGTGTTGGAAATCTATGTCAGAGAAGCCTTTCCATCTTATGATTCAGATCTAGAAAGTGATGACATCAGCTTGTGCCCACAAGAGGTCCGAACTTCTGCTTTTGATCTGTAGAGGGCTGAGGAGGCTATGTTTTAGGGGAGGAAAGTAGCTGGGGGGTAAAAGTCCTCTAGATCCTTAACATAGCTCTTCTGCTGGGGTAGTGTGTCTGCTGTGACAGTCTTCTCACCTACGAATTATGTGCCCCTAATCATGCCCTTAATTTGTCCTGTGACACACAGCTTGAAGTGTCTATTTATGCAAGTGTATGTTGAACTCTTCTTTCTTGTATTTCTTCACCCCTGTAGTAGATACAATAATTTTATTCTCTGAATTAATTGCTTTATTCTTAATGTCCCCAGTAGCTACTTTTTTCTGCCTTCTATCAAATCCTTCATCTACGGCTTTAGCTAGCTTGAACCTTAACCTTTTGCATAATAAACTTTGTTCTCCAAGCTATCAAATGCCTGTGAAAATATTGGTTATCTTCTTCATTTGATATAATAAAATATGACTCCCAAATGATCTTCGTATTACATTGAAATGAAATATTGATGTTTGTGTCTTATATTGATATATTTCTAATAATTTCCTCAATTGACATTATAAATTTGCTTGCTTCGTTTTCTGATTCCTAGTTAGTGTGCTAAGTGCCTTATGCTTTGACTAATATGTTTTGAAATTAGCAATCTCAATAAATTAAATGATACTGATGCTAAAGGGAGCAAAAGGGAAAAATATTGCAAATTAAGAGAATAGACAGGAAGTATTATGAGCATCTGTCAAGCTGTGTTTACATTCCCAAATGTGACATAATCTAGGGTTACTCAACCTGTTGACCTTTTTTGGTGGGCTAGTGTTTTTGTTGGGGGGGTTATCTTGTGCACTGTAGTATGTATGGTGGCATCCCTCTAACCTAGCAACTAGACACCAGTAGCAACCAAAAATGTGTAGCCATTGCCACATGTCCCCTGGAGGCAACATCATCCTTGGTTGAGAACTTACATAACCCTATATATTTGGATGATTGGCCCAGAGTAAAAACTAGATAGGATAACTTGAACCTCCCACCTGCAAAAGGCAGAAACCCTATACTTTCTGTACTTATTCTTTTTGAATTCACATCTGATAGAGTCTTAACAGTAGTTTTGTTCATATACTATCTCTCCAGATTTGTACTTCCAAACCTGATCTTACAAATGTTGAGCCTTCTGGATTTCAAGTCTATTGAAATGCAGTGTTTCATACTTACCTTTGATTATTTTTGTACATGCTTCTTGAGGACAATCTCAGAGACATAGCACTAACTTACCCAGAATAGGTTCACAAGATAAACTTGAATGGGTTCAGCCTTAGATATGTGGAGGAGATATTTGAAGGAAGCTTATCATTAGCACTAATGAATGACAGGGGTCATGAAAACTACAGTGAGGTTAAAAGCCAATTACCTGAAGATTTCTGTAACTTTAGGTATTAAAGCAACATAATTTTGAAAGTTTGAAATTGTCTGTATATGTATTTATGGTTATGTTTTAGACTTACTGTAGTGAAGGAAATCTGTTAGTCATCCATCAGATAGTGTTAAATACCCACATTGTATTAAAGAAACACAAGATACTCGTGAACTGAGTATCTAAAAAGGTACTGATGTGTATAGCGATGTGGGACCATTGTGGGCTGTAGTAGTTATTAGAATGGTTTCATGGAGGAAGAAGGATTTAAAGATTATTTTGAAGAATGGGCGATATGAGAGGAAGAAAAGGAACATTTTTAGGTAACAAGAGAAAACAAAACTAAGAGAATTAGGTAGGTATGAGATGGACTGGCCTGACAGGAGGAATATCTCAGGTGGGGTGAAACCCAATTGTGGTTCTCATTCTGGTTGTGCTCCAGAATCACTTGTGGAGCTTTTACACATGCAGGTGCCTGGGTCTGCCCCCAGGATTAAGAATTAGCTCTGGAGTAGGACTAAGGCAACTGCATTTTTATAGGCAATGGAGAATTCTCATAGTTTCTTGGGTTGTAAAGTAGTGAGGAAAAGCGTTTTAAAATTGGTCTTACTGGAGTACAGAATGGATTGGAGGAAGCAAATATGTTGCTTTGTAAAAGTCTTTAGTAATTTGTTTATGTGTATGTGTGTTCATTCTAACTCCCTAGCTAGATTGCTCAGTTTCTTGAGGTCAGAATGTATCTGCTTTGGTATTCCAGATACTGGGTTGGATTCTGAGGATAAACAGATAAATAAACTATAGCTTCTGCTCTCCCTCACACTGTAGGAAGCAAATACATAAAGGAATAATTTTTTGGTTCAGTATTGGTTATTACATTATGCTGTTGATTGTAGTAGTTTTTAGATCCTTTCTAACAATAGCTGAATAAATTGCATTTTAATTTGTAGAAACTGTATTTTAGTTATCCTTAGCATGACAGCAAATGGTCAAGGATCTGGGATCTCAGTTATATTTTAATAACCTTGCCTGTTTTACTGCTATTTCAGAAATAATAAACCTCAAATTTGAGAATAAGAGATCTAAAAATATAAAGAATTTACTGTGTGATTAACCCCATGCTGGAAGCTGATTGTAGAACCATGTTATAATAGCAGTTTCATTTCAAATTGAAACATTTAAAACTACCTGCCTTTTATAGTTCATAAAGCAATTTCACATAATTATCTTTTTTGAGCCTTAAAACGGCTTTGTGAGGTAAGCAGGGCTGGTGATACCCACATTTTATTGATTTGGAAACAGGCTTATAGTAACTTTGGGCAAGATCATCTGCTAGGAAGTGGCAGAACCAAAACTAGAAATAAAGTCTGTTGACTACTATTTTACTTTTCTCTGTATCAGACTGCATATGTTTATGCTTAATAGAATTTTTCAAGATCAAGTCATCAAAATACTGCAGAGACCATTCATTCATTAGGTTTCAAAAGTGCTTTGTTAAATGGAATTACAGTGATATTTCTAGAACAGTAAAAAAGATTCTCATCTAGTATTCTCAAAAGTAAATGAGATTCAAGTAGTGACTCTGTCGCATCTTACCACACTGATAGACAGTGACTACAGTGGGGCATCGTGGGGGGGTGACTCGATAATATGGGTGAATGTAGCAACCACACTGTTTTTCTTGTGAACCTTCGTAAGAGTGTATATTAATGATACCTTAATTTAAAAAAATAATAAAACATTAAACCCATAAAACAAAAAAAAAGTGAGATATCTTGAAAATTTCAGTATTTTGATTTAAAAAAATCAAGCTGCCAAGTGTAGTGATTTTAAAATATGGCCATACATTATTTGATAGTCCTCCCTTAAAAAAGGTGGAGCTTAATTCTCTTCTCTGTGAGTGAAGGCTGTTATTTAGTGACTCCCCTAATGTATAGAAAGTGGCAGAAATAATGAGGAGTGTGACTTCTGAAGCTAAGTCATAAAAGACATTATGGCCCCTGTCTTGATCTTTCTGTGAGATCAGTTGCTGTAGGGCAGTTTCTCAACCTCATTATTATGAAGTTTGGGCCAGATAATTCTTGGTTGTGAAGGATGTTTAGCAGGATCCGTGGCCTCACACCACTGTATGCCAGTAGGACCCCCACACACCCCAGTTGTGACAGCCAAAAATGTCTCAGACATTGTTAAATGTCCCCTGGGGGTACAAATGCCCTCTGTTGAGAACCACTGCTTCAAAGGAAGCCATCCACCTTGTTAAGAAGACATCGAAGCAGCCCTGTGGAAAGGCCCACATTGCAAAGACTGAGGCCTGCCAACACCATGTGAGTGAGCCATCTTGACTCCAGCCTCAGTCACACCTTCAGGTGACTGTAGCAGTGGCCAGCGTTTTTACTGTGACCTCTTGAGAGACTGAGCCAGAACCACCCAGCTTAGTTACTCCTGAACTGAATTCCTGACTTACAGAAACTGTGAAATAATAAATCTTGTTTGAGCCACCAAATTTGGGGGTAATTTATTCTAGCAATGGACAATTAAGTGTTACATTTAGTGTTAATGTAAAAAAAAATGTCATATTGGATGAAAAGACACAAACTGAGCAAACATCAAAAGTTGTGAAGACACATCAATGCCTATTATGTACATCTATAGTATGTTCATAGCATATATTTGTAGAATACTTTTCTGGATATGAAGCTTATAATATTATTACTGTAAAAGCCTTTGAATGTAGTAGCAAGGCAAAATTGATAGTAATACCAAATAGTTACAATGTAATATATAATTAGTCCAGTATTTCAGATTTGCTTGAAAGGAGTTAAAAATTGTTGCCTTCAAAAACATGTTATTGAAATATCAAACACACAGAGAAGATAACACCCATTTGACAACATTCTACTGAGGCTTTGGCAAATAATCTCTTTTAAAAGAAATAAAATAATCCACTTGTAATATTTTTGCAATTAATATGGGATAACCATTGTTCTTTGCAGATATATCACTTCACATTTGTAAGCAAAGAAATGTATTAACTGACACCACTGTAGCTTTCAAAACTTCAGTGAAGAAATACAAAATTTCATTTTTAAATGGATCTTGCAACAAATGAAGATTATTTCACATTTTAATCAAAAATGGTTTTGGATTTTTAGATTACATGTCTAAATGAATTTCTACATTGTTTGAATGTTAGCTTTCATTAGCCTACTAAAAATTGAGGCAGTTGTAAAAAATATTTCTGCCCCAGTAGCTTAGAAGGAATGAATTGCTTCAGAAGTTTTTGCAGCAGGAGCTGGACCAGATTAGGAATGGCAAGTATCTAGCATATGTGTTGCCATTTCCTGAGTCCCTGCTCCGTAGCTAATGTCTCTAGTAAATCCTTTCACAAATGTGTTTTCCTATCTGAATGAGATTTTCATGAAAATACTGAATTTGCACAAAAGTTCTTGAACTGTAAGTTCTGTAAGGCAAGGTAAGTGGTCAGTTAAATGACTCTTTTTGCATTCTGGGCTGCTTATCTATTGTGATAAGATCTTTATGTCATTTTATGTTTTAAACCTCTGAGAGGAATTTTTAGAAACTGAAGCTGGGGATTGATTGTATTACACATACTTGCTACTATTATATTAAGAACATCAGACATTCTCATCAATATGAAAGTCTTATTGTAAGAAACTACATTTCATTTAAAGATACTATATATATAGTGCAAATTGTCAAGTTATTTTGTGATTTAAAAAAAATGAAAGTGTTAATATAGACATTAAAAAGTATTTGAGAGGTAGCAAAGATCCTTCTAAAAAAGCTAATAATATTTCAAATGTTTTGAGTTTTTAAAGTCAATGTTTTAGTCCCTTGCTACTCTGAAGAATATTTGTTGAGATTTCTAAATCAAAACTTGAGTTCTGGATTTTGCATAAAATTGCCTTTTTTTCATAAAAGTTATTTCCAAAATGGAGGGGCAGAGCACAAGTATCTAAACTACAGTGATGATACTTGCACATGGTTTTTTTGTTACCAAATGGGAAACTTAACGCCAAGTACAGAATGTGTGTTCAGCAAACATCAGTCACTGATAAGCGCTTACTTGCACATTTATCTGAATTTAGAAGGAAGAAAAAGTATATTTCTTTAGAGGAGGGAGATATGTGCTGAAAAATATTCCCAGTATGGTATTTATCGAAATTTGTATCAAGTGTTAATAGTTGAAGAGAAGTTCCAAGTTGGTAGTCTGAATTAGTCAGAAGGCACGTATCAATTAACATGAATTCATTCAGAAAAAAGTCTCAAATGGTATGAGCAGGAGAAGAAATGCCTTTTTTTTTTGCAAATTATTTCTTTCCATTTAGATATTTTAATGAATTTGATGCACTAATGAGAATTTATCAATTCAGTGTAACTACAGATTTTAACATATTTAAATATTTCCATTTCCAAAAATAAAATTGTGTTTGTCTTCCTAACCATTACTGAGGGTTCATTTTTCCTTAAAATCATTCAGGGATTAGAGAAGGCATCTAAGACCATTGAAAGAAATTGTTAAATCATTTACGATCCTCACAAATTACTCAGACTTGTCAGGTGATAGTGCATTCTTCATTCTGTTGGGGAAAACCCAAATAGTTTTTTAAGGAAAATCCTGGTGTGGTCATTTCTACTGTCATGCTCTGTGGATGTGGGTACTTGTCCTGACTAGGCAGCATCTCACCTTTCTAAAGACGTGTTCCGTCTTCCGCTGCCGAGGAACTCAGCTGACTGTTAAAGCATATTGATCTGCCTTTACCTTGCAACACGGAAAATATGCAAGCCAGGTGCCAAGCATTAACAAAGTCCTTATATTTTTATACCTATCAAAAGCTCCATTGATGAAAATCATTTTTGGAAGACTGTCTGAAAAATATGGAGCTTATCTATTTTTCTAAACGAAGTTATTAACATTACCTTTTGGATTAAATCTGTCAGGGAGCAGCATGCCATGCTGTTTTGTACTGTTCTCCCCCTTTGCTAATAATGAGCCGTATTTTGGCTTTATGAAACAGTGTGCACTGATGGATGCTCTAAGAAGAGAAGTGTCTGAAACCCACTATTATATTTGTGTAAGAATGTTGATTAGGACATTCTTAACCACATTATACAGTGTCTCTTTCATAAACATACACACTCTTCTCTTGTTTTATTACAGGAATAATTATGCCTCTCTTTAGTTCTCCTGAGTACCTGGTTTGTTCTTATGGTATGGTCCCTGTGACTCATGTCTTAACTGGTTGTAGTCTCTTGTGTGATGGCTTTAGTGGGCTCAGAGCCAAATTTGAGGCCCACCTCTCGTAGATATTTGAAAGGACCTCATTGTATACATTTGTATGCTATTCTTGCCCATACAAAATTGATCTTATTTTCCCTTAGTCACTTACTGCTCTGTCAAGTTGTGTATATACAGTTCCAGGCTGCTTTAAATCCATTGTGGAATTAAGAAGTGTATATGAAAAAAATTTTGGAAATTAAACAAAATTATATTATGTTAGGATATATTAAGAATCTAGAAAGCCAGTTTTTTTCAGTGGGGTGTGGGGAGGGGAGGGATGGGGATGGGAGAGGCAAGTATGAATGTGTAACAAAGTATTGCATTTTGTTTAATAAATATTGTGTCCCAAGCACTGGAGAGCAGTAAATGAGTGACAATGACATCTAATATAACTGCTTTTAATGAATTTTATATTCCTTCCCTTAATTTTTTTTTACCATATCATTGATTTTCTAAAATGTGAATTTTATAACTTTGGAAGACTTTATGTGGATTTGCAGTTGAGGGAAAAACTTAATGTACTGATTTCAGTTTGGGGAACCTGATCATCATAAACGTAATTCCATTTTGTTATGTTAATGAAAACAAGGTTTATTTGTAGCTCTGGTTTTTAAGACATGATTAAGAGGCCCAACTGGTAATACTAGTAAGTGAATCATTATAATAAAGGCAAAGCTGGGCCTTGGATTGTCCTTATCCCTGACAGCTTGGCATTCTGGAAAAAGAGTGAGCATTGAAATGATATAGACCGGGGTTTGAATCTCATTGCATATGAGTTACATGACATTGAGTGAGTTGTTAATGTTTCTGACAATTTGTTTCTAATTTAGGTAAATAAATAATAATTATCTCACAAAGTTATTATAAGATTAAAATAAACATTTCCCAAATAATATGTGGCATAATCAGTTATTACATAAATTTAAATTTCTTCTCTGAATATTCAGTTGGTTTTATCAGGTGATGAAAAAAATTATTAGGAATTTCTGCTTTTGGTAATTATAATGTACAATATAGGGTGAAAGATGTGATTTACCTTCTCTCCAAATACTGCTTTGATTAGTGAAAGAAACCGGAGACTAGGTCAGAGCAGTTAAATGCTTAAAGATGGGGGTATGAGTGGGTAATAGATTCCTTGCTTCAGCTGCTTTTGCTATAGGGATTCCTGACTTGTAAACAGCAGTTTCTGCTTGTTCTCTTTCATAAGTAAAATACGTTTTAAAAAGTGAAAATGTATGTCCTTTGAAGTAAACATTACTAGTCTGTTCTAAGAAAATCATGCAATTAATGGAACAAGCAATATGAATTAAGATGTCCATCGTAATAGTATTTGTATTACTTGTGTGTGTGAATGAATGGAATGGCTTATGATGCCTAGCAGTAAGGGAACTGATTGAGTAGATTATGGTATAGACATTTAATTAAATTATTGTAAATATTGTTCATGTTATGACTTAGGGATTAGAGGATACGAATTTAATTGTATACTGAATATAGCCATGTAAGTATCTTTTGAAGGAAATGTAATTGTTAATAGTGGTTTTTTAAAGCTAGAAAGAGTGCCCTTCTTTTTTTAAGGGTAACAAAACACAGATGATTTATGCCTTTAACTTTGCTAATGACTTTATTAAAAGATGTAAGCTCATCTTTTTAAAATAGGATAGAAAAATATAAAAAGCAAAAATAATAAAGGTCTGAGAGTATATTAACTTTTCTTTGTACAGGTATATATTCATATAGAGTATACATTGCTTTTTCCACAGATAGTCTCATTCTTCTGAAACTTCTTTTTCCCATCAGTAATATAACATGTACATATTACTATGTGGAGATTCTTGTTAATGGCTATAATATATATGGTACATGAGAATGTATTGTAATTTAAATTCTTTCCTATTGGGGCACTAAGATAGTTTGTGGTTTTGTTCTTGTGAACAGACTGCAATGAACCTTTATATATTTTGAACCTAGCTAATATATTTTACATATAAATTTTTGTTTATATATCTCACTTTATTAAAAATATAAATATAATTAAATATGTATGTTAAGTAAATAAAAACTAAAAGTATTTTACTTAAAATTTTTTATTAATATTTTTTTTTTATAATTATTTTTTATTGAAGGGTAGTTGACGCACAGTATTACATTACATTAGTTTCAAGTGTACAACACAGTGGTAGAACATTTATATACATAATTCTAGGTTCCAGCTATCACCCTACCAAGCTGTTACAATATCTTGACTATATTCCTTATGCTATACATTACATCCCGGTTACTAATTTATTTTACCATTGGAAGTCTGTCCTTTTTTTTTTTTTTTTTTTTTTTTTTGTGAAGGCATCTCTCATATTTATTGAACAAATGGTTGTTAACGACAATAAAATTCTGTATAGGGGAGTCAATGCTCAATGCACAATCATTAATCCACCCCAAGCCTAATTTTCGTCAGTCTCCAATCTTCTGAGGCATAACAAACAAGTTCTTACATGTAGAACAAATTCTTACATAATGAATAAGTTACATAGTGAACAGTACAAGGGCAGTCATCACAGAAACTTTCGGTTTTGCTCATGCATTATGAACTCTAAACAGTCAGTTCAAATATGAATACTCATTTGGTTTTTATACTTGATTTATATGTGGATACCACATTTCTCTCTTTATTATTATTATTTTTAATAAAATGCTGAAGTGGTAGGTAGATACAAGATAAAGGTAGAAAACATAGTTTAGTGTTGTAAGAGAGCAAATGTAGATGATCAGGTGTGTGCCTGTAGACTATGTGTTAATCCAAGCTAGACCAGGGCAATAAAACATCCACGTATGCAGAAGATTTCTCTCAGAACGGGGGGGTGAGGTTCTAAGCCTCACCTCTGTTGATCCCCAATTTCTCACCTGATGGCCCCCCTGCGACTGTGCCTGTCTTAGGTTGTTCCTCCCTTGAGGAATCTTACCCGTCTCTGGCTAACCAGTCATCTTCCGGGGCCATACAGGGAAATGTGAAGTTGGTAAGTGAGAGGGAAGCCTTATTGTTTGAAAAGCTTAGCTTTTTACTTCTTTGCGTATTTATGCCCTGTGGCTTCTATGCCCAGCATTTGTCTTGAGGTATCTTTACCACTTGGAGGAGTTATGATACTCGGTAAATTTGATATGAGGCACGAATTCTATTTAAGGGTTGTAATTAGGAAGGAAGAAGAAAAGCTATAGAAGTAGCAGACGGAAGAAAACATGGGAAGATTGATTATTTCTTTGACATATCTTCTTGTAGAGTAACTTCAGCATATATAGGTTTTAAGCTACTACTTAAATTGCGCACACACATTAACATAATAGGAGTATAGTTACATAACCAAAGCATATCTGTAATTACCATCCATCTCCAGTGAAACCAAGAAAACCATTAAGGCACCTTAGGCATTTGTGAAAACTTATCTATGATATGGTGGATATTGTCCAACTGAACTTGAACAGTCTGAGAGAAATCAGACAAATTAAAACAACCCATTCTTGGGGACTGTTCACATGCCATATGTTCTTTTAACAGTAAATAGTCTGTAGTTGTAAGAGTTTGGAGCGCTACAATTTGCACTTCTCCAAATTCTTGGTTGAGTTCCAACAGTATAGATCCAGTCAAATTTGTTGTTTTACTGTATGCACAGGCCAGCTTAGATATCTCCTTCCTCATTCCCATGGCAAGTCCAGGAACTGGTGGGATGAGTGCATCTACAGCTGTAGCAGTGCGTGGATCTTTCTTGGGGTTTTTTGATGATCATCTTCTGCCATGAGTCTTCCAGAGAGTGCAGATGTTGGAAGTTCTTTTTCATATCGTATCTTAGTTCATTTTTGGGGTAGCCCAATTAGGCTTTGATCCTCTGTGTAAACACAAGCAGACCCTTTGCCTACCCTTTTATATGCCCTTTATACCCTTGTGTAGAACTCGTTGGAGGTTACCACACAGGAACTGCCCTTTTTTTTTTTTTTGCTTTGTTTTTGGTATCACTAATCTACACTTACATGACGAATATTATGTTTACTAGGCTCTCCCCTATACCAGGTCTCCCCTATAAACCCCTTTACAGTCACTGTCCATCAGCATAGCAAAATGTTGTAGAATCACTACTTGCCTTCTCTGTGTTGTACAGCCCTCCCTTTTCTCCTACCCCCCCATGTATGTTAATCTTAATACCCCCCTACTTCTCCCCCCCTTATCCCTCCCTACCCACCCATCCTCCCCAGTCCCTTTCCCTTTGGTACCTGTTAGTCCATTCTTGAGTTCTGTGATTCTGCTGCTGTTTTGTTCCTTCAGTTTTTCCTTTGTTCTTATATTCCACAGACAAGTGAAATCATTTGGTATTTCTCTTTCTCCGCTTGGCTTGTTTCACTGAGCATAATACCCTCCAGCTCCATCCATGTTGCTGCAAATGATTGGATTTGCCCTTTTCTTATGGCTGAGTAGTATTCCATTGTGTATATGTACCACATCTTCTTTATCCATTCATCTATTGATGGACATTTAGGTTGCTTCCAATTCTTGGCTATTGTAAATAGTGCTGCAATAAACATAGGGGTGCATCTGTCTTTCTCAAACTTGATTGCTGCGTTCTTAGGGTAAATTCCTAGGAGTGCAATTCCTGGGTCAAATGGTAAGTCTGTTTTGAGCATTTTGATATACCTCCATACTGCTTTCCACAATGGTTGAACTAGTTTACATTCCCACCAGCAGTGTAGGAGGGTTCCCCTTTCTCCACAGCCTCGCCAACATTTGTTGTTGTTTGTCTTTTGGATGGCAGCCATCCTTACTGGTGTGAGGTGATAGCTCATTGTAGTTTTACTTTGCATTTCTCTGATAATTAGCGATGTGGAGCATCTTTTCATGTGTCTGTTGGCCATCTGTATTTCTTTTTTGGAGAACTGTCTGTTCAGTTCCTCTGCCCATTTTTTAATTGGGTTATTTGTTTTTTGTTTGTTGAGGCGTGTGAGCTCCTTATATATTCTGGACGTCAAGCCTTTATCGGATGTGTCATTTTCAAATATATTCTCCCATACTGTAGGGATCCTTCTTGTTCTATTGATGGTGTCTTTTGCTGTACAGAAGCTTTTCAGCTTAATATAGTCCCACTTACTCATTTTTGCTGTTGTTTTCCTTGCCCGGGGAGATATGTTCAAGAAGAGGTCACTCATGTTTATGTCTAAGAGGTTTTCGCCTATGTTTTCTTCCAAGAGTTTAATGGTTTCATGGCTTACATTCAGGTCTTTGATCCATTTTGAGTTTACTTTTGTATATGGGGTTAGACAATGGTCCAGTTTCATTCTCCTACATGTAGCTGTCCAGTTTTGCCAGCACCACCTGTTGGAGAGACTGTCATTTTGCCATTGTATGTCCATGGCTCCTTTATCAAATATTAATTGACCATATATGTCTGGGTTAATGTCTGGATTCTCTAGTCTGTTCCATTGGTCTGTGGCTCTGCTCTTGTGCCAGTACCAAATTGTCTTGATTACTATGGCTTTATAGTAGAGCTTGAAGTTGGGGAGTGAGATCCCCCCTACTTTATTCTTCTTTCTCAGGATTGCTTTGGCTATTCGGGGTCTTTGGTGTTTCCATATGAATTTTTGAATTATTTGTTCCAGTTCATTGAAGAATGTTGCTGGTAGTTTCATAGGGATTGCATCAAATCTGTATATTGCTTTGGGCAGGATGGCCATTTTAACGATATTAATTCTTCCTAGCCACGAGCATGGGATGAGTTTCCATCTGTTAGTGTCCCCTTTAATTTCTCTTAAGAGTGACTTGTAGTTTTCAGAGTATAAGTCTTTCACTTCTTTGGTTAGGTTTATTCCTAGGTATTTTATTTTTTTTGATGCAATTGTGAATGGAGTCGTTTTCCTGATTTCTCTTTCTGTTGGTTCATTGTTAGTATATAGGAAAGCCACAGATTTCTGTGTGTTGATTTTGTATCCTGCAACTTTGCTGTATTCCGATATCAGTTCTAGTAGTTTTGGGGTGGAGTCTTTAGGGTTTTTTATGTACAGTATCATGTCATCTGCAAATAGTGACAGTTTGACTTCTTCTTTACCAATCTGGATTCCTTGTATTTCTTTGCTTTGTCTGATTGCCGTGGCTAGGACCTCCAGTACTATGTTAAATAACAGTGGAGAGAGTGGGCATCCCTGTCTAGTTCCCGATCTCAGAGGAAATGCTTTCAGCTTCTCGCTGTTCAATATAATGTTGGCTGTGGGTTTATCATAGATGGCCTTTATTATGTTGAGGTACTTGCCCTCTATTCCCATTTTGCTGAGAGTTTTTAACATGAATGGATGCTGAACTTTGTCACATGCTTTTTCAGCATCTATGGAGATGATCATGTGGTTTTTGTCTTTCTTTTTGTTGATGTGGTGGATGATGTTGATGGACTTTCGAATGTTGTGCCATCCTTGCATCCCTGGGATGAATCCCACTTGGTCATGGTGTATGATCCTTTTGATGTATTTTTGAATTCGGTTTGCTAATGTTTTGTTGAGTATTTTTGCATCTACGTTCATCAGGGATATTGGTCTGTAGTTTTCTTTTTTTGTGGGGTCTTTGCCTGGTTTTGGTATTAGGGTGATGTTAGCTTCATAGAATGAGTTTGGGAGTATCCCCTCCTCCTCTATTTTTTGGAAAACTTTAAGGAGAATGGGTATTATGTCTTCCCTGTATGTCTGATAAAATTCCGAGGTAAATCCATCTGGCCCGGGGGTTTTGTTCTTTGGTAGTTTTTTGATTACCGCTTCAATTTCGTTGCTGGTAATTGGTCTGTTTAGATTTTCTGTTTCTTCCTGGGTCAATCTTGGAAGGTTGTATTTTTCTAGGAAATTGTCCATTTCTCCTAGGTTTCCCAGCTTGTTAGCATATAGGTTTTCATAGTATTCTCCAATAATTCTTTGCATTTCCGTGGGGTCCGTCGTGATTTTTCCTTTCTCGTTTCTGATACTGTTGATTTGTGTTGACTCTCTTTTCTTCTTAATAAGTCTGGCTAGAGGCTTATCTATTTTGTTTATTTTCTCGAAGAACCAGCTCTTGGTTTCATTGACTTTTGCTATTGTTTTATTCTTCTCCATTTTATTTATTTCTTCTCTGATCTTTATTATGTCCCTCCTTCTGCTGACCTTAGGCCTCATCTGTTCTTCTTTTTCCAATTTCGATAATTGTGACATTAGACCATTCATTTGGGATTGCTCTTCCTTTTTTAAATATGCTTGGATTGCTATATACTTTCCTCTTAAGACTGCTTTTGCTGTGTCCCACAGAAGTTGGGGCTTAGTGTTGTTGTTGTCATTTGTTTCCATATATTGCTGGATCTCCATTTTGATCTGGTCATTGTTCCATTGATTATTTAGGAGCGTGTTGTTAAGCCTCCATGTGTTTGTGAGCCTCTTTGCTTTCTATGTACAGTTTATTTCTAGTTTTATGCCTTTGTGGTCTGAAAAGTTGGTTGGTAGGATTTCAATCTTTTGGAATTTTCTGAGGCTCTTTTTGTGGCCTAGTATGTGGTCTATTCTGGAGAATGTTCCATGTGCACTTGAGAAGAATGTATATCCCGCTGCTTTTGGATGTAGAGTTCTATAGATGTCTATTAGGTCCATCTGCTCTACTGTGTTGTTCAGTGCTTCCGTGTCCTTACTTATTTTCTGCCCAGTGGATCTATCCTTTGGGGTGAGTGGTGTGTTGAAGTCTCCTAGAATGAATGCATTGCAGTCTATATCCCCCTTTAGTTCTGTTAGTATTTGTTTCACATATGCTGGTGCTCCTGTGTTGGGTGCATATATATTTAGAATGGTTATATCCTCTTGTTTGACTGAGCCCTTTATCATTATGTAGTGTCCTTCTTTATCTCTTGTTACTTTCTTTGTTTTGAAGTCTATTTTGTCTGATATTAGTACTGCAACCCCTGCTTTCTTCTCGCTGTTGTTTGCTTGAAATATGTTTTTCCATCCCTTGACTTTTAGTCTGTACATGTCTTTGGGTTTGAGGTGAGTTTCTTGTAAGCAGCATATAGATGGGTCTTGCTTTTTTATCCATTCTGTTACTCTGTGTCTTTTGATTGGTGCATTCAACCCATTAACATTTAGGGTGACTATTGAAAGATATGTACTTATTGCCATTGCAGGCTTTAAATTCGTGGTTACCAAAGGTTCAAGGTTAGCCTCTTTAGTATCTTACTGCCTAACTTAGCTCGCTTATTGAGCTGTTATATACACTATCTGGAGATTCTTTTCTTCTCTCCCTTCTTGTTCCTCCTCCTTGATTCTTCATATGTTGGGTGTTTTGTGCTGTGCTCTTTCTAGGAGTGCTCCCATCTAGAGCGGTCCCTGTAAGATGTTCTGTAGAGGTGGTTTGTGGAAAGCAAATTCCCTCAGCTTTTGTTTGTCTGGGAATTGTTTAATCCCACCGTCATATTTGAATGATAGTCGTGCTGGATACAGTATCCTTGGTTCAAGGCCCTTCTGTTTCATTGTATTAAATATATCATGCCATTCTCTTCTGGCCTGTAGGGTTTCTGTTGAGAAATCTGACGTTAGCCTGATGGGTTTCCCTTTATAGGTGACCTTTTTCTCTCTAGCTGCCTTTAACACTCTTTCCTTGTCCTTGATCTTTGCCATTTTAATTATTATGTGTCTTGGTGTTGCCCTTCTTGGATCCTTTCTGTTGGGGGTTCTGTGTATTTCCGTGGTCTGTTCGATTACTTCCTCCCCCAGTGTGGGGAAGTTTTCAGCAATTATTTCTTCTAAGATACTTTCCATCTCTTTTCCTCTCTCTTCTTCTTCTGGGACCCCTATAATACGGATATTGTTCCTTTTGGATTGGTCACACAGTTCTCTTAATATTGTTTCGTTCCTGGAGATCCTTTTGTCTCTCTCTATGTCAGCTTCTATGCGTTCCTGTTCTCTGATTTCAATTCCATCAGTGGCCTCTTGCATTCTATCCATTCTGCTTATAAACCCTTCCAGAGTTTGTTTCATTTCTGCGATCTCCTTTCTGGCATCTGTGATCTCCTTCCGGACTTCATCCCATTTCTCTTGCGTATTTCTCTGCATCTCTGTCAGCATGTTTATGATTCTTATTTTGAATTCTTTTTCAGGGAGACTGGTTAGGTCTGTCTCCTTCTCTGGTGTTGTCTCTGTGATCTTTGTCGGCCTGTAGCTTTGCCTTTTCATGGTGATAGGAATAGACTGCAGAACTGGGACGAGTGACGGCTGGAAGGACTTCCTTCCTTGTTGGTTTGTGGCCCTCCTCTCCTGGGAGAACAGCGACCTCTAGTGGCTTGTGCTGCGCAGCTGCGCGAAGACAGGGTTTCTGCTTCCTGCCCGGTTGCTATGGAGTTAATCTCCGCTGTTGCCATGGGCGTGGCCTGGCTCGGGCAGCTACTCCAAAATGGTGGAGTCGCGTTGGAGCAGGAGCTGCTGGGAGGCTATTTATCTCCGTAAGGGGCCTCCCTGCTCCCTGCAGCCCAGGGGTTAGGGTGCCCAGAGATCCCGGATTCCCTACCTCTGGATTAAGTGACCCGCCCTGCCCCTTTAAGACTTCCAAAAAGCACCCGCCAAAACAAAACAACGCCCACCAAAAAAATAAAAAGAAAAAAAATTTTTTTAATTAAAAAAAAAAAAAAAGTGGTCGTTCGTTTTTCTTTATTCTGCGGTGCCAGCCTCAGGCCTCTGCTCACCGGTCTTTCTGCCCTGTTTCCCTAGTATTGGGGTCCCTATCCCTTTAAGACTTCCAAAAAGCACTCGCCAAAACAAAACAGCAAAAAAGCAAAAAAAAATGGTCGCGTGCTTTTCTTATGCCCTCTGTCGCCCAGCCTCCAGTGCCTGCTCACTGTTCTTGCTGCCCTGTTTTCCTAGTATCCAGGGCCCTGCACTCTGGCCCGGATGGCTGGGGCTGGGTGTTCGGCAGTCCTGGGCTCCGTCTCCCTCCCGCTCTGCCTATTCTTCTCCCGCCAGGAGTTGGGGGGATGGGCGCTCGGCTCCCGCGGGCTGGGGCTTGTATCTTACCCCCTTCACGAAGCGCTGGGTTCTCTCAGGTGCGGATGTGGTCTGGATATTGTCCTGTGTCCTCTGGTCTTTATTCTAGGAAGGGTTGTCTTTGTTATATTTTCATAGATATATGTTGTTTTGGGAGGAGATTTCCGCTGCTCTACTCACGCTGCCATCTTCTGCCCCTCTCCTTATTAATATATTTTTAAGCCCAACTTTTATGAAAGTGGTCAACTGTCTGTATAGCTGCACTATATTATTGTGAAAACATTCTTTGCTTTCATATATGATTAACCATCTCAGTTAAATGGTAAGTTCTGTGACATCCGACATTAAGTTTAGTGTTTCTTTTGTACTCACAAAGAATCTCATGAAGGAGATTATTCATTAAATGCTGAGGAAGTGATATTTGGTATTTGTAAAATACTACATCGCTGTCTCCTTCAGTGTTTTAGATTCACAGGGAGTAGTAGAACTTCAGGGATTGAAAAACTTGCCCTTAATAAAGTAGTATATAGAGAGTGAAAGCTGTTTCTAATGAAGTATTTTTCATTAATTCTATCCTGAGTTCAATGTCAGATTATAGGAAAACTTTCTCTATGTAAAATGCAGTAGTTGCAAGCATTTTAGAAAAGAAACAGATTCCATACAATTAGAATATATTTAAAATAGACTATACTGTTAGCAAAATTAAACTTCTTTTTCCATTATGGTATAGTGGTCATAAGTTCATGCTTGAAACACACCACTTGGATTTGAGTCCCAGCGTGGACATTTTCTGTCTATACCATGGGCACATTACTTAACCTCTTTGTACCTCACTCAGTTCTCTCATCTGAAAAGTGGGAATAATTACGTTTTGTCTTAAATTGTGATAAAGATGTTTCTTCTTGTAAAGATATACAAATAGTGCCTAGCAATAATAAGCACCCAATAATGTAAGTTTTTAACATTAATATCAGTTTAATGTTGGATGCTATTGAATTTATAAAAACTGAGAGCCAAATGATAAAGCTGAAGTTTTCTCTTTCATATTTCAGATAAGTGCAATATAAAATACTCCTTTATACTTTTGTTAAACATTTATTGAGAATGTACTATGTGCCTGGCATTATGGTAAGTCCTGTTGAATACAGCAGTAAATAAAACAGATGACACTGCTGCTCTCAGGATGCTTACGATGAGTGGGAAAGGCAGACATGATTAATGTCTAATATTTGAGCTTTATCATAGGCCAGGCCCTTTGCTAAACCTACTGTAAAAGTTACCACATTTAATCCTAAAAAACTTCCTACAGATTAGATACAAACATTATCTTCATTTTGTATATGAGGCTGAAAGAATTTAATTAACTTTCTTAAGATTATACAGCTACTAAGTTGCGAAACTGGAATTAAAATCCAGATACTCTAGTACCAAAGCTCCAGCCCTTATTTAACCACTTTGCTGGATGTAAGTAAACATATAGTAAAATATTGTCATTAATAGAGTCTGCCAGGTACTGATTAATCCTAGCCTGCCTTTTGCCAAATAGATACAGGAGTCAAATAGAGATAAGAACACGTACTTAATTACTGTAAAGCTGGCATGGAGAATGGCTCAGACAGGTTGCTCAAGTGGGCTTCCTATTTCTTCCTCGCTAAATGGAACTTGCATACTCGGTCACAGGCAAGTCACTCCTGGCCCCAGCAAGCCTCCCAGTGGAGGAGAGGAGAAAGTGCTTAGGCTGCAGGCAAGCAGGCATACTCTGAGGCAGGGAGTTAAAGAGGTGGGTCACACAGGAGCAATGCCATTTTCCAAGTTTCACCAAAGCCAGTGAGGGGTTTAGAGAAGAGTGTGAATTTCCTTGGTACTTCGAGAGGGATGAAGTTACTCTTTATGGGTTTGTAGAAATAAGGGAAGTGGGAGAGAAAATATCCTACATATCCTTTATGTAGGAGAAGGAAGGAAACATTGAGGGTGTTGTGACAGAGAATAAATGCCTGAGACCTTTAGTACGAGGGGATGACTGTTTAAGCCAGTGCTTGAAGAATTAAGGGTTCAGCTGTGGGATGGAATGGGGGTGCAGAAGAAGAGCATTTCAGGAGCCAGGAACAGCCTGTCTGAAGAGTTCAAGGAACGAAAAGGAGCCAGCACGGTGGGGATGTAGTGGCTGAGGGGAAGGAAGTAGAGCGCACGAGCAGGATGGGGTGGTCAGTGGCGGTCAGACCACCTGAACCTTGTGGGTTGGGACAGAAAACTGGCATTTTATTTTATATGCCTAGGAAATTCTTTGAAGGACTTGAAGCAGGGGAGGGGTGTTATCTAAATTTGGTGTCTGTTTTTAAAAGATTGTATGGATGCCTGTGGAGAGTATATTAGAAAGGAACAAAATAGGAGGCGGGGAGAGCAATATAAAAGGAAGGCTGGTTGGGCAAGTATGGTAGCAATGAAATGAAGAGAGGTTGGATCAGACTTTTTTGTAGATGGAAACCACGAGACTTGCTAATAGATTTGGATGGAGGCTGGAGGAAAGGGAGATAATAGCAAGGATGACACTCAAATGTCTGGCTTGAGCGACTGGATGAAGACTCCATTTATTGAAATAAATTAGGGAAAAGAATAATTCTCAGTGTTTTGAATTTGCTAAGTTAAAGGTGCTTATGTATTTTTCATAGGGAGATGTCAAGTAGGCAATAGGGCCCAGAGAAATTTCAGTGAGAAATGTAGATTTGGGAGTTTTCAGGATATAGATGTCATTTAACTTCAAGTCATGGATTTAGATGAGATTATCTAGGAGAATGGGAGAGAGAAGAAGGCCCCATACCGGGACATGAAGAATCCCAGCATACAGGGTCTGAGTAGAGGAACTACATGCAAAGGACACAGAGAGGGAGCTGCTGTAGAGGTCATAGAAAACCAGCAGAACATGCTGATAAGGACTCCAGGAGGGAGGGCATTGAGACAAAGGGAAAGTGTTCGTGTCAGTTGCTAATGCAGCAAAGTGGTCATTGGATTTGGTGACAGAGGCCTGAGAGAAGTTTCAGTGGAATGGGTTGAGGGAAGAATGAGCTGAGGAAATGAGTCAGTGTGTAGATCTGTGCTTCTCAAATGTTAAGATGTATATGAATTAACCTGGAGTTTTTTTTGTTTTTGTTTTTTTAGGATGTGCAATTTTATATTTTTATTAACATCATCAATAGAAAGAATTATAATGAACATTTTTTGATTGCCCTTTTAGTGACCTTTTTCTCTTCATGAAAGTAATATGTGTTAAAGAATATTTAGAAACATAATTACAGATATGTGACACTGATAGTCTAATACCTATAATCTTTCCACCTAGATTCCGACAGTGGTTAGCAATCTGAGGGATGTTCATTGTTACTTGTATGTATGGAATCATACTATACATGATGTTTTTTGCTAGTAATATCTTGAACATCTTAGGATGTTACTACATATTCTGCTCCTAAGATTTTCAAATTATTTCAAATGATTGCAAAGCAGTGGAACTGACTTAAATGGAACCCCAGTATGTAAAGAAGATCACAACAGACCTACTGTGGTGGAAGCGGAAGTGGGCCTCTGCTGGCTCCTGCCTGGAACCTGTGGGTACTGAGGAGCACAGCTGACCACATATATTGCTTATATGTGTGGTTCAAAATTAAATATTTATTCAATATACTATTATTTGTGAATATCCTTGGTTATTTCCTCAGAGAAAATTCTTAGAAATGGGATTTCTGAGTCTAAGGGCATACATGTTTGGATAAATACTTATTGCTGAATTACACTCCAGAGAAGCACCAACTTTTCTTTTTCTAAAGGTATATAAGAAAGTGCCCATTTTCTTACATTGTCATAGATACTTGATATTTTTTCTTAATCTTTATGGGTTTTTCCCCCACTAACATTTTGTTATTAAAAGTTTCAAACAGTAAAGGTGAAAGATTTTTACAGTAAACATCAATATACTCAACCATCTGGATTCTATTGTTTGCATTTTGTCTGCTTATTTAGCACACATTTATCCATACTTCGGTGCATCTGTCAACCTATTGTACTTTTTTGGTGCATACCCACACACACCAGTATACACTTCCACCTCAAAACTTTTGCATACAGCGCACAACAAGTAATATGTAGGCATAAAAAAATGTCAAGTGAGATAGAGACTGTGACTGTAAGGTTTCTGAAGCACTTAAGTTTTGCATCATCAGCTATTGCTTTTATAATTAGGAAAATAAACACAGACAAATCAATAGGTACTTATTAATAAGTATTTGGAATGTACCAAGAAAGTATAAAGAGGAAGGGGGAGAAACATTAAGTAACATTCCCAGAAACAACTTTGTGTATGCATGTGTGCACACATATGTTTCTTAAATTCATGGTGTTTTTTGTTTTTGTTTTTTTTATTAAGGTATTGATATACACTCTTAAGAAGATTTCTCATGAACATCGTTGTGGTTACCCATATTATCAAGCCCCCTCCCACCCCATTGCAGTCACTGTCCATCAGCATAGTAAGATGCTGTAGAGTCACTGCTTGTCTTCTCTGTGCTACATTGTCTTCCCTATGACCCCCACCACACCATGCATGTGTGCCAATCATAATACCCTTCAATCCCCTTCTCCCTCGCTCCCCACCCGCCCTCCGCCACCCCTCACCTTTGGTAACCACTAGTCCCTTCTTGGAATCTGTGAGTCTGCTGCTATTTTGTTCCTTCAGTTTTGATTTGTTGTTAACACTCCACAATGAGTGAAATCATTTGGTACTTGTCTTTCTCTGCCTGGCTTATTCCACTGAGAATAATACCCTCCAGCTCCATCCAGGTTGTTGCAAATGGTAGAATTTGTTATCTTCTTATGGCTGAATAATATTCCAATTTATATATGTACCACATCTTCTTTATCCATTCATCTACTGATGGATGCTTAGGTTGCATCCATATCTTAGCTATTGTAAATAGTGCTGTGATAAACATAGGGGTGCTGTGATAAACATATGTCTTTTTGAATCTGGATCTTGTTTTCATTGGGTAAATTCTTAGGAGTGGAATTCCTGTGTCAAATGGTATTTCTATTTTGAGTTTTTTGAGGAACCTCCATACTGCTTTCCACAATGGTTGAACTAGTTTACATTCCCATCAGCAGTGTAGGAAGGTTCCCCTTTCTCTGCATCCTCGCCAGCACTTGTTGTTGCTTATCTTTCGATGTTGGCTGTTCTAACTGGTGTGAGGTGATATCTCATTGTGGTTTTAATTTGCATTTCCCTGATAATTAGCAATGTGGAGCATCTTTTCGTGTGCCTGTTGGTCATCTGAATTTGTTCTTTGGAGAAGTGTCTGTTCAGATCCTCTGCCCATTTTTCAGTCAGGTTACTTGCTTTTTGGGTTTTGAGGTGTGTGAGTTCATTGTATATTTTGGATGTTAACCCCTTTTCAGACATATCATTTATGGATATATTCTCTGCCTTTTTGTTCTACTGATGGTGTCCTTTGCTGTACAGAAGCTTTTTAGTTTGATGTAGTCCCATGTGTTTGTTTTGCTTTTGTTTCCCTTGCCCAAGGAGATGTGTTCAGAAAAAGTTGCTCATTTTATATTAAAGATATTTTTGCCTATGTTTTCTTCTAAGAGTTTTATGAGTTCATGACTTCCATTCAGTTCTTTGATCCATTTCAAGTTTACTTTTGTGTTTGGAGTTAGACAATAATCCAATTTCATTCTCTTACATACAGCTGTCCAGTTGTTGAAGAGGCTGTCATTTCCCCATTGTATATCCATGTCTCCTTTATTGTATATTAATTGACCATATATGCTTGGGTTTATATCTGGACTCTATTCTGTTCCATTCATCTATGGATCTGTTCTTGTGCCAGTACCAAATTGTCTTGATTACTGTGGCTTTGTAGTAGGGCTTGAAGTCAGAGAGCATAATCCCTCCAGCTTTATTCTTCCTTCGCAGGATTACTTTGGCTATTTGAGGTACTTTGTTGTTTCATATGAATTTTAGAACTATTTGCTCTAGTTTGTTGAAGAATGCTCTTGGTTTTTTTTATAGGAATTGCATTGAATCTGTAGATTGCTTTAGGCAGGATGGCCATTTTGTCAATATTATTTCTTCCTATCCATGAGCACAGGATGTATTTCCATTTATTGCTGTCTTCTTTAATTTCTCCCATGAATGTCTTATAATTGTGAATGAATTGTTTTCCTGATTTCTCTTTCTGGTAGTTCATCGTTATTGTATAGCAATGCAACAGATTTCTGTGCATTGATTTTGTATCCTGCAACTTTGCTGAATTCACTTATTAGTTCTAGTAGTTTTGGGGTGGATTCTTTAGGGTTTTTTATGTACAATATCATGTTATCTGCAAACAGGGACAGTTTAACTTCTTCCTTGCCAATCTGGATGCCTTGTATTTCTTTGTGTTGTCTGATTGCTGTGGCTAGGACCTCCAGAACTATGTTGAATAAAAGTGGGGAGAGTGGGCATCCTTGTCTTGTTCCTGATCTTAAAGGAAAAGCTTTTAGCTTTTCGCTGTTAAGTATGATGTTGGCTCTGTGTTTGTCATATATGGCCTTTATTATGTTGAGGTACTTGCCCTCTATACCCATTTTGTTGAGAGTTTTTATCATGAATGGATGTTGAATTTTGTTGAGTGCTTTCTCATCATCTATGCAGATGAACATGTGGTTTTTGTTGTTTTTGTTGATGTGGTGGATGATATTGATGGATTTCCGAATATTGTACCATCCTTGTGTTCCTGGAATAAATCCTACTTGATCATGATGGATGATCTTTTTGATGTATTTTTGAATTCGGTTTGCTAATATTTTGTTGATTGTTTTTGCATCTATGTTCATCAGGGATATTGGTGTGTAATTTCCTTTTTTTGTGTGGTGTCTTTGCCTGTTTTTGGTATTAGAGTGATGCTGGCCTCATAGAATGAGTTTGGAGGTATTCCCTCCTCTACTTTCTGGAAAACTTTAAGGAGGATGAACTTATTGGGGCTTCACTAAGTGTTTGATAAGATTCAGTGGTGAAGCCATCTGGTCCAGGGTTTTGTTCTTAGGTCGTATTTTGATTACCAGTTCAATTTCATTGCTGATAATTGGTCTGTTCAGATTTTCTGTTTCTTCCTGGATCAGCCTTGGAAGATTGTATTTTTCTAGAAAGTTGTATATTTCTTTTAAGTTATCCAATTTGTTAGCATATAATTTTTCATAGTATCCTCTAATAATTCTTTGTATTTCTGTGGTATCTGTAGTGATTTTTCCTTTCTCATTTCTGATTCTGTTTACATGTGTAGACTTCTTGATAAGTCTGGCTATGGGTTTATCTTTTTTGTTTATTTTCTTGAAGAACTCGCTTCTTTCATTGATTCTTTCTATTGTTTTATTCTTCTCGATTTTATTGATTTCTGCTGTACTCTTTATTATGTCCCTCCTTCTGCTGACTTTGGGCCTCATTTGTTCTTTTTCTAGTTTCATTAATTTTGAGTTTAGACTGTTCATATGTGGTTATTGTTCTTTCCTGAGGCAAACCTGCATTACAATATATTTCCCTCTTAGCATGGCCTTCACTGCATCCCACATATTCTGCAGTGTTTACTTACTGTTTCATTTGTCTCCATATATTGCTTGATCTCTGTTTTTATTTGGTCATTGATCCATTGATTATTTAGGAGCATGTTGTTAAGCCTCCATGTGTTTGTGGACTTTTTTGTTATCTTTGCATAATTTATTTCTAGTTTCTTACGTTTGTGGTCTAAGAAGCTGGTTGGTACAATTTCAATCCTTCTGAATTTACTGAGGCTCTTTTTGCTTCTCAGTATATGATCTATTCTTAAAAATGTTCCATGTGAACTTGAGAAGAATGTGTGTCCTACTGCTTTTGGGTGAAGTGTTCTGTAGATGTCTGTTAACGTCCATCTGTTCTAATGTGTTGTTCAGTGCTTCTATCTCCTTACTTATTTTCTGTCTGGTGGATCTGTCCTTCGGAGTGAGTGGTGTGTTGAAGTCTACTAAAGTGAATGCATTGCATTCTGTCTCCCCCTTTAATTCTGTAGGTGTTTGTTTCACATATGAAGGTACTCCTATGTTGGGTGCTTAGATATTTATAATGGTTATAGCCTCTTGTTGGACTGATCCCTTTATTGTTATGTAATGTCCTTCTTTGTCTCTTGTGACTTTCTTTGTTTTGAAGTCTATTTTGTCTGATACAAGTACTGCAACTCCTGCTTTTTTCTCCCTATTAGTTGTGTGAAATATCTTTTTCAATCCCTTTACTTTTAGTCTGTGTATGTCTTTGGGTTTGAAGTGGGTCTCTTGTAGGCAGCATATAGATGGGTCTTGTTCTTGTATCCATTCTGTAACTCTGTGTCTTTTGATTGGTGCATTTGGTCTGTTTACATCTAGGGTGATTATCAATAGCTATGTACTTATTGCCATTACAGGCTTTAGATTCCTGGTTACCAAAGGTTCAAAGGTAGCTTCTTTACTGCACATACACAAAGTTGCTTCTGGGAATGTGACTTAATGTTTCTCTCCCCTTCCTTTTTATACTTTACTAAGCTAGCTTTCTAACTTAACTCACTTAGTGTGCTATTTCAAACACAATCTGAAAGGTTTTTTTTTTTTCCTCATCCTTTTCTTCCTCCTCCATTCTTAATATATTAGGTGTCATATTCTTTACTCTTTGTGTATCCCTTAACTGACTTTGGGGGTAATTGATTTAATTCTGCATTTGCTTAGTAATTAATTGGTCGACTTCCTTTACTGTGGTTTTATTTTCTCTGGTGACAGCTATTTAGCCTTAGGAGCACTCCCATCTAGAGCAGTCCTGCCAAAATATACTGTAGAGACAGTTTGTGGGATGTAAATTCCCTCAACTTTTGCTTATCTGGAAATTATTTAGTCCCTGCTTCAAATTCAAATGATGATCTTGCCAGGTAGATTAGCCTTGGTTCAAGGCCCTTCTGTTCCATTGCACTGAATATATCATGCCACTCCCTTCTACCTGTAAGGTTTCTGCTGAGAAGTCTGATGATAGCCTGATGGGTTTTCCTTTGTATGTGATCTTTTTTTTCTCTCTCTGACTGCTTTTAATACTCTTGTCCTTATCCTTGATCTTTGCCATTTTAATTATTATATGTCTTGGTGTTGTCTTCCTTCGATCCCTTGTGTTGGGAGATCTGTGTACTTCCTTGGCCTGAGAGACTATTTCCTTCCCCAGATTGGGGAAGTTTTCAGCAGTTACTTCCTCAAAGACACTTTCTATCCCTTTTTCTCTCTCTTCTTCTTCTGGTACCCTTATAATGCTGATATTTTCCATTTGAATTGGTCACACAGTTTTCTTAATATTCTTTCATTCATAGAGTTCCTTTTTTTCTCTCTGTGCCTCAACTTCTTTGTATTCCTGTTCACTAATTTCAATTTCATTTACCGTCTCCTCTACTTCATCTAATCTGCTTTTAATTCCCTCCATTGTATGTTTCAGTTTGGATACTGTATTTTTCAAAGTTCCTGTTTCTTTCTTGAATTCCTCCATGAGGTCTTGAATATTTTTCTGTAGCTCTGTGAGCATTTTTATGATTTTTATTTTGAAATCTTTCTCAGGAAGATTGGTGATTTCATTTTCACTTGGTCCTCTTTATGGTGTTTGTGGTATTTTGGTTTCTACCAGGTATCTCTGTAATACGAAATTAGTCTGTAATACGAAACACAGAATAATAGGAAACTATTGTGTTTCATATTTCTAATGATTCCTATCAAGTAATAACTTTGTGTAGGTGGCACCTCCAATGCCCAGAAGCTCTACTCTCTGGAGCTGCCCAGCACCCGGAGCGATGGTGGGGATGGCACACAAGCAGTGCTGATGCCTGCCAGGAGGAAAGACCTCTTTCCTGATTCCCAGCTGCGGTGCCTGCCTCCACTGTCAGGGCTGGTGGCTCTTGCATGCAGGGAGGAGCCTCTATGCTACGCCTTGTAGCTGCCATAGGCGAGGCCATCCTCTCCCTGGCCTGGCACAGTGGCAGGGGCAGCAGGTTTGCAAGGCTGTGCCAGCAGGAGGAAGGAGCGGCAGGCTGCATATCAGGGTGGGGAGCCTTAGCGCTGTGTTGCCAGCCAGGGGAATGGAGCACCTGAAGCTCCTGAAAGTTCCTAATCTGCTGGGATGAATGTGCTGGCACAATTTTGTCCACCTGTCCTCTCTCCTGAGCAGTGATCTCTGTGTAATCCTTGCTTCTTTAGCAGCCCTCTCCTTGTTGGAAAGTCAGAGTACCCGCCTTTCTTTGGTCCCAGAGCAGGCTGTTTTGGATGTCTGTTCTCCACAAACTGCTGGAATTTTAGTCTCTCCAAGTATTCCACCTGTCTTAGCTTTACAACCCCACTAATCCAGAGCACCATGCAATGTAGGTTCATTCTCCCAGGTATGGGTGTTCTCCAGGGCTGGGTGTTCACCAGTCCTAGGCCTCCACTCCCTCCCCCCTCCATTTCTCTTCCTCCAGCCAGTGAGCTGGGGTGGGGGAAGAGTTTGGGTACCATAGGATAGCGGCTTTGCTACATTACCCTTTTCTGTGAGGTCTTCTCTTCCCCCCATATGTAGACAGTTTGTTGCAGCCTTCTTTCCTGTTGCTCTTTCAGTGTTAGGGTAATGTGGTAGGCTTGATAAAATACAGATTACTGGACAAACTTGAGAAAGTTTGGGATTCAGTAGATCTGGGGTGGCATGTGAGAGTTTGCTTATCTTTTAAGTTATCAGGTGAAACTAATGCTGCTGGTCTAGGAACCACACTTTGAGAACCACTGGAGAATTTTAACTGATAGGATGCTTTCAAGGGAATTTTTTTGTTTGTTGAACGTTGAAAATAATTAGAGCATTTTTATGCTGATGAGAATGATCCACAAGATAGGAGAAAAAGGGAACCAAGTGAATCCTTGAAAAGATGAGGGAGGGTGACTCCAAAGCATGTATTTAGGTCTTAGAATATTATAAGAAAGGGCACTGTCCTTACTGATTGCAAGAGAGAAAGTATAGAAGATGAGTCCAAATGCAGATGGTTTGTAGATTTAGTGTAGGCAAATGGAGTCCCCCTTTGATGGTGTCTGTTTTCTCAATGAAGGTAAGGGCAACTCCTGAAGGAGGGGGGTGAATTGGAAGTTTGAGGAGAGTGGTGGTGTCAAATGATGACTATGAGTAAGAAAATGAACTTACTAGAAAAAAATGACAGTATTGAGAGCCTTTTATGAAGTTAAGGTCAGAGATTAAGAATGAAACCAATCTGTATGTTTGTGCATTCTTTTTTTCTCCACTGACAAGTAGTTACTGGATTCAGACAAGGTGAATAGTTAAGATCACCCGAATTTAGACTTTATCTAGGTTTATCAGAGTGTATGAGAGAGAAAGAATGAGAGATACAAGGGAGCATGTAGTATAAGCCAGGCAGGAAGGGAAATGAAGACAGGAGAGGGCTGAAGGAGAGAAGCAGGTGATGAGGTCAATGAATTGTTACAGTCAGGGTACAAGTCAACTAAAAGGCATAGGAGATTTCTGATGGAAAATGAGTGCTGGCATTCAGAATTCTCTAGGCAGGGCAGCTTTTGGTGGTGATAGAGGTCCAGGGTGTGACTGTGGAGGTGGCTTGATGAGGTGGAGTTTCCTGGAGAGCCAGGAAATTGAGAGGCCTGGATGTTAGATGTGCCCTTACTTGGATGTTGAAGTTGCCAAGAATGATGACAGAAGTCGGGATTGGAGAGAGACTTTGAAATAGGAACTAACTTTTTGGTGAATGGTGGAAAATTCCAGGTCAGTGGATAGCAGCAGCAGAGAGGGAGAAATGCTTGTAAGCAGGGACTTTTGTAAAACAAAGGGAGAGTTGTGTTTCAGAAGTGTTAATGGTTGACAAGGAGGACATCCACCACATCTGCTAGCCATCAGGTACCTAGTATGAGAGATTGGATCCCCTCTAATGGCAGGGCTGTAAAACAAGTAGTGTCTTCCAAGGTACAGCCTAGTTTTAATTAAAGCAAAGAGATGCTGAAGGGAAGGCTCAGAAAAGGAGGTGAAGAGTTACAGAGGTTTGTCATAGAAGGGGAGCCAAAGAACCAAGGACAAGGTGGAAGGACTTGGGAGTGAAGGGGGTGGGATTTTGGAGCAAGTACAGAGTCATACGGGAAGACAGTTTGCTGATGATAGGCAATGTGAAAGTCCTGGATGCCCTTTAGAGACTGAGGATGAAGCATGATAGAATTAGCCCAAATGGTCCGTAAAAATATTTAAAATAGACCTCATGGTTCTTGCTATAGATGTCCTACATGATCTGGCCTCTACCTACATCTCTGACCTCATTCTTTTCTACTTTTCCTCCTGCTGCCTGTGCTCCATCTGCACAGGCTGTCTTTCTGTCACTCCAGCAAGCCATGTTTTTTCTACTTTGTTTCATTTTTTCCTTTGTTCATACTTGCTTTTCTGAGAGGCAGCATAGCAAAGTGGTTAATAGCATGAGCTCAAGATCTGGACTCCCTGTTCTGCCCCTTTCTAGCTTTGTGACTGAACAGTTATTTAACCTCTCTCTGCTTCAGTTGCCTCACTTGTAAATCGAGGAATGATAATAGTACTTACTTTATAGGGGATCAGAAGAGTCAAATCTTACAAATTAACATAAGGGGCTTAGCACTATTCCTGGTATGCAATAAAGACTCAGTGAATGTTAATATGTTTCTTCTGCTTGAAGCTTTTTTCCCCTGTATCTTTATATGGTTGCTGTTTTCTCATCATTCAGTTGTCTCAGCTCACATGTACTTCCTCAGACATCCTAGCTAAAATAGTATAACTTCATTGGCTTTCTGTCACTCTTTATCTAGTTATTCTGTGTTACTTAGTCATAGCATTCATCACTATTTGAAATTTTATCATTCTACTCTTGCCCTCTAACCCCAGCCCCCACTGTATCTCCACTTCCCCACTGTATCTCAGCTTCTAAAAAGTGGCAAATACTTTGTAGGTGCTCAAGAAACTTTTGTGCCAACTAATTGTCCTGAAAACAGCATATGGTAGGAAGGTGATAGTAAGGCCTAGGCAGAGAAGACCAACAGAATCCAGCTCTTTGCATATCAGTCTGTTAGTTCATCAGATCAGGTGGCTGCCTGTTTTACGGTGTTACGGAGACAGCCACATCCATTTTAAATTTGTTGTCTGGCTGATTTCCAGCCAAACCACAGAGTTCAGTAGTAGTGACAGAGACCCTAAAAACCTCACAAAATCTAAAACATATACTATCCTGGTCCTACACAGAAGTCTGCTGACTCCTGATCTAGATGCATGGGGAAAAAGATGAGAAGGAAGCACCAAAAAATACCACTGCCTTGGGTAGTGCGATTACAGGTCGTTTTAGTTTTTATCATTATTTTTTTGTATTTTATTTTAGACCATTTAATTTAGAAATGCAATAGCCTTGTAAGTACTAATATAGAAGTATTTAGAGTACATTTAATGATGATTTAAAAAAAATTTTTTTTTCCTTAGTGCTGCTTTTGACACAAAAACTGGGTTGCGTGTAGCAGTGAAGAAGCTATCCAGACCATTTCAGTCCATTATTCATGCCAAAAGGACCTACAGAGAACTGCGGTTACTTAAACATATGAAACATGAAAATGTAAGTTATTCATTCAAGAAAGAATATATACGGCTCTTGAAGAGACTAGAAAAAATTGTGTTTTAATTACTGCAGATGGGAATACATTAAAGTGTGCAAAATTTGGACCATGCTTCTTGTGCGGGGTCTTAGTGTCCACTGCGTTCTGTCAGGCAGCTACTCAAAGCCTTGCAGTGAAATTGGTACACCTTCCTGGAGTATGAGTTTTACTCAAAGTTTGTTAGTGGGAAAACATAAAAAAATTTGTTTTAAATATTTAAAAAGGGTATATTATGGGATACAACAAAAAATTCACAAAGGTGTTTAAGCGAAAATATTACCAAGAAATTTTGTATTTATCTGATTTACTTAAGGCTACATGACCAGAATATGGGAGTCCCTGGCCATTTTGTGTTGTTATGGGTTATTTCAGTACAGAAGATTGAGGAAGAGTGCCTTAGGCTCAGTGTATCAAAGATGGCTATTATTTTATGTGTAATTTAATACTGTAATTTTTCTCTTTAATCTTCTTCAAAAGACACCTTTTCCAGATTCAGGTATTTTAATAAGTGTGACAAAGATGTTATTTAGTTAAATATAACTTTTTCTTTTCTATCAATTTGGAAATTTGAGAACAGTGCCATTCTGCTTAGGATGTGGTTAAAAATCCTGATGAGATATATTTTCATTTTCAGTTAATATTCCAATTGCATCTGGAATATTAACTGAGTGAAAAAGCAGTAGCCTGAGGATACTTATTTTTCTGAATTCCAAATTAAGTTAAAAGGAATTTTATGTGATTGCTGTATGAAAGGGACTAAAATTTGTAGTGCTGTAGAAACAATGGCTGTAGAGATTTTAGAGTCATTTTACCCTATTGATTGTTACTGTGTAGAAAAAAATTCAAAATCTTAATTTATTAGTTGGCTATTCAGACTTTTTCTTTTCTTTTTTTTAAATTTTGGTATCATTAATATACAATTACATGAGCAACATTGTGGTTACTAGATTCCCCCCCATTATCAAGTCCCCACCACATACCCCATTACAGTCACTGTCCACCAGCGCAGCATGGTAAGAAAAAAGTCACAGATAAGTGATACTTTAATATAAATTTGTTTCACAAAGTACAAATTTCTTCTAAACTGAGACTTAAATGTGGACTTGGATTATGGATGCCATTGTAATCATAGATGCAGCTTCTTATTTTTGTGTTTTACTTTGATTGCATACTACTGAGAAAATCCTGCTTTCCACAGGTAACCTCTGTTCCTAGGTATAATTTTGTGTGAGCATCCATGTATAGACCTGAGTTTTTGAAAAGTTCAGTGCAGAGCTGTTGCCTTCCTGATCAGTGACATGTTTACAAGAAGTTGAGATATGTGGAAAAAGCTGGCAGGAGAAGCTTTATTCCAAGGTCTGCATAAAATCAAAGTGGACTGGCAGCTTAACTGATGAGTTTACATTTGCTTTTTAATACAGTTGAATGTGTATGCTGCTTTTCATTACACATTAAAAATGTGACAGAGACATTGCAATAGCTTTTTAAATATAGAGGATACTTTGAAAATGGAATGAAAGCCAAACATTTATGGAACCCCAAAGCACCTCCAGGAGGCCCCGGGATCCTACTGATGTTGTCTATGCTACTTTAAGAACATCTTGTTTAGAGGATTACCAGCACTACACTTTATTGCTTTTCTTCATAGAAAATTTAAGCCAACATTTAGGGCAAAAATTATTTTGGGTTATCTGAATCCATACCTTGGCTTTTCTAGTGATCACAGGAGCAACCTTATTTAGGTTTTTTATGCTTTGATTTTCTGTAATGAGATACTTCAAAATGTGTCTTATGTGACATTGGGCTGATTACTTTTGGGCCATTCTGTATTTGCAGAGATGAAGGCAACAAGACTCTTGAAAAACAGGGCTAACAGTATTAGGAAAACAGGATTTTAATTTATATAACTTGTTTTATAAGCAGCTTGCTTCATAGAAATACATCTTTTTTATATTAAGATGTGTAAGGCTTAGCAGTATCGGTGTAGAGAGCCACCTATACTTAGATATTGGTGATTTGTTGTTTGAACGTAAGAAGGCACATGGCTGAATGTTTCCTAGTTCTCTGTTCTATATGGCAAATGTTTGAAGGGGGATGGCAAAGAGCCCAAAGACTTTGACTCAATGTACAAAAATTTCTGAATTTCAGCCTATTCCCCAAGCATTTGTTAGGTGCCTACGATGTAGAAGTAGTTTTGCCCAGTGCAAAACCAAGACTTCTGAGTAAGTTGGATCGAGGACTTTAAGAGGAATTCCTTTTCTTCATCCTCCTCTTTCTTTTATTAAAAAAATGACTGTTTTGGTTACCATCCAGGTTTTAGCATCAGGCTTCCAGAGAGAGCAGCGGCAGCAGCTTAAAAATTCTTGAAAATCCTAAGTGTTGGTAACAAATGTAATTTTTACATGCCAGCCTGTGCATGTGATCTTTTACACAAAATGCCTCTGACTCACAATCCATAGTTCATCTTAAGTTACTTCTTTTATTAGTGATAATGAGTGACAGGTACACCTTATTGGAAGGGCAGCAGGAGCTAAGTAAGGGTGTCCTCTGTGACTTTAGAGTTATTCTCCGACGGAGTTAGCTGGCCCACCTGGCTGTCCCTGAGACCTTGATCTCACTGACACCTGCTCTGAGGAGATGACGGAAGTAGCCCACCAGCAGCATCCTTTTGCTGAGTAGGTACGACAGAGCTCACCCAGTTAAGGGTCTGGAGATCTGTACATTTTTTGAAATTTAAAAATGATTAAGGGATTCCTTTTATCAGGTTTGCTCCGGAGCCTTACATTTAACCTTACCATCGTAGACCAAATGGTGGTTTTGGTGTGCTTGCATTAAAGACATTAAATATTGTCTTTGATTGGTTACTGAGTTAAAGTGTTTTTTTGACTGGTACAATTGAATACTACAGTTTAATGAAAATGTATTGTGTCTGTCAGCTTTTGGACAGTTGTAGGACAGTTATCAGAGGTAATTGCTGATTATTGGTATTATAAATATCTTTTCTAAATACTTGATTCCTGGGTTACTTTTAGGTGTCTGAAATCATGTAATGGCAGAAGTAAGCCAATAAGCTAAGATACAACTTGAACTAAAAAGAAATTTCCATTTAAGAAATGAAAAATGAATAGACTATGGAATAATCCTAAAATGTTCCCCAGATCTATTTTAATGCTGGGTAGCTTTTGTTTTACACTATTTCCCTTATGATTAGTACTCCATAAATACGATTAATGGAGAAAGGATATTTGTAAAAGCCCATAAAAAATAAAAATAATTTGATGTTACATAGGTAGTTTTAATCTCATAAAATGTATTCCTTTTTAGGAAGTTAAAATATGATAGGGTACTTACTAATATGCTTTGCTCTATTATTTTTGCCAAGTTAATTGTGCTTCTTGAAGCTATGCTTTTTAATCACTTGAATAATGTGGTTTAACTTTATATCTCAAATTTTGTTACTGGAAATAGCTGCTTCAAATAGTTTTGTCTCTGTGATTTGTATTTTGTAATTCATTTTATTATACTCTGAAATGTGATCAGTGTTTTAGTAATCCACAGAAGGCCAGTACTTTGTGCAAGACACTTTCAGATATATTGTCTACTTAATCTCCCCATAATACTGTGAAAATAAGCAGTGATATCCCCATGTCTTTCATATGAGGAAAATGAGGCTCAGAGAAGTAACCTTTCTTTCATTTATTTACCAAATATTAATTGAGCTGGTTTATGCCAGGCACTATTCCAAGTGCTGGGGTTATTAGAATGGAAAAGATACAAGTTCGTGGATCCAAGGAATCACAAACTGATTGTGGGGTTCAAACTTAAAACTGATTCCGAAATGCCTGTTGTTTTTGTAGCTTTTATTTGAACATGTTTTGGACTTGTTTTGTTTTACTGTCTTTGAGAGAACTCTTGCATAAATATTCCTGAATAAATAAGATCTGTAGTGGTTTAATTTTATTTTGTTCTGAGGATGATTTTCACAATCATAATTGAAATAATATAAAACAGTATAAATTGTTTTAAACCTTTCTTGTTGAGGAGATGGGGCATCTCAGATAACAAGAATCACGATTAGAAAATATTGGAGCAGGTAAAAACAAATGGCTTGTAGTTCTCAGCTACCTAAGCACAAGTGGGTGTTGGGGAGAGTAACCAAAAGACCAGAGGTCTTAAGCCAGGAGTGTATCAAATTCAAGGAAAACAAGTATGGTTTATTTTTGGATGGGAAAGGAAAAAAAATGATTTGATTTACATTTAAAGCATTTTTCAGAGTCTTAAAAGATGGCTGGTATACTACTGGTGGGAATGTAAGTTGGCCTCACCTTTGTGGTAGACAATTTGACAATATTAAGATCCTTAAATATGTTGGTGTCCTTTTATCCTATAATTCTATGTCTTGAAATTTATTCTCTGAAAGAAAATACAAGTAGTGCCCCTTGCCCCCAGCACACACACACACACACACACACATACACACACCTCTGTAGTGTTCCTTCAATGTCCAAAGATAGGAAATGGATTAAGTTATGCTATATACAAATAATAGAGCATATTATTGGAAAATATTTAAGGAAATGAGAGTAGTCATTACATTTGAGTGACAAGGCAGGATAAAAAACCGCATAGTATAACCCTAATTTATTTTATGCACATAAAAAAATCAAAGGAAATGTCTCAAAATGTTAATGGTAGTTCTAATGGGTAATGAAAATACAGGTAATTTTGGTGTTCTTGTGTACAGTTGTCCAGGTAAGGACCTGATGGGAAGCTGTGCCTTTCCTTTGAAATAAGATGCAAAGACTTAAAAAGGTATTGACCTTGAATTCCAAGGCCTTACTTTTAGTTAACCTTTTGGGTTCAGGTTGTACAATTGAAATTGCTTTTAAAAGTCTGATATTTGGATGAGTGAAGTAACATCCTAATTAGAAGTGCTCTTTTTCATGATAATGTTTTGAGCATTGGTATATTTTACTTGTAGAGCTGTTTGTTTAACTTGGTTCCTTAGAGCAGCATGCTGATGAGACCACAGTCATGGGCCAGTTTCACATAGGCCATTCAGCTTTCATCTATGTCATTTTAGGATGCCCTTAAATCTGGCTGGGCATATTTCTGGTTTGCCTTCTCAGTGCCTGACTTTGTAGAAATAAGTGGTCTGGGTTTTAGGAGGAGCTGGGAGGAGGGGAAGGGTAGTAAATGTGGATTAATGAGTATAAATCCGTGGCTAGAAAACTGCTCAAAGACTGCGGGCTAATGAGTATTAAGTAGCTCTTTGTTTTATCCTTTATAAAGATAGCTTTTTTTTTTTTCACTTTTAAATAGTCAGAACCAAATACCTGATAATGGTTAAGAAAATTATCTTAATATTAAGAATTTTATAAGAATAACACCTCAAATATACTCAGAGAATGTTTTGGGGATTTAAAACTCAATTTTGAAGACTACATAGTAACTTGGAACATTTTCATGGAATAACAATATGTTTTAAAAAGAGAAATGATACTGTAACAACAGGTATAGAAGTGTTACATTTTTCTGTTTGTTAATCATTACACTATTAGTGCATATATAAGTCAAGGGCCCTAAATCTTTTTGCCTCCTGACAAACTAATGGCTCTATGTGACCAAATTCTAAAGAGATGAAGATTTTTAATAGTAAAATAGATTATTGTGAAAAGTGATAATAAGTAAAAAAAAGAATAATTAGGGTAGAAAATAAGTTGGAGTTTAAGTATATAATGTGATACTGAACTGAGAACAGGATTTGGAATTACATGTTAAAATTATTAAGACCTGATGGATACTGTAGTGAATTGCATATTTATTTACTATTAGGTTTTTATGTTTTCTTTTAGGTGATTGGTCTGTTGGATGTTTTCACACCTGCAAGGTCTCTGGAGGAGTTCAATGATGTGTAAGTACATCTTTTGTGTTTGCCTTCTTTAGCTAGAGAATAAAGATTAGCAACCCATCTCTATTTCCAAACGGTTTAGCGGTGTGCAGACTTCAAAAGATTCTTTACTTCTATCATCCAGCTCTTTCAAGGGGTGGGGAGAGATATAGAAGATGTATATTATAAGTGGTATATATTAGTATTTTCATCATTTCAGGTACATTGTGCCCTATTTGGGAAGTCAGTGGTGAGTCCTAAGAATTCCATGGAGAAGAGTACAGGGAGTTTTGACTGATTTTTGTTCTCAAATTGCCTGTCTCAGCTTTGAAAGGGACACCTTTATATTATTATATTTACATCAAGAAATGTAATGGATCTGTGGTTCCATATGCATTCTTTCCTCTCTTTTTATTTCCCACTTGCATGTGGGAAATGGTACCTGAACTGCATGCTGGTCCTTGAAGTATTAGATTTCTGCAGTGGGGCAAGGAATAGGCCTCACATATTGAGAAAGCTGATGAATAGTGCTAAGTCTCCCAGTTTTGTGACAGTCTCTATTATTTTAGCCTAGGACCCCCCTGGAGAGCAGAGCCTGAAATTCTCAGGAACCAGTAGTGGGGAGAGGGGGTTGGGGGTGGCTAGGGAAAATGAAACAGGGGAGAGAAAGTTGCTACAAGAATATGCTGGTCTTCATTATGGGCAGTTGGCTGAAAACTGCCAGGATCTTCTGGGAAGCTGTACAGAATGCACTGCAATGGGAGCATTTACCAACTGGCTCCTGACCCCATTGGTAAGGGTTGCCTCCTGGGGCATTAATGCCTCATAAGCCCAGGCTGCACATCTATGAGTGCAAGATAGAGTCCAGCAGGTGTTGATGTGCACATATGAGCCCCCTACTTGTAGCTTTCCCACTATCTGTATTAGCACACATCCTTCCGGCCCCCAGTTTGCAGATATACTATACCGTAAGGTAGAAGGAAACTTTAAATTCACAGTTATACATTTTGTTTTGTTGAAATTTTGGCATTCCTATCTGGAAAGGATGACTGTTGTGAAGTCAAAACAGAATTGCAGATCATGGCTGCTTTTCCTTAACCTGTACTCCCCGTTGTCCCTAATGCTGAATTAACCATTTTCTCTCCACCCTAGTCCTATGTTCATTTTCTCCTATGCTTATCCTAGGCTGAGTGCAAGCACCATTCTACCCGTTCCCAAAGAACAAGCGGGGGCATATGTTTGAGCTTGTGTGTTCTGTCTAATGAAAGGGGGAAAGAAAAATATGAGAAAAAAAAGTACAATATGAAATGGAAAGAGGAGGAGGAAAGGGAGCAAAAAATTTTCCCACCATTTAGACTTAGTTGGAACGTGATATGGCGGAGAATAGATGAGAGAGGAGAATCTGGTCTAAGCATAAGACATCTTACCCTCATTACCTTGATCTTGCTGATGAAAGTTTAAGAAACAAGCAGAGGAAATAACTGAGAACAGTTGTGCTTCCTGCAGCCCCGCTTGGCCCTAGAATGCGGAGGCTTCTAAAGATTACTGGGTGCTGCCTGGTAGGAACATGTATGTTGCAAGTTGTTGAGCCTTGCAGTAGGTTATGCTTGGAAAAGAGAATACTGCAGAATGATGTTTTTTTCCTTTCAGATTAATTAATTAGTATTTATTTTTTCAAAGACTTTTCTTTTTAGAGCAGCTTTAAGTTGACAACAAAATTGAGAGGATGGTTCAGGAATTCCCATCCCCACCCACACGCATAGTTCCCCCCATCCCATCCCCTTTGTCACCATTACTCACCAGAATGGTAGATTTTTTTTAACCAAAATTGACACATCATAATCAGCCAAAGTCCATAGTTTACATTAGGGTTCGTTCTTAGTATTGCAGATTCAATGGATTTGGACAAATGTATAATGACATACCATTATAACATTGTACAGTATATTTTCACTGCCCTAAGAATGATGGTTTTTGATATCCTGCCTAAATGCAGAGGAAACGCTAAAGCAATGTGTTTGTGAATTACTTTGGAAAATTTGAATCAGGTCTGAGCAAATTTTAGGTATAATGAGGGTGGATTTATTTAACAGGAATTAATGCTTTGCTGACCTGGACAACTGCTGTATTTTGGCTAATCAGGCATTTTGGAACTGAATTATGAACCTGTTTTTCCTATGTGAAAAGATTTTATTTAAGATTAGTTGTCTATTTGAAAGTTTTTTTTAATCCATAGTAGTGCCTTTGGCTCTTCTATCCATTTGAAGGTCCACTGACTACAAACATACCCATTGAACTAAAGTTGCATTCATTTCTTTATTCAATCAGCAAATACCATGGCTGCTGAGCGGCAATCTGTTCTTTCTACTTAACTGTCACTATTTATTTATTTATTTATTTCCAGCTTTATTGAGATATAATTGACATACAGCAGGGTGTAACTTGGGTTCTGATTATTTACAAACAAGAACTGAGTTCATTTCTTCAGAGCAAATTCAGTGTACTACTTGTTGAATACTTGCTGAGTGGACCCAGAATAATTAGAAATACTAGTTTTTTCCCTTGATTAAATAAAAATCTTATTAGGGGAAATAAATTCAAACCACTTCCATAATCAAATTGCCAGCTGGTTGTATGACTTTGGACAAGTCGTTGCCACTCTGGGCCCCTGTTAACTTCCCTAAATGGTGAAAATTGGGGTGTTTAACTTCTGAAGGTTTTCAGTCCCAGAGAATCTCTGAAAATAGAATGAGGAACCTAAGGTTGCCTTTAGGAAAATGTGTCGTTGTTTGCTTCTTATGATGTTTGTATCACTGAAAAAATGAGTGCTTGCTCTGGACTATGTCTATTTCAGTGTCTTCCAAAGCCATTTCAGAATTTGCATAAGAAACCAAACATCTTCACCTGCAATTGCAAAACTTAAAAATTTAAATGCCTTTAGGGCCAGAAAACACAAATGAGGCTCAGTGTTACACAACTGGGAATGGTGGCATCTGTAGTAAAACAGAATACCTGCACTTCCTAAATGCATTCAAATTCACATTAAAACAAAACAAGCAAACAAGTAAAAATCCACTGTTCTGGCCAAATCAGACATGCTGAAGGCTAGAGTGGTTGTACAGGCTGCTAGGTGTAGAGCAGGTTATTTTGAACTTTTTTTAAGAATGAATTTAAGAATGAATATTCTGTGCTAATTAACAAAATCTCTAATTACCGTTCATGTTTATAGTTGGCTTTAAATCATGTGTTACATGCCTTTATGATGTATTTGTGCCTTTATGCTTCAGTTAGCACTTTTCATTTATCATAAAATTCAAAACTTGAATTCATCCGTTAATAGGCATCCTGCATACTTCATTTGTAAGACTATACTTTTGAGAAAGGAACAGTAGGTAGTGAATTTGATCATTATGAGCATTGTACAGTTACTGAATCTAACATACAGTGTTTGGAAAACGTGGAGTTAAAAGATGAGTATATCAAGTTCTTGACTGCCATATGATGTGATTGTACAGATGGCAAAATTTTGTAAATATACATCTAGATATTTTAAATGATTAGAAATCATATGGACATTTCTGTTGGCTTCTTGATGGTATATATTAGGCAAGAGGTGGCACACATGTGCACATATATGCAAATAATTTCTTAGCAATAGAAATAAAAAATTTTAAATATCCAATATTAGAACCTAATTCTTAGAGTAAGATGCAACGTCGTGCTACCTTCTCTAAACTATAGTGTTTCTCTGATCAAGTTTAGCAATCTTAGTAGGAACTATTTCCTCAAATTTAAGGAAAATTTGAATTGTCATGGACTAAGCAGAAAATGGTCTCTCCCTACTATTTTCTGCCACTTTTCTCCTTATTCTTCAACTTCCCATTCCAGGTTTCTTACCCCCAAATTCCTTATCTTTGCTTAGTTCACGTAGCGGGAAATAGAAGTGGGGTTTTAAAGATTCTGCTGTCATCTAGCAGAACACCACAGTAAGGTTGGTCAGCAGCCACTGTTTTAGTGAAAGCCAATGGGCAGATAATCACCTAGCTTAGTCTTCTACTTACTCAAAATGATGGTTCAACCAGTACATTTAGCCTTTTGTATCATTACGAAAACTGCTGAACACATTGAATAGGTAAAGGGAGTCTCTGGATTTCCATTTTAATCTGATTTGATTCAGGTTATATTTGAATATTTACTTGAATATTATATTGAATATTCAAATATTTGAATACCCATCCTAGGCTTAAGCACAGTACTGGTCTGTGGGGAACATAACAATAAATAAGACACGATCCCTTCCCTGATGATAGAGTTGAGACTCTTAATGGGAGAGAAGAAGAATTTCAATGGTGAAACGAAATTTTGTGTGGTGAGTTCTGAAAGATCTTAACACAATTTGCTCCTGTGCACTCTCTGACCTCATCTAACAGCCTTTCCACTCACTCTCTCCATTCCAGCCACTCTGGCCTCTTTGTGTTTCCTTGAACACAGACATCCACATTTCTGGGAGGACCTTTGCACTGGTTTCTCATGTTGGTCTGGAACACTGCCCACCCTCATCCACGTGCCTGGCTCCTTCAGAACCATACTCAAAGGTCTGCATCAGAAGCTCTTTTTCCCGCACCACCATAGCTGAAACACTACCCCACTGTCAGTGTCTGCTCGTTTTCCTACTTGTTCCTAGCAAATTTTACCATCATATATCTGTTATTGTCTTTCTTCTCCTTCTAACTTGATTAGAGTAGAAAGTTTGTTTTTTTCCTTGTTGAGTCTTTTGGTACTTAGAAGTTTTCAGTTGAGGACACTAATGTTGAGATGAACCGAATTGTATATTACCACATATAAAAGTGCATACATCCCAGGTGTTTTGGTTCTAAGACCATTTTTAATTATATTTCTCTTGCTCCAGGGCTATGATTATTATTTCAAAGTCTGCTAAGCCTTCTTACTGGGCAAATGCTATGACAGGTCCTGTGTCAGATGTTAACACTAAAGGCCTTTCAGTTGCATGGGGTATCGTGAATGAGATGAAGCATAAATACCTAAAACAACTAAAGGATCAAGTCAAATATGTAATGTCTAAGCAACTTACAGGGTATTAAGTGATCTCAGAATGTGAGAGAAACTTAGTGGAGGAAAGCTTCTAAAGAAGATAATAACTGTATCTGAAGAAACAAATAAATATGGATGGGGTGTAGAGGTTGAAATTGATTCCAGATAGTCAAAGAAATTAAGGAAAGTGTACAGAAAAAGAGATTTGTATGCAATGGAGAATGTTAAAGGAGTAGATAACCATTGATATTTCTTTTGTACTTGGATAAAAATTGTATTTCATAAGTTCTGATTTATTTATTTTTGTGGCAGAGGCGAGTTGTTTTCCTAATTTAGCTAATACGTATTATCTGTTAGGAAATAATGCTTTCCTCCATCACTGAAAGAAATACTCAGGCCAATTGTTTGGACTTACAGACATACTTTTATTCTTTGAAAATAGGCTCAATGCTCAAGATAGGTAACACAGGAAGAGAAGCAGTCTGGGAGGAAGATGAATGAGTTATAACTCTATGAGCAGTTATATTGTGCAATTTATTTCCTAGCAGAGAGGTGTGCCCAAATGGAGGGTGAAGTTCCTTGTAGATGTTTTCACTGACTCACATTAAAAAATCTAAATAAATTACACATCCTTTAAGAAAATATCATTCAGTTTTCTTCCAACATGACCCAGAAGATGCCCCCTTTTTCTCAGATGAGCTGACTTTAGAAAGGTAAAAAGGCCTAAATTTCTAGCTTAGAGTTTGATTCCTCCAAGAAATCTTTCCCTAATTAACTCCTCCCTAAGTCTGGGTTGGAGCCGTCTCCTTTGTGTTATCTAGCACCTTGATGTTCCCTTTTATAGCTCTAATCATGCTCTATTATGATTTTATATTTAACTAAATACAAATTCTGTATCTTTTCCACTGTTGCATCCCCAGTGCTCAACAATAAATATTTGTTGATAGAGGGATTGAATGAATGAATAACTTTGTGCTGTCTTGTTTATAACTCATGGATGATCTAGTTGTCTGAGAACATGCCCAAGGCATCCTCTTTTGACTAGCTTCTTGTTCTTATCCTGTAATGTAGATGCAGGGTCTGGTTTGGTTGCTGCAGGTAACTCAGAGGGCACCCTTCAGTAATCTTTACTTCAAATGAGGTGAATTGTTTATTGTGAAATAAGCTGGCTAAGCTGCCTAGCTGGCTGCTGAATGGTGCTTTCCCCCTTCACATTAGAATAGTCTGGTCTGCCTACCAGACAAAATCTTTGGCATTAATCTTTGAAACTGAACCCAACCCCTCATCGTCACCATCGACATCACCCAAACCTCGCTGTAACTCTGAACTTCAGTCTCGCCCTCGCCCTCACATTAAACCCGGACCCTTGCCTGGTCTTACTAGTAATGCCATGAGTTGTCCTGGGTCATTCAGTTCAACTCAGTAGTAACGAAATGCCTGCTATCCACCAGACAGTGTTCTAGGCATTTTAGATACTACAGGGAACAAAAAAGGACCCTGTCCTCCTTGACTACACGTAGTTAACAATGAACAATGAGCATATAAAAAAGGAAATTAGATAGTATGTTAGTAGGTGAAAATGCTGTGGACAAAAAGACAAGATAGAACAGGGAAGGAAGGGAGAATAGGGTGAGAGGGCAGCGGGTGAGATGCAATTTTAATGGGGTGGTAAAGATAGGCTTCATTTAGAAGGTGAATTTCTTGAGCAAAAATTTAAAGGAATAGAGGAATTAGACCCATGGAAATCTGGGGGAAGAGCATTCCAGCCTTCTGGAACAGCCAGCACAGAGGTCCTGAGGCAAAAGGCTGCATGCTGTATTGGAATTGCAGCAAGGGGGCCTGTGTGGCTGGAGCAGTAAGGAGGCCAGTCCGTGGAGCTGATGGGCACAAGCGGGAGAAGTAGGCAGTGAAGTCAGAGAGGTATTTGGGGACAGGATATTAGACGATTTTGGCTTGATTGGCCATTGAAGGGACTTTTGTCTTTACTCTAAATGAAATGAGAAGGTTTTTGAGTAGAGGGGTGACCTGATCTGATTTTTATTTTTAAAGAATCACTGTGTCTGCTGCTGTATTAGGAACAGATGACAGTGAGTCCCAAAGATCATTGGATGTATTTCAGAGGCTTGTGGTTATAAATTGTCAATCCCTGTGATTATTTTAAACACTTGGTTTAAATATGGAAATGCTTTTTGCCTTTTTGACAATTATGTTATCAAATCGGGCTGACAATAGTAGAGGTACCAATCTATATATAAGAAGAGGTTCTTTTATCTGTAGGTTCTTCCAAATTGTATTACACATTAAAAAAGAAAAGCAGTAGGGGAGGAGTTTGGCAGTCAGGTGCTGTCAAAGAAGTGCTTAGTGAATGAAGCTCTAGAATAGGGCACCATCTAGCATACTGACAACCATTATTGTAGTTTTGCCTTTTTGCTTGTGCATTTAACTAAGCCATTGAGAAATGGTGATTTCTCAGCACAGCTCTTTATAGTTTGATTAAATTTAAGAGGAGCCCATCATCACAAGAAATGTACAAAACGAGATTTATACGAGGCCATGAAATCATCTTTTCAGCCTTTAGCCTAGTAAAGTCCTACTTAATTCCTTTTAAAGGTGGGAGAACTAGATAGCTTTCCAAGTGTTCTCAAAGCAAACCATCAATTTATTTGAGGTGTTATGAACACTGACAGCAGTAGGCATGTCTTTACTAAAATGTAATTAAATTTGCTTTCCAGAGATAAATACTGTAGAAATTATGTGGTTGCCCATTAATGTTCTGTTTGGAATTGACATGCTTAAAATGTGCTCATCTACAGTTTACCCCCATTCCCTTGTTCACTACTTTAAAAGTTGATATCTCTTCCCATAAACATCCAGTAACTTTGTATGATGCTTGCTTTTTGGCCAGTGTTGTGAGATTTATTTTGGAAACATTTCTATATCTGATGAGTTAGAATATGACAATTGGTTGTCATGAATTGGTATTTGGGCTTCTTGGAAACAACATATAGTGATTATGTTAGTTCCTGCAAATCATTTCTGCCATGAATAATGCTTTTCAGTTGATTTAATTGTAGCCCAGCAGTACTTGATAGTTATCACCTTATAGACTGGTTATCTTATATGCTTGCATAATGTTTTGATAGTCTCACCTTCTGTCTGGAAATTTTAGCTGTAAAATGGATGTGGTCTCTATTGGGGAGGGGGTTTGAGGGGCATTACGCAGTGGTAGAGTATTGTAATTAAAAGCATGCTCTCTCTCAGGCTATGTAGTCAGTGGCCTTCTGGCTCTATGGGATTTCATAAGTCACTGGTAACCATTTAAATACAATAGTTATACTTGAAATTACTATGGTGGCATTGGTAATACTGCCAACACCTTTGTGACATATGTACAGACATATCAGAGAGTTAAGATTTTTAAGTTTTATTTCAAGACAAATTAAGATAGATTTTATGTAGAATCATCCAGAACAATGTTTCCTTTATTTGCCTTTTCTCCTTGAAATTATTTTTAAAAGTTGAGAGAATGGTCCTTACTATTCAATGTCATAAAATGTCATTATTTGGAAAGCAGTCTTTTATAAGACAGAAATTGGATTCTCTCTTCTTTATCCTGAGTCTTGCAGTTTGTCATAATTGATGTTATGAATATGGCAACCACTGTCCTAGATTTTCTGGGGGGCTTCCTGATTTCAAAATATTAACCAGTTATTCACAACATTCTCATATTTATCAGATTTTTTGTCAATTTTGGGTTAAAAAGACACTGATTAGGATGGAATATTGTTGTTTTTGTCAGCTTTCTTCTTCATTAGTTAAAGATTAACTTCGATAGTAAGTATTGAGAATTGTTAAGGAAATTACTTGGCGATACCATTTTCCTGGTTATTGTCACATTTATAAAACTTTTTTAAAGGATCATTCTCTTGATTTAACTTCTTTGTCAACTGGACAAATGTGGAGGCAGTGTGTGCTATGATTAAGATCATGGTCTCTGAAATCAAATAGATTGGTATTCTACCCCTGACATAACTGTCCTTTTAACCTTGAGCAAGTTACATGTCCTTGTTTTGTCTGTTCCCTCATCAATGAAATAGAAATGCTAATGGGACTTACCGTATAGAGTTGGTGGGAAGAGTACATGAGACATGGGCATAATAAGCAGTGCTTGGCATGGAATAAGTACTAATCGCCTTTAGTTATGTTGAACTTAGAGCATCTCTTAAATCACAGTTACCTTTATGTAAACATTTCAAAAAGTCCAGCTTACTCTTAAATTACATTTAGAGTCCAATATTTCCTCAAGGCAATATAAACACAAAGGTTTTTAAAATATGAAAGGCTTAAATCTTTTCTTAAGGTTACATCTAAGCTAAGTCCTAGTGATCTTCCTGAAATTGGGAACTGACCATGTCAGCCCAATAGGGAGATTATGAAACAAAAAAAATTCAGTTCCTCTTTGAGGAAAGAAAATAATAAATATAGCGTGTGTGTATAAAGAGAGGTCATACACATATATTCTCATGAACTAGGTTAATAGATTTAAAAAATGAAATCAGCATTCCTTGTAGTTCAACTGGTACACATTATTATTCAGTCTCAGGAATGGGTGATGATTCTTACATAGTAAATAAAACCTAAGCTAATTTTTAGAAATTCATCCTGTTTAGTACTAATCTGGTTTTTCTGTTCCCAAAGCTGTGTAATAGAGTAATGAGTGAGTAAGACATTGCATCTAGAATACCTGTGGTGAACTTGTTGGACTTGAATGTAATCATTCCCTAATCTTACCATGTAAAGACAGGATTAATAACCAGCACCACAACTGTGAGAAGTTCTGGAATGCCTCATCTTACTTGCAGATAAAATGTGTTCCTCTTTCCTTTAAAGTAAATGTAGGAACATTGTCAGTAACAATATCCTTTTATTAGTCATCCCTGAAAACAAAGGAGAATCATAATTTGAAAATTTAAAGATACTTCTATTTTAGAACCTACAACTTGGAGGATTTATAGTAAGGTGAAATGTAATGGTGGATTTAACAATGCAATGTTTTTATGGCTATGCATTTAGTTTAGTTGTACTGTATTTCTCATGCAATAGTGACATTTTAAAGAAAACTGATACTAACACATACATCATTCTAATCTCCATCTTTGCTTTTTCCCCTTTTTCTTTAGAGAACCTAGGAAAAGATATGTCAAGTAGGAATGAGTATAAGGAATGTTAGAAAAGTTGATGGTAGGTGGTAAAGTGAAAATAGCAGTGTTGATAGTGAGCCCCCCCATGAGTAGTTAAGCTTTTAGCTGTTGGTATGGTACTTAAAAGGGTGGCCTTTTCTTAAAAACTTTCAAAAGTCTTCTGAAGATAAGAGCTTTCTTAGGGGTTCTGGATTATTGTGTAACTCTCCATTAATTTCTAGGTATTTGGTGACCCATCTCATGGGGGCAGATCTGAACAACATTGTGAAGTGTCAGAAGCTTACAGATGACCATGTTCAGTTTCTTATCTACCAAATTCTCCGAGGCCTCAAGGTACAGACAGTGTTGGTAGTAATTTTGAGGAGTGAATTCTCCTTCTTGCTTTATCCCTTCCATTTAGGGCTTAAGGAAAAAGTTTTTTGAGACTGCAAAAAAAATAAACTTTGGGAAAATTTCAAACACTCACAAAATTACAAGTACAGTCATAGTGTAATGAGCCCCTATGTTTACACAGTGACCACAGTTACCAACACATGGCCAATCTTGTTTCTTTTGTATTCCTCAACCCCTGGATTATTTTAAGGCAAGTCTACACATCATATTCTACCCTTAGATACTTCAGTATGTATGCCTGACAGTTAAGGACTTTTTATTACTACATCGAAACAGTAATAATAATTTCTTGATATAATCTAATTATGTGGTCAGTATCATGTTGAAACTTTAAAAACATCCTCATTGAAGCTAATTTATTTGTGGGAAGGGCAGTAAGCAGTGATTTAAAATTTATTAAACCACCTTTGATATATAACAGCTTTGAGTCCTTACTGAGCTCCAGAGCACCTACCAGACAATAGGTTGAAAACTCAATTTCACTCTTACTCCAGCTCTCTAAGTTATGGTATGGAAATCACAACTATAATAAATGTACAGACTACTGATTATTACTTGCTCTGATTTCTAATAGCACTGTTAATATTAGCAGTTCTTACTGATTCATGAAAATAAACTTCATATATGTCATATAATGTGACAGGAGGAGGTTCGAGATAAGTTTTTCATTTAACTGATTTTTTTTCTCTTTCACAGTATATACATTCAGCTGACATAATTCACAGGGTATGTTCTGTAATTTTTATTAAATTATTTGGCAAGCTGGTAGGTGATGGGGGAAGACTGACATTTAGACAAGGTCCTAATCTAAATCTAGTTCAGCCTTTGAAAGACTGTAACTTTTTTCTGTTCGTAATGGACTAAAGAAAAAAGATGTGTTGTTTTTACCTATTTAAGGCTAATTAGGACTAGATAGTGACTATAGAATGGAGAGTGTGTTTTTATAGCTGGATGAAGTCTTAACTTTTATGTTTGGATCTTCATCATCAACTGTAGGGAGACAATTCACCATGCGTCATAAAGTTGATCCTCTCCTCTCTGTACTTGTTTCCTAGGACCTAAAACCTAGTAATCTAGCTGTGAATGAAGACTGTGAGCTGAAGGTAAGATGAAGAGGCAGTGGTAGTTGTTCGTCTCACCTTGTAATTATATATTTGACTAACCAGGCAAATTTATATAGGGAGAGGGTTTATAAGCCATGACTTTTTATCTGAAAATTCATATTGTCCTTAGGAATATCAGACTTTGAAATTTAAAGCATAGAATTAGTAAGCTTTAGTTTAAGTGACAGTGAAGGTGGCATCAGGTGTCTTGTTTTCATTCTAAAATAAAGTTAAATTAGAAATTTAATATATTGGTTATAATAAAGGAAAACTATAATGTGAATATCAAGTAAGCAATCCTGAAGAGATAATTATTTGTAGGTTCCTAAGAGAAAAATGACAGAAACCCACTCATTCAAAATAATTCAAATCAGAGGTAAATTAATTGTCTATAAAGAGAAAGCAGCTCTGGAATTTTTGTTTCATTTTATTTTTTACTCCATTTTTTGGAAACATAATTTGTATACACTACAATGCACCATTTTAAGTGTACATTTGACAAACATATATTTAACCACCAACGCAATTATGATAAAGAACATTTTCATTACTTCAGGAGGTTTCCCTTGCACCCACTCCTTCCTAGGCAGTCCCCACCCTGATAACCTGAATTCTATCTTCAGACAACCACTGATCTGCTTTCTGACACTATAGAGTGGGTTTATCTTTCTGGAGTTTCATGTAAATGGAATCATACAGTATTTGTGTGTGTGTGTGTGTATGTCTGTCTGACTTTTAGTTATTATAATATTTTTGATCCATATGCATTATGTATATCAATAGTTCATTCCTTTTTATTGCTGAATAGTATCCATTTTATGAATATACCACAATTGGCTTATCCATCCACCCATCGATAGCATTTGTTTCCGTTCCAGTTTGGAGCTATAAGAAGCTGTGAATGTTCAGGTTCAAGCCTTTGTGTAAGTGTATGATTTCATTGCTCTCAAATAAATACCTATGAGTGGCAATTTTGTTTTGCTTTTTGTAATTTCATGTTTTAAAGTTCTTGTTAATGTTTACCATGCATTCTAAGCTTGGTCCAGGAAATATGAAAGTGCTCTATTTTTCTCCCTTTTTATAAGGCATTAGAGTTTTTTCTCTTCTGTTTTACAAGTCTTAGGAATTTGACTGCTTAAGAACCTGATTTTCCTTTTTCTCCCTTAGATCTTGGATTTTGGACTGGCTCGACACACAGATGATGAAATGACAGGCTACGTGGCCACTAGGTGGTACAGGGCTCCTGAGATCATGCTGAATTGGATGCATTACAACCAGACAGGTTATTGCTTTTACTGGTTATTGAGAGCCTTATTAATACAATGTTGAGTGTATTTTGGTTTCTCAGAAGTGGAAATGGTAGGAGTGGAAGGAAACATCTTTTCTTCCCTCAGTCATCCTTTTACAGTCCACAAATAAAAAATATTTCAGTTTTTCAGATGAGGAAGGTAGGGTTTTTATACATAGCTTTCAAACTTTGTGATTTAGTAATTGGGTTTTTCTTTATTTAGATTTTCATCATATTCTCTGAGTACTTCTACCTGAAGACAATGGATTCATAATCTTCTTAGTATTACTTGGAAGAATCCACCATTTCTAACAAAAAGAAACTTTTGCCCCTTTGTGAACAGCTTATTTCTCTTGCCTTAACTATGTTTTGACTTATCTCACTGATGAAGCCCTTTAGTGGGGCAAAGGTCTTATTTCCTTAAAACTGAATATGGTTGTTGAACCTCAGATGTCTTAAATGTTAACTTGGGTATTTCACCCCATTTAGTTTCATTTGTAGCCAGGTGTGATAATAGTGACATTGTATGTACTTTAATTTCTCTTTATTTTTGCCAGTTGATATTTGGTCAGTGGGATGTATAATGGCCGAGCTGTTGACTGGAAGAACATTGTTTCCTGGTACAGACCGTATCCTTTAAAAAGTTTTGGATTCTTGTTACTTACCTGTATTTCAGTGCTCATAGAAGTATATTTATTACTTTACATATCTCTAGGAAAGGCTCTCAGTTACTTGCTTGTATAGTCCAGATACGCATTATGAGATCTACCCTCTTGCTGAGTGTCTTGCTTTGCCTTGGACTTGATTGACTTTTGTGAGTTGGAAAAATTCCTCGTTAGCTGGAAAACCTTTTAAATCTTTCAAATGTCATCTTTTTCAGCAAGTCTCTTGTTACATTAATCGTCCGACAGCAGTTTTGCCACCTGAGGGCATTCATGAGACGCTCTAGATCTCAGTGACTGGTTTAGTCAGCTTGTACAAACATTTAGTAAGCACAAGATACCCATTTATCAATCAGGAGTAGCTTGCTTTTATGTTTGGCTTACGTATTAAAAAGGCTATATTTGATCCCTGTACTGATACACCTGCTAACTCTCACTGTGTGTGTTATTTTAACAATAAATAATAAAAACAAGAAATGATAAGGTCACCTGTGGTGTGCTTTTTTTTTCCCAGCACAGCTTTGTTTCTGTTGCAGATTGCAGCCAAACCTTTCACTTCCAGAGTCACTGCCTAGTTTATGGTTTACCACTTGCCCCTTTGTTTTAGCTCCTTTCCCATCTGCTGCATGCCCGTTTCATGGTTTAGTAATGTCATCATCACAATGTGGTTTGTTAGAACTTCCATCAGCTCTTCGTGGGGAAGATGTTTTGGTGAGAAAGAATGTTGAAATCCGTGTCCAGAATTAGGTGTGAGGATTTTTGTGAAATTCTCTTGACTAGCCTTCCATGGATTTTGTTGGGGCTTTTGAGATGTCTCCTGTGTTCTGTCAGGCATAGAGACCTAGAAGCTGTTTGAGCCCCTCACCTCAGCAAAGTCACTGAATTTTAAACCAGAATGTTACTTGCTTATAGTTTTAGATATACCTCTATAGTGACTGTGATGTTCATGTTATCTGTCCAAATACTCTGTCTTCTGCTAGAGAAAATGTACTTGCCTAATGAGCTGAAAAAACTTCTGTCCCTCAGGAAATTCTGTTTATTTCCCTCGGGATTGATACAGAATTCAGTGTGTCTATACTTAGCTCACCTTACTGCTCTTTATCCTCAGCTTTTAAGTTAGGTTAATACCCAGTGTTTCTCTTTTGCCCTTTGCTTCATCCACCTTATATCTATTTCCTAAAAATTTGGTATATACATTATAGTCCAAGCTAAGAGGATTAGGGAAGATTTGTAATTCCCCTTTTCCTCAGGTGCATATCCCAGAGTCCCGTCCCTCAGTCTGTCCTCCCAAGCACACTGCTCTGATGCATTTCTGTTTCTCCCTTCCTTTCTACTTTTTTTATATCTGTATCTCCATCTGCCTTCAGTCATAGACACTCAGAGCGGTGTAGAGAGTCAGACAGCAGAGCATACTGATTAAGAGCACATGCTCTGGCACCAGACTTTCTGGGTGTAGATCCTACCTCTTACTTCCAGCTGTGTAACTTTGAGCAGGTATTCTAACCTCTGCCTCTTGGTTTCCTTAACCGTAAAATGCTGATAATAGTACATACCTCACAATGTGGTTATGAGCATTTAGTGAGGTAATATCTGAACAGTACTTAGAACAGAGCCTGCCAGGGGAACAGTAGCCATCTTCATTAGTGACTTTTGGGAAACTGATTTTCCCTTCACCTTACCACTTTATTGTTTATCTATGAATCACTGAAGGTTAATTTTTTGTTTTATTTATTAGATTTTTGTGACAGGTAGTAAAGAATGGATCCCCTTAGCAGGCAGTAAAAGGTTTCAAAGCAGTTGTACCCTTAATGGTCCTATCTCACAGACAGGCCCACTCCCTGATGGCTTGACCCTTTTAGATGGCTAACTTTCAACTTGTAAAGTCTTCCCGTTTATGCATCTTTCCTTCTATGAGCTTTAGATAGGGAATGCAGCCTTTAAACTTTTCACTATGGGTTTCCTACTTTAATACATTGGAATTCATTTCAAAATTCGTATTTTAGTAATGCAGTGTTTTTTTTCCTACGTGGCTCTTTGTCAAACAGATGTTCTCCTGGATCGTAAAAGTCACAGTTAGAGAATTTGTATTTGTAATATATGTAACCCCTATCTTGTCAGTTGCCATCTGTGTGGATGTAGATTTGGTTTTCTGACAAGGAGACATGAAAATATTTTCTGTTCCTTTTTCTTGCTTGAAGTGTACAATCGCTTATATTCTAGCATAGTGATTTTTAACCCTCTTTGTGCATCAGAATACTTTGGGGAGCTTTTAAAGACTCTGAATGCCTGGCCACCACCCCAGAGACTCCACTTCAATAGGTGTGGGTCAAAGCACAGGCTTTGGTATCTTTTAAGGCCCTAGTTCATTCTAGCGTGTAAACCATTGTTGAGCACAACTACAGGTTAACTCAGTTGAATTTTACTAAAAACTTTTGGGCTGATCCTGAGAAAGTTATTCAGTTAGTGGTCTTTCCTCATTTTTTTAAAAGGTACCAGTGATACCAGAAAGTTATGAATCTAGAATTATTCACTTGGGGGCCTAAAAAGACATTAGAAAACATCTTGAATACCTGGTTTTTATAGATCAGGAAACCGAGACCCAGGGGAAGATAGATCCAAAGCTATCATCGGGGACTTAGGCCAGTTTCTTTCCAATATTCTGTTTGTTGCTTATTCACTGAATTCCTAGAACTCCTCGTCTTAAAACCTTTGGAGAATGTATTGGCCCCACACACTCTTCCTTTGCCATGGAAGCATGAAGCTACAGCTTATTTATGATTTTCAAATGCAGCTGAATATTGAGGCAGCCTGTAGAGTATGTTCTTTATTTTAGTGCACGCTTTTCTCTCTGTTTTCCTAATTTATTTATTATCTTGCATTTAGAATTGGTGGTTTTAACTTCTAGATAAGAATTATCTAATAGAACTTTCTGTGGTGTTGCAAATGTTTTATATCTGTGCTGTCCACTATGGTGATAGGTAGCTATTGAGCACTTAAAATGTGTCTAGTGAAACTTAGGAACTGAATTTAAAATCTTTCTGTGGTAAAATTATATTAACATAAAATTTGCCATTTTAACTTTTTTTGTGTGGTAAAATATACATAAGATTTACCATTGTAATCATTTTTAAGTATACAATCCAATGGCACTAATTACATTCACAAAGTTTAACAAGCATCACCACTATGTATTTCCAAATGTTTTTATTAGAAACTAACTCTGTACCCATTAAACAATAACTCCCCATTCTTTCCTTCCACAGCCTCTGGTTACCTCCTTCATACTTTGTTTCTATGAATTTGCTTTTTTTAGATACTTGATATAAGTGGATATTTAATCCCCAAACATAATGTTTGACCTTTTGTGTTAGGATTATTTCACTTAGCATAATGTTTTCAAGGGTCATCCATATTGTAGCATGGGTCAGAACTCCATTGGTTTTTGTGGCTGAATACTATTTCATTGTATGTTTATGTCACACTGTTTACCCATTCATCTGTTCATAGGCACTTGGGTTGTTTCCCCCTTTGGCTATAATGGGAATTAACATACAAATATCTGTTACAGTCCCTACTTTCAGTTCTTTCTGATACATATCTAGGAGTGGAATTGTTGGGTCATATGATAATTCTATGTTTAGCTTTGTGAGGACCTGCTAAACTGTTTTCCACAGCACCTGTGCCATTTTACATACCCAACAGTGATGTATGAGCAATTTCTCCATATCTTCACCAGCACTTGTTCTTTTCTTTCTTTCTTTCCTCATACCCATTCTCATAGATGTAAGTGGTGTCTCTTCCTGGTTTTGATTTGCATTTCCCTAATGACCAATAATGTTGAGCATCTTTTCCTGTGTTTACTGGCCATTAGTAGATCTTTTTGGAGAAATATCTGTTCAGGTCCCTTACCCATCTTTTTAGTAGAGTTGTCTTTTTTTCTGTTGAGTTTTAGGAGTTCTTTAAATATTATGGGTACTAAACTTTCATTAGATATATGATTTGTAGGTATTTTCTCCCATTCTTTGAGCTGTCTTCACTTTATTGACAATGTCCTATAATACACAAAAGTTTTAATTTTTTTCAAAAGTTTTAAGTTTGAGGAAGTTCCAATTTATCTATTTTTTTCATTTTTTGCTCATACTTTTGGTGTTATATCTAAAAATGTATTACCAAATTCAAGGTCATGAAGCTTCACTGTATTTTCTACTAAGAGTTTTATATCTCTTATTTTTGTATCTCTTATTTTATATCTTTGATCCATTTTGAATTAATTTTTTTATATGATATAAGGTTATGAGTCCAACTTTATTCTTTTACATGTGGAAATCCAGTTGTCTCAGCACCATTTGTTGAAGAGACTGTGCTTTCCCCATTGAATGGGTTTGGCAGCCCTGTAAAAGGCCAATCCATTCCATTGGTGTATATCTACCCTTAAAGCAATACCACACTGTTTGGATTACTGTAGTTTTTTAGTAAGTTTTGATATCAGTAAGTGTGATATCACAAAGTCCTTCAACTTTGTTTTCATTTTCAGGATTTTTTTTTTTTTTCTCTTTGGGCTTTCCTATTCCATATGAATTTGAGGGTGGGATTTTCCATGTCTGCAAAAAAAAGGCTGTTGGAATTTTGATAGAGATTGTGATAAGTTTTTAGAGCACTTTGGGTAACTGACATTTTAACAACATTAAGTTTTTCTATCCATGAACATGAAATGTCTTTCCATTGATTTTAGGTCTTTAATTTCTTTCAGCAATGTTCTGAAAGAACATTGTTTTCAGTGGACAAGTCTTTTACCTCCTTGATTATATTTATTCCTAGATATTTTATTCTTTTAGGTGAGGTGCTGTTGATGGAATTGTTTTCTTAATTTCCTTTTTGGTTTGTTCATTGTTGGTATGTAGAAGCACAACTGATTTTTGATGATCTTGTGTTCTGCAAGTTTGCTCGGTGTGCTTATTTGCTCTAGTAGGTTTCTTGTGGATTCTTTGGTAATTTCTAGTCTAGGATCATGTCATCCGCAAATAGAGAGAGTCTCACTTCTTCCTTTCCAATTGCTCTAGCTAGAACTTCCAGTACAATATTGAATAGCAGTGGTGAAAGTGGGCATCCTTGTATTGTTCTTATCTTAGAGGAAAAGTTTTCAGTCTTTCACCATTGAAACACCATAGTTTTAGCTGTGTATTTTTCATAAATGCTCTTTATCATGTTGAGGAAATATTTTCTGTTCATAGTCTTATGAGTGGTTTTATCTGAATTTCAAATTTGATTACATTGTAGATTTACATTTACACTTAATCACACATGATTTCTGGTGTTATCTGGGACTGTAGTTTGAGACTCTGCAAGTCTTCCTGTTCTACCTTTTTCTCATTTTTTGAGAGATTCTTTTGGTACTGGTTGTTAATAATCCCTGGAGTTCCTGTAAAGATATCACAAATACTAATTTTTGTCTTAAAGCTAATTATATATTGTTAGATTAGAAATTATTCTTGTTTGTGACTTTGCAGAACCCTTCCATTAGCTCCAAAATAGTAACATACTTTTTTAGAGAATGAAGCCCTAAGTCTAGCTGACTGGGGATATCAAGTAGACACAGCTGACTGAGCTTTATATTAGAAGGGAGTGAAGATGCAGAATGTCTCCTCAGGTATAGTGCTAACGTATTTCAAATGCTTTTGGTTTTGAAGGGTGGGTCAGTTAGAAAATGTTAAGTCTGCAGCCCGAGGGGACAGAAAGAGAGTTTGCTAGCCCTGTTTCGAGCCAGATACTTGTTCTCTCTTCCAGAGATCACAGCGTCGACTTGCTCTCGTTTCGCCTTCCTAGGTAAATCAGATGAAGTTCTTTTGTGTGTAAAACTTTTTTCCTTCTTTAAGTTTAATAGAAATGGGTACTGTTATGATATTAACTAATTATAATCCACTTAACCATCAGCTGCTGCCCTGCTCCATATGAATTTTCTTAAAATTTGCTCCTTAATTCTTCTTTATTCATTCTTCTTTTGATTTTTTCAAATATTTTATGAAGACTTCATATAAAAGACAATAATATAATGAACAGTTATGTTCCTGTTCATAGGATCCAGATTATGAGATAAAACATGCCAGCAGAGCTAAAACTTCTGGTGAACCCTTCCTGTCACAATTACCCCTTACTTTCAGGCATTGATTTCAAATACTCTCTCTCATTTAAAAAAATCCAGTTTCTTTATCACTTAAAGCAAGCGTCCTAATAAATGTTGAAGAAAAATATTTTATTTGATTGCTGTTTGCCTTCTCTTATCTACCTTGAGAATATATACTTTACCATAGAGGCTAGAATTCTCAGGTTTTTCCACAAACCTAGAGTACCTTAAGAAATCTTCTCTGTGTAACAGTGAAAATGACTATTTTAACAACCGAGAAGGAAGTAAGCTAAGTCTCATTCTAGTCTGCCCTGTCTGTCGCCTGGAGGATTTTCTACCCTCCAAAGATCAGTATTCCAGCTTTGTCCCATATGGAGTTTTTTCACTGAAAACCGCTGTTCCCACGCAGCTGTAGCCGCAGGTAGGTCCTGCACCTAGTGCTTTATTCATCTTCAACTCTCTAACCTACAGAAGTCTTCTAGGAGTTGCCTGGAACACTTGGAAGTGACTAAAATATTCCTTTTTTACTTCCCTCCTAATTACCCCATTATTCTTACGTTTTTTCCTTCACCTATTCATTCTGCCTTTTATTTTGGAACCCAATGTAAAGAGTAATCTTAGGCCCAAGTGGTGGTTTTAGAAAGGATCAGGGGTTTTAGATTTAAATTTTGACATTGTGATTTCAGGTAAAACACATTTTTACCTATTAGTAAAAATTTCTTCTGAAGGATGGTTTGCTGTGGAAATAACTAATTGTTATAATGTGGTAAATTTTGCTTTGCTCTGCTTATATAGCTACTTGAAGCTCCTTCTGGCCTTAACTGCCTGGACAAATAGTAGTGGCCTTACTGTAGCTGGTGCTATTGGAAGACTGACCTGTATTTCAGTGGATGTGCCAGCTCTTGGAGAACCTATGGTGATTTCTTCTGAGGTTTGCATGGTTTGACTTCCTTCATGCAAATGCTTTTAGCTACTAAGTAGATTTATATTTTGCATTGTGTGTTTACTAATGACCTCTAAGTATTGGCTGTCATGCCCTGCCAACTCTTTTAGTCCATAGCCCTTACACAATCATGGCACTATATGTGTATTCCTGTTATGGTGTAAACACTTAAGTTAGGGTGTTTGAGAATGTTGTTGGTTGAAGCATTGAGTGCGTTAAGGAAATAATAGCTTGAGTCAGAGTCAGAAAACAAGCTTGATACCAAATCAGAGAGCACCATGAAGATGAGGTGAGGGACTGGGGCTTTGTTCTTCAGGCCTGTGCTTGTTTCATACAGACAGAAGTGGGACAAAGACATGGGGTCCCCCAACTCATTGCCATAGTGAACCACTGTGACCTGTGGCAGTGGCATACTTTCAGGCATAAGTCAGGGCAATTGAAAAATTCATAGCCCAGGGTCTTCTGTCTTCCAGCTTGACTCTCATTTTCAGTAGTCAGAAGTCTCTAAATAAGAGTACCAATCTCAACATCATTATTTCTAGAGATTTGTTTTGATGCATATATTGTAAAAGTACCTGCTTGAGAGTCGAAGTAGTCTAGTTTTTTCTCATATGCAATATGTTTTATCTTGTAGGTAGCTACCCAGTTAAAATGTTCTGGAGGAGTGTGAGGGAACTACATTTTTGTAAACAGAATCATTTTAAATGATTAAAGAGGATTTTGTACTAAATTGTAATATCGTTAATTTGTTAATTTTAGAGCAAGACAGTTCCATCCCCCCATTCCTGCTCTGTCCCCATTAATGTGTCCTTTAAATTTCCTTTCTTGTCAACACCTTGAACTAAGAATCAGTATTGATATTTTAACCTCCACACACATTGATTTTTGTCATTTGCAGATGACAAAATTTTCTACTATTCTTAATTCAGAAATAATTTGTGTGAGTGGAGTTGTTTTCAATTTATCCTTATTTTCTATAGAACACAAGTTGTTTGGTCTAGGATGGGCATCGGCAAACCTTTTCTTAAAAGGCCAGATAGTAAATATTTTAGGCTTTGGGGACCATATTGTTTCTGTTGTAACTACTCATTTCTGCCGGGTAGGATGAAAGCAATTATAGACAATACATAAGCAAAAGGACATGGCTGTGTTCCAATAAAACTTTATTTTCAAAACAGGCAGCAGGCTGCAGTTTGCTGACTCCCATCTAGCATTTTCTTCCACTTAAGCCAATTTCGTATCTGGGAAAAATAAAAAAAAAACAGGGCAAAATGCCAATGATATTACTACATAAATAATTCCAATATCTTGGGCAACTATGGTTCGCAGGTCAGTATTTTTAAGTTATGCTGTATTCCATTTGTATGTATAATCATAAGCAGAAATCTTTTCTTCCATCCTGCCCTACTTTCTCCTCTAATATTTTGAGTGCTTACCATGTACCCTGTTAGACCCGGCACCAGGGAGAAGTGACCAGGCAGAGGGACCCTTGCCCTCACAGAGCTACACAGCAGTAGTGGTGACAGGCAGTAAGCAGATACAGAACCTGTAGATTATGATAAACACTGTGATATTTTCAAGCATTGTGAGGATACAGACTAAAAGGGAAGGGGGGCACCTTTATACTGAGTGCTGGAGGAAGCCTCTCTGAGGAAGTGACGTTCAAGCTGAGACCTAAGGTTGAGAAGGATCTAATTAGCAAAAAATGTGAGAGGATTTTTGACAGGGATCAGAAGATAGCCATCCTCCCTTTTCCCCCTGAATAGTGGATAAACTATTCAAATACTCATTGAGAAAATTACAAGCTATTTTTACATGATTTTTATTTCTCCTTTTAACTTCCTTTTTAGGCAAGGCTGAAAGTAGTAAAAGCAAATGGAAAGTTTTTGTCCTCTGGTTAATACGTGCACATACGTTATGCATATACATGGAAGAGTTGGCTACCAGGATAAAGGTTTGGATGTTGTGGCCTATCATTTAGAGCCTTACAAATTTTAGTGCATTTATAAGGTTGCCCCCTCCTCTGTCCTGCTGTATTATGGTACTCCTGAAGAACTTGCAGATGCAGTGGGGAAGTGGGGCCCTCTGCTGGCCTTCTGTCGCCCACAATCCTTCTTTGCCTACTGTATGGCCAGTACAGAGGGAGTGGTTTCCTAGATGTCATGCTCAAGTGTTTAGGCTCTGAGATAATCACACATGCTCCTTAGGTAAGCCTTGAGGGAATACTCATGTAGGCTCGTACATCCCTACCGCCTATGCTCTGCTGCCTTTTCTTATCTGTAGCACTCTGCTTAACAGTGGCAGCTAAATACCCAGCTAAAGTCGCTTCATTTTGCTCAATAGGTAATGCTGACAGATGCACAAAACGAATATAAGTTAGATATGTGTGTGGTAGTGCTCTGAATCTTTGTGCAGGAGGAGCATGTTCAACTTGAAGTGACCCTCCTGCAGAAGCCTTCACCTAGATGAAACCACCATTTTGGCTTGGTTTTGGGTTTTTAGTTTTTGTTATTGGGGTATTTTGTTTGTTTTGTTTTGTTTATTGTTTGTTTTTCATTTTTATTTTGTCCCAACATTTTCCTTTATAGTCCACCATTAGATATTGATCAGTTGAAGCTCATTTTAAGACTCGTTGGAACCCCAGGGGCTGAGCTTTTGAAGAAAATCTCCTCAGAGTCTGTGAGTTGATGCTTTGATTGTAACTATCTGCCCTGTTGGGAACCTCTGCTACTTGCCTGCCATCAATCTGTACTTTAACTGGGTATATTTGTAAGCATGTGGGCCCTTTGTGTGCTGAATTCCAGAAGGAATAGGAGGAGGTATGTGTGTGTGTGTGCGTGCACTCATATGCGTGAGTATGTTTTGTTCTGTCTGGGTATGTACTTACATCGTGGGAGCTTGTATTGGGCAGTAGTATCCCAGTAAAAGAATTATGAGATTCTAGTTCATTCCAAGAGATTAATGGAAAATTTGTCTCCATTCTCAAGTCCTGTCATCATCATCTCATAACTTTCACATGTACTGGATCTCTTTTTACTTTTTGGTTAGTGTTTGTCCTCAGAGCATGAGTTTCACTATGTAGTAATCTAGCTTCATCACTAAAAGAATGAAATATGCATTGTCTGAATGCCCCTTTTCCAGAAGTTTCTTGCTTTTTTTATTGTTTTAGAATAGACAACTCGCACATCCTGTGTGAGATGTTTCCAACAGGGGTACCTCTCTACCCAGGGTCCAGACCATCAAAGGTAATATACCAACCCTGATACCTCAGATCCGTAAGAATAGAGTTGTAAATCCTTCCTCCCACAGCCTGCCTTTGTAATTACAAGTTATTAGCTGAGAAAAAGCTACAGAGCTAATTGCTTTCCTGCCTCTAAGCAGGGATTTAGAGAGAAGCCATGGGCATGTGACTCTGGTTTACTTTGGCTATGATTTCCTGCTGTTGGTCATTTTCTTGGCCTAGAGACATGAGAGAAATCATGAAAGCCCAGCCTTTCTCCCTTTTCCTCTCTGCCTGCTGCCAGGCAGTTGACAAAAGGAAAAAGAACTGTGGAGCTGAGCTCCAGCTGTGCCTTCCTGGATTCTGCTCCCAGCATTCTGACTGAAGGGGTCCCTTTGCCCAGTTGGGAAGACTGCTGGGTAGCCTGAGGCCAGCTTGAGCAGGTGAGTTTGAATTGTTCATCATCTCCCTGACGAAAGAAAGAATATTGTCATCTGGTGTGTTTCTGGTGCATTCCTTAAAGAGAAGAAAAAGCCCACCGCATTTGTGAATTTCCACACAGAGGGATATAAGAGCATGTTGGCCCTATTATATTTTGTTTCCTTTACTTATTTAAGATGAGGAAGCAAAAGCACAGAAGGCCTATGACTTGTCTGAGTCCTTGAGTGAGCCCACTGAGTCACTTGGCAGAGCTTAGCATAGATCCCAGATGTCCTGATAACATCATCTCAAATCCAATCTCAGGTGATTGCACACCATTTTGAAAGCCATTATCAGAGTTGCTGACCACAGTGTCAACCTGAAGGAGTTTTATTTTGCTTTAGGAAATGCAGAAGCTGGATTGGAGGGAATCAAAGATGATATGAGATTATGATTAGAAAAGATAGTGCTTTTTTATTTTAAATGCATTTGCTTAGAAAGATTGACTGATAGGATGTGGAGGCAGGGGAGTGGGGTTGGGAAGCTTAGTTTATTAATGAATAGTGCTAATGAGACTAAGGTAGCAAATTTATTTGCTGTCTGGGAATGGCTACTAGCAACTCTTTCTCAGTCCCCTCTCCTACTGCTGAAACATTTCCCTATAGATGTGTGCTGTTAGTCATTAGAATTTCTAAAAGAAGAAGTATGGGTAAAATGTATTTACCTATCATTAACCCATCATTTATTTTAAAGAAAGAAACAATACCAAGTGCCCAGCCTAATAATGAGATTTCTCTTATGCGAAATAGGGCATACCATATATTTCAACAGCTCTTGTGTAGAGTTGGCCATAATAAAATTGAGTACCACACTACAGAACTTTCCCAAATAATATCTTATTGAATATAAGTATAAGAAAAAATTTTTTTCTCCTACATAGTTAAGGTCAGTGGATAAAAGTAGTTTGAACATTCAAAAGGGTATACAAGATTAATTTGATGTTAGTGGTACTGCCCAAGTACCATTTTATCCTAAGTACACATGATGTGTAAATAACAAAGCCAGGTGAGTAGACGCGTTTAAAAATTAAAAACTCATTAGTGAAGGAATGTAATAAACAGAGCAAGCCAGTAGCTATTTTTGTTACTCCTGAAAAGTGAAGTAGTGATGCCATCATTTATGTAGAAATTCAATCAGTAAGTAATAGGTATTCTCTGCAAGAGAATGCAATAATGGATGGGCTCGTTGAGAACAAGTTAGAATGTGCTGTGAGAAGGGAGGAATGGGTCGTGATCATTGGCTAAGGAGAGAGAATTTTTTTGGTTGGTGACAGTACCAATAGTGATCAGTGAAAGAAAAAAAATCTTATTAAGAAAGCAAAAGCCCTTTCACTGACTCACTCTCATATTTTTCTCTAGAAACACATTCTTTCTAACCTCCTGACAAGACAGGGATATAGTAACCTATTTGACTAAAGGAGACAGAAACAGAAAATGTATAGGCCAAGTATCGTTCACAGGAAGAGAGAGGTAGCAGGATTTTAGCATTTTGAAGCCCAACTGATATTCTTCTACTGCGAGTTTACTTAGTGACCCCCTTTTGTGATATACCGAGTACCAGGGTGGAGCACGTGACCCCAGCATGTTCCTATTGGTCAGACTTCAACATGTACTTGTAGTAAAATCTGACCACTCAGGAATTTGAGTTCAGAGAATGAGCTACAGTGGAAAATTTGTTGAGGGGAGCCACAAAGAAGTGATGAAATGACTTGACCAGGGTGCTTACTGAGGTTGATGCTACAATTGAAGGAGGGAATTGATGGTTAACATCAAAAGGGATTATAAAATGGGTTTGATCGAATTGTGTTAAGGATTTTAAAACTCCCATCATTTCTCCTTTAATGGGAGCACATGATAAACTAACAGTTCTCATAATATTTTGGAGGTGGGGGAAGTGTGTTAAAATTGATGAGACAAATAAAGAGAGAAGTGTGGAAAACAACTATGTGTATGTTTATATATATATGGAAGACCTCATAGCTCTGCCCTTGTCAGATAATTGCAGAGTGTTCTGCGAATTTCCTTGCAGCTATTTAAGTGAAGTCAGTCTTGACCTGTTAAGGAGCCTTGTGGGAGAAATCACTGTGGCATGCTGTAATGCTCTCAACAGCCCATGACTTCTGTTTTGTCTTTGCCCTTAGCTTCTAACTTCCCCCCACCCCCCCTTTCTTCACTTACCATTGTGTGTTTGTGGCATGTATTTTAAATGTACCACTACTAATGTCTTTGAAACTTGGCATTGCTTATCAACCCACACACCCACCTATGTCTTATATTTGAAGGGGTAATACCTTGGAGAATCACCAGAACCTCTGCCACAAAAATTTAACCTCTTCCTTGAGTGGATATATCAGATATTTTATTTTGTCCAAAGTTGAGTCAGAATTTTCTGAATTATCTCTACTTACCCCACAAACAAATAGGTTTTGGCCGTCAGTACTTGACAACAGTTATCTGGCTGGCATCCTGGATCAAAGGGCAGTCTCTTCCCAGGGAGCCTAAAATATTTAACACCAAAGATGATGCTAAAACCAAAGAAAATTAATTTTTCTTATCTGCGTGGCCAATCACTGGCTCCATGCTGAAAAACTCTCATGCCATTCACAGAAGCATGCTTTAACTGCAGCCTTTGTGGCCTGAGGTGGGTGGGATGGGTGGGGAGTAGGTTTTTTTGTTTGTTTGGGCCTGTTTTAAAACTTGAATTTAAAGTTATTTTTTGCACTGTATGTTTAACAATGCCCTTGACTAGGCATCTAAGATATTAACCAGCTTCAGCAGATTATGCGTCTGACGGGGACCCCCCCTGCTTATCTCATTAACAGGATGCCAAGCCATGAGGTGAGAACAAATAGACTGTACAGGGATATCTAATTCAGAAGGCCACATTCTCATTTTATTGCCACTGTATAACCAACACAACTTTTAATGTCACTGAATGCTTGCATGTGCCTTGAGGGCTACTAAGGCAAGGACTGCCTATGTGCTATCATGAGATGTTGACGTTTGGAGTGAAATGTCATCTAGTCCTGTGGACTGAGAATATAGCTCATAGGCTTGTGTATAGAAAATGATGTTACTTTTATATTTGGGTTTTACAAATTCAGTGCTCAAGAGCCTGCATGTGTTTTCCTAGGTTCTTGCCTGCAGTTAGGGTGTGCTGCCCATCTGATGACTTTCCACTGGAGATGTAGTTAACAGGAGGCCATTAGCATGCCTTCCTATTCATCAATTTTTTTTAATGACCAAAGAGGATTCTTCATTAAAATAAAATAAAATCCAACACTAATAAGTACAATATTTAAAGGAAAATCCATAAATAATACAGAATAAATATGAACACTTAAGTAGGGTTAGGTGCCTTCTTTACCAATTCTTAACTACTTCATCTAACTCTAGTTTTAGATGATTGAGGTGTATCTTTCTAAGGCGCCCTCAGTGTTTCTGGGAACCAGGTCGGCATCACAGAGGCCCTTCCCAGCAGTTTTGTTTCTACTTCTATATTCAGGTAGTCTTTTTATTTATCTTTATGTTATTAGAGGGATGACTGTTCTCTGCATGAGACAGGTCATTCTTGCCTCTGTTTTCCCTTTATCTTTTTATCTACCTGCTAATTAGGAAGGGATTACAGCCATGTGGATATTCAATTCCTAGAACTTTCTTTTCAAATTGGGAAGATTCTCAACTGCTTTTCAAAGTGAACCTCTCCCTCTCTTCTGATCTTGTGTACGTTTGTAGACATACATACCTTTACTATTGAGCTTCTTCTAATTCAGGAATTTTAAGGAGGTGATTAAGATAGATTCAAAGAAGTTTTACAACAGCTACTTGGATTGATAGTGGGGTTTAATTCTTTGCAACAGGGAAAGTCATAGACATAGTTGAATACCTAATATCTGAAGCATACATTTATGAGTTACATTTGTATTTATATGATTATTCTCAAGACTAGTTTTGGTTTTTGCCTTGATCAGAGCTATCAGTCTTTGAAAGCACTTGGCACTTTAAGTTCTTTAGAATGAAATTCAGAAATTGCAAAGCTGAACATCCTTATGCAATGAGAGCAGACTTTCCTTTCCAAAGGCGGCAGTGATAGCAGCTGTTGGCTGAGCCGTTGCTCTGAACCATGCACTGTGCTTACAAAGTACTGGTTTGTTTTTCTAATCCTTACTCCAGCACTCTGAGGTAGGCACTGTTTTTAATTCTGTTTTATAGGTAAGGAATTCAAGACTTAAAGAGAATAAACAACTTGCCCAAAGGGATAAAGTCAAGATTCAAACTCAAGCCTGTCCCAACCCAGGGACCAAACTTACAATTACATTAGTAGTATAAGTGCTGCTTGTATCAGAATTTCAGTTTGAAGCTCTTTTGTGGGTTTCGTCTCACTTGAGCATCACAATAACCATATGATATAGGCAAGGCAAACACTCATGACTAATATTAATACTAATATTTTGCCGATACAGAAATTGATATGTTAGTTGAGACTTGCCCAAGAAGCTGTAGGGGAAAGATTTCTGCCTAGATCATGTTAACCAACCCACTATTCTTTATTACTCTTATTAAGTTGGTTTAATATTTTTAAATGTGTTTGAGCTTCCTAGAATAATACACTAAGCGTATGCTTACATTCTTGTTACCAAGATTACTTGGTTAGCCAGGTTTAACACTGATACCCTTTGGATGTACTGAGAGCAGCACAATCGAAAGTCTGCTGGCCCTAGACTGTCCTCAGAAATCCCAATCCCTGTGCCAGTTTCAGCTTTTTAGGAAGGCTTTCTCACAAAGGCTACTTATTAGATATCTTGGCCTCATTTTTGAAACTTCTGATCCTGTGATCACAAAGCTTAATGAAAGCATTCTTGTCCACTTGAAATATACCTGTGAGAGATTGCAGAGTTAATAAGGGGGTGACCGTACATAAGGGAATTAGGATGGCGGTAAGGGAGAAGTGTTTAATGAATGTCAGAGATAAGTCATCAACACTGGAGCTGGCAGACTTTGTCAGTTAACACTTGTTCCTTGACAGAAGCAAGACTCCTTTTAGAGCAGTAAAATTATTGAACGAGACCATTTTGAAAACCCTATGTTTTTACAGGCAAGAAACTACATTCAGTCTTTGACCCAGATGCCGAAGATGAACTTTGCAAATGTATTTATTGGTGCCAATCCCTTGGGTAAGTTGACCATATCCTCATCTCATGGATATAAAATTGGTTATGACATAAATTAGAGAGAGTTTTTCCTTTTGACTAAAAAGGGTACCATTAATTCAATCTTAGAAGGTGGTAAATTATGCTACTGCTTGTTATCTCTGCATTTTGAGAGTTTTTATAAATCATGTGACATACAGAATTTGGTGGGGGAAATGGGCTAGTACAGTGAAAAAAGGAGAGAAAGTAATGGGAATTTTGGGAGAAGAGATTGAAGGGCCCTGGGAGGAAGAGGTACAGAGGAGACACTGATTTGTTCACAACTGCTGTCATTTTACGGTGTCCCAAGTTGAGGATAAAAACGACAGTAGCACAGATGGATGTTTAGAGCCCCCCCAGGAGCCCCTGCAGTGCCTGCTCTGCACAGAGCTTCCCAGTGCTGCAGGTCCTGCCGTTCTCATGCTGTCCCTCCCCCCTTCCTCTGCACTGAGACGTAGCATTCTCTCTTCTTTGTGGAGCTAATTCGCAATCTCAGACTTTAAGGAATGGCTGTATATTCCTTCCTCCCACCATCACTTCCAGGGTCCTTGGCAAAGGGACGTGACAGCGGCAGCTGTAGGACATGACCTGCCTTGGCTAATAAAAGGAGTTGCTTTGTTCCTTAAAACTGGGGGCTAATGTGCTTTTCACTTGGTCCCCAAGAGTGACATTGTCTGAGGCTCTAATCCCCTGACTCTAGAATAGAGCAGGGAGCAGTACTGTTTAATGGCAAACTCAGAAAAGTTGACCAGGACCTCCCTGTGACAGGAGGGGAGCAGTGCTACCACAGCAGTCCGTCATTCTCCTCACTCTTCTCAAGATGCATTACAGTGGAATGGTTCAGAATCTCCTCAGGTCATCCTGCTGCTTAGCGTCCCAGCAGCTGTGCTGCAGGTTTAGCTTCAGCCTCAGGGCTAACAGCCATGACCACCCCTCCAGAGGCTGAAGTGAAGGCTAAGTGGTATTTTAAGTACTTCATCCACAGTGATTGTTGAGAGTGGTTCCAGTGTTACTGGGGTAACTCTTACAATAGCAGGGATGCCCCCCTCTTTGCAGTGGTGGGCAGTCGTGGATGCGTCCATGTCTGTCTTGGAAATGGAGAGCATGTCAGATCTCAGCCGGGTCACTCTCACACCCAGGGACGAATTCACAGACTCATTAGGGGTACACAGAATTCAGCTGGGCTTGATTTAGGTTTGCATGTGCCCGGTATGCTGTCATTGGCTTTGCGTGATATATTTGAGTCATATTATCTAGTTCAAGGATCTGTAAAGAGCTCCCTGAGTCAGAAGTACTCTAGAATATTGGGAAACAATGTTGTATGCTGGTGGCTGTCTTGTCTGTCATTCTGTTCTGAATTTTTTTTTCACCACATCAGCTCATCTTTTAGACATGGCAATGCTCACTGTTTGACTTCCTGTTCACCAATTTAGAGATTTGTTCATTTTTCTGGGGAAGGGGAGAAATGTGTGTGTCCCAACAGCTTGTTTAGGTCACATCACATCCATCCTCTGGAATCATGACATTTAAACATACAAAAAAACTGGACACCACTCAGGAATACAGACGATGGTGAGTGAGGTAAATGGAGGCTTTGGGCCATCTGGTGCTCAGGCTACAGTTTTCAGAATTTAAACATACCTAGCAGCTCATTGCCAAACAATACTGTTACATAAAGGGTCTCTTCTTGCAGATGTAACATGGTGTACTGACCACAAACCGTGCCCAGCATAGTAACTGAGCAGAAATATACCAGTGATATAAAAATAATGACAGCTCTATTTTGTTGGTCACTGACTTCATGTTTCACCATTATTCTCAAAACCTGATTAAAACTTAAATCATCCTTTGACATAATGTGTGTATTTGTATCTGCCAAGATCTTAGAGGAATCTCTTTCTTACTCCTGACCTTTTCCTCATCAAGATGTTGGTTATAAGGACCTGGTACTTTTTACCCCAGGGATGGCAAAGACTCCCCATAGGATCCAAACAACAGCTGATTATTTTTCTAAGAGAAGAATATATATATTCACAATTCTAACAGTGCTTTAAGTGTAAACTTATGAATTTGAACTGATACATAAATATTCGCCATTTCTGTGTCCCTCTGAAACCCACATATCTCTCGGGTTACTCTGCAATTCAGGCTGCAGGACAGGTCTTTTCACAAGTGTACAGCAGCAAGGGATCTTTTCAGAAAACTGGCTAACCTTCACTACCCACTCCCAGCTCTTTCTACATTTAAGGAACCATCGGTAATTTATAAAGCCTCAAAAGTCTTTGTTTCACCCAAGTTATAACTATGGTCATGGCATATTTAACCTCCCAAGCACAGCCATTCTCAAAGTCAACATCCTCATTTGAAAGACAGAATTAGAACAATCACCACTTTGTGACCCATTATGAAATAATTGCTGAGAAGGAAAATCAAAGATTGCTAAAAGCCCTAAGTGAAAGGAACTGATATTCACATCATGGGTGACAAAGTATCCCACAGATTACTTTCTTAGGGCAAAAAGGAAACTCAGTGATCAATTTTAGCATCATTAGTAATGGGACAAATGGCCTTAATACACTGTCAGGTACACAGCATCACCTATAAAATGTTTAACTCGATTCTTACCAAATTTTTAGATCTAACATGGTTTTCAGGAAATATAAGGGACAGAGAAAAACAGGGTATAAGCAGTATTCTTGAAACAATTGGAGGGTCTTTTCAGGTCAAAATTGGGAAGAAATAGGTTAGAGGTGGGGGGATTATTCTATATTAAGAGAGACTAAACAAACTCAGTTAGATGCAATGCATGGCCCTTAATTAGATTCTGGTTTGAGCAAAGTAGGTATAAGAGACAACTCTGAGGATAATTGGAGAAATTTTAAATGAACTAGAGTTTATAGGATATTTGGGAATTTATTTGTCAGGTAACAGTTTTATAATTGTATAGGAAGATGTCTTTATGCTGAGATATTTAGGGGTAAAGTGTCATGTCCATAATTTTATTTTAAAATGGTTCAGCAAGGACCATATAGATAGATGGATGGCTAGACAGGTAAAGAAATAAAAAATGTTAGCTGTTGGATATGGGTGGTGGGCATATGAGTATTCACAGTACAATTTTGTATATTAAAATTTTTCATAATGAAAATCTTAAAAATAAGAATTTTTTTTTCCAAATAACATGTTTCACCCACACACCCATATAAAAACCTCAATTTGTTCATTGTTTGAAGATCAGCTCAGTGAATATTCATTTGCCTTATGTTAGTAAATAAACAGTGACAGAGGACAAAAAAGTAAAAAATAAAAACAGAAAAGCAGCCCTGCTTACCATGTCTAGATCAGTTGTAGGCTTTCATTTGACACAATTTGACTACAGTGACAAAAGCTTGTTCAAACAGAATTTCAGTTATTTAAAAAAATTCCTCTTAGGTAACATAGTCTTTTTTTTTTTATTTTGTTACCATTAATCTACAATTACATGAAGAACATTATGTTTACTAGGCTCCCCCCTTCACCAAGTCCCCCCCACAAACCCCATTACCATCACTGTCCATCAACGTAGTAAGATGTTGTGGAATCACTACTTGTCTTCTCTGTGTTGCACAGCCCTCCCCGTGCCCCCCACACACTATACATGCTAATCGTAATGCCCCCTTTCTTTTACCCTGCCCTTCTCCCTCCTTTCCCACCCATCCTCCCCAGTCCCTTTCCCTTTGGTAACTGTTAGTCCATTCTTGGGTTCTGTGATTCTGCTGCTGTTTTGTTCCTTCAGTTTTCCTTTGTTCTTATACTCCACATATGAATGAAATCATTTGATACTTGTCTTTCTCTGCCTGGCTTATTTCACTGAGCATAATACCCTCTACCTCCATCCATGTTGTTGCAAATGGTAGGATTTGTTTTCTTCTTACGGCTGAATAATATTCCATTGTATATATGTACCACATCTTCTTTACCCATTCATCTACTGATGGACACTTAGGTTGCTTCCATTTCTTGGCTATTGTAAATAGTGCTGCGATAAACATAGGGGTGCATCTGTCTTTTTCAAACTGGGCTGCTGCATTCTTAGGGTAAATTCCTAGAAGTGGAATTCCTGGGTCAAATGGTATTTCTATTTTGAGCATTTTGAGGAACCTCCATACTGCTTTCCACAATGGTTGAACTAATTTACATTCCCACCAGCAGTGTAGGAAGGTTCCCCTTTCTCCACAACCTCGCCAACATTTGTTGTTGTTTGTCTTTTGGATGGTGGCAATCCTTACTGGTATGAGGTGATATCTCATTGTGGTTTTAATTTGCATTTCTCTGATGACTAGCGATGTGGAGCATCTTTTCATGTGTCTGTTGTTTTCATGTGTCTGTTGGCCATTTGAATTTCTTCTTTGGAGAACTCTCTGCTCATCTCCTCTGCCCATTTTTAAACCGGATTATTTGTTTTTTGTTTGTTGAGGTGCGTGAGTTCTTTATATATTTTGGATGTCAGCCCTTTATCGGATTTGTCATTTACGAATATATTCTCCCATACTGTAAGGTACCTTTTTGTTCTATTGATGGTGTCCTTTGCTGTACAGAAGCTTTTCAGCTTGATATAGTCCCACTTGTTCATTTTTGCTTTTGTTTTCCTTGCCCGGGGAGATATGTTCTTGAAGAAGTCACTCATGTCTGTGTCCAAGAGATTTTTGCCTATGTTTTTTTCTAAGAGTTTTATGGTTTCATGACTTACATTCAGATCTTTGATCCATTTCAAATTTACTTTTGTGTGTGGGGTTAGACAGTGATCCAGTTTCATTCTCTTACATGTAGCTGTCCAGATTTGCCAGCACCATCTGTTGAAGAGAGTGTCATTTCCCCATTGTATGTCCATGGCTCCTTTATCGTATATTAGTTGACCATATATGTTTGGGTTAATGTCTGGAGTCTCTATTCTTTTCCACTGGTCTGTGGCTCTGTTCTTGTGCCAGTACCAAATTGTCTTGATTACTGTGGCTTTGTAGTAGAGCTTGAAGTTTGGGAGCGAGATCTCCCCCACTTTATTCTTCCTTCTCAGGATTGCTTTGGCTATTCAGGGTCTTTGGTGTTTCCACATGAATTTTTGAACTATTTGTTCCAGTTCATTGAAGAATGCTGTTGGTAATTTGATAGGGATTGCATCAAATCTGTATATTTGTTTGGGTAGATGGCCATTTTGACGATATTAATTCTTCCTAGGCAAGAGCATGGGATGAGTTTCCATTTGTTAGTGTCCTCTTTAATTTCTCTTAAGAGAATCTTATAGTTTTCAGGGTATAGGTCTTTCACTTCCTTGGTTAGGTTTATTCCTAGGTTTTTTATTCTTTTTGATGCAATTGTGAATGGAACTGTTTTCCTGATTTCTCTTTCTGTTAGTTCATTGTTAGTGTATAGGAAAGCCACAGATTTACATATTCTTAAAAGGTGCAAAATACATGTAAGTGCATATGCACACACACACACACACACACACACACACACACAAGGAAAAGAGGGATTGTATATCCTAGATCAGACACTTCAGAAGAGAATTCTTTGTTTAGATAGGAAGGGTCAAAACTGTGTTTCATTATTAATAAAGGCATACTTTTTTGGTAACATTAAAAACTCTTCCTTTTTCCTTCCTATCTGTGACACTGATAGCTGTCGACTTGCTGGAGAAGATGCTTGTGTTAGACTCAGACAAGAGAATCACAGCCACCCAAGCCCTTGCGCATGCCTACTTTGCTCAGTACCACGATCCTGATGATGAACCAGTGGCTGATCCTTACGATCAGTCCTTTGAAAGCAGGGACCTCCTTATAGATGAATGGAAAAGTAAGTCATAAGGGGCAAGATTCACATCTAGCTTGGGAATTTAGATTTAAAAATCTTTCCTAGGTGAGCCACTCACCAAAAGCTGGGAAAAATTAAAATTCTGGTTATAACCAACTCATTAAAATTTGTAATTAGGATCTCTAATGCAGAATAAATATGTTCTTCTGATAGAAACTGTCTGTTGTAGATGATGACACTCTCTGGACCTTTGAGATGCTTATATCTGACCTGATTTTGCGTACAGCCCTTCACATCTGCACAGAGCTTTGAGGTTCTCAGAATCTTTGTATTTACAGTAGCTCTCTGAGATAAGTAAGGAATAGGGCATTTTTTTGTAGTTTCACAATTGATAAAACTGGGGCAAAAAGAGTTTCTGTCTTATCTATTACCTAAGGCCTAGTTAGGGACTGAGCCAGAAATGGCACCCACGTCTCCTATGTCCAACCTCATATTTTCTCCGTAAAGCAGAAGTTCAAACTCCAGTTAAATCCCAATTTATTGGGATTTTAAGCCAGGACTGTCTGCTGCTCTAGCTTGTGGAAATGCTCTGTTATTCTTGAGTACTTTCTCAGAGAGCTTTAAAGAGGAGGCACTACATGATTAAATAAATGAGAAAAAATGTTTCTTTTATACGTATCCTTGAACTTCTGTGTAATGACATATTCCACTAGGATATCAACTCAAGCAGTGAGGCAGTTATTTGAAGTAGCGCATCAAACCACTGGCCTAGACAGGGAAGGTAGATGGCTTGCCAGCAAAGACAGTCTAAACTCTCACCTCCTACTTTTCCTTCTCAATTTCTAGGCCTGACCTATGGTGAAGTCATCAGCTTTGTGCCCCCGCCCCTTGACCAAGAAGAGATGGAATCTTGAGCACCTGGTTTCTGTTCTGCTGATCCCACTTCACTGTGAGGGGAAGGCCTTTTCATGGGAACTCTCCAAATATCATTCAAGTGCCTCTTGTTGCAAAGATTTCCTCCATGGTGGAAGGGGCGTGTGTGTGTGTCTGTGTCCATGTGTGCATGAGCACACATGCACGCGCACGTGTGTGCGTGTGCATGTGCACTTATGTGTGTCTGTCTTTGTGGGAGGGTAAGAGAAGGTGAGCAAACAATGATCACAGTGACTTTATGTAGAGGTAAGATGCTCCGTGGCAGCCTCTGCTTGCTCTTTGTGAGGGTCAGCTCGGGCAGGCAAGAGCTGCCATCTCATAGGGTTTGTTAAAAGCAAAGTGAAGAATATTAAATGTCCCAGCTCTCGGTCATGCTTTTGTCATCCTGTGGCCCCACATTGATGGTGGGGGTGTAGACTTGACCCCATCCCACAGTGGAACAAAGAGAAGACGTGTACCGTCTGGCTGCTTCAGATCTGAAGCCATCCCTCAGCCATGAGAAAAGCCAAAAAGGACCAACTGGCTTCTGTGCACTAGGCTATGATTAACTTGCTCAGTATGATTCTCAGAACTCAGCAGTGTATCCGAAACTATAAATATGTTTGTGCCTTAAAAGGAGAGATGGAGTGTAGATTGTAGGAAAGTGCAGCCAGTGAGGTTCTGGGCCAGGCAGGTAGTCAGGCTGTCAGACGGCCGTTTATGAACCTGAAGTAACCAGGGAGCCCTCTAAGGCACCATGTGTGCATGTGTGAGCATGCATATATGTGCTTCTCTCTTTCTGCCTCACCCCCCAGGCATTGCCATTCCTTTGCTTATGCCCACCTTCCGTGCAGAGGTTCCCTGAGTATCGGCTCCAGTAGTGAGAAGCCAGTTCTTGCTGTCAGTATACCTCCTGTGTGTTCTTTTTCCCTAGCAGAGTGGCAATATGTTTTGCACGTCTTGCTATTTGAGCATGCACAGCTGCTTGTCCTGTTCTCCTCGGGAGGCCCTGGTGCCAGTGGAGACCTCTTGGGTCGTTCAGAACCCACGTCCCTGCAACTGACGCTGTGGGCAGGTGATGACATCCTCTCTTCAGCTCCCAGTGCTGTTTTGTGTTGAACACAATTGATATTCCAGGTGCTTTTGATGTGAAAACTATGAAGAAATGGAACAGATGGGTGTATAACATTATCAGTCTTGCCATCTGATTTTCAACAAACTGTTTTTGAGGAGCTATCATGGGAAAGATCAGGGCTTTTCCCAGGAATATCTCAGACTTTGGAAAACAAGTTATTCTCTTCACTCCCAGTAATCAGTGCTAAGAAATGCTGAAAATCAAAGTGAAAAACAAAAGCTCATGAGGACAGAAACTCCTTTGGCTATCTTTGCTAAATATGGTATTTAAAAAAAAAATAGTAACGAGATGTCTCTTCCACCCTTCTTTGGAAAAGGGTCTTCTTGGCAGCTTAACATTGACTTCTTGGTAAGAATGTGATTCCTTTTGATGGGGAGAAAGGGCAAATTATTTTAATATTTTGTATTTTCAACTTTATAAAAGGTGAAATATCCTCAGGGGTGGAGAAGAGTTGTTTTCGTAATTTTTGAATTTCAGGCATCTTCTGCTACATATGGGCCCATATAGTCAAAGCTTTTGTGAAATAAGAAAGTATAAAGCCACTTCCAGGGTTGGCTGTGTGATGAAATCTTGTATTGGGACTAAGGTATTTGCATTTCTCTGTCGCAGCGCAGTGATTCATGCACTCCAGAGGGACAGGGTAGGACCCTTGAGTCAGCTGGAGCAAGAAGGAAGGAGGCAGGCTGGTGGTGATCACACCTCTCCCCCTCTCTAAAGGAAAGTGAGTGCGAAGGCCTCATCTCCTTTATATGCAGTTCAAATCCTCACAATCCGCAGCAAGATGAATTGTATCAGCCATGTTTGGTTGTAAATGCTATTGTGATTTTCTACAGAAATACCGCTCTGAATATTTTCTCTTAAAGGTCTTTGCACATGTGACCATATGTGTGTTAGGAGCTTGGACTCAGCTGGAGTCTGCGCAAGAGCTCCTTGACTTCTGAGCATAATGCTCCATCTCCTGATTTCTCTGAACAGAAAACAAAAGAGAGAATGAGGGAAATTGCTGTTTTATTTGTATTCATAAAACTTGGCTGTAATCAATTATGCCATATAGGATGTCATACAATACCACTGGTTAAAATAAAGGCTATTTTTCAAATGTAGTGAGTTTCTCAAATTTGTCATATTTTTCTCTTGTTTTTATTTAATGCACAATATGGCATTACATCAATGTTCTTTCAGCTGTAGCCTGGCATACATTTCTGATAGACCTTAACAGTACTCCAAAATTTACAAAACATTTATAGGGCCCCTTAGTTGTACATTTTATGGTGAAGTGGATTTGAGTTGGATGTGGCTAGGTAAAGCAATGAGCAGAGGAACAAGGTATAACACGGGAGCTCTGTATTACTACACTTGGGTGTCAGCGTGGCCTAGGACAGGGGTCAGCACACTGTGGCCCAAGGACCAACACTGCTTTAGTGTAGCCCACTAAAAATGGTTCTTAAATGACTGAAATCAACAAAAGAATACTATTTTTGTAGCAGGTGAAAAATAATGTAAAATCCAAATTTCAATGTCCATAAATAAAGGTTTAAAAGAACATAACCACACGTGTTTATATCTTGCCTACGGCTGCTTTTATGCTACAGTAGCAGAGTTGACTAGTTTCAGTAGAGACCATGTGGCCTCCAAAGTCTGAAGCATTTACTCTCTGGCCCTCTGCAGAAAACATTTGCCAACCCTGACCGAAGACTGCAGTTTCCTCATCTGTCAAGTAAAGTTTGCTTTTCTTTTCAGCTTTGATATTTAAGACCATCTGTAGAAGCGTATTTTTATTGTAAAATTGCCAGAGAGAAGAAGGTTGGATGTGTACATATATGTGTATATTTTTGTAGACTTTTAAGCAAATGTATTTCATGACTCTTTTAAAATCTGGCCCTTGGCAATATTCTTCAAAACTACTGAATTGTATCACAGAGTTAAAGGGCCACGAGGTCCCACAGCTGTTTTCAGGGCTTGCATTGTGTGCTTCCTCGCTCAGGGACCCAGGAATGCCGACAGGTGTCCCCGGTGGATTGTGAGGCCCAGCCTGTGAATGTATTGGGAGGGCAGCTGGGGTTTTGTCCTGTGCTGTCTGGTTCCTGGCTGGCAGCTGGGAATGATGACAGTGATAAAAGGCACACCAAGTCTTTATCCTCAGTGACTCATAAGGGGGTAAAAGAAAAGGACCCAGTTGTCGCGTATGATATATCAGCCCCTATAAGGATCAGACAATTGTAGGAAATACTTTGCCTTTACATACCAGCCATGAGCATTGGACATAACCTTCATCCAGGCTGCTGAGAGTGAGGGCCCTGCTTAGCTCAAGGAAAGAGCTGACACCAAAAAAAGCTCGCCTAAGATGAATCCATTGCCTGTGGTGGGAGCTGGGGGAGAGAGGAAGCTGACTGGGACTTTCATCATGGAAACAATGAAATTTTAAAGCCTATTCATAATTTCAAACATATTCTTATAATGAATAAACAAGGAATTGTATTTGTTTTTCAAGTGAATCCATATCCTATAATGTCCTTCCCATTTGATTTTTGCGGCATCATTTTACAGGGAATTTTTGCAACAGTAGTTGAGTTCTTCCTCAGTTTTCCTAAGAGCCTCAATCTTTGGATATTGTTCTTTTTCATACATATGTATTGGTGATTACCTTACCACCCTTCCCTTCATTGTTAACTGGTCTGAGTGTGCCGGATTCACATTTTCCAGTGGCTTTGCTTCAGATTTGAGCAGTTTTCTAGCATTATTTGTCAAGTTCATCCAATCTACCATCTTGCACAAGTTTTGCAATTGCAATTAACCTGCATTACATCTGTGTCATTTGTCATATGCTTACAATATAATAAATTACAGACTAACAGAAAATGACTAGATTGGGTAGGAGAGACACTGGGTTCCAGGGCTTACAAAGCAAGGAGGGTCTACTTTCATAAGTAGTCCGTTCATTGGTGGATGTTTTCATGTGATGACTTGCACTTCTCTATACAATCTGATAGCTATGAGGACCTGACTAATGAATATGCAAATAATAAGGGCCCTTTTTATTTATAACATGTTTTAATATACATAGCCTTTGAACTTAGCATTTACACTTCTCAGAACTTAAAGGCCTCACAAAAGCATAAAGGACAAAATAAAAGGTTATTCATGTCATGTTCTTTGCAATAGCAAGACATTGGGAGTAATCTATGTATCTGTCAATGAGGACTTGGTTGAATCAGATGCCGTCTGTCTGGTGGCATACCATGCACCCAGGTGTGGCTATTTAATGAGGGAGAAAAAGTGAGTGGCAGACTATAGTATCCTCTCCCCACTTTTGATGGAAAGATAGTTTCTGGCTGGGAGAAACCAGGAAGAACCACATCCAACTCTTAGCAACCATCCCTGGGTACTGGGATTGTAGGAGACGCTCTATTTTTGTGCAATTTCTGTGTGTGTGTTAACACTGAGTAATTTCTTTTGTAAACAAAAACTTCAAATTGTTTTTGGTAAGTTTTTTTTTTTTAAGTCTGTATGACCTGGGGAATCATTTCCCAATTTCAGTTTTGCCAGGGCCAGTTTGCCCCCTCCTCTGACTTTGCAAGACAGGAGAACACCTGCTGGGAAGGGGTTTCACTCAGCTGGCACTCCGGCAAGCAGAGCACCAGCTCTATACTTTATAGTAGGGTTCTTCTGCTGCAGGGGACGGCATGGTGGTGTCTTCCCCAGCAGAAGGTCTGCAGCAGGGATTTTCAGCTTTGGCACTATTGATAACTTGGCAGGGTCATTTGCTGTGGGGGTTGGCCTGTGCACTGCAGGATGTTAAGCGGCCTCCTTGACTTCTACTCACAAGGTGACAGCACATAACCCCCTTCACCCAGTTATAACTGCCAAAAACATCTCCAGACATTGGCTGAAAATCACTGATCTAAAGCTTAGACACCTGCAGTCTTGCAGAATAACAAAGCCTCTTTTCTTGAAATGAGGCTAACAACTTCTAATCTGTTGTTGCTTAAAGAAGTAGCTTGATATCTTGAGGGAAAGTGTAAGTATGAAAGGAAGACTTGAGTATATCTTTTGCGGGAAAGGGCAGATCTTAGGTAGTTCAGAAGAAAGTATGTTCCATACTGGATTAAGGCAATTCCTTTCCTATTAAAAAAAAAAGGAGGTGGGTATTTAGTGAATAAAGTTATCCTTTGTTCAGAAGCTCTTTGGCCATTATCCGTAGCCAGAAACTAGTGATTAAACTGGGGTATGACCACAAGATTTTTCTTAGATAGGCTGGTGATGGGTTACAGTGGAAGGAATACTGGGCTTTGAAGTCACACAGACCTGGACTCAAATCCCAGCTCAAGGTCTTACCAGGTATGTGACACTGGCTTTCAGGTGATTGTAAAGATTCAACAAAGTAACACCACCTCAATGTGCCCAGTATGTTGTGGACAGTCAAGATACTGGTTAGTTTGGATTTCACTTGAGTTGACCTTGGGATTTGAGTTTTCCTATTAGAGTGAGTGAGGGAGTGTTCTGCCCTGGGAACAGTGTGAGCCTCCAAAAACCAACCAGGAGGAGAGCTCCTGAGGGTGGCCCAGGGGCTAGCTCCAGCGCAGTTTCTGGAAAACCGTTACCAAGCCAGAGCCTGTGGTCTGAGTGGTCACAGCCAGTGGGATAATGTACTGCAACCCCATCCGATTAGTTCATTTTAGAAAATGTGCTTTGTTTAGAAATCACTAAGCACTTAAGTGAGGAAGTAACCTTAAGTCCAACTTTGCAGTTAGAAAAATACATGTCACCACCTTTTGAGTGTCATTTGAAGGGGGAAAAGAAAGAAATATATAAAACCCCAGGACCAGCCTAACCCCTTAACAAAGATCAGTGGTTCTCAACTCTTATCAGATCCAACACCCTTTGCATAATTAATATTTCATAACATCCCTTTTAGATCCTGAAGTGAAATTCATAGATAATATACATACACATACACAGAACTTCTAAGGAAGTAATGACAAAAAATAAACAATGGATAAAGAAAAACTAAAAATTCATTTCAATATGTAAACACTCAAGCACAACTACATAAAAAATGTAATTAAACAATTATGCCTACAGCTAAACACTGAATTCCCTTGAATGTGACAACTGCATTGTTGTCTCAGCAACTCAAACACCATGACTGCTGTCAGTCATGTGACTGAAATTGGTGAACAACTCGTGGTAAAATTTCAACCCAAGTGAGTGTAATCTTTTTTATTCAGTCAGTCATTGTGATCTTTTTAAGTACACTCATATGCAAAAAAAACTTGGTGTTTTATACATTAAAATCAAGTTACAGTCTAGGCTCAGATCATCATAAATAGGATTTTCCACCTACAGGAATGTCCAGCAGGATGGTTGGTTGTGACATGAAGCAGTTCTTGCTGTGCATGATGGCTCCTGCATTTTTGGCTAATAATGACCCCAGAGATTTCCAGAGGGCACCCTTTGAGAACTGCTGACGTAGATGGTATGACTGAAGGAATATGGAGCCCTAAGAAATGAAACCTCCACATTGTAGGACAGATCTGATTTCCTATTCCTCCCCTTCCTTCAAATCTTCATCCAGAGTCACACTGCAACTGAGGCTGGAATCAATAGACCATCCTGGAATCAATGGCAAAAGACCCCTAGTTCCACAACTATTTTTAGCATTGACGTTAGATATGCCTCTCCTGGGTTTGAAAGAAATCGAGAAAAATGTATTCATTCTGCATAATTTCCCTAAGAATTTGCTGGCTGCTGCTGGCCAAAGAGGAGAGGAGTTGAAAGGGCACCGATGTCCGCGGCAGCCAAAGCTGGGCCCTGGTGCCTAATCTCAGCGAGGGCTGGGCCTTCCTCCCAGGTCACAGCCTGCCTCCCTTCGCTTCCTTACTCACCTGGATAGAAAGGCACCCCCAGCCCCTGGGAGAGCAGCGGCCCAGATGGGGCTGCAGCAGCTGCCTCTGCCCTCCCTTGGCTCCCTTCAGTGCGTCTCTGCAGCTTCACATTCCTTCTCCTTCATTCTCAGGGGTGCCCCCTAGATGCACGGTGCCGCCATGTGCCCTAGCGCTCTCTCCCCTCGTCTTTTCGTGCGATCCTCCCTCTGCCTAGAACCCCTGCCTTCTCTCCCACTCCTTTGGCTGACTTCCCATATCACTCCCTCTGTAAAATCTGTAAATCTTGCCTGATGACCCTTGGATTACACGTCCCTTCTGTGTGTTTCTCGTCCTCGTCTGCATTGATCAGTTGTGGCACCAGTCACACTGCTTTGTCACTGCCTTGTGTTTGCATCAGCTGCCCAAGGGAAGAAAAATACATAAAGGTTAAGGACACAGGCTCTGAACCAGTCTGCCTGAGTTCAAATCCCAGTCCATCTATCTCCTACTGGTACAATCTTGGGCAGATTACTTAATCTCTCTGAAGCTACCTCATAGGGTTGTTGTGAGATTAAATGAGTTAAGGCAAGTAAAGCCCTTGGCATATACTAAATGCTCAGCAAATGTTAGATCAAGCTGGTATGTCCTTGAGGGCATAGACTGTCCTGTTCACTACTATGTCCACATCACCAGGCATGGCACCCAATACACAGTAGGCATCCAGTCTTTATTGCCTGAGTCAGTGAATGGCTGTCATCTTTTAATCACTTGCAAATCATCTTGTCCTCTGCTTCCTGTTTTTACAGTCCACAATCTTTAGAAGCAAAGACCATCTGAAGAAAGACAGAAGCCAAGTATGTACAGTTCATCTGCCCTAAGAAATGGTACTGTGTGTAAGCTCCCAGTTTAAGAAGAGAGTGTTGGAACTGGATTTTGCTTCTCTTGGCTACATCTTGCCGTGTAATTCAAGTTGAATGTACAACAATTTCATGAACTGGTACAAGAATCAAAGGATTGTTGAAGGCGTCTGATGGCCGTGATTCAGATAATTCCTACTGTTTCCCCATCCATCCACTGCTTTAAAATAAAAATATGAAAGGCGGAAAAGGGGAACTGGGTCAGGATGGTGACTTGCAGCCTCATTCAACCACCCCGCAAAGAGCTACTGGGTAACTTCCACATGTCAGGCGCTGGAAACAGGACAAAAATAAAAGTCATATTCCTGCCCTCTTGGGGCTGGGGTTCTAATGGGAAAAGACAGTGGGAACAATGTGCTGTTTCCCTGGCACCCTGGGACAGAACCTCCGAGGGCCCGCCCGCTGCTGGTGGCCGTCCTGGGCCAGGCACACCTTGGACCCACCTCTCTGGCACACAGATGGCAGGTGGTGGGGTTTTTTCCGTGTGGATCTAGGCCTGTGGGTCCTGCTGGGTGTTACCTTGGCCTGATCAGCTGGCTCCACTTGCAGGGCTGCCAACGGAGCCTCTGCCTCTGTTTCGGTTGTGAGGAGCGTGTGAGATCATCATCCACTGCCCATACACGAGGGCCTGTTTCCCCTCGCCACTGCTCAGGCGTGACACAGCTGATGGGCTGGGCACTGTACGGAAAACTCACACCCACAGCTCTGCCCAGTGACAGAGGCAGTGACTATCTGATAATGGCTGCTGACAGAGTGCTTGTGGCGGGGCGTGTCCCATCCGGAGGCTGCTCTGCCCCCAGCGGGCCCCACCCTGCTCCCAGGTTAGGAAACCCAGCCCCGCCCAGGCCCTCCCCAGCGTCCTGTCCAGGTGGGCACCCGCAGCAGGTGCCTCTGCATCTTGCACCAATCTTCCTGGAGTCAGAGCACTTGCCACATTACTTTTCTAACTATTATGATTCTTTCATGACACAAATAAAATGTGTTTGTAATTGAAAAATTTTTAAACTTACCTAGGTAACATCCATTATCCCACTACCCAGAAATGATAGCTGTTGACAGGTTGGTGTAACTACTGGGAAATTTCCTAAATCTGTAAAAAGACTTAACTTTCATAAAATTGAATGCATATGAGTCAGTCATCCATGTCAATAAATGGTGTGGAAACAACTGGACAGCTACTTTCCTCCCGTAGACATAATCACTTCTCTACAAATCAAGGCTTTAAACAGAGAAGCGCTTTCAAATATGCCACAAAACCAAGAAACCGTAAAGGCAAGGGCTAAAGAAACCAACACAAAAATTGTAAAGCTTTCCCAACTGGCCGCAGTTTGGCAGGACTTAGTAAGGGTGGAAGCTGCACATACTTTATGACCCTGTGTTCTACTTCTAGGTAATTATTCTAGAGAAACTTTCCCATATGGGCTCAAGGAAATGAGTACAATGACTTCACTCAGCATTATTTATAATAGCAGGAAAAAACTGGAACTGGTCAAAATCTATCCATAGGAGGATAGGAAAATAAATTGTAGTGCATTCTTACAAGATACTCCCCAGCAGTGAGAACAAGGGAACTGGAGTGGCTTTGCCCCCCCACCCCACCCCCTCTCCCCGATTTTGTCCTGGGGACAATTGGCAATGTCTGAAGACGTTTTTGGTTGTCACAACTGGGGAGCAGGGAGTGAAGTAAAGGCCAGGGATATGGCTGTGATGTGCAGGACAGTCGTTCCACAGCAGAGAATTACCAGGCCCTGAAGGCCAAGGCTGAGAAGCCCTGAGCTGCATCCAGTCAACGTGGGCTGATCTCGCCACCAGCCTTCAGTGAAGAAGGAAGTGCAGAACGGCCCAGTCTGATATCTTTACAGATACATACATATATAGCACATGGAAAAATCCCATCTGGGAATGATACACGCCAATGCCCTGGATCTGGAACAATCCATCCAGGCATTTCCCTTTTCCTTTTCCTTTTTTCCCGTGATGCTGCTAGTGTCTCTTTGTTGATCTAGATGATAAACAATACAGTGATAAACGTGTTCTCCCTTGTTGGTTTCGTGTAGACTAAACTGATAGCCAGGCATTATCAGGACAACTGAGGTACACATTTTCGCCATTTTGATAACATTGCCAAATGGTTCTCCTAAAAACTTGCACGAGTTGGCACTCCCCCTGCAGGCCGCATTGCACAGTCATTGCGTTTCTGCCTCGCCTCCCTCCCCAGGGTCTGAGCTTCGTGAGGAAAAGGACTGTGACGTTTGTCCACATGTCCTCAATGTCGGGATAGGTGCTCAGCAAAATTTGGTTGAATGGATTAAGACCTTACAACACGTTGTGACTGATATAGGTGCAGAAGACAGAGAGAAATAAGACACCTGGGCCCTCAAGAGACTTACAGTTCAGTTAACTGACAATTCAAGTCTAAGGGCCTGTGGTGCCCTATGTCCTACAGAAGGCAGAGGGGGAGAGGGCACGGGGTGGGACTGGCCTGGCAAAGCCAGCCTGAGCAAGTACTACCGAGCAGGTCCTGAGTCATGAGGGTCTTCCCCGTCCTCGGCAAAGCAGGGAAATGGCATTCCAGAAGGCAAGAGCTCGAGCAAAGTGCCGTGCCAGGATGAGTAAGGCGTGCTTGTGACAGAGTTAGGATGGAGGTCGTCTGTGCCAAGAGGCACCATGGGGATCCGATCAGCAAGGAAGGCAGGGCCTGGAAGGGGGCAAGCCTTGCTCAACAGGCTAAGAAGTTTAAACTTGATCCTGGAGGCAACCAGGAGCTAATAGTGGGGAGTGCCAGGAGGAGCTGCTCTGACCAGGAAAATTGGTCACAGCTGGGCTGCCTGCCACACCTGCTCGGTACTGCTCCCAAGCTGCCAGGGTACACTTCCAGGTGACCAAAGCTGGATCCCGCCCTGGGTGAGGAGGGAAGGCCTGTGAGGTGGGGAGAAGCACAGTCCCTGGGCTTAGACGGCACGCTGTGGCTTGTTCCCAAGCAGCCCCTCCACATCCCTGCTGCCACACCTGTGCTGGTGCTGACAGGCCTGTGCCAGAGCCCACACACTGGGGCTCTTGAGAGCTGATTTTGTGCCCTCAACTCCACGTTCAGGGACATCAGGTTGGTAGCTTGAACTTGGCTGTGGTGGAAATGTTAACACCACAGAGATCAATAAACACTGAGCATTGGGGCTCCCCAACCTCGACCCCAGCACCTGTGTTCCAGCACACCACTGGCTGTTTCCTTCAGGAAGGAAGAGGATTCAGTTTATTCAGTTTGCAGAGGGCAAGAAGGGATATTCTTATTTAGGGAGGCCAGTGGAACCTTTACAAGATGAGCATTTGGCCAGATAATGGAGGAAGCATCAGGAGAAGTAAATTCAGATTTCTAAAAGGCAAGCTCACCCTTCCCAGTGCAGCTCCATGCTGCTGAGCACAGGCGTTACCAGCAGCGGCTCTGCCAGGAGTGTGCCTGGGCTGGAGTCCTGGGTCTGCTGGTTACCAGCTGTGTGACCTTGGGCACACATCACCTTTCTGGGCCTTGTGTTTGTCATATGTAAAAAAGGATATTATTAACCCATCTCCTAGGGTTCTCCAGGTGATTAAATGCGTTCCATGTACCTAAAGCTCTTGAACAATTTTTGGCAAGTAACTCTGTCAATATTGGCAAAATTCATAAAACAGAAAACTGAAGTGTCTGGAGAAGCAGTGTGACTTACCTACAGTCACATAGCAAACTGCAGGCAGAGCTAGAATGAGAGCCCCAGCCTCTGTCACGGCAGGCAGCCTGCTAGGCATGTCTGGATTTCTGTGACCCTGACAAGAGTCATGGGTCTCCTGCGGAGAGTACATATGTCCTGGATTGATGTTTACATGGAAGGGGTGGAGCAGGCAGACCCAGTGGCCTCTGACCTGGAAGGGTCAGGTTGCTGAGGTGGCCTCCAGGATGCACAGCCTTCCTTGCCCAAGGCAGGGCCCACAGGGGCCTGGGCAGGGTAGTGACACTATTACTGCAGTTTGGCAGGTCATTCGTGCTATGACTGCCCTGGGCGGGGAGGTGATTTCTGCCAACTTATCAGTTCCAAATAGAAAAAACAATGGTGCACATTAGCTTTGTTTGCCATTTATAATGAACAGTAGCTTCCATTTATATTCCATCCCTACTCTGTCCCCGCCATGTCGTCCGTCGCTGCATGCGGGGCACTATTCCAAGTACTTGGATTCAGCAATGGACAAAATAGACAAAGCCCCTACTCTTTCAGACATGACGTTCTAGTAGAAGGGGGAGGTGGATGATAACCAAGTTAACTGAAAGATAGCTGGAAGGAATCTGAGGCCAAGAAAGGCAGGTGAGGCATGGCCTAAGATGGGGTTGGGGAGGACTCTCAGAGGAGCTGACATACGAGCAGTCCTGAGGGACAGGAGGGCGCACCACACACAAAGCCCGCAGCCTCGCACCCACAGTCTCATTAAATCCTTCTGCCATCCCTGGCCAGGTGGGTGCTGCTGTCCCATTCTGAAGCTCAGAGACATGCACCCACTTGCTTGTCAAACAGCCCATAAGGGCTGGCCTGAGATTCAGACCCAGCCCCGCCTCCCAGTCCTCAGCTCAAAGGAGGCAAAGCACATTCACAGTCTGCGTAAGTCTGGTGGGAGCGGCCGGGGCCATGCGTCAGAGGGCAGGTGCAGGGCTGCTGGGCTGAGCGGGGCTCGAGTCAGTCTGGAGCACCTCCTTGAAGGGGCGAGTTTAGAGATGAGCTTTAAAGACCAGGAAGAAAGGGCAAATCTCAAGGGAGAGGGTCTGGCTTACTGGGAGCCTCGGTGGGAGCAGTGATGGCTGTAGGCAGAGTGAGGCCTGCCTTAGAATGGAAGTTCGGTGCAAATTCTGGGTAAGAGAAGAAGAGGTGCCAAAATTCGGGTTGTGTGCCCTGGTTCTTAATCAAAAGCCTTTTATCACCACACACAGGAGCTGGAGGGTCATACAAGCAAGACACCCACAGGCCTCGCCTCAGAGAGGGAAAAAGCACAGGGCAAAGCCAGAATGCCTCCGGGACAGACTGGGCCCCCCCAAACCCACGCACATGCAGACACCTCCCATTAGACCTGATTTTAAGCGCAAGTCCCCTCCTGGTGCGTCCTCAATCCCACCATCTCAGTCTTCAAATCCTCACTGCCTCTTAAAGCCACAAGAGATTTGAAAAATCTATAGTTCCTTCATTCACTAAGTATTTATTGAGTACTTGTTGTGGGCCAGGCACAGTTCCAGGAGTTCAGCAGTGACCCAGTCTGCCCTCGCCGTCGTGGACTCATTTGTCTGGTGGCAGAGGTGAACACTCCAAAGGAGACAATGTAGATTAGTTAAAATTATGATGAATGCCACAAAGGACAATGTAGAGATCAAGTCGGGGCAGAGTCCTCGTCATCGCTAGATGACCCACCAGACCCACCCCAGGCCACATCTTCCCAGGATTGTGCCAAACGCCCCAGCCTGCAGTCTGGGGGGAGGGCTGTGGGCATGGGGGTGGTGGGAGGGGGGCGGTGAGGAACAGAACGGGGTATGGTGTGAAGAGGGGAACTTCACCTGCCGGGGCCCAAGGCTGGCTGGGAGGGGCCGCTCCAGCTGAACTGTCCCTCCTCTGCCGTCCACCAGAGGGCGCTAAAGCTGAGGGTGGGAGAGAGGACAAGGTCAAAGCAAGGGGCGGAGGCTGAGAGGGCCCCAGTGAGAAGGGGCAGCCTGCTACTTTGTTCTTGGGATGGATGTTCTGCTCGGGCAGCCTCAGCCCCCAGAAGGGGAAGAGGTGCTGGGGAAGGATGGCCCAGTAAGCTAGGGGACTGCTGGAGTTGGGGGTGCAGGATGGCCCAGGAGGACTGGGACTGGAGCTCTAGGTCAGAGGTGGGAACCGAGTGGAAAAGTCTGGAAGGCAGACACCTTCTCCTGGCACAGGGATCCACCCTCCCTCCCTGATGCACTCCCATGCCCACTCATTTGTTGCTCAAATGTCACCTCCTCAGACAGACATTCCCTGAGGTCTCTTTCCCCCGTCCTCCATCTTAAACAGTACTCACAGTCTTTTTTCTTATCTTTATTCTGCAGTATTTTTTTCATAGCACTTAATATTTTCTGACATTACATTGCCTTGAACCCTATGAAACGGTCAAAGATCAGCAGTTCTACAGGGTACTATGTATTTCTCCATTGGTTTTTCATCTGCCTCCCCCACTAGAATGTCAGCTCCACCCAGCAGGGTTTGTATCTGTTGCGTTTCCGCTGCATTCCTACCACCTAGTGCCTGGCACATAGAAGCCCCTCAATAAATGTTGAATGAGTGAGCAAATAAATCCTTGGACTGGGCATTTGGCAAAAAAACTTGATAAAGGAGCTGGATGTGAGTTAGAACTGACCAGGGAGCTGCTTCTGGGATGGGAACCCAACAGCAAAAGGGCAGAGGGTGTTCCTGGGGGGCAGCCCCAGGGACGAGCATCAGGCACTGAACTAGACGCTTCCATGTCACCTTCTTTAGTTCTCATGACAGCCGCATGAGGTGGGTATTGTTACCCACTCCCATTTTACGGATGAGGGAGCTGTAGCTTAGGGAGGCTAACTAAGCCTTTGAGGAACTAACAACCAACCACGGAACAGCCCCCGCACGCAGGGTCTCTCCTCTGCATCCCCCTATGTCCTTGCGATTTTGATTGTTCCATGGGTTTTGAAAGTCCCTAAGGAACACGCCCTGCAGGACCCCAGGCATGCCATGATTCTTCATTTTGTAGAGGCCCCATGGCCAGTCATGCAGAGGCTGTGCTGCTGGCCCTGCTGTTTGAGGCACGAGGCTGTTGTGTTGGAGGAACGGCCATGTTCCCGAGGCAAGATGGAGTCTGGCTGGCAGGACGGGCAACAGGGGCAGCTAGCCTCATAATCATGTGGGGCTTTTGTCTCAGTTTCTAGGAAGCCAGTTATCAGTTCCCAAAACCATCCCTGCCATCCAGAGGCTCACAGCTAGGAAGACAACAAATCCTATACGATGTAGTCACCTGCCAGGCACTGAGCCATCTAGGAGGTGGCGAAATGTGCAGACTTGGGAATAGGACACCAGGTTTGAAGACCACATCCACCACTTTCTAGGTCATGTGTGACTTCAGGCAAATTACTTAACCTCTCTGGGTGTCTGTTTCTCCATCTGAGCAAGGGGAACAAAAGCATCCAGGCAGAGAAACGCGGCCCTGAGAGCCAGGAGCAGCCTTAACCCTATCAGCCAGGCCATCCATGACTATGAGGGATCAAAACAAAAATAAGGCCACCCCATAACCATGTCTGAACACAGACAAAACATGAATATGAATACCCACTAAATGTAGTCCAAACCACTACAATGGCCAACCCACCCGCCCCCAAATCTAGCTACTGCTTCTTTACCAGTTTCAGCTCTCTCCTCTTTCTAGTCAGCCTTCCTTCTAGGTAAGATTTATTAAGACACCTCATCATAGACTCACCTCCACTTCCTGATAGCATCTAATCCAAGGAAGAGGAAGTCCTGCTTCCTTAAACCCTCCTCCAAGCACCTAACACAAGCCCAAACTGGACACCAAGTCCTCTCCACCCCCACCTCACAGAGATGCCCCACGGGTCCCATGGTGCCTGCTCTCCTTTGCCGCAGTGAGTGAGAAACTCAGCTTGCTCACCCATGGGTGTGTTTCTAGTGATCTTTGGCTGGAGGCAGGGACAGTCCCACCTCATCGGGTTGTTATATTACACTTGGAATGATACATTCCAAGGACTCTTTAAATATGCTTGTCATGTTTTAATGATTTCTATTTTACAAGGACACTGAAACTCAGAGAGGAGAAGGAACTTTGCCCAGGGTCATACAGCTGGTAGTACAGAGTGGGATGGAAATTCAGGTCTCATTCCAAAGTGGGTCTCCTAACCCCCTTGCCTGGGCATTGGTAGGGCAGAAATCAACACTATGATGTTGGACCAGTGTCTGGAAGGAGAAGAGCAGACAGGCGCTGGAGCTCAAAGGGAAAGGAGTCTGGAGCTGAGGGAGGGAAACATGCAGGATCCTCAGTGACCCTCTCCTCTTCCTCGCCCATGTATGACTTTCCTGACTGGTCCTGTAAGGCACTTCTTTCCAAGGCTGCCTGGCTGCTGAGTAAACCCAGGCACAGCTGAGGCCTAAGGTGGGGGTAGGTGTCCTCAGAGTCTGAGGCCTGAGTCACTTCCTGACCATTGCTTAAGAGGCGTCAGGGCCACAGCCTGGCGGCCAGCTCGGCCCTCACAGCATTGCACCCACTGGAACAATGCGCACTTACCTTCCTGGTATTCCTCACCTTTCTGGCCTCACGTCTACCATGCTCTGGTTTTCAAGACACACTACACAGGCTCAAGCCCCAGCCCTACGCTGGAGAAATGGATCCTCAACCCAGAAGGAAACCCTGGATGGCGCTCCCTTGCTGTGCCCAGTCCTGACCACCGGCTTCCAGGACTCTGCTCTGACTTCAGAATCAGGGTGCCCTCCACTGGCACCTCCACTCCTCTTCCCGTTTCCTCTCAAAGGGCCTCAGGGCTACAGTAGGGCATGGGGCAGGGAAGAGGGTGGGGACTATGTCAGATACCCCATGGCTTGATCAGTAGACATGTCCTCCTGATGTGGGTGAGGCAGATGATTTGAAACACAGGCTGTTTCCTTTAAGGATCAACGCCTCTCAACCCATAGACACTCATTGCCTTGGAGCTGAAAGCACAGACTCTAGAACCAGGCTGTGCTAGCTTCTTTGACCCAGCTCTGCCCCTCACTAGCTGTGCAACCTTTCACAAGTTACTTAACCTCTCTATACCTCTGGTTCCTCATCTCTAAAATGAGGATAATAATAGTGCTCAGTCATAGGCCTCTCATCAGGATTAAGAGAGTTGCAAAATGCAAAACACTTAGAATAATGACTGGCACATGGCAAACACATGTGTTCATTAAATATTTTTTTCACTTCAAATGGGCTGACTCTTCCATACAGTTTCTGATAGCCTACTGTGTGCCAGATATGAAAAAGACAGATTTCTGCCTGCAATGCCTGCATAGCTCCCTCACCCTGGAATGCTCTTCTAGGCTGTGCCTGATGCTGTAGGACTGGATGGGTGGGGATGGGGTACAGGGTTGAGGGCCTGCTGAACACCCTAGTGAGGACCCTTGGCTTGCTGTAGACCACAAGTAAGCTCCTTTCCTTCTTTAAGACACCCTCTTTCCTTTTAACAAAAGGAAGCAAGAATTCCCCACCCCTTCCACGTCCCAGTGTGCAGGCCAGCAAGGGCACTAGTCAGCCAGGCATTGAGCTATTCTCTGTCCCCAGCCCTGTTCCTGGGAGGCCTCTGTGATATAATGTGAGCATATAATCTTCTTCAGTCTGTGAAAGCCACCAGACACAGGTGGCAGAAGGCCCTGGCTTGTCATTGCCCCAATGGGCATTAGGAAGCCAGCAAAAAACTGTTGAAAACTGAAAATTTGAACGTGGACTGGATAGTTGATATTATAGAATTACTGTTGTAATTTTAGGTGTAAAAATGAACTTGTGGTTATGTTTCTTAAATAATCCTTATCTTTTAGAGATACAAAAAATATGAATGAAATTCTGTGATGCCTGGTTTTGCTTCAAAGTAATGGGGAAGGAGGGATGTAGATGAAACAAAATTGACTAAGAGTTGATTTAATTGTGGAAGCTGAGGGATTGGAGTCATGCAGGTTCACTAGAACCTCACAAAATGCTGACTGGGATCCTCTGAGCCTGGGAGCTGGTTGGAAATGCCGGATCTTGGCTACATCCCAGACCTACTGAATCACAATCTATGTTTTAATAAATTTCCCAAGGGATTCGGGCGCACTTCAAATGTGAGAATACTGGGCTATTCAGCTCTGAACGTTTGAAACTTTCCGTAATCAAAAGGTTGTGAGGTTTTGTTTTGTTTTTTTTCAAAGTTGTCTTCAACATCTCCGGGGAGATCTTCCTACTGAGTCCCGGGCTGGGGGCAGCTAGGAGGCCCTGGCTTCCCACCCCTCCACGCGGGGCGCCTCGGGTCCCTCACAGCCCCAGGCCCACCCCAGCGCTCTGCCGGGAGGCACCGGCTTCTGCAGGTCCGCACCCCGTCGGGGCCCCACACGCCAGGACTGGCGGAAACACGGGGCTCGGCGGCGCAGGGAGCGCCTGCAGGCCGGGGCGTGGCCGCGCGGCGCACCGGGGCAGCCGGCAGGTGGCCGCGCGGCGGGCCCAGGCCCCGCCCCCGCGCGGGGGAGGTGCGGACCCGGCGGGGCGGACCCGGCGGGCGGGCAGGCAGGGGCCGGGTGTGGGAGCCCGCGGGCAGCGCACGCAGCCACTGCGCTCGGGCCGCCGACACTGGGCCCCCGGGATGAACCTCACCCGGAAAAAAGGCTTCTACAAGCAGGACGTCAATAGGACCGCCTGGGAGCTGCCCAAGACCTACGTGTCCCCGACGCACTTGGGCAGCGGGGCCTACGGCTCCGTGTGGTGAGACCCCCGGGCCTGCGCGCCGGCTGAGGGGCGCGGGGCGGACTGGGGCGGACGCCCGGGCACCTGGACGCAGGTGGAGCCTCCCGACAAGTCGGGACCAGACCAAGGCACCCCTCCCGGACCCCCTTTGGGTGTCCCCTCTCCTGCTGGGTGTTCGGAGTCGCGCGCCCGCCTCCCGGCCTGAGGACCCCAGGACCCAGAGTCCTGCGGGCTTGGAAGACGTAAGCGGGGAGCTGCGACAGACAAGGCGTTAGGCCGGGCAGCCTGCTGTGGCAAACGCTGGCCTGGGGCCCCTCCAGGTGCCATCTCATTTCCTCATCGGCTTTGTGGGGTTTCTGTGCGTTGAGTTAGGACTGGGTCTCGTTCTCCAGGACCTGAACCTTAGGAGGGACCCCAGAGTTCATCCTCGTGAATCCCCACTGTTAAAAGTGGGTGTGTTGAGCCCCAAAGAGGGAGAAGTGACTTGCCAAGTTGCATACAGCGAGACTCCCTCCAGGCTCTGGATCCTGTTGGTATTAACTTGTGTCCCACCCTCTGTTTCTCCCCACCCCCACCTGCACCTGCTTCCCGCTGCTCCCTTATTTCCAGGTGGTGGGCAACAGTTCTTCCCAGCCTGGCCTGCTGGCCAAGAGGGACTGGGGGATGGCCTGGGAGATACCACCCAGGATCTGGAGTGGGGGCCTCGGGGGAGGCAAGCTGCTGCATGATGACTTACCTGTGCCCTACAGCTCAGCCATTGACAAGCGGTCAGGGGAGAAGGTGGCCATCAAGAAGCTGAGCCGGCCCTTCCAGTCCGAGATCTTTGCCAAGCGGGCCTACCGCGAGCTGCTTCTGCTGAAACACATGCAGCATGAGAATGTAGGCTGGGCCTGGGGCTGCTCTGAGAAGGGCAGAAGGGGAGGGGTCAGACCCTTTTGTGTGCAGGAGAGGAAATGGAGAGCTCAGGACAAGGTCAGGAGAATCTCCTCCCACCCTTGTTCCTCACCTCATTATTAAAATGGGGTGCCAGGACCTGCCCTGCCTACTTCCCAGGAAGGGTGTGCAGGTATTTTTGGCAGTGGAGCAGAATGAGTTCTGCGAGGTGCAAACTCCTGTCTCAGTGTTATAAGGAAATGGGCACTGAGGAACTTTGTGATTTGCCTAGATCTAAGAACTGGTGCCCATAATCCTAGTTCCACGTGTTGTTCCACATGTGACCCTGAGAGTAATAACCACAACTATAGATACTTACTGAACACTTATTATGTGCTGGGGTCTAAGAGCTTTGAATAATTTGTTTAATCCTCACAATATCACATAAGTACTGTTACTCCCATGCACAGATGGGGAAAATGGGGCACAGAACGACTCACAGGGTATATGGTTGATCGGTGGCAGAACTGGAATTTGAACCTAGGCAGGCTGGCTCCAGGCTAAGGGACTAAATATTAGCCTGTCCTGTCTGATATATACAGCTAGGAAAACCAGTGACCCAGTGTGCGCTTGATGACCAGGCTTTGCTCTGGGATACCAAGATTGGAAGGCAAACGTTTAAAATGAGTGCACAATGTTGTGCACATTTTAAGTCCTGTTCCTCTTCAGCAGACCTCTCCCTGTGGTCTACAGCCAGGGGTGATCTTGCACCTGGCTCTGAGCCAGCCCCTTGGTGGCCAAGGCTGGATGTGGTGGGAGACCCGAGGTCTGGGGGCAGGGAGCCTGCTGGAAGGCCCCCTTCCTGTTCCCTCCTTGAGTCCCTTCACCACTGGTGGTTCTCTGCTTGAGTTGAAAGCAGGTTTGTGCTGCTTGCCCTGAACAACAGACTTGGGAGCAGTGAGTACAGGAATGTCCAATTCCCCTTCTCCCCAGCCTGACTCCATCACTGTGCACAGCAGGCTCCCTTCCAATTAAGGGGGTTCCTCTTCCACCTCTGCTCCTTACTGCCTCCAGGAAGCCTGGGAAGCTGCCTGCTGCTGGGGATGGTACATTAGGAAAGGGAGGGTGGTCCTGTGCCAGCTGCGTCTCCTGGGAGGGTGGAAGAGCATGACATCGGCCCAGTCCTCACTGGCAACCTTCTCCCCAGGTTATCGGGCTCCTGGATGTCTTCACCTCAGCCTCCTCTCTGCGCAGCTTCTATGACTTGTGAGTCGGGCTGCACTGGGTTCCAGGGCATTTGCATGCCTCCCTTGTCACTTGGGAGCAACTTGGCGAGGGTCTAGCTTCTCTCACCTAGGTTGGGAGGGTTCCTGCCCTGGTTGTTCTTGTGCCTTTGGGCTGTCGAGGTGTGATTCTTTCTGGAGAGATTTTGCAGCCAAAAGTGGAGAAAAAGGCAGGCAGGAATGGTGGAGGAGCTTTGAGGTGTGCTTGCCTGACAGAGTTGCCTGCCCACTTGCTTCACTTGTTACGCAGCTTTAACACCCTCAGGATCATTGTCAGTCCTCAAAGGGTTTGCCCTGATTCACCTCGCCATTCCCTGGGCCCCAGCGGTGGTCTGGACCTTGGGGCTCTTCCTAGCCTGAAGTGAGGATCAGGAAGCCTTGGCTGCCTCTGGCTGATGGAGGTGTTCGAAAATCACCCAGAACCAGAAAATTCAGTTGCTAAAAGTGTGGCTTTGTTAGTGCAGTGCCTGGCCGAAAATTCAGGAACCTTTGGGAAGGTGGATTTTTTTTTTCAGTCCTACATCAAATGCAGCTTGAAGGTCTTTTCGTCAGGACACTTTTGTTTTAAATTTAACACAGTAACTTTGAGTGGAGTCTTTCCTATAATGCCACATGCTGGGTTTAGCAATGGGACGTTAAAGTGGACCAACCCTTCAGGCGGGGTGCGGGCGCAGTTTCTAAATGAAAAAGGCCAGTAGTGTGGTCAGCGCTCTAGGTACAGTGGAGGCTGGGACTGCGTGCTGCCTCGGGGGGCTTCACAGAGGAGAGAGCATTGGAACTCCACCCTGTTGGATGAGCAGCAGTTCGCCTGAGGTAGAAGGAACTGCCTGGGCAAAGGTCATAGTGCAGGGAAGAGATTGCCCTGTTTGGGCTGTGGCTAGTGCAGGCTGGCAGCTGGTTTGCTCAAGGGGAGAGTCTGGACTTGATCCCACAGGTAACCTCAAGTCCATGGAGGCTTGAGTAGTGTTGGAGGTGATGTGGTCAGATTGGATTTGGAGGTTTACTGTGGTGGCAATGAGAAAGGAGCCAGGAGCGACTCTGTGTGGGAATGCCTGGAGGGTGGTGGTCCGGATGCAGACTTTGATCTATATAAAGTAGAGGTGATGGCATGCTGAGCGCAGGCTTGAGACCAATCAGAATGTTGCATCCAGTGGCTTGCAGTGGCTGGGAGAGGTGATGTGGGTCAGGAATACCAGGCCCCTGCTTGGACTACAAAGTCGAGAAAAAACAGATCTCGATGAACTCTATTTTGGACACTTCACTTCTGAAGAGCCTGTGAACATTCAAGTGTTTAATCAGCAGTTGCAAATACATCTGTTGCTCAGGAAGGTCTGGGCTAGGGCTGTGGATTTGGGCCAGAATTATCACCCGTGGGTGATGGCTGAGGCCCATGAACAGGCTTAGTGTGGGATGTGATGTAGTGCTGCTGACTGACATCAATCCATGAGGAAGCAGTTTGGCCGGGGTGGGGGTAGACGGGAGCAGGGTGGGGCATGGAAGTAGACACCAGGTTGTCAGGGGGCTGGATGTTCAGGCAGTGGACCACTTTTTCTAGAAGTTTGATTGGAAGGGAAAGAAGGAGAAGGGGTACTTATATGAAGTAACAAGGTCAAGGGAAGGTGGTTCTAGCACAGTGAGGCTTCGGATTTGTTAGAAGAGAAGAAAGAACCAGAGCCCATGTGGAAGTGGAGGAAAAGGCAGGGAGGGAACTGTGCCTGGAGCAGGGTCCCTGTGTGGGGGCAAGGGTGGTCAGGTAGAGGAAGGCTTCAAAGTCACAGGCTGGTGGAGATGGTCCCCACTGCATCGTTTATTTCTTCCCTTCCTTCCTTTTTTAGTATTCTTTTTAAATCTTCTTTGTTCTGGACTTTGCTGTTACTTCTTTGAGTAACAGTTACATTTTCTTGACCCTGACCTCTTTTGCAACCCCTGAGAGGGTGCAGGGGCTCAGCTGTCTCCTCCTGGAAATTGTTTTATTGTTTCCTTCTTGGAAGCCGAGACATTTTTGCTTGCTTGTAGAGCCATCTCAGCTGGCTGTGAGCCTCTTGGGGAGAAAATATTTGGACAGACGCAGCAGGAAATACTGGCAGCTGTGGCTTTCTGTGGGGCATGGAGGAGGGCAGGGAGAGGACACCTTTGAAGAAGGAACACAGCTCCTTTGGTTTTCCTGAGCATCCTCCAGCTGTGCTTACCCTGAGCTCTGCCAGCTGGGTGGCTGCTGTGGCCAGGCCGGGGGCCAGGAGCCAGGAGGCCCGGCGGAGGTCCAGCTGGCTGTGGTGGGGCTGGTTCTTCTTGCGGGTGGAGGTCATTGCTAAGGTTCCTGTTCTTCCCAGCCCCCTTGCCCCTCCTTGGAGCTCAGACCTGGGGTTGGGTGGGGCTGGGGACTGTTCTAGAAGCCCTTGTGCCTTGCAGCTACCTGGTAATGCCCTTCATGCAGACGGACCTGCAGAAGATCATGGGGATGGAGTTCAGCGAGGACAAGATCCAGTACCTGGTATATCAGATGCTCAAGGGTCTTAAGGTGGGTAAGGGCATGGAAGATGGCAGAGGGAGGCATTGCAGAGTTGAGCCCTGAGCCTTGGGGGAGGCCAGGAGAGCACACTGACAGTGCAGAGGGTGATCTGAGTGAGCAGCCTGCTGTGGAAGCTGGGCGCTGGCCTCAACCCCTCTCTTTCTCTCTCTCTCCTCAACAGTACATCCACTCAGCTGGCGTCATCCACAGGGTGAGTGCTTTCTCTGCTGTGGTCCTCAGATGCCCCTCCCGTCCCCGGACAGGGTAAGATAGAGAGAGGGGACAGTCCTCAGGTGCATGGAATGTGGATTTTTCAGACCCACCCTTGGCCCAGGAATTGCTTTGTTATGGGGAACTTTCTGGGAAATGTTCATGCAAACAAAGCAAGCCCTGAGCTGGGCATTTCTGGCTCTAAGAATCAGGAACATTTTAGAGCTGGATGGGCCCTAGAGGACACCTACACCAACCCTCATTTTACACAAGTAGACCGATGCCCAGAGAGGGCAAGGGGCCTGGCTGTGGCCGTATGCGGGGTGGTGGCCAGGCCAGGCCAAGCTCCCGTCTGTGTCTCTCAGCCCAGTGCTCACTCACTCCTCTCATCTAGGACCTGAAGCCGGGCAACCTTGCTGTGAACGAGGACTGTGAGCTGAAGGTGAGCAGGCCCAAGGAGGGTCAGCCTGGGGTAGGGATGGGCCCCTCTCCTGTGGGAGCCCCAGAATCTGCTCTGGGACGCTCCTCTTCTCAGCAAGCTGCTTCTCCCTATATCCCTGGAGTCGTAGATCTTGGATTTTGGGCTGGCACGGCCTGCAGACGCAGAGATGACAGGCTATGTGGTGACCCGCTGGTACCGGGCCCCCGAGGTGATCCTCAGCTGGATGCACTATAACCAGACTGGTCAGTGGTCAGCTGCCCCAGGGGAGGGGCACAGGGCTGGGGGCTGGGGGTCTTCTCTGGCAGCTTCCCCAAGGCCGTCTGGGTTACTCTGGGTTGACTGACTGCCGGGTCCCGGTCAGCCAGTCAAGGCGACACTTCCCTGCCCTCCTCTGCAGTGGACATCTGGTCTGTAGGCTGTATCATGGCAGAGATGCTGACAGGAAAAACTCTGTTCAAAGGGAAAGATTGTATCCTTTGCAGGAAAAGCCAAACTCCATCCAGGGATTCATTCCTTCAACAGACATGTTTATTACTTAAATCATTCTCTTTTCTTATTGCAAATGTGATATATACTCACTGCAGAACAATTTTAAAGTGCAGGTAAGCAGAATGGCAAAAACTAGTCACGTGTCATTCCACTACCATGAAGGAAATACTGCACTGACCGAGCACCTGTGTGTGCCAGGCTGTGGCCCACCAGAGTCGCACTGATCGCGGAGTGAGAGGGTGAGGTAAAGTGATGAAGAAACGGATGAAGGTGGCCGAGTGGGAGGAGGCTGGGAAGGTAGCACACTCAGGAACATTTGTGGGGAGGGACCTTTAACCCAGCCTGGCAGATGGGAATCCTCCCAGAGACCTGAGTCCTGAGGGATGAACATCCTCTCTGAAAACAGGAAGAGCGAGGCGCCTGGCTGGTCGCCAAGGTGCCTGGGTGGGAATGACGGAGGGAGGCGGGAAGGATAGCTTCAGACCCACCAGCAGAGAGCAAGGCTGAGCCTTAACCCGCTGCCAAGACCTGGACCAGCTGACCCAGATCCTGAAGGTGACTGGGGTGCCGGGTGCAGAGTTTGTGCAAAAGTTGAAGGACAAAGCGGTGAGTGGCAATGGGCCTAGGCCGTGCACTTAGCCATCCAGGGGTTGAGGGGCTCACCTCTTTGGGGGAGGAAGTTGCTTCCCTAAGCCCTGGCAGGTGCTCTTGCTTTCATCCCACTCTGGACTCTGACCTGAGCCTTCAGCCCTGCTCGGGGACTTTTCTGGAGTCCTTGCTCTGTAACCCAAGGCCTGAGCTCTGGGCAGCAGACAGTTGGTGTTACTCAGTGCATTTCTGTCTTCCAGGCCAAATCCTATATCCAGGCCCTGCCACAGAGCCCCAAGAAGGATTTCTCTCAGCTCTTCCCGCAAGCCAGCTCCCAGGGTGAGTCCTGAGGCCTGTCCCTGCAGGGCCTCTGCATTCTGTCCCACCAGGTCTGCTCTCCTGGGCCTGGGGTGTGAGGCTCCTGTTCTGTTACCACAGCCATAGATCTGCTAGAGAAGATGCTGGAGCTGGATGTGGACAAGCGCCTGACAGCCTCGCAGGCCCTCACCCACCCCTTCTTTGAACCCTTCCGGGACCCGGAGGAGGAGACGGAGGCCCAGCAGCCATTTGATGATTCCTTAGAACATGAGAAATTTACAGTGGACGAGTGGAAGCGTAAGAGCTGCATGCCTCAGGCTCCTTCCTCTCTGTTTGCAGCCTCTCTCTCCTCCTTTATTTTCTTTCTTTTTTTTTTCTTTTTTCTTTTGGTACCATTTATCTACAATTACATGAAAGATATTATGTTTACTAGGCTCCCCCCTTCACCAAGTCCCCCCCACATATGCCTTCACAGTCACTGTCCATCAGCTTAGTAAGATGCTGTAAAATCACTACTTGTCTTCTCTGTGTTGCACAGCCCTCCCTGTGCCCCACACACACTATACATGCTAATCATAATGCCCCCTTTCTTTTTCCCCACCCTTATCCCTCCCTTCCCACCCAACATCCCCAGTCCCTTTCCCTTTGGTAACTCTTAGTCCATTCTTGGGTTCTGTGATTCTGCTGCTGTTTTGTTCCTTCAGTTTTCCTTTGTTCTTATACCCCACATATGAGTGAAATCATTTGTTACTTGTCTTTCTCCAGCTGGCTTATTTCACTGAGCATAATACCCTCTAGCTCCATCCATGTTGTTGCAAATGGTAGGATCTGTTTTTTTCTTATAGCTGAGTAATATTCCATTGTGTATATGTACCACATCTTTATCCATTCATCTACTGATGGACACTTAGGTTGCTTCCATATCTTGGCTATTGTAAATAGTGCTGCGATAAACATAGGGGTGCATCTGTCTTTTTCAAACTGGAGTGTTGCATTCTTAGGGTAAATTCCTAGAAGTGGAATTCCTGGGTCAAATGGTATTTCTATTTTGAGCATTTTGAGGAACCTCCATACTGCTTTCCACAATGGTTGAATTAATTTACACTCCCACCAGCAGTGTAGGAGGGTTCCCCTTTCTCCACAACCTCGCCAACATTTGTTGTTGTTTTTCGTTTGGATGGTAGCCATCCTTACTGGTGTGAGGTGATATCTCATTGTGGTTTTAATTTGCATTTCTCTGATGACAAGCGATGTGGAGCATCTTTTCATGTGTCTGTTGGCCATCTGAATTTCTTCTTTGGAGAACTGTCTGTTCAGCTCCTCTGCCCATGTTTTAATTGGATTATTTGCTTTTTTGTTGTTGTTGAGGTGTGTGAGCTCTTTATATATTTTGGATGTCAACCCTTTATCGGATCTGTCATTTATAAATATATTCTCCCATACTGTAGGGTACCTTTTTGTTCTGTTGATGATGTCCTTTGCTGTACAGAAGCTTTTCAGCTTGATATAGTCCCACTTGTTCATTTTTGCTTTTGTTTCCCTTGCCCGGGGAGGTATGTTCATGAAGAAGTCACTCATGTTTATGTCTAAGAGACTTTTGCCTATGCTTTTTTCTAAGAGTTTTATGGTTTCATGACTTACGTTCAAGTCTTTGATCCATTTAGAATTTACTTTTGTGTATGGGGTTAGACAGTGATCCAGTTTCATTCTCTTACACGTAGCTGTCCAGTTTTGCCAGCACCATCTGTTGAAGAGACTGTCCTTTCCCCATTGTATGTCCATGGCTCCTTTATCGAATATTAGTTGACCATATATATTTGGGTTAATGTTTGGAGTCTCTATTCTGTTCCACTGGTCTGTGGCTCTGTTCTTGTGCCAGTACCAAATTGTCTTGATTACTGTGGCTTTGTAGTAGAGCTTGAAGTTGGGGAGCGAGATCCCCCCCACTTTATTCTTCCTTCTCAGGATTGCTTTGGCTATTCAGGATCTTTGGCGGTTCCATATGAATTTTTGAACTATTTGTTCCAGTTCATTGAAGGATGCTGTTGGTAATTTGATAGGGATTGCATCAAATCTGTATATTGCTTTGGCAGGATGGCCATTTTGATGATATTAATTCTTCCTAGCCAGGAGCATGGGATGAGTTTCCATTTGTTAGTGACCTCTTTAATTTCTCTTAAGAGTGTCTCATAGTTTTCAGGGTATAGGTCTTTCACTTCCTTGGTTAAGTTTATTCCGAGGTATTTTATTCTTTTTGATGCTATTGTGAATGGAATTCTTTTCCTGAGTTCTCTTTCTGTTAGTTCATTATTAGTGTATAGGAAAGCCACAGATTTCTGTGTGTTAATTTTGTATCCTGCAACTTTGCTGAATTCCGATATTAGTTCTAGTAGTTTTGGAGTGGAGTCTTTAGAGTTTTTAATATACAACATCATGTCATCTGCAAATAGAGACAGTTTAACTTCTTCTTTACCAATCTAGATTCCTTGTATTTCTTTGTTTTGTCTGATTGCCGTGGCTAGGACCTCCAGTACTATGTTGAATAACAGTGGGGAGATTTGGGCATCCCTGTCTTGTTCCCTATCTCAGAGGAAAAGCTTTCAGCTTCTCGCTGTTCAGTATAATGTTGGCTGTGGGTTTATCATATATGGCCTTTATTATGTTGAGGTACTTGCCCTCTATGCCCATTTTGTTGAGAGTTTTTATCAAGAATTGATGTTGAATTTTGTCGAATGCTTTTTCAGCATCTATGGAGATGATCATGTGGTTTTTGTCTTTCTTTTTGTTGATGTGGTGGATGATGTTGATGGATTTTTGAATGTTGTACCATCCTTGCATCCCTGGGATGAATCCCACTTGGTCATGGTGTATGATCCTCTTGATGTATTTTTGAATTTGGTTTGCTAATATTTTGTTGAGTATTTTTGCATCTACGTTCATCAGGGATATTGGTCTGTAGTTTTCTTTTTTGGTGGGGTCTTTGCCTGGTTTTGGTATTAGGGTGATGTTGGCTTCATAGCATGAGTTTGGGAGTATTCCCTCGTCTTCTATTTTTTGGAAAACTTTAAGGAGAATGGGTATTATGTCTTCTCTGTATGTCTGATAAAATTCTGAGGTAAATCCATCTAGCCCGGGGGTTTTGTTCTTTGGTAGTTTTTTGATTACTGCTTCAATTTCATTGCTGGTAATTGGTCTGTTTTGATTTTCTGTTTCTTCCTGGGTCAGTCTTGGACGGTTGTATTTTTCCAGGAAGTTGTTCATTTCTCCTAGGTTTTCCAGCTTGTTAGCATATAGGTTTTCATAGTATTCTCTAATAATTATTTGTATTTCTGTGGGGTCTGCCATGATTTTTCCTTTCTCGTTTCTGATTCTGTTGATGTGTGCTGATTCTCTTTTTCTCTTAATAAGTCTGGCTAGAGGCTTATCTATTTTGTTTATTTTCTCGAAGAACCAGCTCTTGGTTTCATTGATTTTTTCTATTGTTTTATTCTTCTCAATTTTATTTATTTCTTCTCTGATCTTTATTATGTCCCTCCGTCTGCTGACCTTAGGCCTCATTTGTTCTTCTTTTTCCAGTTTCGATAACTGTGACATTAGACTATTCATTTGGGATTGTTCTTCCTCCTTTAAATATGCCTGGATTGCTATATACTTTCCTCTTAAGACTGCTTTTGCTGCGTCCCACAGTAGTTGGGGCTTTGTGTTGTTGTTGTCCTATGTTTCCATAGATTGCTGGATCTCCCTTTTAATTTGGTTGTTGATCCATTGATTATTTAGGAGCATGTTGTTAAGCCTCCATGTGTTTGTGAGCCTTTTTGCTTTCTTTGTACAATTTATTTCTAGTTTTATACCTTTGTGGTCTGAAAAGTTGGTTGGTAGGATTTCAGTCTTTTGGAATTTACTGAGTCTCTTTTCGTCGCCTAGTATGGTCTATTCTGGAGAATGTTCCATGTGCACTTGAGAAGAATGTGTATCCTGTTGCTTTTGGATGTAGAGTTCTATAGATGTCTATTAGGTCCATCTGTTCTAGTGTGTTGTTCAGTGCCTCTGTGTCCTTAGTTATTTTCTGTCTGGTGGATCTGTCCTTTGGAGTGAGTGGTGTGTTGAAGTCTCCCAAAATGAATGCATTGCATTCTATTTCCTCCTTTAATTCTGTTAGTATTTGTTTCACATATGTTGGTGTTCCTGTATTGGGTGCATATATATTTAGAATGGTTATATCCTCTTGGTGGACTTAGCCCTTTATCATTATGTAATGTCCTTCTTTATCTCTTGTTACTTTCTTTGTCTTGAAGTCTATTTTGTCTGATACTAGTATTGTAACACCTGCTTTTTTCTCCCTGTTGTTTGCATGAAATATCTTTTTCCACCCCTTGACTTTTAGTCTGTGCATGTCTTTGGGTTTGAGGTGAGTCTCTTGTAAGCAGCATATAGATGGGTCTTGCTTTTTTATCCATTCTATTACTCTGTGTCTTTTGATTGGTGCATTCATTCCATTTACATTTAGGGTGATTATTGAAAGATATGTGCTTATTGCCATTGCAGGCTTTAAGTTTGTGTTTACCAAAGGTTCAAGGTTAGCTTCTTTACTATCTTACTGTCAAATTTAACTCGCTTATTGAGCTATTATAAACACAGTCTGATGGTTCTTTATTTCTCTCCCTTCTTATTCCTCCTCCTCCATTCTTCATATGTTGGGTGTTTTTTTCTGTGCTCTTTTTAGGAGTGCTCCCATCTAGAGCAGTCCCTCTAAGATACCCTGTAGAGGTGGTTTGTGGGAGGCAAATTCCCTCAACTTTTGCTTGTCTGGGAATTGTTTAATCCCTCCTTCATATTTAAATGATAATCATGCTGGGTACAGTATTCTTGGTTCAAGGCCCTTCTGTTTCATTGCATTAAATATATCATGCCATTCTCTTCTGGCCTGTAAAGTTTCTGTTGAGAAGTCTGATGATAGCCTGATGGGTTTTCCTTTGTAGGTGACCTTTTTTTTCTCTCTCGCTGCCTTTAATACTCTGTCCTTGTGTTTGATCTTTGCCATTTTAATTATTATGTGTCTTGGTGTTGCCCTCCTTGGGTCCCTTGTCATGGGAGTTCTGTGTGTTTCTGTGGTCTGAGAGGCCATTTCCTCCCCAAGTTGGGGAAGTTTTCAGCAATTATTTCTTCTAAGACACTTTATATCCCTTTTTCTCTCTCTTCTTCTTCTGGTACTCCTTTGATGGGAATATTGTTCCTTTTGGATTGGTCACACAGTTCTCTTAATATTCTTTCATTCCTGGAGATCCTTTTATCTCTCTCTGCATCAGCTTCTCTGCATTCCTGTTTTCTGTTTTCTAGTCCATTAATGGTCTCTTGCATCTCGTCCATTCTGCTTTGAAGTCCTTCCAGAGATTGTTTTATTTCTGTATTCTCCCTCCTTAGTTCTTGCATATTTCTCTGCAAGTCCATCAGCATGGTTATGACTTTTGTTTTGAATTCTTTTTCAGGAAGATTGGTTAAATCTACCTCCCCAGATTCCTTCTCAGGAGAGGATGTCGAAGGTGTCTGGGTTAGCCTGGTCTGGATCAAATTTTTTTGCCTTTTCATGTTGATAGGTGCAGTGGTGTGCTATTGACTTGTCTGTCAGCTGGGAGAGCCAAGACCTTTTCCACTTGCTCCTGGCCTTTCTTTACTGGGACAACGACAACCCCTAGAGGCTTTTGTTGGGCAATTGTGCATAGACTGGGTCTGTTTCTTGCCCAGCTGCTATGGAGGAAGCTCCCTTGCTGTGGGCATGGCCAGCCTCAGGCTGCTTCTCTGCTATGGCGGGACGCCAGAGTAGGAACAGACGGGGGTGCTGTTTATCACCATGAGGGGTCTCAGAACTGCTGCCCAGGGGGTTAGGGTGCCCGGAGTTCCCCAGGATTCCAAGCTGCTGGGCTAAGTGTCCCAGAACACTTCCGTCCATCTGTGGGGACCCTGTCCCTTTAAGACTTTCAAAAAGCACTTGCTTTTCTTTGTCCCAGGGGCGCTGATTGCGGGAACCTGCTCACAGGTCTTACTGTCCTGTTTCCCTAGTATCCAGCACCCCACGCCTGGGTGTGGATGACTAGGACTGGCTATTTATCAGTCCTGGGCTCCCTCTCCCTCCCTGCTCTGACTCCTCTCCTCCCACCAGGAGCTGGGGTGAGGGGCACTCGGGTCCCGCTGGGCTGGGGCTTGTATCTTACCCCCTTCGCCAGGCACTGGGTTCTCGCAGGTGTGGATGTGGTCTGGCTGCTGTCCTATATCTTCTGGTCTCTCTTTTAGGGATAGTTGTACTTGTTGTATTTTCAGAAATATGTATGTTTTTGGGAGGAGCTTCCCACTGTCCTACTCACACCACCATCTTGGCTCCGCCTCTCCCTGGCTTTATTCTCATGGCGTACATCAAGCACTAGGATCATGTCTGCATCCAACAGTCTGCAGGTTCATAATCCACCTCCGTCTCTGCCTCTGTTCAGAGCACTGCGCCTCTCCTCTTTTATTTTCATACCTGGCCTCAGCCAGCCCCACCACCCTCCTGAAGACTCCTGCCTCCTCCCTGGGCAGACATCGTCACCTATGTGCATTTCTTTCTCCCTGAGTTGATTCCCTCCTCCACGCTTTATCTGGGGGAGGAGGGAAGCTCTCTCTTGCTTGCAGCACCCTCCACCCACATTGAGCCATCCTGCCTTTCTCAGAGCACATTTACAAGGAGATTGTGAACTTCAGACCCATTGCCCGGAAGGACTCACGGCGCCGGAGTGGCATGAAGCTGCAGTGACACATCCAGCCTGACACTTGACTGAGCCTGGGGACTGCCACAGGCACCAACTACCAGACACTGCCCATAGAACCGATGTTTATTTGTCACTACTAAAATTTCAACCCTTCTTGGATTATAGCCTTCCAAGCAGAGGACAGAGCACCCTTGTCCTTGTATAGAAAGCAGGCCTATTGGATGCAGAATTCAAAGAAGTTGGTTGGGAGAAATTACTCTGTTCATAACCCACTACATTAAAATCCCATTGGGAGAATCACCTGTGTGTGGGGTCCTTTCCTTCTCGGCTGCAGTGGGGCTGAGCCAGGGCAGGTGTCTATAGCAATGATGGCATATTAGTCTGCTGGGGCTGCTGTAACAAACTACCACAAACTGGATGACTTAAAACAACAGAAATTCATTCTCTCACAGTTCTGAAGGTGAGGAGTCTGAAATCAAGGTGTTGGTGGGGCCATGTTCCCCTTGCTTCTTTTTAGCTTCTGGTGGCTCCTGGAATCGTTGGTGTTCCTTGGCTTGTAACTGTATCTCTCTGATCTCTGCCTGTTTTCACATGGCCTTATCCCCTGTATCTCTGTCCGTCTTCTGTTTTTACAACTCAGTCATTGAATTTAGAGCCCATCCTAATCCAATATGATCTCATTTCAATCCTTATTACATCTGCAAAGACCCTATTTCCAAATAAGGTCACATTCTGAGGTTCTGGGTGGACATGAACTTCAGGGAAACACTATTCAACTCACTACAGCATGGCTGCAAGGGGGGGAGGTCCCCTCCTGGACCCTGTGCTCTTGCAGAATCAAATGTATTTGGCTGGTAAATTAAGGGAGTTGCAGAGAGAGCTGCAGCTGGTGAGATACTGCATGCAAGTTATTTTGGGTGAGTGATAAGCAATCAAGACAGGGAAAAATAGGCTTGTTGACAGGGAGCTGCAGAGGCAGAAATGGGCTTTTTCTAGGCTTTCTGGAAAACTATCCTTCTTCCCCCTTTTGGGAATGGTACATCTTTAATGCAACAATGGCTAGGAGCCTTTTATTTAGGCTTGAAAAGCTTTAGTAGAACAAATTCCCATGCACAAGGAGTCAGGATCCTGGCTCCAGAGTTCCTGCCCTGGGCACAGTGGGTCTCAAACTTCCCTATGCACAAGGAGCCTGGTTAAAATGCAGGCTCCAATGTTTGAATGAGGATCACTCAACTTCCCCAAGCCCAATGATTCTGATGGATATCAAACCATATTCAGCAAAACATTTAGTTGATTTCAGTACCACTTAATTTGTCAAGAGGCCTAAAGTAGAAATCTACAGTGTTTGACACAAGGGCTTCACACTCTCATGTTACAGATGTTAAAACTGAGGCTCACACAGGGCATCTTCAGGGTGGTGAAACTATTTAGTATGATATTATAACAGTAGGTACACAACATTATGCATTTGTCAAACCATTTGAATTGAATTGTACAACACAGTGAACCATCAAGTGAACTATGGACTTTACTTAATAATGTGCCAATGTTGGTTCACCAATTGTAACAATTGTATTTAATAATAGGAGAATGGTGGGGCGAGGGTTGGGGAGGAAGTATATGGAATCTTCTATGCTTTTGGCACAATTTTTCTATAATCCTAAAGCTGACCTAAAAAATCATGTCTTAAAAAAACATTGAGGCCTCTTTCCCCAAGAAAGATTGGGGCAGATACCCAATCTGAGTATACCAGATACACAGCTAGCAAGTGTAGTCAGGATTTGAACCAGAGCAGCCTGGACCACTGTGCAGAAGTCTTAATCCAAACTTGAATTCAAGTGTTGCCTAGCCTTCCCTCCCTTCTAGCCTGTCTCGGGGCTCCTTCACTGATGCCTGTGTCCATGGGTTCTTTTTTCTCTTCCCCTAGAGCAGCCCTGCTGCCAAGGAGGGAGCAGTAGATGAAGGGAGGGTTGGCCATGTGACTTGTCATAGCCTTAACCTTGCTGGTTAAACTATCCCAGGTCCCCTGAGTCTAAATCCCTCAGTTAATTGCCTTCTGACATCCTCACTGGCATCAAGGAAAAAGTCCAGCCTTAGCCTGGCGTTCAAAGCCCTTTGCATCCTCTCTAACCTCATCATCAACTCCCACTGCCTCCCCATTCCTTCCCCCAGCATGGCCTGCTATGGCATGTCAGCCCTGGGATGCACCAGGAGGCTCACTCTGCATGTTAACAGGTTAAAGGCTCTAACAGGTCCTACAGGAAAGATGTCTGTTCAACATTGTTTAATCCAGAGCTTGTCAAATGTACTTAACCACAGGACCCCATTTTTTCCTGACAGCCGTTGCACAGAGCCCTCTGCCCAGTGCAGGCCTGGAGCTTGGGCTTCTTTAAGACCCTGTGCTCAGAAGGCCCTCCTTCCATCTCCTCACTTAGGAAAATCCTCCTTCTCCTTCCAGACTTTGCCTGAGGCCTCTGTCAGGGAAGTCACTCTCCATTATCGTCCCTTAGAGAATGGGTAGCTCCCTCTCTCTGTCCTGGCTGCCCAGGGACAGCATTTATAGTGTGCGTGGTCCTGCCTCCCCTCCCATGGCATATGTGAGCCCCTGCTTAGAACAAATGCCTGCAAATGAATGAATGAGTGAATTGCATGAATGATGTCCCCAGGGTCCTGGTTATTCTCTGTCCTGACCAGACCAGCACAGTATCAGGGCAGCAGAGAATACAGCAGGAAGCAGAGGTGGGCGGCCCTGACCTCCACCAGAGTTGCTCCCCTGAACATTTTGAGGCTCTCAAGACTCTCAGGCCTTTCCACATCATGCTTCAGTGTCCCTCCCCTACCCCTGGAATTACACTTCTGTGTGTCACTTCAGCCCCTTCCCTATCCTTCTCTCAAACCTGGGACGTTTCTCCAAAGGGAGGTGAGGGTGCTAAGCAGTGGAAAGGGTTCATGGATTCCAACCTTACCCTATGAGCACATGGCCAGAGTGACAGGAAACAAGTCCATTCTCAGGCTGGGTGGGGCAGAAGGGCTGAGTTTGGGGGATCTGGGCTCAGCTACTCTCACAGTGGGCTGCAGGACCTCAGGGAGTCTGGTACCCCTCACCCTAGGTCATCAAGGTTGGGCTTTGCCCTGTGGCTGGTGGGGTAGTCGGAACAGACTTGACAGAGAGAAGGAAGCCAGACTCAGGGACGGGGGTCAGTTCACTAACAGCAATCTTGCTCTCGATTCCCTCCTTTGTGAAATGCAGGTGTCCCTGCACAGTGGCACATAGCTCCTCTCCCAAGGCTACTGGGACCTACAGCAAGGCCAAGGCCGGCCAGGGCTTGCCTGGAATGTAGTGCGGGTGGCGCTGCTCCCAGGGAGGGGCAGGGATGGGGAGGCAGAGAGGGAGGAGCTGTCCTCGCAGGGAGAGCCCAGTGTGCATGGATGCCCTGGTACCTGTGAGGCTGGACGTGTTAGGAAGGGGGCATGGCTCAATTTTCCCTGGGCAATTGAAATACCTTTGGTTCTCCACACAGGTGTGGGAAACTTGCTTCTCACATCCCTGAGCAGCTCTACAACCACACTAAATAATGGAGAGTGACTTCCCTGACAGAGGCCTCAGGCAAAGTCTGGAAGGAGAAGGAGGATTTTCCTAAGTGAGGAGATGGATGGAGGGCCTTCTAGGCAGAGGGTCTTAAAGAAGCCCAAACAGTTCCCTAAAGACCAGTGCTGGGGTGCTCCCCCTTACTTTATTCCACAGTGATCTCTGGGCCCTATCCTCATTCTCCCTAAACCTAGGATTTAAGGTAAGAGGCTGGTGATTTTCGATTTTCTCCTTTTTCACAATAGGCAGTAGAGTTCCAGTGCCACTCAACTAAACTGATCTCAGTGGTCTGTCGCTGTCAACATGTCACCCCACCCCACTGTCCCGAGATTTTCTTGACTGGGGCTCTGCCAGCTGGAATTCTGATCTGGTTGCACCTGTGGGACCCCTGCTCAGCTGAACAGCTGCTTTCACTCTTGGCTGGGGACTCTTGACCTTTTTTGTGCAGTGGATCCCTTCTCAAAATAATATTTTCATATGCATAAGATAAATTACACAGGATTACAAAAGAAGCTGGTTATGTTGAAATACAATTGTGAAAATATTTAAATGTGTGATGTAACACATGGATTTCTTTAACAATACATTAAATAACTATTTGAGGGTGAACCTACTCAACTAAATTTGAAATAGAAATGAGCATAAATGATGTTCTGAGGTAGTACCTGCAACTGGAAAGGGAAATCAAAGCTCTGTGCTTTCTATTGGCACTGCTACTACAACTGTGGTTTGCTGTCTTTATTCATAACTGAGGAAATGGGAGTGGAAGTAAAACTGTAGTATTTTCCAATCCAGGTTCATGAACCTCTGAATTATATTGCACAGTCCATGGTTCATTCATCCTAGTTAAGAACTTTTGTTCTAGATACTGAAATGTGGCTTTAGGTATGCACTGCTATTTCTTAACTGACCATCCCCCCACACACCATCCATCCCCTCACTCCCCACCCCCCACCTTGTATGATCATGGAGCCAGCTTGGAAACTCCCAGATCTGCACCCAGATGCCTTCAGCACCCATTACCCCCTGTTTCACTGTGTATCCTGAGCTCACTGTCCAGATAGAAATGGGTCTGACTGGGGCATTTTGCTAAGGAATTTGACAAGGCCTCTATATCTAGTTTGCAAGCTGGGTGGAATTCTCCCATCCCCACCCAGAGTTCCCTCTAAACAATTTTACCAGTGAAGATATCTGGGCCCAGAGCAGAGACTGGTCTCCTATGTACCTCTGCACTGCTCTTTGCCCTACAACCATGGCATGACCACTGATTGAGATTGAAGTGTGGTCTTCTCACCCTGCATCACCTACAACAGCTTTGTGTTAACTGGCCAAGAGAGGAAGCTGCCAGAAAGACAAGTTTCTCTCTGTTTTCCCAAAGGTCTCACCTCTGAGGATATTTTGCTAGGACTCTGGGAGGGGAAAAGGTTGCTCTAAACCAAGTGAGCCAATGCTCTTTTGCTAGTGATTGGTTTATGGTTCTGACCAAGAGGACTTAGGAGAAGAGCAGGAAGGTGATCCAGATGGTCTGCCCCTGCTATCTGCCTTGAAGATAGTTTTTGTGAGCTCTGCAGCTCTGGCAGCCACTTAGTGTCCATTAGGAAACAAGCCTAAGGATTAAAGGTCCACACACTCAGGATGATAGAATGTAAGGATGGAAAGATCCTGAATCCTTGGAGACATTAGGAAGCTATTTAAGCACTCAGGACTGCCTGCCTCCAGATGTACTGTTATGTTAAAAAATTAAATACCTCTGCAGTTTAAGCCAATATCACTCAGGGTCTCTCCTACCTCTAGCCTACAAATTCTTTTTTTGAGAAGGCTAGAAGACAATTTTATTTAGCAAGGAGAAAGTACACTCTCCAAGGGAGAGGGAGGCCTGAGAGGTCAGGACCAGCTCCACAAATTCTTAATTGACATAGCCTCTTGGTGGTTTTAGGTGCAGACTGATGATCAGAGAGGCTTTCCTCATGTTGTGGGGTCCATAAGATCCCAGAACTTCTGTGTAATTCCAAGGAGGAGCCCTAATAATGACTGTAGTTGGATTTCCTCCTGCCCAATAGACCAGGGCCTTGCTTTGAGGCTCAGCCCAGCCTCTACTTTTTATATTCCATCTGAAGAGCAGCCCCTCTGTCTAAGTATGGTAGTTAAGTGTTGGGCTCTGAAGGCACATGGCCTGCTAGCCAGCCATGTGACCTTGGGCCTCATCTATAAAGTGAGGATAACACTACTAAAGAAATCAATGTAAAGAAAGCATTTGGAACAGGGCCTGGCACAAAAGCACTCACCAAACGTTAACTATTATTTTTACTATTTTTTCTACCACATCTTCCCTCCCTGATTACCCCATATTCCTGGCATCTTCACTTCCTCCTTCTCAACAGCAGTTTTCTCCACTCTTCTGGACTCCTTCATGTTAAATCCTCCCCGAGCAGGTCCTCAAGAGGTCTGGCCCCAGCCACTGTTGGCTTATTTTAGGACTTTGGTATATGCAGCCTGGGAGGCAGCAGAGTATAGAGTCGAGAACATGGACTTTACAAACAAAAAGACCAGTGGTTAAGAGAAAGAGGGATTTAAGGAACCGGCTCATGTGTCTGCTGGTGGGGTGGGGGATGGCACGTCTGAAATCTGCAAGGGAGGCTGGCAAGATGAAAATTCAGACAGGATTTCCATATTACAGTCTTGAGGCAGAATTCCTTCTCCAGGAGACCTCAGCTTTAGCTCCAAGGCCTTCAACTTTACTTTGAAGGGTAATCTGCTTTCCTTAAAGTTAACTAATTGTAAATATTAATGACATCTACAAATTTTTCACAGCATCATCTAGACTAGTGTTTAATCAAACAACTGGGCACACAGCCTAGCCAAATTGACACACGTTAATTAAGCAAATTAACCATCATGCCCTATATTTTGGGCAGGGTACTCTACTCCTCTGAGCCTCATTTTCTTTCACTAAAAAGCAATAAGAGAAGAGCCTACCTCTTAGGACTGGTGAGGGGAAAGTGCATACAGTGCATAACGTTAGCTGCTTTTACTATTGTTGTGTTTGCACCAGCAGGTACTCAAAAATGCAGGGTGACAATGATGATATTCTTGGGAAATACAAGCCACTGAGCTTAGGTCACTGCTCTTAAGCTTTGGTTGAGCTATGCAGGTATCTCACAAAATGCACTGTGCTCATTCCCACTGGCCTCCCTGCCCAACAAACTGGTCCAGAACCTTTAGTTCATGGGAAATCTCCCCAAGAAACAACTCTTCAGGAATTCTTCATTCTCTTCATTACATGGAGGGGAGGAAAGTTTCTCCATTGGTTGTCTTCATCTTTGAAACAGTCGGTGGCTTAGAGCAATACATTGGAAAGAATGAAATATCCCTTCTTCAGCAGCCATTTCACATTTTGTAAGAACTGCCAAGGAGGAGCAAGATGACAATTCAGTTGTTTTCCTGGAAATCAGGAAATTAATCAAGCTGTCAAAATGAGATGTCTGCATTGTGAAATACTGTTAACATTTCAGAAAGTTTTTTAAAGTGAGTTACTTTTAAAAAGGGAAATTCTTCCTATCTCCCTCTTTATCTTCCTACCTTTTCTCCCTCCTTCCTTTGTAAATTCAGTATTGCCCACTGTTTGACTACTTCTGCTATGTTCAGCCTAGGCATGAGTTCTTAAAAATAGGTGGGATGCAATATGGGTCTGCCTCTCTCTGAGACCTTGCCGTTGTTCCAGCAATGGGCACCCGACTCTGCCTGTCCAGGGGACTGCTGGCCTTTGTCCACCCCTGGCCCTTCTGTTGCCTATCTGCTTTTATATTGAAACCATGAGTTCAACCACTTCCCTTAGAATCAGAAATAAAATGATTTTTAAAAACCTCTGCATCTAGCATCAAGCTGTACCTTAAAACTATATATATACATATTTTTAAATAAACTTATTTTTTTTTAGATAATTATTTTTTATTGAAGGGTAGTTGACACACAGTATCACATTACATTAGTTTCATGTGTACAACACAGTGATTCAACATTTATATACATGATAATTCTACGTACCAGCTATCACCATACCAAGTTGTTACAATATTTTGACTATATTCCTTATGCTATACATTACATCCCGGTTACTTATTTATTTTACAATTGGAAGTGTGTACTTTTTTTGTTGTTGTTGTTGTGAGGGCATCTCTCATATTTATTGATCAAATGGTTGTTAACAACAATAAAATTCTGTATAGGGGAGTCAATGCTCAATGCACAATCATTAATCCACACCAAGCCTAATTCTCGTCAGTCTCCAATCTTCTGAGGCATAACAAACAAGTTCTTACATGGAGAACAAATTCTTACATAGTGAATACGTTACATGGTGAACAGTACAAGGGCAGTCATCACAGAAACTTTTGGTTTTGCTCATGCATTATGAACTATAAACAGTTCGAATATGAATACTCATTTGATTTTTATAGTTGATTTATGTGTGGATACCACATTTCTCTCTTTATTATTATTATTTTTAATAAAATACTGAAGTGGTAGGTAGATATAAGATAAAGGTAGAAAACATAGTTTAGTGTTTTAAGAGAGCAAATGTAGATGATCAGGTGTGTGCCTGTAGACTATGTGTTAATCCAAGCTAGACAAGGGCAATAAAACATCCACGTATGCAGAAGATTTCTCTCAGAATGGGGGGGGGGGTGAGGTTCTAAGCCTCACCTCTGTTGATCCCCAATTTCTCACCTGATGACCCCCCTGCGACTGTGCCTGTCTTAGGTTGTTCCTCCCTTGAGGAATCTTACCCGTCTCTGGCTAACCAGTCATCTTCCGGGGCCATACAGGGAAATGTAAAGTTGGTAAGTGAGAGAGAAGCCTTATTGTTTGAAATGGTTAGCTTTTTACTTCTTTGCATATTTATGCCCTGTAGCTTCTATGCCCAGCATTTGTCTTGAGGTATCTTTACCACTTGGAAGAATTATGATACTCGGTAAATTTGATATGAGGCACAAATTCCATTTAAGGGTTGTAATTAGGAAGGAAGAAGAAAAGCTATAGAAGTAGCAGGCGGAAGAAAACATGGGAAGATTGATTATTTCTTTGACATATCTTCTTGTAGAGTAACTTCAGCATGTATAGGTTTTAAAATACTACTTAAATTGCGCACACACATTAACATAATAGGAGTATAGTTACATAACCAAAGCATACCTGTAATTACCAGCCATCTCCAGTGAAACCAAGAAAACCAGTTAGGCACCTTAGGCATTTGTGAAAACTTATCTATGATATGGTGGATATTGTCCAACTGAGTCTGAACAGTCTGAGAGAAATCAGACAAATTAAAACAACCCATTCCTGGGGACTGTTCACATCCCATATGTTCTTTTTTTTTTTTTTTAAATAATTATTTTTTATTGAAGGGTAGTTGACGCACAGTATTACATTACATTAGTTTCAAGTGTACAACACAGTGGTAAAACATTTATATACATAATTCTAGGTTCCAGCTATCACCCTACCAAGCTGTTACAATATCTTGACTATATTCCTTATGCTATACATTACATCCCGGTTACTTATTTATTTTACCATTGGAAGTCTGTCCTTTTTTTTTTTTTTTTTTTTGTGAGGGCATCTCTCATATTTATTGATCAAATGGTTGTTAACGACAATAAAATTCTGTATAGGGGAGTCAATGCTCAATGCACAATCATTAATCCACCCCAAGCCTAATTTTCATCAGTCTCCAATCTTCTGAGGCATAACAAACAAGTTCTTACATGTAGAACAAATTCTTACATAATGAATAAGTTACATAGTGAACAGTACAAGGGCAGTCATCACAGAAACTTTCGGTTTTGCTCATGCATTATGAACTATAAACAGTCAGTTCAAATATGAATACTCATTTGGTTTTTATACTTCATTTATATGTGGATACCACATTTCTCTCTTTATTATTATTATTTTTAATAAAATGCTGAAGTGGTAGGTAGATACAAGATAAAGGTAGAAAACATAGTTTAGTGTTGTAAGAGAGCAAGTGTAGATGATCAGGTGTGTGCCTGTAGACTATGTGTTAATCCAAGCTAGACAAGGGCAATAAAACATCCACGTATGCAGAAGATTTCTCTCAGAACAGGGGGGGTGAGGTTCTAAGCCTCACCTCTGTTGATCCCCAATTTCTCACCTGATGGCCCCCCTGCGACTGTGCCCGTCTTAGGTTGTTCCTCCCTTGAGGAATCTTACCCGTCTCTGGCTAACCAGTCATCTTCTGGGGCCATACAGGGAAATGTGAAGTTGGTAAGTGAGAGGGAAGCCTTATTGTTTGAAAAGGTTAGCTTTTTACTTCTTTGCATATTTATGCCCTGTGGCTTCTATGCCCAGCATTTGTCTTGAGGTGTCTTTACCACTTGGAAGAATTATGATACTCGGTAAATTTGATATGAGGCACGAATTCTATTCAAGGGTTGTAATTAGGAAGGAAGAAGAAAAGCTATAGAAGTAGCAGGTGGAAGAAAACATGGGAAGATTGATTATTTCTTTGACATATCTTCTTGTAGAGTAACTTCAGCATGTATAGGTTTTAAGCTACTACTTAAATTGTGCACACACATTAACATAATAGGAGTATAGTTACATAACCAAAGCATATCTGTAATTACCAGCCATCTCCAGTGAAACCAAGAAAACCAGTTAGGCACCTTAGCCATTTGTGAAAACTTATCTATGATATGGTGGATATTGTCCAACTGAACTTGAACAGTCTGAGAGAAATCAGACAAATTAAAACAACCCATTCCTGGGGAATGTTCACATCCCTTATGTTCTTTTAACAGTAAATAGTCTGTAGTTGTAAGATTTTGGAGCTCTACACTTTGCACTTCTCCTAATTCTTGATTGAGTTCCAACAGTATAGATCCAGTCAAATTTGTTGTTTTACTGTATGCACAGGCCAGCTTAGATATCTCCTTCCTCATTCCCATGGCAAGTCCAGGAACTGGTGGGATGAGTGCATCTACAGCTGTAGCAGTGCGTGGATCTTTGTTGGGGTTTTTTGATGATCATCTTCTGGCATGAGTCTTCCAGAGAGTGCAGATGTTGGAAGTTCTTTTTCATATCGTATCTTAGTTCATTTTCGGGGTAGCCCAATTAGGCTTTGATCCTCTGTATAAACACCAACAGACCCTTTGCCTACACTTTTATATGCCCTTTATACCCTTGTGTAGAACTCATTGGAGGTCTCCACACAGGAACTGCCTTTTTTTTTGTATCATTAATCTACACTTACATGATGAATATTATGTTTACTATGCTCTCCCCTATACCAGGTCCCCCCTATAAACCCCTGTACAGTCACTGTCCATCAGCATAGCAAATGTTGTAGACTCACTACTTGCCTTCTCTGTGTTGTACAGCCCTCCCTTTCTCCCACCCTCCATGCATGCTATTCTTAATACCCTCCTTCTTCTCCCCACCCCTTTCCCTCCCTACCCACCCACCTCCCCAGTCCCTTTCCCTTTGGTACCTGTTAGTCCATTCTTGAGTTCTGTGATTCTGGTGCTGTTTTGTTCCTTCAGTTTTTCCTTTGTTCTTATATTCCACAGATGAGTGAAATCATATGGTATTTCTCTTTCTCCGCTTGGCTTGTTTCACTGAGCATAATACCCTCCAGCTCCATCCATGTTGCTGCAAATGGTAGGATTTGCCCTTTTCTTATGGCTGAGTAGTATTCCATTGTGTATATGTACCACTACTTCTTTATCCATTCATCTATCGATGGACATTTACGTTGCTTCCAATTCTTGGCTATTGTAAATAGTGCTGCGATAAACATAGGGGTGCACTGATCTTTCTCATACTTGATTGCTGCATTCTTAGGGTAAATTCCTAGGAGTGCAATTCCTGGGTCAAATGGTAGGTCTGTTTTGAGCATTTTGATGTACCTCCATACTGCTTTCCACAATCGTTGAACTAATTTACATTCCCACCAGCAGTGTAGGAGGGTTCCCCTTTCTCCACAGCCTCACCAACATTTGTTGTTGTTTGTCTTTTGGATGGCAGCCACCCTTACTGGTGTGAGGTGATACCTCATTGTAGTTTTAATTTGCATTTCTCTGATAATTAGCGATGTGGAGCATCTTTTCACGTGTCTGTTGGCCATCTGTATTTCTGTTTTGGAGAACTGTCTGTTCAGTTCCTCTGCTCATTTTTTATTGGGTTATTTGTTTTTTGTTTGTTGAGGCATGTGAGCTCTTTATATATTCTGGACGTCAAGCCTTTATCGGATGTGTCATTTTCAAATATATTCTCCCATACTGTAGGGTTCCTTTTTGTTCTATTGATGGTGTCTTTTGCTGTACAGAAGCTTTTCAGCTTAATATAGTCCCACTTATTCATTTTTGCTGTTGTTTTCCTTGCCCGGGGAGATATGTTCAAGAAGAGGTCACTCATGTTTATGTCTAAGATGTTTTTGCCTATGTTTTCTTCTGAGAGTTTAATGGTTTCATGACTTACATTCAGGTCTTTGATCCATTTTGAGTTTACTTTTGTATATGGGGTAAGACAATGGTCCAGTTTCATTCTCCTACATGTAGCTGTCCAGTTTTGCCAGCACCATCTGTTGAAGAGACTGTCATTTCACCATTGTATGTCCATGGCTCCTTTATCAAATATTAATTGACCATATATGTCTGGGTTAATGTCTGGATTCTCTAGTCTGTTCCATTGGTCTGTGGCTCTGCTCTTGTGCCAGTACCAAATTGTCTTGATTACTATGGCTTTATAGTAGAGCTTGAAGTTGGGGAGTGGGATCCCCCCTACTTTATTCTTCTTTCTCAGGATTGCTTTGGCTATTCAGGGTTTTTGGTGTTTCCATATGAATTTTTGAATTATTTGTTCCAGTTCATTGAAGAATGTTGCTGGTAGTTTCATAGGGATTGCATCAAATCTGTATATTGCTTTGGGCAGGATGGCCATTTTGACGATATTAATTCTTCCTAGCCACGAGCATGGGATGAGTTTCCATCTGTTAGTGTCCCCTTTAATTTCTCTTAAGAGTGACTTGTAGTTTTCAGAGTATAAGTCTTTCACTACTTTGGTTAGGTTCGTTCCTAGGTATTTTATTTTTTTTTGATGCAATTGTGAATGGAGTTGTTTTCCTGATTTCTCTTTCTGTTGGTTCATTGTTAGTGTATACGAAAGCCACAGATTTCTGTGTGTTGATTTTGTATCCTGCAACTTTGCTGTGTTCCAATATCAGTTCTAGTAGTTTTGGGGTGGAGTCTTTAGGGATTTTTATGTACTGTATCATGTCATCTGCAAATAGTGACAGTTTAACTTCTTCTTTACCAATCAGGATTCCTTGTATGTTTTTGTTTTGTCTGATTGCCGTGCCTAGGAACTCCAGTAATATGTTAAATAACAGTGGGGAGAGTGGGCATCCCTGTCTAGTTCCCGATCTCAGAGGAAGTGCTTTCAGCTTCTCGCTGTTCAGTATAATGTTGGCTGTGGGTTTATCATAGATGGCCTTTATTATGTTGAGGTACTTGCCCTCTATTCCCATCTTGCTGAGAGTTTTTATCTTGAATGGATGTTGAACTTTGTCAAATGCTTTTTCAGCATCTATGGAGATGATCATGTGGTTTTTGTCTTTCTTTTTGTTGATGTGGTGGATGATGTTGATGGACTTTCAAATGTTGTACCATCCTTGCATCCCTGGGATGAATCCCACTTGGTCATGGTGTATGATCCTTTTGATGTATTTTTGAATTCGGTTTGCTAATATTTTGTTGAGTATTTTTGCATCTACGTTCATCAGGGATATTGGTCTGTAGTTTTCTTTTTTGGTGGGGTCTTTGCCTGGTTTTGGTATTAGGGTGATGTTAGCTTCATAGAATGAGTTTGGGAGTATCCTCTCCTCCTCTATTTTTTGTAAAACTTTAAGGAGAATGGGTATTATGTCTTCTTTGTATGTCTGATAAAATTTCGAGGTAAATCCATCTGGCCCGGGGGTTTTGTTCTTGGGTAGTTTTTTGATTACTGCTTCAATTTCATTGCTGGTAATTGGTCTGTTTAGATTTTCTGTTTCTTTCTGGGTCAGTCTTGGAAGGTTGTATTTTTCTAGGAAGTTGTCCATTTCTCCTAGGTTTCCCAGCTTGTTAGCATATAGGTTTTCATAGTATTCTCTAATAATTCTTTGTATTTCTGTGGGGTCCGTCGTGATTTTTCCTTTCTCGTTTCTGATACTGCTGATTTGTGTTGACTCTCTTTTCCTCTTTATAAGTCTGGCTAGAAGCTTATCTATTTTGTTTATTTTCTCGAAGAACCAGCTCTTGGTTTCATTGATTTTTGCTATTGTTTTATTCTTCTCAATTTTATTTAGTTCTTCTCTGATCTTTATTATGTCCCTCCTTCTGCTGACCTCAGCCCTCATTTGTTCTTCTTTTTCCAATTTCGATAATTGTGACATTAGACCATTCATTTGGGATTGTTCTTCCTTTTTTAAATATGCTTGGATTGCTATATACTTTCCTCTTAAGACTGCTTTTGCTGCGTCCCACAGAAGTTGGGGCTTAGTGTTGTTGTTGTCATTTGTTTCCATATATTGCTGGATCTCCATTTTGATTTGGTCATTGATCCATTGATTATTTAGGAGCGTGTTGTTAAGCCTCCATGTGTTTGTGAGCCTCTTTGCTTTCTTTGTACAGTTTATTTCTAGTTTTATGTCTTTGTGGTCTGGAAAGTTGGTTGGTAGGATTTCAATCTTTTGGAATTTTCTGAGGCTCTTTTTGTGGCCTAGTATGTGGTCTATTCTGGAGAATGTTCCATGTGCACTTGAGAAGAATGTATACCCTGTTGCTTTTGGATGTAGAGTTCTATAGATGTCTATTAGGTCCATCTGCTCTACTGTGTTGTTCAGTGCTTCTGTGTCCTTACTTATTTTCTGCCCAGTGGATCTATCCTTTGGGATGAGTGGTGTGTTGAAGTCTCCTAGAATGAATGCATTGCAGTCTATTTCCCCCTTTAGTTCTGTTAGTATTTGTTTCACATATGCTGGGGCTCCTGTGTTGGGTGCATATATATTTAGAATGGTTATATCCTCTTGTTGGACTGAGCCCTTTATCATTATGTAGTGTCCTTCTTTATCTCTTGTTACTTTCTTTGTTTTGAAGTCTATTTTGTCTGATATTAGTACTGCAATCCCTGCTTTCTTCTCGCTGTTGTTTGCCTGAAATATGTTTTTCCATCCCTTGACTTTTAGTCTGTACATGTCTTTGGGTTTGAGGTGAGTTTCTTGTAAGCAGCATATAGATGGGTCTTGCTTTTTTATCCATTCTATTACTCTGTGTCTTTTGATTAGTGCATTCAGTCCATTAACATTTAGGGTGACTATTGAAAGATACGTACTTATTGCCATTGCAGGCTTTAAATTCGTGGTTACCAAAGGTTCAAGGTTAGCCTCTTTAGTATCTTACTGCCTAACTTAGCTCGCTTATTCAGCTGTTATATACACTGTCTGGAGATTCTTTTCTTCTCTCCCTTCTTATTCGTCCTCCTCCATTCTTCATATGTTGGGTGTTCTGTGCTGTGCTCTTTCTAGGAGTGCTCCCATCTAGAGCAGTCCCTGTAAGATGTCCTGTAGAGGTGGTTTGTGGGAAGCAAATTCCCTCAGCTTTTGTTTGTCTGGGAATTGTTTAATCCCAATATCATATTTGGATGATAGTCGTGCTGGATACAGTATCCTTGGTTCAAGGCCCTTCTGTTTCATTGCATTCAATATATCATGCCATTCTCTTCTGGCCTGTAGGGTTTCTGTCGAGAAGTCTGTTGTTAGCCTGATGGGTTTTCCTTTATAGGTGACCTTTTTCTCTCTAGCTGCCTTTAAAACTCTTTCCTTGTCCTTGATCGTTGCCATTTTAATTATTATGTGTCTTGGTGTTGTCCTTCTTGGATCCTTTCTCTTGGGGGTTCTGTGTATTTCCGTGGTCTGTTTGATTATTTCCTCCCCCAGTTTGGGGAAGTTTTCAGCAATTATTTCTTCCAAGATACTTTCCATCCCTTTTCCTCTCTCTTCTTCTTCTGATACCCCTATAATACAGATATTGTTCCTTTTGGATTGGTCACACAGTTCTCTTAACATTGTTTCATTCCTGGAGATCCTTTTATCTCTCTCTATGTCAGCTTCTATGCGTTCCTCTTCTCTTGTTTCAATTCCATCAATGGCCTCTTGCATCCTATCCATTCTGCTTATAAACCCTTCCAGAGTTTGTTTCATTTCTGCGATCTCCTTTCAGGCATCTGTGATCTCCCTCCGGACTTCATCCCATATCTCTTGCATATTTCTCTGCATCTCTGTCAGCATGTTTATGATTCTTATTTTGAATTCTTTGTCAGGAAGACTGGTTAGGTCTGTCTCCTTCTCTGGTGTTGTCTCTGTGATCTTTGTCTGCCTGTAGCTTTGCCTTTTCATGGTGATAGGAATAGTCTGCAGAACTGGGACGAGTGACGGCTGGAAGGACTTCCTTTCTTGTTGGTTTGTGGCCCTCCTCTCCTGGGAGAACAGCGACCTCTAGTGGCTTGTGCTGGGCAGCTGCGCGCAGACAGGGTTTCTGCTTCCTGCCCGGCTGCTATGGAGTTTATCTCCGCTGTTGCTGTGGGCGTGGCCTGGCTCGGGCAGCTGCTCCAAAATGGTGGAGTCGCGTTGGAGGGGGAGCGGCTGGGAGGCTATTTATCTCCAAACGGGGCCTCCGAGCTCCCTGCAGCCCAGGGGATTAGGGTGCCCAGAGATCCCCAGATTCTCTACCTCTGGATTAAGTGTCCCACCCTGCCCCTTTAAGACTTCCAAAAAGCACCCGCCAAAACAAACCAACGACCACAAAAAAAAAAAAAAATTTTTTTTAAATTAAAAGAAAAAAAAAATGGCCACTCGTTTTTCTTTATTCTCCGGTGCCAGGCCTCCGGTACCCGCTCACTGTTCTTGCTGCCCTGTTTTCCTAGTATCCAGGGCCCTGCACTCTGGCCCGGATGGCGGGGGCTGGGTGTTCGGCAGCCCTGGGCTCCGTCTCCCTCCCGCTCTGCCCGCTCCTCTCCCGCCCGGGAGCTGGGGGGAGGGGCGCTCGGCTCCCGCGGGGCCGGGGCTTGTATCTTACCCCCTTTACGAGGCACTGGGTTCTCGCAGGTGTGGATGTGGTCTGGATGTTGTCCTGTGTCCTCTGGTCTTTATTCTAGGAAGGGTTGTCTTTGTTATATTTTCATAGATATATGTGGTTTTAGGAGGAGATTTCCACTGCTCTACTCATACCGGCATCTTGGCTCCCTCCTGCCACTAGTGATATATTAACTAAAATCCATACTTTATTCAGATTTCCTTAGTTTTTACAAAATGTTCTTTGCTATTCCAGGTGCTATCCAGATGCCACGCAGGCTCCTCCTGACCAAGACCCTTTCCCTCACTTCCCTTGTTTTCAGTGCCTTTAATAGTTTTGAAGAGTCCTTGTCAGGTATTTTGTAAAATGTCTCTTGGGTTTTGCCTGATGTTTTTCTCACGATTAGGCTGGGATAATGTATTTTGGGGATAAAGACCACAGGGATAAAATGCCATTCTCATCACGTATCAAGAGTATATACTATCAGTATGACTTATCGCTGCTGATGTTAACCTTGATTACCCAGTTAAGGTTGTGTTTGCCTCATTTCTCTACTGTAAAGTTACTTTTTTCCTATACTTTTTTCCTATTCTTCTTTTTGAAAGCAAATCACTAAGTACAGCCCACACTTAAGGAGGGTCAGTAATGTTCCACTTCCTTGAGGAGGGAGTATTTACAAAAATTATTTGGAGTTCTTCTATATGGGAGATTTATTCAGTGATTTATTTACTTCAGCATAGACTCATGGATATTTATTTTATACTTTGGGTTATAATCTAATAGTAATAAATAATAAAGGCTTTACCTTTTAATTGATTTGTAGGTTTTTTTCTTTTGTGTGGATTGAGCCTCTATTCCTGAAGGGACCTGGAGGTACTGCCCACAGCCAGGACAGTCCACTCACCAATCATGCAAACAGATGAGATCCTAGAGGTAGCGGGAAACATTTTTTACTTCTCCCATTTTCATGCTGGTCATTCCACAAAGTCTGCTTTGGATGGGCATCCTGAAGGCCCTCCTGCTCTTGTCTGCTTTCTTCCTTATTGATCTTCTCAATCTTTCCCAGCTCTACGTCTGTCATCCCCCCATAAGGAATTTGGAGGCCCTTTATATTCTATTTGCATGAAATAATAAGGCTAAAAACAAGAAATAACATTCAGAGGTATTATAGCTATCCTTTTGCCTATTTTCTAGGTGCACTGTTTTGAGTATTTTAGATATGTTATTTAAATTACAAGATAATTATTATTCCCATTTTACAAATGTGGAAAGTAGGTCTCTGAGAGTTTAAGACATGCTTCCAAGATTTTCCTTCTACAGTTTGTTCCTTCTCAGTAGTCTTCTTACTAATTCTTCTTCTCATCCACTCCTCATGTTCCACTTTTTCTCATCCACCTCCTAATGTTCTTTTCATCTACCTCCTGTGCAACTATGGGCAAAACCACTTCCCTTTCAGCTTCTTGCCTGGTGATGTTGTTGGATGGATTCAATGAGATGTGTAAGAAATCTTCTGCACAGGGTCAATAAAGGCATCTGTTATTACTGTTAATTTAATGAGGATTAAACTAACTTTTACAAAACTCCTTATTCTTGGTTCCCTTTTCTATTTTTGATCACCTTTTAATGGTACCTTCTATTCTCATGACTTTTAGCACCATCTGGATGTCGATGAATACCAAATGTAAATCTCTACCTTGGATCTTTCCTCTAAATTTCACACAAGCCAACATCTTCACTTGAGTGTTTTAAATTAAAACAAAAGTTGGAGGTTCTGATTCCAGAAGTATGGAGTAACCTGTATTATATTGTAATAATTATGGACTCTGGATAAATTAAAAAACAATTATTTGAAGGGACTAGAGAGAACAAAAGCAGCCCGTGGTGGGACAGGAATCAACCATTGAGAGAAGAGAGGTGCAGTGGGTAAGATTTGTGATTATAAGGATTTTTGTCTGAAGGCACTAGACAGAACATGTAGCATGAGATGGCCAGAATTCAAGCATAAAACTGCTTGTCTTAATGGTTTGATAAGTCAGATAACAGGGTTTGGAGAGGCAATCCAAGAAAGGGAGAAGCTACCGAGGCTTTTTAAAAATGCATATAAAATTTGACCATATAGCGGGGTGAGCATGGCCCCCATGGGGAAGGCAGTACAACACAGAGAATACAAGTAGTTATTCTATAGCATCTTACTGTGCTGATGGACAGTGACTGTACTGGGTTATGTGGTGGGGACTTGATAATGGGGGGAGTCTAGTAACCATAATGTTGCTCATGTAATTGTACATTAATGATACCAAAATAAAATAAATAAATAAAAATTTGACCAAATCCTTGGCTGACTTTTGACCTTGCATGTACAGGGGATACTCCAAGGAGCCCAGCAGAAAATAGCCAGAACAAAACAACTAGAAGCTGAAAGAATTGAGCAGAAAATTTTAGCTGCTGTCCATCTCAGGAGACACAGAATTTGGAGAGGTATGCCAGCCAAGTTAACTGCCTGCTAAAAATACGTTAGAGTCTTAAGAGAAAGAAAACAGAATCGAGATTTTTTACAATGTGCCATCTGCTATGCTCAGTACTAAAAGATTTTTTTTTAAACCCACCAAACTTACAAATAAGCAGGGAAATGTGACCCATAGTCAAAAGAAAGGTAGTCAATAGAAACCAATTCTGAAATGACTCAAATATTTAATTAGATGAAGATTTCAAAGTGGCTATAATAAATATATCCAAGGATTTTTAAAAATGTACTTACAATGAATGAACAGATGGGAAAATTCAACAGAGAACTAGAAACTATAGAAAAGAACCAAATAGCAATTCTAGAATTAAAAAGCACAATATCTGAAATGAAAAATTCACTATTTTTAATAAGATATTGAAGATGGAAGAAGAAAGAGTAAACCTGAATAAAAACCTGAATTAAAAACACCAGTTTGAAAATCAGGAAGGAAAAATATTTGAAAAATTAAGCAAAGCTTCATTGACTTGTAGAACAATAGCAAGTCATCTAACATATATGCGATTCAATTTCTAGAAGGAGAGGAGGTAGACAATGGGACAGAAAAATTATCTGAAGAAATAACAGCCAAAAATCTGCCAAATTTGGTGATAAACATAAACTCACAGATTCAAGAAGCTCAGCAAACCCAAAGCTTAATAAATACAAAGAAAACCAACCCTGAAACACATCATAAACAAACTGCTAAAAAAATAAAAATTAAGAAAAAAATATGGAAAGTGACCAAGAAAAACAACATAGTAGATACAGGGGACAAGTGGTAAAAAAGTCACCCGACTTCTCATTGAAACATTGGAGGCCAAACTGGTAATATTTTACTTATTCAATGTGTTAGAAGTAAAACCCTGTCAGCCAAGCATTGTATATCTAGCAAAAATGTCTTTCAAAAATGAAGATGAAATGAAGATATTTTCAGATAAGGAAAAAATTAGAAAGTTCATCACTACCAAATATGTACTTTAAGAATTGTTAAAGTCAATTCTTGAAGGGGAAATGACAACAAATGGACATTTGGCTCTCTAGAAGGAAATAAGAGCATTAGAAATGGTAAAATGTGGATACATTTAAAAATGTTTATGTATTTATCTATATTTTTTCTATAATACCATATATATATACATATGTATTCTCATATACTTTCTTTAAAAGATACATGAATAAAGACTACTATATTATGGAGTTTATAATATATGTATACATAATACATTTAAAAATAGCACAAAAGACAGATTAGGAAAAAATGGAACTTTACTATTGCAAGATTCTTATATTTTACCTGATATTACATGATATTAAATCTAAACAGACTATGATAAATTTAGGATGAATATTGTAATCTCTAGGGCCACTGTTAAAAATAGTGCAAAATAAGAACTGAAGTAAAATGATTAAAACATTCAGTTGACCCAAAGGCAAGAAAAGGAAAAAGCAGATGGAACAAGTAGAAATAACAAATAGTAGGCCTAAATCCAACCATGTTAATAGTTAAATTAAATGTTAATGATCTAAACACTTCAATAAAATTATGGCAGAGATTGTCAGAGAGGATAAAAAAGTAAGGCCCAATCATATGCTGTCCACATGAGAATCACCTTAAGTATAAAGACACAGATAGATCAAAAGTAAGAGGATGAAAAATCATCATAGACTATGAAAAACAGTAAGCATACAATAGCTTGAGTGGCTATAGTATATCAGACAAAAAAGATTTCTGGACAAAGAGTGATTTGGAGATAATGTGGACATTCGTAAAATAAAAGGGTCCTTTTTCATCATAAAGACGTAACAATCATAAATGTGTGTATGTCTAAAACAGGGCTTCAAAATACACAAATACTGATAGAACTGATACAGACAGAACCTGATATAGCTACTTCATTTTTTGTTTCATTCTGTTAATATCCTCTTCTAGCTATTTTAATGTCTGTTATGCTTATTCTAAACTTTTGGTTCGTCTATTCAAATACATCTTCTGATGGTAGTTTCCTTGGATTTCTTTTTATTTTGGTCTATGAAATATGATTCTTCTGTCTAATAACGAGCACTGGGAAAGGGCTAAGGCCATTCCTAGACTGTATAACAATAATGAGCAGAAAAGCGTTTATGTTTTTGTGAGACAGAGATTGGAAGTATGAGAAGCGTGTGGTGAAGGAGAACAAACACTAATACAGAGAGTCCCAGGCACCAGAAAACCAGTTACACCCAACCAATCTTCAGGTCAAGCATTCATCTCGGCCCACCAGGGAGAAGCTACATTGGCATGAGGGTTGGGGAGAAGACTACCCGAGACTGTTCAACATCCAATTATTGTCCTCAGCAACTCTGCAGAGCAGGACTTCTGCACTAGACTGCACATGTACCTGTCTAGTACATTTGCTTATTCAATGTACAAAGAAGTCTGAGCAGTTGCCTCCAGCAGTTTTGGTGATTGGCAATTGTCCTAAGACAACTGAGAAACAAAAGCAAAAAATCAAACTGCTTTTATCCTATTTATCCTACCGTGACTGCTAGTTGCCCTTGCCTACTCTCCCTGCACAATTCAACAGCCTAATACAATGTTAAATAGAAGTGGAGATAGTGGGCAATCTTGCCTTTCTTCAGAAGAAGTGCTTTTAAAATACTTAATGTTGCAATTAAATATGAACGTTTACTGGTGTTTGGTAGATAAATGCATTAAGGAAATTGACTTTTTTTCAAATTTGCTAGTTTAAAAAAATTACATTAAGCTGTTAAACTGTATTAAATGCCTTTCCTGCAAAATTGTTTTTTCCCTTTAAATCTATAAATTAATGAATATATTAGATTAAAATATTATAAATTATTAATAGGTCAGATTAATACATACACAATGTTTATTAGTGAGATTGGCATGCCATTTTTCTTTCTCCTACTAGCTTCATTAGATTAATGTTAAGGTTACTTTAATCTATAAAATGACTTTGGGATTTTTCTCTCTCTTCTCTGAAAGAGTTTATATATTTGTATTAAGAATGAAATGCGAAAACTCTTTAAAATGTTTGAAAGAAATGGCTTACTAAACCATTTGGTCCTACTGGGTGTCTGTGTTTTTACAGACTTTCAATTACTGATTTGATTCTCTGGGTCTATTCAGATTTCTATTTCATTTTGTGTTAATCCATTAGGAATGCTTTTGGCAATAAGCAACCAAAAACCTAACAGTAACCTAAGCAGCAAGTCCTCTCACCCTCCCCCCTCATAACCAAATGTGCAGGGGAGATGTCCCAAGGTTGATGGAAATCTTCAGGGACACAGCCTCCTTCAATATTTTCACTCCATTATCTTCAACTATTAGCTTGTCACTTCATGGTCTCAAATTGGGTACAGCACTTGTGGAACCAAGCAGGAAGAAGCGGGGAATCTCTACCTTTTCATTTGGCACAGCGATCAGGGTTGGGGTTGACCTTTTCTGAGATCAAGGAATCGCTACTTCTTATTTAAATAAATTGGATACTGTGTGTGTATGTGTATGTAAAAATGGTTGTTGAGGAGGCAACAAATGGATATTTGTCAGTTTTGGTAAACTGTAGTTTGTAGAAAATTATGTATGTATTTTATAGGAAATTATATGTATTTTGTAGGAAATTATATATACACATATATAATATATATATAAAATCTAAAATTTCAACATATCAGCATAAAAATATTCATCTTTAGTATTCTCTTAGGATTTTAAAAGTCTTTTCTCTTAGTTATGTCTCTCTTTTCTTTCCTAGTATTGCTCCTGGGCTTCTCTCTCTCTCTCTGTCTTTCTCAATTTTGCCAGAGCTTTTCTACCTTATTACTGGTTATTTCCATAAAATCAACTTTTGGCTTTGTTGATCTACTGCATATATTTTTTTCTTCTTTTAAAAAAAATTAGTCTGCTCTTAGTTTAGTTCTTCTTTAGGTTTAACTTCTTTTTTTTTCAAGTATTCACTGATTCCTTTCGGGGCCAATAAGTTATTTATAATCATTTTTACATTCTAAACTTCTGAGATTTTAAATGTATCCTTTTTGATATTCACTTCTAATTCAATTGTGCCAAGAACATGATATGAATGCTAATGATTTTTTAAATAGACTTTATTTTTAAGAGCATAAACAGTTTACAGAAAAATACAGAAAGTACAGTGGATTCCCATATCCTCCCTCTCTTCTTCCCCACAAAGTTTCCCCTATTATATAACATCTTGTGGTTCATTTGTTACAATCACAATATTGATATACTCTTATTAACTAAGGTTCATGGTTTACATTAGAGTTCACTCTTTGTGTTGTACAGTTCCATGCATTTTGATAAATGTATCATGTCATGTATCTACCATTACAGTATCATACAGAATGGTTTCCCTGCCCTCTGTGCTCCATCTGCTCATCCTTCCTCTCCTCCTGCTGCACCCCTGACAACCAGGGGGATCTTTTTACTGTCCCAGTGGTCTTGCCTTTTCCAGAATGTCATATAACTGGACTCAGAGAGTAGGTAGCATTTTCACACTGGTTTTTCATTTAGCAATATGTATTTAAAGTTCCTCCATGTTTTTGTGACTTGATAACTCATTTCTTTTTCACACTGAATAATACTCCATTGTCTGGATGTGGTCAGTTTATCCATTTATCTATTGAAGGACATTTTGGTTGCTTCCTGTTTTTGGAAATTAGAATAAAGTTGCTATAAGTCTGTGTGCAGGTTTTTACATGGGCAAAACTTTTTAAGTTCAGTGAATAGCAAGGAGTGCAGTTGCTGGATTGCATGGCAGGCCTTTGTTTAACCCCATAAGAAACTGCCCAGGATTAAAGATGGTGGAATAGGAAGGCAAGGCAGAAACCTCCTCTCAAAAACATATAAAAGAGGAAAATACAGCAAATGCAGATAGACCTGAAAACAACCTGAAGACTCCAGAACAGACCACCTACACCTGAGGAAGAAGAGAGGACCACACAGAAAGGGGCAAGGTGGCAAAGCCAAGATCCAGTGGGACCCAAGCCTCCCCCACCACAGCCTACAGGCAGGAGAAAGAGGAACGGAGCAGGGAGAGGGTAGAAGCCCAGGAGCGCTGCATACCTGGCCCTGGAGATCTGCTCCAGGAGCATGAGCCCACATTACACTGGGTTCTGGTGACTGGTGGGGCTGGATACCAGGGACTGCTAGAACACTGGGAGACTGAGATTCCAGCCACTGTGGAGGGCAGGCATGCTCCACCAGTCCTGAGACCCAAAGCAGAGGTGGCAGTTTGAAAGACTTGCCAGTAGTGGGAGGGGTACCAGAGGGATGAGGGTCAGCTGAAACTCTCTCATCAGGAGAAAGGGCAGGTGGAAGTTACCAACCCCACCCCCAGCCCTTCCTCCACCCAACTCTCAGGAGCACTAGCCCTGAGTCTCCTCCCTGCACATGCTACTGGGAGCCACCCCACTTGGCCCAGTGGCAGCATCAGGCTTTGCTGCCTGGCAGGCAGAGGGAGACTCTCCCAGCTTCCTTGATTCTGTTTCAGCCCAACCGGGGAGGTGCCTGCATGAGTGAGCCCCAAGAACTCCTTCCTCCCTGTGGTGTACAAACCCAGTGCTGTGCATCCAGCCAGGACAGAGCCGCACATCGGTCTTCCCACCCCATTAACCCTGCATCATCGCCATTTCTGCAGGCCAGGCAGAGGGTGCCCCACCCACAGTAAGCTCAGCAGAGATTCCTGAGCTGATCACAAAGGCAGCAGCTCAAGCAAACTGTCCACCCAGACTCAGACCACTATAGAAGCCAGAGAGAAAGGCACCCCAACCATGGCATGCTAACAGAGCTCCCTGCAAAAGAGAACCAGGCACTAGAGAGTAAAGAATCTTAAGCTTCTAGGCACCATAGCACACCTTCTTCATAAAGCTATTATTTTATAGGCCAGAAAGCATAGCAGAGACATCTAATACAAAGGAACAAACACAGGAACCCTGACAAAAAGAGTAGGCAGAGGAATATGATCCAAACAAAACTGCAAGAAAGAACCCCAGAAAGAGGGCTAAATGAAACAGAGATCACCAATCTTCTTGATAAAGATTTCAAAATAAAAGTGCTAAAGATGTTCACAGATTTACAGAAAAGCATTCAAGATTTCTGGGAGAACTTCAACAAAGAGACAGAAAACCTGAAAAAGAGCCACTCAGAGCTGAAGAATACAGTATCCAAAATGAAACATACAATGGAGGGATTTAAAAGTAGATTAGGTCATGTAGAAGAGATGGTAAATGAAAAACAAATTAGAGAACAGGAAAACAAGCTAAGGAACAGAGAAAAAAGGGATCTCTAGGAATGAAAGAATGGTAATGGTAACAGAGCTATGTGACCAATCCAAACAAAACAATATTTGTATAATAGGGGTACCAGAAGGAGAAGAGAAAGACAAAGACAAAGTGATAGAAAGTCTCTTTAAGGAAATAATTGTTAAAATTCCCACAATCTGGGAAGGACATAGACACTCAGGTCATGGAAGTGCAGACATTCCCTAACAAAAGGAACCGCAGGAAGACAACACCAAGACATATAATAATGAAAATGGCAAAGATCAAGGATAAGAAGAGAATGTTGAAAGCAGCCAGAGAAAGAAAAACTACTTATAAAGGAAATTCCATTAGGCTATCAGCAGAATTCTTAAAAGAAACTCTATAGGCCAGAAGGGAGTGGCATGATGTATTTAATGTACTGAAACAGAAGGTCTTCCAATCAAAAATCCTCTACCCAGCAAGATTATCATTTAAATTTGAAGCAGGTATTATACAATTCCAGATGAACAAAAATTGAAGGAATTTGCCACCACTAAGCTAGCCTTACAGATATGTTAAAAGGACTGCTGTAGATGGAAATGAACCTAAGGCTAAATAGCTTTCACCAGTGAAAATAATCATAGTAAAGATAGTAGACCAACTAATTACAAAGCAGGTATGAAATTAAAACAAAACAAAAGAAGCAAAATCAGCTATACAAAAAATCAGTCAAGGGATACACAAAAAGTGCAGATTATAACAGCTAATACAAAAAATGTGAAGGAGGAAGAAGGAAAAAAGGTACCTTTAGATTGTGTTTGAAATAGAGTAATGAGCAATTTAAGATACACTATTATTTAGTAAGGTAGCTATCCTTGAACCTTTGGTAACCACAAAACTGAAGCCTACAATAAATACACACACAAAAATAAATAAATTAAAAAAAAAGAAATCCAACTACAACATGAAAGAAAACCATCAATAACAAGAGAAGAGTATAGGAGAGGAAGAAAGGAATAGAGAGGAACTATAAAAAACTGCCAGAAAACAATTAATGAAATGATAAAAGGTACATATCTATCAATAATCATGTTAAGTGCAAATGGACTGAATGAATCAATCAAAAGACATGGAGTGGCAGAATGGATAAAGAAACAAGATCCATCTATATACTGCCTACAAAAGGCTCATTTCAGACCCAAAGACATATACAGACCAAAGTGAAGGGATGGAAAAAGATATTCCATGCAAATAATGAGGAGAAAAAAGCAGGGTTAGCAGTACTTCTATCAGACAAATTGATTTCAAAACAAAGAAAGTAACAGAGACAAAGAAGGACATTACATAACGATAAACTGATCAGTCCAACAAGAGGATATAATCATTATAAATATCTATGCACTTAACATAGCAGCACCTACATATGTAAAACAAATACTAACAGAATTAAAGGGGGGAAATAGATCACAACACATTCATTGTAGGAGACTTTAACACACCACTCACATGAATAGACAGATCAACCGGACAGGAAATAAATAAGGAAACAGAGGCACTGAATAACACATTAGATCAAATGGGCTTAACAGATCTCCACAGAGCACTCCACCCAAAAGCTGCAGGATACACAGAAGTGTACATGGAATGTTCTCCAGAATAGACTTTATACTAGGCCACAAGAAGAGCCTCAATAAATTCAAAAAGACTGTATCAAGCAGCTTCAGACCATAATGATATGAAACTAGAAATAAATTACACAAAGAAAACAAAAAGACCTACATACACCTGGAGGTAAACAACATGCTTCTAAATAAACAATTGATCAATGAACAAATTAGAACAGAAATCAAGCAATACAGGGAGACAAATTAAAAGAAAACACAACAGCCCAAAATCTGTGGGAGGCATCAAAGGCAATTCTAAGAGGAAAGTACATAGCAATACAGGCTTACCTCAAGAAACAAGAACAATCCCAAATAAACAGTCTAAACTCACAACGATCAATTATAGAAACTAGAAAAAGAAGAATGAAGCCCAAAGTTAGTAGAAGGAGAGCTATAATTAAGATGAGAGCAGAAATGAATAGAGAAGAATAAAACAATATAAAAATAAATGAAACCAGATTGGCTTAAAGATGGCGGCATGAGAGGTGAGACAGACACTTGCCCCCAAAACCACATATAATATGAAAATATAGCAAATACAACTAATCCTAAAAGAGCAACAGGAAAGAAGGCTGCAACAGACTTCCTACATCTTGGGAAAAGAGAAGACCTCACGAAAAAGGATAAAATACCAAAACCAATATCCAGCGGGACCCAAGCCCTTCCCCCACTCCAGCTCACCAGCAGAAGGAAGTGAAAGGGAGTGTGGAGGGGGTGGAGAGCTAGGACTGCTGAACACCCAGGCCTGGAGATCTGCTCTGGGAGCACAAATCTGCATTACATGGTGCTCTGGAGATTACTGGGGTTGGAAAGCTAATACAGGTGGAATACTTGGAGAGATTGAGATTCCAGCCACTTGTGGAGAACAGGTATTCACAACTGGCTGCTCTGGGACAAAAGAAAGGCGGGCACTCTGAGAGACTTCCCAACAGTGACAGGGCTGCTAAAGGGGCAAGGATTGCACAGAGTTTGCTGCAGGAGAAAGGACAGGTGGATAAAATTGTCCCTGTGCACTCAGCCTAGCAGGTTGGGAACATTCAGGAGCTTCAGGTGCTCCATCCACCTGGCTGGCAAGGCAGCTCTGAGACCCACCACAGTACACAGCCTGCTGCTCCTTCCTCCCCACTGGCACCAGCTCACAAACCTGTTGCCTCCACCATTGCCTCAGGTCAGCTGGAGGGCAGCCTGGCAACTTACGGCAACTACAGGGGTGTATCCAAGGGGCTGCTCCCTGCACACATGGCTCACTGGCCCTGAGAGTGGAAGCAGAAACTATGACTGGGAAGCAGGAAAGAGCTCTCTCTTCCCGTCAGGCACCAGCACTGCTCACCTGATCCCTGCCACCGCTCCAGGGGCTGAGAATAGAGCTTCTGGGCATTAGAGGGCGCCACCTACACCAAGTTATTACTACAAATATGAAACTTAAAAGAACCTGCTACAATTCAAAATCCCACAAACACCAGAAAGAGGGCAAAGTGAAACTGAACTCACCCATCTTCTTGAAAAATATTTTGAAATAAAAATCATAAACATGCTCACGGAGCTACAGAAAAATAGTCAAGACCTCAGGGAGGACATCAAGAGAGAGACAGAATCTGAAAAATATAGTATCCAAAATGAAACATACAATGAAGGGATTTAAAAGCACATTAGATGAAGTAGAGGAGACAGTAAATGAAATAGAAATTAGAGAACAGGAATACAAACAAGCTGAAGCACAGAGAGAAAAAAGGATCTCTAGGAATGAAAGAATATTAAGAGAACTGTGTGACCAATCCAAATAGAACAATATTTGCATTACAGGGGTACTAGAATAAGAAGAAGAGAGAAAAAAGGATAGAAAGTATCTTTGAAGAAATAATAGCTGAAAACTTGCCCAATCTGGGGAAGGAAATAGTCTCTCAGGCCATGGAAGTGCACAGATCTCCCAACACAAAGGACCCAAGGACAACAACATCAAGACATATAATAATTAAAATGGCAAAGATCAAGGATAAGAACAGAGTATAAAGGAGAAAGAAAAGAAGCCAGAGAGAGAAAAAAGATCACACACAAAGGAAAACCCATCAGGCTATCATCAGATTTCTCAATAGAAAACTTTCAGGCCAGAGGGAGTGGCATGATATATTTAATTCAATGAAACAGAAAGGCCTCGAACAAAGGGTATCCTACCTGGCAAGATTATCATTTATATTTGAAGAAGGGATTAAAAAATTTCCAGGTAAGCAAAACTTGAGAGAATTTACCTCCAACAAACCATCTATACAGTATATTTTGGAGGGACTGCTATATCTGGAAGTGCTCTTAAGGCTAAATAGATGTCACCAGAGAAAATAAAACCACAATAAAGGAAGTAGACCAATTAATTACTAAGCAAATGCAAAATTATATCAACTACCTCAAAAGTCAGTCAAGGGACAGACACAGAGTACAGAATATGACACCTAATATATAAAGAATGGAGGAGCAAGAAAAAGAAGGGAGAAAAAAAAAGAACCTTTAGATTGTGTTTGAAATAGCTTACTGAGTGAGTTAAGTTAGACTGTTAGATAGTAAGGGAATTACCCTTGAACCTTTGGTAACCACGAATCTAAAGCCTGCAATGGCAATAAGTACATATCTATTAATAATCACTCTAAAAGTAAATGATCTGAATGCAACAATCAAAAGACATAGTTACTGAATGGATAAAAAAACAAGACCCATCTATATGCTGCCTATAAGAGACTCACTTCAAACCCAAAGACATACACAGACTAAAAGTGAAGGGATGGAAAAAGATATTTCATGCAACTAATAGGGAGAAAAAGCAGGAGTTGCAGTATTTGTATAAGACAAAATGGACTTCAAAACAAAGAAAGTAATGAGACAAAGAAAACCATTACATAATGATAAAGGGGATATAACCAACAAGAGGATATAACCATTATAAATATATATGCATCCAACATAGGAGCACCTACATATGTGAAACAAATACTAACAGAATTAAAAGGGAAAATAGAATATAATGCATTCATTTTAGGAGATTTCAACACTCCACTCACTCCAAATGACAGATCAACCAGAAGAAAAATAAGTAAGAAGACCGAGGCACTGAACAACACATTAAAACAGATGGACCTAACAGACATCTACAGAACACTCCACCCAAAATCAGCAGGATATACATTCTTTTCAAGTGCACATGGAACATTTTCAAGACTAGATCATATACTAGGCCACAAAAAGAGGCTCAGTAAATTAAAAAGGATTGGAATAGTACCAACCAGCTTCTCAGACCACAAAGGTAAGAAGCTAGAAATAAATTAAGCAAAGAAAACAAAAAAGCCCACAAACACATGGAGGCTTAACAACATGCTCCTAAATAATCAATGGATCAATGACCAAATAAAAACAGAGATCAAGCAATATATGGAGACAGATGAAAACAGTAATTCAACACCGCAAAATCTGTGGGGTGCAGTGAAGGCCATACTAAGAGGGAAGTATACTGCAATACAGGTTTACCTCAGGAAAGAAGAACAATCCCATATGAACACTCTAAACTCACAATTAGTGAAACTAGAAAAAGAAGTACAAATGAAGCCCAAAATCAGTAGAAGGAGGGACATAATAAAGATCAGAGCATAAATAAATAAAACCGAGAGGAGTAAAACAACAGAAAGAATCAGTGAAAGCAGGAGCTAGTTCTTTAAGAATATTAACAGAATAGATAAACCACTAGCCAGACTTATCAAGAAAAAAAAAGTCTACACACATAAACAGAATCAGAAATGAGAAAGGAAAGATCACTATGGACACCAGAGAAATACAAAGAATTATTAGAGAATACTATGAAAAATTATATGCTAACAAATTGGATGACCTAGAAGAAATGGACAACTTTCTAGAAAAATACAACCTTCCATCACTGACCCAGGAAAAAGCAGAAAATCTGAAAAGACCAATTATCAGCAACGAAACTGAATTGGTAATCAAAACACTACCTAAGGACAAAACTCCTGGACCAGATGGCTTCACCACTGAAGTTTACCAAACATTTAGTGAAGAACTAATACCCATCCTACTTAAAGTTTTCCAAAAAGTAGAAGAGGAGCAAATACTTCCAAACTCATTCTATGAGACCAGCATCACTCTAATACCAAAACCAGGCAAAGACACACAAAAAAGAAAATTACAGACCAATATCCTTGATGAACATAGATGCAAAAATTCTCAACAAAATATTAGCATACTGAACCTGAAAATACATCAAAAAGATCATCCATCATGACCAAGTCAGATTTATTCCAGAGATGCAAGGATGGTACAATATTTGTTAATCAATCAATATCATACACCACATTAACAAAAAGGATCAAAACCACATAATCATCTCAATAGGTGCTGAAAAAGCATTTGACAAAATTCAACATTTATTAATGATAACAACTCTCAACAAAATGGATATAGAGGGTACATACCTCAACATAATAAAGACCATATACAACAAACCCATAGCCAACAGCATACTTAATAGTGAAAAGCTGAAAGCTATTGCTCTAAGATTGCAAACAAGAGAAAGATCTCCACTCTCACCACTTTTATTCAACATAGTACTGGAGGTCCTAGCCACAGCAATCAGACAACACAAAGAGATAAAAGGCATCCAAATTGGTAAGGAAGAAGTTAAACTCTCTATTTGCACATGACATGGTATTATACATAGAAAACCCTAAAGAATTCACCAAAAAGCTACTAGAACTAATAACTGAATTCAGCAAAATTTCAGGATACAAATTAATATACAGAAATCTGTTGCATGCCTATATACTAACAATGAACTAGCAGAAACAGAAATCAGGAAAACAACTCCATTTACAATTGCATCAAAAAGAATAAAATACCTAGGAATAAACCTAGCCAAGGAGGTGAAAGACCAGTACTCTGAAATCCAAGACACTCATGAGAGAAAGGAAACACTAAAATATGGAAATACATCCTGTGCTCATGGATTAGGAACAATTAATATTGTCAAAATAGCCATCCTGCCCTAAGCAATTTACACATTCAATGCATTCCTTATCAAAATACCAACACCATTCTTCAATGAACTACAACAAATAGTTCTAAAGTTTATATGGAACCACAAAAGATCCCGAAAAGCCATAGCAATCCTGAGAAAGAATAACAAAGCTGGGGGGATTTTACTCCCTGACTTCAAGTTGTACTACAAAGCTACAGTAATCAAAGCAGTATGGTCCTGCCATAAGAATAGACCCATAGATAAATGGAACAGAATAGAGAGTCCAGATATAAACCCACACACATATATGGTCAATTAATATATGATGAAGGAGCCATGAATATACAATGTATAAAAGACAACCTCTTCAATAACTGGATTACTGTCTAACTCCATACACAAAATAAACTCGAAATGGATCAAAGACCTGAAGGTATGTCATGAAACCATAAAACTCTTAGAAGAAAACATAAGCAAAAATCTCTTGAAAATGAGCAGGAGCAACTTTTTCCTGGACACGTCTCCTCAGGCAAGGGAAACAAAATAAAAAATGAACAAGTGGGACTACATCAAACTCAAAAGCTTCTGTACAGCAAAGGACACCATCAGCAGAACAAAAAGGCATCCTACAGTATGGGAGAATATATTCATAAATGACTCATCTGATAAGGGGTTAAAATCCAAAATACATAAATAACTCATATGCCTCAACACCAAAAAACCAAACAACCCAATCAAAATATGGGCCTCGGACCTTAATAGTCATTTCTCCAAAGAAATTCAAATGGCCAACAATCACATGAAAAGATGCTCCACATCACTAATCATCAGGGAAATAGAAATTATAACCACAATAAGATATTACCTCACACCAGTTAGAATGTCCACTATCCAAGAGACAAGAAACAACAAATTCTGGTGAGGATGTGGAGAAACAGGAACCCTCCTACACTGCTTGTGGTACTGCAAATTGGTGCAACTGATGTGGAAAGCAGTATGGAGGTTCCTCAAAAAGCTAAAAATAGAAGTCCATTTTGCCCAGTAACTCCACTCCTAGGAATTTACCTGAAGAAAACAAAATCCCTAATTTGAAAAGATATATGCACCCCTATGTTTACTGCTGCATTATTTGCAATAACCAAGATATGGAAGCCACTAAGTCATATCATCAAGAGATGGATGGATACACAGAAGATGTGGTACATATACACAATGGAATATTTTTCAGCCATAAAGAGAAAAAAAATCCTGCCATTTGCAACAACATGGATGGATCTAAAGGGTATTAAGCTCAGTGAAATAAGCCAGGCAGAGACAGACAAATACCATATGATTTCACTTATTTGTGGAATATAATAGCAAAGAAAAACAGAATGAACAAAACAGCACTAGACTCATAGACACTGAGAAGTGACTAGTGGTTACCAAAGCAGAGGGGTTGGGGCAGGTGCATGGGGGTGGTAGGGATAAATGGGCACAGTAATTCACAATCACAATATAAGTTGATTAGAGGGACTTGTTGAACAACTGTGAACCAACATTTGAAACCAACACAAGATTGTATATTAATGATACTTTAATAATAAAAAAAGAAACTGCCCAACTGTTTTCCAAAGTGGCTGCATCATTTTGCATTCCCAAAAGCAGTGAATGAGAGTTTCTGTTGCTCCATTTCCTCATCAGCATTTGGTGTTGTATTTTGGATTTTTAACCAATCTAATAATTGTATAGTGGTAGTTCATTGTTGTTTTAATTTGTAATTCCTTAATGACATATTATAATGATCATCTTTTCCTATACCTTTTTTACATTGAGATATCTTCACTGGTGAGGTAGCTATTCAGATTGTTTGCCCATTTTAAAAATTGGGGTTTTTTTTATTGTTGAATTTTAAGAGTTCTTTGTATATTTTGGATACATGTCTTTTATCAGATATGTGCTTTACAAGTATTTTCTCCCAACTTGTGCTTTCATTCTCCTGTCTTTTGCAGACAAGTTTTCATTTTTAATGAAGTCCAACTTACCTATGTTTTCCTTCATGGATCATGCTTTTGGTCTTTTATCTAAAAACTCATTGCCAAACCCAAAGTCACCTAGATTTTCTCCTATATTATATACTTACCTGGCTTGAAATGTTTGGATTTTTCATTCCTTTTCACAGTATAACCTTTTACTTCATCTTAGAAGTTTCTGGACCATTCATTCTAGTTTTCCTTACATTAGCGATCACATTTCCAAATCCCTTATTTTTCTGGTACCAATTTTCTTCCTTCTCAGGCAATCATCTCCCTGAGTCAGTAAAGGCCCATTAATTTTTCAGTTTTCTAATGTCTCTGGTCTCACCACTGTATTCTCTGACTTTTGGTTAGCCATCACTCCATTCTTTAATTCTCAGAATTTTGCCTAAAAAGAAGGAAAGCAAATGATATGGAGGTAGCATTTGCTAGTTTCCAGAACCAACCTCAGGAGATAAAAGAGCACTTCCCAAACTTTGGAATTCTAGCCTAAATTTCATCTAAATTTACTTGTCTCATCTAAATTTGCACTCTTGCTAATTAAGTGTTCACTTGTTAATTAACAGCCTTCTTTATGGATTTTCCTTGTAGCCTTAGCAAGGAAACTTCTATAAGAAAAAGTTTCAGTTGCAGAATTTAAATTGACAATATCTTATATCAGAATGGGAAAAACTAACTGGTTTCTTCCTATTTGCCCTTTCTTTTTGTAATTGAGCAATTTGAGTTCCTGAAGGTTCTAACAATCACACTTTTATTTTATTTGAAAACAATAATAGTAAGAAATGTATTTCATGGACATGTTAGGTAATTGATTTTATAAATGACTGCTGGTTCTAATTAAGCATGCTTCTTATAAAGATAACTACTAGATTATTCATATAATTTCTGTCTGACATATTTAATTAAAACAAGCTGAGACAAAGAGTGTGCATTAGTATACTGTTCTAACTAATTTCTACAAATGGGGTGACTTTAAACAATGGAAATTTATTCTCTCACAGTTCTGGAAGCCAGAAGTCTAAAATCAAGATGCTGACAGGGCCATGCTCCCTCTAAAGGCTCTGGAGAGCAAGAATCCTTCCTGGCCTCTTTCTAGCTTCTAGTAATTGTCAGTAACCCTTGTCATTCCTTGGCTTATAGCTACATCACTCCAGCCTCTGCCTCTGTCTTCACATGCCCATCTTCCCTCTGTGCGGCTGTCTCTCCAAATCTTCTCAAAAAGACACCAGTCATTTGATTTAGGGCCCATCTTATTCCAGCATGACCCCATCTTACTAATTACATTTGCAAAGACCCTATATCAAATAGGGTCACAGTCACAGGTATCAGGGGCTACATCTTCAATGTATCATTTTGGAGAATCCAATTCAACCCACAACAGAGTGCATGCTGTATATAGACCTCAGGTATAAAAATCAAATTCAGTGGAGATATGCTAAAGAGAGAAAAATACAGGCAAAAATATGCTTCAGGAAGAACAATTGGGATTGTGGTGGTGTGGTGTGAGGTTATAGTTTTGGAGAAGGGCTACTTTTGAGGAAGAAATCATCTATTCTAAACCTTCTAAATACGTTTGATTTTGGCCCTGAAAAGAAAAAAAGAGGAAAACAAAAAAAAAAACCAAACTCCCAATATTAACTGAAGGGAATTGTCAATGTGACAGAGTATAAGTTAAAAGCAAAATAATTGCAGCTAAAGAGGGACTAGGTCTCGTAATTGGCCCCCAGCTAAGTTATAAAAGGCAACACATTTGCTATATTTTGATTTTTGTTTCATTTTTGTTCCTTGTTTTTTATTCTACTTCATTATTGATTGATAAGGTGTCTGGTAAACATTTCTCATTTATATTATTGACTGACATTTCCCTCAACCATTTGCTCAAGTCTCAAAAGGCACTGGCTATGCTATCATGCCACATGAGACACCTGGGAGTCCAAGGGGGAGTAACCTCAGAGTCTTGTGCAAATTATCTAGAAGAAAAGGGTGAGCCATTGGACTGCATATTTTTTCTTCCAGCTTAGGAAGCTTGAGGAAAGTTTGGCCCTGAGTGGAACTACTTACATTAGCAAGTGAAATGATGTGCCCTGTAGAGAAACGATGATCTTGCTGGGGTTGTCATGTATTGACTCCAGACCAGAGGTGTCCCAGGCAGGCTGTCCCTACCTGTCGGGCTGTTTTCTATCTCATGGGTAATTGCAGACAGCAGCTATACTGCACGAAGGAAGGGGAAGTGTGTACATCCTCTCCAGGTGCTAGATGACCAAGGGTATGCAGGCTGAGTAAACCCAGAGGCCATGGCTTCCCTGATGTACTGTGACCCAATGCATACCAGCTCTTGTCATCCCTCATAACTAAAACACATGCTATGCAGCAATTGGAGCCATCAGAATCTCCCTTGAGTGTTGCAGGCGTCTGTGAAGCCACTGCAATACACAAGGCTGCCTTCTCTGTTTGGTATCTTGTATTAAAGCTGGTAACACTGGGCCTGCCTGAGCATGTTGTGCCTTCTGAGTATAACTGACAAGCTGAAGCTGAAATTGCTGGTCTTGGGGTGTCTCAACTTTCTGACAGTGTTGGAGATTACAGGGGGTGGTTTTAAATATTAAATGCTATTAGTCATAATATCAGTAAACTATCTCTTCATTGACAGATTTTTCAAATTTACTTATTAGTTCTAATAGGATTTTTTTGTCTCTCCTTTCTTAACATTTTATTGTGAAGATTTCTTAAGTTTCCTAATGCAAATAAATTAAATACTATTACATATCTTTATTCTCCCCTTTGTTAAACAAAAGGTATGCTTTGCCCACTGACACATACTGCTAATCAGAACTGAGAAACAATATTTATCAAATCATACCTTACTGTGTGTGTTTTGCCAAGGGCTTTTCCTTCAACTCCTCATCAAAATATTGAATGTTATTATTTTTGAAAAAAATTAAGCCCAGAAGACATGATAGGTATGTCCATTGGTTTGTCTTCAGCAAACTGCACATTTCTTATTAAACTTATTACCAGAAATGTTGTCTTTTTGGTTACTATTGTAAAGAAAACTCTCCTTCCATTAATCTGATTCCTGATATTAATTTTATATCCAGTCACCTGACTGAAGTCTGTCATTATTCATAGTAGTTTTAAAATTTTTTCTTAGGTTTTCCAGTTGAACAATTATATCATTTACACATAATGACAATTTTTCCTTATCCTTTCCAATTATTTATACCCCTTAGTTCTTTTTCTGTTATTTAACAGACACTACTACATTGATATTATACTATAATTAGATAAGATGTAACCATTGGGAGAAACTGGGTGAAGAATACACAGGATTTTTCTCTCTGTACTATCTTTGTAACTTCCTGTGAATCTATAATTATTTCTGAATTGAAAAAATTTTTAAAGAGGGGTGAAGTATTGATAAAGGCTACAATGGATAAAACTTGAATATTTTATGCTAAATAAAAGAAGCTGGTCACAAAACATCACATACTGTCTGGTTTAATTCACACAAAATGTAGAAAATAGGCAGATCTAGAGACAGAAGATAGGTCAGTAGCTGCCTAGAATAGGGATAAGGTGGAATAGGGAGTGATTGCTAATGAATATGAGGCTTTGGTGGGGGGTGATGGAAATATTCTAAAATTAGGTAGTGATGATGGTTGTATATTTCTGTGAATATTCTAAAAATCATTGAATTGTATACTTTAAATGGGTGAATTTTGTGGTATATAAGTTATAACTCAGTAAAGCTGTTCTAAAAAATTTTAAGACTGACTATACCAAGTATTGGTGAAGATGTAGAATCACTGAAACTCTAATACTCTGCTGATGGGAATCTAAAATGGTACAACTACTTTGGAAGACAATTTGATGGTTTCTTTCAAAAGTTAAACATAAACTTGCCATATGACCAGTCATTCCACTCCTAGGAATTTACCCAAGAGAAGGGAAACATATGGCTATAAAAACATGTCCTCAAAAATTCGTATCAGCTTTATCTGTAATGGTCAAAAAAATGAAACTAGTCCAAATGTTCATCCATGGGTGAATGGTAAACAAACTGGTGTATCCAGACAATGGAACACTAGTCAGCAATCAGAAGGAATGAATTATTGATACATGACACAACATGGGTAAATCTTAAAATAATTATGCTAAATAAGCCAGACAAATTGAGAAATTGCTCTAGCATTGTTTCTGGGGCCTTAAGAAGTCTATATTTTGGTGTCTATATTGAAGATGCCTACTATGAGTTATCTGAGCCACCTAGCTATGACGTTGGGAATTCCAAGCAAAACTTTATCATTAGCTAGAAGAGGTATAATATATAGGATTAAGCTCCAGCTATCTCTGAAGACATAGTAAGCTGTTTGAGTGTCACTCATACTCTCTCCATGCCTAGACCAACAGTTTGCCTTACAGAACAGAAGAGTAGCCTATTGAAGATCCAGTTGCACCTCCACCTGGGACAACACCTCATGAGATTGGGATGCTGGCCTGCAGGATGTTATTACATGTTTGGAATCATGAACCAATATATCTGCATGTATTGTTTCTGTAATTAGAATATGCAGGTATGGAAATTGTGAAATGGAAGTAGGATAATGCCTTTCAAAATTAAGTCAAATAACTTTCCAAATAATTGCTTCTCCTCTCTGTGACTTGGGACTCTGCTAATTTGGGATTTGGGTATACAGGAGATTACTGCTTCTATGTCAGGAAGAAACAATGTTTCTACTGCTAGTCATTTGGGGCTTTATAACACAAATGATTAGGGGAGGTCATGATGTTAGTTGTGGTGACTGATCCAGAATAATTTTGACTGTCAGAGGAAAAAAAGTTGCAGCTTCAAAGTGGGTGTGGTGGAATCTTAAAAGAATTCAGAACTATTGTTCTGGAGCTTATGCTACCACACCCAGTGGAACAAGTTAATGGAATACTACCATACCCCTATAAGGATAGAATTACCAAGGGCTCATATCCCTTTTAAGGTAAGTTTGGTAAGAAACCCCAAATCACTAAGTGCCTGTGTAAAGGCAAAGGGAACATGACACAAATTAGAGGGGAAAGTTATGCATATCAACTACAGCCTCATAAGCAATTACAGAATAAAGACTGTCACTTCTATTCATATTTCTTTCTTTGTTGTGTATATATTTATATGTTTTAACCTATTTTTGTCTTCCTCTTCCCCATATTTATATTCGGGATGTAGGTAGTGGTTAATTATACAATTTAAAAAAAATCAGGTTTACTAAGGTATAGTTTAGTATTAATATTTATCCTTTATAGGTGCACAGCTCAATGAATTTTGACAAGTTTACAGTCAAAAACATTATCACAATCAAGATAGCAAGCATTTCCTTTATCTCCCAAGTTTCTTCCTGCCCCTATGAAGCTAATTTTCTCTCCCAGCAACCAAGCCTTGGCAACCACTGATCTGAATTCTGACCCTATAATTTTGCCTTTTGCAAAATGCCATAGATAGGGACTTGTACACTATGTACTCCTTTGTGTCTAGCATCTTTCACTTGGCATAGAATATTTTTAAATGAGAGAAATGCTTTAAGAAATAAAAGTGAAATCACACTAGGAGAGAACAAGAGGCCCAAAATGGAGCACAGAGAAATAAGTTAAAAAATTCTAAAGAAGAAACAGAGAGATTCAAGATGGCGGTGTGAGAGGTGAGACAGAGACCTCCTCCCAAAACCACAAATACTACAAAAATATAGTTAATACAACTAGCCCTAAAACAGCAACAGGAAAGAAGGCTGCACCAGACAGCATACAGACCTCATGAACAGAGCAGACCTCAAGGAACAGGGTAATGTACAAAAGCCTAAATTCGGCAGGACCCGAGCCCTTCCCCCACCCCAGCTCACCAGAGGAAGGAAGAGAAATGGACCGGGCAGTGGGTAGAGGTCTGGGACTACTGAACACCTAGTCCTGGAGGTCTGCTTTGCGAGCAGAATCCTACACTGTGTGGTGCTCTGGAGGTTGGGGACCAGGGACAGGCTGAGTGCCTGAGAGACTGACATTCCATTTGTGGAGGATGGGATTTACACCCGGCCGCTCTGGGACAAGGGAAAGGCAGGCAGTCTGAGAGGCTTCCTAGCAGCAAGAGGGATGCTGAAGGGGCGGGGTTTGCACGGAGCTTGCTGCACGGGGGAGGGGAGAGCTGGACAAGGTTGTCTGGGTGCGCTCGGCCCAGATGGTTGGGAACTTTGAGGAGCTTCAGGCGCTCCATCCCCCTGGCGATGTGCTAGGCTCTAAGGCCCCCCCACTCTGACACGCAGCCTGCTGTGCCTTCCTCCTGGCCTTCCAGCACCGGCTCGCAAACCGGCAGTCACTGCGTTGGTGTCAGGCCAGTCAAAGGGAGGCCCTGCCTACAGCAGCTAGAGATGCTGAGCACAGAGGCTTACACCGGTGTGCTTGGCCCACTGGCTGTGATGCAGGATACAGGCACCGCAGACAGGAATCAGGAAACATATCTTTCCTCCCCCCAGGCACAAGCTCCACTCCCCAATGACCCCTAACCTCACTCTAGGGGCTGAGCAGCTCCAGAAACTGGAGCTTCTGGGCACACAGAAATATGAAATGTCAAAAGAATGTGGTTCAGACCAAAATCTCACAAACCCCAGAAAAAGGGCCAGATGAAACTGAGCTCACCAATCTTCCAGAAAAAGAGTTCAAAATAAAAATCATAAACACGCTTATGGAGGTACAGAAAAATAGTCAAGAACTCAGGAACGAATTTAAGATGGAGATTCAATCATTAAGAAATTCCATATACGAAATAAAACAAACAATGGAGGGGTTTAAAAGCAGATTAGATGAAGAAGAGACGGTAAATGGAATAGAAATTAGAGAAGAAGAATACAAAGAAGCTGAGGCACAGAGAGAAAAAAGAATCTCTAAGAATGAAAGAATATTGAGAGAAATGTGTGACCAATCCAAACGGAACAATATTCGCATTATAGGGGTACCAGAAGAAGGGAGAGAAAAAGGGATAGAAAGTGTCATTGAGGAGGTAATTGCTGAAAACTTCCCCAGTCTGGGGAAGGAGATAGTCTCTCAAGCCATGGAGGTACACAGATCTTCCAACACAAGGACCCAAGGAAGACAACATTAAGACATATAATTAAAATGGCAACAAGGATCAAGGATTAGGACAGACTATTAAAAGCAGCTGGAGAGAGAAAAAAGATCACATACAAAGGAAAACCCAGCAGGCTATCATCAGATTTCGAACAGAAACCTTACAGGCCAGAAGGGAGCGGCATGATGTATTTAATGCAATGAAGCAGAAGAGCCTTAAACCAAGATTACTCTACCTGGAAAGGTTACCATTTAAATTTGAAGGGGGGATTAAAAGATTTTCAGATAAGCAAAAGCTGAGAGAATTTACCTCCCATAAACCACTTCTACAGTGCATTTTGGAGGAACTCCTATAGATGGAAGGATTCCTAAAGCTAAATAGATGTCATCCAAGGGATAGACAAAGAGTAAAGAATATGATTCACAACATACAAAGAACAGAGGAGGAAGAAAAAGGAAAAAAAAAGAACCTTAAGGTTGTGCTTGTAATAGCATACAAAGTGAGTTAAATTAGACTCTTAGATAGTAAGGGAATTACCCTTGAATCTTTGGTAACCATGGATATATAGCCTGCAATGGCAATAAGTACATACCTATCAATAATCACCTAAATGTAAATGGTTTGAATGCAACAATCAAAAGACAAATGGCTAAAAAAACAAGACCCATCTATATGCTGCCTACAAGAGACTCACTTCAAACCCAAACATATACACAGACTGAAAGTAAAGGGATGGAAAAAGATATTTCATGCAACTAATAGGGAGAAAAAAGCAGGAGTTGCAGTACTTGTATCAGACAAAATAGACTTCAAAACAAAGAAAGTAACAGAGACAAAGAAGGCCATTACATAATTATAAAAGGGTCAGTCCAACAAGAGGATATAATCATTATAAATAACTATGCACGCAACATAGGAGCACCTATATATGTGAAACAAATACTAACACTATTAAAGGGGGAAATAGAATGCAATGCATTCATTTTAGGAGACTTCAACACAGCACTCACTCCAAAGGACAGATCAACCAGACAGAATAAGTAAGAGACAGAGGCACTGAATAACGTATTAGAACAGATGGATGTAACGGAAATCTACAGAACACTCCAGACAGAAGCAACAGGATACACAGTCTTCTCAAGTGCACATGGAACATTTTCAAGTATAGATCATACAGTAGGCCACAAAAAGAACCTCAGTAAATTCAAAAGGATTGAAACTGTACCAACCAGCTTCTCAGATCACAAAGGTATGAAACTAGAAGAAATAAATTACACAAAGATAATGAAAAAGCCCACAAACACATGGAGGCTTAATCACATGTTCCTAAGTAATCAATGGATCAATGACCAAATAAAAACAGAGATCAAGCAATATATGGAGACAAATGACAACAATAATTCAACACCACAAAATCTGTGGGATGCAGCAAAGGAGGGGTTAAGAGGGAAGTATATTGTAATACAGGCCTACCTCAGGAAAGAACAACAATCCCAAATGAACAGTCTAAACTCACAATTAATGAAACTAGAAAAGGAAGAACAAATGAGGCCCAAAGTCAGTAGAAGAAGGGACATAAAAAAGATTAAAGCAGAAATAAATAAAATTGAGAAGAATAAAACAACAGAAAGAATCAATGAAAGCAGGAGCTTGTTCTTTGAGAAAATAAACAAAATAGATAAACCCATAGCCAGACTTCTCAATAAAAACAGAGTCTACACACATAAACAGAATTAGAAATGAGAAAGGAAAAATCACTATGGACACCACAGAAATACAAAGAATTACGAGAGAATACTATGAAAAATTATATGCTAACAAACTGAATAACCTAGAAGAAATGGACAACTTTGTAGAAAAATACAACCTTCCAAGCCTGATCCAGGAAGAAACAGAAAAATCTGAACAGACCAATTACAAGCAAAGAAATTGAACTGGTAATTAAAGAACTACCTAAGAACAAAACTCCTGGACCAGATGGTTTCACTGCCGAATTTTATCAAACATTTAGTGAAGACCTAATACCCTTCCTACTTAAAGTTTTCCAAAAAGTAGAAGAGGATGGAATACTCCCAAACTCATTCTAAGAGGCCAAAATCACTTCAATACCAAAACCAGGCCAAGACTCCACAAAAAAAGAAAATTACAGATGAATACCGCTGATGAACATAGATGCAAAAATAGAAAATAAAATATTAGCAAACCAAATTAAAAAATACATGAAAAAGATCATCCATCATGATCAACTGGGATTCATCCCAGGGATGCAAGGATGGTACAACATTAGAAAATCCATGAAAATCATACACTACATCAACAAAAAGGACAAAAACCACATGATCATTCTCCATAGATGCTGAAAAAGAATTTGACAAAATTAAACATCCATCCATGATAAAAACTCTCAACAAAATGGGTAGAGAGGGCAAGTACCTCAACAAAATAAAGGCCATATATGACAAACCCACAGCCAACATTATACTTAACAGCGAGAAGCTGAAAGCTTTTCCTTTAAGATCAGGAACAAGACAAGGATGCCCACTCTCACCACTTCTATTCAACATAGTTCTGGAGGTCCTAGCCACGGCAATCAGACAATACAAAGAAATAAAAGGTATCCAGATTGGCAAGGAAGAAGCCAAACTATCCCTGTTTGCAGATGACATGATATTGTACATAAAAAACCCTAAAGAATCCACTCCAAAACTACTAGATCTAATATCGGAATTCAGCAAACTTGCAGGATACAAAATTAATACACAGAAATCTGTTGCATTCCTATATACTAACGATGACCAAGCAGAAAGAGAAATCAGGAAAACAATTCCATTCACAATTCCATCAAAAAGAATAAAATACCTAGGAATAAACCTAACCAAGGAAGTGAAAAACCTATACCATGAAACTATAAGATACTCATTAGAGAAATTAAAGATACCAATAAATGGAAACACATCCCGTGCTTATGGATAGGAAGAATTAATATTGTAAAAATGGCCATCCTGCCTAAAGCAATCTACAGATTCAATGCTATCCCTATCAAAATACCAACAGCATTCTTCAACAAACTGGAACAAATAGTTCTAAAATTCATATGGAACAACCAAAGACCCCTGAATAGCCAAAGCAATCCTGAGAAGAAAGAGGAAAACAGGGGGGATCTCACTTCGCAACTTCAAGCTCTACTACAAAGCCACAGTAATCAAGACAATTTGGTACTGGCACAAGAACAGACCCACAGACCAGCAGAACAGAATTGAGAGTCCAGATATTAACCCAAACATATATGGTCAATCAATATATGATAAAGGAGCCATGGATATACAATGGGAAAATGACAGCCTCTTCAAGGCTGGCTGTTGTTGGCAAAACTGGACAGCTACATGTAAGAGAATGAAACTGGGTCACTTTTTAACCCCATACACAAAAGTAAATTCACAATGGATCAAAGACCTGAATGTAAGTCATGAAACCATAAAACTCTTAGAAAAAAACATAGGCAAAAATCTCTTGGACATAAACACAAACAACTTCTTCATGAACATATCTCCCAAGGCAAGGGAAACAAAAGTAAAAATAAACAAGTGGGACTGTATCAAGCTGAAAAGCTTCTGTACAGCAAAGGACACCATCAATAGAACAAAGAGACATACTACAGTATGGGAGAATATATTCATAAATAACATAACCAATAAGGGGTTGACATCCAAAATATATATATAAAAGAGCACGCACCTCAACAAAGAAACCTGAAATAATCCAATTAAAAAATGGGCAGAGGATCTGTACAGACCCTTCTCCAAAGAAAAAATTCAGGTGGCCAACAGGCACATGAAACGATGCTCCACATTGCTAATCATTAGAAAAATGCAAATTAAAACCACAATGAGGAGAGAATCATGGGAAGATGGCAACGTGAGTAGTTCAGAGGAAATCTCCTCCCCAAGACATATATATATTTATGAAAATACAATAAATACAACTATTCCTAAAAGAGACACCAGTGGATGCAGTACAACAGCCAGGATACATCTACATCTGCGAGAACTCAGCATCACATGAAGGGGGTATGATACAAGCCACGGCCAGGCGGGACCTGAACACTCCCCCACCCCAAAACCTGGCGGGAAGAAAGGAGTCGGAAGGGGAGGGAGTGAAAGCCCAGGACTGCTGAACAACCAGCTCTAGAAATCCGCACCCGGAGCGCAGACACAAGGTGCACGGGGTGCTGGATATTAGAGAAACGGAAAAGCAAAACCTGTGGGCAGGTCCCTGCAACCCGCGCCCCTGAGACAAAAGAAAAGCGAGTGCTTTCTGCAAGTCTTAAAGAGACAGGGACCCCATAGCTGGACGAAGTTGTTGCGGCACACAAAGCCAGCAGGGAATCTTGGGGAAACTTAGGCACGTTAAATCCCAGGGAGGCAGTGCAGCTCTGAAGCCCCTCATGGCACTAAGCAGTCTGCCAGTCGCTCCTCCAACTGGCACAGACCCCAACACACCGGCCCAGTAGCGGGAGAGTAGCAACGCGTGCCAGGGATGGCGGCGCCGGAAGAGAACGAGAGCAGATCCGTGCGCCAACGGCACCAGAGGAGAGCAGGAGAGGCTTGTGTGAGCCTGCAGCAGCGCGACCGAACAGCCCAGGTGCGGCTGGCATGCACTGGCAGCAGAAGAGCCAGAGGAGCCCGGTAGAGGCCCGCATGGGAGTGCCCCGCACACACCTGCAGCAGAGCCAGAGGGAGCAGGCGCGCTCCCAGCAGCCGACCAGAATCCCAGCCCAAGGCACAGCCACTCAGGCCAGATCCAAAGGCTGCTGCTGGCACAGAGCTGCATGGCAGGGTCGCCGCTACAACGGAGGAGCGCACCTGGCGTGCCTGCCACTCCGCATAGGGCTCCCCGCTGCTCTGACAGACACCCTGCCCACAGCAGCTTAGGGGACTAACCCAGTGGCTGCTCCAGGAGTGCGGGTAACCATCACAGGCAGCGGAGAAGGGCAAGGCATCCAGCAAGCAGGAAAGGACTTTCTTCTCCCAGCTGACACACCCGCAACCTGCCTACAGCCACTGCTATCACCATGAAAAGGCAAAAAAATTTGGTCCAGACCAAGATACTTCAAACAACACCTGAGAAAGGATCTGCAGAGGCAGACCTAACCAGTCTCCCTGAAAAAGAATTCAAAATAAAAATCATAAACATGCTGACAGAGCTGCAGAGAAATATGCAAGAGCAAAGGGATGAAGTCCGGAAGGAGATTCCAGATGTCCCGAGGGAGATTACAGAAGTGAAACAAACTCTGGAAGGATTTATAAGCAGAATTGGTAAGATGCAAGAGGCCACTGATGGACAGAAACCAGAGAACAGGAACGCATAGAAGCTGATGCAGAGAGAGATAAAATGATCTCCAGGAATGAAACAATATTAAGAGAACTGTGCGACCAATTCAAAAGGAACAATATCTGCATCATAGGAGTACCAGAAGAAGAAGAGAGAGAAAAAGGGATATAAAGTGTCTTTGAAGAAATAATTGCTGAAAACTTCCCCAACTTGGGGAGCAAAAGGCCTCTCAGACCACAGAAACACACAGAACTCCCATGACAAGGGACCCAAGGAGGGCAACACCAAGACACATAATAATTAAAATGGCAAAGATCAAACACAAGGACAGAGTATTAAAGGCAGCGAGAGAGAAAAAAAAGGTCACCTACAAAGGAAAACCCATCAGGCTATCATCAGACTTCTCAACAGAAACCTTACAGGCCAGAAGAGAATGGCATGATATATTTAATGCAATGAAACAGAAGGGCTTTGAACCAAGGATACTGTATCCAGCACGATTATCATTTAAATATGAAGGAGGGATTAAACAATTCCCAGACAAGCAAAAGTTGAGGGAATTTGCCTCCCACAAACCACCTCTACAGGGTATCTTAGAGGGACTGCTCTAGATGGGAGCACTCCTAAAAAGAGCACAGCACAAAACACCCAACATATGAAGAATGGAGGAGGAGGAAAAAGAAGGGAAAGAAATAATCATCAGACGGTGTTTATAACAGCTCAGTAAGTAAGTTAAGTCAGACAGTAAGGTAGTAAACAAGCTAACCCTGAACCTTTGGTAACCACGAATCTAAAGCCTGCAATGGCAATAAGTACATATCTTTCAATAATCACCCTAAATGTAAATGGAATGAATGCACCAATCAAAAGACACAGAGTAATAGAATGGATAAAAAAGCAAGACCCATCTATATGCTGCTTACAAGAGACTCACCTCAAACCCAAAGACATGCACAGACTAAAAGTCAAGGGATGGAAAAAGATATTTCATGCAAACAACAGGGAGAAAAAAGCAGGTGTTGCAGTACTAGTATCAGACAAAATAGACTTCAAAACAAAGAAAGTCACAAGAGATAAAGAAGGACATTACATAATGATAAAGGGCTCAGTCCAACAAGAGGATATAACCATTCTAAATATATATGCACCCAACACAGGAGCACCAGCATATGTGAAACAAATACTAACAGAATTAAAGGAGGAAACAGAATGAAATGCATTCATTTTGGAAAACTTTAACACACCACTCACTCCAAAGGACAGATACACCAGATAGAAAATAAGTAAGGACACAGAGGCACTGAACAACACACTAGAACAGATGGACCTAATAGACATCTATAGAACTCTACATCCAAAAGCAACAGGATACACATTCTTCTCAATTGCACATGGAACATTCTCCAGAATAGACCACATACTAGGCCACAAAAAGAACCTCAGTAAATTCCAAAAGATTGAAATCCTACATACCAACTTTTCAGACCACAAAGGTATAAAACTAGAAATAAATTGTACAAAGAAAGCAAAACGACTCACAAACACATGGAGGCTTAACAACATGCTCCTAAATAATCAACGGATCAATGACCAAATTAAAATGGAGATCCAGCAATATATGGAAACAAATGACAACAACAGAAAACCCCAACTTCTGTGGGACGCAGCAAAAGCAGTCTTAAGAGGAAAGTATATAGCAATCCAGAAATATTTAAAGAAGGAAGAACAATCCCAAATGAACAGTCTAATGTCACAATTATCGAAATTGGAAAAAGAACAACAAATGAGGCCTAAAGTCAGCAGACGGAGGGACATAATGAAGATCAGAGAAGAAATAAATAAAATCGAGAAGAATAAAACAATAGCAAAAATCAATGAAACCAAGAGCTGGTTCTTCAAGAAAATCAACAAAATAGATAAGCCTCTAGCCAGACTTATTAAGAGAAACAGAGAGTCAACACACATCAACAGAATCAGAAACAAGAAAGGAAAAATCACGAAGGACCCCACAGAAATACAAAGAATTATTAGAGACTACTATGAAAACCTATATGCTAACAAGCTGGAAAACCTAGGAGAAATGGACAACTTCCTAGAAAAATACAACCTTCCAAGACTGACCCATTAAGAAACAGAAAATCTAAACAGACCAATTACCAGCAAGAAAATTGAAGTGGTAATCAAAAAACTACCCAAGAACAAAACCCCCGGGCCAGATGGATTTACCTCGGAATTTTATCAGACATACAGAGAAGACATAATACCCATTCTCCTTAAAGTTTTCCAAAAAATAGAAGACGAAGGAATACTCCCAAACTCATGCTATGAAGCCAACATCACCCTAATACCAAAACCAGGCAAAGACCCCACCAAAAAAGAAAACTACAGACCAATATCCCTGATGAACGTAGATGCAAAAATACTCAACAAAATATTAGCAAACCGAATTCAAAAATACATTAAGAGGATCATACACCATGACCAAGTGGGATTCATCCCAGGGATGCAAGGATGGTACAACATTGGAAAATCCATCAACATCATCCACCACATCAACAAAAAGAAGGACAAAAACCACATGATTATCTCCATAGATGCTGAAAATGCATTCGACAAAATTCAACATCCATTCATGATAAAAACTCTCAACAAAATGGGCATAGAGGGCAAGTACCTCAACATAATAAAGGCCATATACGATAAACCCACAGCTAACATCATACTGAACAGCGAGAGGCTGAAAGCTTTTCCTCTGAGATCGGGAACAAGACAGGGATGCCCACTCTCCCCACTGTTATTCAACATAGTACTGGAGGTCCGAGCCATGGCAATCAGACAAAACAAAGAAATACAAGGAATCCAGATTGGTAAAGAAGAAGTCAAACTGTCACTATTTGCAGATGACATGATATTGTACATAAAAAACCCTAAAGACTCCAGTGCAAAACTACTAGAACTAATATCGGAATTCAGCAAAGTTGCAGGATACAAAATTTACACACAGAAATTTTGTTATATACACTATATATGTGTATATAATACATATATACACTAACACTAACAATGAACTATACACTATACACTAACAACAAACTAATAGAAAGAGAAATCAGGAAAAGAATTCCATTCACAATAGCATCAAAAATAATAAAATACCTAGGAATAAACCTAACCAAGGAAGTGAAAGACCTATACCCTGAAAACTACAAGACACTCTTAAGAGAAATTAAAGAGGTCACTAACAAATGGAAAATCATCCCATGCTCCTGGCTAGAAAGAATTAATATCGTCAAAATGGCCATCCTGCCCAAAGCAATATACAGATTCGATGTAATCCCTACCAAATTACCAACAGCATTCTTTAATGAACTGGAACAAATACTTCAAAAATTCATATGGAACCGCCAAAGACCCCTATTAGCCAAAGCAATCCTGAGAAGGAAGAATAAAGTGGGGAATTTGTTCCCCAACTTCAAGTTCTACTACAAAGCCACAGTAGTCAAGACAATTTGGTACTGGCACAAGAACAGAGCCACAGATCAGTGGAACAGAATAGAGACTCCAGACATTAACCCAAACATATATGGCCAATTAATATATGATAAAGGAGCCATGGACATACAGTGGGGAAATGACAGTCTCTTCAACAGATGGTGCTGGCAAAACTGGACAGCTACATGTAAGAGAATGAAACTGGATCTCTGCCTAACCCCATACACAAAAGTAAATTCGAAATGGATCAAAGACCTGAATGTAAGCCATGAAACCATAAAACTCTTAGAAAAAAACATAGGCAAAAATCTCATGGACATAAACATGAGTGACTTCTTCATGAACATATCTCCCTGGGCAAGGGAAGCAAAGGCAAAAATGAACAAGTGGGACTATATCAAGCTAAAAAGCTTCTGTACAGCAAAGGACACCATCAATAGAACAAAAAGGTAACCTACAGTATGGGAGAATATATTCATAAATGACAGATCTGATAAAGGGCTGACATCCAAAATATATAAAGAGCTCACACACCACAACAAACAAAAAGCAAATAATCCAAGTAAAAAATGGGCAGAGGAGCTGAATAGACAGTTCTCTAAAGAAGAAATCCAGATGGCCAACAGGCACATGAAAAGATGCTCCACATCGCTAATCATCAGAGAAATGCAAATTAAAACCACAATGAGATATCACCTTATACCAGTAAGGATCGCCATCATCGAATAGACAACAACAAATGTTGGCGAGGTTGTGGAGAAAGGGGAACCCTCCTACACTGCTGGTGGGAATGTAAATTAGTTCAACCATTGTGGAAATAAGTATGGAGGTTCCTCAGAATGCTCAAAATAGAAATACCATTTGACCCAGGAATTCCACTTCTAGGAATTTACCCTAAGAATGCAGCACTCCAGTTTGAAAAAGACAGATGCATCCCTCTGTTTATCGCTGCACTATTTACAGTAGCCAAGATATGGAAGCAACCTAAATGTCCATCAGTAGGTGAATGGATAAAGAAGATGTGGTACATATACACAATGGAATATTATTCAGCCATAAGAAAAAAACAGGTCCTACCATTCGCAACAACATGGATGGAGCTAGAGGGTATTATGCTCAGTGAAATAAGCCAGGCGGAGAAAGACAAGTACCAAATGTTTTCACTCATATGTGGAGTATAAGAACAAAGGAAAACTGAAGGAACAAAACAGCAGCAGAATCACAGAACCCAAGAATGGACTAACAGTTACCAAAGGGAAAGGGACTGGGGAGAATGGGTGGGAAGGGAGGGATAAGGGCAGGGAAAAAGAAAGAGGGCATTACAATTAGCATGTATAGTGCGTGGGGGGCACGGGGAGGGCTGTGCAAGACAGAGAGGACAAGGAGTGATTTTACAGCATCTTACTATGCAGATGGACAATGACTGTGAACGGGTATGTGGGGGGGACTTGGTGACGGGGGGAGCCTAGTAAACATAATGTTCTTCATGTAATTGTAGATTAATGATACCAAAAGAAAAAAGAAAAAAAGAAAAATTAATTTAAAAATTTAAAAAATAAAATGCCCAGTCACCTTTGAAAAAAAAAAAAAAAGATGAATCCAGAAAACAGAAACTGTAATAATTATATTAAAACCACCAACATGCAGGTAGCTTTCTTCTCTGTAAGATGCATCCATGCAATTAAAAAGTATTAACCCACTTCTCTTTTACTTTTCATATTAGAATTTCTAATGATCACATGTATGAAGTTTACTAAAACATAACTTTCACACATTCACACACACACACACACACACACACACACACACACACACACAAAGAAGACATAACAACCAAATGGAATATGTTATCCTTGTTTGAATTCTAGATTGAAAAAACATTCTGAGGACAATTGGACAACTGAGGTAATTTGAATAAAGTAGATATTAGTTGACATAAAAAAAAATGTCAACTTCCATACTATAAAAATGGAAACAAGGTATCAAGCACTGCGCCATTAGCAACACAACTTTTACAGCCTAAGCTAGAAAATGCAATATGATCTGTTACTGGACACAAGTGCACAATCTCAATTACTCAGAAGATTCTACCAAACAGAAAATGCATCAAGTGACTTTTTAAGAAACTGCAGGAATTGATTAACATGTCCAAAAACCTGCCACTTCTTCCAAAACAAAAAATAATTTCATAGGTCCCTTTTCATATGATGCATGAACATGAATTACATAAATTAATTTCAGGTCAGGAACACTCAAATCACACTAAACCTAAAATACAGTGTATAAAACCTTGTAAGTTAAATAAGTTAGTGAAATATTTCAGGTACGGAAATTTGATATCAATTTAATTTCAAACACTCAATATGAACTAAAGCTGAAAAGCATCTCTTTCTTCCTTCGGTATGTATTCCATATTCTTATGAAAACCATCGTGTACCTAGGTCTACAAATGTGGGTAAGTTCCATGCAAAACTCTCAAGGGACTTTAAAAAATGATATTCACGAGAATTACCGCAATTAGAAAATATTTACAATACATTCCAGCATTGTTAATAACTTTTTTATCTTAAGGGCGTCCAACGGATATGATGCTCCAAGTAAGAGTTGTTTTGTCAAACAATATTTAAATCAGCAGTGGTATATGACTAATCAGTGAGGCCGCCAGTTTCTCAACCTGCAGTGGTCTCGCAGGCAGTACCACCCGCCCCGCTACTCTGCGAAAAGGAAATACGCTTTCAAACGAATCGGAAACACACCTCTCAAGCTGGCACAGCGCTCATAGAGATAAAGTCGGTATTTTAAGTTCTGTGGGTCGCTGCTAATTGAAGTGCGAATTCAAAAAGAACGCTTCTCAAAATGAGATTCTGAAAGAGGTCTGCAAAAAAGCCCGGACAGAAAGCTTCGTCGTCAGTTTTGTTCAGATGACCGCAGTGTCCTGGTCCGTCCGGCTTTGCCCTCTTGCTTCTGCCGGCAGCTTCCTGGACTTCAGTGCTTAGACAGCAGGCTCCAGCACCCAGGACAGGCGCACCGCCGGAGAGGGTCCTTATGCTCGACGCCAGCAGAGAGCCCCCCAAAGAGAGCCCCCCACCGTGCTTGCCCCGGAGCAGAAACCCCCCGAGAAGGGATTACGCAGGGTGCGAGCCAAGGCCGAGCTCCAGCACCACCATCCACCGCAGACCGCAGACCTGCATCCTGCACGCAGCTGACCACCAACCAGAGTGTGCAGGGTGAGGCGTGCAAGGGGTGCAGGGAGTGCAGGACAGGGTTTGAAGGAGCAGAGCCCTTCCCCAAGGAAAATTCCTGCCGCTTGGTGCATTGCTGAGCCGTGGGAGCAGGCCTGGCTCTGGGGCATGAAGTCCACCGTTGCCCAGGCCCTGTGACACTCACCACAGACCCATAGGCGCCGGAGCCCACCGGGGACAGATTCTGGTAACAATCGGGTACCTCCCAGATTGTCTTGTTAAATTCCTGCCGGTAGAAAGTGGGCCTCTCCTGAGACATCTTCCAGCGGCAGCCGCAGGAAGAGGAGGTGGCCCTGAGGGGCCCCACCTGCTCCCGCACCCACTCCCAGGAGCCCTGTCGCCTGCCCTGCGGGACGGGGACCCTGCTCAGGCCGCCCGCGCAAGTGCGGCAGCCGAGACCCCGCCGACTCCCGCGTGCGCGACCCCTGTCAACCGCAGCGCCTGGAAGCGCCTTAGAGGCCGGGGCGAGCTCTGCGATGGGCAGGGACGCGATCCGGGGCTCAAGGCTGCTCCCGACACCCTCTCTCTGCACCCTCTCCCTGACCACGCCGACTTCTGGGTGCGGCGGGGGGCTACGGCTGCAGCTGCAGCGTTCGTCAAGGTTCTAGTGATCGCTGTCCCAGAGCCAGCAAACAGGAGCCTCCCGCAGTACTCTCGCGAGAACAGCTCCCGGACTCTCCGCCAGCCGAGATTTTACCCAATATGGAACCTGCCCACGGGAGGGGGCTTGGTGAGAGTAGAGGACGGGAGGATCAGTTCTCGCGACACGAGGGCAACAGCTGGAGACCAGAGGCAGGAACTCCCAGTGCCTGTTCTTGAGCGCGCGAAGGCGGACCCGGGAAGCGGTGGATGAGCAGGTGCCACACTCCGCGCGCGCCCCGCCGTGGTCGGCAGGGCAAATGTCTGGTTCTCTCGTGGAAAACGACTGCGACAAACTGGGTGTCAGGGAAAAGAGCCAAAAGGTCTTTGAACTGCGCGTGGTTGTCAGCAGCCAAGGACCTGCTTAGGGAGCCGCCAATTTCCAAGAAATACCTGCATAAAAAAAAAGAAAGGTTCCAACCAGAGAGCCGTTGCATTATCATCTACCCAAGGACGTAAGGCTTTCTCTTCCGAATTCTCACGAAATCTGTCCCCAAAGCAAATACCAGCCCTGCATTAAGGCTGTGGTTTTCCACCCAAACTCTCCTAGTAGTTCTCCAACTTCTACGTGCAGAAGAATCACTTTAGGAGTTTCAAATGCAGATAACCAGGAGCCACAGGGAATCTAATTTTTTAGGTCTGGGATAGGCACCAAAAATGTACGTTTTTACGACACACCTCAGTTCTGATTGAGGAGTCTCTGATATCTCCCTTTGATGCATTTTTAGAACCATTACTCCAAGGGTTTGAAACTGACGTCTGCCCTCTAGAACTTCCAGTGAAGAGGATTTTAAGCATTTAAGTCATGCCTCTCAGAGAAAGAAGGAAAGAACAGGGCAGAGAGTGGTTTTCTGGCGTTGTTGCATAAGGGTTAGTCGGTTGACCTTTCTTAGACCTCAAATCCAGTTTATGCAAAAGAGAATTCCTGCCTTACATCCCCACATAATAGAGTCATTTGTAGAGCTGAAAGAGGTAGTAAATGTGAATGGGCAGAGTATTATAACTCCATACATAACCCCAGCTCTCTCACCAACTTGTTCTTATGCTAGAGCTTGTTACAGTTAAGTAGAAGAATTGCACCGTATCTTATTCTGTCAGTTGTTTTCTTTTAGAAATAACTATGTCCAAGCCAGGACACTTCTAGTCATTTCCCATGACTGTTTTCTTTTGTGTTACGCATCACTTGGAGTGCTCAGCCTTTGCTTATCTTGTAACCCAGCACTTAGCTCGTTGCCTAGAACATAAAAGATACCGAATAAATATTTGCTGAACAAATTATGAACAATGACCATGAACTCAATTTAGGTGTTGGTGCAGTATCCTCAGTTCTCTTGAAGGAAAAATAAAGTCCAAAACCAGGGTTAGGGGTGGGTGGAGAGCTTTTTTTGGACTCAGTGTGGCTTAGCCTGGATTCTCTTTCTGCTTGAAAATGTTCCAAGCCAACTTGCAGGTTAGGGGGCTTTCTGAGATGCAGTAGAGGTTGAAGGAGGAAGTGAGAGCAAAAAGGTAACTGAAGAAATGGGAGGGATTGGGGAATCAAGTTGAAGAGTGGATGGATACAAAGGAGGAAACTTGGAAGTAGGGATCCTAAGAAATTCATATATTCATTGAACAAATTGGGGTGATGAAGTGAACAGTACATTCACTCCCTCATTCAACAAATGTGAATTGAATGCTCACCGGTGCCAAACACTTCTAATGAAAAGGTGATTAAAACATAGACACAGTTGCTGCCTACATGGAGCTTACAGTTAACAGCAGGGCAATCATTCAATCATCCAGCACAAATTTATTAGGCACTTGACGTATCTGTCACATTGTTTTAGGCACTGATGATATACAGCAGTTAATGAAAGAGAGAAAAATCCCTGTCCTTATGGTGGTGAGACAAGTTACAAAAGGAATAGGTAAAGCAACTAATATGTTAGACATAATACAGTAATCAAGTAAGTGTAAAACTGCAACTGGGTCAGGCAGGAATGCAAGGCGCGATGAGAGAGTGGCAGGAACTGAGCTTCAGAAGGAGGAGGTTGGGGCATAAGGGGGCGGGCAGAGCAGGAGACCTAGGCAGGAGAGTGTCCGTCAGTGGGAGCAGCCAAGCTTGTGGGGCAGAGAGGTAGGGTGGGAGACGTGGGTGACCCTCCAGCCTCCGTTTCCTCATGGATCTTCCGACCCAACTTGGTCTTCAGGAGACGTAAGGGAATTGTCGTACGTGAAGTGCGGGGAGCGGGGCCTGGCCTCAAGGAGGCCCTCAATCAGGAGTAGCCAAGCCTCGAAGAAACGCGGCCTGGGTGGCACGGGTAAGGGGCTTCCACAACCCAGATACCCATGGTCCCCTTCCCCGTTCGCACTCTCGTCCCCCGCCCGCCCGAACGCCCGCGGCCTCGGTGCAACGGCTCGGGAACCGCCGGCGTCCGGGTCAACGGCGCCACCAGCCGGGCCTGAGCTGCGCGCGGCTGCAGGGCCCGCACTCCCAGCCCCGCCGGGGAATTAGGTGAGCGGCGGCGGGGAAGGCGCTCCGGTGATCGCGGCTGCAGGTTTGAGCGACCTGGCCCGGAGAGTCCCCAGCGCCGGCGTCCGGGTGCGAGGGACCGGCCCCTCGTTACACGTCCAAGTTCCCGGGCGGGGACTGCGTCTGTCCTCGGCAGGGCCAGGCCTGTCGCAGGGGCACAGTGTTGGTCCAATGAAGGAAAGTTGATTGTCCCTGGGAATTTCTCTCTCTGAGGTTTCTCTTCTTTTGAAACGCCGCGTGGAATGGCGGTGACAAGAGGCAGTGTGTGCGTTTTGCAAGCTGAATCCTTTCAAACTCGTTCCTGGGAGCTCTCACTTGCTCTAGAACAAGTCGGGTGCTGGAGGCCCACCCGACGACCCCATCCATCCCCTCCGGAGGCGTGAGTGGCCAGGCGTGCCTCATACTTTCAGACCTCACTGCTTTCGTTCATTTTGTTCCTTCTCATTGAGCCCCCACTTCTACCTGCCCTGGCCCCTTAGTCCTTCTATCAAGTCCTATTTGTGTACCAGTGTTCCTTTGCGAAGCCTTCTCCAGCATCCCCATCCCAGTAGCAATGAGTTTCTCTCCCAACACACCCCACTGATAATAACCGCCAAAGGGCTGTTGATTCTGATGGAATTACAAATGCTTATTTTGAAATTGTGGAAGTGAGTTTTACCTTCCCTTGATTATAGTGAACATGTGATGGGTGAGTATATCAGGGAAAAGATATTTTTGCAACTAAACTAAGGGTCAGGATTTCACATCTGTTGGGTCAATAGTCAGAAAATTACATTGCATTTATATTTTTTGTTCTTGGCTTTTAAAATAGTTTCACTACATTGTGTAAGTGAATCAATGGATGGCTGCACAGATAGGGGTATGGGGGATGGAGGAGCTAGGTCAAAAAGGTGAATATGTTAACAGTGCCCCCAAACTGAGCACTGAAAGACTGACTAAAGATAAGTGGCTGTATTTACAGTGGTCCTCATTCTTTTTTGTGATCAGAATCTGCTCAAGGGCTTCTTCAAACAGACTGAACAGACTGCTGGCCTATTCTGAGTTTCTGATTAATCAGGTCTTGCTAAGAGAGGCCTGAGAATCTGCATTTCTAACAAGTTTCCAGATGAGCCTGATGCTATTTGTGTTGGGGACTAAGTGTGATCTACAGAGATTAAACCAATTTCTGTTATTTAGTAATGAATCCAGATACCCCAACTTATGCCACGTTTGTAAAATAAGAAAATGAAACCTCAAGTAGTCCAGACCCACGGCCTACCAACCTAAGTATTTTGTCTGATAGGAGGAAGCATCAGGGAATTGTTTTCTAAGTGGACATTTTTCTTCAAGATTATGAATAGAGTTTAGCATGCTGATCACACTGTGTGCAGAGGCCCCATCACACTGATGTCTTCAGGAGTAAGTCACAGAGACTCCCTATTGTGTTGTGTCTCAGTAGAAAGATCGTGATCCCATCAGTGTAGTTTGAATTGTTTTTTCTGAAATGCATTACCTTCTCTACATCAAGGTACATCTGCTGCTCCTCAGCAGGAGCTTCTAGCCATCATACCTTGTTAGGAAGGGTCCCACTAGTTCATGAAAATGAACCGTAAGATTTCCATGAAATCAGGAAAGACATAATTGAGCTGGAGGAATTCTAGAGAGGGCAACTAAAAACAATAGCAATAATAATAATAAGGAAATAATGTTTTCCTTTGCTGCCTTTAGCCTGTCATATGATGGGCAGCTTCCTACCTGCCCCTCCTCGCTATCCTCACTGTGACCCCACGAGTTCCACCGTGTTTCTGTCTCCTAGATCACCATAATAGTAACGGTCCCCAGTTGGCCTTTATGCCTCAGTCTCTCATACCTCCTGCACAATCCAAAAGAACTTGCTGTGATGGTGGAAATGCTTCATTCCTCCGCTGTCGCTAAAGCAGCCCCTGCCACGTGTGACTGCTGAGCAGTTGAAATGTAGCTAGTACAACCTAGGAACTGAGTTTTTCATTTTATTTAATTTTAATTAAGTTCAGTTTGCATACCCACAGGTTGCCAGTGGCTACCATACTGGATTGCACAGCTCTAGACCATACCACTGACACAATTTGTCTTCCCAATGCACATTTCTGCATGTCTCCACTACTGCTTAAATATTTTAAATAGCTGAAAAGTCCAGGTTCAACCCAGCATTCGAGAACTTTCAGGATAGGCCTCAATCTCCTTTTGTGGGCTCACTACTGACTTTACTCAGATCTTTTGAATTACTTGCCTTACATTATCTCTAATTTTATCCTGTTCTCTTCTGGAAATAACTTATACTTCCTTCTACCCCCAATTTAGACAAAGTAGAGCTCAAATCACATCTTCCTCCTCCCTCTAGGTTAAGATTATTAATCCCACTTTGTAGGATATCACATGATATTCATATATGGCATCTCTATTTTGGAATCAGAAAGACCAGGTTCAAATTCTGGCTCTGCTATTTAATTGTTGTATGAATCTGAGGAACTCACTAAAGTCATCAGTAAAATTAGTATAATCATTATCAGGAAAATAGTATCTCTCTTGAGATAATGTATGTGAAGCATCTGCCATATATCAGGGCAGTAATAAATGTTAATTCCTGTCTTTCCCACTTCTACAGTCTCACAGCACTTATTCTGGTGTTTCTATTCTCCCAAATTATAGAGTCTTTGTTCTTCTGTATGCCCAGAGCACTTAGAATTCAGCACTGTTTGTGGAACACTAAATTAATTGACCATATTGGGAGAAATAGCTTCCTTCAGTTGGAAACAAAAAGTGTGTATGATAGAAAAATTGTGAAAATAAGAGTGAACAAACTTACCAAATCTTAGTCTAGTAGATGGTCCACCTCTTAAACTATCAATGATGAAGACTGAAGACAATAAAATGAAATGTTGCTTTCCATAAGTGAACTAATGGGATATAGTACTTCCAAAGGGTGGGACAACAGGAAATATAAATATTTCAGCTTTGAAAGACTTAGAGAAATTCTTGGGGGATGAACTATAATTTGCAATGGGAGGAGATGAGTATATTTTGTTTTCAACAACAAGGGCCTTGGTACAGAGGTCACACGCTGGTGGTCCACAGACTGAATCTGGCCTGCAGAAGTGTTTTGTTAGATATGTACTGTGTTTTTCAAAATAGGTAATGTGACTGGCAACATTTAAAAGTCAGAAGATTTGGGGCTGGGGCGGAAGATGGCGGCGTGAGTAGAGCAGCGGAAATCTCCTCCCAAAACCACATATATCTATGAAAATATAACAAAGACAACCCTTCCTAGAATAAAGACCAGAGGACACAGGACAATATCCAGACCATATCCGCACCTGAGAGAACCCAGCGCCTCGCGAAGGGGGTAAGATAAAAGCCCCGGCCCGGCGGGAGTCGAGCGCCCATCCCCCCAACTCCTGGCGGGAGAAGAATAGGCAGAGCGGGAGGGAGACGGAGCCCAGGACTGCCGAACACCCAGCACCAGCCATCCGGGCCAGAGTGCAGGGCCCTGGATACTAGGAAAACAGGGCAGCAAGAACAGTGAGCGGGCACCGGTGGCCTGGCGCTGGAGGACACCAGAAAAACGAGCAACCATTTTTTTTTTTTTTTGCGGTTTTGTTTTGGTGAGCGCTTTTTGGAAGTCTTAAAGGGATAGGGAACCCAATACTAGGGAAACAGGGCAGCAAGACCAGTGAGCAGATGCCTGAGACTGGCGCCGGAGAATAAAGAAAAACGAGCGGCCACCTTTTTTTTTTTTTTTTTAAATTAAAAAAAAATTTTTTTTTTAATTTAATTTTTTTTTTCTTTTTTTTGTGGTCGTTGTTTTGTTTTGGCGGGTGCTTTTTGGAAGTCTTAAAGTGGCAGGGCCGGACACTTAATCCAGAGGTAGGGAATCCGGGGATCTCTGGGCACCCTAACCCCTGGGCTGCAGGGAGCAGGGAGGCCCCTTACGGAGATAAATAGCCTCCCAGCAGCTCCTGCTCCAACGCGACTCCACCATTTTGGAGTAGCTGCCCGAGCCAGGCCACGCCCACAGCAACAGCGGAGATTAACTCCATAGCAGCCGGGCAGGAAGCAGAAACCCTGTCGGCACGCAGCTGCGCAGCACAAGCCACTAGAGGTTGCTGTTCTCCCAGAAGAGGAGGGCCACAAACCAACAAGAAGGGAAGTCCTTCCAGCCATCACTCGTGCCAGCTCTGCAAACTATTCCTATCACCATGAAAAGGCAAAGCTACAGGGAGACAAAGATCACAGAGACAACACCAGAGAAGGAGACAGACCTAACCAGTCTTCCTGACAAAGAATTCAAAATAAGAATCATAAACATGCTGACAGAGATGCAGAGAAACACGCAAGAGAAATGGGATGAAGTCCGGAGGGAGATCACAGATGCCAGAAAGGAGATCGCAGAAATGAAACAAACTCTGGAAGGGTTTATAAGCAGAATGGATAGGATGCAAGAGGCCATTGATGGAATTGAAACCAGAGAAGAGGAACGCATAGAAGCTGACATAGAGAGAGATAAAAGGATCTCCAGGGATGAAACAATGTTAAGAGAATTGTGTGACCAATCCAAAAGGAACAATATCCGTATTATAGGGGTTCCAGAAGAAGAAGAGAGAGGAAAAGAGATGGAAAGAATCTTAGAAGAAATAATTGCTGAAAACTTCCCCAAACTGGGGGAGGAAATAGTCGAACAGACCACGGAAATACACAGAACCCCCAACAGAAAGGATCCAAGGAGGACAACACCAAGACACATAATAATTAAAATGGCAAAGATCAAGGACAAGGAAAGACTTTTAAAGGCAGCTAGAGAGAAAAAGGTCACCTATAAAGGAAAACCCATCAGGCTAACATCAGACTTCTCGACAGAAACCCTACAGGCCAGAAGAGAATGGCATGATATATTTAATACAATGAAACAGAAGGGCCTTGAACCAAGGATACTGTATCCAGCAGGACTATCATTCAAATATGACAGTGGGATTAAACAATTCCCAGACAAACAAAAGCTGAGGGAATTTGCTTCCCACAAACCACCTCTACAGGACATCTTACAGGGACTGCTCTAGATGGGAGCACTCCTAGAAAGAGCACAGCACAAAACACCCAACATATGAAGAATTGAGGAGGAGGAATAAGAAGGGAGAGAAGAAAAGAATCTCCAGACAGTGTATATAACACCTCAATAAGCCAGCTAAGTTAGGCAGTAAGATACTAAAGAGGCTAACCTTGAACATTCGGTAACCACCAATTTAAAGCCTGCAATGGCAATAAGTACATATCTTTCAATAGTCACCCTAAATGTTAATGGGCTGAATGCAAAAATCAAAAGACATGGAGTAATAGAATGGATAAAAAAGCAAGACCCATCTATATGCTGCTTACAAGAAACTCACCTCAAACCCAAAGACATGTACAGACTAAAAGTCAAGGGATGGAAAAACATATTTCAAGCAAACAACAGCGAGAAGAAAGCAGGGTTGCAGTACTAATATCTGACAAAATAGACTTCAAAACAAAGAAAGTAACAAGAGATAAAGAAGGACACTACATAATGATAAAGGGCTCAGTCCAACAAGAGGCTATAACCATTCTAAATATATATGCACCCAACACAGGAGCACCAGCATATGTGAAACAAATACTAACAGAACTAAAGGGGGAAATAGACTGTAATGCATTCATTCTAGGAGACTTCAACACACCACTCACCCCAAAGGATAGATCCACTGGGCAGAAAATAAGTAAGGACACGGAAGCACTGAACACCACAGTAGAGCAGATGGACCTAATAGACATCTATAGAACTCTACATCGAAAAGCAACAGGATACACATTCTTCTCAAGTGCACATGGAACATTCTCCAGAATAGACCACATACTAGGCCACAAAAAGAGCCTCAGAAAATTCCAAAAGATTGAAATCCTACCAACCAACTTTCCAGACCACAAAGACATAAAACTAGAAATAAACTGTACAAAGAAAGCAAAGAGGCTCACAAACACATGGAGGCTTAACAACACGCTCCTAAATAATCAATGGATCAATGACCAAATCAAAATGGAGATCCAGCAATATATGGAAACAAATGACAACAACAACACTAAGCCCCAACTTCTGTGGGACGCAGCAAAAGCAGTCTTAAGAGGAAAGTATATAGCAATCCAAGCATATTTAAAAAAGGAAGAACAATCCCAAATGAATGGTCTAATGTCACAATTATCGAAATTGGAAAAAGAAGAACAAATGAGGGCTGAGGTCAGCAGAAGGAGGGACATAATAAAGATCAGAGAAGAACTAAATAAAATTGAGAAGAGTAAAACAATAGCAAAAATCAATGAAACCAAGAGCTGGTTCTTCGAGAAAATAAACAAAATAGATAAGCCTCTAGCCAGACTTATTAAGAAGAAAAGAGAGTCAACACAAATCAACAGTATCAGAAACGAGAAAGGAAAAATCACGACGGACCCCACAGAAATTCAAAGAATTATTAGAGACTACTATGAAAACCTATATGCTAACAAGTTGGGAAACCTAGGAGAAATGGACAACTTCCTAGAAAAATACAACCTTCCACAATTGACCCAGAAAGAAACAGAAAATCTAAACAGACCAATTACCAGCAACGAAATTGAAGTGGTAATCAAAAAACTACCAAAGAACAAAACCCCCAGGCCAGATGAATTTACCTCGGAATTTTATCAGACATACAGGGAAGACATAATACCCATTCTCCTTAAAGTTTTCCAAAAAATAGAGGAGGAGGGGATACTCCCAAGCTCATTCTATGAAGCTAACATCACCCTAATACCAAAACCAGGCAAAGACCCCACCAAAAAGAAAACTACAGACCAATATCCCTGATGAACGTAGATGCAAAAATACTCAACAAAATATTAGCAAACCGAATTCAAAAATACATCAAAAGGATCATACACCATGACCAAGTGGGATTCATCCCAGGGATGCAAGGATGGTACAACATTCGAAAGTCCATCAACATCACCTACCACATCAACAAAAAGAAGGACAAAAACCACATGATCATCTCCATAGATGCTGAAAATGCATTCGACAAAGTTCAACATCTATTCATGATAAAAACTCTCAACAAAATGGGAATAGAGTGCAAGTACCTCAACATAATAAAGGCCATCTATGATAAACCCACAGCCAACATATTGAACAGCGAGAAGCTGAAAGCATTTCCTCTGAGATCGGGAACTAGACAGGGATGCCCACTCTCTCCACTGTTATTTAACATAGTACTGGAGGTCCTAGCCATGGCAATCAGACAAAACAAAGAAATACAAGGAATCCAGTTTGGTAAAGAAGAAGTTAAACTGTCACTATTTGCAGATGACATGATACTGTACATTAAAAACCCAAAAGACTCCACCCCAAAACTAGTAGAACTGATATCGGAATACAGCAAAGTTGCAGGAAACAAAATCAACACACAGAAATCTGTGGCTTTCCTATACACTAACAATGAACCAACAGAAAGAGAAATCAGGAAAACAACTCCATTCACAATTGCATCAAAAAAAATAAAATACCTAGGAACGAACCTAACCAAAGAAGTGAAAGACTTATACTCTGAAAACTACAAGTCACTCTTAAGAGAAATTAAAGGGGACACTAACAGATGGAAACTCATCCCATGCTCGTGGCTAGGAAGAATTAATATCGTCAAAATGGCCATCCTGCCCAAAGCAATATACAGATTTGATGCAATCCCTATGAAACTACCAGCAACATTCTTCAATGAACTGGAACAAATAATTCAAAAATTCATATGGAACCACCAAAGACCCCGAATAGCCAAAGCAATCCTGAGAAAGAAGAATAAAGTAGGGGGGATCTCACTCCCCAACTTCAAGCTCTACTGTAAAGCCGTAGTAATCAAGACAATTTGGTACTGGCACAAGAGCAGAGCCACAGACCAATGGAACAGACTAGAGACTCCAGACATTAACCCAGACATATATGGTCAATTAATATTTGATAAAGGAGCCATGGATATACAATGGTGAAATGACAGTCTCTTCAACAGATGGTGCTGGCAAAATTGGACAGCTACATGTAGGAGAATGAAACTGGACCATTGTCTAACCCCATATACAAAAGTAAACTCAAAATGGATCAAAGACCTGAATGTAAGTCATGAAACCATTAAACTCTTGGAAGAAAACATAGGCAAAAACCTCTTAGACATAAACATGAGTGACCTCTTCTTGAACATATCTCCCCGGGCAAGGAAAACAACAGCAAAAATGAATAAGTGGGACTATATTAAGCTGAAAAGCTTCTGTACAGTGAAAGACACCATGAATAGAATAAAAAGGAACCCTACAGTATGGGAGAATATATTTGAAAATGAGACATCCGATACAGGCTTGACGTCCTGAATATATAAAGAGCTCACACGCCTCAACAAACAAAAAACAAATAACCCAATTAAAAAATGGGCAGAGGAACTGAACAGACAGTTCTCCAAAAAAGAAATACAGATGGCCAACAGACACATGAAAAGATGCTCCACATCGCTAGTCATCAGGGAAATGCAAATTAAAACTACAATGAGGTATCACCTCACACCAGTAAGGATGGCTGCCATCCAAAAGACAAACAGCAACAAATGTTGGCAAGGCTGTGGAGAAAGGGGAACCCTCCTACACTGCTGGTGGGAATGTAAGTTAGTTCAACCATTGTGGAAAGCAGTATGGAGGTACATCAAAATGCTCAAAACAGACCTACCATTTGACCCAGGAATTGCACTCCTAGGAATTTACCCTAAGAATGCAGCAATCAAGTATGAGAAAGATCAGTGAACCCCTATGTTTATTGCAGCACTATTTACAATAGCCAAGAATTGGAAGCAACCTAAATATCCATCAATAGATGAATGGATAAAGAAGATGTGGTACATATACACAATGGAATACTACTCAGCCATAAGAAAAGGGCAAATCCTACCATTTGCAGCAACATGGATGGAGCTAGAGGGTATTATGCTCAGTGAAACAAGCCAAGCGGAGAAAGAGAAATACCAAATGATTTCACTCATCTGTGGAATGTAAGAACAAAGGAAAAACTGAAGGAACAGAACAGCAGCAGAATCACAGAACTCAAGAATGGACTAACAGGTACCAAAGGGAAAGGGACTGGGGAGGATGTGTGGGTAGGGAGGGAGAAGGGGGGTAGAAGTAGGGGGGTATTAAGATTAACATGCTGGGGGGGGTAGGAGAAAAGGGAGGGCTGTACAACACAGAGAAGGCAAGTAGTGATTCTACAACATTTTGCTATGCTGATGGACAGTGACTGTAAAGGGGTTTATAGGGGAGACCTGGTATAGGGGAGAGCCTAGTAAACATAATATTCATCATGTAAGTGTAGATTAGTGATAGCAAAAAAAAAAAAAAAAAAAAAAAAAGGGCAGTTCTTGTGTGGTAACCTCCAACGAGTTCTACACAAGGGTATAAAGGGCATATAAAAGTGTAGGCAAAGGGTCTGTTTGTGTTTATACAGAGGATCAAAGCCTAATTGGGCTACCCCGAAAATGAACTAAGATACGATATGAAAAAGAACTTCCAACATCTGCACTCTCTGGAAGACTCATGCCAGAAGATGATCATCAAAAAACCCCAACAAAGATCCACGCACTGCTACAGCTGTAGATGCACTCATCCCACCAGTTCCTGGACTTGCCATGGGAATGAGGAAGGAGATATCTAAGCTGGCCTGTGCATACAGTAAAACAACAAAATTGGACTGGATCTATACTATTGGAACTCAACCAAGAATTTGGAGAAGTGCAAATTGTAGCGCTCCAAAGTCTTACAACTACAGACTATTTACTGTTAAAAGAACATAAGGGATGTGAACATTCCCCAGGAATGGGTTGTTTTAATTTGTCTGATTTCTCTCAGACTGTTCAAGTTCAGTTGGACAATATCCACCATATCATAGATAAGTTTTCACAAATGCCTAAGGTGCCTAACTGGTTTTCTTGGTTTCACTGGAGATGGCTGGTAATTACAGATATGCTTTGGTTATGTAACTATACTCCTGTTATGTTAATGTGTGTGCGCAATTTAAGTAGTAGCTTAAAACCTATACATACTGAAGTTACTCTTCAAGAAGATATATCAAAGAAATAATCAATCTTCCCATGTTTTCTTCCGCCTGCTACTTCTATAGCTTTTCTTCTTCCTTCCTAATTACAACCCTTAAATAGAATTCGTGCCTCATATCAAATTTACCGAGTATCATAATTCTTCCAAGTGGTAAAGATACCTCAAGACAAATGCTGGGCATAGAAGCCACAGGGCATAAATATGCAAAGAAGTAAAAAGCTAACTTTTTCAAACAATAAGGCTTCTCTCTCACTTACCAACTTCACATTTCCCTGTATGGCCCCGGAAGATGACTGGTTAGCCAGAGACGGGTAAGATTCCTCAAGGGAGGAACAACCTAAGACAGGCACAGTCGCAGGGGGGCCATCAGGTGAGATATTGGGGATCAACAGAGGTGAGGCTTAGAACCTCACCCCCCCATTCTGAGAGAAATCTTCTGCATACATGGATGTTTTATTGCCCTGGTCTAGCTTGGATTAACACATAGTCTACAGGCACACACCTGATCATCTACATTTGCTCTCTTACAACACTAAACTATGTTTTCTACCTTTATCTTGTATCTACCTACCACTTCAGCATTTTATTAAAAATAATAATAATAAAGAGAGAAATGTGGTATCCACATATAAATCAAGTATAAAAACCAAATGAATATTCATATTTGAACTGACTGTTTAGAGTTCATAATGCATGAGCAAAACTGAAAGTTTCTGTGATGGCTGCCCTTGTACTGTTCACTATGTAACTTATTCATTATGTAAGAATTTGTTCTACATGTAAAAACTTGTTTGTTATGCCTCAGAAGATTGGAGACTGACAAAAATTAGGCTTGGGGTGGAATAATGATTGTGCATTGAGCATTGACTCCCCTATACAGAATTTTATTGTCGTTAACAACCATTTGATCAATAAATATGAGAGATGCCCTCACAAAAAAAAAAAAAAAAAAAAAAGACAGACTTCCAATGGTAAAATAAATTAGTAACCGGGATGTAATGTATAGCATAAGGAATATAGTCAAGATATTGTAACAGCCTGGTAGGGTGATAGCTGGAACCTAGAATTATGTATATAAATGTTCTACCACTGTGTTGTACACTTGAAACTCATGTAATGTAATACTGTGTGTCAACTACCCTTCAATAAAAAATAATTATTTATAAAAAAAAAAAAATAGGAAAGTAAGAACTCAATCAAGAATTAGGAGAAGTGCAAATTGTAGCACTCCAAAATCTTACAACTACAGACTATTAACTGTTAAAAGAACATAAGGGATGTGAACATTCCCCAGGAATGGGTTGTTTTAATTTGTCTGATTTCTCTCAGACTGTTCAAGTTCAGTTGGACAATATCCACCATATCATAGATAAGTTTTCACAAATGCCTAAGGTGCCTAACTGGTTTTCTTGGTTTCACTGGAGATGGCTGGTAATTACAGGTATGCTTTGGTTATGTAACTATACTCCTATTATGTTAATGTGTGCGTGCAATTTAAGTAGTAGCTTAAAACCTATACATGCTGAAGTTACTCTACAAGAAGATATGTCAAAGAAATAATCAATCTTCCCATGTTTTCTTCCGCCTGCTACTTCTATAGCTTTTCTTCTTCCTTCCTAATTACAACCCTTAAATAGAATTCGTGCCTCATATCAAATTTACCGAGTATCATAATTCTTCCAAGTGGTAAAGATACCTCAAGACAAATGCTGGGCATAGAAGCTACAGGGCATAAATATGCAAAGAAATAAAAAGCTAACCATTTCAAACAATAAGGCTTCTCTCTCACTTACCAACTTTACATTTCCCTGTATGGCCCCGGAAGATGACTGGTTAGCCAGAGACGGGTAAGATTCCTCAAGGGAGGAACAACCTAAGACAGGCACAGTCGCAGGGGGGTCATCAGGTGAGAAATTGGGGATCAACAGAGGTGAGGCTTAGAACCTCACCCCCCTGTTCTGAGAGAAATCTTCTGCATATGTGGATGTTTTATTGCCCTTGTCCTGCTTGGATTAACACATAGTCTACAGGCACACACCTGATCATCTATCTACATTTGCTCTCTTACAACACTAAACTATGTTTTCTACCTTTATCTTGTATCTACCTACCACTTCAGCATTTTATTAAAAATAATAATAATAAAGAGAGAAATGTGGTATCCACATATAAATCAAGTACAAAAATCAAATGAGTATTCATATTTGAACTGACTGTTTATAGTTCATAATGCATGAGCAAAACCGAAGGTTTCTGTGATAGCTGCCCTTGTACTGTTCACCATGTAAGAACTTATTCACTATGTAAGAATTTGTTCTCCATGTAAGAACTTGTTTGTTATGCCTCAGAAGATTGGAGACTGATGAAAATTAGGCTTGGGGTGGATTAATGATTGTGCATTGAGCATTGACTCCCCTATACAGAATTTTATTGTTGTTAACAACCATTTGATCAATAAATATGAGAGATGCCCTCACAAAAAAAAAAAAAAAAGTATACACTTCCAATGGTAAAATAATAAGTAACCGGGATGTAATGAATACAGTCAAGATATTGTAACAGCTTGGTATGGTGATAGCTGGTACCTAGAATTGTCATGTATATAAATGTTGAATCACTATGTTGTACACCTGAAACTAATGTAATGTAATACTGTGTGTCAACTACCCTTCAATAAAAAAATTTAAAAAAATAAATAAATAAATAGGATTAAAAAAAAAAAAAAAAAAAACTACCATGAGGTATCACCTCACACCAGTAAGGATGGCTGCCATCCAAAAGACAAACAGCAACAAATGTTGGCGAGGCTGTGGAGAAAGGGGAACCCTCCTACACTGCTGGTGGGAATGTAAGTTAGTTCAACCATTGTGGAAAGCAGTATGGAGGTACATCAAAATGCTCAAAACAGACCTACCATTTGACCCAGGAATTGCACTCCTAGGAATTTACCCTAAGAATGCAGCAATCAAGTATGAGAAAGATCAGTGAACCCCTATGTTTATTGCAGCACTATTTACAATAGCCAAGAATTGGAAGCAACCTAAATGTCCATCAATAGATGAATGGATAAAGAAGATGTGGTTCATATACACAATGGAATACTACTCAGCCATAAGAAAAGGGCAAATCCTACCATTTGCAGCAACATGGATGGAGCTAGAGGGTATTATGCTCAGTGAAACAAGCCAAGCGGAGAAAGAGAAATACCAAATGATTTCACTCATCTGTGGAATGTAAGAACAAAGGAAAAACTGAAGGAACATAACAGCAGCAGAATCACAGAACTCAAGAATGGACTAACAGGTACCAAAGGGAAAGGGACTGGGGAGGATGGGTGGGTAGGGAGGGAGAAGGGGGGGAGAAAAAGGGGGGTATTAGGATTAGCATGCATGGGGGTTGGGAGAAAGGGGAGGGCTGTACAACACAGAGAAGGCAAGTAGTGATTCTACAACATTTTGCTATGCTGATGGACAGTGACTGTAAAGGGGTTTATAGGGGGGACCTGGCATAGGGGAGAGCCTAGTAAACATAATATTCGTCATGTAAGTGTAGATTAGTGATACCAAAAAAAAAAAAAAACAGGGCAGTTCCTGTTTGGTAACCTCCAATGAGTTCTACACAAGAGTATAAAGGGCATATAAAAGTGTAGGCAAAGGGTCTGTTTGTGTTTATACAGAGGATCAAAGCCTAATTGAGCTACCCCGAAAATGAACTAAGATACGATATGAAAAAGAACTTCCAACATCAGCACTCTCTGGAAGACTCATGCAGAAGACGATCATCAAAAAACCCCAACAAAGATCCACGCACTGCTACAGCTGTAGATGCACTCATCCCACCAGCTCCTGGACTTGCCATGGGAATGAGGAAGGAGATATCTAAGCTGGCCTGTGCATACAGTAAAACAACAAATTTGACTGGATCTATACTGTTGGAACTCAATCAAGATTTAGGAGAAGTGCAAATTGTAGAGCTCCAAAATCTTACAACTACAGACTATTTACTGTTAAAAGAACATAAGGGATGTGAACATTCCCCAGGAATGGGTTGTTTTAATTTGTCTGATTTCTCTCAGACTGTTCAAGTTCAGTTGAACAATATCCACCATATCATAGATAAGTTTTCACAAATGCCTAAGGTGCCTAACTGGTTTTCTTGGTTTCACTGGAGATGGCTGGTAATTACAGGTATGCTTTGGTTATGTAACTATACTCCTATTATGTTAATGTGTGTGCGCAATTTAAGTAGTAGCTTAAAACCTATACATGCTGAAGTTACTCTACAAGAAGATATGTCAAAGAAATAATCAATCTTCCCATGGTTTCTGCCGCCTGCTACTTCTATAGCTTTTCTTCTTCCTTCCTAATTACAACCCTTAAATAGAATTCGTGCCTCATACCAAATTTTCCGAGTATCATAATTCTTCCAAATGGTAAAGATACCTCAAGACAAATGCTGGGCATAGAAGCTACAGGGCATAAACATGCAAAGAAATAAAAAGCTAACCATTTCAAACAATAAGGCTTCTCTCTCACTTACCAACTTCACATTTCCCTGTATGGCCCCGGAAGATGACTGGTTAGCCAGAGACGGGTAAGATTCCTCAAGGGAGGAACAACCTAAGACAGGCACAGTCGCAGGGGGGCCATCAGGTGAGAAATTGGGGATGAACAGAGGTGAGGCTTAGAACCTCACCCCCCCTGTTCTGAGAGAAATCTTCTGCATACGTGGATATTTTATTGCCCTTGTCTAGCTTGGTTTAACACATAGTCTACAGGCACACACCTGATCATCTACATTTGCTCTCTTACAACACTAAACTATGTTTTCTACCTTTATCTTTTATCTACCTACCACTTCAGCATTTTATTAAAAATAATAATAATAAAGAGAGAAATGTGGTATCCACATATAAATCAAGTATAAAAATCAAATGAGTATTCATATTTGAACTGACTGTTTATAGTTCATAATGCATGAGCAAAACCGAAGGTTTCTGTGATGACTGCCCTTGTACTGTTCACTATGTAACTTATTCATTATGTAAGAATTTGTTCTCCATGTAAGAACTTGTTTGTTATGCCTTAGAAGATTGGAGACTGACGAAAATTAGGCTTGGGGTGGATTAATGATTGTGCATTGAGCATTGACTCCCCTATACAGAATTTTATTGTTGTTAACAACCATTTGATCAATAAATATGAGAGATGCCCTCACAAAAAAAAAAAAAAAAGTACACAGTTCCAATGGTAAAATAATAAGTAACCAGGATGTAATGAATATAGTCAAGATATTGTAACAGCTTGGTATGGTGATAGCTGGTACCTAGAATTGTCATGTATATAAATGTTGAATCACTATGTTGTACACCTGAAACTAATGTAATGTAATACTGTGTGTCAACTACCCTTCAATAAAAAATAATTATCTACAAAAAAAAAAAAAGTCAGAAGATTTCACATAAGAATCTAGAATTATGGCTTCTCTTGGAACAGAGCAGATCTGGTCATGATGAGGCCCACATGACCCACGGCAACAATTGCTAGAAAAGAGTAGCTGCTCCTGCCGTCGCCAGTCCCGCTGCTCCCACAGGGCTTTGATGTTCATATGTTGCCTGCTCCATGCCAACCCTGCCTTAGTGCCGCTTTCAGAAAGAAAATGCTGGATGCTAAACCTTGGTTCTAACCTCAGACGGCAATTTTTATGATCTCAATATAATTAACAAGTTAATTATGCTCTTTTCATTGCGAGGAACAGATATCGTCTAGTAATGGAAGTATCTTGTAAGATTACATGGGAAGAGTAAGGAAGATTGGATCAATATTCCTATGGGTGGGGGAAAGAAAGGGAAAAATATTACTTATGTTTGAATGTACAGTTCTATCTGTAAAAGCAGTGAAATACTAATTCTCTTGAGTGATACACTGTACAATATCTCTTCCATCTGCCTGTTTTCCCCAACCACATTCTCACTTCATTATTGAATTTGTGATCTTTGGTTCATAGACAGTGTATAGCCCACTACTGCTATCCAATGCTTTGAGGGTAAAAATACAATATATAACTGTGGCCCAATTACTTAGCTTTTTGGAAAACCTCAGTTTTATTCCCTGTAAAGAAGGGATAATAATAGTACTAGGATTGTGGTGGAAATTAAATGAAATAGCTCATGAAAAAAATCTAGTGCAATGCTTGGTATATGGAAATGCTCTATAAATGTTGATGATGATACGTGTTCTTCTGAAGGTGAACGAAGTTGCTGATATATTAAATTTGTTTGCAGCCTCACCTGTAAAAGAACTATGTGTAATCTGCATAATTTGAGTGCTTATCTATATTTTTTATTGCTATGTGATATAGCTATATATACTTTTTTTCACATTTATGTGGGAGAATTTGAGTTTATGCCTTTTTTATTATTCAGAAACACAGATCATCAAGAATGGTCCTACTTTCTCCCGGAGATGGATCCATCCCCAGTAACTCCTCCTTCTCATTCTCTTAAAAGAGCAGGACAATATGGATTTTGAAAGCCTCATGTGCCTCTTAGAGATCATGGCCTGTTCATGTCCTTTTATGGACAAGGAAACAGAAACTCGGGTCTAAGACACTTGCCCCCAATTGTCTAGCAAGTTAGAAAGACAGCCAGGGCCAGAACCCCAGTCTTCTGACACCCTGTGCCATGTTTTCTCTGCTGCAGCATGATGCCATTAACGGGATACTTGACAGTCACTCAAGAAATATTTGTTGAGGGCCTGATGAGCAGCAGGCGCTGTTCTGGGCCCTGGGGATACAACCAAGGACAAAGTCCTGCCTCTTGGGCTTACATTTTAGCTTAAATACAGAAGACAATGGACAGAAAAATATTCAATCAAGTGCTTTCAAGTGCTATGAAGAAAAGGCAAGGTAAAAGAATAATGATGGGTGCTATTTTAGATAGAGAAGGAGTTAGAAGACACTGTACTGACCACCTAAACCTTAGCATTTGCTGTGAAAATTGGTGATTCTACTGACTTTTTTCTCTGTCATTTCCCAAGAAACGTAATTGAATATGAAGAAAACTAGGCTTCCTAGCAGGACACTTGGATTCTAGTCCTGACTCTAATTATTAAACAAAAGTTTTAAGTTAAGCCATTTAGATTTCTGGGCTTTGGTTTCTGCATTTGGAAAATTATAATATATACTGTGCATTCTTTATAGGGTGGTTTTAGTATAAAATTGTATAGTGCATGACAAAAACTGCAATTTATTATGCAAAACTAGGATTTTTTTTCCATAAGAATATGCTGAGGATCTAGATTTTTTTATCTGATCTTTTCCCACACAACCAGGAATGATGCAACCGGAGAGAAGCATCCAGGGTTTTAGCTCTAAATATGGGCAAAATTCTTTTACATATGATGTTAAGCGAGATGTGAACAATGAGGAGACCTTCCAACAGCAACACAGAAGGAAGGCCATTTCCTCTAGGAACCTGGACGTCGACATCACCACCTTCAGCCACCGTGTGCAGTGCCGGTGCGTGCATGCTAGATCACTCAGCTGCCACCAAACAGGCAGCACCAAAGCCCTACCTGCCCCCTTTGGTGCCTACTTCTGTCTTCCTCCTCTGAATTCCTGTCATCAGAATCCTTAGTTTACTATGTAATTTCTCTTTTGTTGTTGTTGGTGTGAGTTTTTTATGTGGTTTGTCTTGTAGCACCTTTTTTTTTCCAAATTGGAAGTTTGTGCCTCTTTATTGTCTTCACCTATTTTTCCCACCCACCCTCCTCCCTTACAGCAGCCACCAGTCTGTTCTCTGTGTTTATGAGTTTATTTCTGCTTTGTTCGTTTGTACATTTGTTTTGTTTTTTAGCTTCCACATATAAGTGAGAGCATATGGTATTTGTCTTTGTCTGACTTATTAGCAGAATGATGCCTTCTTGTCAGTAAGCTTCTTGGGCATAAAGATCTTGGATGCCCCCCATAGCATCTAGGGATGGTATTTAGTAAGTACCTTGCTTGATTAACCACCATTACCAGTCTCCTAACAACACAAATAGCAACCATGGGGGACTAATGAATGGAAGCAGAATGAGATCCTCCTAACCTGATATCCAGCCGCGTCAACATAGTACTCGTAGTCATAGTCATCAATGCAGAACTCACCACCTCTGACAGTGTGACTATGTAGGTCCTACAGTTCACAGGCTCTTAACCTGTTTGTTTGTGCTATGAACCCCTTTTAGCAGTCTGGTAACGCTGGTAAACTCTTTTCAGAATTTCTTTTTTTACTTTTTTTATTGTGGTAAGATGTTTACACATAAAATTGGTCATTTCAACCATTTTTAAGTTTTATAAATCAACAGCATTAATGACATTCATTATATTGTGCAACCATCTCCACTATCTGTTTCCAAACCTTTTTCATCACCCCAAACAGAAACTGTGTACCCATTAAGCAATAACTCCCCAGTTTCCCCTCCCCCATCCCTTGGTAACTTCCCTTCTACTTTCTGTCTCTATAAATTGCCTATTCTAAATATTTCATTGAAGTAGAGTCATACAGTATTTGTCTTTCATGTCTGGTTTATTTCATTTAGCATAATGTTTTCAAGGTTCTTCCATGTAGCATGGATCAATACTTCATTTCATTTTATGGCTGATGATACTCTATTGCATGTTCATATCACATTTTGTTTACCTGTTCATCTGTTGATGGACACTTGGATTGTTTCCACCTTTTGGCTACTGTGATTAATGCAACCATGAATACTGGCAGAGGGTGTTATCTATTTGAGTCCCTGTTTTCAATTATTTTATGTATATACACCTGGAAACGGAATTGTTGGATCATAGGTATTTCTCCATTTAACTTTTTGAGGAACTTCCAAACTTTTTCAAAGTGGCTGCACACTTGTACATTCACACCACCAATGTGCAGCTGTTCCAATTTCTCCATATCCTCTAGAACATTTGTTATTTTCCATTTTTTTAATATAGCCATCCTAGGAGATGTGAAGTGGTATCTTGTTGTGTTTGGGATTTATTTTTTTGCAATTCCTCTAATAACTAAATATGATAAGCATCTTTTCATGTGCTTATTGGTCATTTGTGTATCTTCTTTGGAGAAATATCTACTTCTTGCCCTCTTTAAAATTAGGTTGTTTATCTTTTTCTAGTTGACTTGTAGGAATTTTTGATATATTCTGGATACTGAACACTTATCAGATATATGATTGGCAAATATTTTCTCCCATTCTGTAACTTATCTTTTCACTCTGCTGCTAGTGTCCTTTGGTGTGCAACAGCTTTTAATTTTAATGAAATACAGTTTATCTATTTTTTCTTTTGTTGCCTGTGAGTTTGGTGTCAGATTTAAGAAACTATTGTGAAATCCAAGATCATGAAGATTTTCCCCTTTGTTTTTCTAAAGTTTTATAGTTATAGCTCGTAAATTTAGATCCTTGATCCATTTTGAGTTAATTTTGTTTATGGTGTGAAGTAATGATTTGAATTAATTCTTTCCATGCAACCATTTTCCCAGCACAATTGTGGAATAGACTGTTCTTCCACCATTCAGTGGTCTTGGCCAGAATTTTTTGTAATGCATAAAATACATAGGATCATAAAAGACACCAGGTATATTGAAATATAGTTAACAAAATAAGAAAATAATAAATTTATATTATTTAATAATATGGGTCTAATAACTACCATAATTTCAAGTACTGATGAATATAAATGATATTTTAAGATAGCTATAGCAATTTTAATGTAATATGAAAATATTTGTGATTTCTATTGGTGACAATGTCAAGTTCTGCTGAGACTACTGTGGTTTGTTGTCAGTGTTCATCAATGAAGGAAATGCTAAATTTCAGTTCAGAGGTTAGTAAAAATAAAGATATAATTTTTCATAAGTTCACATACCTCTGCGAATTCTATCTTCAGACCCCCTGGGGGTTCATAGACCTCAGATTAAGAATCCTTTGTAACCTACATCATAATATTAACCCTAATTGCTCAAGTTGTCCTCACTCAACTCTGGATTTGTTAGTCCCTCTGGTCTCTTGATCTATCACCCACAACTGGCATGTGTTGGCTGACCAGTGAGGAAGGCCTCCACATGACCCTACTGCAGACCTTCCTCTCTCTGAGGCATTCTGCTTTGTCCATATCCTGCCTTTTGCAAGTTGGGGTCTTGGATGTCCCTCCTGAGTCCTATGTCACACTCTCATTTTCCTGCTTCGGACAGGTCAGAGGTCATATGTCAAAGAGGATATTTGAGGGCCACTTGGGCTTTGTCTCTACAAAGGATAGTTTTCTCCTGACTTATATATCTCATTATAAATAGGTGCTACCAAAGAAATTTCTGCCTAATTCCCCTCCACCTGCCTTATCCTTACCCTCTTAAGTCTGACCCCTTCTGCCTCATAGACTTTTGCAGCAGTTCTTACTCCTTATTTCTAAAACACGGTTACATCCGCGTCTGAATTTTAACTTGAAAGGTAATACAACACTGTGTTCAGGAGCAAGACTCAGAACCCAGATTGCCTGCTTTTAAATCAGTTCTGCTGCTTCCCAATTGAGTGACCTTAGGTAAGCTATCCAGTCCTACTGTGCCTCAGTTTCCTCATCTGTCAAATGTGGATGATATCAACACCTACCTCATAAGGTGATTGTGAGGATTTAAAGAGCACTTCTAAAGCACTTAGTAAATCGAAAGCACCCTATAAAAAGGGGATTTTTTTTTTGTAGGAACAAAAAAAACTTTTAACTCCATCTCTTCCTTTCTGCAGAAAACCTCATTCGTCTCTTTCCTCATTTTGTCCCTTTTAGTTAACAACAAATACTCCCTTTCTTGTCAAAATCTCCTGTTTTCCCATTGACTCTTACGTGCCTCACTTTTAAGATGCCTTAACTAAAATCTAGATTCATCAAAATGCTTGTGTTGTTCCCCCACTGGCTGCAATTTCCATCCCTCTGACTCCTCCCTTGATTCCTTTTAGTCTTAGATCCTCATCATTCCTTGTCCACTGTGATTTTTGCCACGCCAAAGAGCTTTGAGGACTGCCGATGGTGGCACGTGAAGGGAAGGGGAGACCGGATCAGATGAAAGAACATCTCTTCCCAATGCCATGCTCTCCCCTCCCCGAGAGAGGGCCATAATTGGAAATCACACTCTGCGCACCTGCCTAACACACGAGGGCTCTCACAAAAATAGCGATGTGGCCTTCCTTCCAAGCCAATGGTCTTGCTCCTGCCTCCTGAGCAGACTTTAACAGCGGTCAATAGTCATTGTGGTGGTAATAGAGTGGATGGAACACTGAACTAGGAATCAGAAGCCCTGGTTTCTAGCCCCAGCTCTGCCCACATTCGCTACTCTGACCTTGGCAAAATCATTTACACTTATTTGGCCTTCGTTCCCTCAGAGATAATAGCACTCACAGTTGTGTGAGTCAAACATATGCGAAATTCTTTTCTGAGCACACATTTTAGCCTTGCACACACTCACATTATATTTACTGCTATTGTCAAATATACAACTACAGTTCATATATGAAAAAATCTTCAGACTCTTTGCTTTCAGCCCATACTAAAATGTAAGCAGCAAAACTCAATTTAAAAACAAATTAGTGTTGTTGATTGATTGATTTGTGATGTTTCTGCTGTTTTAGGTGATCAAAAGGTTTTCTCAAGGTCAGGATCACTGATGCTTTGGTCAGAAAATTGTTTCCTATACGGGGTTGTCCTATGCATTGTAGGGGAGTCCGCTGCAGCCCTGGTCTCTACTCGTTAGATACAAGTAGCACCCTTTCACCCAGCTGTGACAACCAAAAATGTCTCCAGACATTGTTACATGCCCCTGGAAAACAAAACTGCTTCTGACTGAGATCTACTGAGTTAAAGGATAATAAAGCCTTATTTTATCGTTTTTCATCTTTTCTTTTTCTTTTCATGGCTAACTCCTTAAAATGGAATATAGAACATATTCTATATTTTCTACAAATTACTACAACTTATAGGCCAAAGCCACATAGAATTAATGTTCTGTAAAAATTTTAGTATGTGGGAACTATGTGAATGTGCTAATTGCCCCACCACCCACCAATATCACATCTCAAAAAACTGTCCTTATCAAGAGAAAGCAGTAACAGCCCCATTTTCGTACTGGGAAATGGGTAGGTTTAATTCTTTCCAAACATCCTGTAGAAACACGGACCTGCTTTGAACGCTGGACTTAGTTCTTGTCATATAATGGCAATGGTTCTCAACTAGAGTCAATTTAGTTGGCAATGTCTGGTGACTCTTTGGGTTGTCACAACTTGGGGAAGGGGTGCTACTGGCATCTAATGAGTAGAGACAGGGCTGCTATTAAACATCCTGCATGGACTGCCCGCCAACAAAGAATCCTCCACTCCAATATATCAAAATGTCAAAAGTGCTGCTATATGGGAAGAAGAAGTGTGCACTGTGCTTTTCCCTGGCTATGTGGGCTTTTTCTTTGGAGAACCTAATCAAGTCTGTTTTTCTTTCTCACAGCTGCTCGTGGCAGAAGTTCCTAAGATGCATGCTTATGACCTTTCCCTTCCTAGAATGGATGTGTTTGTATCGATGCAAGGAGTGGCTCCTTGGAGACTTACTTGCTGGTATAAGTGTTGGCATTGTGCAAGTTCCCCAAGGTAAGGAAGATTCTAAGCCTTTTCACCTATAAGTAATATATCAGACCTCGTCCACTTGCCCAGAGTAAAAATCACTTGTGCTGTGTGAATTCTATTCACATCATTATCACTTGTTCCCCTCCCTGCCAAATTTCTAACTCTTCCAAGGTGGTTCCAAAAGACTCAGTTTAGTTTCTGAATTCTTTTGCGAGTACTTGCAATGCCTACTCATGGTCCTTTTTCATAGTCACATGACTACAACAGACCTCACTTAGCATTGGTTTTACTTAGAAAGGTGAAGGAAAGGAAACAGCATGCTAGCATCTCTTCAGCAAGTCACACACAGAGCAGTTCAGGGACTACTCTTTGGTCTTCCAAGTGGCAGTTAAGATATAAGACAACAAGACCACACAGATAAGTATGGGAGCTCTCTGGGCTTTAGAAGCTTCATTTCCCAAATAGGAACCAACATCTCTTGTAATTACCACAACTGTTGCTTCCAGAGTCCCACAGCCAACATGCCCAGTTACAAGAGTCACTGTGGTCAGAGAGCTCAAAGCTAGAGCTTCCCCCTGGGTATTTATCTTTTGTTCACAGTCTTCCTGGTACAGAGTATACTAATCAGGCTCATTTTTACCCCAACCAGTGTTGGCTAGTAACACAACTGACATTCCACAGGTATCAGGTTTCCAGAGAAACAGAGCTAGAAAGTTAACCCAAGATCAAATTTATCCACAGAGAAAGAGAAAGGATTCTGTTGATCCTTTTCTCACAGTAGTTCACAATTCCCTACAAAGTCTAAACACCTCTATTCCTCTATTCTTCTAGGCAGGATTGAGACTTGTGATTGTACAGGTCATGCAAACCACAAAAGAGGCCAACCACAGGGGCAGGCAGTACCTATGATGCCACTGTGGCACAAGACTGTTAGCTGGAGAAAAGGAATTGCTTTTTAAAAGATAAATTAATTGCCTTACAGTATAATTGACTTTTTTTTCCCCTTTGGTATATAGTTCTATGAATTTGAACACATGTCCAGATTTGTGTAACCACCGCCACAATCAAGATATGTAACAGTTGCATCAGCCCTAGAACTCTCTTGGGCCATTCCTTTGTAGTCACATCCTACCCTGACCTCTAACACCTGGCCCGTCCCCATCGTTCTGTCTTCTATGAATGGACTCAGACTGTATGTAACTTTAGAAGGCTGGCTTCCTTAATTCAGCATTATGTCTTTGAAATCAATTCACGTTGCTATGTGCATCAAGTTTGTTCCTTTTGATTGCTGAGTAATACCATTGTACGGCTGTACCACAGTTTGTTTATCCATTCATTGATGGACATTTTGATTCCAGTTTTTGGTTATCACAAAGTTGCTATGAATACTCACATACAGGATTTTGTGTGAATATAGTTTTAATTTCCCTAACGTAAATACATCGGAGTGGTATTTTTGGTCATATGGTAAGTGTATGTTTAACTTCATAAGAATCTACCAAACTTTTTTCCAGAGGGACTGTACCTACCATTTTACATTCCCAGTGGCAATGTATGAGAATTCCAGTTCCTCCACACCCTTGTCAGCACTTAATATTGTCAGTATTTTTCAATTAAACTTTCCATTTTGAGATAATTACAGATTAACATGCATTTACAAGAAACGACAGAGAGATTCCTTGTGTCCTTTACCCACTTCCCAACAGTAACATCTTGCAAAACTGTAGTTTAATCTTACAACCAGGATATTAACATGGATACAAGATACAGGACATTCCCATTACCACAAGGATCCTTCGTGTTGCCCTTTCAGTCATCCCCACCTGCCTCTCCCCACTCCCCATACCCTCCTTAATCTATAGCAACCACTAATCTGGTCTTCATTTCTATAATGTTGTCATTTCAAGAATGTCATATAAATGGAGTCATACAATATATACCTTAGGGGACTTTTAAAAATTCATCATGATTCTCTGGAGACTCATCTTGGTTGTTGGTATATCAATAGTTTATTCCTTTTTATTGCTGAGTAGTATTCCATGGTGTGGATGCACCACAGTTTGTTTAAACATTCACCCTTGAAGGACATCTGGATCATTTGCACTTTGGGACTACTACAAAAATAACTGCTATGAACATTTGTGTGTAGGTTAGTGAACACAGTCTTCCATTTCTCTGGGATAAATGTCCAGGAGTACAATTGTTGGATTATGTAGTATTGCATGTTTAGTTCTTTTAAAAAACTGCCAGGCTGTTTTCCACAGTGGTTGCATCATTTTACATTCCTACCAGCAACCTATGAGTGATCCAGTTGCTCTGCATTTGGTGGTGTCACTACTTTTTTTTTTTTTTTAAATAATTATTTTTTATTGAAGGGTAGTTGACGCACAGTATTACATTACATTAGTTTCAAGTGTACAACACAGTGGTAGAACATTTATATACATAATTCTAGGTTCCAGTTATCACCCTACCAAGCTATTACAATATCTTGACTATATTCCTTATGCTATACATTACATCCCGGTTACTTATTTATTTTACCATTGGAAGTCTGTCCTTTTTTTTTTTTTTTTTTTTTTTTTTTTTGTGAGGGCATCTCTCATATTTATTGATCAAATGGTTGTTAACAACAATAAAATTCTGTATAGGGGAGTCAATGCTCAATGCACAATCATTAATCCACCCCAAGCCTAATTTTCGTCAGTCTCCAATCTTCTGAGGCATAACAAACAAGTTCTTACATGGAGAACAAATTCTTACATAATGAATAAGTTACATAGTGAACAGTACAAGGGCAGTCATCACAGAAACTTTCGGTTTTGCTCATGCATTATGAACTCTAAACAGTCAGTTCAACTATGAATACTCATTTGATTTTTATACTTGATTTATATGTGGATACCACATTTCTCTCTTTATTATTATTATTTTTAATAAAATGCTGAAGTGGTAGGTAGATACAAGATAAAGGTAGAAAACATAGTTTAGTGTTGTAAGAGAGCAAGTGTAGATGATCAGGTGTGTGCCTGTAGACTATGTGTTAATCCAAGCTAGACCAGGGCAATAAAACATCCACGTATGCAGAAGATTTCTCTCAGAACAGGGGGGGTGAGGTTCTAAGCCTCACCTCTGTTGATCCCCAATTTCTCACCTGATGGCCCCCCTGCGACTGTGCCTGTCTTAGGTTGTTCCTCCCTTGAGGAATCTTACCCGTCTCTGGCTAACCAGTGTGTCACTACTTTTTATGTTAGACATTCTAGTAAGTGCCTGGTGAGATCTCACTGTGGTTTCAGTTTGCATTTCTCTAATGGGTAGTGATGTTTACTGTCTTTTCATATGCTAATTTTATATCTATATGTGTTAACGAAATGGCTCTTTTTGTCTTTTGCTGTTACTCTAATTGGATTGTTTTCATTTTACTGTTGAACTTTGAGTTATTTGTATATTCTAGATATTAATCCTTTGTCTTCTGTGTTTTACAAATATTTTCTCCCAGTCTGTAGCCTTTTCATCCTCTTACCAGAGTATTTACAGAGGAAAATTAAAAATTTTTAATTTTGCTGAGTTCTAGTTTCTAGTATCCTTTATTTTAGCCATTCTAGGAGTTGTGTGCAGTGGTATCTTATCATGGTTTCAATTTTCATTTTCTTAATGGCTCATGAGGTTGAACATCTCTTCATGTCCTTATTTGCTATCCTCATATCTCTTTGGTGAAGTGCCTGCTCAAGTCCTTTGCCTACTTTGTTACTGGAAGTTTTTTTCTTATTGTTAATTTGGGGGAATATTTTATATATTCTGGATGCAAGTCCTTTATGAGATTTGTGACTTGTAACTATTTTCTCTTTGTCTGATGCTTATCTTTTCATTTTCTTGACAGTGTCTCTGGCTCTGACAAGCAAAAGATTTTGATAAAGCAAAAGGTTTTAATTTTTTAATAAATAGTTAAGTCCCATTTGTCAATTTTTTTTTCCTTTTATGGATTGTGCTTTTCCTATCATACATAAGAATTGTTCACCTAAACTCCAGGTCACAAAGATTTTCTCCTATGTTTTTTCCTTTATGTTTTACATTTAGCTCTATGATCCATTTTGAGTTAATCTTTATATGAGGTGTGCAATTTAGGTCAAAGTTTATTTTTTATTTCATCATCAACATCATTTTTAAGGAAGGCTATCATCCATTGAATTGTTCTTACCCTTTTGGCAAAGTTCAAATAGCCATATTTTTGTGGGTCTATTTCTGAACTCTCTTTATTCTGTTCCCCTGATCCATGAGGTCATCCCTTTGCCAAGGTCATGTCTTGCTTATTGTAATCTTTTATAAAGAGTCTCAAAATTGGATAGTATTTTAAGTAAAACATTGGAAATTTTGTTCTTTTTTAAAATTGTTATATCTTTTCTTCCATATAAATTTTAGAATCACCTTCTCTATATCTACAAAAAGTCTTACTGAGATTTTGACATTTGTTACATTAAATCGATAGATCACTTTGGGGAAAATTGATCTTTATTATGTTGTTTTCAATCCATCATCACAGTATGGCTCTCCATTTATTTAGGCCTTTGATTTCTTTCATCACCTTTGTAGTTTTCAGCATACAGATCATTTTGGAGGAGATACTGTATATAGCAATTAAAAACATTTTGGTTTCCAATTGTTCATTGTTTGCATATAGACATATGACTGGTTTTTGTGCATTCAGCTTGTATCCTGTAACTCACTTATTAGTTCTAAGAATCTTGTAGATTCCCTGGGGTGTACTACATTGACAATCATGTCATCTGTGAATAAGGATGTTTCTTTCTTTCTAATATGAATGGCTTTTATGACTTTTTCTTGTTTATTGTACAGCTGAAACCTCCAGCCCTATTGAGTAAGAGTGGTGAGAGTAGACAATCCTGCCTTCTTCTTAATCTTGGGGGGAAAGCATTTAATATTTTACCATTAAGTATGATGTTAGCTGTAGGGTTTTTATAGGTGCCATTTATTAGGTGGGGGGAGTTTCCATCTGTTTGAGAGTTATCATTAGCAGATGTTGTATTTTGTCAAATGCTTTGACTCAGCACATATGGCTATGATAATACGATTTTTCTCTTTTGGCTGTTAATATGGTTGATTGCATTGATTAATTTCCAAATATTGAATTAGCCTTGGTTCCCAGATTAAAGGAGTACCTTTTACAATTTCCATGTGGCAGCTACATATCAAAATGATCCATTTGTGTGCATACATTCACTTCTAGGAAAGTATCAAAGTCTCTAGAGCATTCCTGTGGTGCTGAAATGAGAGACCTGAACTCTTGGCGCTGATGCTTTAACCGTGAGTCCTCTACTGACTCCCACTTTTAACAGAGTTCCTTCATTTATGGTCACAATTTGAGGACATCCCATTGCTAAATTATCAAGTCATTCAGTGTAATTTGGTAACAAAATAGAAACGACATTCAGATGTGTCAGTACACCTAGCACCCAGCATAGTATCTAGCATGTAGTAGGTACTCAAAATGTTTGTTGATTAACAGTAATTATATAACTATATGAATTAATAAATCTAAGCACTCTTGCTAACTGACTAAGGAATGGTGTACTATTTTAAGTAGTGTGAATAATGAAATAATTTCTAGTGTAAATAATTCAAAATTATTCCTTACATTTGAATAGGCAGATCTAACAACTTAATCATTTTCTTCAAATGAAACAAAAGTACTACATGGTGAAGACATAAAAAGGGTGCTAGATCTACCTTATAGTAAAGTTCCAACTCATAAATATAAAAGAAAATAGAAAATCACCGTTAGGGAAACACCACAGTAATTTAATTCTTATAGATACAATCCACTGAAGATGTTAAAATTAGTGGGTGAAAGTTTACAAACTATGCAATGGGATTTGCAGTTTCAAAATATCTTCCTGAAGATATTTATTAACTGCTCCAATACTTTACAGTAGAGAACCTGGGAGAAACCACCTTACCGGATGATCAATGCTATATCATCACCAGTAGTAAGACATATGGAGATCATAAATCTTGTGATAAGATACACTATGAAGGACATCATTTCTGTAATATTCTACAGTATTCTATATACAAACAAATACAAAATAGTTATAAAACAACCAGTCTATTAATACTCTTCCAAAGTGTCAAAGTCAAGAACTAGCAAGTAAAGAATAAGGGACTATTACAGATTGCAGGACTAAGTAGAAATAACAACTAAATGGAAGGTAGGATTCTGCATAGAATCTTAGAACAGAAAAAGGAAATTTGTGGGAAAACTGAAGGTATTGAAATAAAGTCTCTTGTTTAGTTCATTCCTATTGTCAATTTCCATATTCTGATAATATGCTATGATTATATAAAATGTTAACATTAGGGGAAACTAGGTAAGGGATATAAGGAAACTATTATTTTTGTAACTTGTCTGTAACTCTAAAATTAATTCAAATTTTTTAAATGTCTAAGGTGTCGGAAATTTGGAAACTTGGTTTCCCTCTATTTCTCCACAACCTAAGTTTAACTGAGACTAGACAACTTAGTTCTCAGCCTACCAAGTAGTTCTCTATGTTGGTGAATTACCTGAAATCCTACATTTCAAAAGACTTCCTCTTCATGCTACATATTGCTTATCAAGGGTAAACAAGGTCTATTCAATATGTTGGAATTAATAGACAGTGTATTAAGGCAAGAAATATAAATACAAGGCATGAAGATTATAAAGTTAGAAATAAAGTTTCATTATTCATAGATGTTGATTATTTTGTGTAGAGAATTCAAAAGAATCTACAGATAAATTAATATAATTAATAAGATTTTATCAAGGTTGCTGGATACAAGATCAGTGTATAAAAATAAATTGTATTCCTATATACTTAGAGGAAGCAGGAAATGAAATTTTTTAAAAGATACCATTTACCAAAGCATAAAAAATATGAAATAAGTTGTAATGAAACTAAGGTGTTCAAGACCTCTATAGAGCAATTACATTTTACTTATATTAACTGAGGACCTAAACTAATTGAATGATAATGTATTCATGGGTTAGAATACTCAATATTTAAAGATCTCAGTTCTCTCAAAATAGATTTATAGTTTCATTACAATATCAATGTGAATCTCAACAGAATTTTTTAATGGAACATTATAAGCAGATTGTAAAATGCATGTATAAGTGCAAAAAACTAACAGTCAAATTCTTTTGAACAAGAACAACATGGAAAGACTTGCTCCTCCAGCCATCAAGACTTAATATAAAGCTATATTGTTTAAGGTAATGTCCATCAAAAGTAGAAGGAATAAATAAATATGCATATATTGGAATACACAAAAGATGGGCAGTCTCAAGCAACTCACCACAATATGGAGGACCCTTATACAGGCTTACCTCAGAGATTCTGTGTTTTCTGTTCCAGACCACCACAATAAAGCAAGTATCACAATAAAGCTAGTCAAATGAATTTCTTTGTTTTCCAGAGCATATAAAAGTCACATTTACCCACTATTAAGAGTCTATTAAGTGTGCAATAGCATTATGCCTTTAAAAATGTACATAGCTTAATTTTAAAATGCTTTATTCCTAAAAAAGGCATTAGCTTTTTTGGCACCTGAGCTTTCAGCTAGTTGTAATCTTTTTGCTGGTGTAATCCTTTTGCTGGTGGAGGGTCTTGCCTCAGTGTTGATGGCTGCTGACTGATCAGGGTGGTGGGTGCTAACAGTTGGGGTGGTTGTGGCAATTTCTTAATATGGGACAACAATGAAGTTTGCCACCCATTTGATTCTTCCTTTCATGAATGATTTCTCTGAACAAGAGATGCTGTTTGATAGCATTTTATCCACAGTAAAAACCTTCAAAATCAGTCAATCCTCTCAAACTCTGCTGTCACTTTATCAACTATGTGTATGGAATATCTAAATCCTTTATTGTTATTTCAACCATCTTCACAGCATCTTTACCAAAGGGAGATTCCATCTCAAGAAACCACTTTCTTTGATCATCCATAAGCAGCAGCTAACTCGACATCCGTTCTAGTTTGATGAGATGCAGCAGTTCAATCACATCCTCAGGCCCCACTTCTAATTCTAGTTCTGTTGCTATTTCCACCACATCTGCACTTACTTCCTCCACTGAAGTATCGAGCCCCTCAAAGTCAGCCATGACGGTTGGAATCAACTTCCAAACTTGTTAATATTGGTATTTTGACCTCTTCCCATGAATCATTGAAGTTCTTAAAGAATCTCGAATGATGAATCCTTTCCGGAGGATTTTCAATTCACTTTTCCCAGATCCATCAATGGAATCACTATCTATGGCAGCTATAACTTTATGAATGTATTTCTTAAATAAGACTTGAAAGTAGTTACTCTTAGATCTATGGTCTGCACAATGAATGTTGTATTAGCAGGCATGAAAACATTAATTTTGTTGTCCATCTCCATCAGAGCTCTTGGGTGACCAGGTGCATTGTTAATGAGTAGTAACATATTGAAAGGAATTTTTTTTCTGAGCAGTAAGTTTCACCAATGGGCTTAAAATATTCAGTAAGCCATTTTATAAACAGATGTGCTATCATCTAGGCAGAGTAGATTTCACATAATTCTTGGGATTTTCAGAAAGGTCAATGAGCAATGGCTTCAATTTAGTCACCACCTGCATTAGCCCTTAACAAAAGAGTCAGACTGTCTTTTGAAACTTTGAAAACAGGCATTGACTCTGCTTCTCTCCTCTCCTCCTAGATGACATCTTCCTCCAATATAAAGCTGTTTTGTCTACGTTGAAAATCTGTTATTTAGTGTAGCCACCTTCATTAGTTATCTTAGCTAGATCTTCTAGATGACTTGCTACAGCTTCTACATCATCACCTGCCGCTTTACCTTCCACCTTGATGTTATAGAAACAGCTTCTTTCCTTAAACCCCACGAACCAACTTCTGCAAGCTTTCAACCTTTCTTCTGCAGCTTCCTCACCTCTCTCAGCCTTTATAGAATTCACGAGAGTGAGGGTCTTGCTCTGGATTAGGCTTTGGCTTAAGGGAATGTTGCAGCTGGTTTGATCTTCCATCCAGACCACTCACACTTACTCCATTACAGCAATAAGGCTGCTTTGTTTTCTTTTCATTTGTATGTTCACTGGAGTAGCAGTTTTAATTTACTTCCAGAACTTTTCCTTTGCACTCACAGCTTGCCCAACTGTTTGACACAGGAGCTTTTGGCCTATCTTGGCTTTTGAAATGCCTTACTCACTAAGCATAATCATTTCTAGCTTTTGGTTTAAAGTGTGCAACTCTTCCTTTTCGCTCAAACACTTGGAGGCCATTGTTGGGTTATTAATTGGCCTAATTTCAATATTGTTGGGTTTGAGGAACGGAGAGGCCTAAAGAGAGGGAGAGAGATAAGGGAATAGCCATTTGGTCAGGCTGTCAGAACACAGACAACATTTATCAATTAAGTTCACCATCTTATATGGATATGGTTTGTGACACCCCAGAACAATTACAATAGTAACATCAGAGATCACTGATCACAGAGCACCACAGCAAACATAATAATAATGGGAAATGTTTGAAATATTTCAAGAATTACCAAAATGTGACACAGAGACACAAAGTAAGCAAATGCTGTTGGGAAAATGGTGTCAATAGACCGCCTCAGTGCCAGGACACCACAGTCCTTTAATTTGTGAAAAATGCAATATCTATGAAGTGCAATAAAGCACAGTGAAACAAAGTATGCCTGTATATGTAACATTTAGCAAAAGGAGCAGAAATAAAAATTTAGCATACAGTTTAATGCCATTAATACAAAGTTCAAAAGTGGTATCTATATTGCTAGAGATACGTACACTAGTGGTAAAACTATAAAGAAAAGCAAAAACAAGACAAAATAATAAATTCCTTTGTGGGAAGAGATGTAGTTGTGATCAGAGACCTAGTGGTGTTAACACAGTATTTATTTTATAAATATTTATTAAGCTTAATGTCTATTTTAATGTACTTCATGTATGCTGTATTTTACAATAAAAGTAGGGATTACTAAATTATCAAAACTATTACTAAGGTAATTACTATAAAAAGTAATTGAAACAGTATGGTATCACAGAGATAGACAATTAGGCCAATAAATGAGTCACCCATATATAAGTTGCATGGCTTATATGAGAGTTTTTAACAAATAATGTCAAATAATTGGACACTTACATGAAAAAAACAATTTTTAGACCACTACCTCACACCATACACAAAAATCTGTTCTTGGTAAAGGCCTAAATGTGAAAGGTAAAACAATAAAGATTTTTTTGGAGTAATATAGAAGAATATCTTCATGATCTTGAGGTAGAAAATGATTTCCCAAACGAGACCAAAAAGCACCAGCCTAAAAGGAAAAGACTGAGAAACTGAATTAAGTAAAAGTTAAGAACTTCAGTTTATTCAAAGACACCATAAAATGACTCAAATCTATAATTTATATTATGCATGCATGTGCCCACAAATCTTGAAGGAAACAATTCACTAAGATTGATCAACAATATCAGTTATCAATAAAGTAAAAACTGAAGTGAGTTACACACTAACACATACACACTAAAATAAAAAATCTGACAGTATCATTTGCTAATGCAGTTGTGGATAATGGGAACAGTCATACAGTGTTTGTGGGAGTGTAAATTGTACAGCCACTTGGAAAACAGTTTGGCATTTTCTGGTAAATTCCCAGCAGCTATGTTTTGGGGGATATAATCTTGAGGAATTTATACATCCATATACCAGGAGACATGTAAAAGAATACTCAGAGCAGTATTGCTCATAGTAGCTACAATCTGGAAATAAAGACAGGAGACCATGCAAGCCTGGAGACAAAGAGAACAGGGAGCTAGACGCCTTGGGTCCTGAGGCCTTTTTAGTGCCAGTTTCAGTTTCTGATGAGGCCCAAAAGCTGTTTGTACTCTTAATAAATTTCCTACTTTGCTTATGCTACTTTGAGCAGGTTTTCTGTTCCTTGCAATCAGTGGGAGCCTTGTTTAGGAAAAAAATGTGGAAGGAGAACAAGACTTAAAAGACATGTCAGCCAATGTGAGGGCCTTATCTGAGTCCTGACCTAAACACAAAAGACTGTAAAAGAAAGTATAACATATGATAGCAAATAATTTTTTTAAAGATCGCACCCAAACCACCATACCTGCGGCTCAATGTTTCTCATGAGGTTTTAGTCAAGCTGTCAGTCATCTCAAGGCTGTGCTGAGGTTGGGGGATCAGCTTCTGGGCTCATGACTCCTGTGATTGCTGGCAGGCCTGCGCTGCTCACCATGTAAACCTCTCCATGCTTGCAACGTGGCAGCTGGCAGGACCAAATACATATACGGGGCCCAGTGTAAAATGATAATGCAGAGCCCCTAGTTCAAAAATTATTCAGAATTTCAAGATTGTCAGAAAAGGGCACTAGTGTGGAGCCTTCTGAGCCCAGAACTCTGTAGGATTGTGTAGGTCACAAACCCTTGGTAGCTGATGACCAGAGTGAAAGACATAGAGAAGCCCAAGAACAATCAAGACAGGAGCCATAGTCTTCTTGCAACCTACTCCCAAAAGTGACATCCTATTATTTTTGTTGTTGTCTATTTATTAAAAGCAAGTTACTATATTCATCCCACACTTATAAGGTAGGGATCACACAAGAGCACAAATACCAATCAGTGACTACAGATCATCTTAGAAGCCCTATACCACAACAACCATTTATAAAATGAGCAGGGAAATTTGAATATTGACCGCATCTTTTTTTTAAATTAAGGCATCATTGATATACAATTTTACGCAGGTTTCACATGAGCAACATTGTGGTTTCAGCATTCACCCGTATTATCAAGTCCCCCCAACAACCCCATTGTAATCACTGTTCATCAGCATAGTAAGATGCTATAAAACATTGACCAGATCTTTGATAATGTTGTAGAACCATTATTAATTTCTTAGATATGATGATGATATTGTAGTTAAATTTAAAGAAGGTCTTCTTTTAAAGACATGTACTGAAATATGTACAGATGAAGTGCTTCAATGTCAGATTTGTTTCAAAATAATATGGAATGGAAGAGGAGTGGGGACATAGATGAAACAAGACTGGGACATCGTTGAAGTTGGTGATGGGTACATGAGAGTTCATTATACTCCGTGTTTGCGTATGTTTGAACTTTTCCATAAAAAAGAGCCTTGCTTGTCTAAGACAATAAATTGACTCACTGGACTCTTAAGTGAATTCAGATGAGCACACTGGTATAAGTTGAAGAGAGGCCTCAGGGCAGGAGCTGTGGGCTTGAGACACAAAAGGATGGTACCGTGCATCTTAATCTATTTGCTTCAAAACTTCCAAATTCTCATGGTGCTCCTTAGAAAAAAAGTAAGTATTGAAGAAGATGCTGAAGGAAGAGACTGGAGTGACTGGCATGTGGAGGACAGAGAGCACATACCAACTTGGAGTCAAGTCAGTCGGTGTGATTCTTGCCTTGCTCTCCAGATTTATCTCCAGGCCTGGAGGATTCCCAGGGCCTTTGTGTACTAGACTGGGGTTGGAGTGGGGCTGCTTCTGTGCTGTTGGGATTGGAGGTCTCTTTGCTGTGGTATTTGCTTTCCATGATTAGCATGAGGACTTTGAAATGAAAGGCGGGTAAGCCTGTGATTTAGAATTAAGGTGTGAAAGCATGTGGAAGAGAAGCTAGGTATTAAAGGAGAAAATAAATAAAACATACTAATTAATGGCTGTATGCCAAGGGATACTATTACCACACTCAGGCAGGTGTAGACATGGATCATTTTTATTTTAAGTATTCTTTATAGTTTTTATTTAAGGTGACTTTTAAAAGCCAGCCTAACTTTTCTTACTTAAATTATTTTGCTTTTCAGTCCTGATGTATAGTTTGCTGGCAAGGCAACTGATTCCTCCTCTCAGTGTCTCTTATGCAGCCTTCTGTTCTTCAGTAATTTATGTAATTTTTGGATCATGCCATCAAATGTCCATTGGTGAGTTCAGCATTGGAACCACAGGAGGTGGATGAAGTCTCCACCTCAATCATTTGCTTATTGCTAAGGAACCCAAATTAAAGCTCTGTTCCAAGGTAGAAAGAATGGAGGCAGAAGACAGACATTCTATGCATAGGGGTAGTGTGCAGATTTTATAAATCGAACACTTCAAGTTGTGTTATTATGAATGTCACCACCAGAAAAACAGGACAGCAAGCTGTTTCCCAAAGAAATTAAAGGACAGAGGTACTTCCCTTGGTGAAATTACTATACATTGGAATCTGACTGCCCTCAAGCCAGAAAATGGAGAAACAAATTTGTCATCATTCAGCCAGACCCATAATAACTAAACTCTATAGGGCTGATTTATAATAATCATGTCAGTTTAGTAATTTACAATAAGAAAATACTGTCCTAGTAATCAAAGCACTCCACAGGATAAACACTTTCCTTCCCTGAGTCTAAAGTCCGTCTCCTAATTTATAATTAGAAATGACTATTACGATGACCAAACTAGTTAAAGTTCACATAATCTGCACACTTATTTCACCCAGGTATACCTGCTTAGAAATCAAACCAAAAGATGCCCTCGGTGTTGGAAAGGACTGCCAACATTCACTCAGTGAAGTGCCTTCTGTGCTTCCCTACTGGACAACTGACCATACAACGAACATTGACCATTTAGTCTGACACACTCTTTCTCCAGATACATGTTTGTATTTAGTCCAGTTACTATCCCATTCTTCTAGATATGGAGTGCTACTCCGCCTTTTTAACGACAGTTATCACATATCTTTACTATTATGTGTTGATTTTATGTTTGGATATTGAGAGATCAATTTTGTCCCCATATTTCCAAGTTCCCAGGCCACATCACAATCATTTCCAAATACTGATAATAAGGACTATTAGAGGTTTGTTTCTGTTAAGTAGTTTAATGGTAAGATTTGCCTTTGCTTCTGTATGTGAGTATGTTGAAATGAGGAAGGACTAAATGAATTTATTTGAAACAGATTTAACTCAGTGTCATTTTGCACCTCATACATCCTTTATAAGTCTTAGCTATTATTTTCCTTATTATTATTTATTAGCTTTGTTTTCTCATCCTTCCACCACCATCTCCTTTTCACCATCTCTAAGAGCAGGCACAGTGGCTGAACCCTACTGATCCACATTTCCAGTCAATTTCTCTTTGAATCTCAGTCCACGTTCTCATAATACAAAGAGGTTAATACCTGGACCACCAAGATCTAAAGTCTATGAGGAGTTCACAGTATGTAGAGCCAGAGTCCTTTCCCTACTCTTTCTTACATCTCAGTGACCACATTCAAATAAGAAAAGTTCTTCAGATCAGGGACAAAATGTCAGACTCTGCCTTGCTTTTGTCAATATCTGTTAGTTCACCTGGAGTTAAAACCTCACCTTCTGCCTAAACATCTTCTTTCACAGGTTCCTTCTTCCTTGTGAGTGCTCTGATGATCAGTGTCCTGAGGTTGCACCCATTCAACGGTGGCCGCCTGGTACTGGGAACGTTCACCAAGGATGATTTTTCTAGCCCCTTCTTCTCTGAGGCCTATAACAAATCCTTGAGCGTGGTGGCATCCACAACTTTCCTGACAGGAATTATTCAGGTAGGATCTGACTCTCCGAACCCCTGAAGAAGAAATCAGTGTATTTGCTGACCACAGTGGAGTAAAACTAAAACTTAGTAATATTATAACAGTTAACATCTCCTGATATTTGGATACTAAACAATATTCTTATAAATAATCTATAAGTCAAAAAGGAAGTCTCAAAGGAACTTAAAAAAAAATACACTGGAGTAAGTGAAAATAAAACATACCAGTTCGTGGGACACAGTTAACGCAGTGCTGAGAGGGAAATTTATAGCACTAAAATATATAGTAGAAGAAACAAAAAGTCTCAGTCATTTAAGTTCCCCCCTCAAGAGCTAGGAAATAATGAAGAGAAAAAAATGAATGAAATTGAAAACAGGAAAGTTTACATGCTGATGATTCCTTTTGTGTAAAATTCTTGAAGCGTCAAAGTTACAGAAATGGAGAAGAGATTAGTTGTTGCCATGGGTTAAGGGTAGGGATTTAGGTAGGGGGAAGGGGTTGGGGGTGGTGATGGGAGGTGAGAGGCAAGTGAAGGTGCTATAAAAGGACAGCAGGAGGGATCTTTGTGGTGATGGGATTATTTTGTATTTTGGCTGTGTGGATGTCAGTATCCTGTGTGGATGTCAGTGTTATTGTACTATTTGCAAGATGTTACAATTGGGAACAACTGGGTAAAGAAGTAACAGATCTCTGTGTATTGTTTCTTACAGTTGCATATTAATCCACAATAATCTAAAATAAAAAATTAAATTAAAAAAAAAGAAATCTTAACTCGTTAATATCTAACATTGATTGCTATGTGTTAGTCCCTGTTCAAAGCACTCGTATTATCTTATTTGATCCTCACAGCAATCTCCAGTATGAGGGTAGGTATTACCATGTTCCTTATTTTAAGGAAACAAAGATATAAAGAGATCAAGTGAATTGCCCAAAGTCACAGAGCCCCAAGATCCCAAACTGGGAGTCAGGCTCAGGGTTGTCTACCTCCAGAATCTGTGCTCTAGATAATCTTAAAGTGCAAATTAATATTAATAGAAGTGAGGAGTTCAGTGTCAAAATAATATAAAGGAATGTACCTTTCATTCTTTGAAGTTGTCTGTGAAGGAAACTACCATTTATTGAGCGGTGCTTTCATTCATTGAACATTTAGTTCTTGCTTTCTGTAAGAATGGCAGATAATTTTTCATGTCACAGGCCAATTCTGATTGGTTGACAGTGGCTGCCTAGAAAATTATGTTAACTCTGATGCCACCTCACAACTGGATAAGAAAGAGTTCTGCAGTTAATTATACATATTTGCCATTTCAAGGTAGAAGGAAGGGATGGCTTGAAGAATGAGCAATATATATTTGCATCTGTTATTCATTTCAGATTTGAGTGTTTTTCAAAAGTGTTTTCCATGTGTTATGTAATATAATCCATACAAAATACTGTGTGTTGAGTATTAGTCACATTTTATGGATGAAGAAACGAGGCTCAGGAAGTTTAGTTAACTTATCCTAACTCACACAGCCAGTGAGCAGCAGAGCCAGGATTGAGGCCACATTCTCCATCCCCAGGAATCATGCTCTTAACAGCACACTTCCTGAAGAAGGTTAGTTTTCTTTTTTTTTTTTAATTTTATTTTGGTATCATTAATCTACAATTACATGAAGGACATTATATTTACTAGGCTCCCCCCTTCACCAAGTCCCCCCCACATACCCGTTCACAGTCACTGTCCATCAACATAGTAAGATGCTATAAAATCACTACTTGTCTTTTCTGTGTTGCAAAGCCCTCCCCCCCACTATACATGTTAATCGTAATGCCCCCTTTCTTTTTTCCTGCCCTTATACCTCCCTTCCCACCCATCCTCCCCAGTCCCTTTCTCTTTGGTAACTGTTAGTCCATTCTTGGATTCTGTGCTTCTGCTGCTGTTTTGTTCCTTCAGTTTTCTTTTGTTCTTATACTCCACATATGAGTGAAATCATTTGGTACTTGTCTTTCTCCGCCTGGCTTATTTCACTGACCATAGTACCCTCTAGCTCTATCCATGTTGTTGCAAATGGTAGGATCTGTTTTTTTCTTATAGCTGAATAATATTCCATTGTGTATATGTATGACGTCTTCTTTATCCATTCATCGACTGATGGACATTTAGGTTGCTTCCATACCTTGGCTATTGTAAATAGTGCAGCAATAAACATAGGGGTGCATCTGTAGAAGGGGAGTTTTCTTGAGCTCTTGAAAGAGATGATGGACATGGATTGGTAGAGATCACAAAAGAGGGGTTCATATTTAAGTACAGAAGTGGAAATCAGCCAATCACCCAAAAGACAGGAAGCCAACTGGCCTGACTTGAGTAGGGGAGTGTGCTGGGCAGTAAGGCAGGAGATTAAGGGAGACACAGTGACAGGCTAACAGAAAGCTTTGAAACAAAAAAAATTTTTAAGCTGAAAGATTTTTTTCTTCCAAGTTTGTTTTCTGAGAGCATCTGGTAAATCAGAAGATGAAGTGGTGACACTAGAAGGCTTTCAGAGCTTTGTTTTTCTTTTCTCATGTTCCTCAGAAAACAAGCTGTGCCAGTTTTCTTAACCTACCATCTTAAAGGGGTTTGGGGCTCACCCTCTCTCTGTCAATTTCTAATTATGTTTCTTATTATAAAAGGTGGACCTGAATATTGCAAAAATCTCGAATAGTAGAAAATACAGTATTGCCCCCAATCTTTAAACTGTTCCTCAAAGGTAACATATGTTAATAGTTTGGTGTCCATTATTTTTATTCCTTGTGCATGTATATTTATATATTTATTCATTTGTTATATAACATTTAAAATATATTGCATGATATATATACTTATACATGTAAAATAGTTTTACATATATTTATAGATATATACTCCACATATATTATATATGTGTGTATATATGTGTATATATGTAATCCTGAAAACAGAAATTCAGTTTAATCATTCTTGGTAAGGATAAGAGTCAAAGACCAAGAAGTTCGAGCTGGAATCCAGGTTTTTAAAATCGTCTTTCCCTTTGTAAAAAGCTGCATTCCTCAGAGAATGTTAACATCTCCAGAAAAGGACTATCAAAGCTTCTAATGGAAGGTTTTCAAAATGGCTTTTTCCGATCATTTTGTCACTGTCTACCCCATGTCAACCAGGCCAGCAGATTCTAGGGCAAGAACCTAAGCTCACATGCTCTGATGAAAGAAATGAGTGTGGTCTGGTGCTTGTCGGCAGCCACTGAGGCACCACCAAGTACCCACCTTACCAGTTTCAGCTGATTAGGGAAAGGGAGACAGAAGAGTTCATCGAAGGGGCCTCAGCTAACTTTTTTGTTGGGAACCTCCCCCGGGAGCACCTAATTGGCGCCAGTGCTGGTCTGATGACATTCTGCCTCATTCGGTTTTCTTTTCCATCTGAACCCCCTGCAGCTATCAGTGGGCATGCTAGGTTTCGGCTTCATTGCCACTTACCTCCCAGAGGCTGCCATCAGCGCTTACCTGGCGGCCACGGCGCTGCACATTGTGCTGTCCCGGCTGACCTGCATCTTCGGCATTATGATTAGTTTCCACGCTGGTCCCATCTCCTTCTTCTATGTGAGTAATTTCTACCCTCACCCTGAGTGATTGAAGGAAGGGACAAATGGCCCTCCCCTTGCCTCCAAAAAGAAGTGGACCCCAAGCAGAGAGACTCCTACATCCTTGCTGTGGTAATCATAGGTCTGTATATTGAGATAATAGTGCCCCCAGTGGAATTAGCCTGGCTCCCGGAGGCAGTGTTTGCAAAAGAAGCTGACATGGAGAAACACTGACCCACAGAAGACTTTGTATAGGCAAAAAAATAACTCCTAGGTTTTAAGATGGTAAGATGTCATGGTTTATATGTTGCCCCAGTATAACCTATCCTAGACTAACTAATCCAGGTCTATGCTGTTCATGATTGACAGAGTATGGGAACTGCTTTGGAAATTGAGATCAAGCTCTGTCTCACAAGAGTTGTCTAGTTCTTTAAGAGGTGTAAATTCTTTCTTCCTTGAAGTGGTTGAAAAGCTATTAATTCATAAAGGCCAAAAGCTGAAAGGCTGCTTTTATAAAAGACTTTATAAAACACTGTACACAAATGATAGTGCCCTAAAGCCCAGGGCACAACCCGCATTTGGGGTTCAGAGTGGGGTCTGGAGCAACTTCTCATGGACCCCAGCCAGCCTAGCTCTGGCACGTCAGGAAGCTGAGGCTTGGAATCACCAGCAGATGGCATCTGTGCCACAGACATCAGCTCGCCCAGCGCATGCTCTCGAGCGCCCGCGCGCTCTCTCCCCAATTCCAGCTTCACTGGGGTATCATTGACATAGAAATTTGTAAAATATTCAAAGTGTACACCATGGTCCTTCGGCACACACACACATTGTGAAAGGATTCCCCCACCTAGTTAATTAAAACAAAACATCGGATCACCTCACTTTTGGGGGGGTGGGGGGGGAAGGAATGAGAACATTTAAGTTCTACTCTCTAAACAAATTTCAACTATACAATACAATTTACCAACTACAGTCCCCATGTTTTGCATTAGCTTCTCAGACTTAATCATCTTATAGCTGAAAGTTTGTGCCTCGTACCAACCTCTCCTCTTCCTCCCTCCCCCGAGCCCTTGACGACCACTTTTCAACTCCGTTTCTTTGAATGTGACTGTTTTTTGTTTTGTTTTGTTTTGTTTCAGATTCCACATATAGGTGATACATGCAGTATTTTTGTTCCTCTATGTAGCTAATTTCGCCGAGCATAATGCTTTCAGGGTCCAACCATGTTGTCACAAATCATCCCTCTTAAGAGGCATGGGGGGCAGGGATCATAGTGATGTCCCTTCAAAAAACCTCAAAGGTCATGAACATGAACTGGAGCTACTAGGAAAGGAGGGGACTATAGAGGATGCTGTGGATTGACTTTGGCTGACAAATTGGTTTGTGAGCCACAGTTAAGATTCCTTTGGGGAATGCTATAAAATAATTAGGATGCACCATGAGTGCAGTGGGGGAGGAAACTGATGTCTAGCAATAAAAGTAGGTGTAGATGGAGACTTAGAATTCTTGCAGTTCAGGCATTAAACTTTTTGTGTGACCTAATATATGCTCAAAGGTTATTGAAATACTCAACACATTTCTTATACACATGTCAACTTAAGTGGTTGCCACTTTGTACCGCATAGCAGGGATTAGAGATGTAGCTTAGAACTGGAAAAAGACCTCCATGTTTCCCCTGGCAAAATGGAAGAAGGAGGGTGAGAAGCTATGGTCTAGGGTATAAAAAGCTTCTCACAACACCCACCAAGAAACTACTGTTTAAATATGCTGCAGGAAGCTGCACACTCACCAATCTGTCCTTCAGATAGTCGTCCCAAATATTTTTTAATACCTTTTTATAATTTTGGTATCATTAATATACAATTACATGAGCAACATTGTAGTTACTAGATTCTGTCATCTCAAATATTAAGGGAAAATTTCAAGGGCATTTCTGGGGTGTAGGTAGAATATACTGATTCTTGAAATAATTCAAGAGTCCCATGACAATAAGAAATTATACATGCTACATGTTCATAATTAAATATGTGTATGTATTCATATATTTAAGCTATATAGCAAACACCAGAAAAGTGTCAAGAGTAATTATCTTTGGGTGATTTATTTCTGCTTTTTAATTTTTATTATTTCCTCTATGCTCCTTTATGAGCAAGTATGACCTTTATACTGGAAAAAAAAAAGAGTTACTTGGCCACTTGCCACACTTCTTGTCCCTTAACTATACAAAGATCAAACTCTTCACCGACTCAAGCTGTGATCCAGATTCTTCCTTCCATTCTGATCTGTAGGCCTTCATCTGGTAGCACCATAGGTAAACCGACTGCCAGCCTGCACAGAGTCTGATTGAATTCTCAGAGCACATGCTGAGAAAAGACTCCTGTGTGGGCAGGGGGGTAGGGTAAAGCAACTATATAATGATTATTTTAATACCTGAGCATTAAGTTCTTTCGTCTCTGGTTGAATTTGCTTTGGTTTGAGGTCTTTCTAAGGTGTAACAGCTGCTAGGTTATCTATTTTCCCTCTAGTTGAAATGGAAGGGAGACTTGCCATTTTGGAAGCAAGTGAAAGGGGAAAGAAAAAAAAAAAGCAAGTAATTGCTTTGGTAAAGACTTTTTTGTTGTCTATCAAATGCTGCTCCATATTATTAAGGGTGAGTCAGTACTATGATTGTCATTATATCTCAACCATCCCCAAAAAGGTTTATTTATATTGGTACAGTCTACCTAGATGTAAAAACTTTTAAAACTGAGGCGTTGATGGAGCTATTACCTGAAAACATGTTTATATTTGGTCTAGATGTTAAAAGTTGGTAAGGAAAGAGAAGTCTAGGGCATCCATTAGTTCCTATTATATCAGAGACCAAGGCAGAAGTTGCTTTCATCCTGCTACAATGCTAAATAGACCTTAAAGAACCAAAAAGAATCAGGGAAGGAGGACTTCTGCCTTTCTTGCCCCACTCAGCTGTCCCTGCCTCTCTCCCCACCTTCATGCAGAGGGACTGCCACATGTTTCTTTCCCTGTCTTGCCAGAGCTTGTGAGCACCTCTGCTCCTGGAAGCAATACATAATATTTAATGATCATATGACTTTTTTTTGTTTAACCCCTACAGATTCTTGGCTTCACTGCATTTGCAAACAAGATAAACATAGCCACAGAAAACAGCAGGACGCTCATTGATATGATCCCTTATAGGTCAGTAACTCCACTTAAGACTACTTTTCCCTTTCTGTTACATTCTCTTAGCCTCTAGCCACACAGCCTGATTGACATTCTCTATTGGCAGTCTCTGGCCACAGCCAAATTTGGGTCATGGACTCAAATTCATTTTAGAACACAGAAGGTCAGGACAATGAAGGGCTAAGGCAACCCCTTGCTTCTTCTCTGGTCGGCCTCTGACTCTTTCCCCTAAGTTGAGCCAGTCCCCTTACTCAAGTAAACTCTGGGATGCACTGAACACCAGAGAGACTCATGCATTTTTTCATGCATTTTTATATTAGGGGCTTTCTCAACCTCCCTACCTATCTGATTAATTCTCAAGGATGGGACAAGAGTTGCCTCTGTTTTCCTAGCCTTTCTCCAGATGCTCACTGCTCAGGAAATGAGTGTTCCTTCTGCCTTCACCCACTAAGACTGAATCAGTGTCCCTGAGCAACATTATTTCATTACTCTGAGCAGAAACCTATCTTCATTGACTGGTATATGGAGTTTTTAAGAATTCGTGATTAATTTACATTATATTCCTACCAGTGACTAAGGGACATCAATCTTGTTTCTGTTAGGAAATTATAATTTCTTTAACCTTGATGAGATGAATCACTTTAGCTAAGAAAGGCAATATACTGCAGTTTCTTGACTCACAGGCAGGCTTTTGAAGAGCTTGTTCCTTTCCTGATGCTGTTGTTCAATAGGATATACTGGTCAGTGATACTGGTTAACCTGCAAATAACAAAACATAGCCTACTTTGATGCAGCCAGATTGAATCAGTCTCATATCCTACCAGTCTTCGTGAAATCTGAAGATGGCTAAATCCATTTGAAATTATGTTGGATTTAAAAAAAACCCTAGCACACTACCTTGGTACTAGGAAACAGTAAATAAGACTTGGTCTCTGCCCTCAGAAAAAAATAGCAAGAATAGCAATGAGATTGATGCTTTACATAATTACCTCATTTCATTTGTTCCTCACAAGTAGACATTATTTTCTTTTTATACCTGAGGAAATTAGGGCTTACCAAGTTTAAATTACTTATCCAATACCACAAGCTGATCACTGGCAGAGCTACTCTTTGAACCCATTTCTATTTAATTCTAAAATCTGTGATTATAACCACTCCATTATACTTAACTCAATATGCTTCTGTTGTTAATGACTTCAAAACCACAGCAAACTTTTGCTTCTATTTTATCATAAGGTTCAAGGGTATAGATAGACACGTGAGCATTTCAAGAATCTGATTTTAGGTATTGCTTTGAACTTCCTTTTTATTATGTATTTATACAAGGTTGCTAGGGACTGGGAAAATTGAACAACTTAAGTTTATTCCTTCCATTTCCAAATCTCCCTTTAACTTAAACTGCTAACAAAGCACCGAATGTTAACAGAGAACAACAGGAAGGAAAAGCAGTAGTTTGTGTTGTTATCATACTAAATATTTAAGGTTTACTAACATAGTTTTGGGCAATACATTTCATTTGTTGTATACTGTTTGAGACAGCCACATTCTTACCTACTTTCTTAAAAGGACAAAAAGGGGAAATTTAACAAAAAAAAACCCCAGCTGTATTCCTATCTAGCTTATTACCTTGGAAAACACCAAGGTGCTTGTAAGTTATAAATATGATATTAAATAGGGAATTAAAATAGACAAAGTTGGATGGTAAAGGAAAACATATTCAAAAATAGAAATTTAGATTCATTCACATAATAATGATGAGAAATTGGGAAGATAGAAGGATATAGCACTTAGAGATGCCAAAAGTGATGCTTCCTACTTTAAGGAAAATGAAACTGAAAATGCATAAACTAATAAGAACATCTAGTGAGATAAGGGATAAAAAAATACATCACACAAGTTACTTTAAAATAATTTTCCAAAGTGTATTTAATACATTGTTCATTTTTCTGAATTTGGATTTGACACAAAATTTCTGAAGTATATTGGTTACTGAGTTATCTATATCCTGATGAGATGATAAAAATAATCACAAGAAAAAAACATTTCAAATAGCAAACCATATCTAAAACATTCGTGTTTTTTTAACTTACAAAGTAGACCTAGAGATATGGAACGAAAGTATATTTGCACTTCCAAATTCAGTTTAAAGAATTATTCAACTATAAATCTGTGGAAAAACAACACTGTCTCCAAAATCATGAAGATTTCTTCTCCTATTTTTGTCTGTTAATATCATGATTGATCTTTGAATGTTAAACTAACATTGCATACTGGGATAAAATCTCAGTTGGTCATGATGTATTATCATATTATATATTGATTAGCTAAAATGATGTTATGAATTTTTGCATTTGTGTTAATGAAGGATATTAGCCTGAGATTTTTCTTTTCTTCTAATACCTATGTTTATTCTCTCATCTTTAATTTCTGAAAGAGTTTCTAGAGAACTAGAATTTTTTTGTTCGTAACTATTTGTTACAATTCATCAGTGATGATATTTAGGCTTGGAGTTTTCACTGTGGGAAAACTACAAATTCAATTTTTTAATAGACTATTTATTAAGTTAAAACTATTATTAAATTATACAATCATTACCTGTGATTCAGGTTGTCTATTTCTTCTTGAGACTACTTTGTTAGTTTGGGTGATTCAAGGACTTTTCCCATTTGATCTAAGTTGTCATATATATTGGCATAAAGTTATTTATAATATTCTCTTATTATCTTGTTTTAAAAACAGATTTACTAATATATAAATCACATACCATAAAAATCCACCATTTTAAAGTGTACAACTCAGTGGATTTTAGTATATTCTTAAAGGTGTGCAACCATCACTGCTTTCTAGTTTTAAAATATTTTATCACCTCAAAAAGAAGTCCTGTGCACATTAAAACTCCCAATAGCTCCTTTGCACAGCCCTTGCCTACCACTAATCCATTTTCAGTCTCTATGGATTTGCCTATTCTGGATATTTCATATAAATGGACTCATACAATATAGTCTTTTGACTCTGGCTTCTTTCACTTAGCTTATGTTTTCAAGATTTATCCATGTTGTACCATGAATAATTCCTATTTATGGCTGAATAATATTCCACTATATGGATCTATACTACATTTTGTTCATTTGTTCATCAGTTAATGGATCTTTCATTTATTTCCAACTTTTGTTTATTATAAATAGTGATACTATGAACAATCATGTGCAAGTATTTCTTTGAGCACCTATTTTCGTTTCTTTTTAGTATATACCTGAGAGTAGATGTGCTGAGTCATATGGTAATTCTATGTTTAAATTGTTGAGGAACTGCCAAACTATTTTCCATAGCAGCTGCACAATTTTACATTTTAAATTCCAGCAATGTACAAGGATTCCAATTTCTTCATGTTCTCACTAACACTTATTATTTTCTGTTATTATTATTATATTATTATTATTATTACCCTCCTAGTAAATCTGAAGTGGTAAATCACTCTGGCTTTGATCTTCATTTTCCTAATGGCTAATGATGTTGAGCAAACTGCTTTTCCTGATTGAATGGACTTGGTACACTGGTTGAAAATCAATTGAACATAAACGATTAGGTTCATTTCTGAACTTCCAAATCTATTCCATTGATTTATATGTTTATCTTTATGCAAGTCTTAATTACTATGGTTTTGTAGTAAGTTTTGAAATGGAGACGTGTCAGTCCTCCATTGTAACAATGTAACATTGTTTGTAACTCCACATTTTGTTTTCTACATAATTTAAGGGAGGAATGTATTTTTTAAATGATTACTTTGTTTTGGGGTTTACAATGTATAATGATGTAATTTTGTAACATCAATAACCAAAAGGAGTGGGAATAGAGATGTAAAGGAGCAAAGTTTTTATATGTAATTGAAATTAAACTGGCATAAACTCAAATTAGAGTGTTATAACTTTAGGATGGTCAATGTAATCCCTATGATAACCCCAAAGAAAATAACTATAGAATACACACAAAAAGAAATTAGGAACTTAAACATTTCATTTAAAAAAATCAACTAAACACAAAAGAAAACAGTGATACAGGAAATGAAGGACAAATAAACCTTTAGGACTTATAGAAAACACATAGTAAAATAACAGAAATAAGTTCCTCCTTATCAGTAATTACTTTAAATATACACAGATTAAACTCTTCAAAGGACAGAGATTGACAGAATAGACAAAAATACATGATCCAACTATATGCTGTTTCCAAGAGACACACTTTAGATCCCAAAACACAAATAGATTGAAAGTGAAAAGATGAGAGAAGATATTCCATGCAAATAGAAATCAAAAGGGAACAGGAGTGGGTATACCAGTATCAGACAAAATAGACTTTAAGTTTTAAAATAGACTTTAAGTTTTAAGTTTTAAATAGACTTTTAAGTTTTACAAGATGCAAAGAAGGACATTATATGTTATAAAAGGTCAAATACAAAAGAAGGTATGACAGTTATAAATATTCATTTACCTGATCACAGACCATCAAACTATATGAAATATAACTGACAGAATTGGATAAATAGACAGTTCTATAATAATAATTGGCAACTTTAATACCCCACTCTCACTAATGGATAGAACAACCAGGCAAAAGATAAGTAAGGAAATAGAGGACATAACCAACATGACAGACCAAATAGATATAATAGATATACAGAACACTCTACTCAACAACAACATATAACATATACATTTTCTCAAGGACAGGTAAGACATTTTCTAGAAAAGACCCCATGTTAGGCCACAAATTAAGTCCCAGTTGATTTTAAGAAGTAGATATCATACAAAGTATCTTCTCTGACCATGATGAGATGAAGTTAGAAATCAGTAACAGAAGTAAACATAAAAATTCACAAATTTTTGGAAATTAACATGCTCTTCAACCAATGGATCAAAGAAATCACAAGAGAAATTATAAAATATGTAGAGATGGATGAAAAAAAAAAACATACCAAAAAATGAGACACAGAAAAAGCAGTGCTAAGGGGGAAATTTATAGCCCTAAGCACTTCTTTTAAAAAACAAGAAATATCTCAAATCAACAACCTACTTTATAGTTTAAGGAACTAGAAAAAGAACAAACTGAACAAAAAGCTAGCAGAAGCAAGGAAATAAAGATTAGGGCAGAGATAAATGAAATAGAGAATAGAAAAATAGCAGAGAAAATCAATGAAATCAAAATTTAGTTTGTTGAAAAGATTAACAAAATTGACAAACCTTTAGACAGGTGGACTAAGACAAAAAGGGGATCAAATTGGAAAAAAGTGAGGGTATTACTAACAATTCTACAGAAATAAAAATGCTAATAAGAGAGCAGTATTATAACCTAGATGAAATGGAAGAATTTCTAGAAACAGAAAACCTACCAAGACTAAATAATGAAGAAACAGAAAACCTGAATAGATCTGTAACTAATATCATTAATCAAAAATCTTCTGACAAAGAGAATGCCTATACCTGATGGCGTCATAGGTGAATTCTACAAAGCATTTAAAGAACTAACACTGATCCTTCCCAAACTTTCCCCCAAAAAACTGAAAACACTTCCCAAATTATTTTATAAGGCCAGAATTACCCTGATACCAAAGCCAGACACACTACAAAAAAAAGATAACTTACAGATATTGATGAACACTGATGCAAAAATTCTCAAAAATAACTAGCAAACCAAATTCAACAGCCTATCAAAAAGATTATATGCCATGAACAAGTGGGATTTATTCTTAGAATGCAAGAATGCTTGAACACATGAAAATAGGTCAATGCAATATGCTACCAATGAAATGAAAGGAGAGAAAACATGATCATCTCAATGCATAAAAAACATTTCACAAAATTCAACACATTTTCATGATAAAAACTCAACAAACTTGGAATAGAAGAAAATTGCCTCAAGATAATAAAAGCCATATATGAAAAAAATCCACAGCAAACATCACACTCAATGGTGAAAGACAGAAAGTTTTCTCTGAGATCACAAACAAGTCAAGGATGCTCACTTTCTCCACATCTGTTCAGCATAGTACTGGAAGTTCTAACCAGAACAGTCAGGCATGAAAAAGAAATGAAAGTCATCCAAATTGGAAAGGAAAAAGTAAAGTTATCTGTTTGCAGATTGTATGATTTTATATATAGAAAATACTAAAGAGTCCCTACACACACACACACACACAAAAAAAAAAAAACCCTGTTGAGCTAATAAATGTACTTAGCAAAGAAGCACGATACAAAGTCAATGCATAAAAGCCTGTAGCTTTTCTTTCTTTTTTTTTTAGAGTGCTACATTTATTTATTTATTTATTTTTGAGAGGACATCTCTCATATTTATTGATCAGATGGTTAACAACAATAAAATTCTGTATAGGGGACTCAATGCACAATCATTAATCAACCCCAAGCTTAATTCTCAACAGTCTCCAATCTTCTGAAGCATAATGAACAAGTTCTTACATGGTGAACAAGTTCTTACATAGTGAATAAGTTCTTACATGGTGAACAGTGCAAGGGCAGTCATATTACAGAAACTTTCAGTTTTGATCTCACATCATGAACTATAAACAATCAGGTCAAATATGATTATTCGTTTGATTTTTATACTTGATTTATATGTGAATCCCACATTTCTCCCTTATTATTATTATTATTTTTAATAAAATGCTGAAGTGGTAGGTAGATGTAAGATAAAGGTAGAAAACATAGTTTAGTGCTGTAAGAGGGCAAATGTAGATGATCAGGTGTGTGCCTATAGACTAAGTATTAATCTGAGCTAGACAAGGGCAACAAAAAGCCTGTAGCTTTTCATACGCCAACAGTGAACAATCTGAAATGAAATTATGAAAACAATTCCATTTACAATAGCACCAAAAAGAATAAAATACTTAGGCATTAACCGAAGAGGTGAATGACTTGCACAATGAAAACTACAAAGCACTGATGAGAAAAGACATAAATAAACGGAAATATATGCTGTGTTAATGGATTGGAAGACTTAATATTATTCAGATGTAAATACTATCCAAAACAGTCTACAGATTCAATTCAATCCCTATCAAAATCTCAATGATGTCTTTTGCAGAAATAAAAAACAATCCTAAAATTCATATTGAATATCAAGGAATGTAGAATAGCCGAAGCATTCCTGAAAAACAAGAACAAAGTTGGAGACTCACAATCCCTAATTTCAAAACTTCCAACAAAGCTACAGTAATCAAAACAGTGTTGCATAAAGATGGACATGTAGACCAATGGAGCAGAATGGAGAGCCCAGAAATAAACCCTTGCATGTATGGTCAGACCATGATGCCATGAGGCACCTGGACAGCCACATACAAAAGAATGAAGCTGGACTCTTACCTAACACCATATGTAAAAATTAACTCAAAATGGATCAAAGACCTAAATGTAATACCTAAAGCCATAAAACTCTTAAGAGAAGACACAGAGCAAAAGCTTCACTGGATGTGGTGATGTGTTGTTAAATATGACACCAAAGGCACAGGCAACAAAAGAAAAAATAGACAAATTGGACTTTGTGAAAATTAAAAAATTGTTGTGGATCAAAAGACACCATCAACAGAGTAAAAAGGCAATCCGCAGAATAGGAGAGAATATTTGCAAATCATATATCTGATAAGGAATTAATATCCAGAATATATAGAGAATTCCTAAAACCTAACAACAAAAACAACCTGACTCGAATGGGGAAAGGACTTGAGTATACATTTTACCCAAGAAGATATACAAATGGCCAATAAACACATGATAGAATGCTCTAATCATTTGGGAAATACAAATCAAAACAATGAAATACCACATTACACCCATAAAGATGGCTACTATATTTTTTAAAAAGACAGAAAATAAAGTGTTGGGGATGATGTGGAGAAAATGTAATCCTTGTGCACTCTTAGTGGGAATGTAAAATGGTACAGTCACTGTGGAAAGCATTATGGTGGTTCCACAAGAAATTAAAAATAGAATTACCATATGACTCAGCAGTTCTACTTCTCAATATAAATCCCCCCAAAATTGGAAGCAGGGTCCCAAAGAGATATATTTGCACCCATGTTCACAGCGACATTATTTGCTATAGCTAACATGTGGAAGAAACTGCTGTGTCCATCAGTAAATGAATGGATAAGCAAAATGTGGTCTATACATACAACAGAATATTATTCAGCCTTAAAAAGTAAGGAAATTCTGACACTACAATATGGAGGAACCTTGAGAACATTATGCTAACTGAAATAAGTCAGTCACAAAAAGGCAAATACTGTATGATTCCACTTATACAAGTTACTTAGAGTACTCAAAATCATCAAGACAGAAAGTAAACTGATAGTTGTCAGGGCTGGGAGTGGGGGAAATGGAGAGTTATTGATTAATGCATAGAGTTTCCGTTTTACAAGATGAAAAGTTATGGAATGGATGGTGGTGATGGATACACATTATGAATGTATTTAATAACACTGAACTGTACACTTAAACATGGATAAAAGGATGGTAAGCTTCATGTTAGGCATATTTTACCACAATAAAAAAATTGGAAACAAAAAACTACAGGAGAGAAAGCATGGATGCAATTAGAAATAATTTCTATAACAACAATAACTAAAAGTATATCCTGAAAGATTTGAGTGTGAATAATAGGGAACTCATTGAGCTTTATAGCTCTAAATCACCTTAGGTATGATTTTTGCCTGTTGTTTACCCACTGGTATGGTTTCAAACAGAGCAAATAAACCATTTTTTGTCAATTTTTGTGGTTTTGACTGCTTGTTTGTTGCCACTGCTACATGCAAGGGACCTTGAGCTAGAAAATAGAGCAAGTTCTCCTGATGGCTTTGGAACTTGGCTTGGTTCACTGGTTCAGTGTTGGCAGGCTGCTTGCTCTTCTTATTGTTATTTTTTTAAAGGGTCAGACCTGCCCCACATGATAAGGATGGAGTGGGGAAGGTGCCAATAAATGATTCCTGCTCTCCAGAAATAATTCCACCATTTTATTCCAGCTTCCTGTTTCCTGTATTGCCAGATTTGAACATTCTTCACACAATTATTTTAGAAGCCTTTTCTTTAGCTTTGGTGAGTTCTTCTCTGCTCGTATTTGTGGGCAAGAAGATTGCCAGTTTCCATAACTATCATGTCAATTCCAACCAGGTAAGAGGACAGGCCTTTCTGTTATTTCCTCTAACCCTTAAATCTTTGCTCTCTAATCTGAGCCTCCTACTAACATGAACCTGTAACCATCTGGATCACATTTGAAGTATAACTACCAAAGGATTTTTGAGAAGTGGAGCATACTTACCTTTGAGGCCACATGAATTAACATAAGTGTTACTCCCCTAAACAGAAACGGTGTAGGGAGGCAAGAAGATAACTTCATATGGCACCGTGTTGTTGAGCTAGCAGAGTTCCTGTCCTCTTAGTGTTACTGTCCTTTCCACCAAGTCCTTAGAAGTCAACCACACACTGAGGCACAATAAGAAATACTTTTTTTGTTTTTTGTAAGTCTCCAACTATTCTGAGTTTGGCCTTTTCCCTAGGACTCAAAAGGGAAACATGAAAGCAAGATGTGCCCCAAATTGACTTTCAGGATAGCATAGAAGAAAGGGAGAAAAATTGTACTGTTTCTCTCTGTCCTGGTGATTACGTGAAAGAGAATAATAAGCAAAAGTCTCATTTTCTCACTGAAAAATTGCTTTCCTTATGATCACTAGCTTAAATGAAAATTCAAGTTAATCTAGAAATCAGATTTGCCATCCTTGTGTTCTGAAAATATTTCAGTGTTACTTGGAATGGAATAAACAACCTATCTTCATATACAGGAAATAGTATATCATTAATTCAAATTCAGATCAGCATTCTTCAACAAATAGTGGGCCTAAAGTGTTTGCCATTTCTTTATAGGATTTAATAGCCATCTGCCTTTGCAATGTCGTCAGTTCATTTTTCAGATCTTGTGTGTTTACTGGTGCTGCTATCAGGACTATTATCCAGGATAAATCTGGAGGAAGACAACAAGTGTGTTGAAATAGAATTCGATCTCTAATATAAAAAGATATTTGTACATATCCATACATATAGTCATAGAAGGGGTTATATCAGTTCAATCATGTTGCTGTTTTAATGTTACGCTTGTTGGGGAAATCTTTTAGAAGAATTTGGATTTCATGCTTGCCTTTATTTTTGCTTAGATTTTATCTAAAAAGAGATTTTTCCCTTTGAAAGTCATTTTCTACTGAAATGTTATTTGCTGTGAGAGTTTTCTATATGTTACCTCACAAAGCCCCATTCCCCATGTAACATAACTAAAAGATACTATTTCAGGTAAACTAACCATCACCTATTAACGGTTTTTCTATGGGGAAATATATTTTCAAGTCTTAGTCTGGGAAGTCAATAATACAACTTTCTCCATCCTGGCAGCAGAACTAGAAACCTTCCTGACTTCCTCAAAGGGCATGCACGGCAAGAGGCTTTCATGATAAAGAGTAAGGTCTTTATCTAGGTGAGCCTAGAGAATTTATAAGTTCTTCCTCTATATAAGAGAAAATTATCTAGGTCAGACTCTGTTCAGCTATTCCGAATGAGTAAAGTAAAGGTATGGTGTGTGGGAGGGGAGAGGGAGAGGGGGGATGGTGCTAGAGAAGGTTCTATAAGGCAAGCTCTTTGTCTAGCTGCAGGCCTGAAATTTGGTAAGTCCAATGTTCATGAGTTTTGAACTGATAAGATGAAAGTTATAACTTCACACCATGAGAGGTATCCCATTTCAACTATGGAGCATGATGAGATGTCAAAGAATGATCAGAACTGACCCTGGGTGCACCTAGGGAATGGATCAGGGTTCAGAAGGCAGAGAAACAGTGACAGAAGTCAAAGACAAGCTTAGGGTGCAGAAGCATTGTAGGAAAGTACAGCCATGGTCAGAAGCTGAAGTGTCAGAGGACTGGACCCTAAATTTTAATGGGTAAAGATGAATTGTCACAGTCCATGGGTAAATATAGATGGACTATAAGGTGAAATCTAATAAAAGTCAGAAGATAAGGCAGGGGCCCGAGCATGTATCTAGAATAAGACAATGTTGTATCATTTTATGTGAACTGAGTTTTGTTCTCATAGAGCTTCTGCCAGACCGCTGGCCTTTAAGGTGTAGCTCTTTTCCACTACTGTTTGACAAAAGGAAGTTGGGTTATGTTTAAAAAGGTTATTCAGTGCAAGTATGAGAAAACCTTGTAGTCAAAATTGAAGGATATCATAAGACAAATAGTGTAAATGGCAGTTCCAGACATTAGTTCTCCTTAGCTTTTGAAAACATACTTTGTTTATTCAGTATAAAAGCACAACATAAATTTTGGGAGAAGAGATACATGCAGTTGGGAAAAACTAAATGGTAGTGTAAGTAAAATTAAGTGCAGAATAAGTGCAATAAATATTGTAAGAAGGAAAATGGTGAAGCAGAACTTTCATGGATTATTGAAATAGGGTTAGGATAATTATAGATGGAGGGAAGGAAGACAGACTTCAGGCAACCTCAGAGTCGCTTTTAGCTTGTTGAACAAAGTGCATGCCTCAAAGGGATGCTGGTAAGCTCTTCCCTGAGACCCTCATTTTCCCAGTGCACATTGCTGGTTCAAGCAGAGAATGCTGCTGGCCCCTGGCCTCATTCGTTGGAGCAACCCAACCTCCACACTTGAGTTGCTAATCAGGACCAGCAAAGGCCTCTGAGACTCATTCAGCCTTCACTGGTTGTGGCAAAACTATCAATCCTTCCAGCCATGGCCTGGGTCTGAAGTGTTGGCAGGCCTGGGGCAGGGGGGATGTGAGAGCCCCAGGCCTGTGGTCGGCTGGGATGTCCGCCACTCTATCTTCCTGCTCATCCAGTTCTGACCATGTGCTTCTCTGTTCCCCATGATTGGGTTCCTTTCCTTGTTCTCTGATTCCCAAGAATGGGCCTTATTGCATTGTCCCCGGGCTCCCAGAAAGGCTTAAAAAATGAGTTATTATAAAAGAAAGAAATGTGTTATGTTCTTACTAGAGGAAGCAGATGGAGCAGTGGAGAGATCCTGGATTTTGGAGTCAGTCCATCAGGTGGATTGAAACCTGACTCAATGGTTCCTAGATGTGTGACCTTGGCCAAGTTACTTTTGCTTCCTGAAGCTCTAGTCCTCATCTGTAAACTGGGGATAAGGATAACTTTTCAGTTGTGAGAATTAAATTAGATGACAATAGTATCCATCATAGTGCCTGTCACTTCAGATGCTCAAAAATCAAACTTCTACTCTAGGTTCCTAGAACCCCAGCCAGTGCTTGGCAATCTACTGTCCTACTTCATGGAACCCACACTTCCAGAGTAACTGGTGTCTGAGGATCTGCAGCTAAATAGTGGCTGTGGCTTGTGGGAACTCACATTGCCTTGAGTGTCCAGAGAGAAGGCAGAGTCAGTCTTTGCTCAAGAAAGACTGGGAAAGTAATGGAAAATCAGAGCAGAAAAACATGTATGACATGTCAAGTTCTACCTGCTTGCTGACTTTAGACCCTAGTCAGGCACTCAGTCCAAGATTCTGAGAGCCATCAAGCATCTTTCTCAGGCACAGTACCACCGAGGATGATCCTCTGATCCCAAAGCCCACTCATTTGTGTGTGCAGCCAAAGGAGACACACAATTATTGGCAGGCCCCCCTTTCTCTGAGCAGAAATTTTATGGGATTCAATGTCTGATCTGTACTCATTTTAATCTAAGATTCACGCAGCTTATTTTGTCATCTGCCCATCTTTGCTTCCTTAAAAATACTCAGAACTGTGGAGCAAAGAAGTGGTCGAAGGGAAAAGTCCTCACAGATGTTCCTGGGTGAAGCAAAGTAATTTTTTTCTGTAGTGCCAACAAAGACCCCCTGAGGCTGGAGCCTTAAATGAGACCCAACAACAGGCTGGTATGTTCAGTGGCTGGAGGTGCTTACAGCCTCCATTAACCTGTGTCAGTTCCACAGCACATAAAATGTTTGCCGTTAGAACTTCCCGAGTTTCAGGTACAGTGATGCAATTTCCTGAATCCTTCTCCCTACACGACTCTCATGGGGCTCAACTTGCCCACATCAGGTCACTCACATTGGCTATGAATTGGCTGGGAGGGTAAAGAAGGAAGTAGGCTGTTGATTTCATTGCCATTATTTTCAGTGATACATTTATATGGCAAATAGCAGTGAGCTGTGAGGGGAAAACTGGTAGGAAGATTTGTTGTTGTTGTTTTTTCACACCTAAGAAATAAAAAGGAAATTTAGAGAATCAGTGCTGAGTGGTCATTTAACGGTTTAGATTTGAGGGATTCCTTCAGTTCTTGCTCGTATATGCCACTGTTTTCATTTGTGGTAACAGTTTCATTCCTCACCTTGTCCCCCATCACAGGGGGAAATGACACTGCTTTATAGTATGTTTCATTGTCAGGAGGTTAAACACTGGAAATTTATCAATAGAGGATATAATGAGTTCAAGACTATGTCCAGAGAGCCTTGAGATTGTAAAGGGATTGTGAAGTATGTTTCTTAACTTTCTACCTGTATTTGCCAATCACTTCTTACCAAGTAAACACTGAGCCCAGAGTAGTAAGCCCAGCTGGGACTGACTCGCATTGGTAACTTTTTTTTATTGTAATAAAACAGAGAGAAACTGAAGTAGGAAAATCAGAAGTGGTTATCATTATATTTTTAAGAGGAAGCAGTACTGAACTTGTTAGATGGGAAGTTATCTAAGCTCCATACAGAAGAGTGAGGGATGGAATAGTTATTGTAATGGGAAGTGGAATGGTTGGGATTTTAAGGCTGACAGTGACAAGTTCTACTGGGGCTTTTCTAAACTGTTCAAGGGTTAAAGTTAGGAGGGAGTGCAAGTCGGATTTTAGGAGACTTCAGATTCATAGCACAAAGATATGGCAATAAAGACTCAAATACTCAAGACAATTTGAAACTTTTCAGAAAGCATTCATGGGTTCATTCAACAAGTATTTACCAAGTACCTAGTATGTGTTTAGCACTTTGACAAGACCTGAAAATGTCAGTTCAACAAAAAAGCACGTGTGCTGGATGATTACACTCAACTTCTTTTAAGAAAAAAATGACATGCTTCTCACCAAGCAGAAGGCTTCAGCTGCAGACAGGAATGAATACGTTCCTGACTCTCTCCCTCCAACCGGCTCTGTCTCCTCAGTTTGCGTCTCTGGTAGGCGCGGGTGTAATGCTGCTCCTGATTGTGAAGGTGGGACATTTTTTCTACAAACCGCCGAATGTAAGCAGAACTGATCAAATAACTAAGACTGGAAAGGCCTGATCCCCAGATTACTACCATGGTGAGAATTGCACTCAGCTGGTCCCCACTGGTGGCCCCAGTCTATCTCTAGTGCCCTTCCTTTAAAATAATAGCATCTACCCCCCCAAGATTGGGAGCTAAATAAGGTAATATATATATATATACATAATAGAGAGAGAATAGTGTTGAGTTAATAAGCACTCAAGAAACATTAATTATCATTATTATTCTCCTTCTCATTAATCTATTTATTGTATAAGCTTTAAAGTAAGCTTAATAAGTAAAGATTCAGTTAAAGATGACAAAAATAGACTTCAGATGCCAGAACACCCATTACCAACACAGGCTCGGACTCACTGTGCATTCATGCCATCTGTTTTTCTAAGCCCTTTCCAGAAGGCCTTGCTCTGCATTCATATGAACTCAATCTCCCTACTGCTGCCACATGGCCTCCTGGTTAGTGCACAACACTAGAAGACAGGTTCTGAAAGTTGAGTTTTAATTCTGTGTTCAGCTGGGATGCCTCTACCTGCTTATGTGCCATTTCTTCCCTTTGTGTGAGACTGATTACCTTGCATTTAGAGATACCAGGTGTATTAAATACTGGGTATAATCCATTTGTTCCAAGATACAAATATAGATCACTGCTCAGTGACCATAATTTCCTTTTAAATTACCTCAATGTTCCCTTCAGTCATTTTTTTTGGTATCATTAATCTACAATTACATGAGGAATATTATGTTTACTAGGCTCCTCCCTTCACCAAGTCCCCCCCACAAACTCCATTACAGTCACTGTCCATCAGCATAGTAAAATGCTATAGAGTGACTACTTGTCTTCTCTGTGTTGCACAGCCATCCCTGGGTGCCCCCCACATTACACATGCTAATGGTGATGCTCCATTTCTTTTCCCCCCTCATTATCCCTCCCTTCCCACCCATCCTCCCCTATCCCTTTCCCTTTGGTAACCGTTAGTCCATTCTTGGGTTCTGTGAGGCTGCTACTGTTTGGATCCTTCAGTTTTCTCTCTGTTCTTGTACTCCACATATGAGTGAAATCATTTGGTACTTGTCTTTCCCTGCCTGGCTTATTTCACTGAGTGTAATACCCTCTAGCTCCATCCATGTTGTTGTGAATGGTAGGATTTGTTTTCTTCTTATGGCTGAATAATATTCCACTGTGTATATGTACCACCTCTTCTTTATCCATTCATCTACTGATGGACACTTAGGTTGCTTCCATTTCTTGGCTATTGTAAATAGTGCTGCGATAAACATAGGGGTGCATCTGTCTTTTTCAAACTGGGCTGCTGTATTCTTAGGGTAAATCCCTAGAAGTGGAATTCCTGGGTCAAATGGTGTTTCTATTTTGAGCTTTTTGAGTAACCTCCATACTGCTTTCCACAATGGTTGAACTAATTTACATTCCTACCAGCAGTGTAGGAGGGTTCCCCGTTTCTCCACAACCTCACCAACATTTGTTGTTGTTTGTCTTTTGGATGGTGGCAATCCTTACTGGTATGAGGTGATATCTCATTGTGGTTTTAATTTGCATTTCTCTGATGACTAGCGATGTGGAGCATCTTTTCATGTGTCTGTTGGCCATCTGAATTTCTTCTTTGGAGAACTGTCAGTTCAGCTCTTCTGCTCATTTTTTAATAGGATTATTTGCTTTTGGTTTCTTGAGGTTTGTGGGCTCTTTATATATTTTGGATGTCAAGCCTTTATCGGATCTGGCATATATGAATATATTCGCCCAAACTGAAGGATGCCTTTTTGTTCTCTTGGTGGTGTCCTTTGCTGTACAGAAGCTTTTCAGCTTGATATAGTCCCACTTGTTCATTTTTGCTTTTGTTTCCCTTGCCTGGGGAGGTATGTTCATGCAGAAGTTGCTCATGTTTATGTTCAAGAGATTTTTGCCTATGTTTTTCTCTAACAGTTTTATGGTTTCATGACTTACACTCAGATCTTTGATCCATTTCGAATTTACTATTGTGTATGGGGTTAGAGAATGATCCAGTTTAATTCTCTTAAATATAGCTGTCCAGTTTTGCCAGCACCAACTGTTGAAGAGGCTGTCATTTCATTTCCCCATTGTACGTACATGCCTTCTTTATCTTATATTAATTGAACATATATGTTTGGGTTAATGTCTGGAGACACTATGCTGTTCCACTGGTCTGTGGGTCTGTTCTTGTGCCAGTACCAAATTGCCTTGATTACTGTGGCTTTGTAGGAGAGCTTGAAGTTGGGGAGCGAGATCCCCTCCCCCATGTTATTCTTCCTTCTCAGGATGCTTTGGCTATTCAGGGACTTAGGTGGTTCCATATGAATTTTTGAACTATTTGTTCCAGTTCGTTGAAGAATGCTGTTGGTAATTTGATAGGGATGGCATTGAATCTGTAGATTGCTTTGGGCAGGATGGCCATTTTGATCATATTAATTCTTCCTAGCCAAGAGCATGGGATTAGTTTCCATTTGTTACTGTCCTCTTTAATTTCTCTTAAGAGTGTCTTATAGTTTTCAGGGTATAGGTTTTTCACTTCTTTGGTTAGGTTTATTCCTAGGTATTTTATTCTTTTTGATGCAATTGTGAATGGAATTGTTTTCCTGATTTCTCTGTCTATTAGTTAATTGTTATAGTGTATAGGAAAGCCAAAGATTTCTGTGTATTAATTTTGTATCCTGCAACTTTGCTGAATTCCGATATTAGTTCTAGTAGTTTTGGAGTGGAGTGTTTAGGGTGTTTTATGTACAATATCATGTCATCTGCAAATAGTGACAGTTTGACTTCTTATTTACCAATCTGGATTCCTTGTATTACTTTGTTTTGTCTAATTGCTGTGGCTAGGACCTCCAGTACTATGTTGAATAACAGTGGGGAGAGTGGGCATCCCTGCCTTTTTCCTGATCTTAGAGGAAAAGCTTTTAGCTTCTCTCTGTTCAGTATGATGTTAGCTGTGGGTTTATCATAGATGGCCTTTATTATGTTGAGGTACTTGCCCTCTATACCCGTTTTGTTGAAAGTTTTTATCATGAATGGATGTTGAATTTTGTTGAATGCTTTTTCAGCCCCAATGGAAATGATCATGTGATCTTTGTCCTTCTTTTTATTTATGTGGTGGATGATGTCGATGGATTTCCTAATGTTGTACCATCCTTGCATCCCTGAGATGAATCCCACTTGGTCATGGTATATGATCCTCTTGATGTATTTTTGAATTCGGTTTGCTCATATTTTGTTGAGCATTTTTGCATCTATGTTCATCAGGGATATTGGTCTGTAATTTTCTTTTTTCGTGGGATCTTTGCCTGGTTTTGGTATTAGGGTGATGTTGGCTTCATAGAATGAGTTTGGGAGTATTCCCTCCTCTTCTATTTTTTGGAAAACTTTAAGGAGAATGGGTATTATATCTTTGTATGTCTGATAAAATTCCGAGGTAAATCCATCTGGCCCAGGGGTTTTGTTCCTGGGTAGTTTTTTGATTACCACTTCAATTTCTTTGCTGGTAATTGGTTTGTTTAGATTTTGTGTTTCTTCCTTGGTCAGTCTTGGAGGGTTGTATTTTTCTAAGAAGTTGTACATTTCTTCTAGGTTTTCCAGCTTGTTAGCATATAGGTTTTCATAGTATTCTCTAATAATTCTTTCTATTTCTGTGAGGTCTGTTGTGATTTTTCCTTTCTCATTTCTGATTCTTTTGGTGTGTGTTGATTCTCATTTTCTCTTAATAAGTCTGGCTAGAGGCTTATCTATTTTATTTTCTCAAAGAACCAGCTCTTGGTTTCATTGATTTTTTTCTATTGTTTTATTCTTCTCAATTTTATTTATTTCTTCTCTGATCTTTATTATTTCCCTCCTTCTGCTGACTTTAGGCCTTATGTGTTCTTCTTTTTCCAATTTCAAAAATTGTGTCTCTAGGCTATTCATTTGGGATTGTTCTTCCTTCCTTAAATATGCATAGATTGCTATATAGTTTCCTCTTAATTCTGTTAGTATTTGTTTCACATATGTTGGTGCTCCTGTATTGGGTGCATATATATTTATAATGGTTATATCCTCTTGTTGGACTGACCCCTTTATCATTATGTAATGTCCTTCTTTATCTCTTGTTACTTTCTTTGTTTTGAAGTCTATTTTGTCTGATACTAGTATTGCAACACCTGCTTTTTTCTCCCTGTTGTTTGCATGAAATATCTTTTTTCCACCCCTTGACTTTTAGTCTGTGCATGTCTTTGGGTTTGAGGTGAGTTTCTTGTAAGCAGCATATAGATGGGTCTTTCTTTTTTATCCATTCTATTACTCTGTGTCTTTTGGTTGGTGCATTCAGTCTGTTTACATTTAGGGTGATTATTGAAAGATATGTACTTATTGCCATTGCAGTCTTTAGATTTGTGTTTACCAAAGGTTCAATGCTAGCTTCTTTACTATCTAACTGTCTAACTTACCTCACTTGTTGAGCTTTTATAAACACAGTCTGATGATTCTTTATTTCTCTCCCTTCTTATTCCTCCTCCTCTATTCTTTTTTTTTTTTTTTAATTATTATTTTTTATTGAAGGGTAGTTGACGCACAGTATTACATTACATTAGTTTCAAGTGTACAACACAGTGGTAGAACATTTATATACATAATTCTAGGTTCCAGCTATCACCCTACCAAGCTGTTACAATATCTTGACTATATTCCTTATGCTATACATTACATCCCGGTTACTTATTTATTTTACCATTGGAAGTCTGTCCTTTTTTTTTTTTTTTTTTTTTTTTTTGTGAGGGCATCTCTCATATTTATTGATCAAATGGTTGTTAACAACAATAAAATTCTGTATAGGGGAGTCAATGCTCAATGCACAATCATTAATCCACCCCAAGCCTAATTTTCGTCAGTCTCCAATCTTCTGAGGCATAACAAACAAGTTCTTACATGGAGAACAAATTCTTACATAATGAATAAGTTACATAGTGAACAGTACAAGGGGAGTCATCACAGAAACTTTCAGTTTTGCTCATGCATTATGAACTCTAAACAGTCAGTTCAAATATGAATACTCATTTGGTTTTTATACTTGATTTATATGTGGATACCACATTTCTCTCTTTATTATTATTATTTTAAATAAAATGCTGAAGTGGTAGGTAGATACAAGATAAAGGTAGAAAACATAGTTTAGTGTTGTAAGAGAGCAAATGTAGATGATCAGGTGTGTGCCTGTAGACTATGTGTTAATCCAAGCTAGACCAGGGCCATAAAACATCCACGAATGCAGAAGATTTCTCTCAGAACAGGGGGGGTGGGGTTCTAAGCCTCACCTCTGTTGATCCCCAATTTCTCACCTGATGGCCCCCCTGCGACTGTGCCTGTCTTAGGTTGTTCCTCCCTTGAGGAATCTTACCCGTCTCTGGCTAACCAGTCATCTTCCGGGGCCATACAGGGAAATGTAAAGTTGGTGAGTGAGAGAGAAGCCTTATTGTTTGAAATGGTTAGCTTTTTACTTCTTTGTAGATTTATGCCCTGTGGCTTCTATGCCCAGCATTTGTCTTGAGGTATCTTGACCACTTGGAGGAGTTATGATACTCGGTAAATTTGATATGAGGCACGAATTCTATTTATGGGTTGTAATTAGGAAGGAAGAAGAAAAGCTATAGAAGTAGCAGACGGAAGAAAACATGGGAAGATTGATTATTTCTTTGACATATCTTCTTGTAGAGTAACTTCAGCATATATAGGTTTTAAGCTACTACTTAAATTGTGCACACGCATTAACATAATAGGAGTATAGTTACATCACCAAAGCATACCTGTAATTACCAGCCATCTCCAGTGAAACCAAGAAAACCAGTTAGGCACCTTAGGCATTTGTGAAAACTTATCTATGATATGGTGGATATTGTCCAACTAAACTTGAACAGTCTGAGAGAAATCAGACAAATTAAAACAACCCATTCCTGGGGACTGTTCACATGCCATATGTTCTTTTAACAGTAAATAGTCTGTAGTTGTAAGAGTTTGGAGCGCTACAATTTGCACTTCTCCTAATTCTTGGTTGAGTTCCAACAGTATAGATCCAGTCAAATTTGTTGTTTTACTGTATGCACAGGCCAGCTTAGATATCTCCTTCATCATTCCCATGGCAAGTCCAGGAGCTGGTGGGATGAGTGCATCTACAGCTGTAGCAGTGCGTGGATCTTTGTTGGGGTTTTTTGATGATCATCTTCTGGCATGAGTCTTCCAGAGAGTGCAGATGTGGGAAGTTCTTTTTCATATCGTATCTTAGTTCATTTTCGGGGTAGCCCAATTAGGCTTTGATCCTCTGTATAAACACAAACAGACCCTTTGCCTACACTTTTATATGCCCTTTATACCCTTGTGTAGAACTCGTTGGAGGTTACCACACAGGAACTGCCTTTTTTTTTTTTTTGCTTTGTTTTTGGTATCACTAATCTACACTTACATGACGAATATTATGTTTACTAGGCTCTCCCCTATACCAGGACTCCCCTATAAACCCCTTTACAGTCACTGTCCATCAGCATAGCAAAATGTAGAATCACTACTTGCCTTCTCTGTGTTGTACAGCCCTCCCTTTTCTCCTACCCCCCCATGTATGTTAATCTTAATACCCCCCTACTTCTCCTCCCCTTATCCCTCCCTACCCACCCATCCTCCCCAGTCCATTTCCCTTTGGTACCTGTTAGTCCATTCTTGAGTTCTGTGATTCTGCTGCTGTTTTGTTCCGTCAGTTTTTCCTTTGTTCTTATATTCCACAGATAAGTGAAATCATTTGGTATTTCTCTTTCTCCGCTTGGCTTGTTTCACTGAGCATAATACCCTCCAGCTCCATCCATGTTGCTGCAAATGATTGGATTTGCCCTTTTCTTATGGCTGAGTACTATTCCATTGTGTATATGTACCACATCTTCTTTATCCATTCATCTATTGATGGACATTTAGGTTGCTTCCAATTCTTGGCTATTGTAAATAGTGCTGCACTAAACATAGGGGTGCATCTGTCTTTCTCAAACTTGATTGCTGCGTTCTTAGGGTAAATTCCTAGGAGTCCGATTCCTGGGTCAAATGGTAAGTCTGTTTTGAGCATTTTGATATACCTCCATACTGCTTTCCACAATGGTTGAACTAGTTTACATTCCCACCAGCAGTGTAGGAGGGTTCCCCTTTCTCCACAGCCTCGCCAACATTTGTTGTTGTTTGTCTTTTGGATGGCAGCCATCCTTACTGGTGTGAGGTGATACCTCATTGTAGTTTTAATTTGCATTTCTCTGATAATTAGCGATGTGGAGCATCTTTTCATGTGTCTGTTGGCCATCTGTATTTCTTTTTTGGAGAACTGTCTGTTCAGTTCCTCTGCCCATTTTTTAATTGGGTTATTTGTTTTTTGTTTATTGAGGCGTGTGAGCTCCTTATATATTTTGGATGTCAAGCCTTTATCGGATGTGTCATTTTCAAATATATTCTCCCATACTGTAGGGATCCTTCTTGTTCTATTGATGGTGTCTTTTGCTGTACAGAAGCTTTTCAGCTTAATATAGTCCCACTTACTCATTTTTGCTGTTGTTTTCCTTGCCCGGGGAGATATGTTCAAGAAGAGGTCACTCATGTTTATGTCTAAGAGGTTTTCGCCTATGTTTTCTTCCAAGAGTTTAATGGTTTCATGGCTTACATTCAGGTCTTTGATCCATTTTGAGTTTACTTTTGTATATGGGGTTAGACAATGGTCCAGTTTCATTCTCCTACATGTAGCTGTCCAGTTTTGCCAGCACCACCTGTTGAAGAGACTGTCATTTCGCCATTGTATGTCCATGGCTCCTTTATCAAATATTAATTGACCATATATGTCTGGGTTAATGTCTGGATTCTCTAGTCTGTTCCATTGGTCTGTGGCTCTGCTCTTGTGCCAGTACCAAATTGTCTTGATTACTATGGCTTTATAGTAGAGCTTGAAGTTGGGGAGTGAGATCCCCCCTACTTTATTCTTCTTTCTCAGGATTGCTTTGGCTATTCGGGGTCTTTGGTGTTTCCATATGAATTTTTGAATTATTTGTTCCAGTTCATTGAAGAATGTTGCTGGTAGTTTCATAGGGATTGCATCAAATCTGTATATTGCTTTGGGCAGGATGGCCATTTTGACGATATTAATTCTTCCTAGCCACGAGCATGGGATGAGTTTCCATCTGTTAGTGTCCCCTTTAATTTCTCTTAAGAGTGACTTGTAGTTTTCAGAGTATAGGTCTTTCACTTCTTTGGTTAGGTTTATTCCTAGGTATTTTATTTTTTTTGATGCAATTGTGAATGGAGTTGTTTTCCTGATTTCTCTTTCTGTTGGTTCATTGTTAGTATATAGGAAAGCCACAGATTTCTGTGTGTTGATTTTGTATCCTGCAACTTTGCTGTATTCCGATATCAGTTCTACTAGTTTTGGGGTGGAGTCTTTAGGGTTTTTTTTAACAGTATCATGTCATCTGCAAATAGTGACAGTTTAACTTCTTCTTTACCAATCTGGATTCCTTGTATTTCTTTATTTTGTCTGATTGCCGTGGCTAGGACCTCCAGTACTATGTTAAATAACAGTGGAGAGAGTGGGCATCCCTGTCTAGTTCCCGATCTCAGAGGAAATGCTTTCAGCTTCTCACTGTTCAATATAATGTTGGCTGTGGGTTTATCATAGATGGCCTTTATTATGTTGAGGTACTTGCCCTCTATTCCCATTTTGCTGAGAGTTTTTAACATGAATGGATGTTGAACTTTGTCAAATGCTTTTTCAGCATCTATGGAGATGATCATGTGGTTTTTGTCTTTCTTTTTGTTGATGTGGTGGATGATGTTGATGGACTTTCGAATGTTGTACCATCCTTGCATCCCTGGGATGAATCCCACTTGCTCATGGTGTACGATCCTTTTGATGTATTTTTGAATTCGGTTTGCTAATATTTTGTTGAGTATTTTTGCATCTACGTTCATCAGGGATATTGGTCTGTAGTTTTCTTTTTTGGTGGGGTCTTTGCCTGGTTTTGGTATTAGGGTGATGTTAGCTTCATAGAATGAGTTTGGGAGTATCCCCTCCTCCTCTATTTTTTGGAAAACTTTAAGGAGAATGGGTATTATGTCTTCCCTGTATGTCTGATAAAATTCCGAGGTAAATCCATCTGGCCCGGGGGTTTTGTTCTTTGGTAGTTTTTTGATTACCGCTTCAATTTCGTTGCTGGTAATTGGTCTGTTTAGATTTTCTGTTTCTTCCTGGGTCAATCTTGGAAGGTTATATTTTTCTAGGAAGTTGCCCATTTCTCCTAGGTTTCCCAGCTTGTTAGCATATAGATTTTCATAGTATTCTCCAATAATTCTTTGCATTTCCGTGGGGTCCGTCGTGATTTTTCCTTTCTCGTTTCTGATACTGTTGATTTGTGTTGACTCTCTTTTCTTCTTAATAAGTCTGGCTAGAGGCTTATCTATTTTGTTTATTTTCTCGAAGAACCAGCTCTTGGTTTCATTGATTTTTGCTATTGTTTTATTCTTCTCAATTTTATTTAGTTCTTCTCTGATCTTTATTATGCCCCTCCTTCTGCTGACCTTAGCCTTCATTTGTTCTTCTTTTTCCAATTTCGATAATTGTGACATTAGACCATTCATTTGGGATTGTTCTTCCTTTTTTAAATATGCTTGGATTGCTATATACTTTCCTCTTAAGACTGCTTTTGCTGCGTCCCACAGAAGTTGGGGCTTAGTGTTGTTGTTGTCATTTGTTTCCATATATTGCTGGATCTCCATTTTGATTTGGTCATTGATCCATTGATTATTTAGGAGCGTGTTGTTAAGCCTCCATGTGTTTGTGAGCCTCTTTGCTTTCTTTGTACAGTTTATTTCTAGTTTTATGCCTTTGTGGTCTGAAAAGTTGGTTGGTAGGATTTCAATCTTTTGGAATTTTCTGAGGCTCTTTTTGTGGCCTAGTATGTGGTCTATTCTGGAGAATGTTCCATGTGCACTTGAGAAGAATGTATATCCCGCTGCTTTTGGATGTAGAGTTCTATAGATGTCTATTAGGTCCATCTGCTCTACTGTGTTGTTCAGTGCTTCCGTGTCTTTACTTATTTTCTTCCCAGTGGATCTATCCTTTGGGGTGAGTGGTGTGTTGAAGTCTCCTAGAATGAATGCATTACAGTCTATATCCCCCTTTAGTTCTGTTAGTATTTGTTTCACATATGCTGGTGCTCCTGTGTTGGGTGCATATATATTTAGAATGGTTATATCCTCTTGTTTGACTGAGCCCTTTATCATTATGTAGTGTCCTTCTTTATCTCTTGTTACTTTATTTGTTTTGAAGTCTATTTTGTCTGATATTAGTACTGCAACCCCTGCTTTCTTCTCACTGTTGTTTGATTGAAATATGTTTTTCCATCCCTTGACTTTTAGTCTGTACATGTCTTTGGGTTTGAGGTGAGTTTCTTGTAAGCAGCATATAGATGGGTCTTGCTTTTTTATCCATTCTGTTACTCTGTGTCTTTTGATTGGTGCATTCAATCCATTAACATTTAGGGTGACTATTGAAAGATATGTACTTATTGCCATTGCAGGCTTTAAATTCGTGGTTACCAAAGATTCAAGGTTAGCCTCTTTAGTATCTTACTGCCTAACTTAGCTCGCTTATTGAGCTGTTATATACACTATCTGGAGATTCTTTTCTTCTCTCCCTTTTTGTTCCTCCTCCTCGATTCTTCATATGTTGGGTGTTTTGTGCTGTGCTCTTTCTAGGAGTGCTCCCATCTAGAGCAGTCCCTGTAAGATGTTCTGTAGAGGTGGTTTGTGGAAAGCAAATTCCCTCAGCTTTTGTTTGTCTTGGAATTGTTAATCCCACCGTCATATTTGAATGATAGTCGTGCTGGATACAGTATCCTTGGTTCAAGGCCCTTCTGTTTCATTGTATTAAATATATCATGCCATTCTCTTCTGGCCTGTAGGGTTTCTGTTGAGAAATCTGACGTTAGCCTGATGGGTTTCCCTTTATAGGTGACCTTTTTCTCTCTAGCTGCCTTTAACACTCTTTCCTTGTCCTTGATCTTTGCCATTTTAATTATTATGTGTCTTGGTGTTGGCCTTCTTGGATCCTTTCTGTTGGGGGTTCTGTGTATTTCCGTGGTCTGTTCGATTACTTCCTCCCCCAGTGTGGGGAAGTTTTCAGCAATTATTTCTTCTAAGATACTTTCCATCTCTTTTTCTCTCTCTTCTTCTTCTGGGACCCCTATAATACGGATATTGTTCCTTTTGGATTGGTCACACAGTTCTCTTAATATTGTTTCATTCCTGGAGATCCTTTTGTCTCTCTCTATGTCAACTTCTATGCCTTCCTGTTCTCTGATTTCAATTCCTTCAATGGCCTCTTGCATTCTATCCATTCTGCTTATAAACCCTTCCAGAGTTTGTTTCATTTCTGCGATCTCCTTTCTGGCATCTGTGATCTCCTTCCGAACTTCATCCCATTTCTCTTGCGTATTTCTCTGCATCTCTGTCAGCATGTTTATGATTCTTATTTTGAATTCTTTTTCAGGGAGACTGGTTAGGTCTGTCTCCTTCTCTGGTGTTGTCTCTGTGATCTTTGTCTGCCTGTAGCTTTGCCTTTTCATGGTGATAGGAATAGTCTGCAGAACTGGGACGAGTGACAGCTGGAAGGACTTCCTTTCTTGTTGTTTTGTGGCCCTCCTCTCCTTGGAGAACAGCGGCCTCTAGTGGCTTGTGCTGCACAGCTGCACGCAGACAGGGTCTCTGCTTCCTGCCCGGCTGCTATGGAGTTAATCTCCGCTGTTGCTGTGGGCGTGGCCTGGCTCGGGCAGCTACTCCAAAATGGTGGAGTCGCGTTGGAGCAGGAGCTGCTGGGAGGCTATTTATCTCCGTAAGGGGCCTCCCTGCTCCCTGCAGCCCAGGGGTTAGGGTGCCCAGAGATCCCGGATTCCCTACCTCTGGATTAAGTGACCCACCCTGCCCCTTTAAGACTTCCAAAAAGCACCCACCAAAACAAAACAATGCCCACCAAAAAAAAAAGAAAAAAAAATTTTTTTAATTAAAAAAAAAAAAAAGTTTTTAATTAAAAAAAAAAAAAAAAAAGGTGGTCGTTCATTTTTCTTTATTCTGTGGTGCCAGCCTCAGGCCTCTGCTCACCAGTCTTTCTGCCCTCTTTCCCTAGTATTGGGGTCCCTATCCCTTTAAGACTTCCAAAAAGCGCTCGCCAAAACAAAACAGCAAAAAAGCAAAAAAAAAATGGTCGCGCGCTTTTCTTATGCCCTCTGTCGCCCAGCCTCCAGTGCCTGCTCACTGTTCTTGCTGCCCTGTTTTCCTAGTATCGAGCGCCCTGCACTCTGGCCCGGATGGCTGGGGCTGGGTGTTCGGCAGTCCTGGGCTCCGTCTCTCTCCCGCTCTGCCTGCTCTTCTCCCTCCGGGAGCTGGGGGGGAGGGGCGCTCGGCTCCCGCGGGGCCAGGGCTTGTATCTTACCCCCTTCGCGAGGCGCTGGGTTCTCTCAGGTGCGGATGTGGTCTGGATATTGTCCTGTGTCCTCTGGTCTTTATTCTAGGAAGGGTTGTCTTTGTTATATTTTCATAGATATATGTTGTTTTGGGAGATTTCCGCTGCTCTACTCACGCCGCCATCTTCTGCCCCTCCTCCTCCTCTATTCTTTATATGCTAGGTGTTTTATTTTGTGCTCTTTTGTGTTTCCTTTGACCGCTTTTGTGAGTAGTTGATTTTATTTTTTGCCTTTAGTTAGTATTTGGTTGGTCTGCCTTCTTTGCTGTGATTTTATTTTCTCTGGTGACATCTATTTAGCCTTAGGAGTGCTTCCATCTAGAGCAGTCCCTCTTGAATACCCTGTAGAGGTGGTTTGTGGGAAGCAAATTCCCTCAGCTTTTGCTTGTCTGAGAATTGTTTAATCCCTCCTTCATAGTTAAATGATAATTGCGCTGGATACAGTATTCTTGGTTCAAGGCCCTTCTGTTTCATTGCATTAAATATATCATGCCATTCTCTTCTGGCCTGTAAGGTTTCTGTTGAGAAGTCTGACGATAGCCTGATGGGCTTTCCTTTGTACGTGACCTTTTTTCTCTCTCTGGCTGCTTTTAATACTCTGTCCTTGTCCTTGATCTTTGCCATTTTAATTATTATGTGTCTTGGTGTTGTCCTCCTTGGGTCCCTTCTATTGTGGGTTCTTTGTGCTTCCAAGGTCTGAGCGACTATTTCCTTCCCCAGTTTGGGTAAGTTCTCAGCAATTATTTCTTCAAAGACACTTTCTATCCCTTTTTCTCTCTTTTCTTCTTCTGGTACCCCTATAATGCAGATATTGTTTCGTTTGGATTGGTCACACAGTTCTCTTAATATTGTTTCATTCCTGGAGATCCTTCTTTCTCTCTCTGCATCAGCTTCTCTGTGTTTCTGTTCTCTGATTTCTATTCCATTAACAGCCTCTTGCACCTCATCCATTCTGCTTTTAAGTCCTTTCAGAGATTTTTATTTCTGTATTTTCCCTCCCAACTTTATCCATTAGCTCTTGCATTTGTCTCTGCAGCTCCGTCAGCATGGTTCTGACCTTTATTTTGAATTCTTTTTCAGGAGGATTGGTTAAATCTATCTCTCCAGGTTCCATCTCAGGGGATGTCTGGGTTATTCTTGTCTGTATCAAGTTCTTCTGCCTTTTCATGGCAATAGAGGTAGTCGTAGGCAGTTGGCGTGTCTGTCAACTGGGAGAACAAAGTGCCTTCCTGCTTGCCTATCGCCTTCCTTCCTGTGAGAACTGCGACCCCTAGAGGCTTGTGCTGGGCAGCTGTATGCTATTGGGGCCTCTGAGTTGGGCCGGGTCTGCTGCAGAGGGTGCTCTGTGCAGCTGCTATGGGCCTGGCTGGTCTCAGGCTGCTGCTCCGCTATGGTGGGGTCATGCCGGAGGGGCAATGGGTGGGAGGCTGTTTATAGCAGTGAGGGGCCTCAGAGCTCTGTGGCCGCCCATGGGGTTAGGGTGCCCAGAGTTTGGATTCCCAGCTGCTGGGCTGAGTGTACTGGGACGCTTCCGTCCAGCTGTGAGGCCCATGTCTCTTTAAGACTTTCAGAAAGCACTCACTTTTCTTTTGTCCCAGGGGCGCTGGCTGTGAGAACCCACTCACAGGTTTTACTGTCCTGTTTCCCTAGTATCCAGCACACCACGCACTGTGTGTCTGCAGTCCAGTGCAGATGGCTAGAGCTGGGTATTTAGCAGTCCTGGGCTCCCTCTCCCTCCCCACTCTGACTCCTCTCCTCCTGCTGGGGAACTGGGGTGAGAGGCGCTTGGGTCCTGCCAGGCTGCGGCTTCTATCTTACTCCCTTCGTGAGGTGCTGGGTTCTCGCAGGTGTAGATGTAGCCTGGCTGTTGTGCTGTATCTTCTGATCTCTATTTTAGGAATAGTTCTATTTGTTGTATTTTCAAAGATATATATGGTTTTGGGAGGAGATTTCTGCTGCCCTACTCATGCCACCATCTTGGCTCCTCCTTCTAGCAATTTTTAAATAGTACTAAGGGAGGTGGGAAGAGGTTTCACTCCTGGCATAGCAGCTCAGTTACACTGAAAGGTAAAAATTTCAGTGGCTGCCCCTGAAGTTGGAGTGGCTGTAAGTGTCCCCATCCTTTTGAACACGTCTACTCCACCGGGTGAATATGTGACTTTGGTAGAGGAGGACCACCTCAAGGCTGCTGCTGCCTTGTGATTCAGGGGCCTTGGAAACCAGCCACAGAATCTATGCATTTAGGGTGGAATTTAGCTTGTATTTATCATACAAGCTGTCCTCTGATTCGCAGCAGCAGCCATCTCCAGCATTTAATTTATGTAGCACCTTTGGTGCTATAACTCTTGGAGTCTATTTTAGGAGAGCCACTCACTAATTTACTTTGAACAGTGATACTCCTCTTTGTAGCTAGAAGAATCAAAGTTCTTAAAAATCTGAAACAAAAATGTAACAGAATTCACAGAAAGGTAGTGATAAAAGGAGGTAGCACTCCATTATTACAAATAATGTGGGTGACAGAACAGCCCTTGCTTTCGGCTAACCATGTCAGGTCACATTATTTTTACAGTATCTAATTAGGGTGTTTCTGGGTGAGAAAATGTGAATGCAATATGACCAATGAACAATCTGAATCACTGTAACAATGAGGCTGTAGGAACATTAAACTATGAATGGCCCCGTACTTCCCTGACAGACAATGGATAGCTTGTTGCACAATCCTTATCAGAACATCCTGGCTAGGATCTCAACTGGTTAAGGGGACTATCATTATTTTTTAAAAAATGAGATACAAAATAGTCTATTCAATATTATTCTAATTTTGTGTGAAAATGTATAGAGAGCATACCAAAATGTTAACAGCGGTTATCTCTTGGATGATGGAAATTGTGTATTTTAATTCCTCTTTACATAAGCATGTTTTACCTTAACATTCAGACAGGTAAAAATTTTGTTGTAGTTTTCTGAAAAAAATCTGTTCCCTCTTCACACTCCCTGCCTCAAGCCAAAAATCATGCGAAAGCCCTATGAAGTTGTTTCTTTTCCCTCTCACCACATCTCCCTGCAAATTACAGAAAGTTTGGAGATGCTTAACTGGGAAGAAGATGTAGGTGGAAAGGAAGCAATTTCTGCAGGTTTCATCTTTGCTCTGCCATCCTCTACTCACCTTTTGAGGCCACCTGGTCACTAAAAACTTCAGAAAACCAGCATAAGCTTGGTCCCAGGCATTCCTGGTGGGAGGATGAATTCTAATTCCCAGGCAGAGCATGTAGGGGAGAGGATGGCTGGGAAAAGGCTGAGAAATGAAAAACCAATGCAGGGATTTCACAAACTCAAAAAATGTTCTAAAAGTAGGTTAGATTCTACTTTGAGGCCCTGATGATTTTTACATTCCTATGAACATAGATCTTCATTTTCTCATATTTAAAAAACTTTCCACTAGAAAAGTAGACATGCTTTTTTTTTTGGTATCATTAATCTACAATTACATGAGGAACATTATGTTTACTAGACTCCCCCCTTCACCAAGTCCCCCCAACATACCCCATTAGTCACTGTCCATCAGCATAGTAACATGCTATAGAATCACTACTTGTCTTCTCTGCATTGTACAGCCCTCCCCGTGCCCCACCCCCCACATTACATCTGCTAATCGTAATGCCCCCCCTTTTGTTTCCCCCTTATCCCTCCCTTCCCACCCATCCTCCCCAGTCCCTTTCCCTTTGTTAACTGTTAGTCCATTCTTGGGTTCTGTGAATCTGCTACCATTTTGTTCCTTCAGTTTTTTCTTGTCCTTATACTCCACAGATGAGTGAAATCATTTGGTACTTGTCTTTCTCCGCCTGGCTTATTTCACTGAGCATAATACCCTCTACCTCCATCCATGTTGTTGCAAATGGTAGGATTTGTTTTCTTCTTATGGCTGAATAATATTCCACTGTGTATATGTACCACCTCTTCTTTATCCATTCATCTACTGATGGACACTTAGGTTGCTTCCATTTCTTGGCTATTGTAAATAGTGCTGCAATAAACATAGGGGTGCATATGTCTTTTTCAAACTGGGCTGCTGCATTCGTAGGGTAAGTCCCTAGGAGTGGAATTCCTGGGTCAAATGGTATTTCTATTTTGAGCTTTTTGAGTAACCTCCATACTGCTTTCCACAATGGTTGAACTAATTTACATTCCTACCAGCAGTGTAGGCGGGTTCCCCTTTCTCCACAACCTCGCCAGCATTTGTTGTTGTTTGTCTTTTGGATAGTGGCAGTCCTTACTGCTGTCAGGTGTATTGTGGTTTTAATTTGCATTTCTCTGATGACTAGAGATGTGGAGCATCTTTTCATGTGTCTCTTGACCATCTGAATTTCTTCTTTGGAGAAGTGTCTGTTCAGATCCTGTGCCCATTTTTTAACTGGATTATTTGCTTTTTGTTTCTTGAGGTGTGTGAGCTCTTTATATAATTTGGATGTCAATCCCTTGTCAGATCTGTCATTTATGAATATATTCTCCCATATGGTAGGATGCCTTTTTGTTCTCTCGGTCATCTCCTTTGCTGTACAGAAGCTTTTCAGCTTGCTATAGTCCCACTTGTTCATTTTTGCTTGTTTCCCTTGTCTGGGGAGATATGTTCATGAAGAAGTCACTCATGTTTATGTCCAAGAGATTTTTGTCTATGTTTTTTTCTTAGAGTTTTATGGTTCATGACTTACATTCAGGTCTTTGATCCATTTTGAATTTACTTTTGTGTATGGAGTTAGACAGTAATCCAGGCTTATTCTTTTGTGTGTAGCTGTCCAGTTTTGCCAACACCAGTTGTTGAAGAGGTTGTCATTTCCCCATTGCATATCCATCGCTTCTTTATCATATATTAATTGACCATATATGCTTGGGTTAATATATTGACTCTATTCTGTTCCACTGGTCTGTGGGTCTATTCTTGTGCCAGTACCAAATTGTCTTGATTACTGTGACTTTGTAGGAGAGATTGAAGTTGGAGGGCGAGGTCCCCCATGCTTTATTCTTTCTTCCCAGGATTGCTTTGGCTATTCGGGGTCTTAGGTGGTTCCATATGAATTTTTGAATTATTTGTTCCAGTTTGTTGAAGAATGCTGTTGGTATTTTGATAGGGATTGCAGTGTATCTGTAGATTGCTTTAGGCAGGATGACCATTTTGATAATATTTTTAAATTTTTCCTAGCCAAGAGCATGGGATGAGTTTCCATTTGTTAGTCTCCTCTTTAATAAGAGTGTCTTGTAGTTTTCAGGGTATAGGTTTTTCACTTCCTTGGTTAGGTTTTTTCCTAGGTATTTTATTCTTTTTGATGCAATTGTGAATGGAATTGTTTTCCTCATTTCCCTTTCTGCTAGTTCATCATTGGTGTATAGGAATTCAACAGATTTCTGTGTATTAATTTTGTATCCTGCAACTTTGCTGAATTCAGATATTAGTTCTAGTAGTTTTGGGGTGGATTCCTTAGAGTAATTTATGTACAATATCATGTCATCTGCAAATAGTGACAGTTTGACTTCTTCTTTGCCAATATGGAAGCCTTGTATTTCTTTGTTTTGTCTTATTACCATGGCTAGGACCTCCAGTACTATGTTGAATAACAGTGGGGAGAGTGGGCATCCTGTCTTTTTCCCGATCTTAGAGGAAAAGCTTTTAGCTTCTCGCTGTTCAGTATGATGTTGGCTGTGGGTCTATCATATATGGCCTTTATTATGTTGAGATACTTGCCCTCTATTCCCATTTTGTTGAGAGTTTTTATCATGAATGGATGTTGAATTTTGTTGAATGCTTTTTCAGCGTCTATGGAGATGATCATGTGGTTTTTGTCCTTTTTGTTGATGTGGTGGATGATGTTGATGGATTTTTCAATATTGTACCATCCTTGCATCCCTGAGATGAATCCCACTTGGCCATGGTGTATGATCCTCTTGATTTATGTTTGGATTCGGTTTGCTAATATTTTGTTGAGTATTTTTGCATCTATGTTCATCAGGGACATTGGTCTGTACTTTTCTTTCTTGGTGGGGTCTTTGCCTGGTTTTGGTATTAGAGTAATGCTGGCTTCATAGAATGAGTTTGCAAGTATTTGATCCTCTTCTACTTTTTGGAAAACTTTAAGGAGAATGGGTATTATGTCTTCTGATAAAATTCAGTGGTGAATCCATCTGTTCCAGGGGTTTTGTTCTTGGGTAGTTTTTTGATTACCGCTTCAATTTCATTGCTGGTAATTGGTCTGTTTAGATTTTCTGTTTCTTCCTTGGTCAGTCTTGGAAGGTTGTATTTTTCTAGGAAGTTGTCCATTTCTTCTAGGTTTTCCAGCTTGTTAGCATATAGGTTTTCATAGCATTCTCTAATAATTCTTTGTATTTCTGTGGGGTCAACATGCTTATTTTTTAAACTTTGGAGAATTCGTAATAGGTAAAAATGTCATCCATAATCACAAATACACCACTATTAATATTTTGACATATATCTATTTTGTATGAATGGATATTACTTTGAATAGTTGTACAATTATATACATACAGTACATACATACATATCAAGACACACAGTTTTGTGTTCTTTTTCTTAATATATAGCATGCTCCTCCATACTATAAGTTATTTAATAGTTTTCTTACTGGAAAATTAGGTTGCATGAGTTTTTTTTATTACAAATAACATAACAATGAGTAATTCTACACATCTACACTTTTCCATATTTATAATAAATTTCTAAAAGTGAAATAAAACTCTGTGACAGTATATCAGCATTTCTTGATACATCACTGAATTATTTTCCAAAAGTACAGTGCCCTTTTATATTTAACAACCATATACATGGGGTGTTTTCAATGTTTTAAATTTTCTAAATTTAATCTGACAGACAAAAAATGGTATCTTATTATTGAAATAATTATAGTGTACCATGATTAGACTTGAACTGAATGCTTTTAGAATCTCTGGGAGTGAAAGTTCCCTTCATTTGTCATCCCACCTGAGAATGGTTTCGAGGCAATGTTGGTCACAGATATTTCACCCAAACTAGACAAAGTAAGGCCAAGTAGCCAAATGTGTCAGCTCCTTATGGGTCTTGTCCCATACATCAAAAGTGACAACACTGGAACTGAAGGGACTAGATGTTGCAATCTTTGGCTACTTTTCCTCTCACTAGTACTGTAAGTAACCAATGGCCTGAACCTAACAGGGGCTTGTTGTGACTTTACTGGCCAAATCAAACAGTCCTTGGCCATGGCCTCATCTTATCTTGTGTTTTTGACAAATTATGGAGGAGAGCAGAGAAAAATGTGGAGAATTTATTTGATTAGACAATGAATAGAATTGTGAATTTTCAAAAAAATCAATGCCTAATATCTCTGAGTGGCAAGGCTAACTTTTTGTGGTTATGGAGATTTAGGAGTTTTGTCCTTGAAGGGAATATGAGGCTGTGCTTTTCCCCACAGGCTATGGTGGCTGGTGTCATCCTGAGCAACATCCTACCCTATCTTGAAACCATTTACAACCTACCCAATCTCTGGAGACAGAACCAATATGACTATGTAAGTGCAGATACACTGGCTAAGGTGGGGAAGGACAAAGGGGAAGATTGCAGAGACGGAAAGACATCAACATGAAGGACACTTGCCATTCTTGGATGCTGAATACCCTAGCTTAAAAAAAGCAGCCAAAATTGTTGGTGCATAGAAATACTGAGGCCTCATTCCAGCTGTGCAAAATTAAGTGGCTACAGTTACATGCAAATCTAGTAAGAAGGGTTTGTCATACATTGCTTCTTTGAACGACTTTCAATCCTGTTAATGTAAATACATTCCAGGATAGAGACACAACTCCTAATGAGAGAAGGAGGTGTCATGCCGGGCAGAATGGCCGATGAACCACCCTCCTTCTCTCTAGAGCTCAAAACTCAGGGACAGAAACAGGAAACAGCAAGAAAAATTTTTTTAAAGATGGAGGGGATATAATACAATGAGAGGAGAGGGAACCAGTACAGGCAAAGAGATGCAAAAAAGGATTAGTTTTGGATCCAGGTCCCTGAGGAGCAAAAAGGGTATGTGGTCTAGTGCACAGGTAGAGCTTCTAGTCCTAGGAGGAGGGATAACACTTCCAGTAGGACTGGAAGAACGGGGGAGAGTTGAGGGCAGATGCTAACACAGGTGGAGAGGGAAGTAAATAAATACTTAAGGAAGTTTCAGCCGTCTTCTCTGTGAAGATGAAATTCTAATCACTTGCTGAAATGATGTAGAAGGTGGTGGGGTAAGGGCTTGAAAAAGCTGTTAAAGATTCGCAATAACTGTTATAGATCTTAAAATAGCAACTAGCATTCAGTGAGTGTTCTGGGTTGCCCTACCAATGGTAATTCTAATTTCAAAAAGCCTACAAAGTAGATATTATTATGCCTATTTTACATGCAAGGAAACTGAAGTTTTAAGAGAGAATTGAAGGAAGTGACCAAGGATGTATAAAAGAATTTGCTGGGCAATCTTGGGACCAAATCATTTGTGAGGGCATCAGTCCACATGGCTGAGGAATTGGTTCTCTAAATCCCAGGTGTTGGGAGGGAGAGGGTAAAGGTAAATTAAGAGATAGGACTGGTTATTCTCTCAATTCTGTTTCTTATCACGGCCTTCCTTTTCTCTTCTGCTTTTCCATAAGATTATTTGGATGGTGACATTCATATCTGCCATTTTCCTGGGGCTGGACATTGGACTGCTCCTTTCAGTAGCTTTTGCCTTCTTCATCATCACTCTTCAGTCACACAGGTACTTTGTCTCAGGTGATAGGAGGATGGCCCAGGCAAGGTAAGGCAGGTATGGCCTGAAGGCAAATGCATTTCTTTTCAGAACTAAGATTCTCCTCCTGGGTCAAATCCCTAACACCAACATTTACAGAAGCATCAGTGACTATCAGGAGGTAAGAATCCAAATCAGCCCACTCCTTTTCCCAAAGGATGGGGTGGACCAGGCCTCTTGTTTAATTTCTCTACAAAATCCCTTTGCTGTTGTTTGCTGCACTACAGATGCGCATTTACCAAGAAGGGAGAATTGATGCATGATGGTAGAGGCAGGCAAATTAAAAGGGAAATGCCTAGGGTACTGCAGCCGGCTACGGGTAATTTTAAAACGTACTTTAGTAGGGAAAGTTCAAGAAAAAGAGAAGAGAGAAGAAATGGAGGGGAAAGAAGAAAGGAAAAGCATGGGGTGAAAAATGGGAGGAAGGAATTTGTTTCCTTCCTTGCCTCTTATAAAGAAGAATTTAGACTCCCCAGAATGTTCTAAAGACTTTTTCTTACTCTGTAAAAAAGCTTAGAAATTTCCCTTGACTTTACATTTGTCTTGCAGGTTACAAACATTCCTGGGGTGAAAATCTTCCAGTGCTGCAACTCCATTACATTTGTCAATGTTTACCACCTAAAGCACAAGCTATTAAAAGAGGTAACAGCTTTCCTCCCCTCCGCCTCCTCGGAACCCCTCTCTTCCACCACTCACCACCTGTACGAGGCCTCTCCTATCTTCCAGATTGAAATGGTAAGGGTACCTCTTAAAGAAGAAGAAGTTTTCAGCTTGTTTAATCGAAATGAAGCTGGCTTTCAGGAAGAGAAGATTTGTCAGTGTTTCTGCAGCTGTGATGAACTGGAGCCACCAGCCAGGGTTAGAAACACCTCTCCTTTTCTGCATTTCCCCCCACATTTTATAAAGAAGTGTATGAGTAGTTTTCTAGGAAAAAAAGAAAATCTAAATTCCCTAAGGGATTTTGATTCTTAGATGAACTGTGGTAATTAGAAATCAGATTTCTACTCATTAATGAAGACACAGGTTCCCCTTTAAGGTTCAGTTCTTGACCTAGGCAGGAGGAGACGGTCTGACTCTTTTGAGTCCCTACTCAATGGCCAGTGCCTCGTCTGAGCACAGAGAGTTTGCATATTGAGATTATTCCCTAGTTGTATCGATTACCTTGACTTTTAGCTCCTGGCTTTAGTTTTCTGAAAATAAGTCAGTTAAAGATTGTTATATAATTGCAATTATGGCAGAGTCAGTGTGGCTGGGGCTCTCAGGGGTCTGCCAGGGTTTCCTGATGCTTGCCTGTGACCAGGGAAATGGTGGTCGGGGTGGGGGGCAGATGGCATCCATGGGATTTTACAGCATTTGAAGAATATCTTAGCTGATGAGTTACAAAGTGTTCATTATTTCCAACTCAGATTTGGTCTAAATGTATTCCCTTTCCTCAGAGCAGGGCTTCTCAGTTCTAGCTTTGGAGACTTCCACCCAGTCTAACCTACACCTTGGAGGGCAGCTCTGTACACACACACACACACACACACACACACAGATTACTTCCCCCCACACAGACCTCTCCTGTCGCCCTCCTTACATACGCATCTGCAAACACCAAGCGCCCACTCTCATTCCCATACACCCTAGTGGAGCATAGGTTCTATTGAGCTCCATGAAAATACCAATTTCCCTGCCAACAGGACAGAGTTAACACTCTGTCTAATTTTTATTTGTATCCGTAGTGCACTGAGTATTATAGAAGGTATTTACAGAACATCAGCAAAAACACTTTAGAATACAATAGGATCATCTCATATTTATTGAGCTCCTATTATGTGCACAGAACTGTGACACTATGAAAAAGGAAAAAGAATTTTTAAGGATCTCTGTATTCAGGTATTTTTTTTATTATTATGGTAAAAAAACACACCTAACATAAAATTTACCAGTAATGTTAAATGTAATTCACATTTTGGTGCTACCATCACTACCATTTATTTCCAGAACATTTTCATCTTGCAAAACTGGAACTCTGCACCCATCAAAGAATGACTCCCTATTTCTTCCTCCTCCCAGCCCCTGGCAACCACCATTCTGCTTTGTTTCTATGAATCTGACTATTGCAGACACCTTATATAAGTGGAATCATGTAGGATTTGTATTTTTGTGATTGGCTTATTTCACTTAGCACAAAGTCCTCGAAGTTCGTCCAGGTTGTTCTTTCTTTAAAAAATTGTATTTTTCATAGAAAGATTTGAACATATATGAAAGTAGAGACAAGTATAATCATAACAGAACAGAAGGTGTTCATTTCTCACTCTCAGTTCACCTCTTGCTGAGTGTCAGCTCTCAAGGAGCATCAACTCTTGGTGAGTGTTAGCAGCTCTCTGCAGGTGTCAGCAGCTCTTCGTGGGTGTCCACGCAGCATCCTGTGAAGTCCGCTCTTTGTGTCAGCAGCTCCTCAGGCTCACCTGAGCCAGACTGTAAGAAAGCAAAGTTTATTACTTGCAGCAAGAAATGAGAGCACTGGGGATAGCTCCCAAAGCAGTGTCTCCCTCAGCTAAGCACAGGGCAGCTCTCTGATAGGCATAGAACACTCAGTACAATTCAAGTTAGTACATAAATTGTGCAAATGAGGTGAAAACTCAGCACAATTCTGATTGGTGTTCAGGAGATGGGTAGCGACTGGCCAGAACTCTCAGTCCTTGGCTACTGGGAGGGGGCCTCCAGAAGCTGTCAGGGGAGCTCCTGCAGGTAACATTTACAAACTACCTGCCTGAGGCCTGCTCTTCCTTGAACATCTTATTCTACAAAACAATTCAGCAGAGAAATGTTAACTCTCGCTCTAAATTCCCCATTAACCCTTTTTCTGCCTAGCTATCTAGTCACATAATGAGCCTCTATGTCCATTTTAAGATTTATCATCATCCACTTTAAAATTTATCAACTCATAGCCCATCTTGTTTGACCTATGCTACCCACCTATAGCCCCTCAAAATCACACGATTGCTTTGAAGCAGTTCATGGAGTTTAAAATCAAACTAGGGAGACAACTCTATTAATGTAACATATGAGGCATTATTGCATTTTATCAATCCTAAAATAGCTTTTTTTTCACATTTCTGAAATCTAGATGCATTCTGCAATTGATGGCCTGGCATAGTTTAATTTGAAGTGGTTTTTCTTGATAGTACAAAAAATAGTGGTGCATCTTAAAAGTGATGAAATAGGTAGGATAGTAAACCATACCTATAGTATGCTGTTATATTGTAAACTGTGTGTTTAGATTCCAACTCTAAGACTTCAGGTAAAGAGAGATGGGCGTGAACTTAAAAAGCCAGGGAAACTTATTGGTGGAATGGACTTGAGCTGGGCAGGAGAGAGAAATTTGCATTTATATCAGGTAAGAAAAAAGAGGACTCACAGTCAGTGGATAGGCTTGGTCAAAGGTATTGAGGCAGAAATAAACATGGGGTCCTCAGATAAGAGGCTTGGCCTGGGAAGTAAGTTCAGGCTGACACAGCACGAGTGGATTGTGAAAGCCTTTGAAAGACAAGAGTGTAAATAGAGAGAAAAGGAAGGCTCTCAGAGGTTTCCTTCTGCTTAGGGGAACTTGCATCTCCCTGCTACTGAGCCAGTCCCCAGTTGCCCCCCAGAGGACTGGCCTCAGATGCCTTCAAGCCTTGGAAAACACCTCTCCCGTTTAAACTGTAATATTGTTATCTGTCCATACCACTCTTTTGCTGTACAATATATAGTCTCCCTTTATCCAGGGAGGTTATGTTCCAAGACCCCCAGTGAATACTATCTTTAGCCTGAAAATGCAGACAGTATCAGATCCTATATATACTATGTTCTGTTCCTATATAACATATATACTATGTTTTTTTCCATATCTACAATAAAGTTTAATTTGTAAATTAGACACAGTAAGAGATCAGCAGCAATAATGAATAATAAAATAGAACAATCATAACAATATACTCTAATAAAAGTTACATAAATGTGGTCTTTCTCTCTCTCTCAAAACATCTTACTACACTGTCCTCACCCTCTTCTTGTGATGATGTGAAATGATACACTGTCTATGTGATGAGATGGAGTGAGGTGAATGACTTCGGCGTTTGTGATGTAGCCTTAGGTTACCATTGACCTTGTAACCATATATCAGAAGGAGGATCATCTGCCTCCAGACCTCAGATGATTATGGGTTACTGAAACCGTGACTAAGTGGAGAAACATCACCCCAAATTAAACTACTCTAACAAATGAATTCTTTTCATTTTTTCATGTGCCTTATAGTTCTTGTCCATATGTGTTGTTTGTTATCCTTTGAATGGACACGTGCCCTCCCCTCAGGTAGAATCTGATCCCAGTGACTACAGAATTATGACTCACATCTTGCGTGCCATTACTGCCTGGTGCTTGGTACTGTCCTTAAGCTACAGCAGGTATGACAGACCTCTCAGGGGTAATGAAAGATTGAAAGGTAAAGACAGCCCTGCTCAAATCATATTGTTGTCTTAAGGAAATCTGACAGAAGACTGTCTTCACTGATAAAGGAAGGAGATGTTGATGTATGCTCTTGGTGGGATGGCAAATTGATGCAGCCATCATGGTAAGCAGTATAGAAGCTCCTCAAAACACCAAAAATAGAAATACCATATTATCCAGCAATTCCACTTCAGGGAATTTGCCCAAAGAAAACAAAAATTGCTAATCTGAAGATATATGCATTCTTATGTTTATCACAGTATTCATTGTATACAATAGCCAAAATATGTAAACAACCTAAATGCCTGTCAACAGATGCATGGATTGAAAAAATGTGGTTACTATTATACATGGAATATTACTCAGCCACAAAAATGAATGAAATCCTGCCATATGCAACAACATGGATAGACCTTGAGGGCATTATGCCAAAGGAAATAAGGCAGACTGAGAAATACAAATGCCATATGATTTCATTTATATGTGGAATCAAAAACAAACAAAACTGAAATAAACTCATAGACACAGAGAACAGACTGGTGGTTGCCTGGAGGTGGGGATGGGTGAAATAGGTGAAAGAGAAAAAATTAGAATGTTTTATTGTTTGATCTGGTTGATGGTTACATGAGTGTATATACATATGCCAAAATTCATCAAGCTGTACACCAAGGATTTCTTCCCTCTTTTTTTAATTGGAATAAAGTTGACATACAATATTATGTTGGTTTCAAAGGCATAGTACAGTGACTCAGTGATTATATACATCATGAGACGCTTGCTGCAATAAGTATAATCGTCCCATTATCATACCAAGATATTACAATATTATTAGTTATATTCTCTATGTTGTGATTCCATTCCTATGTCTAACTTATTTACAATCTGGAGTTTGTATGTCTTTATCCCCTTTACCTATTTCACTCATCCCCAGTCTCCCATCCCTATTGTAACCAACAGTCTGTTGTCTATATTTGTGGGTCTACTGCTTTTTTGTTTGTTGTGTTTTTTAGATTACACAAATAAGTGAAATTATAGGGCATTTGTCTTCCTCTGTCTGACATTTCACTTAGCATGATACCCTCTAGTCCATCCTTGTTGTCACAAATGGCAAAAAAAAATTTATTTCTTTTTTAGGCCGAGTAATATTCCATTATGTATATGTAACCACATCTTCTTTATCCATTCATCTATTGACAGGCACTTGGGTTGCTTCCATGTCTTTGCTACTGTAAATAATGCTGCAATGAACATAAGTATACATATGTCTTTTCTAATTAATGATTTTGTTTTCTTTGTGTAAATTACCAGAAGTGGAATTGCTGGGTCATACCTATGGTATTTCTATTTTTAGTTTTTTGAGGACACTCCGTGTTGTTTTCCCCAGTGGCTGGACCAATTTACATTCCCACCAACAGTGTAGGAGGGTTCCCTTTTCTTGACATCCTTACCAACACATGTTAATTCTTGTCTTCTGGATAGCGGCCATTCTGACTGATGTGAGGTGATACCTCATTGTGTATACCAAGTTTTATGCACTTTATTGTATGTACCCGAATTTGAAACAAAAAGAAGGAGGTGTTGAGAAAAGGGACTAATGGAAGGAATACTTCAAAGTATTATTGGCCATTGGAAATTAATTACAATCCAGAACCCAGGGGTGAGGGAAAGGAATAAATCAAAGATCATTTAAAATCTGGCTCACTACACCAATAATAATGTCACTGATGCACAGAAGGAAGTTGGGAGGGGATGCTATGAGTGGTAAGGATAAGGAGAGATAAATGGGGTTTCAGTCACAAGCTTGAAGTAAAATGAGATATCCAAGCCAAAAGTGTACAGTACCTAGTCTGCAGAGAAGTTTCCTAAGAGAGAGGGAGTTGAGTGATAGATGGGAACAGCACAGTTGCAGGTACTCCCAGTACTTGTTTGGATTGTACACCATCCTCCCCTAATTCTGTTTACCCAGATTGTTCACACAGAGAGATTTGAATGCAAACAGGACCACGATACATCCCCCATTAACCTGATCCACTGCTCACAGTTCGAGAGCGTGAACATGAGCCAAGCTACGTCAGATGACCAAGAACCCTACATAATATCTTCCACATCTCAGAGGAATTGTGGGCAAAACTGTGAGGAGAAGACTCAGCTTCCTAAGAATCCCTCCAGAAAAGACTTGATGGCGCTGCCCGAAGCTTCTGAAAATCAAGGGGAGAGTAGTTTGCCCGTCCCTCACTCAGAGGTGTCGCTTCCAACCAGCACCCACACCATCATCCTGATTTCTCCATGGTGCATTTTGTGGATTCACAGGCTTCAGTCATATTAAGGCAGGTAAGTACAGAGGAGGCTTTAACAAGGGCTCTGATTCCCTCCTGCTGCCACCATCCTACCCCTGATCCTGACTGAATCCTGTTAGTCATTGATCAGCTGTGATGTGACTCCCAGGCCACTAGAAATGCAGACACTGAAGACAGTTAAAGGTTAAAATGGAAATGAACTCACCCTTGATTTACTGAACTGGTTGGTTCTTTAAGCATGATGTATTATTTCTCAAGGAATGAAGAATAGGAAACTTTTAGCACCACTGAAACAGCAATCTGTGTCACATCCAGCAACTCCCAGTGCATCCTGGGAGTTAGCTGCAAATCTCCAAGGAATGTGTCCAAATGCTACAGAAAAAGCTCATCAAGAATTCTTCACTATTGAAGGAACTGCTCTGAGCTAGACATTGTAAAAAGCACAAAGACTTAAAGAAACTGTGATAAAATGATACCCAAACCCTGGGGCTGCCTCATCCAGAACCTATAGGATCTTCCCCAGTTCCCTCTTCATTGCCTGCATCTGTGGATGAAATGGGCAGGGAAGATGTTTTCCTTAAAAATTTTGTCCCTGAGTCCAGGCTTCTCTCCCACTCTCTGGTTTCTCTGACATTTTTCATATCTCTCCTAATACAATACGGACAGTTTAGATGCACAATGGACCACATTGCTTTTACTGTTCAGTGTCTTTCATAAGTGCAGTGTCTTTCAGACAGCTTATCCCAGCTGACAGCCCTCTATCTCATTCTTTGCTCCTGTTGGCAATGGCTGCAGTTTAAACATACTAAGCACTCACTTTCCAGCTCTTTTTTGACTTCTCTGGCTGATTTCTTTCATCCTCAGATCCTATTTCATCAAACCTTCATAGTCCTAAAGGAAAATTCTTCTCTCCTGAGTCCAGCTCCTCTTCCGTCTGAGGCAATAGGAAGCCTCTTACAGCATAAAGAACTCTGGTTGGTGGTCTGTGTACATGCGGTGACCCAGTGTTACCGCTCACTGTCCATCTGACCTGAGGTAACTTACTGAATTGCACAGGGTATTGGTTTCCTCATCTATGAAATGCGAGGCTTGGAAGAGATTATTATTAAGGGCTTTCCCAACACAAGATTTTTTTTTCCATCCCATATTTGGACTCAAGTCTAAGACTGGGTTTGGGGCTTTTCCATCTTAGGTTGTGCTGCTGGGCTATGCTCTCCTCTCCCCGGCTTGCACAGTAGTTGTTACTTCAGATTTCATTCAGCCTACATTACTGAATGCCTACTACATGCCAGACAGAGTTGGGCACATTTATACACACTACCTCATTTAATCCTCACAACAGTCCTGAGAGAGGAGCCACATTTCCCCCTAAGAGTCTCAGGCTCACAGCTAGTCAGCGGCCTGTTCAGCACTGGAACTCAGGGTCTCACTCTGTATCACTCCTACCACGTTCTATAGCACAGTGGTGCCATGCTGTCCTCTCCTCTCTCCCCTCTTGCCTTCCTTTCTTGGGCAGGCACTGTATGTGCTGGTCCTGGGATGACCCATCCACACCTGGCCTATGTGGGTGACTTTCTGCTCCAGCCACAACATGGACACAATGTCAGGTATCTTTGCTTTACAGCCATCAGAGATTCATGATATACTTTTAATAGGTTAAAAATACGGGTTTTTTCATTGTTTCTGTAATTTCTCTATACCACCTTATTAGAGAAAATCATTGTTTTGTTTACTTTCTAACTGAAAGCTTAAACTTACTTAAGAAAAATCCCAGCAGTAGTTCTTTGATTTAAGCTCCTTCCTAATAATAGGATTTCCTCTTCCACTGCTTGTCATTTAAAGGATCTCCATAGTGGCTCTTTATCAAATGACCTTATGATTTACCATATGATGAAGAATAACTTTCATGTTTCCTGTCAGTAGTGAAAGAAGTAGAGTCTGTGTTTTGTTTCTTTTGACATTTTAACTTAGTGCTCAGGCTAGAGTCTATCCAATCATAGACTATTAAGGTAAATATTGACTTGCTTTGAATTAAACTTTTAAGATTTATTGCTCCAAAACATATGTATTGGCTAAAGTAACCTTGAGGCCAGTATCTGGGGTTTATTAATCTGATATTACTAAGTATATGATGTTTTACTAAAGTCAAATGCAACTTCACAGAGCAGCTCTGAATATGACCTGCAGGGTCCCGAATTCCATTCCCTACTCTATTGCTTGACCATCTCTGTGCCATGTGTTGCCTCCTCTGCTCAGTGAACTGCAGGGAGAAGGGGGTCACATGCAAATACTAGGCAATGACACCAAGATATGGTTGTTCATGGGACTGTCCACTGTGTGCCCCTCATGCCTCTGCCTGTCTCTGTCCTAGCACTGTCCTCACATGAACATCATCTCTTGCTGCGAACTGTTTCCCCTCTTGAGACCGTGAGCAACTTTCCCTCTCACTCCTCACCCACATGAAACTGTCTTAGTCTCCTGTATTCCAAGAACTTCAGACATTTCCAGGCATATAGAAATCCACTCATCAAGTGTTTATAGAGCTGAATTGGAATGCAAAGGTACACATACCACAGACAAGTGAGTGACCAAAGGGATTTAAAACTCAGCTAATTAGAAGATCCTTCTCCAGTCAGTGTGAAAATCTCTAACACTGGCTTACTCTCTCCCTGCAGATGTGCAATGCTTTCCAAAATGCCAACATTTTGGTGCTCTTTTCAGGATGTCACTGTGAGTAGCTTTCCCCCTATGAGAGGGCTGTGTTTGGCACCCGGGTGCTCTCCTCTCCAACTGTCTGACCCTGTGTGTGTTTGGGGTTTGGGGTTTTGTCTGTAGCTTTTGTGGTCAGGGACTTTGAGAGGAATGACTTGTTTGACGCTGGCATGACCAAAGCCCAGTTGTTTCTCATGCTCGCTCCATGACGCTGTGCTGTTTGCCTTGTCAAGGAAGTTTCCAGAGTCCTCTGAGTTAAGCGTGGATGAATCGGAGACGGTGATACAGGAAACCTCTCAGAAACAGACAAGGTTGGATGATGTGAACCATGAGGGTGGGGAGTGAGTTGGGAATGAGGTGTGGGGAGATGCCTGACCAGATGGAGATGGGCAACATCCAGGGAAGGCTTTTGAATATGGTTGTGCCAAACTCTGAGATGTTGAAATGCTCCCTTGCCAGTTGGTACATAGCAGCAGACCTGAGTCCAAGTTGCCCCACTGCCATGGCATTTGCATGCCATTCAGGACCCTCTCCCAACTGAAGAGAGTATTACATGACCCAACAGAGGCCTCTAGGATCCTTTTACAGCCAGCTTGGTTATTGCCAGTACTATTCCAATCACTAAATGTTTTAAGTATCTCCCTTAGCTATATACCTTTAGAATCTACCCCCTGCCCCACCCTGGGAATGAATGATAAAGCTGATGAACTAGCAGAGGTAAAGATCTGCCAGTCTCACTTAGGTTATTATTTACATTGTGAGTAATATGAGATATACTCAACCTGACCAACTGCAAAGAATGATTTATAAGCCAGAAATTTTTAGCCATTTATAAATACTAAGTAAAAAGCTGGGCCTGCTTCATTGTCTTCAAATTAACCTCTAAGGTTTCCCCAAAACAGGGAAATTAAAGAACAGACGGGAACAAAAATATTATCTAAAGACTAGAAATTATTTTTTAATTAAACCCCTGATTCTTTGACTTAACAGATTTCAGTGTTTGAATTTTTTATGACAAGAAAAGTATTACCAGAGTAGTATCTTTTTTAAACTTTAAGACAACCAAGCTTGCAAAATGTGACCTTTTTCTTCTTTTTATTTTTTTAAGTAGTGTTTTACCAAGTATTTCTCTTGCTTTGTTGAGAATTTTCAGAGGTTATGTGCCTCTGCTTATCCAGCACAACTTTTTCCCCTGATAGCTAGATTTGACCATAGTTTTTTTTCTATTCTGATCTATATAGTTGACTCCCATTTAGAAAATCATAGAATCACAATGCCCTTCAATTGGAAGAAATGTCAGTATCAGGTCCACCCCCATCTGGAGCAAGAATTCTCTGGACAACATCTCTGGCCAGAGGTCCTCCTGCTTATGTTAGGGACTTCCAGTGGTTCTTAAACTTTAGTATACACCAGAATCACCAAAATATTCTGTCATAACACAGACTGCTAGGTCCCTCTATGCCCTAATACTCTGAATTTCTGAATCAGTGAGTTTGGGGTGGGGCCTGAGAATTTCCATTGCTAAAAAGTCACTAGGAAATGTTGATGTTAATGGAACATAAGCCACACTTTGAGAATTACCGCCTTAAGAAATTCCGTATGCATCCTTCATTATCAAAGTCTAATGTGCCTAGTAATCTTTGGGTGTGTGCCAGACATTATATTTGGAAAATGTTTATAGAAATAATTTGAGGCCCAGGATTACATTTTTCTTCTAGACAGAATTTGATGGTTTTGCCAGGTACTTGGAGCACTAGCAATTCAAGGCCAGTTGGGTTTGATTTCAGGACTTGAGGTATTGTAGGCCATGCGGTGACCCAAAGCCCAGTGGCAGTCTGTGGGAACCGTAAGCCCTTAAAGCCGTCAAAAGCACTGCTTAAGATATACGTGCCACTTCCAGATCATTAAATACCCTCATAAAAGTGGCTCCAAATACCAGATTCACCTCTCTAGATTTCTACCTTTTCCTAAATCTTTGCCTGGTAGCTTTTCATGATCTTGTTCGCTTTATGGTGACTTCAAGCAGAAGTTCTAAAATATTTTACCCAGGTCTTCTAGTTGTCCTTAGTGGTGGTGTGGGGGAGGGGGTGGGGGTAGTAGGGGGGAGTGGTGTTGGTCTGCCTTTATTATAAGTGGAAGTTTCTCTATTTTATTTATAATTAGGAAACACTTGACATATTTACTTTTACATGTGATACAGTATGTGTTATATTAATCTTTCCCTTTGTAATTGTCCATTGTTTTTAGTTTAGCATGTCATTCACACTTAGAAAGTTAATAATGATTTATATCTTCTTCTGGATTTTTATGTTTTAATTTTTTATATACCATACCTTTAATCTAGTTAGGATATATTTCAGTGTATGACGTTGAAGGATAATATTTACTTTTTATCTATAAACTTGCCATTTTGAGCTATCCCATTTATTGACTAAGCCTTCTTTCCTCCAATGATTTGAGATGCTGTTCTCATAAAATATAATTTTCTTGTGAAAACTAAAGTCTATTTCTAGCTTAGTTTTTGGTTTCATTGTTCTGTGTAGCCTCAGTATGACAAGCTTTTAATTACTACTGCTTTATCATACATTTAAACATTTGGTTAAGAAGTCCTGTGTCGTCAGTGCTCTATTTTAAAATTTGCTAAGTCATTCTCACCAATTTATTCTCCAAACAAACTTTTGAATCTTTTGTCAGCTTCCCCCCTCCACACACACACACACACACAAAAAAAAAAAAACAGCATTGGAATTTTCATTAGAATTGCATAAAAAATAAAAAATTTGAAAACTGATATCTTTACAGTGTTTGGTCTTCCCATGCAGGAACATATGTCTCTACATTTATTCAGTCTTTTTAAATGTTGCATTCATAGTAAGGTATTGTGACTTTCTTCATATAAACAAATGCTAGATAGTTTATACTTTATGTTTTACATTTCTATACCTTATTAAATGAATAATCTTTTCCACTATATTTTCTAACTGCAATTGCTACCATATAAGAAACCTGTTGATTTTTAAAATTATTTGGCCACCCTTGTGCAATATTTTACTAGTCCTAAAAGGTTTCATTGTTAATTCTCTTGAGTTTCCTAGATAGAAAAATGTTTTCTACAAATAATATAAATATCTTATTTTCCAATTGTTAGATCCCTTATTTCAGTATCATATTTTATGGCATTAGGTAATCCACCCAGAACAATTCAAGAAATAGTGCTGAGTCTTGCCTTACTCCTGAATTTAATGAGGAAAGCTTCTTATGTCTATGAAGGCTAGTGGTGACAGTTGACTTAAGATAGACATTGTACTTACTATGTTTTTAAAAAGTACTTTTCTAGTTTACTAACATTCTTACCAGGATTAATATTAAGACTTGGTATTGAATATGTCTATTTTTTTCTAGCATTTAAGTTAGGGAAGACTAGGAGAGGATCAAGTTCTATTTCTCATGTTAAATTCAAGATGCCTATTAACATCCAAGTGGAGATGTCAAGAATGGAAGTGGATATATGAACCAGAAGACCAAGGGAAGGGTTATGACCAAAAAGTCATTGGCACATAGATAATAATGAAAATTATGAGACTAAATAAAATCGTCTCTGAGGAAAGCATGGATGGAAGAGAGAAGGGCCCCAGAACAAGCCCTGGGGCATGATAAAATTTAGAAGCCCAGGAGAAGTAGAAGAGAAAACAAAGGCACCAAGAAGAAGCAGACAAGAAGGAAGGAGGAAGAGCAAGAGAGGTCATATGGTGGAGAAGAAGAAAATGTTTCAGGAAAGGTGAAAGTTATTTATTTTATGGAATGCTGCTGGAAGGTTGATTCCCCAAGCCTACGAGCCACCTGCTATGTGACAGGCTCAGTACCTGGTGCTGAGGATATCAAGAACCAGGCACTGCCCTACCTCCAGGAGCTTAGAATCTAAGAGAAGAGAGAGATTTGTAAATAAATCAGGCAATACAATACTGGTACTATGATAGAAGGGTGAGTAAGGTACAGTTGGAACACAAAGGGAACTCTGATCCTGGTTGGTCATCTTTGATCTGAATCTGGAATGATGAATAAGTGTATGTGGACAAGATGGAGAAGGACAGGGTAGGCACAGGGAACAGCATGAGCAAAGGTAAGCAGTTGTGAGGCATCTTTGGTTAACGTTACGGCTACAGCAAAGGGTAGGGACTACAGATGGAGATAAAGCTAAAGATGGCAACAGGCCAGGTCATGAAGGGCCTTACATGCCCTGCCAAGGATTAAACTGGGGCTTGAAAAGACAAGTAAAATCAAGAAGACATGATGTTTCAGAATGCTTCCAAGGCCATTGCTGTTTAAATGGTTGACCATGAAATCCAGGCTAGCTAGAAAAGCCAGAGAAATCCGAAGTTATGGGTTGATTGAGCCTGAAGAATAGTGAGTAACAGGTACCAGAGGGTGAAATATAAATGAAAAGCAGATTTAGGCCAAAAATATTCTCTACTTGGTCAGGAACCCATGATTTCTGGTACCTTAAGTTCTGCTATATTCTGAAATTTCTTGACTGTTAGAAAGTTATGTTTAATTGGAAAGTTTAATCCATCTAATTGTGTGTGTTTCAGAATGAAGAGTCAAGACGTAACATAAGCAGCAGTCTTCTAAGAATCCCAAAAAGTGCAAGTCCAGGCTTCTCCACAATGCGGAGGCCAGTAACAGTAACGGAAGAGGAGTCAGAGCTAGATATGGATCTGGAGTCCATGCTGGAATCAGAACAAGAGATTGGGCTGGATCTGGACCTAGACTTAGACCACAAGATAGAACCTGAATCTGAGCTGGAGCCTGAAGCAGAGGTTGAGACAGGGCCCCAGCCCAAGGCCACATCCAGGCCAAAGAGTCAGTCTTACTCTCTGCAGCAATATTGTCCCGTGTATCAGTCTATGCCTCCCAACTCCCCACCTGAGGCTCAACACAGGACACGGTCAGTGGAAGGGAGGCGTCAACCTATGAATTTATATTCATCCAAGGGCAATGAAGTTAAGGATCCCTAGATTGCATAATGGGTCAGATTCCCCTGGCAAGTTCCCCCAACCAAATGGGGTCACTTGGTCGGAGACCTTAGACGAGTTACGAACCAGCAGTACTTGCTGTGGGCCTCCTCCACCTGCCGGCCTTCTTCCTGGCTCAGCAGTGGGATCTCGCACCCAGATCACAATACTAAACACCAAAAATAGTTTCTGAATTCCCTCTCCAGGCTCACCTCATTTCACCTTCAGCAGATGTTCTAGCAAAGGATTTCTTCCTTTGCATACCTCACAGACTCTGGGGTTTTTATCAGACCACATCTAACTTACTCTCCCCATCTCTGTTAGATGAGGCTCAAATAAAATATATAAAGTCTAGTTACATTTGGACCCTTCCTGCATCTTCTCCCTTCTCTGTGTTCTGTGTGCCAGAAAAATGTCGAGTGGGAGGAATTCCAGGCGTGTGTGGATGTGGTGGAGAATAGAGGAGCAAAAACTGGGCAGTATCTTATTCTGTATGCAAGAGACCTTCACTGCGCTGATGGAGGAATGGGGGAAAGTGGTCAGGTTAATCTAGACGGCACAAGGAGTTGTTAGGCTGAAGGCACCTTTGCTATCACACAGAGCTCAGGATCTGATCCTCCCACTGTTTCAGAAGGACAATCAGCTGTACCCACTGATGAGAATGTTGCCTCTGTAGAACTCTCCCTCGTCTTAGTCACATTCACTATTGATTCTTTCTTACAGGTTAAGATAAAGCAATCTAGAATCTATATTCTTGGTGGACCAAATTAAGTTAAAATCTGTAACACACAAAACTCTCAAGAGTTGGAAAAGTCAGTCATTACTAGTTTGATCCAAATCCATTAAAAAAAATGTCCCCTCCCCCATTAAAAAATATCTAGTATTAAGCTACAACCAGAAGAGAAGTATAGACCCCTGGGTAAGGGTATATGGAAGCCTGAATTTAAATTCCCACTCAGTAAGCAAGACACCTCTTGCTTGGGTGCTCAATTTCTCTCATTTGTCAGATAAAAGAAATACTAGTTAAAATACAGGTGTCTCACCACAGAAGTAGCACGTGCATTTACTATTTCTACAAACATTTTCTAAGTATCTACTGCATACATAGCACCCCCAACTGTGGGGTAGATGAAAAAATGTCATCCCTACTTTACACATGCATAGACTGAGCCTCAGATAAGTAACTAGCCCAAGGTCATATACAATGGTACCCTAAAAGAGGTGAGGGCCCAAGTCACAGCTTCATTTGTTAATGTTTACTCAACATTTATTGAACTCCTACTATGTGCTAGGCATTGTCTCAGGTGCTGAAGATACAAGATGAGCAGAATAGATGAGAAAAATAATCATAAATTGTGATAAATCTCAAAGGTAAAATACAGGAAACTGTGAGGGAATACACCAGGAGGCCCTGAACCCATCAGGGATGTCAAGGAACTATTTCCTGTCACAGTGACATATGACTTGGCACCAGAAGGGTGGGTTGGAGTTAGGCTTAAAGCAAACTCCAATGACTGCTAGGAGGGCAGAGCCAAATGGGCGACTGAGTGGTGACCATGGATGAGTCCAGAAGATGGGCACCAGAGACATAGGCAGATGGAGCCTAAGGTTAACTGCCACGACACAAGGACTCAATCAGAAAGTGGGTCAAATCAGGAATGAATTGGCAAGGTGACAGGGATAGGCACAGAAATATGTCAACATCAAGAAAACATTTGACATTTAAAACAGGACACTAGGAAGTGCATGGAAAGCCTGGTTCCTGTAGGCTACCACCCTCGCACTCCAGCACCCTTATATTCCCACATTTCTATCAGAGGAAGGTCTTTAAACACAAAATCAGTGGTTTCTGATACTTGGCCAGCAAGCGGTAGAGTTTAGAGTTTGGTCTTTCTGCTACAACTACACATAGCTAAATCTGGACTTTGATGCATGACCTCAAAAGACCATCCAGATGCTTGCATTACAGTATACCTTTAAGGAATATTCTACTATACGCCCATAGCATCTAGTCCCTTCCAAAGTAATAAGATAAAGAAAAATAATTGATTGTAAATAGTACAGTGTTAAAGAAACGGTAAAGTGAGTAATTATTCAAAGGCTGAATCTTCTTCCAAAATGCAGATCACCTGAAAGTCTAAGACATTTCAAACTTTACAAAATGCTATAGTTTAGGTTAGTTAGCTCACTTTTCTTTGTATGGTCATATCATTGCAGCTTTTATATCTCTAATGAGAAACTGGAGAAAAATTCTGAAGATTGAAAAATGAGTACAAACTGAATTTGAAAGTATAAATGTCTTAGCACAATTTTTTCTCCACTACCAGAAAAAAACCCTCAAAGCAGCTTATGTTCTACAGTAAATGGGCTTTAGGGTATGATTTTTATATGTGAAGAACTAGGAATCAGTAGAACTTCAGAAAAGTAGGTATAGAAAAGAAATTAATCAAAATAGGTGACCCTAGGTATCCTTCTACAAGTTGGGTATTACAAAGCTTAGTGAATCATACCTTGAGTCTCAACCATATATGATTTACATGATATTTAGGTGAGACTTTGGACTTAGACTTTTGAGTTGATGACATGTGAGGATATGAATTGGTGGGGGGCAGGAATGGAATGCTATGGTCTGAATGTTTGTGTCCCCAAAATTCATGTGTTGAAATCCTAACCCCCCAAGGTGGTGGTATTAGGAAGTGGGGCCTTCAGAATGTGACTGGTCACCCTTATAGTTATTAATGGGCTTAGTGCCCTATGAAAGAGCCTCGGAGAGACCCCTCCTCCCTTCCACCATGGAAGGATACAAGAAGACAACCAGGAAGTGGATTCTCACCAGATACCAAATCTGCCAGCACTTTGATCTTAGATTTCCCAGTCTCCAGAACTATGAGAAATAAATTTTTGATGTTTATAAGCCACCCAGTCTATGATTTATTGTTATAGCAGCCCAAATGGACACTTAAGAACTTAATTATATTGCACCTAGATTCAACTCTTTTTATCAGTAGAAATAGAGGAAGTAATGGCATAATCCAAGGTTATTAATTATCTTGGGATCATAAAATCTCAGTGCTGGGTAGGGCCATGAGAGCTATCTAGTTTAATTACCCATCCAGTCTTTTACAATTAAATTGAATTTGACAAACACTTATCGGAAGACTCACCATATCCTGAATACTCTGTGTTTCAGTAATATGAATGCATAACAACCCACCCCAAATCTTAGTGGCTTAAACAGTGATCATGTATTTGCTAATTATTTTGCAATCTGGGCTGGGTTTAGCTGGGCTCATTCATAAGGCTGCCGTCATCAAGAGATTCAACTAGTGATGGAAACTGAAGATGGCTTTGCTGAAATGTCCGACACCTCAGCTGGGATGGTTGGAACAGCTGGAAGCTGACTAGGCACCTCTTTCCCTATCCACATGTCCTCTCCAGGACAGGACCTTGACTTTGCATGGCAGCGGAAGGCAGAGCATCACCAACCATGTACTGTTGATCAAAATAAGTGACAAGATCAGCCTTCACCCAATATGAAGGGAAATAAATACACTCCACTTTTTGAAGGGAAAATAATTTGTGGCCATTTTAATCCACCGCACTATAATCATGAGGATAAAAGAATAAGTAAAATATGAATTCTGCCCTCAAGGAGATCCCAAACTACAAACTGGCATTGCAGGGAGGGAGTGTAAAGGACTCCTAAATGAAAAGGTGATAAAGAGAGGTAAAATGCTGTGGAAATACAGAAGACAGAAGAGTTAGAAAGAATGTGGTTTAGGGAAAACTACTAAGAAGAAATTCCTGTTGAGCTAGACAGTAAAAAGTAAGTAGGAATTATGTGATATAAGAGGAAGTACACAGTACCACCTATAAAGTAATCTTGCCAAAAAAATGGAATACTATCAATCCTCTAGATCTAACTACCAGATTATAGGAAATACAGGGGGCAGAGGAACATGTTAAGTGATACTAAATTGAAACAACCAGCAGAATCCAGAAAACTCAACAGAACAAAAGAGCCAGTTGCTTAAACAAGTTGAAAAACAAACACAACAACAACAAAAATACAAAGAGGGATGGGAAACCTATAAATTAAGAGACTTAAGAATGGAATGCATGGGCCTTGTTTGAATCCTGATTTGAACCAACTGGAAAAGAACATAAGAAATCTTTACTTCTGAATTAAATGTAGTAGGAAGTGACCATTACTTCCTCTACATCAAAGAAAAAAAATGAATTATGAAATTATTTTGGAAGATATTGGAGAAGGCAAGAAGACTAAAGGAACTAAAATTTAAGAGAGAAAAGACTCCTTCCAAGGTAAGTTAAGATTATAGGCCATTCTCTCTCTTAAAAGTTATTTTCTGAATGGGAGAGTCTAGTCGCCATAATGTTGCTCATGTAATTGTTCGTTAATGATACCTAAGTAAGTAAGTAAGTTATTTGCTGAATCTGGAATCAGGCTTTCCTTAGGCAGGGAGACTCTTCTAGGAAGAAGCACAACCAATGAAGCTTTTGATACCCACTTGAGCTGTCACGGCAGATTGGCTGGCCTCCTCTCTGAAACACTCGATGAGCACCGAGCAGCTCAGGAGGGTAGGAGCTGCCCTGCAAACGCAAAAATGAAATAACCCAGAATTTCATCCTATGCTTAGGAGACAAAGCCCACGAGAGGAAGGGGCCTTTAATAAGCTTACAAAAGATCTTACTCTTGAGACATTTGAAACCAGAGGTGGATTGAGTCTAACTAAAGCCACAGCACAGCTCAGTTTCTCATAGAATGAGATGATCTGTCCCTCACCCTATTTGCCATATAAAAAGAAGTATGCATCCTACCTGGAGAGAAATAACATTGACTTCAGTCTCTTTTGCACAAATCAGAATACAAATTTTAGAAGTCACAAGACATTCAAAGAGGCAGGAAAATGCCTGATGATTAAGAAAAAATATATATCCAATAGGAGAAATCCCACAGATGATCCAGGTGTTGGAGCTAGCAGTGATGGATTTCAAAATAATTATCATAAATACGTTCAAGAAAGTAGAGTAAAAGTTGGAGAAAATGACCAAAAAGATAATTTCAAAATAGAATTACAATCTATAGAAATGAACCAATGGACATGCTAGAACTGAAATACAAAATATTGGAAAGTAAAATCTCATTGGACAGGTTTAATGACAGACTGGACACAGCAAAAGATAGGAGTATATAACTCAAAAGACAGTAAATAAATATTCTAAATGAGAATAATAGAGAAAAAATGCAAAAACAGAAGACAGCATTCAAGGCATGCAAAATGTAGTTAAATGGCCTAATATATGTGTTATAGGAGTCCCAGAAAGAGAGAAGAGAATGGGGAAAGTGTTATTTGAGTACACATGACTGAGAATTTGTCAAAGCATGAAAGACAGCAACTCAAATATTCAGGAAGGTTAGCAAATCCTAAGCAATGTAAATAGAGAGAAAACCAAGCACAGATATATCATAGTCAAATTGCTAAAAACAAAAGATGAACAGAAAATCTTAGAAGCAACAAGAGTGAAAAGACACATACTTGCAGAGGAACAATACCACTTATTATTGACTTCTTAGCAGAACATTTGGGAGTCAGAAGACTACAGGACTGGATCTTTTAAGTTCTGAAAGAAAAAAAAAACCTGCTGACCTAAAATTCTATATCCTCTGAAAATATCATCCAAAAATGATGAAATAAAGGTGTTATTAGACAATCAGAAATTGAGAGAATTTGTTACTTATGGATTCTCTCTATAAGAAATACTAAAGTTTTTCAGGCTGAAGGAAAATTGACTCCCAAGGGAATCTCAGAACTACAAAAGAGAATGAGTACTGGAAGGGTTCAATATGGGAAACACATAAAAGAACACTGACTTATTTAAAGCAACAATAATAACTATATCTTGTACAGTTTGTAACACATTTTTAAGTATGTGACTACAAAGATACAAAAGTGGTAAATGGAGATAAAGTGTTAATGAAGTGGTAAAGAACTAATTAAGGTAGATTATAATAAGTCAAATACAGCTATTATTATGTCTGGGGAATCTACTAAAATAATACAAAGAAGTATAATTTAAAGATTAATAGAGAAGTTAAATGGAATAATACAAATACTTTGTTAATCCAAAAGTAGGAAGGAAAATGGAATAAAAGAACAAAGAATATATGGGGCAAATAGAAAAGAAATACCAAGATGGCGATCTTAAACTCAACTATATCAATAACTAAGTAGACTAAACATTCCAATTAAAAGATAAACTTTTCTGAGTGGATGTTTTAAAAAAGACCCAACAATATTATATATATATATATATATATATATATATACACACACACACACATATGCTGTTTATGAAAGACACACTATATATAAATATGTAAATAGTAACCAAAAGAAGGGGGTTAGTGATGTTAGTACCAGACAAAGTAGATTGTAAGACAAAGTATTCCTAAAGGTTAAAGGTGGACATTACACAGTGATTAAAGGGTGGATTAAACAGGACAACATAAAAATCCTAATTTTGGGTTCACCTAATAACATAGTTTCAAAATATATAAAGCAAAATGGCAGAAATAAGAGGAGAAATAGACAAATCTATGATCACAGAGATTTTTTAACACAATTCTCTCAGTACAGAAACAAAGTATTCTATCACAGAACTCAAGAATGGACTAACAGGTACCAAAGGGAAAGGGACTGGGGAGGATGGGTGGGTAGGGAGGGATAAGGGTGGGCAGAAAAAGAGGGGTATTAAGATTAGCATCCATAGCGGGGTGGGAGAAAGGGGAGGGCTGTACAACACAGAGAAGACAAGTAGTGATTCTACAACATTTTGCTACGTTGATGGACAGTGACTGTAAAGGAGTATATAGGGGGGACCTGGTATAGGGGAGAGCCTAGTAAACAAAGTATTCGTCATGTAAGTGTAGATTAATGATTAAAAAAAAAAAAGCAGTTCCTATGTGGTGACCTCTAATGAGTTCTACACAATCATATAAAGGGCATATAAAAGTGTAGGCAAAGGGTCTGTTTGTGTTTATACAGAGGATCAAAGCCTAATTTGGCTACCCCGAAAATGAACTAAGATACGATATGAAAAAGAACTTCCAACATCAGCACTCTCGGGAAGACTCATGACAGAAGATGATCAGCAAAAAAAAAAAAAAAAAAAAACTCCAACAAAGATCCACGCACTGTCACAGGTGTAGATGCACTCATCCCACCAGTTCCTGGACTTGCCATGGGAATGATGAAGGAGATATCTAAGCTGGCCTGTGCATACAGTAAAACAAAAAATTGGACTGAATCTATACTGTTGGAACTCAACCAAGAATTAGGAGAAGTGCAAATTGTAGCACTCCAAAATCTTACAACCACAGACTATTTATCGTTAAAAGAACATATGGGATATGAACAGTCCCCAGGAATGGGTTGTTCTAGTTTATCTGAATTCTCTCAGACTGTTTAAGTTCAGTCGGACAATATCCACCATATCATAGATAAGTTTTCACAAATGCCTAAGGTGCCTAACTGGTTTTCTTGGTTTCACTGGAGATGGCTGGTAATTACAGGTATGCTTTGGTTAGGTAACTATATTCCTATTATGTTAATGTGTGTGCACAATTTAATTAGTAGTTTAAAACCTATCCATGCTGAAGTTACTCTACAAGAAGATATGTCAAAGAAATAATCAATCTTCCCAGGTTTTCTTCTGCCTGCTACTTCTATAGCTTTTCTTCTTCCTACCTAATCACAACCTTTAAATAGAACTCGTGCCACATGTCGAATTTACCGAGTATCATAATTCTTCCAAGTGGTAAAGACACCTCAAGACAAATGCTGGGCATAGAAGCCACAGGGCACAAATATGCAAAGAAGTAAAAAGCTAACCTTTTCAAACAATAAGGCTTCTCTCTCACTTACCAACTTAACATTTCCCTGTATGGCCCCGAAGATGACTGGTTAGCCAGAGAAGGGTAAGATTCCTCAAGGGAGGAACAACCTAAGACAGGCACAGTCGCAGGGGGCCATCTGGTGAGAAAATGGGGAGCAGCAGAGGTGAGGCTTAGAACCTCCCCCCTCATGTTCTGAGAGAAATCTTCTGCATACATGGATGTTTATTGCCCTCGTCTAGCTCGGATTAACACATAGTCTACAGGCACACACCTGATCATCTACATTTGCTCTCTTACAACACTAAACTCTGTTTTCTACCTTTATCTCATACCTACCTACCACTTCAGCATTTTATTAAAAATAATAATAATAGAGAAATGTGGTATCCACATATAAATCAAGTTTAAAAATCAAATGAATATTCATATTTGAACTATGTATAGTTCATAATGCATGAACAAAACTGAAAGCTTCTGTGATGACTGCCCTTGCACTGTTCACCATGTAACTTATTCACTATATAAGAATTTGTACTCCATGTAAGAATTTGTTCATTATGCATCAGAAGATTGGAGACTGACGAAAATTAGGCTTGGGGTGGATTAATGATTGTGCATTGAGTATTGACCCCCCTATACAGAAATTTATTGTGGTTAACAACTATTTGATCCATAAATATGAGAGATGCCCTCACAAAATATATATATATATATATATAAACACTTCCAATTGTAAAATAAATAAGTAACCGGGATGTAATGTATAGCATAAGGAATATAGTCAAAATATTGTAACAACTTGATATGGTGATAGCTGGTACCTAGAATTATCATGTATATAAATGTTGAATCACTGTGTTGTACACCTGAAACTAATGTAATGTAATACTGTTGTCAATTACCCTTCAATAAAAAAAAAAAAAAAAAGAAACAAAGTATTCTAAACTTGTATTTTTCAGGAAGAGGACAGAGATGGTGATTAACTCCACATTTTGAATTAAATATGCATAGCAACATTTTAAGGGTAGCCACTAAAAGTATGTAATTTTCAAACCAGTAAAGGGAAAAATGAGGGGACTCAATTGATGAAAATGGTGGTGTCAAGAAAGGAGAAAAAGGAAAAACAATCCTCAATATGTTAAGTTTGATAAATGTAAGTCTCAGTGGGACTACTTGAACCCAGCACAGATAAACCTAAGGCTCCCAAAGGAGCAAGGATAAGCAGGGGAGCTCCTGTGGTCCTAACAGCCATTTGACATGAGATACCCAGAACATTCTTGAGTTTCACTATCCTTTCTTGAAATAAATCTCAAATTTCTAACATATGATAGGTTCTCAGAACACATTTGCTAAAGGATGATTGAATTTCAAGTTCAAACACATGTCACTCATCCCTGAAGTTTCTCAGTTTTAAACTGATGACTCCAAAAGGTTGTTTATGTGCATCATCACAGAAAAATGAGCCTTGAAAAACCATTTTTTCACTCAGTCCCCATCACTCACTCCTCCCTACCCTAATACAACCTGAGGAGCTACTTTCTATACAACTGAATCTTTTCACTTACTCATTCACCTGCCTGTTCATTTATTGTCTTACTCATCCATGCATGCATAGATCCAACATTCAAGATAGTCCTTGCCCTCAAGGTTTTCTTTATCTGTACAGGAAGACAAATAGAGATAAGAATAAACTACCTTACAATATATACAAAGGGAGGAAAGCGGAGAGAGACAGGTTCTCCAGAACAGTGCCTCCCACTCTTTTTTGACCATAGTCAATATTTCATATCATGACATAAATACACACACACACACACACACACACACACACACACACACACACACACACAAAAGCTCCAAGAAATAACTCTTTCTCCCTTGTTGTCTGACGTCCTCCATATTTTCTGTTCTTTTCTATTTCTGCATATGTGTGTGTGTCTGTGTTTTAATGACTATGATCCATCACATTTATTTCATGACTCACTAAATTGATCAAGATCCGTAGTTAGAAAAACTGTTCTGGAGATAGTTAAGCCTGAACTGAGTTCTAGTTTATTATTTAATTATCTTCTAAAATAGTAAAAATACTTACATAGTTCAAAAAATAAAAACGATTAAAAAAAGTTCGTCAGTGAAAAATCTTGCCCCTACTCCTGTTCCACACTCCCATTCTCAAATTCTTTTCCCCCACCCAGATAACCACTATTATTAGTTTCTTTTGTGTGTTTTCAGATCTTTCCAGTAGGTAGATCTTTATGCAAAAACAGGAAGTATGGCTATTTCTTTGTGCAAATAGAAGTAAGTATGAATATATAAACATAAAGTTCTAATGTTCCTCTTTTCTCGCCCAAATGGTTATTAAATATATTTGACAACTTACTTTTTTAAAACTATCCTGGATATTTCTAATGTCAATACTGGTCTGAAGGGCTCTTGTTTGTCTGATTTTTTTTTATCCTGGACTTCAGGTCAGTTTTTATTTTAAACTGTGTATTTAAAAAGTATAGCTTTATTGAGCTATACTTGAGATACAATAAATGACACATTTTCAAAGTGCCCAACTTGATGTTTTGACCTGTGTATACACCCATGAAACCATCACCATAATAAAGATAATGAACATATCCATACTCCCAAAATTTTCTTGTGCCCATCTGTAATCCCACCCTCCTAGCACTCCCCAATCACATCTCCATTTCTGGATAACAACTTATCTGTTTTCCATCACTTCAGATTGGTTCTCATTTTCTAGAGTTTTACATAAATGGAATGATACAGTATGTGCTCTCTTCTTAATTCAGTCTGCCCTCTTTCACTCAGCATAATTATTTTAACATTAATGCACGTTGGAGAAGACAAGTAATGATTCTATAGCATCTTACTATGCTGATGGACAGTGACTATAATGGGGTATGTGGTGGGGACTTGATAATAGGGGGAGTCTAGTAACCATAATGTTGTTCAAGTAATTGTACATTAACGATATCAAAATTTAAAAAAGGAGTCAAGAAAAAAGATTAATGTGTGTTGTTGCATGTATCAAGATTTCGTCCTTTTTTATTGTTAGGTAGTCCATTGTGTAGATGCATCACAATCTGTTTATCCATTCATCTGCTTATGGACCCTTCTGTTGCTTCCAGTTCGGAGCAATTACAAATCGAGGTGCCATGAACAGCAATGTAAAAGCCTTTGTATGAACAGACACTTTTGTTTCTTTTAGGACTAGAGTGGCTGAGTCATACATATGGTAAATGTATGGTTAATATTTTAAGAATTTTCGAAAATGTTTGTACTGCTTTTTATTTCTACCAACAGTGTATAAGAATTAAGTTGTTCCATACCCTCATGAACACCTAGGTTCTGTCTTTTTCATTTGAGACATTCTAATAAGCATATGGTTATATGTCATTGTAGTTTAATTTTCATTCCTCTAATGATCGTTTTCTAATCAATAATGTTGAAAATTCTTTCATATGCTTATTTGATATTCATGTGTCTTCCAGTTTTATTAATTTTCTCTATGGCTTTTCTGCTTTTATTGCATTCATTCCTACTCTAATCTTTATTTCTTTGCTTTGTTTTGGGTTTCATTTGCCCTTCTTTTATTAGAGTCTTAAAGTGGAAGCTGAGGTCACTGATTTGAGACCTCTCTTCTTTTCTTATAAATTTCCATCTACGTATTACTTTAGAGACAGTCCACAAGTGTTTATGTTTTGTTTTTATTCAGCTCAAAATACTTTCTGATTTTCACTCTTGATTTCTTCCTCGACCCCTGGATTATTTATAAGTGTGTTATTTAGTTTTCAGATATTTGGGGGATTTCCTATTTATTTTTCTTTTATTTATTTCTAACTTAATTCCTTGTGGTGAAAAGAATATGCTTTGCACTATTTGATCACTTTAAAATTTTTTGAGACTTGTCTTATGACCCAAAAAAAGGTCTGTCTCGGCAAATGATCCATATGTACTTGAAAGACTATATTCGGCTACTGTTGGGAAGACTGTTTCATGAATATCAATAAAGTCAAGTTGGTTGGTAGTGTTGTTCAAATATTCTAAATCATGACTGCTTCCCTATGCACTTGTTTTATCAATTATATTGAGAGAGAGGTTTTGAAAACAACAATAATTATAGATTTGTATATTTCTTTTTGCATTCTGTCAATTTTGCTTATGTATTTTGATACTCTGCTCTTAGGTGCTCAACATTTAGCTTTGCTATGTCTTCTTGATGAGTGGACTCATTCACTCCTTATGAAATGATACTTCTTCTGCCTGATCATATTTTTGCTCTGAAAGTTACTTTGCCTAAGATTAATATTGCCATTCCGCTTTCTTGTGAATAGTATTGCCATGGTAAATCTTTTTTTCCTATCCTTTTATTTTTAACATATTTGTGTCTTTGTATTTAAAGTGGATTTTTCTTGTATGTGGCATATAATTGGGTCCTCCCTTTTTTCTCTGATTGAAAATCTCTCGCTTTTAATTAGGATATTTAGACCAAATGTATTTAATATAATTATTAATATGGTTAGGTTTGAGTCTATCACCTTGCTGTTTGTTTTTTATTTGTATCATTCATTCTTTGTTATCTGCCTTCTGGATTGATTATTTTTTAGCAATTCAATTTTATTCTTTCTGTTGGATTGTTAGCTATAAGTTTGTTGGGTTGTTTTAGAGATTGCTTTAGGTTTTATAGTATACATATTTAACTTACATGATCTACCCTCAGGTGATATTTTACGACTTCATGTATAGCATAAGAAACTTACAATCATGTATTTCTACATATTCACTCTCAACCTTTGTGCTGTTGTTGTCAGACAGCTTACTTCTACTTATATTAAAAGCCCCCAAATACATTGCTCTTCTTAGTACTTTAAATAGCCAGTTATCTTTTAAGATAATTTAAATAAGAGGAAAATTTTTTAAATATTTAGCCACATTGAATTTCTGTTGCTCTTCACTCCTATGTGTAGATCCATATTCCATTCTGGTATCATTTCCTTCTGCTTTTAGGACTTCCTTGAACATTTCTTCTAGTACAGATTTTTTAATGTCCAAAAAAAGGCTTTATTTAATCTTTGTTCTTGAAAGACATTTTCACTAAGTAGAATCTAGGTTGACAGCTTAAGTATTTTAAAGTTTCTCCACTCTCTTATGGCTCTCATGGTTTCTAAAGAGACATCTGCTGTCATTTTCTTGTTCCTCTGTAGGTTTTGCATCTTTTATGTCTGGCTGCTTTTAAGATTTGCTCTTTTTTTTTTTTTTTTTTAAGAATGACCTTTTAAAAATTAAGACCTTTTATTTTTGCTCAGCTTTGTTAAGAACTTGCTCTTTATTGCTAGTTTTAAGCAATGTGATCATGATGTGCTTCGGTAGAGTTTTCTTCATGTTTCTTCTCCTTGGGGTTCATTGAGCTGTTTGGGTCTTTTGGTTTATAGTTTTCACCATGTTTGTAAAATTTCTGGCCATTCTTCTTCAAATATTTAGCCTGTCCCTTACCCTTCTCCTCCAGGGATTCCATTTACATGTGTATTAGTCCACTAGATGTTGCCTGCAGCAAACTAATATTCTGGGTTTTGGTTTTGGTTTTTTCCTTTTTTCGTTTTCTTTTCTTTAGTCTTAGTACACTTCACTTTGGATATCTTCTGCAGCTATACCTTCAGAGTCATGGATTTTTTTTCTAAATGTCTAATTGGCTATTAATCCCATTCAGTGAATTTTTTCATCTCAGACATCATCAGTTTCTTTTCTATAAGTTCAAATTTGATCTTTTTTGTATCTTCCATATCTCTACTTAACATGTTCAATATTTCCTCTAGTTTCTTAAATATAGGGAACAGAGGTATAATTATTTTAATGTTCTTTTCTACTAAGTCTACCATCAATGTACTTTCTGGGTCAGTTTCGATTGGTTGCTTTTCTTCTCATTAAGGGTCATATTTTTCTGCTTCTTTGCATACGTGTTAACTTTTAGTGGACACTGGACCAGTCATTGTAGACACTGTAAAATTTATCTTATTAGAACTGGATTATAATTGTATTCCTATAAATATTCTGGAGCTTTGTTCTGGAATGTGGTTAGATTATTTAGAAACAGTTTGATCACTTCAGGTATTACTTTTTTGGTTTGTTACATGAGACCAGAGCAACATTTGGTCTATAGCTAATTTTTCCCCAAAATTGAGACAAAAGCTTTCTAAATACATAATGCACTGAATATTGGACTTAACATAGCCAGAGGAGCTTCATGTTTGTGGATAAAGTGAAGGTTCTTATGGCCGGGATTCTCACCTGGCCCTAGTCAGCTTGCTCACTACATACATGTGGGCAATATGTTGTTACTGACTCTATATAAAGAGCTCCACCCAGTGCTCTGGGCAACACTGTGGCATGGCTGCATGGCTGCAGGAGAGCAGAGACTGTGATGGCTGTGGGGGTAAGAGGCCCAGAGGCAGAAACTGGCTTGCTGCGTGCAGGCTTGCTCTGAGTGGATGGGATTCTAGTGATTGAATTGCCACCATTGAAATAAAGCTGAGAATAAACCCTTTCTCCCCAAAAATGTTCCTTTGTCATTCCTTGGTTTCATTGAATCCGTAGTGAATTTGCCGAGGGCTGAAACCCATTGGCAAGACAATGTTTCAATTAATTTTCTATTATTTTTAAATCTGCAGATGTAGAGTTTTTGGTAGCTCATGATACAGATTTGTTAAAATAAAGCTATTCATCAACAATAATACTTGTTCATAAGTGAAAATCTATAAATACGGAAAAGCAGTAGAAACAAAACGAATGTCCTGTACTTCCACTCCCTAGAGATAAATCGTGTTAACATTCTGGAGTGTTTCCTTTGCTTTACTAGAAAGCCTGGGCTTTGTCATAGTAATAGAGGGATTCTTTCCTCCCAAAGTTATGGAACTTTGAAAAACTTCAGCAAATTAGGGGATGCTTTGATTAAATGTAAAAGAAAGCAACGCATCCTAACAGGTGTTACTTATTCTTAAAGAGATTAAGATAACCTGGAAATCCCTGGTGCCATCCAGGCTGTTCTCAGACCGACAAGTTTGTTTCTAGCATTGTTCCTAGCAACTATTCATGCTTCAGATTTAATAAACTTAAGGAACTTCCAGGCAGTTGACAGAAACCATGGCCATTGCTTTACCCTCTCCAGTGTTTAGGAAGCCTTGGCTCATGGCTCCTGTGGTCTCAGGGCAGGCTGTCCTTGGCCAAAGCACGATGGCATCAGTTTACCACCACACTTTTTCACTTAAGGAACATTGGCATGCTTGACATGTGCTGAGTCTCTGCTTCTCTGTGATTTTACAGAATAACTCCCTGCTCTGGAGGAAGTCATGGGTTGCAGGGGAAGGCAGCATTCAGGCATACCTTGTTTTATTGTGCTTCACCTATTGCACTTTGCAGATAGCGTATTTTTCACAAGTTGAAGGTTTGTGGCAACCCTGCATTGAGCAAGTCTATCAGTGCCATTTATCCGAAAGCATTTGCTCACTTCCTATCTCTGTGTCACATATTGGTAATTCTCACAACATTTCAAAATATTTCATTATGACTCGATGAAATCTCAGATGATGATTAGCATATTTTAGTAATAAAGTACCTTTAAGGTATGTGCATTGTTTTGTAGACATAATGCTATTGCACACTTAATAGACTACAGTATAGTGTAAACATAACTTACATTGTGAAAACTGATAAAGGGAAGCCTCACTGACATAGCATCAGGAGGCCTGCAGGAGAGCTTTCATGCCCACCCCTCCTAGTCTATAGCAGACCCCACAGGGAGGAAGAGACAGACACCTTGCAACTCCTATCGTTTTGGCTACTTTACCACCCAGTAGGTGGAGGGAAGAGTTTCTGCCTCCCGGAGCAACAGGCTGGCAACAGCCCAGCCAATGAAAGACTGTTATAATTCAGCCAATGAGCAGTCACCAGACATGGGACTCCTAGTTTTCTTTAATGAACTTTTTGCTTATAACAGTCCCCAAACTTGCCCCCTTTCTCTATAAAAGATCACTCTTCTTTGTTCTGACAAGCTTATGGTTTTGCCATAGCTTGCTCATCCCGCATTGCAATTCTGTGCTATTCCCAAATAAACCTATTTTTTCTGGTAAATAACTGACAGATTTATCTTTTTGTTTTTTATTAAGGTATCATTGATATACAATCTTATGAGGGTTTCACATGAGCAACATTGTGGTTACAACATTCACCCAAATTATCAAGTCCTCCCACACACCCCAAGGCAGTCACTGTTAATAAGCGTAGTAAGATGCTATTGACTTAAGAGTAAAGTTTTTTGACTTAAAAGTAAGTTTTATTCTTAAGGTTAACATCATACACTGGGAAACCAAAAAATTCACTTGACTCGCTTTATTACGTATTCACTTCATTGCAGTGGTCTGGAACCAAACCCGCGGTATCTCCACGGCGCGCTCCTAGGACCCAGCGACTGTAATGTCCAGTACACTGACCTTCTTCCTATGTTGTTCCAAGATGCTGTGGGGTTTTGAGGGCAAGGAAGGAAGTAGGACTCTGCCTTGCTCTCTGCTGGGACACAAGGAAAGTTTTTTGGTTTGCGGTTTTTTTTGTCTGTTTTTACAAGAGGAACACCAAACATACTTTATTGGCCCCAAAAAGTGGTCACAACAAGGCATAGTAGGCAGGAACATACATCAGCAGTCAAAGGGTTAGTATTGCATACAAATACAGTTTCTCTCTTTTGTAGCCTTGGCAAAAGCCATAAGGATGTAAAATAACTTTCTGTAGCAGCAGGTTAGGAAGCTGAGGAGCACTCGCCAGGAGTTCCGAGTGTATTAACAAAAAGACACAAGAGTGGATTTGACCGCTTTAGGGCCAAATGTCTAGGACAGAAATGTAAATTCTGTTCAATACTAAGAAGCAAACACTAGAACTTGATATTTACTTCCAAAATAGCTCACTCAAGCAGCACTGTGTACTATTTCAAGTGACGTAAAGGTGCTAAGCAAACTTATTTACAGACACAAGAGTTGTACCACACCTTTAAATCTGCAATTGAGGTTTCAGATTTTTCCATTAAAATTACTGCACTGAGATCCTATAAGTTGTCCATGAGCAATTCAGCTATGAGAGTTTCCACCAAGGAGATCAATACTGCCATCCAAATTATTAATTACCGATCGACAATAATCTCAACAGGAGCAAGCACTGTAGTTATCACTCTCTGACTTGTTTGGGCATCTGCTAGTCTAATTGTCTTCATGTTCCACCAGCTCCTCATGGGCACGGGAAAAGATCCAACTTTAAGGAATCAATTATTAGACTGCAAATGTCACCTTAAAAAAAAAATCACAGGATACATTGCAGCAGCTATTCAAAATGTCTCTTTTAATTTAAAAAATAATTTAAATTTTATTTAAATACTTAGGCCTTTAAGATTCTACTACCAAATTTATAAACTTGAAATTTTAAGAACTACTATTTAGAAAACCCAGTTTACCTAACGGTAGCTTTTGCAGAAGAGATTAAAAGACTGAGTATGAACTGTTTCAACATTTATGTGAACTGTGCTATGCCTTTATGGCCATAAAATTGCTTTTTTTTTTCCCAAGGAAAGCAGTCTTTATTTTTTGGACTTCCAAAACTTAATTTATCATATCAACATCACTACTTTTAGAAGGTTATAGAAAAAATTCTTAGAAAAAAATTTCAAACAGCCGCAGTTGAAGTATTCATCCAATATTAATCATTAATTCTTCAGTAAAAAATAGAATTCTTAATAGCAAATGCCCAACTTGCCTCACTCAATTACTACAGCCATTAAAAACCAACTGCTAGCTAAGTCAACACAATATTTTTGTAGCCTTCCTGAACACCCACAGCTCTATCATCTGTTGTCTCAATAGGCATCACATTTATCTAAGTAACAGCAGATCACACACAACAGATACTAACACTAAGCTTACACACTGTGCTGAAAAAAACTAACACTTATGTGGGCTTGCTACAAAGTGTATTGTCTGATGCACATAAAAGCAGATCTTGTTAATTAATGTCTTTTCAGGACAGGAGAGTTTACTTTGCCTTCCCTGGTTCTTGTTCTAACAGTGAACACTAACTTTTTGTTTATGACATGCTTTGCAAAAATATTTTAACACTGATGGTAGAGGAAACCCATCAATTCCATCATACGAAGAGCATCTGCAGATGCCTCCATGGCAGATACCTTGCCGGCTCAAAGGCAAGTCCTTCTAGTGATAGAGGAAGCAGTGGCTCAGAGAACATGTAAGAGCTGGGGTCTTTCCAGTCCCAAAGTCCTATTACAGTGGATGAGTGAAATATGCACAAATTGTACTTTAATCAAATTAAAGCTGTGGTTCCACCATTCAATTTGGGCATGCAGGAATCTGTTGTCGTGACAGAAGCTCATAGAGAAGAGGTAGTCCTCTCACTCAGAGTCCCTGAACAAAAATATGCTTCAGTTTTCCCTTCAAGAAAAGCTTCTGCTTCCTAACAGTCCATCACTCCTCAGTCACAGAGGTTTCTTGTAATCTGAAGCAAGTCATGCATAAGGGTGTGTATATAATCAACCTGTATATGGGCTTTCTAAGCATCCTGTCTGCTAACATGAGCATGGCTGTCTCCAGACACCTGACATTGCTTCTACCTACATGACTGCAAACACAGAGTGCTTGTGTCCTCTTCTGAGTCACAATTAGCCTGTGGAATTGCAGAATTCTCCCTGCTTATTTCAGTTATTCCAGGAGCTATCTTTGGTCCCAGTTTATATAATGAATTAACCTATGCAGTGGCTTCAAATGTGTGTATTTGTGCATTGGGGAGGGGGGTGGTCAACCCCTTCTTTAATACTAAGCAACCTTCTCTCCCTCTTGATCTTGGTTATCTTCCAAAGATAGATCAAATGTATCAGAAAATGTTGAATGTGGGCTCACAGAGGTTATATGCTATTTAATCAGATGTCATCTGGGGGCTAAAGCTGAGCCACAAGGAAAAGGGCATTTCTCAAGCATTAATTTGGAAAGGTATATTTTTCTTTTATGACAAAAGAGGGGTTTTGACTCCTTGTTTTAAATTCTCATGGGAAAACACAAGCCCACAGTATCCTGCAACCTTTGTGTCAGAGAGCAACTTTCTGTGATTTGGCTGGAAACGCTGTCCCTGTCATGTAAAAAGTTGACGCCAAACTGCCTCTCTTTCCTGAAGTCCACTTCTAGTTGTACCAAACTTTTTATCAGTGTCGAATGAACTGTGTCTTTGTACAACAGGAATGGTTTTGTTTCCATGGAGCATGTCAAGAGTAGGAATCTCTTTTTGTAAGTCTTGTCCTGGCATGACATACATATCATTATCCATTTTAATGTTTATTTCAATAATCTGAGGAAATTCAATGGCACAATTTTGGCTTCTCCTTGAAGAATTCCTTAAAGGCTTATTCCCAGTCGCAAGGCAACATTTTCCCTTAAAGGACTGCTTGACTGAAGCAGCTGAGTCTCCCGTATTGGTGTTTTCCTTTGACAGACCCACAGCTGTTGGCATTTGCGTTCACATTGTCACTGCCCTTCCTCCCTCATGACCAAGAGATTCTGACACCTGTATTTGAAGTTGTTCCATATTTTCTCCATCTTGCCCATTAGTTATAAGACTGTGGCCAACAGCAAGCAGGGATTTGTTGGGGAGGATTTCCTGGGTGGGGCTTTGGAAGGACAAGAGCCGTGATGTAAATGTGTTGTTCTTCTGGTCACAGATCCCAGTGATGTCCCCACCCTGCTACACCCACTGAAACTTGCCTCCTGGTTTTCATTCCTCCCGTAGAACCTGACTCTGTGACATCTTGATATACCTTATAAATGGTACATGGGAGACAGAGCAACTAAGAAGACCCCCATTCTCCACTCCATTATTACCCAGTAGTACCCCTTCTCTTCCAGGTAACACATGTTTTTCTATCAGTGGCCTAACACAGTCTAAGGTATAACACTTACTAACACTTCACTGTGTGTCCGGCTCTGTTCTAAGCTCTTCACAAAAGTGGACACATTATTTTGAACAACAGCTCTATGAGGTAGGGCTGTTACTACCCCTCTTTTCCTAATGAGGAAGCTGAGGTACATTAAGGCCCACTGCCCTGGATTCCACGTGAGGCCCCTAACTTTACCATTTTGTCTACTGTTTAGCATCTGTAGCAGTGGGGGTTCAGGTTGAGTCCAATAGTGAAAATTTCTGGCCTCCTAAGAAGAAGGGTGGTGCCACCAAATGGAAAAGAAGCAAGGGTCAAATGAAGGACACTTTGATGTCCTGAGTGGGTGCAATGGCGCAGATACTTCACCTGCTTTATCATATTGAATTGTCACCTTCTTAAATGTCACTCCTTGAGGTAGACACAATATCCTTTTTACCCAGGGTAAGAATCTAAGACCATGAGTTTGCCCAAAGTCACAGCTATTCAATGTCAAAGTCAGAATTCAAACCCAGGTTGGATACCAAAGAGTAGGCCTTTTCTCTACTCAGTGCTGCTTTGATTTGGGGAAAGGTAGCCTTTTGGTGCCTTTTAACTGAGACCCAAGTCAGCGCACTGAGTCTGTGTTTCTGCCTCCTCCCGTGTCCCTATACACAAACCAGACACCTGTGTATGTTTACATTCTATCATAACATCCTACAGATATTCCCTGAGTGCCTACTACGTGTTTGACAAATTACAGCAGTGAACAAAAGTCAAATATCCTTGCCTTTACGGAGCTATCATTCCAAGTAGTGGTAGGGACAGAAAAAAAACAAAACGAAGCAAAGGCCTCTCTCCCTCCCCAAAGAATCATTCTCAGGTACACTGCTAGCAGGTGCATTAAACTCTCAGAGGTCCAGAGAAATGGACATAATTGAAATACTGGTGTCTGAGTTAAGAAAGTGAGTAAGTTTAATGACTGGGTAACACGTCTTTTTTTTTTAAATTTTTTATTAAGGTATTATTGATATATACTCTTATGAAGGTTTCACATGAAAAAACAATGGGTAACACGTCTTTTTGCAAGTCAGATGATTTCCAATCATTTGCTTTTGACGAAAATAAAATAAGACCTGGAATTGTCAGCTGATGAGTCACTAAAATAAGTTTTGATGATGATTACTACGTGATTTTTTAGCACATTATTTGGAAGGAGTCCCAAAAGAACTGAATGATTTTGCTATAGCACAACCCTTTCCATTCCCATCTATTGCTTTCTTAGCTATTTCCAAAAATAATAAGAATGGAATAATAGGACTCATTGAGAAAAATCACAAACAATTGCATTGAGATTCATTTGCAATAAAAATTCATTTATCAAAAAATGATGCTCTACATTATTTTGATTAATTATGCCATAATAATACTTGTAACAATAGGGAAGAAACTTATTAGAGGATTATGACCTCAGGAAATGTTTTTACCAATTAAATTTCAATGAAAATGACATTTATGTGGCAGAGAAGTATACTAGGATGGTCAATAAGAGATTGTCAAGCATAAAATTATATTACCTGCAGATAAACATCTGTGAGAGTAAAATAAAATACAAATACAAGTTCAAGGAGAAAAGGGGGTAGTGTAAAATTTCTTATAGTTAACAGAGTGATTTTACTTTTTCCACATATGTAAATGGTGATGGTGAGTATCGAATTGCTATAATATTTAAATTCCATTGGATGGCATTCAAACCTGATGTCATACATTTAAATTGTCTATTTCTTTTCCAGTTTGCATGCTGTCTTGCCAGTGGGTTTCAGCCCTGGGCAAGTTCACTATGGATTCAATGTGACCAAAGAAAATGACAGCAAACGTTCTTTAAAGTGAAAGAGTTTATTACCCGGCTTGTTCTCCCGGCGGTAGGTCGAGCACTAGCGTCTCCGCCTCCACCCAGAGCACTGGGCCAGCTCTCTATATAGTGCAATAATAGCTTATTTCCTAAAGGTGTGGGAGCGGTAGCCTAGCAACAGGCCAGTTACATCATCAGGTGGTTTAAGTTCAGTGAGGATCTGGTCATAGGAACCCCAACTTCCCCACACATGACTTTTATTTAATTTTCTTGCCTGGTGACCCTGGCTAGAGTCTTCACTACTATACTGAGTAGAAGTGCTGAGAGTGGACTTGTCCTATTCCTGATCTTAGACTAATCTTATTCAGTCTTTCGCCAATAAATATGTTAGCTGTGGGTTTTTCATGGATGCCCTTTATCAAGTTGAGGAAGTTCCCTTCTATTTCTACTTTGTTGAGTGCTTTGCATGGGGGTAGCCTTAAAAAGTCGTTTTAGTGAGTAAAGGAGCAAAATATTTGAAAGCTTAAGTTTAAGTTCCTTAGATGCTCTGTTCCTGCTAAACCCCCAGCACCAAGCACAGTGCCTGCACATAGAAGGGGTCCAATAAACATTTGTGGAGCAAACTCTCTCCCACCTCCCCCCTTGCATTTTATTCTGCGGTGATTCTGTGTTGTTTATGGTTCCCCCACATACCATGTTGTCTTCTCTGGCTGGCGTTTTCTTTCTCCCTTCTGTTCCCACTGATACCTGTTCATGCTTTCTAACTCTCCCCAAGTGTCATCTCATTCAGGAGATGCCTCTGTCCTCATCCTTCCTCATATCCTGAGCTGAGTCGGCCTCTTCTCTGTGCTCCTGTAGACTTTGTACATCTACTATTGAGCACTGTGTTATTTATTTACATGTCCATTGCCCACTAAAGTAGAAACGTGTCTTGCCAATGGGTTTCAGCCCCGGGCAAGTTCGCTATGGATTCAGTGTGACCAAAGAAAATGACAGAAAACGTTCTTGGGGTGAAAGGTTTATACCCAACTTATTCTCAGGGTGGCAGGTCAGTCACTAAACTCCCATTCACTCAGAGTGAGTCTGCATGCAGCAAGCTGGTCTCTGCCTCTGGGCCCTTCTGTCCGCACAGCCATCCCGCACAGCCGTCCTCTGAGCCTCTGCACAGTCGTCCTGCACAGCCATCCTCCGGGCCTCTCTGCACAGCTGTCCTGCACAGCTGTCCTCTGGGCCTCTGCGCTGCCACCACTCCAGCCTCTGCTCTGCTCTCCTGCAGCCTTCCAGCCCTGCCACCGTGTCATGCCCAGAGCATTAGGCGGAGCTCTTCTTATAGAGTCACCAGCCATGTATTGCCCACAGGTGTGCAGTGAGCTAGTCAACCAGGGCCAGGTGAGAATCCTGGCCACAGAAACTCTCATTTTATCCACAAAAGGTAATATGATTTGTGGCTGAGAGTATGGACTCAGAAGCCCATTGCCTGAATTCACAACCTTGCCTCTCACTAGTATGGGTGACCTTGGTTGTGCCTCAGTTTCCTCATCTGTCAAAGAGAGATGGTAATAATGGTACCCATCTCGTAAGGTTGACAGTTAAGGGAAAACAGTCTCTTAAACAGTAATTGTTATGTAAGAGACAGTGATTAAGTCTTATAGGGCAAGGCCTACATTTTTCCTTGTCTGCTTCTCACAGCCTTAATCTAATGCCTGGCCTGCAGTGGGTACTCAATAAATGTCTGTCATGAGGTGAGCATTGCAGAAACTATCTGAAAGAAGGAAAAGAAAAGTGGATTTGACAGTACTTAGCAGGTAAACCTCAGAACCCAAATTTGTAAACCATGTCGCCTTATCTAAGTATTTCCTAAACTGTCTTCACTCTGACCCTGAGATTGCCAAACTGGAGAACTTAAATCCCAGTCATTATGGAGCTCCTCTCACTACAGTCACATAAGAGTCTGGGTGGATTATGCACTGCTCAGAAAACGGGAAAGACTTTTAATCTTCAGCCCATTATTGTTATCGTCCAAGTTTGCATGGCCCCCTGAACATGTTAAATCTAGCAGAGCATCTTGCCTGACCTGGCAGCCTCATAGGGGTAACCCATCCCATGATGTTTAAAATGTACTTTAGAATATTTTGGCATTCATCCTAGAAACCAAGGCAAAAGAAGCATATTCTAAGTGAAGATGTTTAAGAAAGTTCTTCTGGTACTTACATAAGCTTAGGTAGGATCCAACTTGTCCCTGTTTTGGCAACTCACATACAGGGCATTATAAAACTTTCTTATCCATTCCCCTAAAGTAAGATTTCCCAGATTGCTCCTTCTTCTTCTTCTTTTTTTTTAATTGGCATTTTCAAGAAGTCCACTTTTTCCAGATAAAATACCCAGGCATATCAAAACTTATGGTAAAGACAGGATAATAGGTGGTAGTTACTAGAAGTTGCACACAGGTGCAGCTTGTGTTCTAATCAGCAAGTGTTCCCAGGCCAGCAGCGATCAGCGAACATTCTAATCAGAAGGTGGCTTTCACAAAGTGTCTCAGAGTAATCGAATACTACAGATTTCTCCAATGACAGCTCTTTAATAACATCCACTAGATAAATTAACAGGCGACTCCCTTCACCAGTGCAAACCTGTTTCTGATAACACCTCTGGCATCGATCAGGACTGGAATAGCATAACAAAGTGTAAGGGAGACTCCACCTCTGGTTGCCTGATACCAACTATGTGGGTGACAGAGTCCTTCCTCTGTGGTATCGTTGCCCCTGCTTTGAGTAAACCTCTCATTCATGCTGTGACCAAAGCATCCAGAAGGACAGAGGTCTCACAGAACTTACTTAGTTTCCCCACCCCACCAAACCAAGGCTTTATTCTTTTATCTCCTGCACCTACTAGTCCCAACCCTTCTTTCCAGTACAATTTCCTTGTATAGCATAAGCTTTTATAAAGCCAGAAAGAGGGTTATCTCGCAGCTTCTGTTCTCCTGCATCACCAGTGACCAAGGAGCCCAATAGGCTGACTTACTTGCTTGGAAAGTGCTACATGCTTTGGGTGTATCCTATAGACTGCTCAGACGGGCTGTGCTGGATACTCTCCGCTTGCCCTCCCAATTCACCCTCCACCCTTCCCTGCCCTGCTGTGCCCTGGGAGGCTGGCCTGCAGGGACTGCATCACCCAGGAACCCCTGCTGTCAATGGACCGCACTAGCCTGAAAGGATGAGAGGAGGAAGAAGTTGGCTATTCATTTTCCTTCTGGCCCATGGCTATGTCCCCTTATCAAAGGGCACAGCTGCTGTCTGGCAGCCCTTTCGTATCACTACAGTTCTGATACAGGTTCAATTTGTGTCCCCATAAAAAAGATATATTGGAGTCTTTAAACCCAGAACACCAGAAGGTGATCTTATTTGGAAATAGGGTCTTTACAAAGGTAATCAAGTTACAATAAGGCAATTAAGATGAGCCCTAATCCAATATGACTGATACTCTTATAAGAAGAGGAAATTTGGAAACAGAGGGAAGATGATATGAAGAGACATGGAGAATATGGTCATTTACAAGCCATGGAAAGAGGGGCAGATCCTTCCCTCGCACAGAAGAAACCAAACAACCAACCTTTATTTCAGACTTCTAACCTCCAAAACTATGAGACAATACATTTCTATTGTCTGTCACCCCACTTGTGGGACTTTGTTATGGCGACCTTAACAGACTAATACAAGCTCATGATGGGTTCTGATGACACTGGCCTAGGGTGGTAAAGCCTCCCGCTGTTACTAGTCCCTGGTGCCTTGTCAGCCCTTCTTAGTTTCCCTTAACCCTGTCCACACTTCAATCTGTTCACTCAATTCTCTTCAGTTATTCTGTTGAACGTGCCATGTTTCCTGATACTCAAGCCTAAAATATAATTATTTTTTCCCAATATACTTCACAAAACTATCAGAGAGTCAAAATAAAGTTCTACTGGCGTTCTCTAATTATGCAGACACTTCCTGCGAATCTTACATCACTCAAAATAAAGCATCTCTTGTATTTTCACTTTCTTCTGTTGTCCATTTCATCTCATAGGAGATTGAAGCCATAACAAGAAGTGATAGTTTGGATTTAATTTAGGGCAAAACTTTGGACAAAGTATAACGGTGAGTGGTAATCAAGCAGGGAATATTGTGTGTGATGAAACATGTGTCCTAAATTTTAGGTGATCAGGTTTCACAGATTTCAAAGAAATATTAGGAAAGATGCCAGGGGAGTCTTTAAAAGTTAAGTTAGCTCAATAGGAATAGGATCCTTTCAGAAATTAAATTCTGACGCTGCCCATGAGCAGCTCATGTTCTTGGAATAATTCTACTTTTAAAAGGACCTGCAGAAAAACAATTGTGGGAGAAGGGTATTCATGTAACAGAATTAATGCCAAAGAAAGGTCACCGCTTTTTAGAATAACTTGTTCAAGGGTGAACAGGAAAAGCTCTGTGAAATTGGGGGAGCAAAGTGATTTTCAAAGCTACATTTAAAGCAAGAAACACAAAAAAGGGTATAGGCTTTAGAATAGGGGTAGAAACAAGCTAGCATACATGAACAATTATAGAGAATATAGAAATGCGGAGAACAGAAGCATGCTGAGAGATGTGGGAAAACATGAAGAAAAGGAGAAATAGTCAATTCTGGGAACTCGGTCCAGAGAACCTGACACTGACCCTGGAAAAATTCTCAATGAGAAAAGATCGTTAGTAAGCTATTAGAGAGGCAATAGTCACTCAGAGTCAGAACAAGTATGACCAATTCATGCTAAGCTAAACTTATTTCCCTCTTGAAGGGTCTGCCACAACCCATTTGGGTTTTAACACAGCTCTCATGTTGTCCCTCTCAGAGTTTTTCTCTCTCATTCAGACCTTTCTCATAAACTGCACGTCATTTACTCTTTGGTTAGATAAATATTTGAGTGCCTATGTGTCAGACACTGTGCTATGCACTGAGGATGCATCAAGAAAACCCAAACAGGGTCTCTACCCTTTAGAGTTTACTTCCTGGTGGGGAGTACCTTCCAATTCTGGGACTTTTCCTTGGCCACCAGCTCTCTCCTGTCTTTTTTAAACCACACGTGGTTTTCCTGAGCTAGCAGAGTCCTCAGACTCCAGGGTTTCACTGTCTGCCCAGCCTCCTTTCCTTCTCAAGTACCGAGTGGGGAACAAACTGGGTCGCATTTTTCCTTGGCCACCAGGTGTTGTCCTCTTTTGCAATATGTCCATAAATGCTATCACTCAGGTTCCATGCAACAAATATTAATTACCTAAATTCCAAATTTGGCAAACCTACATTTCCAGCCTCACGTTCCACTTCCCTTCAGTCCTTACCAACCCCTGCCTCCACCCAAAAATTTCCAAATCTTTGCCTTTGTGCTCAATTGATTTTCTCATTCAGGAATGCCTGACATCTCCACCTATGGAAATCCTACATATTTCCCAATATCCAGATGAAAAGCTGCCTCCTCCCTGGCTGGATTTAATTACCTTGTTCAATAAAACCCCGCCTTAATGTTTGCTGTATGGCGCTTTACAGAAAAACTTTTGCTAACCTTGCTTTACAGTGTGTTTGATGATTGAATAATTGGGTCAGGGCACCAAGATTCTGAGTACATATGCCCTCCAAGTTTAAGCTTCTTTGTATAGTGAAGGTAATAACCATCTTACCTTTAAGTTATCATGAACATCAAATGAAATAACACACTTAGAAAAGTATAAAAACATCCTACAAAACACAATTGTTTTTATCATGTACTGAAAAGATAAGGTGGTGAAATGAGACAGTATTATTTTATTCTCCCCCTTCCTTCCTTTACAGCCTTCATTTAAACTCTAAATTTTAAGAGAAAATTTACTTTATTAAAGTTTCCACTTTTTAAGTGACCATAGGGTCTCAGGTTCCTGTCCAGTTTTCTGTGTTGCTCGCACTTACTTCTGTTTCTCACATGTAATTTCTCCCCGCCCCCACTTTATTATTATAGTATCCCCATTGGCCTTCACAGAATCTCAGCGGGGCAACTGAGATACGCCCGGTTAATCCATTTTACAGACCGGGAAACTGAGGCCGATTCCAGTTGGCTGCGGAGCTCTGACTGAGCGTGCAGGGGCTCTCAAAGCCATGCTCTTCACTTTTCCTAAGGGCAACCACCCAGCAAATAGAACAAACCCGACTTTGCCAGGCTTCCAAACTTGGTTCTCCAGCACCACTTAGCATGCACACTCGGGGTTCTTTCCTTCCCACCATTCCATTCTTTACTGCTCCCCACCCCCCGCTTCTCGGGAGCAGGTGGTAGGCTCCGCGCTCAATGCGCAGGCGCGCGCCATCGTGGGCCGGGGGCGGGACGGGAACGGGGGGGGGCGGGGTGAGCGCGGGCTCGGCTTGGGGCCGCGGCGGGAGCGGGAGTCACTTCTACTCGATTGCGCAGGCGCCTGGCGGTTACCGGTCTCGCAATGGAGCGGAAAGGTGAGCTGTGGAGCGGCCTTCGCCACGAGGGGCAGCGGCCACCGGGGCAAGGCCCCGGTCAGCACCAGGAGCGTCGTCTAACCGCCGCAGTCCGGTCCCCGGGCGTGCGGCCCCCCTCCACTGAGGTGGTGCCGCCCCGCAGCCCCCGCCTCTGGGCTGCCGGTCTGCGCCCCTCCGCGCCGGCAGTCATCGCCCCTTGTTCCCCGCCAGGCCAGCCCGCGCCTTGGGGCCACTGCAGGGCCCGGCCCTGGGCGGTCGAGGCAGAACCCCGCCCGTCAGCTCCCTGACCCGACTCGAGCTCCCGCCGGTGCAGCCCGCCTGGGCGCTGCTCTGCGCCCCGTGGGCCGCCAGACCCCCGACCGGCCGCCTTGCTGAAGCTGCGGCGCTTGCCCTGGAGCCGCCCCTCAAGCAGGCCCTGCTCACGGGCCTCCCGCCCCTGCTAGGTCTCCACCCTCACCTTGGTCGCCTCCTTTTCTCCACATTCGCCCTTCATCCATCCCTCTCTCCTGCAGTGCTTGCGCTCCAGGCCCGAAAGAAAAGGACCAAGGCCAAGAAGGACAAAGCCCAAAGGAAGTGAGTCTTAAACCCCAACATCCCATTCTTTGGGTTTCCTCCCGCACCTCCTCTCCTCTGGTTTCACGTCTTGACCGTGCACCAGGTTTGGGAGCCGTGCAGTCCCAGCCACATGGCCTCGGGGCGGCCTTGGAGGGTCGCTCTTCGTGAACCATGCGCGAGGGACCTTCTGTTGGAGTCCCCAGGCCTGCTGGAAAGGGCTGTTGCCGGACGACCGGAGCTGGCCCCGTATATTTACCTACCCGACTCCAGAGGGGCACAGGCCCCCCCTCATTGGGGCCTCTCTATGGAGCTGGTAGATCGTTATCAGTCTGTTGGTGAACTCTGTTCTTTTTTACATACCTTCTTCCCAGCGTCGTAACTTGCCTCCTATGTCTGTAGGGTAGGCCGTCAGATAATTCTTGAATGAATTTTCTGCATTTTGATCTGCGAGCCACACGCTCTCCTTTATAGAAGAGGGCATGGAGCCTCCCCCTGGCTTTGTCAACTTTCTGCCTAAAGTCGCATCGCCTTCCTTGCCGCGTGCGGGCAGACCACTGTGTATACAGCCAGGTTCTGTTACTGCTTCAATTCCCTCCAAACCTCAGGTACTCGCAGTGAATGCAGATACCTTCCGGATTGGGCATCACAGTAGTGATGGGAAAGTTCTTTAGCCAACACTGCTGGTGATTCTGGTTTGGTGTATTAGGCCACACGTTCGGTTTTATAATTAGGGTGCATAACCGTGGTTTAGCCCTATTGTGGGAAACAACAAAAGTTGGTCTCAGTTTAGGAGAAACGGCCAGTAGAGGGCTTCTGCAAGTGAGGCTTAGTCTAAAAAACTTTTATCTTGTACTAACGATTGTCTTGGAAATTGTCTTTTAGATAAATTATTTTCAGGGAAAAGATGCATATTTTTCTTGACCCTTTTCCTTTTACTTGATGTTATGTGGAGTTGTATACTGAGTTGTATTCTGGGCTGATAAAACGCATTTCAGAGGCTTTCCTAGGTTACCTCTCTGAGTGAAATTACCGGATGGGAAAGGTTTGTGTGTCTCAAACAGGCTAATGTTTGAGAGGAGCACGTTATGACTTATGTCAATACAGCTAAAGTGGTAGGTGACCTCCAGTCTTGTTCCATTTCTTTCAACTGTCTTCTGAAAGTTTTTATTTTGTAAAATGCTCGGTAACCACCTGATTTTAAATGAGTTTATATATGTTTGTGTGTGCATTTGCCTCTTGATTATCCGTGTATGGATTATTGGAAAACCAGTTCTTAATCCCAGGTTGGTTTAATAGAAACAGCAGAGCTAACCTCATTTTAATATGCAGTGGGAATTCAAATATTACTCTTTTTTGTGTGTGCCTTAGTTTTGCTATTCCCTGTGGCCCTGAATGTGTAATAAAATGCTGTATTTTCTGCTCATGTAAGGAAGTGATTTTATTCACTGTATAGAAGTCATCTGTCTTGGTCTCTACATGGAAATTAATCTTGGTGATAGCCTGAATTAACCTAAAATTTGAAAAGTAAATATGTATAGCTGATCATATACTTTATTTTTAACACTGTATATTCATTACTTTGGATTATCTGTTACTCCTCTATTCACTTCTATGGGTAACCTATAGTTGTTTGTGTTCTTCATTATTTTCATACTTGCACGAAAGCAAGGGAATGGTACAGATAATCTAGCAGTTATTTTACTAAATCAATTTTGTACAGCTTTGACTCCTGAAAATATGTACTAATGAATCGCCCCATCTACTTTTAGTTTCAGGGATGTTTTATTTTTGTCTTTTTCAATTAGTTTTTCTTGATAATTTTACCTTTCTTTTTTCTATCCTCCAGCCTCTTTTTTAAGTAGCTGATATGTCTAACTAACTTGGTTAGAGTATTGTGTCGGAAGTTCAAGCCCAGCCTGACATAGATAACTTGACTCTGTTCATAACTCCTGACTTCCAGACATTTTGCAAAGGCAAGCTGCTAGTTTTACCAGGAGATTAGTCAAGGAGAAGGTCTAAAGAAGAAGCATGATACAGAGTTTGGACTTTGTGAGTCAGATCTGGTTTGAATTTTGATTTTGCCACTTTTTCTTAATCTGACCTTGGGTAATTTAATGTAAGTTAAAACAGTTTTACATGTTATGACTGGTAGCTCAGTCATGATGAAATCTGATCAGGACCTGAAGTTAACAAAAGCCAAGCATTTAAATGAAACATTTTAGAAACTTTTTAAAGTAAAACTGTAAAATAGCATCCTAGTAATTTAGTCACAGTTGTGGTACAGGTGGAAAGGATTTTCAGTCCCATGATTTTGTAGGTCTTGAAACTAGAATCTACATTCATGAAATAATATGCCATGGAGCTGGAGTTGTTGCTGGTATAGCAAGGTCAGAATGGGAATCCGGGGCTCCTGCTTCACAGCTTAGTGCCCTTTTGGATTTATTTCCTTTGGTTGGGTTCTTTCACGGTGGTAAAAGATATGACTTTGGGAGTTTTTAGTTTCTTATTTGAAGAAATTGTTTTCCATTTCACTTTTTCAAGCTGTACTTTTATTTAACACATTAACTAGTTGGTGATCATCTCTATTTTACTTCACAGATAAGGAAACTGAGATTTGACAGATTACTCCCCTAGAAAATTACAAAGCTAGAATTTCATTCCAGGTCTAGCATACCCCAAAGCCCTGGGTCCTAACCATTGCTATCCTCAAGTGACAGTTCCTTATAGTGTGTCTCAGAGCAAATAAGGTAGAGACTGAGTGACCAGAGGCTTCTAATAAGTAAGGTACCTCTGGATACTTGGGTGTTTGTTTAGGTAGCCTTTCATGGCCCATTGGCTGTATCTCTCAAAGAGGCCATAGCTCCATCTTCCTTTGGTCATTCAGTTTTGAATGTGTACCAGTAGTGCCTTTATGTGTTTGTCATAAGCTTTTATAAGTTTATGTCTGCTTTTGAAATATTTCTACAGAACATGATTCCAGAAGGGATTTCATATCTAATAATTTCATTCTGTAGTTTAGGAAGTTAGTTTGGAGAGTAATTTTTACTTTATTTGCAGTTAAAAAACTTTATGGGTTTAGTATAAATTTGTTAGTAAAATTATTTGAGCTAGAGAAGTGCCTTTGCTCATTATAGCATGTACTGATCTATAGAGTCAGAGTGGAGATGGTTTTATTTCTTCATTTTCCAAAAATATAATTGTTACATTGAAAATTTAGAAGAAAAATACTTTTAAATTTCCAATATTTTTATCCAGCAGAGAGTAGAGTACATAAACTTGAAACAAATATTTAAAATTAAATAGTACTGGATGCTTTTTACACTTAACAATGTACTTAGGAATTTGTTCTACATCAGTTTCATATAGTGCAGTTGTACTTTTTTTTTTAAGGTCTGCTTTATTTCCTTAAGTCTTAAAAATGTATCAAAACAGAGTTACTTCATTGTATCATAATTTATTTTAGTTCCTATTAATATACATATATATATACTTTTTAAGACAAAAATGGAATCATTGGATATACTTTTCCCCAGTTAACATTACCATGAATATTTTTCATAGCATTAAATATTCCACATGATTTTAAATGTTCCACTGTATGCTGTTTGCAGTTTTTCACAATTCATAGCTAAGATGAATAATCCTTTGGGTAACCATTGCTCACAGCTCACATCAGTGATTATTTCCTTAGGTTATATTCTTAGAAATGATTTTACCAGTGTATACATTTTAAATATTTTTAATAATTACTGTTAAAGTCATCTCCAGCAAGAGCCAGTTTAACTCCTATTCATTAAACAATTAGTTTTGAACACCTACCACGTCCCAAGCTATTTCATCCTTATGATACATCAGTGAAAGAAAAATCTCTCTGTCCTTGGGAACTTTATTTTAATCCGGGGAGACAGAATAAGCAATTGACACAATAAGTAAATTACATAGTATGTTAGGTGATAAGGTGAAAAAATAGGATTGAGGGGTGGGGATGGAGTGCAGTTTTAAACAGGTGATCAAAGCCATATTGGGAAGGAGACACTGAAAGTTGGTAAGTAAAGGGGGACTGCTCCAGTGGATTTCTGGGAGTGGGAATATTCTTGCCTTTCCTGCTAAGCCACCAGAACTGTGCAGTATTACTTGGAAAAGCTTCCCAAGTACATCTATAAGATCTGTTTATTTGCAGTTAAAAACTTTATGGGTTTAGTATAAATTTGTTAGTAAAATTATCTGAGCTAAGAGAAGTGCCTTTGCTCATTATAGCATGTACTGATCTATAGAGTCAGAGTGGAGATGGTTTTATTTCTTAATTTTCCAAAAATATAATTGTTACATTGAAAATTTAACATTTTCTGTGTATATCTATAAGATCTATAAGCTATAAGATCCGTTGTTTTAATTTATTTTATTACTACCAAGGGTGACCTTTCAGGGTTATCTGTTGGCCTGCTCCTACTTTTTTGTCCATTTTTATATTGTATTGTTGATCATTTTCTTGATCTTAAGAGCTGTTTTAATATTAAGAGTATATTTTTTGTCATGTGGCAGATTTGTCTCAACTTGTTGAAGCTTTTCGAATTTCATTTATAGTGTGTTTTGGAATGAATTGATTTTTTTTAATGTGGCTGATCTGTCTTTTGCTTTTTACCTTTGAAAATTTTCAATGTCAATTGTCTGGTCTTTAAAAAACAGTTGCATTTTTAATTGTGTATGAGTCCATTAAAGTATGTACTTGGAAAATTGCATTTCTAGAATTGCTTTTGTCAGAAATAATTTCTTGTCCTCTTTTCTTCCACAGTAAGTTTATATGTTAGTAAATTTTGTTTACATTAGTGTTTCTACTACCTGAAGGCCCAGAGGCTTGCCAAATTACCATATTCCTTTAGGTTCCTTGAAACCAACAACTTGTTGAAGTGCTAAAATGGTAGGTGCTTAGGAACTCCTTTATTGAAATGAAGAAAAGATAGATTGGTTAATTAGAATCAGTCTTTACTATATTTTTTAGACCTAAAGGTATAACTGCATCAAGTCCCCCCTCACCCCACCTCGCCCACCTTAGGTAAGCTTTTACCCCATGCTCCCCACATCCTCTCTTGCTGGTTTGGGGACTAAGTTCATTTTTATATTCGCTAAAGTATTATTTTTAATGCTTCTTTCACCATAACCGAATTAATTCCAATCAAGTAAGAAAATTCAGATAGCAAAGAGTTTTTTTTGAACTCTTCCTTTCCAGGTACAGTGCAAATAATCATTTAGCTAAGTAGAAACAGATAAACAGATACCTAGGTATATCTATAATTTGTTTTTTCATTGAATTTAAGATGATATGAATTTTAAAATACAACATTTTATGTACCATTAAGAAAAATACTACCAAGTAAATTGATACACCATTTGCTGTAAGGTATGTCTTGATTTTAGAGATGTGAAATGGAGATATGCTTGTGTTTGAATTCGCAAAATGTAGAATTCCAATGATATGTAGAATTGGCAGCATTAATGTCTTTTTAAAAGCTTCATTGGTAGTAAATTTTAAAAATATACAAAATGAGAGAATGTGGAAAATAAACATTCGTGTATCTCAACTTCAGCAGTTATCAACTATGACTAATGTTTCATCTTTATCTTCTCCTGCTCCATCTTATTTTAAGCAAACTCCAGATTTCGTTTCACTTTGTAAGATATGGACTCTTAATTTTTTAAAACATAACTACAGTACTATCACACACCTAAAAATTTTTAAACAAGTTCTTAATAACAAATTTTCCTGCTGGGAAAGGTCCTTACATTGCCATTGTTTGAAAAGTCCCTCTTGTCTTTTTATCTAGGTTCTACATGTTTGTTTAATTTCCTTGCAAACTTGTTTTTGCTAGACTGCTTCATAGGTGGTAGTGTATACTTCTGTCAGAAGGCATCTACTGTCTAGTTGACTCCTTTTTTGTGTTGTTAATGGCCATTGATCATTGCCTAGATCCATTTTATTTAGAGTTGCAAAATGGTGATATATTCTGTTATTCTTTAATTTATTAATTGTAATACTCCTGTAAAGAGAAACTTCACCTCATCTCTTTGGTTACCCAGAGAGACACTTGAGATATATGAGAGACAGGATAAATGCTTGGTAATTTTCCTTTTCAAAATAAAGAGTTGAATTCCTCATATGCTCCAACATAACCAGTAGAGATATATTTGATTATAAATACACAGATTTAAACATATTTGTGGTTCAATCTATTGTAGTTGGGGTTTTTCTGTAGCTTTATGGAGGTATGATTTATATACCATAAATTCACCTGTTTAAAGTGTACAGTTTAGTGTTAATTTTTAGTATGTTCACAGAGTTGCACAACCATCACCACAACTTAATAAGTTTGTAACATTTCCATCACCCCAGAAAGAAATCCTGCACCCATTTGGAGTGACTCCTCATATTCCCCACACTATCCCACCTCCAATCCTAGGGAACAACTAATCTACTTTCTGTCTCTGGATTTGCCTCTTCTGGACATTTCATATAAATGGAATCATGCAATTTGTGGGGTTTTTGTGACTGTCTTCTTTTCCTTAACGTGTTTTTAGTATTTTTTAGCATGTGTAATTGCTGTTTTTATCAATTGTCCCATCTTTGACCAGTTGGAGTCCTTTCATGATGGCCTCTGAATCCATTTGACTCAATCCAAGGCGTTTTTGCTATCTGGTACAACAATTTGTCCTGTTTTATCTTGTAAATTTTCTGTACCAAACCAGGAAATAGACCTTTCTCTAAGAACTCTTTTGGGAAATGGCTTTAGAGATCATAATCTGGACACTTAAGGTACTTTTTCCTACTGTGTTAGCCATTGTTTCTAGGCCTTTTCTATGATTAGAGCTAGAAAATAAGTTGTTTTTCCTTTTGAAAAAAATCATGAGTTCACGTTATACTTAAAAATCAAATGACCCTGGTATCTTTCTTCCTTCTATGATTTTGCATGTATCATCCCTTCTTCCACATCAAAATCCCCAATTCTGAACATTTTCTTCTTTCCACAGTATAACTACAAATAGTCTCAGAATGACAGTGCCAGCACTGCCACCTCCAATATGATTCCTGAAGAAAGCTAACAATTTATTGTCATTGTCAGGGTAAATTTCACTGGAGTTGTAGAGTCAAATTACTGAGTTTTAAAATTACATGGGCTAGTTCACTGCCTTGTGGTTATGTTACCTCCTAGTTTTACAGACTCATTTGTTTCATTTTGCTTTCATTTTACATCATCTTTGGCTTTTTAAAAAGTTTCCAAACTTGGCAGAATTTGGGTCATCTGTGTTCTTAGTTTAAAGTGAATATTGTATGTAATTTGTAATTGTGTTGATTTGTTCTTACAATGTGGCTTTTGAAGCATACTATGAGTAACTAAAAGGGAATGGCGATTATCAAAGGGAATGGTGATTATCAGAACATGTGGAGTGGGCCTCCTCCTTTATATCTAAGGAAGAAAAGACTTCTTTGCTATTTGCTGGTTGTCCTTAAGATGAGTCCTGTGTAAACCATGTATTTGGGTTTTTTGAGAGACTTGGCAGTCTTTGTGTGATTCTCCAAATTGTTTAGCGTTCACAACTATTTTGATTTTTTTTTTTAAACCATTTTAACAAAAGTTTAGGGGCAGGATTTGATTTACAGCCTGTGGTTTGTAACCTCTGCCATTGAGTCTTCAGGGTGAGGGTTAGGCATTAATAGGCCTAACTACCAGGCATAATACTATCACAGGCACTCTCTCCTCAAGTTGTAGTTAAGTATACAACTGTGGTTCTGTGTGCCTACTACTAGAGGATTAACTTGAGGAATTTGAAAAAGACCTATGAGATCAGCTATGAAATAGACTAGAGTATCCAGGTTTTCAATACTTTAACAAGGAATGATTTCAGGAAGTTATCAGAAACCACAAAGTAACTTAAATATGATTTTTTCATTTTCAGAGAAGTATAGTAACACTGGACACAAAAGTCAGTTGGCAGGAGCTAGATAAATAAAAATCATGTTCATTTGTGCCATGACGTGCCTTTGTTGTATAGAGGGAGATTAAGGTTAGGTATAATCCATTACTACTGGGTAATAAATTATTGGTGTCTTAAATGCCTTGGACAATATTGATAGGTATTTTAGGATAGCTTATCAAGATATTTGAGAACATTTAATGTGTATTTTGACTACCAGGTTAAGAATTGTCACCAGTAGTGATGAACACATCAATGACATGAAGTTTGGTGTTGGTACCATGAGTCATGTTGATGACCCTTATATAATATATAGTTCACTCAAATTAAAAATTTTTTGTTCTGAGTGGCTGAGCACTTTAAGCAGGCTACTGATCCTTTTGGGGTTGGTCTTGTGGTACTTTGTTTTCTGAAATCAAGGTGGCCTTATTTTATAACTGATTGTAAGTGTAATTTACAGGCAACTGCATCCTCTATTTCACTTAGCTCTCCATTGTGGTACTGCTCTTCAGCCTGTGAACCTTCTTGAATGTCCTTTTCAGCCAAGCTGTTTGATCAGAGATGTCAGGTCCTGTCTACACATGAGCTTGGTAGCAAGCTCCCTTGATACTCTTCTTCTTCTATAACTACCTATGCCTTTGAGAATAGATTTAGCAGGAGTTGTGTTTTTCATTTTTCTTTACTAGTATTAATAATGTAATGGGATAAATTAGGTAACTCATGCTTATTTTTCTAGGTGGAAGAATAACACAGGTATATACTCATGCTGTTTACCAAAAAGAGCTTTGTAGTTTTGAATCACACAGTTCTGGGTTCCCCCTTGCCTCCATTACTGTTGTTGGGTGTACTTGGACAATGTCATTTGACTTCCTTGAGTCTGAGCTGCCTTACCTGTAGATGGCAAGGTTCTGAGGATGAAATTGCATGTGAGTGCCTAGCCCAGTGCTGATCTGAAGTACTCTGGTGACTACTCACTTCCTCATGCTCTCTTCTTACCTTAGATGGGTTTATATTTACTTTTGACTTTTATGGACATTTCTTATTACTGTTCATATATTGAACTAATAGTTTTAACTCATCTGTTGGTGTTTTCTACATATATGTATCTGTATCAGGTCTAATTTGGAGTATAGTCACCTAAAGATAAGAGATAGTTTATATTTAATTATTTGTATATAACACCTGATAAACATAGGCACTCAGATTTTTATTTTGATGTTGTCAGACCCCAGCTCCAGTTTAGGATTACTGAGTTGAGATTACTTCCTGAGTATAGCTGAGAAATGAATTCAGTTTGTTAGCAAAAGAAAGGAATGATCTCCAGGAAAAATATATTTGTGAAAGATAATGGGAGAAGTTTGGCATTTATTAAGCTTCACTGTGTATATGTAGGTGCTGAAACTATCTCAAGAGCCTTATGACCTCTGAAGAGAGAAAAGTTATACAAATATGATTTCTCTGGTCTCTGTTAATTGCTAGGGTTACTGTAACAAAGTACCACAACCTGGGAGGCTTAAACCACAAAAATTTATTCTCTCACAGTTCTGGAGGCTGGAACTCTGAAATCAAGGTATTAGCAGGGTTGGTTTCTTCTAAGGACTAAGGGAAAGACCCACTTCAGGGCCCTCTCCTTGGCTTGAAGATGACCATCTTCTCCTTGTGTCTCTGCATCATCCTTCTACACATGTCTCAGTCTGTGTCCAAATTTCCCTTGTGTATAAAGACACTAGTCATATCGGATTAAGCCTCATCCTAATGACCTAATTTTGATTACCTCTGTAAAGATCTTATCTCCAAATAAAGTTGCATTCTGAGATACTGGAAATTAAGATTCCAGTGTGTCTTTTTTGGAGAAACACAGTTTAATCCATACCACAATCCCTAGAAGACAGTTCTCTGCATTAGGAAATCTACAGTTCTTCATTCCCCAAGGCAGAAAAAAATTGAAGACTAAAGTTTACATGTAAGTGAACTAGAGTTTCTAAAGTGCTTTTTCTATTTAGCTTTTAGTTTGTCTTTTGTGAAGCCAAGCTAAATCATTTCTAAGATCCAAAACATATCATCTTCAAATCAGTTCTGCCTCTTGAATTTTAGTTTTACTTTGAATCCAGAATAAACCCCAGCAACTTTTACCTCTTTACTCAAATGTCACAACCCTGTTTAAAATAATATAGCATACTCTGACCCCTTACCATACTTAATTTATCTTCATAGCCCTTCTCATACACTGACATTATAGAGCTTGTATCTCTCCAGGAGGTTTTGAGATAGGACTTTGCTGTCCCCAGCTTTAGCTATTCACCAGCAGAAATTCAAGAACTAAATAGACTCAGATAAATTAGTGCCGTTTTTTGGTCACCTCATACTAGAATGTAAACATGAATGAAGACCAGGGACTTTTTTTTTTTTTCTTTCTCACAGATGCATTTCCAGGGCCTAGAAAAGTGCCTGACATACCTATAGGCACTCAGTAAAAGTAAGTTGAATAAATGAACAAATATTTACTTGTTCCTTTTCCATCATTTCCAGCGTGCCATACTAAAATTTATGTATCAGGCACTGTACTAAGCCGAGGATAAACATAACTATGTTCCCTATGAAGTAGATGCTTTTCCTGCCCTCTTGTACACACTGGGCAACTGAGACACAGAGAGCTCCTTGAGTTAGTTAGCAGTTTATCCAAAGTCATGGAGCTCTGGTGAACTGTGGAGCCAGGATCAAACCTGAGTCTCTTGATACCAGAAACCTTGCCTGTGATTACTCCTGTAGTGTGTCCTGCTTCGCTTTCCAGTACTGCTGTGTTTTACTATCTTCTTACTAACAAAGGAATTTTTCTGAAGGACTGCTTTTGTAGGGTCACTCTGCTGCTTAAAATCTCTTGATAACTCCTTCCACATAAAATACTTCAGTGATTGACATTTAAGGCTCTTCACAATCTAAGTCCATTAGGGGGTTGGGGAAGGAGGGTGTAATGGACTTCAATTGAATAATAATGAGTAATAGCTAAAGATGAAAGATAAGATTAGGGTTATGGGCAGCGAGCAAAATAAAGTTTTTCCTCATGAGCCTTACATTCTGGGAGTGTGGGAAAGAAGACAATAAAATGTCCTGTGCTGAAGAAAAATAAAGGGTAATAGGGAGGGGTTAGAGGAGGGCACTGCTGTTGATAGAGGAGAGTCAAGGAAATTCTCTGAGAAACACTTTAACACAGACCTAAAGAGATGCGTTTGGGGGGCATATCACATAAGGCCTTGTAGGTCGTCGTGACTGTAGTGTTGCCTTATTATTAGTGCTTTATTAAAGATCAGGTTTTTTTGTTTTTGTTTTTTAAGTATAATTGCGGAAACCTAGGCTGCTGGGATTAGGATGTCCCAGAGGGCCATCTAGTGGCTATTCGTCTTAAATGTAGTGAGCCTTCCAATAAATTAGCAGGCCCTTCAGGAGTTTGTGTTGCCAGCTAAGTCATATATAAATGGGGAATGTGGATGCCTGAAAAAAAACCCTTCATTTATTAACTATTTGAGAGTAAGTTACAGACGTTGTGCCCTTTTACTCCTAAATACTTCATGTATGCCTTTAGGACAAGGACATTAGCTTATATAACCACAATATAATTACCAAAATAAGAGATAAAACATTAATACAATATTACTATTTAATCTAGAACTTACTCAAATCTTGCCAATTGTCACAAAGATTTTTTTTCTGACCTAGTGTCTAATCTTAGGATCACACATTGCATTTAGTTTTTTGTCTCTTAAGTCTAGAACCTTTCCGTAGCCTGCCTTTGTCTTTCCTGACATTGATATTTTTGAAGAACGTAGGCCATTTTTTTTCTAGACTGTCCCTCAGTTTCGGGTTGTCTTGTTTCCTTACTGTTCAGGTTATGCATATTGGCACTACTTAGGTAAGTTGTACCTTCCTTTAGTGTCACATCAGGAGACAGGAGATCCTGTCCCAGTATTGATGTTACCTTTGATTGCTTAGTTAAGCTAATGACTGCTAAGTTTCTCCATCATAAAATTAGGGGTTTTTCCCTTTATAGTTCTTAAGTTATTTGTAGGGAGAATCTTTGACCTGTATAAATTACTTTTTCCTCATCAAAACTTTACTATTTTAGTATCCATTGTTGATTCTTGCCTAAATCAGTTAATACAATGTTTGCAAAATGGTGGTTATCTAATTCTATCATCTTCTTCTATAGTTATTGGTTAGCATTCTGTCGTTAGAATTTTCCCTTTTCCCCAATCACTGACTCATCATCATAGTCGTCATCATTGGTGCATACTAATTGAGTCTGTTTTATTCAGTGAGTTTTAATCCATTACTCATTATTTTGATGCTCAAATTCTTTAATAGTTGGCCATTGGGAATGCCTGCAAGCTGGCTCGTTGTCCTTTGCCAAGACTCCTTCATTCTTTGAGCCCTTTGTATTTTTGATACAAGGTGTGCAAGTTCATCTTGTACTACTTACCCTGCCCCAGCCCTGGAATCAGTCATTTCTCCGAGGAGCCCTGGTTTCTTGTAGTAAGAATTGGTATTTAGAAACCAAAATTTGGGTATGATTTTAAGTTCCTAAAAATTTTATGGTGGACAATACGTTGGCATAGTGAGTAGTAGGTCTTTCTGTGACATTCTAGTTCTTTTGTCTGAAAAATCTTAGGTGGCAGAACCTGTGATAATTATTCTTGGGCCCATTCTTTGGCATTGCCTTGCATTGAGTAAGATACTGAAACAGTGGTAAGCAGTGTTACAGTGAAGCTCCATGTTTCCATTTTTGAAACAATACCTTTGTAGACTGTGTGATTAATAAATAATGTAAAATATTGAATACATAAAGGCATTTATGCTTTTGGAAGACTCAGATTTAAATGATAATTAATTCTTCCTAAATTAATATATAAATTTCCTAGTCCCAGTACAATATTCTATTAAGAACAAAAGCAGATACCAAACTTTATGGAAAAATAAAAATGTGAAACTAATCAAGAAAATTCTGAAAAAGTGTAATAATAAGGATGGGGTGGAACTGCCCTATCAGATATTAAAATGTTATGAAGTTAGAATAATTAAAATTGCTTGATATAATTATCCTTGAATAGACAAAACAGTGGAACAAAAGAGAATCCAGAAAGAACCAAATGCATCAAAATTTCACACCACAAAGATTATGTTTCAAATGAATTCAGAAAAAAATTGATTCTAACTGCTGTTGGAAGAACTGAAGTTAAAAAAATGAAAGTTATATTCCTGCTGTATTCTTAATAAGATTCATATAGATGGGTCAAATATTTAAAAGAAAAGAAAAAGAAACCATAAATATAAAAGAAAAAAATGTGAAAGGTAAAAATAAAATAGTCTTGGAGTAGGGCAGTACTCTTAAATATGATTTAAAAAACTGTATATATAAGGATTGATATATTTTGTTCTGTAAGAATAAAAAATGCATACAAGGCAAAAAGAAAAAAATTACCTTAACTAGAGTCAAAACCAAAACACAAATTGGGGGAAAAAACTTTCAACCTTTGCTAAAAGTGTGGTGTTCATTTGGCATATAGTTAGTTAGGTTCATTTCTTAGTGTTTGCATTCCGTTTTGGGTTCTCACATCCTGGTAGGTTTTACTTGTTTATTTTGAGAGCTGTAAGGACACATTACTGTGGTTTTAAAGCGTCAGAGCTATACAGAAAGATATGCTCAGAAGTGCACTTCTTGTCCAGACTCCCCAGGCCCTTTTTCACCGTTTTCCCACTTGACCTTTGTGGCTTCAGTTTCTGTATTCTTCTTTCAGTGTTTAATTTTGCACAAGCGAGTATGTATTTTTTTTTATGTTCTCTTCTTTCTTACTTGAAAAGTAGCATACTTTAGATACTTCTTTGCACTTTGTTTTTTCCATTTAATATTATTTCCTGGATATCACTCCATATTAATTCATTAAGAACTTCCTCATTCTTTTTTCACAGCTGCATAATGCTCCATCATGTGACTGTACCACGGTGTATTCAGCTACTCTCCCACGTGTGAGCATTTAGGTTGTCTTCAATGTTTTGCAATTACAAACAGTGCAGCAGTGAGCAGCCTCATGCAAGTGTATTTTCAAGTTGTGAAGATGTGCCTTTCAGGATGGATTCCTAGAAGTGGGGTTGCTGAGTTGAAATACAAGTAGATTTATTATTAAGTATTACCAAATTTCCTTTCATCAGGTTTGTGCTGTGTGCATTCTCCCTAGCCCATTTTCCAGCATCTTCACCAACAGAATGTTATTAATTTTTAGCATTCTGATAGGTAAGAAATGGTATCTCAGTATTTTAATGTACATTTCAAATTATGAGTGAATTTGAAGTTTTTTCATATGTATGGGGGACTCATCTTTACCTTTTTGTTAGTTGACTATTACCCACTCAACCCTTTTGTTTTGAAAAAATTTTAGACCTATAGCAAAGTTGAAAAAAATAGTATGGTAACCTATAATTCACTAACTGCTAACATTTTGCCATATTTTTTTTCCGTATCTCTCTCTTTCATATATGTGTATATATACACACATATGCATATATATTTTTATATATGTATATGTATATATGTGTGTGTATTATATATTCTTTTATTATATATATATATATATATATATATATATATATATATAATACATAATTTGATGACTTTTAGCAGATGTATGCATCCATGAAACACCACAATAAGTACAGAAAGTTCCACTGGTCCTAGAAGTTCCTTTGTGCTCCTTTGCAGTCCATCCCTTCTCACACTGCTGGCCCCAGGCAAGACAGATCTATTCTCTAATACTACAGATTAGATTACATTTTATATAAATGTAATTGCACAGTATATATTTTGTATTTGGCTTCTTTCACTTAGCATGATTTTGAGATGCATTCATGTTTCACGTGTATCAGTGTGTTTCTTTTTATTGCTGCATAGTATTCCAGTGTGTGGGTATACTGCAATCTGTTCACTTTTTGATGGTCATGTGTGTTGTTGCTGGTTTGGGACTTTCATGAATAAAGCTGTCTACATAGTAATTTTATTGCTGAACCATTTGGGATTTGCAGGTGTCATGACACATCATCTCTAAATACTTAAGTGTACATCTGCTAAGAATGACATTTTCCTTTAATAACCACAGTAATGTTATTACACTAATAGTGATCACACCTAAAAAATGAATATTAATTCAGTATCATCTAATACTCAGCCCCGTATTTGGATTTTCTCATTATCTGAAATATGTCTTTTTTACTTTCTTGTTTTGGATCCAGAATTTAGTTAAAATTCAAGCATTACATTGGTTGTCTCTTCAGCCTTGATTATGTCTTAGCTTTCTGTACAAGGAGATAGTCCAGATTTGCTACATGCTTTCTTTGACCCAGCCTGGAATCACCCTTTCCTACAAAGAACCCTTTGTTGCTTTTTAGTGAGGGACTGTGTTCATAAACTAAGGTCTTGGTGCTAGTTCTGCTCATTGTTATATGAGGTTTCTGCTGTTTCATTATACTTACAGTTCAAATTAACTACAGTTTTACTTGATTTTCCTCCATTTCACTTGGTGTATGCCTTCTTCCTGGTTTTCAATAGCATCGATATATTCCTTTTTCTTTCCTACACTATATACAAAATAGTTTCAAGATTACACGTCACTATCAACACTAAATTAACTAAGCTCAAGATTTCTTAGAAGTTCTTTAAATTCTCAGAATATACCCCCACTTAAGGGTGCACAGAGAGACAACTGTCCAAAGTTAATTGCGTTAACTTTTTTCTATGTTCTTTTAACAGACAGTTCAGTTTGTTTTTCCATCTGTTTACAGTTAATTTCAGGGTTTGCTTTTTCATCATTTTTTCTTTCATTTTAGTAATTAAAACTTTGTACACGGTTCAGGAAATCTTTTCCCATCTCTCGCCCCTTTACACTGTTCCCACCCACTGCCTAAAAGTAACCATTTTGTTCATTTCTGATTTATCCCTTTTTGTAAAAATAAGCAAGTATATAGTAGTATTTCTCCATCTGTCTTATACATAAGGTAATAAACATACAGTCTTTTACATTGTGCTTTTTTTCCCTCAAACAGTATATCCTGGAAATCATTCCTTATCCATTCTTAAGAGATTGTCCTCATTCCTTTATGGATTCCCAGGTATTTTCAAGTTCTTACTTCACTTTAAGAAAACCTAACTGGAAATTATACTTGTTGCATATGGGTGTGATTATGAAAGAAAGGTGACTGGGACCGTAAGTCAGTAATATCCACATGCAAAGAAATGGCTTGTTCACTTATATGTGCTGGGTTATAATAACTAAGTTGTGTATATGATTCCCTGTTTTACCCAGATTTTTCACTTAATCAGCACAACTACCAGTGTGATTCACCTTGAATTATAGGGCTTTCACCATCTTTTGAGATTCTGTGTTTCCCCATCAGGTCGACAAAAAAATGATAAGTTAGTAATATATGGTATTGAAAAGAAAGTGGAGAAACAGGCAGTTATACATTGGTAATGGGAATATAAATTGACAAAGCATCTCTGAAGGCCAGTTTGGCCATATGTATCAAAAAGTAAATTGCACTTATACTTTGGCCTGGCATTTCCTCTTCTAGGAGTTTGTTATACTGATACATATACGTATGTGTAAAAAAAAAATGAGTACCAGTTTACCATGCAACAAGTAGTTGTTTGTGATTTTTGGAAGGAAATGGCCAGAGGGCAAACTTTTTTAAAATTGTGGTACATTCTGCCTCCACTAAGAATAAAGCCCCTCTTTTCCTACTTAAGCAATGATTTCCAGAATGTTACTAAGTGAAAAAAAGAATGCCTTGAATATTGTAGTGTATGCACACACACATACACACACACAGTAATTCTTACACAGAACAATATAGAAGAAACGTTTGTAATCCCCTTGGAGATGTGAAAAGGGGAATTGATTGGGAAACTGTAGTGAGAGAAAGATTTGTTTTATACAGCGTGTAACAAAAGCTCAAAATAAAAAGGGACTTAAACAAGATTATATATTCTCTGGGGATATATCTATCCTTAGCTGTTTGCCATGGCTGAGCTTCATGAAATGTCAAGGATCCACAGACTCCTAGTCATTTTTCCTGCTGTCCTATATTATAGCCCTTGTCTTCAGGTGCCATCGATGTTTCGAGGCAAGGGAAGAAAAAGGGGCCTAGGGTGCTTGCTAGTTTCTTGAGGAGAGTTTCCCTCTGATGAGTCATATAAATGTAATGTCTCTGCTATCCATGTGTCCAGCTTAAAAATGTGTTATTACCATAGAAGAAAGGGAGAATGTGAAGTGGTACAGCAGTCTCTGCCGTAAATATCCTTTTGTACTAGTTTGAAGTTTCTATTGTGTAAGCAATCTAAAATGGTCTGATAAACTTTTATTGAAGGTTAAGTAAGCTGCATGGCAAAATGCGTTTTGGTTAAATAGTATAATAAAGCTAAATTTACCTTAATAACCAAGAAATATGTTAATTTCTTTGAATTGTTGCTGCAGGAATTCATCTCAGATCAGAGAGGTATTTCTAGTGACCACAGGACATAAAACTAAACTTTAGATTTCTAAAAAGAATTAGGTGTAGAAAGTTTTTCAGGTAGGTTTTATTAAAAGGAACCCTGAGGTCATAGAAATTCAGTATTTCATACTTACGAATTTTTCCAAATTAGACTATGAGAAATTGTGATATATCTGTCCTGAAGGTGTGTGTTTTAGGATCTTAAATTGACCCTTGTTTTTGCTCTTGTCTTGTTATAACCCTATTCTTTCTGCTCTCTCAGGGGCCCTTTACAAATTATGTGTTTGTCTCCAGATCTGCTAATACTGCCTCCGTTGTCTCTATTTCTGCTATTGTTTTCCATTCCAGGACCTTTCCTTCTGAAGAGCTGTTAGTTTGCTGCCATTGGTCTGATGGCAAGAACTCTGAATGAGCAAGGAGAATCTTCGTTCCTTGGCTTTGGAGTAATCCAGGGCTAGTTTTAATTTCTATTAAAATTATAAGGAAGGGAATACTGTGCCGTATTTTGAAATCAACTCTTATGGAGGTATAATACACAAACAGTAAACTGTACTCTTAAAATTTTAAGACTACAGTTCAATATTTTTTGATAAATGTATGCATTCATGTAACCAACACACCAATCAAGGCTGGAATGTTTTCATCACCACAGGAACTTCAGGGTGTGTCTCTTTGCATTCAGGTGCCCACTCCCCATCCTGGCCCTGGGCAATCACCAGTCTTTCTGTCACTGTAGATTAATTTGGCTGGTCAACAATTTCATATGAGTGGAATCGTATACAACATACTCTGTAGTGTCTAGCTTCTTTGGCTCTGCATAATGTTTTTGAGATTCATCTGTGTGTTGCATGTGTTAGTAGTTTGTTCCTTTTTATTGGTGAGTACTAAACTATTGCATGAATATACCCATATTTGTTAAAATCTTCATTGATGGACATCTGTGCTACTTTCTGTTTGAGACTATTATGAATAATTTCTATGAATTTGTATACAAATCTTTGGGCATACCTTTTCATTTCTCTAGGATTGGAATTGCTGAAATATGGTTATGGTCTATTTAATTTTATATGAAACTGCCAAATTTTTGCAAAATGACTACCATTTAACATTACCCCAGTGTATGAGAATTTCAGTTATCCCACATTTGATTTTAATTTTTATTCAAACTCTTTTTCCTTGATGACTTAAGTCCTTGAAATACTTACTTGCTTTTTGTCTTCACCAAAGTGTCCAGAATTTTTGCCCATATTTTATTGGGTTGTCTGTCTTGTTATTGAGTTGTATATAATTCTTTTTATATTCTGAACACAAGTCCTTTTTCAGGTAGATGTATTGGATTTTCATTATCTTAAGGATATCTTTTGAAGAATAGATGTTTAATTTTGACAAAGTCCACTTTATCAGGTTTTTTCTTCTGTGGTATGTTTTTTGTTTTTGGAGATCTTTGCATACCCTAAAGTTGTGAAAATATTCTCCTGTGTTGTTCTGCAAGTTTTAGAGTTTTAGCTTTTACACTTACTCTAGGGTATGGGAAGGGTGTACTGTGTCTGTCTTGTTTTGTTTTTTTCCCACAAACTATAGTGATGTATAGACCCAGTAACTGCTCTTCTAGGAATTTACCTGAAGAAAACAAAGTCTCTGAATAGAAAAGATATATGCACACCTATGTTTATTGCTGCATTATTTACAATAGCCAAGGTATTGAAGCAACCAAGGTGCCCATCAATAGATGAATGGATAAAGAAGATGCAGTACCTATGCACAGTCATAAAAAAGGAAGAAATCCTGCCATTTGTGACAGCATGGATGGACCTAGAGGGTGTTATGCTAAGTGAAATAAGCCAGATGGAGAAAGACAAATACTATGATTTCACTTGCATGTGGACTCTAAAAAACAAAAGGAATAAAACAACAGTAGACTCATAGATAGTGAGAAGTGACTTGTGGTCACTATGAGGGAGGGGTTGAGGTGGGTGGGTGAAATCAGTGAAGGGGATAAAAAGCACAAAATTTCAATCAATATAAATTAATTTACGGGGATGAAAGTGCAGCATAAAGAATATTCTGTATGAATATTCTGAATAGTTCTGTAACATCTTTCTATGCTGACAGGTAATAATTACACTAGCAAACAGACAACAACCCAGCCCACCTTAGGGTCAGGGCAGGTGGTACAAGTCCTAAGCCCTCTCTTCACGTTATCAAGGTATATGTGGTGTGGGACACATCCTTCCTGCTTTAATAGCTTATCCTGGAAATAGTCATAAAAGATTTTTCTAAGCTCTTCTGATTGTGACTACAACTTGAAACTTTTAGATCCCACCTCTGTTGTAGTTGCAGCTGCATTTATCCTGCCAGTTCCTGGACTTGTCAGTGGAATGCAAAAGGAAATATCTAAGCTGGCCTGTGCGTATAGCAAGACAATGAATTTGACTGCTTTCATATTATCTGAACTCAATCAAGAGTTAGCAGAAGTACGAGTTGCAGTGCTTCAAAATCGGGCTACTATAGACTATCTGCTGTTAAAAGAACATATGGGATGTGAACAGTTTTCAGGAAGGTTCCTGTTCTGTTAATGTGTGTATGTAATTTAATTAGTAGTCTGTTGAGAACTATACAGGCTTATGCAACTCTACAAGAAGTTATGTCATAGAAATAATCAATCTTCTCACATTTTTCTTTCATTTTCTATTTCCTTAACTTTTCTTCTCCCTTTCTAAATACAACCCTTTTTCTAGAATTTGTGTCTCATACATAGAATTGTAGTGCATTAAAGCCTTTCCAGCTAATGAAGATACCTCAAGACATGGCTGGGCATAGTAGCCATGAAGCATAAATTTTCAAAAAGGCAGAAAGCTAACCTCTTCAAAGAATACTACTTCTCTCTCCCTTACCAACTTTACATCTCCCTGTGTAGCCCCAGAAGATGGCTGGTTAGCCAGAGACGGGTAAGATTCCTCAAGGGAGGAACAACCTAAGACAGGCACAGTCATAGAGGGGCCATCAGGTGAGAGATTGGGGGCCAACAGGGGTGAGGCTTAGAACCTCACTCCCCGAGTTTTGAGAGAAAGCTTCTGCACCCATGGCTGTTTGGCTGCCCTTGCCCAACTCAGATCAAAACTCAGTCTATGGGCATTACCTTCTAATTGCACTAAATCTACTTTCTATCTTTATTGCACATCACGTAAATTCAAGAAGTAGACCTTTATTTCATACTGCAGAATATGGAAAAGTAAACTATGTTAAAAGTCTGTTAGAAACTATACTTGCTATATTCTTTATTATATCTATCTACTACTTAAAAGGGGGAAATGTGGGATTAATGGAATTAATACATAAATCAAGTAGAATAGAAATCAAATGTACAAATACATATGATTTGATTGTTTTTCCTACAACAGAATGATTAGAGCCAAAACAGTTCCTACAACTGGTGACAGCCCTCACATGGTTTCGGTATCCCTGAGGAGGGTCACGCCCTAGGGCTAGACTCAAGGTCAGATAATGATTGTGTGTTGATCATGTGTTGAACCCCCTACTCAGAATTCTTTAGGTGTTTAAGTTCATTTGCTCAAATATGAGGAGTGCCTTTTCGGCATTTCTCTTGTGCTGTAACGCCTTGAGTCCCCTGGCTGGCCTTTCAGATCTTCAGCATTCCATCGTGTTCCCTCCAAATCTGCGGGTCAGAGGCAGGGAGGAGCCGACAGGGATCATTCCTTGAGAGCCCTCTCTGCCTGTCCATTAAGTGCAGGGACTGTGTGACCTCTAGCTGTTAGAGTCTTGGTCAGAGTCACAAGCCTGTTTCACTTCCCTGGGGTCTGCAGAAAAAGAAATGCCTAGCCCCAGGATGACTGCCTCTAAGATAGGGAGGTCAATAGAATAGAGCCATTTACATGTTGGGCTCAGGTTTTAGCTTGACTACTTCACAGACTTCATTTACATTACACAGGAGAAAGTGGCACATTCCTAAGAGGACTGCTTTGAATGCAGAGCAGGGGAACCTTTTCCAAGGCCAGAGATAAAATTCAGAGGCTACCATGGACATTTATGGGGGTGGGGGGTCTATACTCTTAAACACTAGTTTCTGCCACTGCCTGGGAATCAGCCTGCTAGTTACCCTCTGTAAGAAATCTGATCTGTGAGACAAGAGGTCGGGGGTCATTTGGGACTCTCGCATAGGCAGCAGCCTAACCAGAGGTTCACTTAGCGCCATCGTATCAATCAGCCAGAGCCGAGATCCAGGACTACTGTCTACTAGTCCTGTCTGCCCTTGGAGTCCGCGGATTAGGATAGGAAAGTAGGATATCGGCTCAGCCACTCCGCCACATTCTCATCCATCCGGAGGCGGGGGATCAAGGAGTGGCAGACACCAGGAAACCTCCCACTGGAGACTTTAGACTGGTAACCAACGTAATCATCTTTTAAGTGGCTAGTGGGTGCCCAGGCACATTTTTATGAGATAAAAAGTACAACATTTAGTCAGGAATAAGAACGAAGTGTGGATCTCCTACCTTGCAGTGGTGAGCATTGGGTTCCATGAAATTGATGAAGTTAGGAGAGAATTAGGAGTGCCCCTGCCTCACTCAGAGGCCAGGGTGGCCTGAAAAAGCAGGCTGGAAGTCAGGGAGACAGAGAGAGAGACACTCCTCATGGATACCCAGTTGAGCTGTCAGGGTCTGATTCCAGACACGCGGACCTTTGAGAAGCCGCTGAAGTGTAGCCTCAGCCTAGACTCTCGCAGTTGCCCATGGCTTTCCTCAGTCCCTTGCATCCAAGGAGTTGCCTTGGAGAGGGAATCCTGGCCTCCACTCAGGAGACTTTCCCAGCTCACAAGGGAGATGGGGGATCCGCTGAGGGAGACACAGGGGAACCTGTTGCTCGAGACTTTGAGATCGGCAGCCAGGTTAGTCCCATTTAAGTGGCCTACGAGTGTCCAATGTTGTATGCCATCGACGGCTTCCTTCTATAAGGAGGGTGAAAGAACAGGTAGGCTTGGATGCCAATACTGACCTCCGAAGCTATCCTGGACGAGCCCCCAAAGATGATGCTGGGGTTCTTGTTTGCAGAGTCGAAGAATGAACTTAGCAAACACCCATGGTAGGAGAGCCAGGGAGAGGCTGTTATTTAGAGATACAGTGAGAGAATCGAGCTCCTGGCTCATGCCAGGACCAGACAGTAGAGCCCGGGATGGTGTATTTTGTCTAGGGGATTTATAGTCAGTTGTGGATTTTGGGAAACTGATAAAGGGCTTAGGATGTGGACTCGTACCACCTGCCCTGCCCCCAAGGTGGGCTGGGTTGTTGTCTGTTTGCTAGGGCTGTGTACAGTGAAGTCACGGGTTGTGCTAAGATACCCTTCTTTATTTGCAGAACACTCAAACATTCCAGGCCAAGTTGCTCCTGGCCTTTTGATTTTTTTTTTTTGGTATCATTAATCTACAATTACATGAAGGACATTATGTTTACTAGGCTCCCCCTTCACCAAGTCCCCCCCACATACCCCTTCACAGTCACTGTCAATCAGTGTAGTAAGATGCTGTAAAATCACTACTTGTCTTCTCTGTGTTGCACAGCCCTCCCTGTGTCCCCCCTCCACACTATACATGCTAATCGTAATGCCCCCTTTCTTTTTCCCCGCCCATATCCCTCCCTTCCCACCCATCCTCCCCAGTCCCTTTCCCTTTGGTAACTGTTAGTCCATTCTTGGGTTCTATGATTCTGCTGCTGTTTTGTTCCTTCAGTTTTCCTTTGTTCATATACTCCACATATGAGTGAAATCATTTGGTACTTGTCTTTCTCCGCCTGGCTTATTTCACTGAGCCTAATACCCTCTAGCTCCATCCATGTTGTTGCAAGTGGTAGGAATTGTTTTCTTCTTATGGCTGAATAATATTCCATTGTGTGTATGTACCACATCTTCTTTATCCATTCATCTACTGATGGACACTTAGGTTGCTTCCATGTCTTGGCTATTGTAAATAGTGCTACTATAAACGTAGGGGTGCACATGTCTTTTTCAAACTGGGTTGCTGCATTCTTAGGGTAAATTCCTAGGAGTGGAATTCCTGGGTCAAATGGTACTTCTATTTTTAGTTTTTTGAGGAACCTCCATACTGCTTTCCACAATGGTTGAACTAATTTACATTCCCACCAGCAGTGTAGGAGGGTTCCCCTTTCTCCACAACCTCGCCAACATTTGTTGTTGTTTGTCTTTTGGATGGTGGCGATCCTTACTGGTGTGAGGTGATACTTCATTGTGGTTTTAATTTGCATTTATCTGATGACTAGCCATGTGGAGCATCTTTGATAAATTAACTTTTAAAAAAAGATAATAGTATATACTACAGAAGTTCCTCAATGCATAGAAACATTTTCAAGTACAATAAGCATTCAAAATAGAATTATCAATTAAGGGACCAGGTGATACTTTTAGCCATTATAGTTTTTACCTCAGGTGAACAAATTGGCAATCAAATTTTACATAAACAAATGAAGGTGATTTATACAGCCAATAAATTTACTGAACCATCTCTTGTTGGATGTTTAGGTCTCCAGTTTGTTCCAAGAGAAATTATCTGTTGGTGTATTTTTTTTAAGCCTTTGTGATTAAAAGCTACACACTTCACTGTCCCACCCTTTCCCCAGTATTAGCCCTCACTCTCAAGCAGCTAGTTTCATGTTCTTTTCTTTAGATGCACATCTCCAGCATGCTTATTGCTATTTCTTAATTGATCAGCTGTAGCTGTTAACGTCATTCCCTACTATGATTAAGGAAGATTTAATTCACCCTACCTCTTCTCTCCCCCTTCCAATAAGGCACTATATTTAGATTCAGCTTTTTAACAGCTTGGTTGAGATAGAATTCATATGCCACAAACTGCCCCCTTAGGTTCAGTGAATTTGCTAGAGCAGCTCACAGAACTCAGGAAAACTCTTATGTTTACCAATTAAAGGATACAAGTTAGTAGCCAGATGAAGAGAGATATAGGGCAAGGTCCTGAGTAAAGGAGCATCTATTCCCGTGGAGCTTGGGGCCTGGCTCAGTGGCACATGGAAGTGTTTTGGTTTCCCAAGTGTGGCACCTCACTCAGGGAAGCAAGATGCAAAAAGGGAAAAATATTCTTACGGAGTTTTTGTGAAGGCTTCATTGCGTAGCCAGGATTGACTAAGTCATTGGCCTTGGGCTGATTCAGCCTTCAGTCGCAGCCCCTCTGCCCTCTTCCCTCCCAGGAGTTGGAGCCTGGGGGCTGAAAATTCCCATTCTCTAATCACATGGTTGGTCCCCCTGGCAACCAGTGTCTTCGCTTGGGTGGGGTCCAGAAAGTCTCCTTGTTAACATAACAGAGCACCTATTTTACCTTTATGGTTCTGAGACATTTTTAGGAACTGTGGATGAAGACCAAATATGTCTGAGAAATACATTTTGGTTATCAGAATGACCAAAAGCATATTTCTTAGAAATCATATCACACACCTCCACCCACAGAAAAATAAAACAAACCCATTAGCAGTCACTCACCATTCTTACAGAAGATTCTAGCAATCATTAATCTACTTTCTGTCTCTGAATTTGCCTATTCTGGACATTTGGTATAAATGGAATAATACAGTAAGTGGTCTTTTGTGACTGACTTCTTTCAGTTGGATTCATCCATGCTGTAGGATGTATCAGTACTTCATTCCTGTTTGTATGGATGTACCCCTTTTGTTAATCCATTCACCAGTTGATAGGCGTTTGGATTGTTTCCACTTGGGACTGTTATGAATAATGCTGTTGTGAACATTCATGTACAGTTTTTGGTGGGTGGGGGCACATGTTTTCATTTCTCTTGGATCTGTACCTAGATGTAGAATCACTGGGTCATATGGTAGTTTCTAATGATTAATATTTTGTGGAATTGAGTTCTCCAAAGTGATTGCATTTCATGTTTCCATCAGCAATGTATGAGGGTTCTAAGAATTTATCCACATCCTCACCAACACTTGATATTGTCTGTCTAGATCCACTTTTGATTACTTCATAACTTTAATATACTTAATCCTTTATTTTTGGCTTCATCATTGTAATTCCAGGGGAGGAATATGTCTCCCAGCCTGGGGCAAATTACCTTTGAAACCGAAATCAGTCAAAAGGAGAAATAAAGTGGGAGAAACCCGTTTATTGCTTACAAGCAGTTGTCCGCTTCTGCTCGTCTGTGTGTCTCAAGATCCAGCTGCAAAAAGGGACACCACCCAACCTCTCTGGTCCAGATATGTCCTCACTCCCCTTTGTAATTACCTATTGATGTGGAGATGGACTACTCTCCACACCTTGGAAACACCTATTGATATGGAGACGCTCTAAGGCCAGGCTAGAGATTCTGGAAATATTGTGAATTTACCCACAGCCCACCCCTCCAGAAATCTCACCTAACAGTCTTGTTCCCCATCTTCCACAATGGCCCCTGTGTGAGGTAACTGGAGCATTATAACCAGACTAACAATATACAATAGCAACAGCAATAAAATCATGATAATCCTCAAGCCGGAGGATTCAGCTAGGTTCAAAGTCCTATGCAGATTAAGTCCATAGCTCGCCCATTCCACAGGTGGTCTCATTAGCCGAACTGGTAGGGAATTCAAAGCAGTCATCACAGGGCAGCTGCAGCCAGGGGGTGGGTCCCAGCCACAGGGACTGTAGCAGAAAATAATCTTAAGGGAGATAAGATACATGTTTTAATGACACCAGCATAGGCAAATCTTGTCCATCAGGGAGGATGCATGCAAGAGAGTGGTCCTATCATAGGACAGTGGTAGGAATGGAATCTTGTCCTGGTCTAGTATACCAGGCTTTCACCCTACTCCCTGTGGGAGTTACAGATGGGTCAATATATAGGGCTATGGAAGGTACATGCACTAGCCATAAAGATAAAACAAAACTTTCCCATAAGATGCTCTTACCTCCCAGATGTTTTGGGTACACTACTATCGTCTTTGGGGGCCATTCTCCTGAATGTACAGGAGGCCAGCTTCCAGGCCTTTTCCCCAAGGTGCCAGAAGGGCCAGCCATCACTGGTCCATGTGTTGAAATGTCCAGGGCCTGGTATTTTCCTCCCATGTGCTACTATTTTACCAAGGAGAGGAAATAAAGCAGGAAGGAACTTGAAAAAAAAAAAAAAAAAAGAAAGTCCACATACACTCAACAGAGTCTCCAGGGTTTAACACAATTGGGCTGGCAGCAGGATATTGTTCTGCTGGCCATATTCTGGCTTCAGTAACTCATCTTTGGTTTGTACACACAGTTGTATAGGAGAGGCAGCAACGTGTGTTAATATGTCCACACGGCCCATGGCTCCTTTTCGGGGCTTCTCATTCAAATGCTGTAGCACTGTCCGTAAGTGAACTGACCAGCCCCATAGACTAGTAGTGTCTGACTTCAGGCCAGATTTCAACAAACCATTGCATCTCTCTATGATGCCTGCCCCAGTAGGATTATATGGTACATGAAACTTCCACTTTACTCCTAATTGCTGCACCCATTTTTGTAATGCATGTCCGGTAAAGTGGGTGCCTTGATCATTCTCAATCACCTGTGGCTGGCCATAGGATGCAAAGAAATGTTCTAGGTCCCTTTTGGTGGTTTGCTGATCTGCATGACATGCAGAAAAAGCAACCAACAGTCCAGTAGCCATGTCAACACAAGTCATGGCATACCGATATCCTTCTGACATGGGCAGAGGCACTATATAATCTGTCTGCCACCTTACAAGGGGTATCAGCCTCTTTACTATTGTCCCATGTTGCTGTGGACTTGGTATTTAAGTGCCTCTTAGAGCACATGAGGCATTCCTTCCAGGCCAGGCTCTGCTAACTTCTTCAAAGGTCAACAACAAGCCCCACCGATGGGCGACAGCCCACATTGTCTTGCCCAGCATGCAAAAAACGCTGATGTAACCATTGGGCTAGATCAGAGGTAGGCTTTCCTTCTAGCCAATGCATCTGGACCAGTGTGTCTGCCTCATTCATTCCCTGGGGATGCCAAAGGCAAATGGCCAGTCACATGATATATGGTAACTGTCTTAATCTGACAATAGTCCCATAGGTCTTGCCACAGCTCTTGCCCCCAAAGGGGCCAGTGACCAACTGTCCAGTTGCAGTGGTACTATGTTGGTAGCCACAGGGTCAAGCCCCCTGATAGACAGCCCAGCTGTCAGTGCAGACAGCTAAAGGGGAGGGCTCCTGGGTGATCATGAGCCACACTTTCCTCAACTCAGCCCATTGACTGCTCTTCTGCTCTCCATCCATCCATATTGTCTCAGTCTTATGATGGAAAGCCACAGCTGTCCACTTCAGGGGCTGCCCAGGACTGGAGCTGTCTGTATACCAAGCATCTTCAGGTGTTGGAGCTTTTCCCTCCTCATAAAGACTCTCAGCTACCAGTGGTTCAAAAGCAAGTTCTTCCTGCTTTCCATTGGTATGCATCACTGGCCCCAAAAAGCATTGGAGTTCCCCACTTAAGGGCAAGTAGAGAGGACGCTATGCTGCTGTAAATATGTACCCTATTTGGCCAGTATAGGCATCTGTGCCATGCCACTCCGTGGCCTTTGGGTCCCCACCACATCCCCCAGGGTGTGAGCCTTGACCCCTACCTCAGTCATCCACGACGCCCAGTGGTCCTCCTGTGGGGGTGAGGGCCCAGGCGGAGCTTGAATACTGTTCCTCAGAAAGTCTTGCAGGGACACAGGCCAGACAAGGGGCTTTGCCTCTGGTTTCCATGTCCTGAACCTCAGAGGCTGGAACTGCTGCTCTGGCTTTATTTGGTCCCACAGTTCTAACATCCTATTGAGCTGCCCATCAAGTTTTTCTTTCACTACCCCAGCCTTTATCAGATCAACCCACATCTGGGTCCTCGAGACCTTCATGGGGCTCTTTGTACCTTCCCTTTCAGTCACAGCCTGTATTTCCTTCCATGCTCTTATTATTTCAACCTCCCCCAGATCTGCTAAAGTACAAATAGCCTCACTTTTGGGTTGCCCTATGTAGGAGGAAAGAAAAGCAATAGGGACCCAAAGAGAGATGTGGGAGCTGTATGGAGCACCAGATTTCTCATTCCTATGGTGAACAACAACTCATCGGGACCCTGGGGGTCCATAGTATAGATGCCCAACTCCCATAACACCTGCTGGAGCTCTGCATACAATTTCCAGCTAGTGGGTAAGTATGATAAATAACCCTGATAGGCCAAACTGCCCTGAGGGCTGCTGTCAGCCAATCCAGAAGTGCCTGATTCCCTGAGGTATGATGGGCACTTTGCCACTGCTGCCTCAGGGAAGGGTCAGTTGTCAGGGAAGCCAGTCTACCCGTTTCAGAACCCAAACATAACAATGTTTCCACCTGCATATCCCAAAGACACAAAAGTCATGTAGGCACAGGTTCCGATGGCTTCTGCCAAAACTGGGTGCTCGTGTCCATTAGCTCAGCTTGGGTGTAGGGGAAGAGCATGGAGTGCTCCACAACCTGGGGAGGGTGCGGCTCCTCCCCCTGAGGAGCCTGCAGTTGCATTTTTTATTTTCTTAAATACAAGTGGGCAGACCTTTAATAAGGGAGAGGCTGGTGCCTCAGGCAGTGGCCTCAACAACAGATCGCTCCTCAGTCCCACCCCTTCATCCTCTCCTGAGGTCTCCACCATCTTAGGGGCTGAAGGCACTGCTCTTTCCTCCCTCACCCCCACTGGCTCCTTAAGTGTAGACTCTCCTGATGTCTCCTCCCTCGCTGCTGCCAAGTAATCTTCTAGGAGCGTGACCCATCTTAATACTGTCTCTCTTTCTTAAGGGCATCCTATAGGGTCATCACCCAGCTTCTCCAGGTGATGCTGAAGTGTATCTCTGTCCTGCCAAAGTCTCTCTCTCCTCTTACCCTTTCCACTATCTCAAGAAGCAGATGTCCCACAATCCCAGCTGCTACACAGCCACTCAGGGCCTCTAAGCAGTCTTCTGTCTCATGGAGGGCTAATTCCACAGCTTCCGGTGTCTCCACTCTTCCCCAGTTCTGGGGAAAGCCCCACCCCTTTTGGGAGGTGCTTTACCCTAGTCTAGTTCCACACTAGGGACTCCCCATTTAGAAGCCCTACAGATACGGGGCTTCCTGGGTGAAACTGCACCCTCCACCCCTATAGCAACTGGGGCCTCCCCACCATCCACAGGGGGGCTTCCAGGCATCTCCCCATCATCTCTAGAGGCAGCCTGCCCAAGGGTCACACTCATGAAGGTAGATTTTGGGTTGAGAGGTCCTGCCAACTACTGTCACATGTAACTCTGGGGGGAAAATCTGTCTCCCAACCCAGGGCAGATTACCTTTGAAACCAAAATCAGTCAAAGGGAGAAGTGGGAGAATCCCGTTTATTGTTTATAAGCAGTCAGCCACTTCTGCTCGCCTGTGTCTCCCGCAACCTGGCTGCAAAAAGGGACCCCACCCAACCTCTCTGGTCTAGACACACCCTCACTCCCCCTTGTAATTAGCTATTGTAATTACCTATATGGAGATGGACTACTTCTCTCCACCCCTTGAAAACACCTATTGATACGGAGATGCACTAAGGCCAGGTGAGACATTCTGGAAATATTGCAATTTTACCCAAACTTTTAACTTCCCACTTGTAAAATGAGAATGTTGGTGGACCTGCCCTTTTCCTCTCTGTTCCTTCCCACTTATGCCCTAAATTCTGTCTTTACAATTTTAGGTTGATTACCTTACATTCTACTCTGTAACAGCAATTATTTTGTATTTCATCAATTGGTTGATTTTATTTATTTTTTATTTACCCATTAAGATTTCTCTTCTTTATTTGTTTTCTTAGTAGCACAATGAAAAAAGCATTTAGCTGGAATGCATAGCACAGGTTCTAGACTACCACTACCTACCTATACCTGGGCACTTCCTTAATTTCTCTGGGTTTGAGTGTTCATCTGTAACATGGAGCTTTGGGCAGAGGACTTCTGCTAGCTCTAAGACTTGCTAGCTTTAAGCAACCCCAGGGTGTACATATAATAATTTGGTATACAATTATTTTACACCATTTTTAAGACTTCATTAATTGCATAAAAGTATGTGCATACTAACATAAAAATATTTCCCACAAAATGCATATATTTTAAAACTGAAATAGAGACTTGACAGCAGATCATAGTTGATCTTTCCCAGATCCCCCAAATTTCTGCAATATTACCTAAAACAATTTTTATCAAACTAAGCATACTGTCAAGCTTGTCTCTTCCTACTGGTGTCATACTCGCCTAAATGCTCAGTGAGTTACATTGATAAGTAAAAAGCATGTTGCTTTTTAAAAAGAGCTGATCCTTCCTGAATTGGGTGGTAGTGGACCATGAATCATTCTGTGCCATTCTGTAGTTTTGTCATCTGTCAATACTGAATTAGCAAATTGACTCCCTGAAAAGAAGTTCTTGAGACTGAAGGACATAATTGGATATAGAGTGAGAAGACCTGCATTTTATAGTCCTGATTGTACCATTCTTTAGCTCTGTGACCTTGGGGAAGTGGTCTACTTCTGAGTCTGTTTGCCCAATTTAGAGGGGCTCAACATTATTGAAAGTGAGATAGTCTACAGATTTCTGTACTGCAAGCAATCATGTATGTGTAGGTTATTTCTGTATAATTGTAGACTGACAATTCAGATTTCTTTTCCAGATTTAAAAGGATTTTTATGAGCTTTTTCCATGTTAGGCTTTATATCCCCCTTCACCCATTTTTCCCACTCCCTCCCCCCCACCTTTGGCAACCACCAGTCTGCTGTCTGTATCTATGAGCTCTATTTTATTTTTAGATTCCACATACAAGAGAGCTTATACAGTGTTTGTCTTTCTCTGTCTGACTTACTTCACTTAGCATAATGCCCTTGAGTTCCATCCATGTTGTCACAAATGGCAAGATTTCATACTTTTTTGTGGCTGAATGATATTCCATTGTGTATGTATAAAATGTAGTTTTTTTATCCATTCATCCTTCGAGAACACATTGGCTGTTTCTGTATCTCAGCTATTGCAAGTAATGTTGCAGTGAACATCTGGGTGCAATGTGGAATTGCTGGAGCATATGGTATTTCTATTTTTGATTTTTTCAAGGAGCTCTACTATTTTCCTTATTGGCTGTATCAATATACATTCCCACCAATAGGACACAAGAACACAAGAGCTCCCTTTTCTCCACATCTTTGCTAACAACACTTGTTTTTCTTATCTTTTTCATAATAGCCATTCTAACTTTGTGAGGGGGTATCTCATTGTGGTTTGGTTTTTATTTCCCTAATTAATGCTGTTGAGCATCTTTTCATGTACCTGTTGGCCATCTGTGTGTATTCTTTGGAAAAATCATCTTCTGCCCATTTTTTAATCAATTTGTTTTTTTGCTGTTGAGCTGTATGTTCTTTATATATTTTGAGTATTAGCCCCTTAACCAGATATATATGACTTGCAGATATTTCTCCCATTCAGCAGGTTGCCTTTTCATTTTGTTTTTGATATCCTTTGCTGTACAGAAGTTTTCAGTTTGATGTAATCCCACTTGTTTTTCTTTTGTTGTATTTGCTTTCAGTGTCAGATTCAAAAAGTCACCAAGAGCTAGGTCAAGGAGCTTACTGCCTGTTTTCTTCTAGGCATTTTATGGTTTCAGGCTCACATTCAAGTCTTTAATTCATTTAGAGTTAATTTTTGTGTGTGGTGTAAAATAATGGTCCTGTTTCATTCTTTTACATATGGCTTTCCATTTTTCCCAACAGCATTTATTGAAGACCACCCTTCCTCCATTGTATATTCTTGGCTCCTTTGTCTTAAATTAATTGACTATAAAGGTGTGTGTTTATTTCTGGACTGTTTTGTTCCATTGGTTTATGTATGTGTCTATATGCCTATACCATACTGTTAATTACAATAGCTTTGTGATGTAGTTTGAAATCAGGGAGTGTGGTGCCTCAAGCATGCTAAATAATGTGCTTTGTTATCTTTTTTCAGAGTACAGGTCTTTCACCTCCTTGGTTAAGCTTATTCCCAGGTATTTTATTCTTTTTGATGTAATTTTAAGTGGAATTGTTTTCTTAATTTCTCTCTCTGATAGTTTATTAGTATATAGAAATGCAACAGATTTTCATATCCTGCAACTTTACAGAATTCATTTATTAGTTCTAACAGTTTTTCAGTGGTCTTTAGGTTACAATAGGTCCTTTCTGTACAATATGTCATCTGCAAATGACAGTTTTATTTCTAATCTTTCCAGTTTGGATGGCTTTTATTTCCTATTATTTGCAATTGCTCTGGCTAGAACTTCCAATACTATGTTGAATAGAAGTGGCCACATAGGCCAAGAGGGTTCCTTCACAGAAAGACTAGGGGTTGTGTCTCAGGTCCCCTGGGGGGTGGCACAGTCCCCTGGGGGGTGGCAGCCTGCCAAGAACCATCTCTCCAATTACCCTAGCCCCATGGGACCCAGGAATGAAAGCCCTCCTGGCCACCAGGAACTGGTGATCAAGGGATGTCCAGTCAGCAGCAGCTGCAAAAACCAGGGTGCAGGATTTAAAAACCAGCGCACTGGCAGTGGCACTCGAGCATGGCAGAGGGGGAGAGCATGAAGATAGTGCTTGCCATCCAAGGTCTCTGGAAAGTATTACAGTCAACTCCTAGATGTGTGTTTAATTAGGTTGATGATTAAAATAGAAAAGTCAATAATTTATATTTATGTTATTTGGATATGCCTTTATCCTTTTTTTGTTTGGCTTTTTGTTCTTGCTTAGAAATTTTGTTTTTCCCCCTTGTGTCATCTTCATCATGTTGCTAGTGTCTTCCAAAGTTTCAAGCATACTTACCTCTGTTTTCCCAACCTTCCTCTTAAAGCCCTGTGGTCTGTGGCTCCAGTTCAGATTTAATGGATTTCAGATTTTTTTTTTACAGTAGTTCTTTTGGATCCTTCCTTTTTTGCTTATCTGTTAGCCTATGTTCTTTTCCTCAGTTTTACATGTGTCCTGTATTCAAGTAACTTCAGATAAGGTGATTGAAAGTTAAATTTCTGTATCTCTCCATATTTGAAAAGCTCTGCCCTCAAATACTATTGAGAGTTAGTCTTGATAAAAAAATTATTTTCCTCATAAATGAAGAAGTCACTGAGAAAAATGGTCTTCTAGAATCCTGGTGTCTGATGAAATATTTGATGCCAGTCAGATTATTGCCTTTTCTTTACTTAACTTTTTTTTTCTTCCTAGTAGCCTTTAGGAGCTTCTTAACTGTGGATCCTGAAATTTCCCTAATAATTCATCTGTATGTAGGTAAAAGTAATCCTGTTTAGCACCAGGAGGGCCCTTCTAATTTAAATGGAGATTGCATTTAATCCCCAGATGTTTCTTATATTTCTTTAATAATTTCTCCCCTCCAAATCTTCTATAACCCCATTTATTCAGATGTTGGGCCTTCTGGATTGATAGCCTTTGTCTCATCTCTTTTTGGTGCATTTATCATTTGCATAGGTGATTTTCTACTTTTAGAAACCTTTATTTTCTAAAGTGTCTCTCTTTAATTATCTTTTAGAGCACCTTATTCTGTTTGAAGTCATTATCACTTAAGATCTCTTGATTCATGTTAACTAGTTTTAAAATTTGTGTTTATCCTGAATGCATTTCTCTTTTCTAAGATCAGTTTTCCAATTATTTATCTTGGCCTCTGTCTTTTGGGTAGGAAGCTTTCCTCAGATGTTAGTGATCCTTGGTCATCTTTTCATATTTATGGATGAAGTGTTAGAGACTTGTTTAAAAGCCTTGTGTCCCTAGCAAGGCTTTTTCTTTAAGGTGCATAGATAGGGAGTTGTCTGTGATGCTAGGTACCAGAGTCTGCAATACTTCACTCTGGGGTACCAGCATCCACACTGACAGCCTTTGTTATGTACAGTTTTGTTCTTTTTTTTTAGAGAGAGAATAGCCCTCCTTTTTTTTTTCTCCCCTGCAGGATAAATTCCAGGCTATCTGCTGTGCTGTGTGTTTGTACAAACCTTCGGTTAATCTCCCTCTTTAACATCCCTCCTCACACTTACTTTCCACCATAGCTATGTGTCCAGGGTTTAATCAGGTTATCAAAAGTTGGCTGTCTCCCGCTACCATTTTAGCTCACCCTACCCTTTTTTTCCTAGGAGATTTTGCCAGGACTCCCTGTCTCTACATTGTTGTATATTTAAACTTTAATCCTTTATTTTAGTTTTACTGGCTTTGGATGGAGAGATGATATAAATATATGTGTTCAATCCATCATGAAGTTTTTGTTTCTACTTTTTTGCTGTAATAAATGCTGTGAAGACCATCATTTGTAAATCTTTGTGTATATCTTACTTTTCTTCAACAATTTTTTTAACTTTTCTATTTTAAAATAATTGCAGATTCACAGGAAGTTGCAAAGATAGTACAGGGTCCCAGGTACCTTCATCCAGTTTCCCTCAATGGTTGCTTATTCTGTAACTGTCTCAAAATCAGGAAATTGACATCGGTGTAAAGTGTGTGTATGTGTGTGTATTTATTCTGATTTTTAGGATAAATAGAAGTGAGATAATTCAAAATTATTGTGATTATTACCTAATTATGTATGCATATGTATGTATCTTATCTAGTCTTACTACAGGTAACCAAATTCAAACTTATTTAGGCTGTATCCAGGAAGTTTAATAGGTTAGGCAACTAGCTGTCTGTGATGCTAGACTCCAGATGTATCTCCTTGGATTTGTCTGTTTTTCTCCACTCCTAGCCAATAAATGAATGTCTTAGCTTTATTTTCCTGTATTTTGACTTCATTCTTAGACATTTTCTCCCTACTTGGTAGCCATAATTGTCTCTGGCAGCTCCTTGGTCTTTAATGCTGAAGATTTCAGAAATAGATCTCAGTGTTGCCAGGCAGCTGCATCTGGGGAGGTCTCTCCCTGCACACTAAGTGAAACCTCATCCTGGACAGGTAGGGTTGGTTCTTGACTCTGGACAAGAAAGAATTTTTGAACAGGTGGAACAGGTCAGGAAGGAATTCATTAAAGCAAGAATAGCAGGGAATGGCAGCTGCTTTGCAGGCAGCAGAGAGCAAGGAAGAACAGAGGGAGGAAAAGGAAGCTCACTGAACTCCTGCTGAGCATGGGGCAGATCCCTTGCCAGCTCCTAAAGCCAGGGTTACCTGGCATCCAGTGTCTCCTTGAATCTGCACAGCGTGGGAACTAGGTCCCTACCACCCCAGGATTTGGGGGAGCCACAGAGCACTGGATGCAGTGAGAATATGTTCTGAGAACTTCCCAAAGGCAAAGAAAGGAGATTTTCAGGCAGGCTACTAAAAAGCGTGATCCTACAGCTGCAGTCCTGTCTGGGTCACCCAGGCAACAGGAACTTGCAAGCCCAAGTCAGAGATCTCAGGAGCCCCTCCCTACTTTACCTGTCTGAAGTAGGACAGAGAGAGGGAAGACTTGTGCTTATGTCTAGAAAATAGAATGAAATAGCAAAGTAACAAAGGTGCTTACCTGGAAGAGTGCAGAGACAAAACACAAAAAATTGAGCAGTATTTATTTAAGTACTTTATTTAAGGCAAAAAGTACACAGTTGAAGAAAGGGGAATGCAGGCCGCCTCAAGGAGGAGGTGCACTTAAGGGCTTAGGATTCTGTCTTTCAAAGCTTTCAAGAATGGAGCAAAGGGCAGCAGGGGTGGTGGTGGCATAGGCTTGACATGTGGTCTCATGTCTGTCTGTCTCTGGTAGGAGATGTTATGTCACTATCCACAGTCAGTCCTCTAAATAGTTCTGTAAGGTAAATTTAACACAAGGAATTTATTGATCCTGTTCTTCTCCAAGATAGTGATTACCCTCAAGCACTGGGAATATATCAGTTAGGGCTGCTTACCCTGCCTTAAGGTAGGGTTGATTACCAATGAATATGTTAGGAATCTTACCTCCTAACTCCCTGGTTTTTAAAATGCAATCTTAGCCTTAAGATGGAGTCCCTCCTGTTTTTACTGTACTATTTATATTGCAGCATTTTTCATCATAGGCAGGAAAAGTTATCAGGATGTTTGTCCCATGTCCCTGCCCTACCTCACTAGCATCCATCTTTTCCCCCAAGAGGATTCTAGATCTTGCTTGGATCGTGTGACCACCCCTGTGAGGAGGTAGGGTGGATAGGTCCATGTGATTGGCAGCCTTGCCAAAGTGTAGAGGGTCATTTTCTGACAGGAAATGATGCTGGACAGAAGGTGAAACTTGAGTAAGAGAGTAACAGTCCAGTCTCCCTGCACTCTTTCCAACCTAGCAATGAGATGTATTTTATTTAATTCTGTTTATTTTCTAAATGAAGTGAATATTTCATGAGTAATTCTCATTGGAAAAGGTTCCAACAATTGAGTATTAGATTATACAAAATATGAGAACTCTCTTGATATTCCCTGACATCTTATTCCTTCACTCTTTCCAAGGGCAGAACACCGGGAGCACTTGAAAACTCTCATTATGTTTGTATACTAATAATATATACCTACATACATTTTAAGAACATTAAATGGATCACACTATATATATTATTTTTGCCTTATGTTGATTTTTTTTCCAAATTTTGATAAAAGATTTAAAAGCTTACCACCTTCACCATTTTAGAGTGTGCAATTCTGTGGTATTAAATACATTCACATTGTGTACAACCATCACCACTCTCCATCCCCATACCTTTTTATCTTGTAGAACTGCAACTCTATCCATTAAACATTTTCAGTCCTTTCAATTCTTTAAGATGTATATGCAGAAGAATTGTTGGATTATTTGGTAATTCTATTTTTAATTTTTTGAGGACCAACCGTACTATTTTCCGTAACAGCTGCCAATATTTTTATATTCTCACCAACAGTGCACAAGCATTCCAGAATTTCCACATCCTTACCAACATGGTTATTTTAAATATGTGTACGTACTTTAGAATACACTAATAACACCTAGTATTCATCTACTAATAGCGCTCACTACCTAGCTACTAAGCATTACATTAAATGTCAGAATCTCACAGCAGCTGCTCTTACCCCCTTTTGTAGATGAGACATTTGTCTGAGGCTTGGGATCTGAAGTGACTCCCAGTCACATATCCCGTAGATAGGACAAGGATTCGTATTCAAACAGCCACCCTCCAGAGTCTGTGCTATTAACCATTCCATAATTATTGCCTTCCAGAAATGGACTTACTAAGTCAAAGGTTATATATATTTTAACCTTTAAACTGCCAAATTACCTTTCAAAGGGCTTTACCAATTTGAATCCCATCAACAGGATAAAAGAATGCCCAATCACTCCCTCCAAATCCTTGTCAACGTGTGAAATTAATCCTTCTTAAGTTTTGCCTGGTCAGTGGGAAAAAAAAAGTAACCTTTGTTTCAATTTGTTTCCCTGTTGCTGTTGATTCTGAGACCTTGTTCATTGTGTTTGTAGACCATTTGAATCTTCTCTTGAATTGACATGCTATTTTTAGTTTGAGTAATGCTAGAGAGCTGTATTAGTTTCCAATGGCTGCTGTTAACAAATTACCACAAATTTAGTAGCTTAAAATAACAGAGGTATCTTACAGTTCTGGATGTTACAAGTCTAAAAATGAGTTAGCAAGGCAGTGTTCCTTCTGGAGGCTCTTGGGGAAAATCCATTTCCTTGTCTTCCAGCCTCTAGAGGCTACCTGCATTCCTTGGCTCATGGCCACATTGTCATCACCTCTCACTCTGGCCTCCCTCTTAGAAGGACTCTTTTCCCAAATAACTGATTTTCCCAATGATTATAACATACAGTTTGTGGTTTTCCCACTATTTTGAAATGACATGTTTATCCAATATAAATTACCATATAGTCTGTAGCTAGATTTCATTCTAATCCATTTCCAGTGCTCTACAGGGTTTTAGTTACTCCAGCTGTTTATTCAGTCTTGCTGTGTCTGGAAGTCAAGTTCCCAATAATTTCTATTTTTTTGAAAAAATTCTTGGCTATTTTTGCTATCCTTTTCTGAGATTTTACTGGTCACATTCTACAAAATATCCTATTGATTTCATTTGAGACTGCTTTGAATTTATAGATTATTTTCTGGAAAACTGACATTTACCGTTTTGATTCTTCCCATCTAGGAATATTCTATAGCTGTCCTGTTTGTTTGTTTAAGGTATCATATACCCTTCAAACATGTGTTTTTTTGTACTCCTAGATTTTAAAGATATTTTTATTGCTCTTGTAAATTTACTGCTTTTTATCAATGACGTCTTTTATTGGTAATTGCTGATGTGTAGAAACACAGTTGCTTTTGTAATTTGTATGGTAATTTTTGTAGCCTCTTTAACTAAAACCCTATATTGGTTATACTGACTTTTCAAAAAACCATTTTTTTCAAAGTTATTTTTCTCAAATTTTCTAGGTAAAAGCCACTTTGTAATCATGATATTTGTGATTTCTTTTACCTTAAATTATTATCAAAGATTGCCAGTACAACTTTGAAAAGTTGCCATAAAACTGTTATTGTAAAAGATCTATCTTTTGTGGGAATGTTTGTATGTTTCTCTGGATTCCTACTAGGTACCTTTAAGTTGAATAAATTTCTCTACACTTTATTGCTAGTTTACCAAGAGTTTATACATCCTGTTTTGTCAAATGTCTTTATAATTTTTATATGGTTTTTCTTCTGTATGCATGTTAAATAATGAATAACATTAATAGAGTTCCTGAGTTTGAATTAACCTTTTATGTCTGCTTGTGAATATTACAATATTCAGTAATTGTACATGAAGTTCATTGGTGAGACTAACCAGCAATTCTCTTTCTTGTGTGTGTACATGGCATACGTGTGTGTGGTGTTCTCTGTTCTGGATGTTAGGTTATGCTAGTGATCTCAAATCAACTGGAAGGCTTTTCCAACTCTAAGGATGCACTAAAACACTTTATGAGAACTACCCAATTAACCCTTGTTTGAAAATGTAGTAGTAGTTGACCTTAAAAACCTCTGGGCTTGAGGGGTGGGTCAATTATTTAATCTCCATGACTATGATATTCTTGTGTGTTTTTTAAATTTGTTTTGCCAGAGGCTTGTCTATTTTATTAATCTTTTTCAATTAACTTTTGATTTGGAGTTTTAATATTTTTATTCCTTCTTCTGTTTCTAGCTCTTTATTTAATAACAGCTGTTTTCTAATTGGTATATTCATGGTTATAAATTTTCTTGAGTAAAACTGAGAGGTATATCACAGGTTTTATAACATGTAACCCACTCATTTCTAAATACTTTAGAATTTTTTATTTCATTTGTTCTTTAAATCAACATCTACTAAGATACTTTCATTTTATTCTGAAGTATGTCTAATTTAGGGATCTTTTTCTTTGGATGTGTTTGGAAAAAATGGCTATAAAGTTATACATTCAAATATACACATTTAGATCAAGCTCGTTTATTTAAATTCTCTGTGTATACTGTTCATTTATTTAAACTGTTTAATATCCCTAATACAAACAGAACTAAGTTAACTATAGAAAATTTTTTTGCAGGTACAGATTTTTTCATGAGTTAAATATTAAATATAATCTCTCCCTCCCTCACCACCACACTCCCACCATTTGCATTTTGTGTACCTCAGAGAGGCTATACAAAGTCACTTTTTGTGGTGGCTTGATGGAGAAGGTCAACAAGATTGCCAAGTGTGGGATGTGTTTTAGCAAAAATCTCAACAAGCCAGCCATGTGTTGGATTCATTCTTGAACTTGGCAGCAATCATAGCCAGTATTTTTTTAAATAAAATATTTAAGATACATGAAAAAAAGAATAGTGATTGTAAGTTAATAAATGATAAACTGATAGTTTCTGTCCAGCTTAAGAAATAAAATCTCGTTACCACAAGCTAATGTCCCTATATACATCCAAAATCACATCTAGTATAGTTCCCTGTAGAATTGATAGTTGCCCTGAATTTGTTCTGTATTTCTTTCTTTATTGTTCTATTTTTCTTAATTTTTTTCTCAGCTTTTTTTTGTTTGAGCTGTAATTAACATAATGTAGTATACATTCAACATAATGTAGTGTACAGCATATTCCAGGCACACCTTGATACAGTTATAGTACAGTGTGATTGCCATTGTAGCATAAGCTAACACCTCTGTGTCATCACATAATCATTTCTGGTGTGAACAATTCAGATCTAGTCTCAAAAAGTTTAATGTGTGTAATACAGGGTTTCTTTTTGTCTATAATCACTATGTATTAGATCTCAAGGAATTATTTCTCTACTAGTTGCAGTTCTGTATTTCCTTATATTTTAATTATATACTGGCCATTTCCTTTTTTAAATGGATTGAAGTAATACGTTATACATATTTTGAACTTGCTGTTTTTCACTCCATCTTATGTTTGTGTAATTCATTCATGTTGACCCATGTAGTTCATTCATTTTTCACTGTTGGGTCTAATCTTTCATTGTATCAAAGTACCATAACTTATCCTTTCTCCTCTTGATGAACATTTTTTCATGCTTTGATTATTAGAAACAGTGTTGCTCTGAACATTATGGCAAATGCTTCCTCTGGTGTGTTCATAGAGGTGTAAGATTCATAATAGCCAAGAAGTGGAGACAGCCAAATGCCTGTCAATTTATGAATGGATACATAAAATGTGATACATCTGTATAATGGAGTATTATTCAGCCATAAAAAGTAATGAAGTACTGATAATATCGTACAACATGGATGAACCTTGAAAATATTATTCTGAGTGGAAGAAGTCAGTCATAAAAGACCACATTTGTGTGATTTCATTTAGTATGAAATGTCTAGGAGAGGCAAATTCGTAAAGACAGAAAGTAGATTAGTGGTTTCTAGAGCCTGGGGGAAGGCTGTAATAATGAGTAACTAACTATTAATGGGTTTGGTTGGGGTTTGAGGGGAGTGATGAAAATGTTCTTAATTTAGGTTGTGGTAAGACTACACAACTCTGTGATTATACTAAAACCACCAAATTAGATTGATGAATTTGCAGCATGTGAATTTTATCTCACTAAATAAGCTAAAAGTAATTCCTAGGACTATTTTCAAATCCAGCCCACTAGTTGGTCATAAACCAATTTAGTAGATCAATAGTAGACTTTGTTTTTGTTTTTGTTATTAAATGGGGGAAATATAGAGGGGGGAAAAGATGGCAGCGTATGAAGGCAAGGTGGAAACCTCCTCCTGTACACACACACCAACAAAGCTACTATAGCAATTACAACTAAGCCTGAAAATAATGTGAAGACTGCAGGACAGATCACCTGCACTTGGTGAAGAAGAGAAGCTCATGCAGAAAGGGTAAAGTGGCAGAGCTGCAATCCAGTGGGACCCAAGCCCTTCCCACTTCCCGGCCCACAAGTGGGAGGAAGAGGATTGGAGTATGGAGGGGATAGGCATCAGTAATTCTGCACACCTGGCCCCAGAGATCTGCTTCTGGAAAACAAAGCCACATTGCACTGGGTTCTGGTGATTAGCAGGGCTGGACACCAGGGACAGTTGCAACACTTTGGGAGGCTGAGACTCCAGCCACTGTGGATGACAGGCACTCTTCACTGGTCCCACTGAGACCCAATATAGAGGCAGCAGTTTGAAAGACTTGCCATCAGTGGGAGGGGTCCCAGGCAGGCAAGGGTTGAACTGAGCTCTCCACAGAAGAAAGGGCAGGTAGACCAGACCTCCCCATACCTCCCTTGACCCAATAGGGTGGGCACTCTCAGAAGCCCCAGATGCTCCATCCCCTGCACTGGCAGCTCAGCCCCAAGGTGATTCCCTGCACACCACCAGCACACCAGCCCACTCAGCCCAGCAGCATCAGACTTAGCTGCCTGACAGGCAGGGGGAGACTCCCAGCCTTCTCAGCCTAATTAGAGAAGCACCTCCAGGAGCTAGCTCTGAGAGTTCCTTCCTCCCCTCCAGGGAGCCAGGCCCAGTGCTGTACACCTTGCCACTGCCAGGGGGCGCCCATGCACCTCTCTGCCACAGCACGCCCTACCACTGCCACTTGCCATGCAACCACACCCCTCCCCCACCGTGAGCCAGGCAGAAGTCACTATTCTGATCACAAAGGGCCTCCTGAGGCAAACTGCTAGATTCAGCAGACTGAGACAGAAAGGCCGTTTGCCCATTGCCCACCAACAGGAACCTGGGCTCCGCCACAAAGGAGAACAAGTCACTGGAGAAGAATCTTGAGCTTCTGGGAACCAAGGATGCCTTCCCCATCCCAAGACCAGGAAGCATAGCAGATCCATCTAATAAAAAGGAAGAAACACAGAAACTCTGACAAAATGAGGAGGCAGAGGAGAATGTTCCAAACAGAACTACAGGATACGACACCAGAAAGAGGGCTAAATGGAACAGAGATGACTAGTCGTCTTGATAAAGACTTTAAAGTACAAAGTCTTAAGTGCACTCAGGGATCTATGGAAAAGTACTGAGGATCTAAGGGAGGACTTCAGGGAGATACAGGAGCTGCAGAAGAGCCGCTCCGCTGAAGGATGCAGTGACCAAGATGAGTGAGATCGTGTGGCGCTTGTCTTTCTCCACCTGGCTTATTTCGCTAAGTATAATGCCTTCTAGATTCATCCATGTTGTTGCGAATGGCAGAATCTCTTTTCTTTTTATGGCTCGCTGATATTCCACTGTGTATGTACACACATCTTTATCCATTCATCTGTTGATAGACACTTAGGTCGCTTCCATATCTTGGCTATTACAAACAGTGCAGTGATAAACATAGGGGTGCATATATCTTTTTGAATCAGGGATATAAATCATATCGTTAAGGTAAAAGAAGGTCACTGAAACAATGTAGGAATCTGTAAAAAAGGAATGTTCAAGAGAAATGTGGAAAATTTAAAATATGGTAAAAAATTAAAAGATAATACAAATAAGGAATATAAATCTAGAAAATAGAACAAAAAATCTAGAGAGAAAGTAAGAGGAGATGTTTAAAAATTAATGAAGGTAGACCAGAGTCCAGTATCTGAAAAAAATTAGTTTCAGAGTACGTAGACAAAATGAAGGGGATTACATTTTCAGTGAAATGCAGGAAATTTTCTCAACAGCTGAATGACTCTCTGGTTTGCAAAGACTCAGGAAGTACTTAGCAAGGTGGATTTTTTAAGAAGTAAGTCAGGAAATTTCAGACATGGTGATTAAAGAGAAGATCCTTTAAAGACACAGAAAGCACCTTCAATGGAGAAAAAAAGCCCTATTTTGAGGCCCAGAAGCCAGAAGGCATTGATGAGACTTGTCAGTAGCACCACTAAAAGCTAGAAGGCAGCAACAGTTTCTTTTATACCCAGACTGGCAGTCAAGGATGAGGATAAAGATAAAAGAGATCTTAATGAATTTACTTCCAATGCATTCATTCCCCAGAAGTTACTAATAAATATGCATTATGGAAAATTAAAGAAATCTGAAAAGAGGAAGACTGGGATTGAGGAAACTGGACATCCAACACAGAGATGACTGAACATTAAGATATTTTGTGTGTGTGTGTGTGTGTGTGTGTGTGTGGTGTGTATTTAAAATTAATAAATTAAGTATATTTTTAAAATGAAATGTAAAAGTTAAAAACTGTTTTTTTCCCCTTAGGTAATGTATTTCTCTATTGACTTAGAATAAGACATTTTCTTCTGTATGAGTACATGTCAGGGTGGAGACTTGTATTTCACATTGTGACTTGCAATTTATATTCAGTCTTGAATCCCTTAGGAAGGTACTTAATAATTTCAGTTTTGTGACTAAAAACTACTCTTTGCAGATATATGCTTCCAAAAGTGGTTTGATCTTTACAGAATAATGTTTTAACATTATTAGCCCCATGATATACTGGTGGAATTCTAATATTCCAGCATTTTCATATCTGGTTTTCATATTTTTATTTCACTACTTTTCAGAAATTTCACAGTTGTGGTTATTCTTAACAATCATATTTTAATTGTAAAAGGTACCAAGTTTGAAATCAGGGAATCTGTTTTAGAAATCCTTCTTAATCTTAAATTTGGGAATGTTCATTCAGACTCATTATTTCCATTTAGGAAAATAGTACAAATAGTTCCAAACTAGTTTACCAAAGACATTTTATCATTAAGAATGAACACGTTGAGGGGGAGCCAAGATGGCGGCATGAGTAGAGCAGCGGAAATCTCCTCCCAAAACCACATATATTTTTGAAAATACAACAAAGACAACTCTTCCTAAAAGAGAGACCAGAAGACACAGGACAACAGCCAGACTACATCCACACCTGCGAGAACCCAGCGCCTTGCGAAGGGGTTTCTGTGTGGTGATCTCCAATAGGTTCTTCACAATGGTATAAAGGTCATATCAAAGTGTGGGCAAAGGGTTTGTTTGTGTTTATACAAAGGATCAAAGCCTAATTTGGCTACCCAGAAAACGAATTAAGATACGATATGAAGAACTTCCAACATCAACATCCTCTGGAAGAGTCATTCCAGAAGATGACCATCAAAAAACTTCAACAAAGATCCTGGCACTGTTGCAGTTGTAGCTGCATTCATCCCACCGGTTCCTGGACTTGCCATTGGAATGAAGAAGGAGATATCTAAGCTGGCCTGTGCATACAGTAAAACAACAAATTTGACTGGATCTATATTGTTGGTACTCAACCAAGAATTAGTAGAAGTGCAAGTTGCAGTGCTCCAAAATCGTGCGACTATAGACTATCTACTGTTAAAAGAACATATGGGATGTGAACAGTTCCCAGGAATGTGTTGTTTTAATTTGTCTGATTTTTCTCAAACTATTCAAATTCAGTTAGACAATATCCATCATATCATTGATAAGTTTTCACAAATGCCTAGAGTACCTAACTGGTTTTCTTGGTTTCACTGGATATGACTGGTAATTGTAGGTCTGCTTTTGTTATGTATCTGTATTCCTATTCTGTTAATGTGTGTACGCAATTTAATTAGTAGTTTGTTAAAACCTATACATGCTTATGTTACTCTACAAGAAGATATGTCAAAGAAATAATCAATCTTCCCATGTTTTCTGCCGCCTGCTACTTCTATAGCTTTTCTTCTTCCTTCCTAATTACAACCCTTTAGTAGAATTCATGCCTCATATAGAAAACTACCGAGTATCATAATTCTTCCAAGTGGTAAAGACACCTCAAGACAAATGTTGGGCATAGAAGCCACAGGGCATAAATCTGCAAAGAAGTAAAAAGCTAACCTTTTCAAAGAATATTGCTTCTCTCTCTCTTACCAACTTTACATTTCCTTGTATGGCCCCGGAAGACGACTGGTTAGCCAGAGACGGGTAAGATTCCTCAAGGGAGGAACAACCTAAGAAAGGCACAGTCGCAGGGGGGCCATCAGGTGAGAAATTGGGGATCAACAGAGGTGAGGCTTAGAACCTCAACCCCCCTGTTCTGAGAGAAATCTTCTGCATCCGTGGATGTTTTATTGCCCTTGTCTAGCTTGGATTAACACATAGTCTACAGGCACACACCTGATCATCTACACTTGCTCTCTTACAACACTAAATTATGTTTTCTACCTTTATCTTGCATCTACCTACCACTTCAGCATTTTATTTTAAAAAATAATAATAATAATAAGGGAGAAATGTGGGATTCACATATAAACCAAGTATAAAAATCAAACGAATAATCATATTTGACTTGATTGTTTATAGTTCATGATGTGTGATCAAAACCAAAAGTTTCTGTGATATGACTGCCCTTGCACCGTTCACCATGTAAGAACTTATTCACTATGTAAGAACTTGTTCACCATGTAAGAACTTGTTTGTTATGCTTCAGAAGATTGGAGACTTGAGAATTAGGCTTGGGGTTGATGAATGATTGTGCATTGAGTGCCCTGTACAGAATTTTATTGTTGTTAACAACCATTTGATCAATAAATATGAGAGATGCCTTCTCAAAAAAAAAAAAAGAATGAACACGTTAAATCATGCAATTAATAGTTAACTTTTATATTCCCTGGGGGACAAACAAGCAAGTGCCAACGATCAAATCAGGTTGAAATGGTCACCAAAAATCTTGATCTGAACCATTAGCTGATAAAACTATTTGATTTGATTTTCTTCCACTATTCTGTATTTTTTGTATCTATAATCACAAATACTTTTATCAGCAGTTTTGTTTGGATATTGAGTTCATATGATTTTTCCCCTTTTTACTTTCATATATACTCTAGATTTTATTTAGTCATGACTGACTGTTTAATATTATTTTCCTAATAATGAGGTAAAGTGATAGCTAATGTTTTCCTAGACTACCATTAGAAAATATTCTGTTTATATTATCTGTTAAATTGGGACATTTTGAAAATGACGCTTTCTGCCTCTCTTTTGTCCATATGGAATGAACATGTTTGTATTATTTCTTAGATCTGAAACTCAGCACCGAGGCTCTGCTCCCCACTCTGAGAGTGATCTACCAGAACAGGAGGAGGAGATTCTGGGATCTGATGATGATGAACAGGAAGATCCCAATGATTATTGTAAAGGTAAGGCTTTCTGTAAGGAGATAGCAAACAACACAGGATCCATGTATATGTGGTTTCTCACTTGAATGTTTGGTCTGTTGGTATAAACAGTTTTGATGCTTTCTGCTTATGGCATCCTTTTCTCTAAATATAGGAAACAGTATTTCCTCTCAGTTTGACTTAACTTACTAAAGCTTAATTTTATATTAAATCTGTTTTTAACTTCTTTTCTCTTTAAAAATGATAACACATATTTACCTTAATTTAGAAACATTAAACAAAAAGACAATAAAAGTCACCTGTAATGCTATCACCCAGAAGTAACTAATGAAAAGATTTGGCATGTAGAATTTTGAAAAATACCTTTTCATTACTTTTTTCCCCCACAGTGATGATTACTAAGATAAGTTAAACTGGAATTATAGGTACCTAAACTGTGTCAGAGTTGCCTGATACATTTTATTTCTTTAGGAGACCTCATAGGATTCTTGGATAGGAATGTAGAACAGAATATCTTATTATCTAGGAGAATCTGGCTCTTATTCTCAGCAGGCAAAGATGTGAAGAAGATACCTTGATTCCTGTCACTGTTGGCAGCCTTTTCAGGCCTTCCTGTTTTTTTTTGTTTTGCTGCATTGTATATTAGAGAAGCAAACCCTCTGTTTTCTCTTTTAAGTTAAACAAATGGACTTCATTAATATAAAAAACATCCTGAGACTGTAACAGTAATAGATTTATATGTTTAGATAAATATATTGGATTATTAAGGGGCAACAAAATTGTGATACATAAGCCTTATTTTTGTTTGAGGAAGACTTATTTTTTTTAAGTAACTATGGATTGTTCTACAAGGTATCACATGCTTTCTCTAAATCATTAATTAATCTTTTTCCTTGTAACATGAGCTCAATACTACTATGTGGCTGACTTAAAATTTTCTTCTGTTGAATTGTTTGTACAGAAGAAACCATTTTTATTTGATCAAAGGTGTATAAATGTTGATAAATGGGATGTGAAATATCTCTTCTTGCTACATAAGTTGCTGTTCCCTCCTGTTATTTCTTCCAGGAGGTTATCATCTTGTGAAAATCGGAGATCTATTCAATGGGAGATATCATGTGATCCGAAAGTTGGGCTGGGGACACTTTTCAACAGTGTGGTTATCATGGGATATTCAGTAAGTTTTAGTGGTCCTGCAAAATAATTAATTAGGTGATGCCTAAAAGTTTTGTCTAATTTTTCCAGAGATGAGCCAGCCTTCAGTCTAGTTCTAGACTGATTTCTTAAATAAAAATTTTGTTGTTGATAATTTATATGTTCTTGGGCAAATGACTTTTCTTCTGGTGAAGAAGCACATTTAGACACAAAAGATTGATTAAATTGGAACTCCCAGATTGAAAGCATTATAAACATTCAATGAATATATAGTATGTAAATTCATAATTTTTCTCACTGGAGTAGAGCTCAATTTTTAGATGATGTCCTAGGCCAACCTATGTGAAATTATTTATTTTCTTATATTTTATTTTGCTAACAGATTTGCTCAGCCATACATACGTAGATTTTCTCTACATAAAAATCACAGGCAATTAACATTAGACAAGTTCCTAAAAGTGTACCATTTATCTATGATGCAACGGTATAATTCCTCTCTGGGCACTTTACCAGTTTGTTTTCACCCAAATATTTCTTCTGGCTTATTATAAGAAAGTATTACAGCTTTTAACCTTTTAGCTTTTGCTATCCAGTTATACAGGGTACTTCTGATTCGGTGGCGTTTTCCCCATTTTTAAGTCCCCATTTCATCTTTTACTTGGTCAGAGAGACATTCAAAAGATAGATTTTAACTTACAAAAAATGTTTGGTGACTGACATTACCTGAGAAAAGACTTTCTTCTTCCTGTAAGTTTAATTTGGCTGGTTAGTGGCCTTTAACAGGTATGAGGGACCCAAAGAAGTAACCTGTGTTTGAGTACAGAGAAGCATGAAATCAGTGTTTGTATTGTTGCCACTGCTTCCTTCCCAGTTATAGATCTTAGCTTCCTAAAGTAGGTGCAGTACATTTAGTCTTAATTGCCTATGTTTGTTTCTTAGGGGGAAGAAATTTGTGGCAATGAAAGTAGTTAAAAGTGCTGAACATTATACTGAAACAGCACTAGATGAAATCCGGTTGCTGAAATCAGTGAGTATTAGATCATATGTGTGAACTACAAAGCATTATAAATAAATAATGATTTATTGAATTAAGACATACCAAATGTAGAATCTTTAGCCATGGCTAATTTTTACTATAAAGTTCCAGTTGTTGTTAAAGAGGTAGAAGATGACAATATTTACATTTTCTGGGCATATGATAGGGAACTGGTAAAATAGGATGTAATGGGAATTCTCAGTAAGCACTGAAAAAACTTATAAGTAAACAAAAATGTTTAATGAGCGTATTTTATGTGCCAGATAGCACAAAAAAATGTTTATCTTTCCTACTGTGGTTAAAAGGAAAGTTATGTGAATAAATACATAACATCTATTTTATGTTTTAAAATTTTAGTGTTTATTTTTATATTGTATATTTTTCTATTTATTAGTTCCCTTTATACCTGGAAACTTAGGTAAATTTTATCAAAAAATTATTTTCAGTATTGTTACAAATTAGAAAAATGTCAGTGTAGTAGAAGGAACTTAAACTCTGAATTAGAAAAACCTGGGATTTAGGACCAGCTCCATCCCAGTATATCTTCCAAGTCAACATTTTATTTTCTTGAGCCTTAGGTTTTTCATTTGTAAAGTGAGGATGTTAGATCAGGAGACTCTAAAGAAGTACTTTTCAAAGTGCCAGTCTATGAAATACAAGGAGCTTATGCCCAAAAGGAAATAAATGTATGGCTTCCTTCATTGAAAAAATTTTTCTATTTAAAAAAAAAATGTCAGCTGAATAAACAGTGTGCATAGTGCTGTAGTTAATGTGCATCCTGCAAGTGCCGCTTAATTCTTTGTGGCCTGGTAATCAGAAGTTAATATGGGAGTCACACTTTGAGTAGTCATTAGAATAGTCTTTGTTGATTATATTTCCTTTTGTAAAATGCTTATATTCTTTACCTATTTGAGCTATTAAAATTGTAGTTTTCTCATAGGTTTGTATGAACTGTTTCTTGGAGTAATTAATCACGTTATATTTGCTGCAGGTATTCCCTCCCCCACCATTTGGCTTATTTCCATCCTTTCCCTTTTGCTAAATACTGTCTCTTTCTCAATATAGGTTCGCAATTCAGACCCTAATGATCCAAATAGAGAAATGGTTGTCCAACTTCTAGATGACTTTAAAATATCAGGAGTTAATGGAACACGTATCCTTTTAGAACCCATTTGAAAATAAGTCATGGAATAACTTTATCCCAAAGTAAAGAACTAGATTTGTGTACGAATAATATTGGTCTCTCTCTTCTGAAGACAAGCTATAATCAAATTACTTTCTTTTATTTAAACTTGAGGGGAACCATGTCTGTCTTATTAGTATGTTGTGATTTTTCAGGTTATTGTTTTGGACTTTTTCCTCTTTTTCAGGCGAATTAAACCCAAGTAAAAGAAAAGCTTTTTTAGAGAATAGTTTCATATTACTAAGTAAAGTCTCTGTGGTTTCTGTCATCTAGCACAGAAATTTTAATGGAAGTAATTTTCCTGATAAATACTGGATAAACAAGATTTTAACACATTTTTATTATATACCAGGCCTCAACATTGAAGAGACTACATGTAGGTTATGCTTAGAATCCAATCAGATGTGATTGTTCACATTGTGTCATCATGAAAAAACTGACTTGTTTTATGTTTTTAATTCAGATCTTTAGAATTTTAGAGTTGGAGGGAGGCTTAGCTGATTTTTTTCAAAAGTTAATATCGGAAAACAAATCCTACCATTTGCAACAACATGGATGTAGCTAGAGGGTATTATGCTCAGTGAAATAAGCCAGGCAGAGAAAGACAAGTACCAAATGATTTCACTCATCTGTGGAGTCTAAGGACAAAGAGAAAACTGAAGGAACCAAACAGCACCAGACTCACAGAACCCAAGAATGGACTAACAGTTACCAAAGGGAAAGGGACTGGGGAGGATGGGTGGGGAGGGAGGGATGAGGGAGAAAAAGGGGCATTACGATTAGCACACATAATGTAGCGGGGGGGCGGGGGGAGTGACACGGGAAAGGCAGGATATACAGAGAAGACAAGTAATGATTCTATAGCATCTTACTACGCTGATGGACAGTGACTGTAATGGGGTATGTGGGGGGGACTTGATAATAGGGGGAGTCAAGTAACCATATTGTTCAAGTAATTATACATTTACGATACCAAAATTAAAATATTAAAAATTAAAAAATAAAAAAAGTTAATATCAAAGTGCTGTGCAATGAACTGAGTAAAAGGTTATTGTAACAGCTATAATTATAAAGGCCTATCAGATTTTTGAGAACAAAAGATGAAGTAGAATATCACCCAGATTCAAGAGTCTAAAATTGTATGTTCATTAACAATTTAAAAATGTATAAAGCCATTTCATATATCATTGTATTTTCCTCACATGTTTACCTTCTCTTAACACAGTCTTAATTGACTTGTAATTCTTTGTTTTGAAGAGGTAGGGTACATATAGTACATAGGGTTGTCGACTGGTAAGAGATTTGAACAGGGAAACGAAGAGAGAATAAGAGAAAATAGGTGATCACATGAAAAGATTTTATCTATCATTCTAAAATGAACTGTGAGTTACTTTTTGGGGGAAGTGCAAATCATGTATATCCAATCTTTAAGGAAAATTTCTACAAGAATCATCCCATTCTAAAACAGCATCTGGTCATGTGGTCATTTGGTAGATAGCTTAGTGTGTGTGTGTGTGTGTTCAAAGTATTAAGAAGGTTAACCAAGAAATAACATAAATATGTGTGTGTGTGTGTGTGTTCAAAGTATTAAGAAGGTTAACCAAGAAATAACATAAACAGGATGTCCTGATAGCTGTTAGATTCTGTTTCCCTATTATTTGATCTTGTAATGCTTGTCATGGTGCCAAATTTCTGTACTAATTTATGAAAGTTACAAATAAAACTCTAGAGATACTCTAGTCTCTTCAGTAATTCTGAGTATCTTTATTTGATCCTAAGCAAGAAGGTTTTTTTCCTTAACTATTAAAATCTCACAGTAGATTTGAATTTCAAACTCCAAGATATTGTCCAAACCTTACCCAGTGGTTTCTCTGTAGTTTATATCGACTGAGTTCCTATTTTATTCATTTTTTCCTTTGTCCCTATCCATTTCTCTGTGCCCTTCTTCCTGCTTGTCTCCCAGCTATCTTGGCTTCTACATTATTTGCTGCAACTAGAGATTGAAAAGGATAAAACTTGGAACTGTGAGTTAAGAATAGTGCTGTCCCTCATCTCTTTTCTTAACACAGGCATATCTGCATGGAGCTGCATTATCTATATTCTTTGTTTCTGGGAATCTCTGACTCACTGTCTTTCATCATATTGAAATATAAAAGACCCTGAACTAAAAAGTTGATTATATAGACTTCAGTATAAATTGATTCATTCTAAGGGGTTGTGAGGGGATAGGAGTGATTAAGAAGGCACAGCTGACCTATATATTATATTGACGTAAGTATCATTGTAGACCACCCATGTGACCTACTATGTCTTCGGTGTCTTTTTTTTTTACTATGTATTTTGTCTTTTTTGGGGTTTTTTTTGTTTTTTTTTTTGAGAGGGCATCTCTCATATTTATTGATCAAATGGTTGTTAACAACAATAGAATTCTGTATAGGGCAGTCAATGCTCAATGCACAATCATTAATCCACCCCAAGCCTAATTTTCGTCAGTCTCCCATCTTCTGAAGCATAACGAACAAGTTCTTACATGGTGAACAAATTCTTACATAGTGAATAAGTTCTTACATGGTGAACAGTGCAAGGGCAGTCATCACAGAAACTTTCGGTTTTGATCACGCATTATGAACTATAAACAATCAGGTCAAATATGAATATTCGTTTGATTTTTATACTTGATTTATATGTGGATCCCACATTTCTCCCTTTATTATTATTATTATTATTTTAATAAAATGCTGAAGTGGTAGGTAGATGTACTTTTTTGTTTTTAAAGCTGTTAAATGTTTGGTCATTTTTATATCACTGCTTACAAATTAAAACAACACTGCCAAATTGTAATGCTTCCCTCAACAATAAAAGCTGGGATTAAAGCTAGGAACATAAGAGAATAACCTAATTCTGTTTTTTGTTTGTTTTTAAGAAATCTGCATTTTTTTAGATCCTGTTTTGTATATTTCATATATATAAAAATAGATTATGTAGTTGAATGAATTCTCACAGATCCATTACCCATTTCAGGAATTATCAACTCATAACCAGTCTTGTCTTTACCTTAGATACATTATTAGATATATTGTTTATAATATAATCTTAGATATTTCATCCATACTATTTTAGAATATATCTCCAAAAGACAATCCTTTAAAATATAACCCCCAACACAATTGTTATACCTAAAAAAAATTGGTATATTTTCTTAGTCATCCAGTATCTAGTCACTGGTGTTTCAGTCTCTCCAAATGTCTCATACTTTTTTCTTTTAGTTTTTTAAAATATTATTTGAGTCAGAATCCATGTAAGTTCTTTGACAGTTTTTTAATTATTTGGCCCATCAAGATGTTTCAGGTTCATCTTGATCATTTCCTGTCCCAAACCTGGAATCAACCATTTCTCTAAGAAACCCTACTCCCTTTTAGTGGGAAATGAACAGAATTGAAGCATTAGAACTACACTTTGTGCCTGGGTTGATCATTGCCATTACTTTCACAATTTATTGATCTGTTGCCAAGAGCAGGTGCCTTTATTCCCTTCCCCCCACTCCATGTTTGGGGATCTGCCCCACAGCTTTTACTCTTGTTGGGAGGTGGGTTGGGTTGGGTTGGTTGGTTGGTTGGATTCTTTTTCCTTCATGTGTTTCATTAAGATAGTTTCTGTTGTTATGTCTTCAAGTTCACTAACCTTTTTATTCTGCCGTGTCTAATTTGCCATTTATCCCAGCCAGTGTGTTTTTCATCTCTCTTGTACTTTTCATCTCAGATGTTCAATTCATATCTTTACACACACACACACACACACACACACACACACACACACAATAATGTTTGTGTTAGTTCTGGGTCAGTTTTGAATGTTTAGTTATTCTAATTTTCAGATCTGTTTTCCTGCATCTTTACTGCCCATTTATCTTTGATTGAGGTACTTTGATTTTTAATATGTAAACTGCTGGATATTGTGTATTGCTTTAACTCTTCTTGAGCTTTGTTCTGGGATGCAGTTATTTGGAAACAGTTTGATCCTTTTTAGATTTTACTTTTGTGATTTGTTAGATGGATCCAGAGCAGTGTTCAGTTTAGGGCTTATCATTTCTACTGAGGGAAGACCTTCCTGAAAAATCTACCCAATGTCACATGACAATGAATTTTTCTAGTCTTTTTCTTTTTTAAATTGAGATATAATTGACATAGAACACTGTATTAGTTTTGGTGGTACAACATAATGATTTGATGTGTTTACATTGCCAAATGATTACCACAGTTATCCCTTATCACATAGATTTTTTTTTTCTTGTGATGAGAACTTTAAGATCTGTCTTCTTAGCAACTTTCAAATACTCAGTACAGTATTGTTAACAGTAGTCACTATGCTGTACATTATATTCCCGAGACTAATTCATCTTATAACTGTAAGTTTGTACCTTTTGATCTCTTCACCCATTTGCCTGTACCCTCTCCAGCAACCAATAGTCTCTTCTCAGTATCTATAAATTCGGGGGTTTTTTTTTAGATTCCACTTATAAGGTCATACAGTATTTGTCTTTCTCTGTCTGATTTATTTCACTTAGCATAATGCCATTAAGATCTATCCATGTTGCAAATAGCAGGATTTCTTTCTTTTGTATCGCTGAGTAATATTACGTTGTGTTTGCATGTATTTATGTGTATGGTATTCCACATCTTTATCCATTCATCCATCTGTGGACACTTAGGTTGTTTCCGTGTCTTGGCTATTGTAAATAATACTGCAGTGAGTATAGGGGTGTAAAATCTTTCTGAGAACATGATTTTATTTCCTTTGGATAAATACCCAGAAGTAGAATTGCTGTCTCATATAATAGTTCTATTTTTAATCTTTTAATAAGCCTCCATACTGTTTTCCATAGTGCCTGCACTAATTTACATTCCTACCAACAGTGCACAGGGTTTCCTTTTCTACACATCCTCACTAACACTGGTTATCTCTTGTCTTTTTGACAATAGCTGCTCTAACAGATGTGAGGTAGTATCTCATGGTTTTTGTTTGCATTACCCTGATACTTAGTGATGTTGAATTCATTTTCATGTACCTTCCAGCCATCTGTATGTCTCAGGGAATATGTCTGTTCAGATCTGCTTATTTTTTATTCAGATTTTTTTTCCTGTTGAGTTGTATGAATTCTTTATATATTTAGGACATTAACCCCTTATCAGATAAACGGTTTGCAAATACTCTCTTGCATTCCAGAGGCTGTCTTTTCGTTTGGTTGATGCTTTTCTTTGCTGTGCAGATTTTTAGTTTGATGTACTCCCACTTGTTCATTTTAGCTTTTGTTGCCTTTGTTTTTGGTGTGAAATACAAAAATCATCAACAAGTCCAATGTCAAGGAGCTTACTGCCTATGTTTTCTTCTAGGAATTTTATCATTACAGGTCTCATTTTCAGTCTTTAATCCATTTTGAAATGATTTTTATATATGGTGTAAGATGTGGTCAAGTTTCATTCTTTTGCATGTAGTTGTCCAGTTTTCCCAGAACCACTTATTAAAGAGACTGTCCTTTCTCCATTGCATATTCTGGCTCCTTTGTTATAAATTAATTGACCATATGTGCTTGGGTTTTTTTCTGGCCCATGACTATGACTGAGTTTTTCTAGTCTTTTCAATTAGAACAGACACTGTTAGAGGCCTATGGGAATGCTGGGCACTATTTCCTCTAATCCTTTCAGGTGATTTTTTTTCCTCTGCCTCTCGTAGTTTCATCATATATCTATGCTGCTTCGTACTTTGCTGAATACTTAAGAGAGTCCCTCTGCATAACTCCAGAGTTGCCTTTTTCTGCAGCTGTCTCCTGGCTGGTACCTTGCTCTGTGAACAAGCTGCCTTTGTCTCCCAAGACTCTGAATTTCATCTGTTTAACTCAAGGGGTCTGGAAAGTCTCAAGGCAGTAAGTTCAGGCAATCATAGGGTTCAGCTCCTTTGTTTCCCTTCTCTCAGGAATCACTGCCTTCATTGCTTAATGTCCAGGGTCTTTAAATTGTTGTATGTGTTTTGTCTGCTTTTGATGTCAGTATCGTTTCAAGTAAGAGGGTAAACCCAGGCCCTGTAAACCTAAGGCTTCATCTTCACTAAAGTAAAAGTTCCTAGGGATATGTTTATATCCATAGTTTTCCAAAGTGGTTGTACCATTTAACACCACTTCTGTTACTATAATGTGAGAGTTCTAATTGTTCCATATCCTCACCTACAGTTGGTCATATTAGTCTTTTTATTTTAGTCATTCTAGTGAATTTGAAATGGTATTCTATTACAGTTTTGATTTGTTTTCCTGAGTTAGCCCTGTCCCTTTAATATAATTTAGAACAGTTCCTTCTTTTCATGGCATTGACTTTTTTTTTTTTTTTTAAGAATCCAGGCCAGTTGTTTTATCCCTAAATTTGGATTTGCCTGATTGTTTCCTCATGATTAAATTCAGGTTAATCTTTTTTGTCAAGTACACTACTTGACTGATGTTTTGTTCTCAGTGTATTACATCAGAGGGCACAGGACATAAATTTGTGCCCATCGCTGGTTAAGTTTGATCCCTTGGTTAAGACAGTCTCCTCTAGATTTCCCTGTGTAAAAGTACCTTTTCCTTTTATAATTAATAAACAATCTGTGGAGTGTCACTGTGACACTGACGATTCTTTTCCCAAAGTTCTTACCTGAATCAATTATTACTGTAGTTACTGAAAAATGGTGATTTTTTCCATTTCTGTCATTTTTTTGTGTACTTACACTTGACTTTTTCTCTAAAGAAGACATTTCCTACCCCACAACACACTTATTTTAATATCCATTGGGACTCATTTTATTATTAATAAGTTAATTCATAACTTCACTCTTTAAAATCTTCTTAACTTTGGCCGGTGACATCCTCTTCAAGGTGGTTCCTATTTGCTCTTGACATGTTCCCTTACTGTTGGCACAGCCAGGGGTTCCAGGTTCACCCTAAATTTGGCCATTTCATCAAGGAGCCCACGTTTTCCTTTAATGGAGGATCGTATTTAAAACAAAAGTTGGAGCACTAGGTCGTTATTATGTGTTGTATGTATTAGGCTTTCTGATTTGTATAGAAGCTTCTAGAGGTGGAAGATACCAACATAGTAGTAGTAAAATCATTGCAGTGCCCGGCGTACTACGAGGCTTAAAGAGTATTCCTGCTGTTATGATTGGGATGTTCAGACATAAAGAGAACACATGGTGGCACTATAATCAAGATTACTTTTGTAAACTATAGCTATAAAGCAACTTAGTTTCCAACTTTCAAAAAATGTTGACATTTACATTTTTTTTAGATTTAAGTTTTGATACATTGTCTTCTACAGTTAAAGCAGAATTTATTTTTCCTTGCTTTGAGGCTGTGAGCATAGGAATTGTTACCTGGACGTTAGTTTTGACATCAGGAGAAAAAGTCTAATCAACAAGTTAAGCCTAGTGCTTTTCACAGATTTTTTTTTAGTCATGCTCTGTAACTTTTAATACTGAAAGAATAACACAATAGCAGTTAACTGGGGTGGAACACATTTTGTCTTGCCCCTTTCTTCTCCTGTGCCTCCATTTTCCTCCTTAACAAACTCCTAGATATCTGCATGGTGTTTGAAGTTTTGGGGCATCATCTGCTCAAGTGGATCATCAAGTCCAATTATCAAGGGCTTCCACTGCCTTGTGTCAAAAAAATTATTCAGCAAGTATGTATTTAAGTGTTTTCTATGTGGTGGTATTTAAGATTTTTAAAGTATTAGGAGTTTCCTATTTTCAATAGAAACTTTTATGTTAAAAACTAGGTTTTTTTTTTAATTGCTAAAATCAAGTGTTTTATTTAGCCCCTGGGGTTCACTGTATTTATTCTGTTTTTAAACATTTTAGCATAATCATTTTTCCCCTGGTTCATTTCCTATAATAATTATTAGAAGGGAAGCTGTGTACAGTTCCCTTCTTCTGATTTTGGAAATTTGGAGTCTTTTTTCCAGAAGATCTGGTTGTAAATATTGACTGTATATTAATAGAGAACTGCTATGTCATAATTACTATCCCTTTATATTAACAATTATGGTTTTTTCTAATATTCTAAACAGCTTTCAATATACAGTAAAGAAGTTCACCATTAAGAAAATATAAGTGCTTCAAAAGCAGATAATTTGTTTGAATAATGTGTTTTGGTGGAAAGAGCTCCAGACTTGGAAGCAAGAGACATTAGCTCTTCATCAACAAAGAAATTTAAATTTAAATTAAAAGATACCAAAATCTCTTTCCTCACCTACATTTCCACTCATAGGGCATGTTGACCAATATTTATTCTCAGTCTTTATAATGCACTTAAGGACATCTCCAAATTTAATTGGCTTTGTAAAACTTGGGGAAACTTTTTATTGTAAAATAATATGTAACATAAGTAAACTGTTGCCTTTGCTCATAATTTACAGTTAATTGTTCTGAGGAAGTTTCCTTGTGTTTTAAAAAATACGGTATATTCTCTGTGGAAAAGTACCGTATCATTTTTATATTTCTATTTTTTAAATACAGTATTGTGATTTTTTCCTTCTCTGGAAAGACTTGTATGTGTGTTTGCAAGTCTACTGCTCTATTTTCACTCAGGTTTTACAGGGTCTGGATTATTTACATACCAAGTGCCGTATCATCCACACTGACATTAAACCAGAAAACATCTTATTATCAGTGAATGAGCAGTACATCCGGAGGCTGGCTGCAGAAGCAACAGAATGGCAGCGATCTGGGGCTCCTCCACCTTCTGGATCAGCAGGTATATTTTCTTTGGGGACTTTGGTGGAGTCTCATTAGAAGTTAAGAGAAGTTCCTGTTACTAGGCAGTTAAATAAAGCACCATTCATTTAACCATAAGATACAGTAAGTACTTAGGTGAAAGAAATATTCCCTTTACACGACTCTTTTTATTCTCAGTTTAGACCCCAAATGGGAAGGAGAAGACTAGAGACTGTCTTTTAGGTACAGATATGTTGTATATTATAAAAGCTGATGTGTGTTATTGTTTTAAAATGCTTTCTATTGTGATTTGATGGCCATTTTTTATGCATTTACCTGTTGCCATGATCATACATGCTTACCTATGGTTCAGTGAGCCATGCAGGAGCAAGGTAACATTGTTTTTCAGAGCTTACGTCTAAGCACTGGAATATGAACAGACCCTGTTTAAATCCTACCTTCATCATTGGTTGGATGACCCTGGGAGAGTCACTTGACTTGATTTCTCTCATGCAGGAGTTACTTAACTAAATTTCATTTTAAAGGAGTTGGTAGTGTGCTCACAGTATTAATGTGTTAAATTAACAGGGGCAACTGTGATTATGATTATTTTTTTCCTCCTTTTGAGGTACAGATTTTAATTTTAGTAGTTTAATTTTTTTTGAGGAACTTTCTTGATCCTCAAGTAGAAATATCAGTTATCACAGGCTTCCTTTAAAAAGGAAGACTGAACAAGGGGGAAATGGGGAATTGTTTGATATGTTTCATTTTTGGAAAATGAAAAAGTTCCAGAAAGATTACACAACAATGTGGGTATGTTAACACTTTTGAACTATAGCTGTGATGCCATTCTTCTTTTAAAACTGACAGTTGCCTAAGGGGGAAATTTAGAGATTTAAGAGTCCTAGGTGGAGGTGAGAGGGTTGTTGCCTATCACTTTCTATTTTAAGCAGTACACAGGAGGGGGATTTTAGTAGCATTAATTGTGGAAACCAGAAATGGGGGTTGGCTCTTTGCATATACTGATTCTATCTGGAGAATTTAATTTAATTAAACTTAAACTTTGTCAATTTTTATGTATATTTTTTCTTTTTAAAAAAATGTTGCTTCTACCAAAGTTGCTTAAAAACAGTTTTCACGCTGATGGACAGTGACTAATGGGGCATGTGGGGGGGACTTGGTGAAGGGGGGAGTCTAGTAAACATAATGTTCCTCATGTAATTGTAGATTAATGATACCAAAAAAATTTTTTTTTTAATTGAAAAGCTCAAAAAAGAAAAACAGTAGTTTTCTCTATAATATAAACTGTAAAAGAAAGACTTCATTCTGTAGGGTGTTATATGATACTTACTTTATATTACCTGCTCAATGCAAGGATTCTTATTTGGTTTTCTTTTCTTTTCAGTCAGTACTGCACCCCAGCCGAAACCAGTAAGTATAAGGTGTTTCTATGTTTAATTATGATCTGTGGGTAAGGGTAATGGGCAGGGGTTCTTCTGTTAAGCACTACAGTTTGTTTTGAGTTTGAAAACCAAAGGAAAGAAATATTCCTGCGCTTCTGTAGTTTTCTCCAATAAATTCCCATTTATCTTCACCAAGTTTGTTCCAGTGAGACTTCTATGAACTTGAGTGTGTACACCAGCTCCACAGATTGTTCAGAGGACCAAGATCTGTTGTTAGTTTTGTTTTTATTTGGTTTCATAAGAGTATCTGTATTTTTTAAGTAAATTAAAAACTTAAGTGCTATGTTAGGGAAGGAGTGACATTTAATTAGGAAGTAATTAAAGTTAACAGTTATCTCCATCTGGGGGTAATGGATTAGCCACCTGAAGGCTTTATCTGTTTGTAATCTCCGCCCAGGCTGACAAAATGTCAAAGAATAAGAAGAAGAAATTGAAGAAGAAGCAGAAGCGCCAGGCAGAATTACTAGAGAAGCGAATGCAGGAAATTGAGGAAATGGAGAAAGAGTCGGGCCCTGGGCAAAAAAGACCCAACAAGCAAGAAGAATCAGAGAGTCCTGTTGAAAGACCCTTGAAAGAGAACCCATCTAATAAAATGACCCAAGAAAAACTTGGTATAAATAGAGCATCACAAAAATTACTTTATAGCAAACTTTAACATTAATTTATCATTGTTATATAATATAGTGGTTTCATGAATACAGCACATCTCTGGGGGTGCCCTTACACAGTAAGAATACAAAACTTGTCATAAATGTTAGGCAGGTAATAATCAAAAGTAATTTCTAACCTTTCTCAGGAAATGCAACATAGACTTCATTTAGCAACTGGGTAAGGATAAGATCTTTGTCCTTCCACAAATAGGTTTTAAATGTTCAGTCATGTTTTTAATCACCTTGTATAAGTTATAGAAATGTTTTAATCTTGTGGAGGAATTTTTCATTTCTTTGACACATACACATATGCATACAACCTTTTTGTCTATTTGCTTCTTAGAAGAGTCAAGTACCAGTGACCAGGATCAAACACTTACGGAACATGGTGTAGAGGGTGGTGCAGCAGAAATTAATTGCAATGGAGTAATTGAAATCATTAATTATACTGAGAACAGTAAGAAAGAAACATTGAGGCTTAACGAGGATCTCCATAATGCTAATGACTGTGATGTCCAAACTTTGAAGCAGGAACCTAGTTTCCTAAACTCCCAAAGTGGAGATAGCAGCACATCTCAAGAAACAGACTCTTGTACACCTGTAGCCTCTGAGGTGTCAGATACCATGATGTGCCAGTCTTCATCAAATGTAGACCAGTCATTGAGTGAACAGGACATCAGCCAACTTCAAGAAAGCATTCGGGCAGAGATACCCTGTGAGAATGAGCAAGAACCGGAACACAATGGACCACTGGACAACAAAGGTACCGGTGCAGGCGTATCTCCCCAACACCCCTTACCCGAATAACACTCATGAATTTCTAGACTAAAAGTACCACTGTTTTTGTGGTACTTTATATAAATATAGTTTTAGAGCAGGTGTTCAAGTTACCTTCACTGTGTGAATTTATAGGTAAATTCTAATTTTATTGGTCATGTAGTAGGTACACAGCTTTTCAGTTGTTCCTGTGAAGGCAGAGGTTTAAATTCTGGAAACTTGAGGTGTTACTGTACTCTTTATGATGGAAAATTTATTGTAGGTTGCCAGTTGGGGGCCTGAGTATATTACCTCAGTTTATTGACCTTTGGGTATTTCTGTGTTCATTGAACAGTCATATTGTTGATGCTTGTTGTCTATAGGGAAATTCACTGCTGGAAATTTTCTTGTTAATCCCCTTGAGCCAAAAAATGCAGAAAAGCTCCAAGTGAAGATTGCTGATCTTGGAAATGCCTGCTGGGTGGTAAGTTAAACTTACTTCAGTGCTGTGCTTTGACATGACTGGCACTGAATGAAAATTTGGACTCAGTCGTGCTAAAGATGAAAACATCAGCAGTTCTGTACCCAGACTGCCAGTTAATAATTTAGTGGATATTTTTTCACTTTTTCTTCTAAGCATTTATTATGGAAAAATTCAAATACATTTACTAAAGTAGAGAGAATAATACAATAAAACACATCCCACCCCCACACTTACACCCCCTCCAGGTGCCTATCACCTGGATTCAGTCATGTCAACTCCTGGCCAGTCTTGTTGTATCTGTGTCCTCATTCACGTTCATACTCTCATTTCCTATGTTCATACTTTCCCTACTATTTTCAGAATTAGCAGCTAACTTATTAATTGTAACCTTTAATTCACTTAATATATTTTGGACTCTTTGTCAACCAAAAATTTACATCAGATTCCATCAGTCATTTAGTATTCCGTGGTATGCCCCAGTATATGTTAGACATTCTTAGCAGCTCTTATGATGAGCATCTTTGCTCATGAATCTGTGTAGCTGTTCTTAGAATGTGTCCTAAACATGAAATCGCTAAGTCCAAAGTTGGCTGCTTATTTTTAAAAGGGATTTTTGATGTATAGTGTCCTATTAATACTATTGTTTACTGGTTAAGAATTTTTTTTTGCATTATTTTTATGGACACCTTTTAATAATCTACAATAGAATGATTTGCACATAAATGACACAATTCAGTGCCATATATATGCTGTGTAAACAGGAATGTTGAAGATTGTTGAGGCAAAAACTGTGAGCTGTTGAAAATAGACTTTAATAGGTTTTATGTTTATTTTTATACTTATATATATATCCCTATTTCATATGACATTCTGTCCCTAATGGTTCATATCCTAGAGGTATCTCACTTCCAGTATTGATTCTAGATTTTATAATTACCTTTTAGAAAAAATGAAGTTGGAGTTTAGCACTGACTGATAGGAGAGTGGAAAAGCTTTTCAAGTAATTAGAATTACTCCACTATAATAGCACTGGGTCCAGGCCACCATGTTTTCACCTGGATGGCTGCAGTAGCCTCCTCACTCTCTCCCTTCTGCTGCCCTTGTCCCCTACCGACTATTGTCCACACAGCTATCAGAGTGATCCTTTTCAGTGTAAGGTGGGTCAGATATTCTCAAAACCTTGTAGTGGCTTCCCTCAAAATGAATGCCCATGTCTTTCTTACCACATCCCACACATCACCAAGGAAAAAACACTTGGTTCTGCCTGAAATCTCATCCCAAGATAACTTGTGCAACTCATTCCCTCATTTTCTTCACATTGCTATTCAGATGTCATGTTAGCAGGGAGATTTTCCTTGAATACCTAACACGATTAGCAAACCACCACTGTCCATGCCATACACCTTCATTATATTTATTCATGTATTTTTTTCTGTAAATACAGCCCTTATCACAATCTGGTACTATATATTTTCTCACTATCCCTCTCCCTAGAACGTATGTCCCATCACAATTGATTTTTTTTGTTCACTGCATAACTACAGTGCTTTGAACTGGGCCTGGTACATAGGAGGTGTTCAATAAATATTTAAATAAATGAACTGTAGAGAAACATTGGCTGTGTATCAGATGCTCACACCACATTTCCAGCTTCAGGGCCTTTGTGTTTGAACACTTTTCTCCATGCTTTCCTTGCCCATTTGCAGCCTTCTTTATTCTGGTACAGTGTTTCAGTCACTTTTACTACAAAAGAATTAATCTGTCTTGTCCTCAGCTATTACATGCATGCCTTTTTTCTTTTTTTAACATGTCTCTATGCTAAAATGACTAGATTCTTTTCATCCACTCACTCATTCAGTAAACATGCTCTGACCTGGGCACTAGGCCACATGGTGAAATAGACATGGCTGTCTTGCCCTGCAGGATCCTGGTGCAGTCTCACATCTTGTTGGTCTCTTCAGCTCAGCAGCATCTGGCATTCAGTAATGGAATCTTGTGATTTTTCAAGTAGCTTGATTTTTCTAAAATACTCTACTCTTGTTTATCTGTTACATGTGTAAAGTGTAGAGTCATTTATAGCTTTTGGTACAAGAATCTCTCCCCTCCCTTTGCCAGTTTTCACTCCCCACATAATAGTATTGACCTTCATATCACTAATAAATAACTTGGCTGTATTACTCCCAATTCTTTTTTTCAATTTTATATATTATTTCTTCTTCCTTGAAAACAGGGCTTATCTACCACCACTGTACCCATCCCCCATCTTCCCAATTTAATATGATCTTTGGCTAGGTACATCATTGCATGTTTACATTATTAGAACTCTAATGCTTTCCTCAGCTGAACTAATTGTGTATTGTGTTATTCCTTTTCTCTGTCTGCCCAACAATGTTTCATTTGCTTAGTTGTCTTTGTATTACTTGTCACTTCATTCAAACTGACTCTTTGACCCACTGGTATAAATACATAGACTTTAATGCATACAGATATCTTGGCCACTCCCTAAAGAGCTCTGTTGGTTTACTCCATCTTTTTTGAGTATTTACAACTTGCAGTAGCTTCCTGAGAAGGGGTGTGTGAGGTGATTGGAGGCAGAGAGGTAGGATAGCCTTACATGTCTGATAATGTCTTTATTCTGCTTTCACACTCAGTTGGCTGCATGTAAAGTTCTAGGTTGAAAATAATTTTCCCTCAGAGTGTTTGCCATTGCTCCTTTATCTTCTAGTTTCCCACCTTGTTGCTGCCAGAGACCAAAGCCTTCTGATTGTTGGTCCTTTGTGTGAAACCGTTCCCTTTGGAAGTCTGTGGGGCCATCCTTTCACAGCAATGTGTCTCTTTTCCATTTTTGACATTTTCTTCCTACATGATGTCTGTTGCTGTCTTTCTGTTTAAGATCACTAAGCAAGACTGTCTGACCATATGAATGGAGTACTGGAAAGCTGTTTAGAAGCTCTGTGCTTGGTGGGTCTTGTAGAATGGTCTGTCTAGGTTGTTCAATTTCATCCTTAGATGTCAGGCTCTTGGGATCTTTCCTCTTACATTGGTCATGTTTTCCACAGTAGACTTATAGTCTTCCTCAAATCTCCTTCCAGAGATTAAATGCCTGGCTACTAGTTTTCTGAGTTTAACAAGAAAAGAGTGGAGTTCAACATACAGTTACATGCAGTCAACTTAATTTCCCTGTTTTCAGAATGGTCTGCTCCAGAGACTGTATTTTACCCACTCCAGAGAAAACCTCTAAGTAATCTGACCAGAGAAGGGCTATTACTAGACTGCATCATGCCCAGGGTTCTGGAGCTGTTTCTTTAAATGTTCCTTTATTGCATTATTCCTATGCTGAATCCAACGTCATCCCTACCTCCTGAGATAACTGATAGCACCAATCCTGAACATTGAGGGGAGGAGTACTGTGGGAGATGCATGTATGTATCACATTGCTCCTCAGCTTCCACCAGTGGCTTATTAATCAGCTTTCTTGGATCCACTAATCTCTCTGCTTTCCAGCTTCTGAATTTCAGTGTTTTTACTTCTTTGCCATTCTTTTTGTCAGCTTATGCTTTAAAAATTAACAGTGCACCAAGGTGGAGTTTCAGGGGAGTGGATGTGTGTACATATATCCAATCCACTGTCTTTACAGTTGCTGATTCTTGACTTCATTTATCATTCATAGTGCCTTTGTAAGTCAGTAGTGAGGCACAATGAATAAAGACAACTCCCATGAACAGTATGTCCATTTTTTCTAAATTTATCACTGAAAAGGGTTCTCGGACCAAATTCTGGTGGTGGCCGCATGGTATCCTATGCTTCAACTCAATTCTGACACAGGTAAAGGGCTCAGTTTCTCAAGACCTCCCACCACTTCAGATGCCGGTCTCAAGTCCAGGTTACCTGTGTTTCTGACCAACTGGCTACAAAGTGGAGGTTCCAACAACCCCCTCCAACTGAGGAAGCCAGTCGCAAGTCCAGGTTGTAACTTGTACTTCTGGCCAGCTGGTGATAAATCAGAGGTTCCCCCAACACCCTCTTTGAGTTCAGTTAATTTGCTAGAATGGCTCACAGAACTCAGGAAGACCCATCTATCTCTACTCACTAGATTACTGGTTTATTATGATTGAGTCAGTCTCTATCCCCACTCCCTTTCCCAGAAATCTGCATGGGACTGAAAGTTCCAACCCTCTATTCGTGCATGGTTGGCTCACCTGGCAGTTTCCCCCATCCTTAGGTGCTTTCCAAAAGTCACCCAATCAGCATTAGATCCAGCTGTGGTGGGAAGGGGCTTGTTATGAATAACAAGATACCCATTTCACCTTGATGGCTCTGAAGCTCTTTTCAGGAGCTGAGGACAAGAGGCCCAACATACTCACATTGCTCTTACTGCTTAGAAAATGTCAAGCGTTTTGTAAGCTGTGAGCCAGGAACTATGGATGAAGACCAAATATATATATATATATGAAAAATATATTTTGGTTATATGGCTGATCAGATATATGTATTTCTTATAAGTTACACTATCACAACCACCTACACTACTACATTTCCACTTCAAACTCAGTATCTAAGCCCATTGTTTTCCTGTAAATCCACTTCCCTCACTAAGTCTCTCCATCTCTGTTTTCATCAACAGCCAGCCAGCCTGACAGGTTTCAACCACAAAGTTCCTTCTGGCTCTTCCTGCCATCTCCCATGTCTAGCCTTTGGGTTTTTTAATTCTGCTTATTCTTTCTGTGAATCTACTTAAATTTACTCTTGAATTCCTTAAATTTACTCTTCCCTCTATTTCCAGAACCATTGTTAAGATTTTCACTAGCAAGCCTCAGTCTGGCCACCAGCCGGAAGTTTATTGGAATGTTGTTCTCTAATGTCAGATCAGTGTACTTTCAGCATTCTCTGCTGTTCACCAATGTGCATGGTGCTCTCTTGTCTGCCAGATGAAATCTAAACTCTTAAAACCTAGCAGTTAGCTGTATTTGACTCTACCAAATGTCTTCCTGTACCTTCATTTATTTGTAAAGTTTCCTCTCCCTGAAGTGCTTTTTGCTCTTTTGGTCAGACTTAGTCCAGAACCCTTTGGGGCTCTAATCAATACTGGTTTTTCTACTTGAATCTTTCTCTGCCTAATTTCCCCTCTTCACAAATGCTGTTCCTTGTTTTTGAATATCAGTATTTGAAGATTAGAGAATTGTCTTCAACACTTTGTTTTAATATAATCTGAATTTTTTTTCCTGCATATGACTCACTGTAAGCTTCTTTCTTCTGTATTTTTTATTTCAAACCTATAACATAGAACAGAATAATGTACTTCCATGCTGTTATACTAGTGTTACCCAACAATTATCAAATCATTGCTGTTTTCATCTATATCCCCACCCTGCCACCTTTCCAGATTATTTTGAAGTATATCCAAGGCATCTTATTTCATTCATAAATAAGGTTTTCTAAAAAATGATTCGGATACCTGAAGTAACCATACCATCGTTATACCTAAAAAAGTTGACAATTTACTAACATCAAATATTCAGTCAGTTTTGCCTGTTTTCTCATAAACATTCTTTCAGTTTTGTTTGAAGCCGGATCCAAATAAAATCCATGAATGCAAAATTGGATACTATGTCTCTTAAATTGCTTTTACTAGAGGATTCTCCTTTTTTCCCCCCATACAGTTTATAGGTTGAAGAAACTCTAGTTTGCTGATTGCATCTCCATTGTGCTTAACATGGTCTCTGTTTCTCCAAGATTCATATTTGATTTTTTTGGAGGAGGGTGGAGGAGAGTAAAGACAAGAATTATTTCTAGTTGGTGCTTATAAGATTCTTGAAACTTAAAACCCAACACCTCTCATTTCCTAATAATGAGCACATAGGAAGGAAAATTGAACTGAATTGGTGTCATTTATTTGTTGAAGTGCAATTTATTAACTTTAGACAAATTAACAATTTTTGTTTGGAATAATAGTTTTCCATTTCTTAAAAAGCAATTATTATTCCCTAATCTGAGTATCTATATTAAGTTTAGACTCATATATTTGCAAAAATAATTTAGACTGTGTAAATCAAAGTGCTATTTGGAGTTAATAACACAAATAATACTTAAGAAATAAGCTAAGTGATATCTTTGGTTTGAGGAAAACTTTAGAGAATTTATTTTAACCTCCATTAAGCAGTGAGGACTTGTTACTTTTTAGAGTTTCATAATACTATTCCTTTCTTTAACTTACTCAGCACAAACATTTCACTGAAGATATTCAAACAAGGCAATATCGCTCATTGGAAGTTCTGATAGGATCTGGCTACAATACCCCTGCTGACATTTGGAGCACGGCATGCATGGTAAGTTTTTTGCCTCTGACCTTCACTTATATGGTTTACAAGGTAGGTACATTCCTTGCCTTCAGTAGATCGGCAAATTAACAGAAAAAAGCTGTGACTTATCATTGGCACTTTAAATCCTGTGTGTGGAGAAATCTGAATTCAAAAGCTATTTATAAGCCCAAATGTTTCTTACTACAGATTAGGGGAAAGGGGAGGATTAAAAACCACTACTCTAAGGTGGTGTTGCTTTTGATTAGGTTACAGATACCCTTGCCTTTTCAGCTCTGATCTGGTTTCAATTTTCCACTCTGATCTGTTTTCAGATTAGGGAAACCCCTAGAAACTGCTTCATTCTGTACAGTTAAGCAGTTTATCATACATCTTTGTACCTCAAAACATGTGAAGCCCAGTCATCCATAGATTCATAAATTGCTGCTTTGTCCCTGGCAAACAGCTACTCAAGTGGTCAGTTTTAGTTGAGATTTCTCACAAATAGCCTCATATTGTAATGTGTTACATTGTTTCCTGAACTGGAATATTTCAACAAACTCTTAAATTTGTTATTTATTGTGCATTTATTTACTTTTTTCTCTTGCACTAGGTTATAAGTGCCATGCTGGCAGGAATCGTCTGTTATGTATAGCTAGGTGTCTGGTTCAGGGCCTGGCACATTTTGAGTGGGTGTTTAAAATGCATTTCTGATGCTTACCTACCCAGGATTATCACAGACTTCACAGGTCAAGGGCATAATTTCCCATAAGACTGCACTCACTTCAGGTACCTGCTGCTCTGGAATCCACAGGCCACCTGCATATCTGACCAGCTGGCTGCAAATTGGGAGGGGTTCTTTTGTTTCAGATTCAGTACCTTGTTATAATGATTCACAGAACTCAGGAAAGTCGCTAAACTTACTATTACAGTTACATTACAAAGGATATAAATCAGGACCAACCAAAGGAAGACATGCATAGGGCAAGGCCTGAGAAGGTACCAAAGGTGAATCTTCTGTGTCATTAGGACACATCACTTACCCAGCACATCAGTATGAATCACTCACTAACCAGGGAAATTAACAGAAGCTTCAGGTGCCTAGAGTTCTTAATTGAGATTTCATTACTTAAGCATGATTGATTGAATCATTGGTTATATGGTTGAGCTCAGTCTCCAGCCCCCTTCCCTTCCCTTGAGGTTAGGAAAACAACAGACTGGGTGTTTTATAATCTCAAAGCCCCAACCTTCTAATTGCACAGTTGGTTTTATCTAAGAAGGTGGCATGTCTAGTTCCTGTCTTGAAACAATCCAGGGGCCCACCATGAGTCATCTCATTAGTATAAACTTAAGTATGGCTTGACCCTGAATAATAAAAGGCCCTCTTATCACTTGGAAATTCCAAAAGTTTAGAGGCTTCCTCCCAGGAAACAGGGACAAAGACCAAACAAATTCTTTATTGTATAACAGTACTTAATACCTCTGGACCATCAGATGAGTGAACTAAACCAGAAACATTAAACTCATTCCTGTTAACATTTAGTATTCACAGTCAACTCTGGAAAAAAACCCTTGAGAAAGAAAGAACAGACTAGAAGCCCCCAGCCAGTTAAGTCATAGGTTTCTTGACACCCACATTCCTGAAAAACTTTGTCTTCCAAACATAATATAGTTAAAACTGTGTTGTTGATATAAATCATTTTGTTACAGCATATCAATGGTCTTTTATGGTGACTGCCTGAAATAAAAGTAGTTTGGTATTGTATGCACAAGATGAAAGAACACAGGAATAAAAGCTGAGTTCTTTTGTGCCATACTTTAAAGCTTTGTGTTTTGAGGAATTTGATTTTTAATTGATTTGCTAGAGAAAATAAGTAATAGAGATGCCACCTACAAAATACAAAAAACTACAAAATATGGCTCGTTTATAGATGGCATCTGATTTATTATGATGTGGGTCTTAGTAGGTTAATTATTTGAGAGCAATAGGTCCTGCTTGCTTTAACATAGTATTTACAGTGTCAGGCTTAAGAAGTGAGTCAAAAAAATAAAAGGGGGATTAATCTTGCCTCCTCTTTGGACCAGCTCATATTTGGGAATTTTCTTGACCAAGGAGGAGAAAGCACTTATCTAACATGAAACAATATCAGGAAAACTTGAGCCCCATTTGTTCCCCCACATTTCTTCAGTTTTGCTGAAGGAAATATTGCTTTAAATTTGGTCATACTATAAATAAAAATAAATCCTGGAATATCAGAAGTACCTGGAGAGAAGGATCATCCCACATTCAATACAGTTAACTGATGGAAAGATTGGGACCCTTTCTGAGAGGTAAAGAAACAAGTTGTGAGATTGCCTACCACATTAATGATTGAGACTACAAAGTTATATGGGCAATTAGAAAAAGGTAATGTTCTGTAAAGAACATTAAGAACTAATAAAAAATAGATGTTTTAAAATTCTCCAGACATTCTGTGGATTTTGACAAATGTGTAATGACATGTATCTACCATTATAATATCATACAGAATAGTTTTATTGCCCTAAAAATGCTCTCTGCTCTGCCTGTTCATCCATCCCTCCCTTCCCCCAGCCTCTGGTCCCCACTGATCTTTTTATTTCCCTAGCTTTGCCTTCTCCAGAGTGTCATATAGTTGGAATCATACAGCATGTAGCCTTTTCAGATTGGCTTCTTTCACTTTGTAATATTCATTTTAAGTTCTTCTGTCTTTTCATGACTTGAAAGCTCATTTCTTTTTTTTTTCTTTTTTCTTTTGGTATCGTTAATGTACAATTACTTGAACAACATTATGTTTACTAGACTCCCCCTATTATCAAGTCCCCCCTGCATACCCCATTACAGTCACTGTCCATCAGCATAGTAAGATCTTTTTATTTCTAAGTAATACTCCTTGTGCAGATGTAAGCTAATGTGCTGAATTTTATAACTGATTTTGCCCTTGTCAGTGAGTGTGAAGTGACTATGTCATAGAAAAGGCTCTTTGGCCAGCGTGAAACTGTGAGATAAGCACAGAAGTGGGAATCAGGAGCCCCAGGTACTGGGATGGGCTGTACCTTTCTGTTTTGGTCACAGTTTTCTCATCTCCAAGGAAGAGTGTTCAACTAGGTGTTTTGCAATCTAGGGCTCCTGCTAGTTCTCAGTTCTAATGTGACCTTTTGGTTTGGTTTGGTTTGGTTTGGCTTTTTGCTATTAGCTTACTTGTAAAATTGTTAACTACTAGCAACTACCTAATGTTCCAAAGAATAAAGTTCTGTTGGAACACTAGTTGAAAGTATCTGGGTAAAAAAATTTAGAAAATTTTTGAAGTTTAGAAAATATTCTGTGTTTTTCTTCAACTTTAATTTTAGTTATCTTTACTGAACTCCCACTATGAGACTTGGAGAAATTGAAGTACTGGTTTCAGAAGGCATTGACAAATTTTGATGAATAAGAATCACAATTTGCATCAAAAAGAGTAAAATACCTAGGAATAAACCTAACCAAGGAAGTGAAAAACCTATACTCTGAAAACAAGACATTCATAAGAGAAACTAAAGAAGACACAAATAAGTGGAAATCTATCCCATGCTCATGGATAGGAAAAATTAATATTGTCAAAATGGCTGTCCTGCCCAAAGCAACTGTTATTGTAATAACAGTGCAATCCCTATTATTTAGCCATAAAAAAGAAAGAAATCCTGATATTTGCGACAACATGGATCTAGATGAAATAAGCCAGGTGGAGAACGACAAATGCCAGATGATTTTACTTATTTATGAAATATAAATACAAAGCAAAACAGAATGAACGAAACAGCAGTAGACTCATAGACACTGAGAAGTAACTGCTAGTTACCATGTGGGAGGGGTTGGTGTGGGTGGATGGGGAGGTTGAGGGGGATAAAAGGTCACAAAAATTCTCAATCATAATGTAGGCTGGTCATGGGTAGTAGTACAGCATGGAGAATACAGTCAGTGATTCTGTAAAGTCTTCCTATGTTGACAGATAATAGCTGTACTAGTGGGGGGGGGATTTAATCATATGGGTAACTGCTGAATCAATGTTGCACACCTGAAACTAATAAAACATTGCATATCAACTATACTTAAGTTTAAAAAAAACAATAAATCACAGTTTGTTTCTGTTCTGCTTTGGGACTATAAACCTCAGGATAATTAGAGTGTTGAACAAGTATCTCCTCTAACAGTGTGGTTCAGTTTCATGATGACCTGCTAGAATGTAAAACAAGCCAGAAGCCAAAGGATCCCTGACTTTATAGGGACAATTCTGAAACTTCCAGTTTTGTGGCCTTGCTCTGGGCAGTAGGACAGACCAGGTAGATACAGTTTTGATAAAGGCTATCCTGTCATGAAACTGACACTGGCAAGCCACTGAGACCTAAACTTGTGTTTAAATTGAGAATGTGCCCCCAAAACCTCCCACACAGCTCTTGAGATTGTGTGGACTGCTTCTATCATTGATGCATTCAGAATTTACCTGTGATTAGCCCTGGACTTACAACTGTACTTTTATATCAGTAAGGTCCTTTTTAAACTGCTGTTTTAGTACTTTTTTATACCTATTTTTAAATCATTTTCAATGGAAACAATGGAAAATTAATACACACCCATCATTCAGATAGTCTTTCCATACTGCTAGGCACTTATTTCAGAATAAATCACTTTTTCAGACTCTCTCAAACACTGTTTAAGGTTTTCTTCATGTATGAGACATGTGCCTTTTGCTGGTTGGTGAATGCTAACCTGCCAGTTACATGGAATACGAGTGGCTCCTAACTCTATTTACACTTAAATCTCTCTGATTTTCCTAGGCCTAGGAATTGGGAATTCTCTATCTGGAACAGCATAAGGATGTTTTACAAAGCAAAACTTCACCAAAGAGTCATGGGTAGATAAATGTCTGCATTTTTTTAGTTGTGGTTTTAGGTACAGAATTTTAGTTTCTAGCCATGTGAAATTATAATGTAAGAAAATAAGACGTGCTCTCTTCTCATGAATAATTTAGTAACTTAGAATCACTTTAATATCTAAATGTATGCCTTCACTGAGCAAAACGAGAAACTCAAAAGAGCTGAATTGCTGAGTGGGTGGGAGGGATGCAGGGAATAATCCACTTGTTGATATTAACTGAAATTTTGCTGTTTTCCTGTCCATTTTTATGATCAGGTGTGGACTTTAGGAATAATCTTAAACTTCTTAGAAAAATGATCATCTGCAGGTTTTCCAAGAAAAAACAATTATTTAATATTGAGTAAATGCAATAAGCTCCCCAAAGGCCTTCTTTTATTTTTGATGCTTTCATGTGCTATTCTCTTTCTCTTAGGCCTTTGAACTGGCCACAGGCGATTATTTGTTTGAACCTCATTCAGGTGAAGAGTACACTCGAGATGAAGGTGAGTGCCCTAAACCAAGGATATCTGTGCACGGTATTTACACTTTTCACACGTGGCTAACATCATCTGTTAATACTGAAGAGCTTAGTCTTTTTAGTATGCTAAATATATATAAATCTCCAAAGACAGAAATATAAGATGTGTTTTATATTAGGTATTAGATGTACTAGAAATTTTGTAAGAGATACTAAAGAACTCTATGTGAGGATTAGAGAAAAGGCCACAGTTCATTAAACCAAACTTCTGTTTCCCAGGTAATTTCTTCTAGAACATCTAGTTTCTTCTTTCTGTATAAACCAGTCATTCATTCTTTACCCAGTTTATATCTACCTATTCATCAGCCTGTTGCTCAGTTATGACTCCAACTTTATTTGTAAGTCAGTAATTTAAATATTCAAACATCCTAACCTAACTGCAAAGACTGCATCCTATTTGTATAAATTCTGCAACATTTAGCATTTTTTTCTTCCTTTCTGAAAATAAAGCCATATTTTTTATTTTTAAATGATACTAACATTTAGAATTCCATTTTAAAACATAATATTACTAATTTACATTTTGTGATGGCCAGGAGGAAAAGCCCAAGCTGTCAGTTGCTCCGTCTCAGAGGACATATATGAAAGCAGATAAACTGAATGTGTATGTTTTGTTTTGTTTTATCATTGTATCATTTGGCTGGTGGCATCCACACAACTAGGTGAGATAATAAGGTGAATGAAAAAGCTAATAAAGAAATGTTTTACCTTACTTTATTATACAATGTAGGTAAATAGGGATTACTTAAGAGAACACTAGCAGTGCACTCTCCCACTGTGGAAAACACGTCCTTTATTTTCTGTGCTAACCTTAGTTCTTTGAGAAATCAGGCTTTATGCTCTGTGGAACCAAGAATGCTCTCCATTTCTCGAACTGTGGCCCCCTGGGATATTAACAGGAAATTTTAGTAGGGCCTGCCAATATTCCTAACATGTACTATTTGGGCAATATGTGCTAATTCCCACAGCCAAATACCTATTTTAGTAGGTACAGTTTGGACATGTTTTCTATACATAAGCCCCTTCATAAGAATATACTGTAACTACTCCCTATGTACACACTTAATGTTCCCTGTTCTCTGCTTGCTTTTTTTTTCTGGGTTATGCTTGGGGCTATAGACTTAAATTTTTTTAGAAATGCCTTACTATGTCTATTTGGGAGGGTGATTAATTTTTTTCTCTTTACTTTCCTTGACTCCCTGTAAATAGTGTGTGGTACCTAACACATACAGTGGCTAGGATTATATTGTGTTGCATCTGATGCTGCCAAACCAGAACATTTAAATGTATATGAAAAGTGCCAAGTAAGGAACAAGAAAGAACCATCTACCCTAGAAATATAGTTCCTAATTTATTCCCTCCCCTACCAGTCAATACTAATAATGCTTAGTGAAACCACAAACCACTGCAGTTTGGCCCATAAGAGCAGAAAAAAGCAAACCCTTCCTCCTGCCTAGTGTATGCATAGTTTGTTACAAGTCATGGTAGGACTGGGGCCTGGGTAGCGTGTCCTCTATTATTGTTGATATTCCACAGTGCTAATTCTTGGAGTAATACTTGATAATTCTGCCTATCATATATATCAATCCTGTGATTAATTGATAAGCTAGGGATAGGTTGCTAGAACTAAATGTTAAGTAACATTTTCAAGGAAAAAATAATTCCTTGGCATAAGAAAAAATATCAGAAGAAACAATACTTCATTTGGAAGTTTACAGTAAGATAAACTGTAGTCTATTTGTAATGAATTTATACAATGACATTTATTTGCAGGTCCTGAAATATCTTGGCAGCCAAGTATTTAAATCCTTAAATTCAATCAAAACCATAAATTCAGTCAAAACTTAGCCAACTCATGAATGTGAAGCCTTTTTGAAATGAGACCACTGAGTCCTTTACATGAGAAACAGATATGACCTGAAACTTTCATGAATTCCCAAATACATGGATGTCTCTAGATTATTCTCCTATAAAATACATTATTTCAAGTTTTTAAGTGATTCCTTTTGATGATTCTGTAACTATAGGATTAGTCATTTACAAGGCTTTTTTTGTTGTTGTTAGAAGCCATCACTTTTTAAAACTTCATATTTTTAGCTGCTGTCACCTGCAAAGTGAAGAAGATAGCACTGCCTATACATGTGGGAACTGGCTGGTCCCAGGCTCACTCCTGGTGGCCGAATACACACGTCCCAGGCAGCGATCGCAGTCTGTGTTCTTGCTGTGACAGTTAAACGGCGCTACATGATTTGGACTATAAGTGACCTACACATAGTCAATTAGCTGCACTTCAAAATGTGCTAATTTTTACTTCAAACATGATTTATTTTTTAAAAAACTCTGGGCTAGACATAAGATAGGGGTTTTCATCTGAGTTCTCATTAGCCCTAAAACTTTGGGTAGGCCGTTCATTCTCTCTGAGGTTCCATTCTCTCATCTTTAAAATGGGGTATCAATCTTGGCCTGTTTTACAGAGTGATTGTGAAAACTCAAATAATTATATATGAGTGCTTTGTCATGAACATTCTTAAGTAAAGTGGTATTATCACTGCTTGAAGCCCAGAGCCGTATTATAAATAGATAAAAATTCTTTAATGTCTAAAGCATATTGGTACAGTTTTTTACCATACCTAAAAAAAAAATCCACCTGGACCTAGATGTATAGACAAAATAGAAATAAAGGTGTAGGCAAACCTCCCAACTACAGAATGAGACTTGCCAGCTACTATCAGATAACCAACTACCTGAAATAATTCTTGGCCTTCCCAGTCTCCCCTTGAGTGTCCTTGGTTTCATTTGTAGTTAGTTGCTAGTCCTTGAAAAAGGTATTCATAGAAAAAAACCTCTTTTTCAGCTTGTCCTTGATCCTATTCTTCTTACCCTTCTATTTTAGACCACGTTGCGTACATTATAGAGCTGATAGGCAGAATTCCAAGACGCTGTGCCCTCAGTAGGAAATAGTCACAGGATTTCTTCAGTAGCAGAGGTAGTATTGGTAACATGAGTTTTCATCTAGGCCCCAGGGGTACAACTTCAGGAAGCAGAGCATTCACACCAAGATTGTTTTTAGTTATTACTCAAGTCCTCCCTGAGTGGGTGCCTGATTTTTTATGGTTTTCTGGATTCTCTGTTAGATGGAAAGAGTCCTTTTCTCATTTAGGGCAGAAAGAAAGCCTGCAATGCTTTACAAGGAGGTGTGCATGCTACTCTTTCTGCCAGTGTCTAGAACTTCATTTCTTACATATGTCTTCTCTTTTCCCCCTCTTGACACATTTGAAACATACAGATCACATTGCATTAATCATAGAACTTCTGGGGAAGGTGCCTCGCAAGCTCATTGTGGCAGGAAAATATTCCAAGGAATTTTTCACCAAAAAAGGTAAAATGAATGTGTGTTCCCAGACATTAAGAGGGCAAAAGTGTTTGAAATTAAGAGGTAAGTACAACTGGGTACATGTTCTCAACACCTCCAGAAAGATGATCCTACCTTGTGAGCTGTGACTTAGCAGAGAGGTTAAATAGTGTGATCAAGAGCAGAGAACTGGAGCTGGACTATCTGGATTCAAATCCCAACTGCTTAGCTAGTTATGTGGCCTTTGATGCAACCTTAGTTTGCTGATTTCTAAATGAGGATAATAGTAGTATTTACTTCTTGTAAAGTTACTGTATATGTAGTACCTGGCCCATAGTTGGTTGATTACTCCTACTACAGCACTTTTGGAAAATGGACAATTTTTTGCCAGCCCTTGATCTAAGACCTGCCTCTGTCAAAGGGCAAGTAGTTTACTTTGAACTGAAGGACAAGATTGCATCTCACTCTTCTTGTAGCTCTGTGACACCCAACACAGTCATTTAAACAGATGTCATGATTTAACTTTATGCTTTGCAGCTTCATTAAGTTTAAGTTAGAGAAACTCTCACATCAAATTTTTGACTTGACAATATGTGTTGGCATATTTAAATATGTATTTCTTGCATTCTAAATACAAAAGCTAAAATGTAAAAACCGACCTAGAAGGTACTTAGAAAACTGGCCTTGTCTTTTTTCCTTTATGGTACAGTTCCCTTTTTCCTCACAGTGTCTACACTAGGCTGAGAAAAATCAATTTTCTCAATACTTGACAGCAAGCATCCTCAAAACATTTCTTAATGCTTCTTTTTTTGGGCAGGAAAATAGTGAAGTGCTTCACAAGAGTTTCTTCTTGTGTGCAGAAGACTAATGGTATGCAGGCATCAAGTAGGTCAATAAATAGGCACTTGCTGCCCCAGAAGAGATTTCAAGTAAGTGTCATAAGAAAAAGTTTTAAAGCAGCATTTACCTTAATAAGCCATGATAATTAATTGACTTCTTTTTTTAAAAATTGTCACTTCAAAGAAACAATTACATCTGAAAGATACCTGAAAACTTACGAGGTTTATTCATTTAATTTTGTTGCTTCTATCCATGTTTGACATGTTTTTAGCACTTTATTTTTAAATTACTGCCTCAGTTTGAAGGAACACTAGACTATTGAGCCAAAAAAAAGAGTACAGGCAACTTGTTCTTGGTATGTGGTGATAAACTGCCTCTCAGCACCATATGAGACCATGTTGAGCATGCAGGCATTTATTATTCATTTTAATGAATGCCATGTTCCTGATATGCCTACCCAGTTTGACTGGAACAAAAAATCCTGGAATGGTAGAGCAAGCAAACTACCTCAAATCTTCAGGCCTTCATGAGAAATAAGACACTTCTTTCTGAGGAATGCAATAGAGAATAGAGGTTCTTTGTGAATGGAGAAGGATTAGATTCTGATGGCAAAATTTGATTGTTTATGGACTACCCGGATTAGTGCCCAGCTTTCCATGAAAGGATCTTGTCACCTGTCAGTGTTGGTCAGTTTCTTTTGTACTGTCTTTACCACAGGTGACCTGAAACACATCACAAAGCTGAAACCCTGGGGCCTTTTTGAGGTTCTAGTGGAGAAGTATGAGTGGTCTCAGGAAGAGGCAGCTGGCTTCACGGATTTCTTACTGCCCATGTTGGAGCTGATCCCCGAGAAGAGAGCCACCGCTGCTGATTGTCTCCGGCACCCTTGGCTCGACTCGTAAGCCCCAGCCCAGCACTGCAGCAGAGATCACACACGGGCCCTCTGCCCCTCCCCTCCAAGCATTTCCCTGTTCCTTTTTCAGGGAGAAGCTCTTCCTTCAAGGGTTTCTAGATTTTTTTTTCTAATCCAACATTTTCATTTGGGTTTGCTTATTGACCCTGTGGAGACCCCCCCCCCAGCCATGGGGCATCCTAGGTGATGTTGGCCTTGATTGGGCTCCGCCAAAGACTAGTGGACTAAAATGTGAAACAGCCTCTCACCCTGTTCCTTGTCTTTCCATTAGGACATCCTTTAAATTCTAAGCATCCTCTTTACTAAGAGCTGTGAAGATGTATGAGCTCATCTTTAATTCACTGACTCTGAGAGTCCATTTTCCTAGTGCACATCCTATTGCCAGCATAAGGATGAGCAGGGAAGGGGGTTACTTCTGTGTACAGCAGAGACATTAAACTTGCCCTATCCAGGCTGCATCATCTTCCTGGATTGTTGTGTTCATGTTTTTTCCTGCAGCTTTGAAGCAACTATCTTTTTAAATGAGCTGTAAAAATACCAAATTTGGGTGCCATTATATCACTGTTCAAAGCACTGTCAAATTCCTTATATCCTTTAATAATTCTTGAATTCAAGATCCTTGAATCTTCAGTCTGATTTTTGATGAAACAGAACCACTGACTAGTAATTTCTTCAGAGCCACAGATATTCTGCAAAGTCCTTTCCTATGTGTCTTCTGTTACCCTAACAGCAAAGTTACATTAACTGGCTGTTTGGTTTTGGTTTTGGTTTTGGTTTTTTTAATCCCTGGCTGGCACTTTACTCATTGCACTTGAGTTTATTGCCCCATAACTAAAGAATATGGATAAGTCTAGAAAGGAGATAGGGATTTCATAGGTTTCTAGCCTAAGAAGAAACTTCCTGATTCTTTTCCAGTCATTCCCCTACTTTTGTGTAGTCTTTTCCTTGACCTTGTCTAAAATATAGCCTTAAAGCAGTTTCCTTCTGTGGCTTTGCCTTTGTTATGTCCTCGGAGGCTTCTGGTCTTAAACAAAATTCCAGGATAAAAGAACCAAGGGGAAGGGTGGGATGGCACTTCCTTTTTTTTTTTTTAGTTTAAGACTAGCCATTCTCTGCTGCTATTTCCTTGTATAATGGAAGTTTTTAACTGCAATTTTGAGATTATTGAAATGTACTTGATGTTTGTTTTGCTTTTTTTTTTTAATGAGAAGAGGCTTTGTGAATCTTATTTAGGATGGGCCTCTCCTAGACTTGCCCTAGATACTACATATTTCTTGGGTCATATTGAAAAGTAGAAGAGGGGCAGAATTGGGGTCACAGCCACTTGTTCAGCACGGACCAAGTGGGCCTTGGGGTTTACAGCACTCTCCAGAAGCAGCTCCAGGACTGATTTGCAGAATGCTAAGGAGGTGTGACTTGAGGCTCTACTAGCAAAGCTGCTGATGAGACTGTTGGGTAGCCGACTTTTCTGTACAGAGATTGGAGTCCAGATTCTGTCGTTTGTCCACCAATAATGACAGAGGAAGAACTGGTGCAGTAATGCGATCCATTAACTCGTAAGCATATTACTCTGAGTAATTATAGCCAGCCATTCATCGGGTCCTTGATTGGGTAGTCCTGAAATCAGACATGTTCCTGTAGAAAGAATTTTAAGTGAGGCTGTCTATGCACCTATCAAGACTAAAAGAGAATAGATTATATCAAACAACGGCAGGGAAAATCCTTCAGCAGTTCTAATCCACTTTGGGTGTTCAGCGATAACAACATCTAAAGCAATAGCAGACTAGAACTGAATTCTTTTCTATGCTGTGAAACCACAATTGTAGAATTAAAGGAATTCTGGTGATATTAAAGTGAAATAACTAAAATACACATAAATAGAAGGCCCCATTTCAATAATTGACATGAAAAGAAATTTTAATGAAAGAACCTATAACTTCATTTTGGAAATGTTTCCCCACCAAATAAGGGCTTTTTCTCCCTTTTGCTTAAGGAGCCAAATTAGAAGCTGTAGAAAGAGGCAGCTGTTGTATTTGATCTTCCAGGTACCCCATATACCTTTATTGAACTTATAATACTGTTAAATTGCCAAGATCTCACTAAAGGATTTCTATTTGCTGTCAGTTAAAAATAAAATCCCAGATACATTTTTATTCTTTCTACTGGGTGCATTGTCTGTTTTCTTTGTAAATGCAGTACAATAAATGACTTATTTAATAACCTACAAGTTTCCAGCAGATTTCTGTTCATTTGTTGACCAAATTGGTCTGACTGAAGCTTTAGAATGAAAGAAATTATTAGTTGAATATGCTTTTTGAACTTAAATATGCAGTGAAACTATACAACTAGAACACATGACAATCTGTGGTGTTTGTAACGTTGCTTCTATCTTTAAATCGATGGTGGGGTGGTATTAACAGTATATTTTGGAAAATTTTAAGAAAATTGTTATTCTCTGTATATGTCTGATAGCATTTTCCCAGGATATTTGTGATGTTTTACTCCCCTTAGGTTGCAATCACAGTATGTGAAAAATGCCCAAAGATTTGTGACCTCTACGGCACTGGCATGATGAGATGCATGCTGTTGTACTCAGGTTTTCACATACTTGTCTGATTCATTCCTTAGGATACACTGTTAGAAATGGAATGGCTAGGCCAGAAAGTAATCATATTTTATGACTTTTAGTGGGTGTGCCAAAGCCATGTGGAGAACAGTTGGACTGTTCTGCTGTGGCCATCAGTGTTTGAATGGGTCTCTTGTGGTCTCAGTTCATCTTATTCCAAATAGCTAGTTTGCCCAGAAAGGAAGTATCTTGTTTAATGTGCATATTAGATGACTAGTAAAGTCAGACTTATTTCATGGGTTTCATTTGCAATGTGGATTTTATGGTTACTTGCCTACATTTCCCAGCGTTCTTTTGGCATGCTTCCCTATTTGATGATTTGGTGAGGATTTGTTATATATTAAAGGTAATACATTTTTGTCATTATTCCATCACATAATTTCTCAGTTTTTAATTTGCCTTTCATTTTTATTTGTGGTATTTCTTAGTGTTACTGATAGAAAATCCTTTCCCAGCTCCAAACTGCTAAACTGTTCTAGTTTTAATTCTGCCATACTTGAGACACATGTAGTATGTTCATATTATATTGTTCACTAGAATGTAACCTGTTTAAAAACCAATCCAGAGGGGGAGGAGTGAAGATAACAGCGTGAGTAGGGCAGCAGAAATCTCTTCTCAAAACCATATATATTTTTGAAAATACAACTATTCCTAAAAGAGAGACAAGATACAGTACAACAGCCTACACCTGCAAGAACCCAACGCCTCACAAAGGGGGTAAGATAAAATCCGCGGCCCAGTGGAACCAAAGCACGACCCCCACCCCAGGTCCCCAGCAAGAGGAGAGGAGTCGGAGTGGGGAGGGAGTGGGAGCCCAGCACTGCTAAATACCCAGCCCATGTCATCCGAACCTGGAGTGCAGACACACAGTGCATAGTGTGCTGGATACTAGGGAAACGGAACAGTAAAACCTGCGACCAGGTTCCGACAGCTGGCGCCCCTAGGACAAAAGAAAAGCAAGTGCTTTTAGAAAGTCTTAAAGGGACAGGAGCCTCACAGCTAGACAGAAGCGTCCCAGCACACTCAGCCGAGCAGCTGGGAATCCTGGGGAACTCCAGGCGCCCTAACCCATTGGATGGCAGTGCACCTCTGACGCCCCTCATGGCAATAAACAGCCTCCCACCTGTTCCCCCTCTGGCGCGGCCCCACCATAGCAGAGTAGCAGCCTGAGGACAGCCACGAGACTCAGAGACTGATCTGCGCGCAGCTGCCCAGCACAAGCCGCTAGGGGTCGCTGTTCTCGCAAGAGAGGAAGGCGATGAGCAAGCGGAAGGGACTTTGTTCTCCCAGCTGACACATGCACCAACTGCCCACAACTACGTCTATCGCCATGAAAAGGAAGAAGAATTTGATCCAGACCAAAATCACATAAACATCCCCTGACAGGGAACCTGGGGAGATAGATTTAACCAATCTTCCTGAAAAAGAATTGAAAATAAAGGTCATAACCATGCTGAAGGAGCTGCAGAGAAAAATGCAAGAGCTAATGGATAAAATTGGGAGGGAGAATATAGAAATAAAACAATCTCTGGAAGGTCTTAAAAGCAGAATGGATGACGTACAAGAGGCCATTAATGGAATAGAAATCAGAGAACAGGAACACAGAGAAGCTGATGCAGAGAGAGAGAAAAGGATCTCCAGGAATGAAAGAATATTAAGAGGACTCTGTGACCACTCCAAACGGAACAATATCTGCACTATAGTGGTGCCAGAAGAAGAGAGAAAAAGGGAAAGTGTCTTTGAATAAATAATTGCTGAACACTTCCCCAAACTGGAGGAGGAAATAGTCGCTCAGAGCACGGAAGCACACAGATCTCCCAAAAGAAGGAACCCAAGGAGGACAACATCAAGACACATAATAATTAAAATGACAAACATCAAAGACAAGGACAGAGTATTAAAGGTAGCCAAAGAGAGAAAAAAAAGTCACCTACAAAGGAAAGCCCATCAGGCTATCATCAAGACTTCTCAACAGAAACCTTACAGGCCAGAAGAAAATGGCATGATATATTTAATGCAATGAAACAGAAGGACCTTGAACCAAGGATACTGTATCCAGCACAGTTATCATTTAAATATGAAGGAGGAATTAAACAATTCCCAGACAAGGAAAAGTTGAGGGAATTTGCCTCCGACAAACCACATCTACAGGGTATCCTAGAGGGACTGCTCTAGATGGAAGCACTTAAATAGATGTCACCAGAGAAAATAAAACCACAGCAAAGAAAGCAGACCAACCAAATACTAACTAAAGGCAGAAAATAAAATCAACTACCCACAAAAGCAGTCCAAGAAAACAAAAGAGCGCAAAATAAAACACCTAACATATAAAGAATGGAGGAGGAGGAATAAGAAGGGAGAGTAATAAAGAATCATCATACTGTGTTTATAATAGCTTAAAAAGCGAGTTAAGTTAGACGGTAAGATAGTAAAGAAGCTAACCTTGAACCTTTGGTAACCACGAATCTAAAGCCTGCAATGGTAATGAGTACATGTCTTTCAATAATCACCCTAAATGTAAATGGACTGAATGCACCAATCAAAAGCCACAGAGAAATATAAATGGATAAAAAAGCAAGACCCATCTACATGCTGTTTACAAGAGACTCACCTCAAACCCAAAGACATACTCAAATTAAAAGTCAAGGGATGCAAAAAGATATTTCATGGAAACAAGGAGAAAAAGGCAGATGTTGCAGTCCTAGTATGAGACAAAATAGACTTCAAAACAAAGAAAGTAACAAGAGATAAAGAAGGACATTACATAATGATAAAGGGCTCAGTCCAACAAGAGGATATAACCATTATAAATATATATGCACCCAATACAGGAGCACCAACATATGTGAAACAAATACAGAATTAAAGGAGGAAATAGAATGCAATGCATTCATTTTAGTAGACTTCAACACACCACTCACTCCAAAAGACAGATCCACCAGACAGAAAGTAAGTAAGGACACAGAGGCAATGAACAACACACTAGAACAGATTGACCTAATAGACATCTATAGAACTCTACACCCAAAAGCAGCAGGATACACATTATTCTCAAGTGCACATGGAACATTTTCCAGAATAGACCACATACTAGGCCACAAAAAGAGCCTCAGTAAATTCAAAAATATTGAAATTCGACCAACCAACTTCTCGGACCACAAAGGGATAAAACTAGAAGTAAACTGTACAAAGAAAGCAAAAAGGCTCACAAAAACATGGACTCTTAACAACATGCGCCTAAATAATGAATGGAACAATGCCCAAATTAAAATAGAGATCAAGCAATATATGGAGAAAAATAACAACAACACAAAGCCCCAACTTCTGTGGGACACAACGAAAGCAGTCTTAAGAGGAAAGTATATAGCAATCCAGGCATATTTAAAGAAGCAAGAACAATCCCAAATGAATACTCTAAAGTAACAATTATTGAAACTGGCAAAAGAAGAACAAATGAGGCCTAAAGTCAGCAGAAGGAGGGACATAAAAAAGATCAGAGAAGAAATAAATAAAATTGAGAAGAATGAAACAATAGAAATAATCAATGAAACCAAGAGCTGGTTCTTTGAGAAAATAAACAAAATAGATAGCCCCTTAGCCAGACTTAATTAAGAGAAAAGGAGAATCAACACACATCAACAGAATCAGAAACGAGGAAGGAAAAATAATGATGGACCCCACAGAAATACAAAAAATTATTAGAGACTACTATGAAAACCTATATGCTAACAAGCTGGAAAACCTAGAAGAAATGGACAACTTCCTAGAAAAATACAACCTTACAAGATTGACCAAGGAAGAATGAGAAAATCTAAACAGACCAGTTACCAGCAAAGAAATTGAAGTGGTAATCAATAAACTACCCAAGACCAAAACCGCGGGCATCACCCTAATACCAAAACTGGCAAAGACCCAACCAAGAAAGAAAATTACAGACCAATATACCTGATGAACATAGATGCAAAAATACTCAACAAAATATGAGCAAACTGAATTCAAAAATACATCAAGAGGAGCATACACCGTGACCAAGTGGGATTCATCTCAGGGATGCAAGGATGGTACAACATTCGAAAATCCATCAACATCATCCACCTCATAAACAAAAAGGACAAAAATCACATGATCATCTCCATAGACGCTGAAAAAGCGTTCGACAAAATTCAATATCCATTCATGATAAAAACTCTCAACAAAATGGGTATAGAGGGCAAGTACCTCAGCATAATAAAGGCCACACATGATAAACCCACAGCCAACATCATACTGAACAGCAAGAAGCTAAAAGCTTTTCCTCTAAGATCAGGAACAAGACAGGGATGCCCACTCTCCCCACTGCTTTTCAACATAGTACTGGAGGTTCTAGCCACGGCAATTAGACAAAACAAAGAAATACAAGGAACCCAAATTCGTAAAGAAGAAATCAAACTGTCATTATTTGCAGCTGTGATGATATTGTACATAAAAAACCCTAAAGGTTCCACTCCAAAACTACTAGAACTAATATTGAAATTCAGCAAAGTTGCAGGATACAAAATTAATACACAGAAATCTGTGGCTTTCCTATACACTAACAATGAACTAATAGAGAAATCAGGAAAACAATTCCATTCAAAATTGCATCAAAAAGGATAAAATACAGGAATAAACCTAACCAAGGAAGTGAAAGACCTATAACCTGAAAACTATGACACTCTTAAGAGAAATTAAAGAGCACACTAAGAAATGGAAACTCATCCCATGCTCTTGACTAGGAAGAATTAGTATCATCAAAATGGCCCTTCTGCTCAAAGCAATATACAGATTCGATGCAATCCCTATCAAATTACCAACAGCATTCTTCAACAAACTAGAACAAATAGTTCAAAAATTCATATGGAACCACCTAAGACCCTGAATAGCCAAAGCATTCCTGAGAAGAAAGAATAAAGTTGGGGGGATCTCACTCCCCAACTTCAAGCTCTACTACAAAGCCACAGTAATCAAGACAATTTGGTATTGGCACAAGAACAGACCACAGACCAGTGGAACAGAATAGAGACTCCAGACATTAACCCAAACATATATAGTCAATTAATATACAATAAAGTAGCCATGGACATACAATGGGGAAATGACAGCAACTTCAACAGTTGGTGTTGGCAAAACTGGACAGCTACATGTAAGAGAAAAGAGCTCACCCACCTCAACAAATGAAAAGCAAACAATCCAATTAAAAAATGGGTAGAGGAGCTGAACAGACAGTTCTCCAAAGAAGAAATCCAGATGGCCAACAGACACATGAAAAGATGCTCCACATCGCTTGTCATCAGAGAAATGCAAATTAAAACCACAATGAGATATCATCTCACACCAGTGAGGATGGCTACCATCCAAAAGACAAACAACAACAAATGTTGGCGAGGTTGTGGAGAAAGGGGAACCCTCCTACACTGCTGGTGGGAATGTAAATTAGTTCAACCATTGTGGAAAGCAGTATGGAGGTTCCTCAAAATGCTCAAAATAGAAATACCATTTGACCCAGGAATTCCACTCCTAGGAATTTACCCTAAGAACGCAGCACTCAAGTTTGAAGAAGACAGATGCACCCCTATGTTTATCGCAGCACTATTTACAATAGCTAAGAATTGGAAGCAACCTAAGTGTCCATCAGTAGATGATTGGATAAAAAAGAGGTGGTACATATATGCAATGGAATATTACTCAGCCATAAGAAGAAAACAAATCCTACCATTTGCAACAACATGGATGGATCCAGAGGGTATTATGCTCAGTGAAATAAGCCAAGTGAAGAAAGAGAAATACCAAATGATTTCACTCATCTGTGGAGTATAAGAACAAAGAAAAAACTGAAGGAACAAAACAGCAGCAGAATCACAGAACCCAAGAATGGACTAACAGTTACCAAAGGGAAAGGGACTGGGGAGGATTGGTGGATAGGGAGAGATAAGGTGGGGGGAAGACGAAGCGGGGTATTAATATTAGTGTGCACAAAGTGGGGGTGGGAGAAAGGGGAGGGCTGTACAACACAGAAAAGACAAGTAGTGATTCTACAGCATTTTCTATCCTGATGGACAGTGACTGTAAAGGGGTTTATAGGGGGGACCTGTTATAGGGGAGAGCCTAGTAAACATAATATTTTTCATGTAATTGTAGATTAATGATAACAAAAAAAAAAAGCAGTTCCTGTGTGGGACCTCCATTAAGTTCTTCAGAGTGGTATAAAGGGCATATCAAAGGGTGGGCAAAGGGTCTGTTTGTGTTTATACAGAGGATCAAAGCCTAATTTGGCTATCCAGAAAACGAACTAAGATACGATATGAAGAAGTTCCAACATCAACATACTCTGGAAGAGTCATTCCAGACGATGATCATCAAAAAACGTCAACAAAGATCCTGACGCTGTTGCAGTTGTAGCTGCATTCATCCCACTGGTTCCTGGAATTGCCATTGGAATTAAGAAGGAGATATCTAAGCTGGCCTGTGCATACAGTAAAATAACAAATTTGACTGGATCTATACTGTTGGAACTCAACCAAGAATTAGAAGTGCAAGTTGCAGCGCTCCAAAACCTTGAGACTACAGACTATCTACTGTTAAAAGAACATATGGGATGTGAACAGTTCCCAGGAATGTGTTGTTTTAAATTGTCTGATTTTTCTCAAACTACTCAAATTCAGTTAGATAATATCCATCATATCATAGATAAGTTTTCACAAATGCTTAGGGTGCCTAACTGGTTTTCTTGGTTTCACTGGAGATGGCTGGTAATTGTAGGTCTGCTTTGGTTATGTAACTGTATTCCTATTTTGCTAATGTGGGTGCGAAATTTAATTAGTAGTTTAAAAACCTATACATGCTTAAGTTACTCTGCAAGAAGATATGTCAAAGAAATAACCAATCTTCCCATGTTTTCTTCCGTCTGCTACTTCTATAGCTTTCCTTCTTCCTTCCTAATTACAACCCTTAAATAGAATTCGTGCCTCATATCAAATTTACCGAGTATCATAATTCTTCCAATTGGTAAAGATACCTCAAGACAAATGTTGGGCATAAAACCCACAGGGCATAAATCTGCAAAGAAGTAAAAAGCCAACCTTTTCAAACAATATTGCTTCTCTCTCACTTACCAGCTTTACATTTCCCTGTATAGCCCCGGAAGATGACTGGTTAGCCAGAGACGGGTAAGGTTCCTCAAGGGAGGAACAACCTAAGACAGGCACAGTCGCAGTGGGGCCATCAGGTGAGAAATTCGGGATCAACAGAGGTGAGGCTTAGAACCTCACCCCCCCCCCCGTTTTGAGAGAAATCATCTGCATCCGTGGATGTTTTGTTGCCCTTGTCTAGCTTGGATTAACACATAGTCTACAGGCACACACCTGATCATCTACATTTGCTTTCTTACAGCACTAAACTATGTTTTCTACCTTTATCTTGCATCTACCTACCACTTCAGCATTTTATTAAAAATAATAATATTAATAAGGGAGAAATGTGGGATTCACATATAAATCAAGTATAAAAATCAAATGAATATTCATATTTGACCTGATTGTTTATAGTTCATAATGCGTGATCAAAACCGAAAGTTTCTGTGATGACTGCCCTTGTACTGTTCAACATGTAAGAACTTATTCACTATGTAAGAATTTGTTCACCATGTAAGAACTTGTTCATTGTGCTTCAGAAGATCAGAGACTGATGAGAATTAGGCTTGGGGTGGATTAATGATTGTGCATCGAGTCCTCTGTACAGAATTTTATTGTTATTTACTGTTAACAACCATTTGATCAATAAATATGAGAGACACCCTCTCAAAAAAAAAAAGTCCAAAATAGAAATACCATTTGACCCAGGAATTCCACTTCTTGGAATTTACACTAAGAATGCAGCAGCCCAGTTTGAGAAAGACAGATGCACCCCTATGTTTATCGCAGCACTATTTACAATAGCCAAGAAATGGAAGCAACCTGTGTCCTTCAGTAGATGAATGGATAAAGAAGAGGTGGTACATATACACAATGGAATATTATTCAGCCGTAAGAAGAAAACAAATCCTACCATTTGCAATAACATGGATGGAGCTAGAGGGTATTATGCTCAGTGAAATAAGCCAGGCAGAGAAAGACAAGTGCCAAATGATTTCACTCATATGTGGAGTATAAGAACAAAGAAAAAACTGAAGGAACAAAACAACAGCAGAATCACAAAACCCAAGAATGGACTAACAGTTACAAAAGAGAAAGCAGGTGGGAAGGGAGGGGTAAGTTGGGAGAGAAAGGGGGCATTATAATTAGCATGTATAATGTGGGGAGAGGCACAGGGAGGGCTGTGCAACACAGGGAGGACAAGTAGTGTTTGCAGAGCATATTACTTCGCTGATGGACAGTGACTGCAATGGGGTTTGTGGGGGGTACTTGGTGAAGGGGGGAACCTAGTAAACATACTGTTGCTCATGTAATTGTAGATTAATGATACAAAAAAAAAATTGAGAAGTGCACTTAGTACAGAATTCCCATATACCCCACATTGCATTTCCCCTATTATTAATGTTACATTAGTAAAAATGACTTATTTGTTAAAAAAAAAAAAAACAATCCAAAATAATTAAATTGGGATTCATCAAACCAGTATGCTCACTAGACCAATCTAGGCAGTCCGTTAAGCCTTGTGTTACATGTATGGATCTAGAACTCAGGGTTTTGAAAAACTTGGCAAGTTCTGTCCTAGGAGAGCTTAATAGCTATCTGAAAAGAGCAAGCAAACTGAGGTGGAGTTACAGCCCCACCTGTAACTCTTCATTCACCCTGAATGTCCACAGGGGGCCATTTAGCTGCTGCAGAGCCCGCCCGGGGTACAAATGGACTTCATTACTGCCCATATAATTTCTGAAGCCTGTAGTGCCTTCCAGTTTGGCCTTATGAAAACTGATGATTTACTGGTAATATAATCTGAACTTACATTTGCTTCAAAAACAAGGCCTGTGACACCAGACAAGCTTCAGTCGGCCTTCAGAGGCACCCAGTATTGTGCCTTTGGAGTCAGCAAGGTGCTGGTTACCTGCAGCTCTTCCACGGTCTTCAATATGCAAAGGTAGATATATAAAACTTTTATGTTACATATTATACAAAGATAACTTATGAACCATGTGACCTGAGGAGGAAGTTAATTTGTGTCACTGAAGTATTGTGTTTAAAAGTTGGAATTAAAAAACTACATGTATCATATTTGTTTGTCTTTCAGTGCTTGCATAAATACTATACCATGCCAAGTCCTTATGATAACAGAAATAATCCCATTTAAAAAGAGAAAATCTGAGATCATGTTAAATGTTTACAGGATTTAACTAAGTAATTAAGCAAGTTTACCTAGTTCTGTTACTAACTGCACCATTCCTTGTAAAGGGAGGTTTTGATATATAGACGATCAGTTTGATTTTATATCTTCCCAAGTTCCTTTATAATAAAATCTTATGTCCTTAATTCAGATCCAGTTTTCACTCATTTTAATACTGTAACAAGTGTTGCCCTCCAATTAGCATAACTGGACTGTTGCAGAAGTGCATCAGCTGCCTGCAATTTGAGCTGTGACCTTAGATGTTATACCCTTAAGACACTGCATTGGTTGCTTTGGATTTACTGAATATGAAGGAAAGTATGATCAATGTTAGAAATTTGTGACCCTGCTATAAATCCTCTTGGGGTTAGATAACAGAAGTGGGATGAGTTTCGAGGGTTATGGCCCTTTGATCTTAAGCAGCTTAATTTACTAAAGAACAAACATGTATCCATCAGCATTTTTTTTTTTACAAGATATGTCTATTAACTTGCCTGAGAATACTATGCTGGCCTCTACTTAGAACCCTGTGACACATCACGATAGTGTAAGAAAAATGGAAGTTCTAGTTTACTAGAATCTAATCTTTGTTCCAATAAAGCATTCTAGGTACAATCAGATTAAGGCAAAAGTGACAGGATATCACTTCTAGGTGGGGTTACAAAGGGGCTGGGGCTTCTGTCTGCATGATCTCTTGCTCTGCCTTGGAACTCTTGCTTTGGGGAAGCAAGCCACCATGTGAGTGCCACAGAGAGGCCTGCAGCCAGTGAGAAGCCCTGAACCCAACAGCGTGTGAGAAACAACCACCGAGCTAGGCAGCGGATCTAATACCTTAACTGCAGCCCTTTGAGAAACCAGAGACACTTGGCTGAGACTCGCCTGATTGCTAACCCACAGAAACCGAACTGTTTTAAACCACTGAGTGCTGGGGTAGTTTGTTAGGCAGCAATAAATAACTGATACAGGGATGTAAGATAATGAAAGCATTTAGGATTTCCGGTTCCCATTTCAGATATGCCCAGTCCTTCCTCTCTTAACCAAATCTGCTCAGGGGCTGTCATTGATGCTGAAGCTTAGGCACTGCCACCATCCCTACACGCCAGCTGAAGGCACAGGCAAGGCAGGAGTGAGAAAGGAGTAAGGCAACTCGTTAGAGGAGTGCTGATTTTATTGGTTTTCCATACACTTTCAAAGATGAGATTTCAGGTGCCTTCTGAGAATTTATTTAAAGGTAAAATCACTTGAATTGATAAAGTTACTAGGTATTAACTAAAATCATTACTATTATTAGAGAAGTTGGACTCTGAATTTTGTTGGAGATAAAGCAATAGGTGAAATGCAGAGTCGTATGGCTCATAAGCAGACTTGCAGATCTTCTCCAGCACTGGTCATTGGTAAACATTAACTTGCTTTAACAAAACTCGCTGCTCCTGACAAGAATAAAGTGTAGACTGTTGGCAGATTGACCTTAAGCCCCCCACAAGCTTCTGTGGACTACCATAGTTGCCATTCAGTGAGAAATATTTTGAAGGTAGGCTTAGAAAAATTTCTCTTCTTATAAAAATGTAAAATCATGAGAAACGAATTAACAAATATAGCCAGAAAAGTCATGAGCTACATAATGTCAAATTGTTTGTTCATCAAGCTTGTATAAAGTAGGTGCCTTAGTCTGAAATAATATCAGCACAAGAAAATACGAATGTGAGTCTTCTTAAGTTCCATTCTAATAGTTCCCATCACAAACAACAGGGACAATGTAGGGATACTCATTCCTAGCCTATCTGAACTGGAGAAATACTGCACTGACTGGGCAGGTTACCAGAGTGCATTGGTCAAAAAGCATGCCATCCAGCTCAGGAATAAGCAACGTGCTGCTACCCATGTCACTGCTGCTTGATCAAGCAACAAGACCCATGACAGCTTTTTCAGCATTTAGCCCCTCTTCACCTATGAGAACCACACCACATTCTCTCTTATTGAAAAACAATACAAAGACGAAAAAAAAAAACCTGTTCCTCAGGACCATTCACTGCTGAAAATCAACAAAACTTTCTATGGACCATCCCCCAGGCAGAGAACAGCCTAAGGAGCCTGTCTTCCTCGTGGCATTTGCTGCAGCGAGTTCCCCTCTGGAAGTTGGCAAAAGAGTCAACATTTAGTGTGCCAAATCCAAAGCTTTTTTTCTTTTTTACAAGAAATGTCTATTACTATAGAAATTATTTGAACACAGGTAACAAATTTCTGAACCTGACTGAGTTGGTGTAAGCACTATGAGAAAATATGATTTGGGGTTCCAAAAGGAAAAAGGTCAATTTAGTCTCATAAGTTTTTAGATCCTATGTTCACCTAATCTTTATAATACTATTTTCTGATGGATTCAGGTTCTAGTGGCCTCTCCACTCCTTACATCTGATCATCAATAAGAAAACTGAATATGAGAAATGAGAAACGAAGGACCCCTTAAACCTGAACCTGAAATGACCCAACATGCTTACAGCCGCCTCTTCAGAGCTGGAGGGCAGTTTCTGGTGTGCCTTCAAAAGAGTGTATCCTCAGTTAAGGAAGCTACTGGAGTCTTAGCCCTGGGAGACCTCTAGACAGACATGGATTAATTCAGCCCTCTTATTTTACCTCTAGTCGGGGTTAAGCAATTTGCTGGTGTCAAGGGCTAGGATGAAAACTTGGGTGCCCAGTAAGGAGAGCACCACTTATGTCTCTGAGTATCTTTGACATGGGTTACTGCAGTTCTGCTTCACCTGAAAGAGTTTTCTGCATAAAGTAGGAGGTCTTGTCTCAGGAGACTGTCAAGTTTTATCCTATAATGAAAGGCTTCAGGACTTCAGGCCTATGATATTCAGAGAACCTTGGAGGAAACAACTTTGTATCTGAAGAATTTGATTCCCTAATATTCCATTGTCAGGGAAATTGATAACCTGTAGTGTTTTTTAAGAAAAAGATTGCAGTATTATAAAATACATATTTTTTAAAGTCAATAAGAACAAAAAAACTTCCCTATGTATGCTCATATTTTATTTTCGTTCAATTCTACCCAGACATGCAAACTTCATGAGTGTATAAGATAGTATTCCATAGGTCTGTCTTGCTAATGGATTTCAGCCCCAGACAAGTTCACTACAGATTCAGTGATACTGAAAAAATGACAGTGGAACATTCTTGGGGTGGAAGGTTTTATACCCAACTTTATCTCCACAGTGGCAGGTCAATCAGTACAATCCCATCCACTCAGAGCAAGTGTGCATGTAGCAAGCCAGTCTCTGCCTCTGGGCCTCTCTGCCCCCAGAGCCATCTCAGTCTCTGTCCTTGGTGCTGCCACCACTCCAGTCTCTGTTCTCTGGCAGCCTTGCAGCCCTGTCACTGCTGCTCCATCACCCAGAGCCCTGGACAGAGCTCTTTATATAGAGTTAATAACAACATATTGCCCACACATAGTGAGCAAGCCAACCAGGGTCAGGTAAGAATCCTGGCCATAGGACCTTCACTTTCTACACAGGATCCCTTGAGTAAGAACTCATCTTAAAAAATGTAAATAAAATACAGTGAAAGAAAAAGACACCGAAGAAATCTTGAGAAAGAAAGGAAAGCTGGAGGCACCTCACTCCCTGGTTTTAAACTATGTCACAAAGCTATTGTAATTAAAACAGTATGGCATTGGCATACGGACACATACATAGATCAGTGGAACAAAATAGCTCAGAAGTAAACTCACACATACATGGTCAATTAATTTACAGCAAAGGAGCAAAGAATATACAATGGAGAAACTATCTTCTCCAATAAATGCTGTTAGGAAAACTGGACAGCCACATGTAAAAGAATGAAACAGGACAACAATCTTACGCCATATATACAAGTTAACTCCAAGTGGATTAAAGACTTCAATGTGAGCCTGAAACCATAAAATTAGAAGAAAATAGGCATTAAGTTCCTAGACCTAGATCTTGGTGATGATTTTTTTTAATCTGACACCAAAAGGAAATATAACGACAACAAAAAAAACACAAGCAGGACTACATCAAACTTAAAGCTTCTGCACAACAAAGGATTCAACAACAAAATGAAAAGGCATGGTGATGAATGGGAGAAAATATTTGCAATCATAAACCTATTCAGGAGTTAATATCTAAAATTTACAAAGAACTCATACAACTCAGGAGCAAAAAAAAAACTGATTAAAAAGTGAGAAGATCTGTCTTGCCAATGGGATTCAGTCCTGGGCAAGTTTGCTATGTATTCAATGTGACCAAAGAAAATGACAGTAAAACGTTCTTGGGGTGAAAGGGTTATACCCAACTTTATTTCCAGGTGGCAGGTCAGTCACTAAAATCCCGTTCATTCAGAGCGAGTCTGCATGCAGCAAGCTGGTCTCTGCCTCTGGGCCCCTTTGTCTGCACAGCCGTCCCACACAGCCGTCCTCTGGGCCTCTCTGCACAGTCATCCTGCACAACCGTCCTCTGGGCCTCTCTGCACAGTCATCCCGCACAGCTGTCCTCTGGGCCTCTGTCCTCAGTGCTGCCACCACTCCAGCCTCTGCTCTGCTCTCCTGCAGCCTTGCAGCCCTGCCACCATGTCGTGCCCAGAGCACTGGGCGGAGCTCTTTATATAGAGTCAACAGCCATGTATTGCTCACAGGTGTGCAGTGTGCTAGTCAACCAGGGCCAGGTGAGAATCCTGGCCACAGGAACTCTCATTTTATCCACAAGATCTAAATAGATGTTTTCCCAGAGAATACATATGGATGACTAACAGACATATGAAAAGATGCTCAACATCATTAATCAGGGAAATGAAAACCACAATGAGCTATCACCTCACATCTGTTAGAATGGCTGTTATCAGAAAGACAAAATAACAAGTATTGGCAAGGATGTGGAAAAAAGGTAACCCTTGCACACTGTAGGTGGGAATTAAATTGGTGCCATAACTATGGAGACAATATTGAGGTTCCTCAAAATTTTTTAAATAAATATCATGAGATCTGGCAATTCCACTTTTGGGTATTTATCCAAAGAAAAGGAAAACTCTAACTCAAAAAGATATCTGTACCCTCAGGTTCACTGTAACATTATTTACAATAGTCAAGCTATGAAAACAAACTAAATGTCCATTAATGGATGAATAGAAAAATAGTGTATATAACAATGCAATATTATTCGGGCATAAAATAGAATGAAATATTACCATTTGTGACAACATGGATGGACCTCAAGGGCTTTATGCTAGTGAGGTAAGTCAAAGACAAATACTGTATGATCTCAGATGCGGAATCAAAAAACAAAAAAAGCTCATAGATACAGAGAACAGACTGGTGGTTGCTTGTCAGAGGTGGGGAAAGGAGAAATGGGTATACTGTGTTGTTTTGTTTGCTTGTTTAAACAGTTTAAATTTCCTTAAATGTGCAAAAAAAAAAGCAGAAATAGAAGTATAGTTCACTTTGATTCAGTAATTTCATTCCAGAATTTATCAACAAAAAGCAAAATGTTATCTATGACAGTGTAGGGAAAATGGAAGTTCCTATGGCCAGGATCCTCACCTGACCCTGAACTACTTGTTGATGTGATTGGCCTATGCTAGGCCACTGCTTCCACACCTGTTGGCAATGAGCCATTACTGTTGATGTTACTGTATAAAGAGCTCCACCCAGTGCTCTCTCCCAAGGCAAAGACAAACGCCCCAGAGGCAGACATGATTCCAGCACTCCACCTGCCACCATGAGAATAAAGTTTGATCTAAACCCTACCCCTAACACTCCCTTATTATGTGAATTCACCAAATTCCTCCCTGAACCTCCCTGGGGGCAATCCCCCTCAGGCAAGACATATAGCAATCCTAAGCAGCTAATAACCAAGGTCTGGTTTAGCAATTAAACAGTACACCAGGGCTTGGAGCTTGCAGTTTTTTAAAACTTTAATAATGAGCATTGCAAAAACAGGAGAAAGTGCTTACAGTCTTAACAGTTTGCTACTGAAAGTGTGACTCCTATTCCAGTAGCCGTTTCCACTGGTTGGAAATGCGGTGTCTGTGCCTCACTCCAGTGACTCAGAATGCATTTTAACAAGATCCTAGGCAATTGTATGCATCTTAAAGTTTGAGAATCATCTCAAATAAGGGGTGGGGGACAGTGCTAACTGCTAACATACAGTTATTCAAAAAGCATATGTATGTGTCAACAATTGTTAGGTCACTTCACAAAAATGTGAATAATTTAAATGGGAGATAATGCCTCCTACCCACACAAAGGTGTATTTTATTTTTTGTTGTAGGTCTGTTGCTGGCCTGTTGTTGGTCCTCAATAAATGGCAGCTATTAGGAATGTGACATTGTTATAGACTTTTCTTTTTTAAAAAAAATATTCTTTAATGTTCTTGTTGCATCATATTTTGGAAACTTAAAAGGCAATAAGGAAATTAATATACTATGCTTCGTTTCAACCAGTTAAAGCATGCTTTTCTTTTTGCCTCAGCTATCAGGAAGCATAGACCTAAATTTAATTCTCAATACAGTAATTCCATTAGCCTCACTTTCTGAAATACTTGTTTTTGTTACTATAACTCTTATTTTCAATTTTATTAGCTTTTCTAGTATGTTTTGTACAAATTACCTAAAATTCTTTCGGAAAATAAGGGTCCAGTTACAATAATGACTTCTAGTAATGACTTCTAAATAATAGTCAGTCCTTGCTTGTCAGACACAAAAAGATGTGTTTATGAAATCACTTGCCCGTTTTAAATGATTTCTTCTCTCCTGTTCTTTTTCCACCTCCCAAGACACAAGTAAAAGTAAAGGGTTCCTGTTTGCCCCTCAGTGATGAAGGTCTCAGATACCGCTAGCTTCCTGCCCCCTGCGTCATGCTTCTCTCCCAGGACGCACCGCAGCCCCTTCAGCCCAGCCAAGTCCTTCCGCCTCCAAGTCCCCAAGGAAACAGCACCACAGCTCTTCCAAAAGCACGCAGACCACCCTCCAGTGGCGTTACTCACCAACCCTTCAGCTGCTTCAAACTTCCTCTGCAATGAAAAAGAGAACAGTATTTGTTTACAAGTGAGCCCTGTTTTCAGGGTAGTTCCCTGCCCACTACTCCCTCTCCAAACTAGATCAGATTTCTCTGATTCACTCACAAGACAGCCTGCACTTTTTGCTCATAATGTTTATCAGCTTGTAACTCTATATTGCATGATTGTCTCCTTTACCAGACTGTAAAGTCCAGTTTAGATTCCTCCCCTCACCACTGTACCCCCAGTGCCTAATGGTGTCGGTGAGTAACAAGCCCAGGAGCTGTTATTGGTTGGGCAGATGGATGATGTAAAAAGTGGAACTACTGGCAAGAGAGACAGGAAAGAACGAAAACTTAATCACCTGTAAAGCAGGCATTGTTAGTGCTTTATATGCACTATCTAATCCTCAGCACAATCTCTTATTTTTTTGTTGGGATATAATTCACTAACGTAAAATTAACTCATTTAAAGTGTACAACTCAAGACAACTCCTCAAGACAGGAAGAGCCTGCTGAGAGACAGGAGCAGAAAGTACCCTAGGAGGAAAGGAGGTGAATGGAAGAAGTCAGGTGGCTTCCTGAAGGGCCCCCCTGGGCCTCACAGGTCAGCTGCAATGATAGCTATGGGGTAGGATTTGGACAAGAGGGGACTGAAACAGGATGGACACATGGAGAACTCCAAGGCTACTCTAACCCTAAGGAGTTCAGTCTCCCACCACCTGCACTCCAGGAGCTGTCAGTCTGCCCCCCAACCTGCCTTTCTGCTCCTGCTCCAATAACCCAGACCCTCTACTCCCCTTCTGTTCCTCTCTCCACCTAGCAACCTGCCAGTGTTACTTCAAGACCCAGCCTCAGTGCTACCTTCCAGGGAACGCCTCGCCAGCTCCCAGGCTGGATCAAGACTGCTGCCTGTAGACCCTGAGAATGCAGGGGGGCAAGACGACACCCTTCATCCCAGAGAGGGTCTGCCATCACCTCATCACTGGCCAGTTTGCAACCCTCCACTGAACTTTGGCCTCTGGAACAAGGGCTGTGTCTGCTTGGTGTGGGTGTCCCCACCCCTTGGCCAGGGGCCAGTCCCTAGGTGACTGGCTGTGAAGAAGCCCACCTCCCTGGGGGAAGGCGAGTTACCTTTTCCATCTGCCTTGTAGTCGTCAGGGAGGAGCTTGTCCTGCCGGTAGCCCAGCACGAAGGCCAGGAAGGAGAGGATGAGCGCGTCTCCGATGCTGAGCACGGCCAGCATGAAGGCCCAGCGGATGGTGCACTGGCCCAGCGTGTACTTGCCCGTCTGCTCCCCACACATGCGCCGCACCTCACTTGAGTCCCAGCCATCCGGGTAGACCAGACAGCCAATCATCAGGCCTGTGGCTGAGGGGTGCAGACAGTGTTGGGCTGGTTACCTTCTGCCTTGCTGTCATCTTGTCACCTCCCTTTTTGTGTCAACAGCCTTGAGAGGCACAGGGGCGGCTCCTATCGTCCTTCTTGTGGAACAGAAGACAAAACAGGATCCAAGAGCTAAAGCCACTTGTCCCTGGGAACCAGCAGTCAAGGGCAGAGGCAGAGGGCTGCGCTCCTCAGCCCATGGCGACTTCTGCCAGGCCACCAGGGTCCTACCACACCCTCAGCCACGTCCCCACTTTGGAACGGATGAGGCCCTGACTACCCTACCCTGGCTTCAAAGCTCTGGTCCTGGCCCAGAGAACTCCTCACTGCAGAGATGTACATTCGCTCATACCACAGCACCTCTGAGAGAAGTGTAAAAGGAAGCTTCAGGCCATAGTTTAACCAGAAGTATTTTTCCTTTTTACAGCACATAGAATAATGGCATGTCCTATAGCTCAGGTATTCAATGAAATAGATTCAGTGAATACAGAAAGTTTTCCAGCCCCATCTCTGGCTGCTTCCTTTATGCACCTTCCTTTCAAGCAAACAGATCCCCTCACCCTCACCCAGCACAGCACAGTGCAACTGCCCACACTTACCTGAATTCAAGAATCCCCTGGAGTATTTGTTTAAAATGCTGACTTTCAGGTCAGAGCTGGGCTCAGGAACCCATTTTTAAAGTGCTCTTTCAGGTGACTCTCTCAACAGGAAAAGCTGTCTGGATTTCAAGCCTAACTAGCTGTGCAACTCCAGAACAAGTCACTTGGGCTTTTTTTTTTTTCCCCTCACTTTCCTCATCTTTAAAATGGGGATCATAATAGCCCCCATCTGTTTGGATTGAAATGAGGTTCAAATGATTTAATACTGAAAATGTGTTCAGAACACTTCCTGGCACAAAATGGCACTTCATGAGTTTTTGCTGCTATTATCTACCCTAGGCTTGCATTAACTTAATTTTTAGAGCCAAAAATTTTGTTTTCCCCACCTTCCCTTCACTTCTCTCTCATGCCCTCCCACCAAGCCTACCTTAGCTGCACAGACAGGTGACATAACCCTGGGATGTGCCCAAGCAACTCCAAAGACAACCGCAGGCAGGCAGTAGCCTTCCCTTATCTGGGGCAATTTCCTACCGGGGCACTTTCCTACCCCGGCCCTCCCTTCCACAGGTCTTCTTTAGCTCCAAGGCTGTGGTGTACCCAGCAGCAGAGAAACACCTTGAAGAACCCAAAGTTACCTTCATTGGGCTCAACTTGATGAACTCCAAGGCTACTCTAACCCTAAGGAGTTCAGCTTGAAAGCAAGGAAGGTCAGCAGATCAAACAAACGCACAGCAAAGTATAAAGATCAGGGTCCCACCTCCTGACCTAAATGCTTTGATTTTATATAGGAGAAACTCATATAATTCTCTTATAGATCACAAAATACTTGATGTACCATTTTTCTCTTGATCTTGACAACAGTTCTGTGAAGTAGGCCATGTGTTAATATCCCATTTTACAGATTAAAAAACTGAGGTCTTAGAGAAACTCAGTGATTTGCCCAACCAGGGCAGAGCCAAGGCCTGAACTCCCAGTTCCTGTCTTTCTGACTTCAAAGTTAGTTCCTCCTTCTCCCACACTAAAGACATCACGCTAAAGACATCTCTCTACAGAACTGCATTGTTTAGTGGTGACATTTCAGACTTAGTGACAAACTAAAATTGTTTCAGAAAGATACTTAGAGTAGGGGTGAGCCGTCCCAGAGCTCTGGTAAAACCTGTGGCCTTCCCCACTTGGTGCAAGACCAGCCTTTGGTCAAGGCATGGTCCTGAGCTTAATGGGGGCGGGTGGGGGAGGTGCGTGGGAGGGCCCAGGTGCTCAGTACATAGGTGAATGTGGAAAGGAGCTGCCCTTCTGGACTCCATTCTCCCATCAAACAGCCCTCTTCCACAGTATCTCCTTATGGGGGCCCAGGGCCTGACTTGGAAACAGGTTATTACTATGGGCTCCACAGTCCTCTGTGAGCACCCCACCCACCCGCTTGGGCACAGTGAGGGTCACCCCATTTGTGGTGTCTCAGGGCTCTAAGTAGAGGTCAGCATGGTATTCTCAAGCAAGTTTACTTATGCTTCCTACTTCCATCCTCTCATCTGTAAAGTAAGAACAGTAATACCTGACTCACAGCAGGGCTATGAGGATTAAGGGTGATCGAGTATAGAAAAATGCTTACTGCAGTGTCTGGTATATAGTAAGTGGCCAATTACTGTTAGTTGTTACTATTATTATTGACACTGAAGTCTGGTGGAAGCAACCTTGGTGGATGTGAATGTCATCAGAGCTGTTCACAAACATTCCAGGTACATAATAGGATTTTATTTATTTACCCCATCCCTTCTAGTTAGGCAAGTCTGTAAGACTTCCTTTGGCCAATAAAATGTGAGCAGAAATGTCCTGTGCATTTCCAGGCAAGAGCATTTGACTGCAGATGGGAGATCTTCCAGAGCTCCCTCTCCCTCTGCAATGGCGACAGCCAGGTGACAGCTGATGCTCCATCAGCCTGGGTTCCAGAAGAGAACAGTGAGAGCAGAGTGCCCAGCTGGCCAATGAGCATGTATCATGAGCAGAAAAGAAACCCTTGCTTTAAGCCATTAAGAGTTGGGTTTTTTTTAAATTACGGTGGCGTCATCTTACCCTCCTGACTGATAAAGTTGTTTTTCACATTTTATGAACACCTGCCATGTGTCAGGCACTGTGGAAGATGTCTCTGCTTGCATTATACACACCATTCTCACAAAAGCTCTGTGATGGGAGATCCTGTTGCTGCAGTCTACAGATGAGGTTACCAAGACTCAGAGAGACAAGTAACTTGCCCCACCTGTGGTACTAGGAGCTGAGACCACACTCGGCCTACACCTGGCATCCAGAAGCTCAATGAGCATTGCTAAGCTACAGCTCCACATTGCCCCAGTCATCAGTCCTCTTTCCCATCTCCTGCTGCTTTCCCTGGTCCCAGTTTTCTTGGTGAAGTTAATCTAACTGGTTTAGGCCTCTTCAAATGGATGCCTCTCCCAGCTGCTGGCTGTGGGGCACTCCCCCTCTTCAGCCCTCCCTTGGGCTCCTCTTCCCTTCCCCTGGCTCTGAAGAACGGAAAACGACACCACCTTCGCTCTCCCACAACATAAATATTTCATGGGATGGCACCAAGCCGCCTCTGCTATCAGTGTCCCCAGCTCCATGACCCGACAGGATCTGACTCAGATAGCCTGGTGACCCCTCCCTCTCCCAGGACCTCCCAGCACTGCCTGTTCAGCAAGTGGCCCCTGTTGCAGGAGGCTGGGGGAGGGGGAGGGGAGCGAATGAGAGAGGGATGGTTTGTTTCCAGCATCCCACAGCTCTGATACGGAGGACCAGCTGTCAAGCATGCCAGGGCACATTCTACTCCTCTTTGTCACAAAACTGCTGAATATTCATTTCCCATTATTTCTCCCCACTGCCCAAAAGACTTGACTCACCCCTGCCCCAGCCTCTCCCTCAAAATACAGAGACTACAGAGGAGAGAGAGATGGCTGTGGGGGACAAAGGGTGGGGGAATTAGGGAGGCAGCTCTGGAGTCAGGTGAGTAGCCTGAGTACAAGACCTGGAATCAAAAGTTTCCTCCATTACTTACTGTGCTGAAAGACAAGTGACTTACTCGGAGCCTTATGTATAAAATGGGAGGAATACCTACCTCACTGAATCATGATGAGGCTCCTCCAGACGATGTATGTGAAAGCACTTTGCAAATCATCTTTTTTATGTAAATGTGTGGCTCAATACAAATGTCTTTAGAATACATCTAATTTCTTGGAAGCCACTGCCTTAATGCTAGCCTTAGTCGCCAGCTCATCTGCTTTAGTCTTGGCCAACTCTTATCCTCTCTCTCAGCCTGAGATTCCTCATCTACTGTTATGAAGTGGGGGGGTTATGGGTCTCTGGAGTCCCCTCCAATTCTGACAGTCTTAAGTCTATGTGTTTGGATTCAATAAACATTACTACCATATTAATTCATTTTCAAGCTTTTCTCACATTTTAATATTCTTGAACTAAGACCACATCTTACTTAATTGCTGTTGTCCAGATGGCTCTAACTGCCATGGCCTGTACATGTGTAAACATGTAACTGAGGCATCAAAACTAGTGAAATGGTTGTTAATGACTTGGAGAAAAATTCCAGAAACTATAGTGAGGGCACTTTTAATCATTAGGAACCAGATAGGTAGAGGAAGAGAGTATGAGGGTGGGGAAGTGACAATCAGGCATGTTTAATAACTTCCTGAAGTAAGCTAGGTCTTCATAATTGCAGAACTGGCCAAGAGGTCCAGCACCAATGGCTTTTATTCTTAAAAGATTACCTCACTGTCTGTCTTGGTGGTATAGAGGACAACACCGGAAATGAACACTCAGACATTGACATCAATGCTTTAGAGTAAAAAAGTGATTTAGTACATGGGCATTCCTCAACTCATTTATTTTGCATATATACACACCCAAGAACAACAGATGGTAAAAATTGGTACACTTAGGTCTGAAAAGGCCCCCTCAATAAGTATAGATAAACATTCTAAGTGATAAGAAAGCTTGTGCCATAATTTCATTGGTAGTGGCTTTTCTTTTGTAATGATACACAAACTACAGTTTTAACTTACAGTTGATGGTGTCTTAGAATCAATGAAATGTGGAATTACTGTGGTGAGGATTTTTATTGAGTACCTGCCAAATGTGGTAGTTTAGTAGAATGAACTCTAGGTGGTCTAACTCCTGTAATTCTGATTCCTGTTCATTCCTCTGTTAAAGATAATACTGTTCCTCATTCTAACCAATGATGTCAAGATAGTTTTCACTCTAGTCTACAGTCCCCAGCACTGCTTCTGACCATCTCCCTAGTATGGACAGCCTGTGCATGGTCCTTGGGGTGCGAAGGAACCAAGGGCTGCAGGACAAGTTCTAGGCTGTAGAGGAGAGAGGACCAGCTGGCCCACGGATCCAGAGGCCTGCCTGGGCCAGAAGCTGGAAGAAGGGGCAGGGAAAGCCTTACTTCTGGGCACAGGTTGCCACCAACCCCACAGAGTTTTAAAAGACCCTAGCCATTACCACAAAAGATCACTGCCATTTGCTACCTCAAGATGGAGTCCTGTAGTTAGGGAACAGAGACTTCACTGAACCACAAAAGAAGGGACTTAAATACAAGATTCTGTGGGAGAGGTAACACTCAACCTGACACTCCAAATCAATGACTGACCTTAGAATCTCTGTGAAAGCAGTTTTTGGTGGGAGGGAAGGAGTGAGGACAGGGATCCGGGGATCCTTAAAGGAGAAGAACAAATGCCCAGAAGTTGAGAGATGGCGACATCTAGAATGTGCTTGACTGGCAACACCATTTTGCCCCAGGGTTGGGTCTTACTCTCACATGTTCAACAATGGAAGTTTCCTTCTTTCTCCCTCTCCTGAGCAGCCGCTCTGGTGTGGGGCCCTTGGAATCAGGACAACTGATTTCTTCTGTGAACTAGCTGTGTGCTCCTGGGCCAGGCACTTCCCTCTCTGGACCTCAGTTCCTCATCTGCCAGAAGAGGGGATTGGACAATTTGATCCTTACGGTCCTTTAGGTCTCAGCCATTCTAAGGTTCTCTACTTCTCAGAAGCTTCTACAGAACATTGAGTAGGGCTGGGCTAAAGGAAGTCAGCTGAGTAGGAGTAGGAGATCCAGAGCCTCCACAGAGAGAGGGATGGTGCAGTCGCCCCTGTGGCCTGGGGTGGACCCCTGCCTGCCCTCCCATTATCCCTGCTCACCAGCAGCCAGCTGCATCCATGCACAGATCTTGTAGACCGTGGCTGTGTTGCAGACGAAGAACAGGCTGAAGCAGATGATGGAGCCAATGATGAGGAACATGGCCAAGGCCACAAAGAACATGGCAGTCTTGAAAGCTCTAGAGGGGATGGAGGAGAAGTCCAGCGGGCCACCCTTGCAGATGAGCTCAGAGGACAGCACGTTGCCCACACAGTAGGAGAAAAGGCCGAAGTATCCTGCCTGTGGTGTGTTGACGCTATCACCGATCCAGTAGGGCTGGATGAAGAGGGCCATGACCAGCACGGAAAAGCAGATGGTGAGTGTGCCCCACATCACACCCACGGCCCTCGCGTTCCGCACATAGTTAGTATGGTAGATCCTGGCTGCTTCCTGGGCAGGCAGCAGCTTTACCATGGTGAGGGCGCCGTCCCTGGACTGGGGCCTGTGGGCTGGAAGTCGGTGGCTTTGCAGATCGAGGCCCAGAAGGTCACTACTCAGCCGTGTTTGGGGAGGCTGAGGTCAGGACACGAGGTGAGGGCCCCGCCAAGGCACAGGAAAGAGGATGGGACAAGGAGGATGACCTTGGCTTCTTCGGGGAAAGCGTAGCCCAGGGCCCGTGTCCGCGGTGGCCTTCTGCCCGAGTCCTGCCTCCTCTCAGGCCCGTCAGGGTCCTGGGCCCGCTGGCGCCGCCCTGCCCCTCCGCCCTCCCCAGCTCCGAGCTCGAGCCCCGCCTCTCGGTCTCCTCGGAGAGCGCGGCTTCAGCACCGCGGCCAGCGCCTCGCGGCCGCGGTCCGAGCTTGGGGAGCTGCTCACCGGAGCGGGCACCCGGCTCACGCCCCCACCCGCCCCACATCCTCGCCCTCCACAGCGCGGTCAACAAGAACTGGGAGGGTGGGGCTGCGGCTGTCACATTCCTCCCGCTCAGAGCCTGCCGCACGACTAAACCCGCTTCCGGAGCACAGTCCCCACCCCTTCCGAGCTCCCTGGCCGCCCTTCCAGGACTTCCATCCCCCAGAGGCCAGCAAAGCCTTTTCTGGTTGTCTTCTCTTCATTGGTTTCTCTATCATTCAATCAGCAATTACTGAGAGCCTGTATGTGCTAAACCCTATGTTGAGGCTATCTTCTCTAAGCAAGAACTACAGAAATAAAAAGGACAGGGTCCCTGCCCTGGAAGACAGTGAGATATTTAGAAATATGTTTATGTGTATGTACCTTTGTAATGCAGATAACAGAACCGACTACAAAGGGCAGCAAAGAACGTTCCTATGAGCCTTCTCAGACCCTAACGTGTTTTTTGTTCAATACAATGTCTTTCTCCTCTGCTGATACGTTTTTTCATATTTCTCTTACCCCTCTTTTTCCAAATATATGTTTCTTCTTTTATAGCAGATACATGTTTAATGTAGAAAAATAATAAAAGTTACATAAAAAAACAAAAATCACTCCTAACCCCAACATTGGGAGCTAAGGAGAGACAAGATCATTTTAAAAACATGGACTTTGGCTTTAGAAAGATCTGGATTTGAGTCATTTATTTAGCTAAGTGACCATCTGTGGACTTACATTCCTGAGCCTTAGTTACAAAAAATGGAGATGATAACAGTATCACATAAGGGCTAAGTAACATAACATATGCAAAATGTTTAGCATAGGCCTCACATTTAAATGTACTCAAAGTTTATTCTTATAATTACTATAATTACCTCTGTTAATATTTTGGTGCATTTCCCTCCTGCACATACTGCTTTACAGTTGGATAATAATGTGTCCACAATTTAGTACCCAATTTTTTTTGACTTAGCATTATACCATTAATGTTTTCTTATATCACCATTATTGCAAAAGCATGCTTTTAATGCTTGTATAATAATGCAAAGCATGTACATCCCATAATTGTTTAATCATTTCAACTGGAGAATGGATAAACGCTAAATGGCGTTCCATGCACACAGTGGACTACTACTACTCAGCAATACAGAGTAACAAACTACTGAAACCTGCGACCGTGGGCATGAACCTCAAAGGCTTTATGCTAAGTAAAAGAAGCCAGACCAAAAAAGTAAAAAACAGCATACTGGGTGATTTCATTATGGAAAAGACAAAAGTATAGGGAAATACAAATCTGTGGTTGCCAGGATCTGGGGGTGGGTTGATTATAAAGGGGCAGTATGAGGGACTTTTTTAGGGTGCCAGAGGGGTTCTAGATCTCAGTTGTTGTGAGGTTACGTGATGGATGCATTTGTCAAACTCATAGAACTGTACACTGCAAAAGGTAATTTTACTGTGTCAATTATACTTTTATTCTGTACAAGAGAGATTACTAATGTTGACAGGGTGCCAAATCCTGACTATCCAGGAGACAGAGTGTGTGGATACACAAGGGAGCAGGAGCATGTGCAGGAGTCAGGAAATGCCTGGCATTTCTGACCTAATCCTGGTCAGGAAAATGGGCTGCTGAGAAGAACCCTGAAGGCTGAGTATTGAAGAAACTGGCAACCTGAAAATCACTATAGGTCTCACATCCTCCCCTCACCTAAACACAAAGGAGTCTGGATAGTCAGAGAAAAAAGTTACAATTACAGCAAACCCCAATTACAATGTGAGCCTACTTCTTGGGGAAGAAAGGTTATCTGTGGGCTAGACAGCCATGAGTTGAATGGAGTTCATGTTTGCCCAGAATCCTTACACTTTCTTTGGTAACAAAAACCCTCTCTATTTGAAGAACTGCCCTACACTGCTCCATGTGGCCCAGGTTGGGCTGTCCCCCTCGGGGCTCTGCCCAGCACAGATCATGGGGAGGAGGTTGGAGGACAGAGCTAAGTCTATCTGAGTGTCTCGGATGGGGAGTTGGAATCTTGAATGGATTCCTGTCTGCTCTCTGCTTTGACTCCAGGGTTGTCAAATTGAGGTTTGTGGCTTAGGCAAAGGAGATGTGTTACCGGAATACAGGGGATTTCAGGGCCCACAGAGGCAGGAATGCAGCCAGCATTGGAAGCCAGCATGGGAAGAGTGTGTGTATGTGTGAGACCAGGACATGGAAATCCATCAGGGAATGAGGGTCTGGCTGCCACTGCGTCTTCCTAAATGGTGGACCCATTCTTCCTCCTTCTGCAAGCCAGCTTTCTCCATTTCTTCATCAGCACATCAGAAAACTGTCTTCTTGGACTTCCCTAGTTTCATATATTAGATCAGTTTCAAGGTGAGCTGTTGGGCACAAGCCTACATACCAGGAGAGGGGCTTGGGTCAGGTGTCCATCCTTTGTCCAGTCCAATGAGGTGGGGAGCAAAGATGGGCTCATTTACTAGCATGGCTTGTGTTCAGGGGTAAATCTTGGAGAATGTGGTTGGGAGACACTCAAGAGGAGTGTGCCACATTTCTAGGTCTACACTATTGTGCTCCAACCCCACTCACCAGGAGGCCTGACACCATCCCAGTCCCTGCCATCCAAGTGGTAGGACTTGACCAGGAAGAATTTTGCCTTTTTATTAAATTGAGATAGAGTATATACATTACATACAGTGAAATCCTGAAATCATAAGTGCAGTGCTCGGTGGATTTTTACATGTGTGTGTTGCCAACATCCTAGAACAAGATTTGGAACAATTCCAACACTCCAGAAGGCTCCCTCCTGCCCCCTCCCGGTCAATAGCTTTCCCAGGGTTACACTCTACAGATCTTTATCACCCAGGTTAGTTTTGTCTCTTGAACTTCATATGAATGGAATCCTACAGCCTGTGCTCTTTGTCTGTGGCTGTTCTTACTCCACATTACGCCTGTGAGATTAACCCATGTGACTGCCTGTGAGAACCAGAACTCAGTCTTTTTGAGGGGAAAAACCCAAAGCAAAACATGCTTCAGACTGGGGAAAGGATGGTTGAACCTCATGAGGTTTTGATACAAAAAGTACATAATTAATTCTTGCTTACATTTGGAAGCCAAAATATTGTCAAACTTCTCTTTGCTGCACTCTTTATTTGTACGGAAAAACGCCACTCTCCTCTGGGAAGTTGGCTGTGAGCAGCTGGAGACAGGACTGATGCATTTTTCACAGCTCCATTAACAGATAGAAATAGCTCCTCGGGTTTCTGGCTTCTTCCCCAGCCTCCAGGTCTTGATTTGGGGGAAGGGACCTAGAATTACCCTCCCTGTGGCTCAGCTCCAGGAGGACCGCAGCAGGGGAGGGAGCGTGTGGAAGGGAGGGGCCAGAATGAGCACAGGGGGAAAAGTGGATTTAAATGCCAAGTTCCACAGAAATAAGAGAAGCTAGTATTCTTTTAATCAGTGGTATTTCTGTGTCTGGAATTGAGTGGGTTTCTCTCTTTTTAAGGGTCTCCTCGCTGGTTCTGCCAGCTGGTCCCTGTATTCCACCATTCAGCGGCAGAGGGAGAAGGGAAGGGGTTGTTATTAAACAGGATGAGCACCCACTACACGCCCGGCGGTTCCGTATACATTGTCTTACTCAATCCTGACTTTATGAAGGAGCCATAATCCTCATTGAGCAGATGAGGAAAAAGAGGCTCAGGGATCTGACAAATTCAAATTACTTGTCCAGGGTCATGTAGCTAGTTAGTGCTGAGTTTTGAAGCCAAGTCTGTCTGGATCAAAACTACACTTGAGGCAACCCACCACCCTGAGGTCTCCGCAGGAGAGCCATCTTCCACCTCCTGCTTGGGTAGCTCCTGGCTGCAGGAAGGGTCGCTGGCTGCAGTGTCCAGTCCTACAGAGAAAGCTGCTCTGGTCCCACACCTGAGCACACTCAGACAGCTGCGTCCTTCCCAGCCTCCAGCCCCCGGGCCCTCTGGGGCTCACGAGACCTCCCGTTCTCTGCCAGGACTATTGACGGCACACACTCACAGGGCCTTGGGTTGGGGACAGCCGTTAACTGAAGAGGTGGGCCTTTCATGCTGGAACTGCAGATACTGAGCGAAGCAGAAGGGGAATGGAGAAGGACCTCTGGAGGGGCCCCGAGATCACTCCTGGAGACAGCCCTGGGTGTGTGTGGGGGGTACACCCAAGGCGAGACCCACATCCACTGGCCAGGGGTCACAGAGCTGCTCTGCCCCAGAGACCCCGGCCAGATAACTGGATTGGGGGTGGGGCTGAAAGCAGGGCCCAGACTGCAGTGAGGCAAGAGAGGTGCCCATCAAAATCTAAGGAGGTGCTCACACCCTAGACCCCTCTTTTGCCTCCCCCGAGTCCCCGCCCCGCCGAGACTGCAGAGGCAGTAGAGGGGGACACAGCAAGAGCAATGCAGCTGTAACCCCTACTGCTCATGTGCCGAGCCGTGTGCTAAGCACAAGCACGTTCTCTCTCTCTCTCTCTCTCTCTCTATATATATATATATATATATATATATATAACATATGTTAATTTACTTAACCCTCACAACTCTTGAAGTTATCTTCAGTTAACAAATAAGGAGACTGAGACTCAGAACAGATAATTTGCCCAACTACTAACTCGTACAGGTAAGTGTCCTGGAGGCCACACTCTTAACCATGACATCATGTCACCACCACCATCCCCCCAGCACAGAAAAGGTACCAGGTGCCGAGGTGCCACACACTTTATCAGAACACACGCCTCCCCAGCAGATTGGCCGCAGCTGGGCCTCTGCTCGTGGCAGGCCCTTCGGGATCACGACGTGGGTCACATGTGGCCAAGGCCCCTTTTATAGCCCCACCAGTCCTGCTGGCCCTGCTGTTTGCCACCTGACCTGCTGGCTGCTGCCGACCAGCTGTGCCCATTCATCATGGAGAAGGTCCTCGTCCTTCTGCTTGTTGCCCTCACAGTGGCCTATGCAGTTCCCGACCCCCGGGGACTCATTATCCTGCTGGTAAGGGGGTCTTCAGGGGAGGAGTCATCTAAACCCCACAGTGGGGATTTTTTAAGCTTGGATTTACACCTCTGATGTCCCTGCCCAGGGCTGCCTGGGGTCTGGGAGGTGAGGCATCTCTCTCCTTATTGGCTTGCAGTCCTGTGCCTCTTCCCCAGGGTCCCGGAAAAGGGCTGATGAGCCCGTGGTTTAACCTGGTTTGGGGAGCTTTCTGAAAATCACAGCCCTAATCTCCCACCCTGGAAACCTCAGCTCAAGTCCAGTCATTTAAAAAGCTCCCCAGTTGTTCTGCCTGTGACTAGAATGGCACGTGGGCTGGAGTTCCAAATGCCTCGGGAATAGTTGCTCATTTAGTCCTCACAAACCACACGAGATAGGTACTGTTACAACTCACCCCATTTTCAGACAAGAGTGCAGAGAAAGCAACCTGCCTAAGGTCACACAGCTGGTGAGTGCAGAGTGGGGATCAGAGGCCAGGCCAGCAGCTCCAGAGCCAGGCTTTACCGCTGGCCCACACTTCCTCTCCAGCGAGGGCACCGGGAACACCCTTTGCGGCCACCCACCCAGTCCAAAGGTTCCTCACTCAGGACCACTCCGGGTTGGAGGGGCCAAGATTCACTTAAGATTATATATAAAAGTCAGTTGGGGGAGATGGTCCTCAACATTCCCAGGCTCCTCAAGGGAGTGGGACCCAGGACAATTTGGACACCCTGTTTGGGGGCCACATGTGCAAATTCCATGGGAACACTGAGGCATAGGGTGGGGCAGCGACTTGCCCAGGGCCACCCAGGGAGTTGGCAATGCAGCTGGTACTAGAGCCCAGGCATCCTGTCCCCCAGCCCAGGGCTGCTTCTCTGGCACCAGGCGCCCACTTCTCACTTGTGTGGGGGCTGGGGCAGGCGCTGGGCAGGCAGGCCGCCAGACCCAGGGGTCCTTTCTTTTACACACACCCCCACCAGGAGGTCCCTGTCAGCGGTAGGGGGGTGGGGGGCTGGGTGGAGAGGGGGCCGAGGGTAAGGGGCTTCGAGATGACTGGCTACCCGGCAGGATGAGGGCGAGCTCTGCCTGAACAGCATCCAGTGCAAGAGCAGTTGCTGCCACCGAGAAAGCGGGCTGAGCCTGGCCCGCTGCGCGCCCGAGGCCAGCGAGAACAGCGAGTGCTCCGCCAAGGTGCGTGCGGAGGGGCTGGGCAGGGAGGGTGGATGGAGGGGGATGGGCAGCTCAGAGGAGGAGGGCCCTCGAGGTTTGGGGAGGGATCAGGGAGGAGGGTCACCCTGGACATCAAATGTTGAGGGGATGAAGAGAGCGAGGGCCGCAGGCTTCAAAGCACTTCCCCATCCCAGCCTCTCTCTTGGCCTTCACAACTGACCGGATGGTGAGATGCATGGGGGCAGGGATGTGTTTTCCCCATTTCATGGCTGTGTGAATAGAGGATCCCAGAGAGATCAAGTTTGTAAGAGCAGATGAGCCAGAGTGGGAACCAGAACCCGGGTCCTCCAGGCCACAGTGCTCCCGGGGAAGCAGTCAGGCGAAGCAGCGTCTGAAAGGATTGGCCTGCTGGTTGTTGGGTTGGGCAGGGCACAACGTAGCCATCCACAGCCCGTGTCGTCACTGGCCCTGTGTCTCCGCAGACGCTCTATGGGGTTTATTACAAGTGTCCGTGTGAGCGGGGCTTGACCTGCGAAGTGGACAAGACCATCGTGGGCTCCATCACCAACACCAACTTTGGCATCTGCCTTGATGCTGGACGTTCCTTGACTGAAACCTCCCACTAGCCCCGCCCCAGCCGCGGCATGACGAAGGATGCTCCTCTCCACCCTCTCCCCTTGACCAGCACCTCCATTTTCTGATGGGGTTCTTGGCAATTAAAACCCTTCCTGCAAACCTCCTCCAGGTTCCTGGATGTTCTTGCTGAGCCAGTGTTTTCCTTGATGTTACATCAAGCCTTTGCCCCAACAGCGCAGATGTTAAACAGGTCAGAGGAAAGAGGGATGGATCTGGAGCCAGGCAGGACAGGGCTGGACACACTGGAGGCAAGGTTGTGGAGCCAGGCTGGAACCTCTCCATTCCTGGGAAGCAGTCACACCTCCCTGGGCCCTCCCTGCCCCTCGAGTTCTCAGGCATGCACACACACACACCCAGATCCAGTGGGGAATTATAATGGCCCATATTCTTTGCCCTGAATCAAAACTTCCAGTCCTGGGCTTACTACAAAAATGTTTTATGTCCTGGAGCCATCAAACCTGGGTTGCCTTAGACAGTACGAGGTCTCTGTCACTGAGCTGTGAAGTGAAGGTTCACTGACCCCTCAGTGGATTCAGGAGTTGGATTCATGCTAAGAATGGGCAGCGTGAACTAAATGAAATTGAGATGTTGTCCTATTCCCAGGATTCCATATTTCCATGAACAATGAATCCTTAGAGTAAACATTAGATTTATGAGTTAGGACTGGTTTTAGCTGTAAGTAAAAAGAACTTAAGTAATTGTGGCTTAAACAAATAGGGACATAAGTTTCTCATTAATGAAGAAGTCTAGGGAAAGGAAGTTTTTTGTGGGGATGGCAGCATCTGCAGTTCTGATCTTCCCCTCTTGGTTGGCAGATGCCTTTACTACTACGGATGCACTCCCAACATCAAATCTATGCTGAGTGGAAGCATAGAGTAGAAGGTAGGTGGGGTAGGGGGTGGGGTCCGAGTGTTGCTCATAGCATACCTTCTTATCTTGCCCTAAAGCCTCCAGGCTGACTTTCCCATATCTCAGTGTCTACAGCTGGGTCACCTGAACACCTCTAGCTGCAAAGAAGGCTGGGAAAGCAAGTACTGGACAAAGGGAATGGGATTGCCATTACTAGCTTGGACCAATTATCTCTCTCCTGGGGCTGGCACATTATTGCCCAATCAGTATTGGGGTTCGGTTAGCAAGGAAGAGGGGGAAGAGGGGCAATTGCTGTTGGGGAACCAGGTGACACACCTGAGTTAGTGTTCAGAGGGGCTTTTAATACCCTAACTCAGTTGGGGTCTCAGGCCCTGAAGCAGGGGTGTTTCAGGTTCAGCCCCAGAGTGGGGAGGCATCTGCAGTCACTCACTTCTTCACATATCTGCTGAATGACCACTGAGTTACAGACTTGGAGGGTAGGGGAGATATGAGGAAAATGTCCCTGAGTTCCAAGAGTGAGTAGGAAATTGGGCTCTGTAGAAGCAAGTGACCAGGACCCCTGTTCCCCTATACTAAATCCCTTCTACTTGAAATGCCTGGAGCTGTTCTTGATTTTCCACACTGAACCAAATACAACACTGCCTAGAAGGGGAGCATTTTGTTTTTGTTCCTATTGTACAAAAGCACCTTCCTCTCACCAAGCCTTGAGCCCAGATGAGTCACCATTTTCTAATTTACGTAAAGATGTCCTATAGGTTTGTAGCCTTGCCATTGACACTTAACACCTTAATGTCCCAATCTCAGAGTTCCCCACCTTGCTGTAACTTTTTTTCTATATCTGCTAGATATTCAGCTATAGAAGGAGGGATGTGGGAAGGCTTAAGACCATATAAACTTCCTGATGCTGGACCCAGTAGACCTATGCTGTCTAATATGGTACCTATTAGCCAGCCACATGCTGAGCACTTGGACATGTGGCTCATCTGAACTGAGATAAGTGTGAACTACAAATTGGATTTTGAAGACATATTACAAAAAAAAAGTAAAATATCTAAAAAAAATTTAACATGTTGAAATAACATATTTGAATGGACTATAGATAAAATACATTATCAAAATTTGTTCCACTTTTATGGAACCACAAAAGACCCTGAATACCCAAAGCAATCCTGAGAAGGAAGAATAAAGCAGGGGGGATCTCACTACCCAACTTCAAGCTCTACTACAAAGCCACAATAATCAAGACAATTTGGTGCTGGCACAAGAACAGAGCCACAGACCAGTGGAACAGAATAGAAAGTCCAGATATTAACCCAAACATATATGGTCAATTAATTCATGATAAAGGAGCCATGGACATACAATGGGGAAATGGCAGCCTCTTCAACAGATGGTGCTGGCAAAACTGGACAGCTTCATGTAAAAGAATAAAACTGGATCATTGTCTAACCCCATACACAAAAGTAAATTCAAAATGGATCAAAGACCTGAATGTAAGCCATGAAACCATAAAACCCTTAGAAAAAAGCTTAGGCAAAAATCTCTTGGACATAAACATGAGTGACTTCTTCATGAACATATCTCCCCGGGCAAGGGAAACAAAAGCAAAAAATGAACAAGAGGGACTACATCAAACTGAAAAGCTCTGTACAGCAAAGGACACTATCAATACAACAAAAAGGTACCCTACAGTATGGGAGAATATATTCGTAAATGACAGATCTGATAAAGGGTTGACATCCAAAATATATAAAGAGTTCACATACCTCAACAAAAAAAAGCAAATAATCCAATTAAAAAATGGGCAGAGGAGCTGAATAGACAGTTCTCCAAAGAAGAAATTCAGATGGCCAACAGACACATGAAAAGATGCTCCACATCGCTAGTCATCAGAGAAATGCAAATTAAAACCACAATGAGATATCACCTCACACCAGTAAGTATCGCTTTCATCCAAAAGACAAACAACAACATATGTTGGCGAGGTTGTGGAGAAAGGGGAACCCTCCTACACTGCTGGTGGGAATGTAAATTAGTTCAACCATTGTGGAAAGCAGTATAGAGGTTCCTCAAAAAACTCAAAATAGAAATACCATTTGACCCAGGAATTCCACTCCTAGGAATTTACCCTAAGAATGCAGCACTCCAGTTTGAAAAAGACAGATGCACCCCTATGTTTATCACAGCATTATTCACAATAGCCAAGAAATGGAAGCAACCTAAGTGTCCATCAGTAGATGAATGGATAAAGAAGAGGTGGTACATATACGCAATGGAATATTATTCAGCCATAAGAAGTAAACAAATCCTACCATTTGCAACAACATGGATGGAGCTAGAGGGTATTATGCTCAGTGAAATAAGCCAGGTGAAGAAAGACAAGTGTCAAATGATTTCACTCATCTGTAGAGTATAAGAACTAAGAAAAAAGTGAAGGAGCAAAACAGCAGCAGACTCACAGAACCCAAGAATGGACTAACAGCTACCAAAGGGAAAGGGACTAGGGAGGAGGGGTAGGAAGGGAGGGATAAGGGGGTGAAAAATGAAAGGGAGCATTATGATTAGCATGTATAATGTAGGGAGGGCACAGGAAGGGGCTGTACAACACAGAGAAGACAAATAGTAATTCTGCAACATCTTACTATGCTGATGGACAGTGACTGTAATGGGGCATGTGGGTGGGGGGACTTGGTGAAAGGGGGGACTCTAGTAAACATAATGTTCCTCATGTAATTGTAGATTAATAATGCCAAAAAAGAAATTGGTTCCACTTCTCTTTTTTCCTTTTTTAATTGGTATTAGAAAATTAAAAGTTACACAGGTAGCTTACATTTCATTCCTTCTCTAGATGTTTGATTTCTGCTGCTTTTCAGAAATCTGCAAATTTGTCTAGATTCTGGCAGCCATGGCTTCTTCTAATGACCACTTTTCCCACAGGAGCAGTTGAATATCCATGACTTATGAAGGATCAAAAAATGCCACTGTAGCATAAAAATTATTTTGAGCAGAAGGCATTCAGGCTTTTTTTTCTGACCTCCCTTATCTGCCTAAAAGCAGAGCCTCCCAAAAGAACTCAGTTGTCATAATTCCCCTCCCTGGGAGTTTCTTGCAACCAGGAAAGATGGCCTCCTATTGAGGTAGGGCAGGGACACAGGACAAGCATCATGATTAACTTTTCCTGCCTATGATGAAGAATGCTGAGATATAAACAGTATAGTAAGAACAGGAGGGACCCCATCTTAAGGCTAAGATCCCATTTTAAAAACCAGGGAGTTAGGATGTAAGATTCTTAACATACTCTTTACTAACCAGCCAACAGCCTACCTTAAGGCAGGGCAGGCAGTCTTAACTGATCTGTCCCCACTGCTTGAGGGTAACCAATATCTTGGAGAAGAACAGGATCAATAAACCTCTTGTGTTAAGCTTATTTAGCAGAATTAGCTGGAGAACTGATCATACAGGAGAGGAGAGGAGAAGAGGTGTCTCTCCCCAGAGATAAGCATCTCAGACCACAAGTCAAGCCTACACCCAACAACCCCACACCCCTGCCCTTTGCCCCATTTTGAAAGCCTTAAAAAGAGAATCCACAGCCTTTCAGCACACCTCTTCTCTGAGGAGGCCCACACTTTCCTTTCTTTAAGTGCATACTTTCAGATAAAGCTTTTTTACTGCTCAAATCATTGTGTTTTATCTCTTTGCTACTGCATTTTATTTCCAAGTGTTCATTCTGTCTCTGCTTTACTCCTGATAAGTAGGAAGGGGCTGCTGAGAGCTCTGATTTGGACCTGAGTTCCTGTTGCCTGGGTGAGCCGGACGGAATTGCAGCTGTGTGAGCTGCTCTTGGTAGCCTGCCTGACAATCTCCTTTCTTTGGAAGTTCTCAGAACATGATCTCGCTCCATCCTGTGCTCCACAGCTCCCCCAAACCCTGAGGTGGTAGAGGCTGGTTCCCGCACCGTGCAGATCCACGCAGACCTGGTTTTAAGAGTTGGCAAGGTACTCTGCCCTAGGCTGAGAACTTTCCCTCTGCACTTACCTGTTCTCTGCTGCCTGCAAGGCAACTGCCAGTCCCTGCTGCTCTTGCTTTAATGAATTCCTTCTTTACCTACACTAGTCTGACCTGCTCGAGAATTCTTTCTTGTCCCAAGTCAAAAACCCTCCCCTGTCCAGGCTGAGGTTTCACCTGGTGTGCAGGGAGACACCTCCCCAGATGCAGCTGCCCGGCAACACTATCATGGGAGAGGAGTCTGTGCCACATCTAAATAGACATTGTCACAAAACTAGCATTTCTCCCATCTACGGTCCTAAGGACCCTTTTATCTTTCTTAAAAGTCATTTGTTTTCCCCTAGTGCCTTTTCTCCCCTTCCCATTCCTCTATGAAAATGTTATGTAAACTCCAAATTCTACCTGCCTCATTGAGTCACATTTTCTGGGAACTCCAACATACATGTGTGAATAAAAAAATCTGTCTTTTATGCACCCCTATGTTTATTGCAGCACTACTTACAATAGCCAAGATATGGACGCAACCTAAGTGTCCATCAGTAGATGAATAGATAAAGAAGAGGTGGTACATATACACAATGGAATACTATTCAGCCATAGGAAACAAATCCTACCATTTGCCACAACATGGATGGAGCTGGAGAGTATTATGCTCAGTGAAATAAGTCAGGCGGAGAAACACAAATACCAAATGATTTCCCTCATTTGTGAAGTACAACAATGAAGCAAAACTGAAGGAACAAAATAGCAGCAGACTTACAGACTCCAAGAAGGGACTAGTGGTTACCAAAGGGGAGGGGTGAGGGAGGGTAGGTGGGGAGGGAGGGAGAAGGGGATTGTGGGGTATCATGATTGGTGCACATGGTGTGTGGGGGGTCACGGGGAAGACAGTGTAGCTCAGAGAAGACAAATAGGGACTCTGTGGCACCTTACTACACTGATGGACAGTGACTGCAGTGGGGTATTGGGGGGACTCCATAATAAGGGTGAATGTAGTAACCACATTGTTTTTCTTATGAAACCTTCATAAGAGTGTATATCAATAATACCTTAATAAAAAAGAAATCTGTCTTTTCTCTTGCTAATCTGTCTTTTGTCAGTTTAATTTGCAACCTCTCCTTCTGTTGGGGTAGTGTTGTGTATTTTCCTCTGTCCTTCTCTCCCGCCACAACAAAGAATTGAAGGGCAGAGACACAGTAGTGAAGCAGAGTAAAAGTTTTATTTAAAGTTACTTAAAGAGAGAAAAAGAGCAGGCAACCTCAGGGAGGAGAGGCTCCCTGAAAGTTTGGAGAGAGAAAGTTTAAGATTAAAAGGTTACACACTTAGAAAGTGTACGCGACCTTAGAGAGAGGAGCGCCCCGAAAGGTTGGGGTTCACCCTTTTAAGGATTCTTCAGGAATGTGAGTACTGAGGGCTAGGGGTGCAGACTTGTTAAGCGGTCTTTGAATATTTAGAATTAACTTAACACAATAAATAAATAAAGATTGGACAGTGAAAAAATAAAAATAAATACTGGCAATTCTTTATACACATTTGTACACTTTCACATTACTGAAATTAAAGATCAGGGGAACTGAGAGAGTTCAGGTGTAAACTGAGCTCTCAGTGGGTGGATATAGAGTAGGCTGAGCCTGAAATGGGTTGGAGCAGGGATGGGAGTTCAAGTCTCCCCGGGGGGACTTTCATTTATGCCCCAACAGGGAAAAAACCCCAAGGCCAAGTTTCCCTTCCTGCCAATTGACCCACCCCACCTCCAGCAACCTGTCCCGTGCCCAGCCCAGCCCCCAGCTCCAGAGGTAGCAAACACTGAAAGCTCTTTATTTCAAAGATGTATCATCCCTCCCTGTGGGAGCCAGAGGCAGAAACACATCACTCCGGGTAGGCAGGGCAGCGGGGGGAGGTGGAGGCAAGGAAGAGAGCATTAGAAAGTTTTTTTAACTGGCTTCTTTCTTTCAATTTTCTTACAACGGCCATAGATGATTTTAAACGATTTCTCATTCTTCGGAAATACACAAGTCAGGTCCGACGAGCAGGGTCACTCATTGTACAGGCCGAGGAACGTCTGGAAAAGGCTGCTCTGCCCTCAGCTCTGGGAGGCAGCCCCACTCCCAGCCTGCTGGGCCCACAAGCTTGCCTACAGCAGGAGCTTGGCCTTAAAGGCCCTTCACACCCAGCTGTTCGGTCTGTGCCTCTGGGTGCCTCCTCCAGGCTGACCCCTAGCGTTGCTCAGTGCCCTCTAGGTCCATCCCTGGATTCACCTTTCCTGTCATTAACACCTCTGCCTGAGTCGAGAAATACTGGCAGGAGGCCTCCATCTCTCCTCCTTAAATCCTTTCAGGGTAAATCAACTCCAGTTTCTCGCACACCCAGCTCGGAGGCTGTCCCAGCCCACTCCGGCCAGGAACACCTGCGGCCACCGCACAGGCCCTGGGGCTGGTGGGTGGGGCGGTCTGCGGCCGAGTGGAACCACGGTTGGGACGACTTTTCAGGGCTTGGCAAGGTGACCCCTAGATAACGAAAACCCCATTAGAAAGAAAGGCATCGCCACGCGCCACACGCCCCGCCCCGCAGCCCGCACCCAGGATTCCAAGCCCCTGGCGTGGGGTTCCACCTCGGCTCTGCCACAGGCTCCCCCCGGCGGCTTGGAGGTGCTGTCGCGGCGGCGAATTCCCGGCTCCTGGTCGTCTCCGCCCTCCTACTCTCCCCTCTGTCCCCTTGGTTCTGGGTCCCTCCACTTCAGCGCCCCCGGGCGCCGACACCCGCCTGAGTGTGACACGCGCTGCCCGCAGACCCGTCTTGGGCGCAGTGCAGTCGCAGTTCTGGGGCCGGCGGCAGCCTCGGCTCCTGCACTTCCCGAGCTGGACGCGCAGGGCTCCCACTTCCTCGGGGAGACAGCCCTGCTCGTCGCCCAGGTCGCTCCCGGCTGGGCGGCCTCTAGGTGGGGACCCGGGGACGTGCGTGCAGGGGGCGCCACAGGGCGCCCGCGGGACCTGACTCCCTAGAGGGGCCTAAGCAGTTGTTAAAGGTTTGCCCTTAGTGCCCCCAAAACAAGTGCCTTCTCTCGCCCACGTCAGGGCGATCCAGACCTTCTTGTCTTTGCTCAGGCAGTCCCTCCCGCTGCCTCACGGCCTCTCCCGCAGAGTCCTGCTTCCCCTCTCAGCGGGGCTGGAGCCTCGCCTGCACGCCCCCGCTCCCACACTCACGCACATCAGTGACCCCAGGGCTGGCTCTCACGGTACGTAATCACTGCCGCCCATCATGTCTCTCGGGTAATTTTAATAACCATTCAACACGCAAATACTGAGCACCCACTGTGTGCAGGCGCTGGGGATACAGCTGGGAACAGAACACGCAGAAACGCCTGCCCTCCTGGAGCTGACACCAGTCCAACAGAACTTTGCAGCCATGAAAATGTGTTTCTTCCGCATTGTCCAATTTAGTGACTAACACGTGTCCCCTGAGCCCTTGAAATGGGACAAATGTGACCAAAAAGCTGAATTTTAAATTTTGTTAATTTTAATGAATTCTAATTTCAGTAATTGCATGTGACCAGTGAGTATACAGTTAGACAAGAACAATTCTAGAGAACACAGATAATTACACATAAGTGAAATAGGGTGTCATAGTCAAAATGCTGAGCAAAAGAAGCCAGAATTTTTTTAAAAAACAATGTACTGTGATTCCATTATATCAAGTTCAAAAACAGGCAAAATAATCTCTAACAATAGAGGTGAGGAGAGTGTTACCCTTGGGACTGGGGACGGGCAGCAGACACAGCCTTCTGGGAGCAGAAATGCTCTGTTTATTGAGCTGCATGATAGCTATGCGGGTGTTTGCATAGGTTTAAAAATGATTTTAATATATGTATTATCATATCTGTTACATATGATTAAATGCTATAAAGAACATAAAGCAGGAAAAGAGGACTAGATTGGAAATAGCCTCTTCCTGGTCTCCCAGATTCCACTCTTGCCAGCAATCCACCCCAGCTCTCCCCGACTCCACTCTCTTCAAGCTTCCTCTCCTTTCCCCTTCCCATCAGGTTTTCCCATCTTTTTAAAAAGGTAAATCCCATGTCATTCCCCTGCTTCAAGGCCCCCAAGAACTTCCCAGAACATTAAACCATAGAAACTCTTTAGGGGACCTACAGGGCGTACTCATTCCAGGGCTGCTAGCCAGTCACCGCATCTCTCACTGCCCCACCTCCGCAACCACCACCACGCTCACACACACCCTGCAGCTATCACTAGGGCTCTGAATGCACAGATTCCCTTGGCCCCAGGCCATTTGCACTTGTTGGTCCCTCTGTCCAGAACACTCTGCCCTGTGTGCTCTCTGCCTTGTTGCCTCCCTCTCTTGCCTCAGACAGAGGCCTTCTTGCGTACACCCAGCTAGAGCAGCCCCCATCACCTGGTTTTACTACATTCACACAACTCTGTCTCCTCCTGCTAGAGCCTCAGCTCCGGGAGGATAGGGACCTTTTGCTATTTTGTTACTGCTGTTTCTTAGCCTCCAGGAGCACCACATGGTAGGTGCTGAATACGTAACTGCTGAATAAATGAGGATATTATTATCTTCTGTCCTTTTCTCTCTCTGACCTCGTCTCCTATTATTTCTGCTCTCCTCTTCACTATTCCTTGAATATGCTGGGCTCCTTCCCATCTCCAAACCTTTGCCCAGCTAGTCCCTCCACTTGGAATGCTCTGTCCAGATAGCTGCCTGTCTGGCCCCCTTTAGGAAAGACCTCACTCCCTTTAGGTCTTTGTTTAAATTGAATATTGTTAGTAAAGTCTTCCCTGAGCACCCTGTTTAAAAGTGCAACCTTTCCTCACAACCCCACTCCTGAAGCCTCTTCCTTATTGTCTTTGTTCCCAGGCGTTTATCACCTGGGATGTATTAACATTTTACTTATATGCCTTGTACAGTAGCATGTCAGCTCTACAAGGGCAAGGACTTTTGTATCTTGCTCACAGCTGTATCCCTAGCTTGGAGAAAAGGAATTTACATGTTAACAGGTGCTCAATAAAACTGTTGAGTGACTGAGTGCCTGTCTCCCTTGCCAGATATGAACATGGGGCAAGAAGTCCTGTGTCTTCTTCACCACTGTGGTGGCAACACCTGACATGGCTCCAGCACAGCCCGCATGACTACGATGAGTTTTCTTTTTCCTCCCAGACATCCTGCTACTCCTGGCTTTCATGCACATCAGCCTCTGTGCCCACCTATAGCCCCCAAACAACATAGGTCTTTAGATGGTTGCTGTGGGTAAAATTGTAATATTTCCAGAATATCTCGCCTGTCTTTAGTGCATCTGCATATCAACAGGTATTCCTCAGGGGTGGATAAAAGTAGTCTATCGCCATATCAATGGGTAATTACCAGGGTTTATCTGAACCTGAGAGGTTGGGGAAGGCCTCGCTTGCTTCTGCTGGTGCAGGAAAAAGAAACGGAGCATTAAACTTTATTTCTCCTTTGACTGATTTCAGTTTTAGAGGTATTTTACCCCAGGATTTCCTCTCCCTGGAGTTACAGTTGCAAAGGAAGTGACTCTACTCTCTAGGTTCCTTAACAAATCTATGGTTTGTGTCTGGAAAAATGAGCTCTGGTGAAGAGGAAGCAAAAAGAAGAGGAGGAAGAAAAGGACCAGGAGCAGAAGCCAGTGATAAACGCCTGGGAACAAAGACAATAAGGAAGAGGCTTCAGGAGTGGGGTTGTGAGGAAAGGTTGCACTTTTAAACAGGGTGCTCAGGGAAGACTTTACTAACAATATTCAATTTAAACAAAGACCTAAAGGGAGTGAGGTCTTTCCTAAAGGGGGCCAGACAGGCAGCTATCTGGACAGAGCATTCCAAGTGGAGGGACTAGCTGGGCAAAGGTTTGGAGATGGGAAGGAGCCCAGCATATTCAAGGAATAGTGAAGAGGAGAGCAGAAATAATAGGAGACGAGGTCAGAGAGAGAAAAGGACAGAAGATAATAATATCCTCATTTATTCAGCAGTTACGTATTCAGCACCTACCATGTGGTGCTCCTGGAGGCTAAGAAACAGCAGTAACAAAATAGCAAAAGGTCCCTATCCTCCCGGAGCTGAGGCTCTAGCAGGAGGAGACAGAGTTGTGTGAATGTAGTAAAACCAGGTGATGGGGGCTGCTCTAGCTGGGTGTACGCAAGAAGGCCTCTGTCTGAGGCAAGAGAGGGAGGCAACAAGGCAGAGAGCACACAGGGCAGAGTGTTCTGGACAGAGGGACCAACAAGTGCAGAGGTGGTTGTGGTGCTTTAAGGTCCAGCTAATGCCCTACATCTGCCATGTGACTGCCATGTGACTGAGGCCTGGAGGGTGGCTAATGAGGCATGAATGTCCAGTCCTAAGGTTGACAGGCAGTGCCAGCCTCCAGACCACAGGGACAGAAGAACAAGCAATGGGAGTAAAGTGGAAGTTTTCCAAGAACCCCTGGGGCGTCCAGACCCATTTGTTGTATGCATCTTGCTGCCAGAAGAATAGTCTAGTTTGTGCTTGGGCTCTAGCCCAAGATCTGGCACTAGCGAGATCTAGATGCAAATCCCAGCACTACTGCCTACTGGCTGTGTGACCTTGGGCACACTTAGTTTCTCTGAGCCTGAGTTTCCCCATTTGCAAAATGTAGGATAAAATAATGGATGATGGGAATGATGTACTGCTTAATTGGGCTTTGCATAGATTGGGCACCCAATAAATTGAAGCTGTTACTATCTTTAGAATTAGCGAGTCTCAGGGTTAGAGGGGTTTCAGAAGAGTCTCTCATTCAATCGAATTCAATATCATTGCTAATAAACAGAGAAGTTGCCAAACTTCCCCAAAGTCATAAAGCTATCAAGTAACAGAAGATTAGACTCTAGCTTTAATCTTTCCACTCCCTTCCGCCAGAGGCTATCTATTAGAATTTCAATAACGCCCTCTGCAGAGGAAACCCAGTGTGCCTGGATGCATTTCTGTAGGCCTTTTCGGCAAGCACAAGAAATACAGCCCAGGACTCAGAAACCACGACTGGGCTGTGGAGGCAGAGACCTGAAACAAAGTGACTGTGTCTTGGGAGTGGAAGCAGGTGGTAATGCAGAGGGCAGAGCAGCAGGAGGCATTTTACATAGATTAGTCCGGGCAGGCTAGGTAATGCTATGGGACCAAGCTGCCTGGGAATAGAAGAGGCTCAGCACAACTGAATGCGAGTCTTGCTCCAGCAGCCTTGCGGAGAGTCAGCACACTCCCCAGGGCAGCCGTCCTCCACACAGGGCCTTAGTGAGGCCGGCTCCTCCTGTGCTTAGCTCACCTCACCCCCAGGCTGTGAAGAGAACTGGGGAACTCTCAGCTTTGCTGGTTTGGATGTTGGGACAGATGATGCACACATGCCCAGACAATCTGAAGTGGTTACCACCCATACAACGGAACTTTCTGAGGACACAGGGCAGGTGCAAGCAGGCATGAGTGGCAAGGACAACAGGGGAGGCAGGGCGCGTGGCTCTGACTGTTATTGTGGCTGGGAGATGGGGCCGGGGTGCGTTCCAATGAGCAGGCACTTCCCACCAGCGCCTGGTGCTTTCCTTTCTGGCTCTCCTACAGTGGGACCAGAGGGGAAAGGGGGGAAGGGGAAGGGAGGCTTGAAAGCCATCGTTGGCCAATCAACAAAAAGAGAGTCTTCTTTTTTTTACAACATGCTCACACTTCTTCGCTTTGGCCCAGAAGTTACACCTGCCACTTCACTGGCTAGAAATATGCACACAGCCCCAGGTTGCCTGCAGGAAGGCTATTCTTCCCGTGCCAAGGGAGAAGTTATGAAATGGGCCTTGATGAATTCCTAGCTGGGTCTGTGCCTTTATTGGAAAAAAGAAAGGACAGCTAAGGATGTAGAGACCTCACCTCAGAAACAAGGCTTCTGTGAGGGGCTGAGAGTCTATTTGGGCAAAGATAGGGATGATCAGAAAGGGTGGAGGAGGATTTGGTTAACTTAAGATGGCCTTTGCCTTCTCAGCATCCTCTAAGACCTCCAGGTGAAGGCCCTATTAAGTTTGAATATTCAGATGCAGAGAAATAACTTCCCTGAATCTGCATATAACCCCCTTAAGCAAACAAACAAGTATCTATTACCACAGCAAGAAAGGGAGATTCTGAAAACTTCTCATCTTCAGACAGCAGAGAATCCAGCAGGACTTACGTGATTGCAAGTGACAGAAACTCAGACCAAAGTGGTTAAGGGAAAATGTGAATTTACTGAGTCATATAACTTAAAAGTCCAGGGGTAGAGCTATTTGGCTTAAGGCACAGCTTGTTTCAGAGCCTGAAGTGAAGACACTAGAACTGGCTCCACTTCCCTCTGTGTTGACTTCATTCTAAGTTCACATAGTGATAAAATGGCTGCCAATAGCTACAGACCTACTTTCTCCCATGTTCAAGTCCAGTGAAAGAGAAAGTATTTCATCTTGGTAACTCTGTACAAATCCTAGGCTTCACTCTGACTGGACAAACTAGGCCATGTGTTCTTCTCCAAACCTATCCCTGCAGCCAGGGCAACAGGATGAGCCCCAGGGCCACTCCCTGAACCAACCTCTGTGTCTGCATTCGATGTTCTGAGGCAGATTGAGCCCCACTCAATGTCATGGACTGAGAATGGAAGGAGGTGGTTTCCTTAAAGAAAATATAAGGTTACAAAAAGAAAGGCAGCAGGAAAAACAGAAGATGGCGGTGTGAGTAGAGCAGTAGAAATCTCCTCCCAAAATCAAATATATTTTTGAAAATACAACAAATACAACTATTCCTAAAAGAGAGACCAGAAGATACAGGACAACAGCCAGGCTACAAATACACCTGTGAGAACCCAGCGCCTCTGGACTGAGAATGGAAGGAGGTGGTTTCCTTAAAGAAAATATAAGGTTACAAAAAGAAAGGCAGCAGGAAAAACAGAAGATGGCGGTGTGTAGAAATCTCCTCCCAAAATCAAATATATTTTTTAAGATACAACAAATACAACTATTCCTAAAAGAGAGACCAGAAGATACAGGACAACAGCCAGGCTACAAATACACCTGTGAGAACCCAGCGCCTCGTAAAAGGAGTAAGATACAAGCCACGGCCCAGCGGGAACCGAGCGCCCTCCACCCCAGCTCCCAGCGGGAGGAGAGGAGTCGGAGCGGGGAGGGAGAGGGAGCCCAGGACTGCTAAACACCCAGCCCTAGCCATCCACACCAGAGCGCAGACACACAGTGCGTGGGGTGCTGGATATGAGGGAAATGGGACAGTCAAACCTGCAAGTGGGTCCCCACAGCTGGCACCCCTGGGACAAAGAAAAGCAAGTGCTTTTTGAAAGACTTAAAGGGACAGGGACCCGACAGCTGGATGGAAGCATCCAGAGACACTTAGCCTAGCGGCTGGGAATCCCGGGGAACTCCGGGCGCCCTAACCCCATGAGTGGCAGTGCAGCTTGGAGGCTCCTCATGGAAATAAAGAGCCTTCTGCCTGTTTCCCCTCCGACGCCGTTCCGCCATAGTGGAGCAGCAGCCTGAGGCAGCAGGGCAGAGCTTTTTTCACAGCAGCCAGGCAAGAATTAGAAACCCCGTCTGTGTGCAATTGCCCAGCACAAGCTGCTAGGGGTCGCTGTTCTCCCAGGAGAAGAAGGCCACAACTAGCAAGAAGGGATGTTCTCCCAGCCGACACACACACCGGCTCCCCACAACTACCTCTATCGCCATGAAAAGGCACAAGAATTTGATACTGACCAGACTAACCCAGACATCTGCCCCTGAGAAGAAATCTGGGGAGATAGACCTAACCAATCTCCCTGAAAAACAATTCAAAATAAAGATCATAACCATGCTGATGGAGCTGCAGAGAAATATGCAAGAGGTAAGGGATGAGGTCCAGAAGGAGATTACAGAAATTAAACAATCTCTGGAAGGATTTATAAGCAGAATGGATAAGATACAAGAGGCCATTGATGGAATAAAAAACAGAGAACAGGAACGCATAGAAGCTGACGCAAAGACAGATAAAAGGATCTCCAGGAATGAATCAATATTAAGAGAACTGTGCAACCAATCCAAAAGGAACAATGTCCGCATTATAGGAGTACCAGAAGAAGAAGAGAGATAAAAAGGGATAGAAAGTGCCTTTGAAGAAATAATTGCTGAAAATGTCCCCAAACTGGGGAAGGAAATAATCGATCAGACCATGGAAGTACACAGAACTCCCAACAGAAGGGACCCAAGGAGGACAACACCAAGACACATAATTGTTAAAATGGCAAAGATCAAGGACAAGGACAGAGTTATAAAGGTAGGCAGAGAGGAAAAAGGTCACCTACAAAGGAAAACCCATCAGGTTATCATCACATTTCTCAACAGAAACCTTACAGGCCAGAAGAAAATCATATGATATATTTAATGCAATGAAACAGAAGGGCCTTGGACCAAGAATACTGTATCCAGCATGATTATCATTTAAATATGAAAGAGGGATTAAATAATTCCCAGACAAGGAAAAGTTGAGGGAATTTACCTCCCACAAACCACCTCTGCAGGGTATTTTAGAGGAACTGCTCTAGATGAGAGCACTCCTAAGGCTAAACAGATGTCACTAGAGAAAATAAAATCGCACTAAAGAAAGCAGACCAACCAAATACTAACTAAAGTCAAAAAATAAAATCAGGACAGGAGCCAAGATGGAGGTGTGAGTAGAGCAGTGGAAATCTCCTCCCAAAACCACATATATTTTTGAAAATACAACAAAGACAACTCTTCCTAAAAGAGAGACCAGAAGACACAGGACAACAACCAGACCACATCCACACCTGTGAGAACCCAGCGCCTCATGAAGGGGATAAAATACAACCACGGCCTGGCGGGACCCGAGCGCCCCTCACCCCAGCTCCCGGTGGGAGGAGAGGAGTCGGAGCGGTGAGGGAGAGGGAGCCCAGGACTGCTAAACACCCAGCCCCAGCCATCCGCAACAGAGCGCAGACACAGTGCATGCATGGGGTCCTGGAAACTAGGGAAACAGGACAGTAAGACCTGTGAGCAGGTCCCTGCAGCTGGTGCCCTGGGGACAAAGAGAAACGAGTGCTTTTTGGAAGTCTTAAAGGGACAGGGACCCCACAGCTGGACGGAAACGTCCTGGGACACTTAGTCCAGCAGCAGGGAACTCCGGGCACCCTAAACCCCTGGAGAGCAGGGCAGCTCAGAGGCCTCTCATGGAGATAAATAGCCTCCCGGCCGTTTCCCCTCCGAAGCGGCTCTGCCATATCGGAGCAGCAGCCCGAGGCAGGCCACACCCAAGCAACAGCGGAGATAAACTCCATAGCGGCCGGGCGAGAATCAGAAGCCCAGTCTGTACGCAGCTCCCCAGCACAAGCCACTAGAGGTCGCTGTTCTCCCAGGAGAGGAAGGCCACAAACCAACAAGAAGGGAAGTTCTTCCAGCCGTCACTCATGTCAGCTCTGCAAACTATCTCTATTGCCATGAAAAGGCAAAATTTGAGGCAGACAAAGATTACAGACACAACACCTGAGAAGGAGACAGACCTAACCAGTCTTCCTGAAAAAGAATTCTAAATAAAAATCATAAACATGCTGATGGAGATGCAGAGAAATATACAAGAGCTAAGGGATGAAATCCAGAGGGAGATTACAAACGTCTGGAGGGAGATTACAGACGTCGGGAAAGAGATTGCAGAAGTGAAACAAATTCTGGAAGGATTTATAAGCAGAATGGATAAGATGCAAGAGGCCATTGATGGAATAGAAACCAGAGAACAGTAAAGCATAGAAGCTGACACAGAGAGAGATAAAAGGATCTCCAGGAATGAAACAATATTAAGAGAACTGTGTGACCAATCCAAAAGGAACAATATTCACATCATAGGAGTACCAGAAGAAGAAGAGAGAGAAAAAGGGATATAAAGTGTCTTTGAAGAAATAATTGTTGAAAACTTCCCCAACTTGGGGAGGAAATGGCCTCTCAGACCACAGAAACACACAGAACTCCCATGACAAGGGACCCAAGGAGGACAACAACAAGACATATAATTATTAAAATGGCAAAGATCAAGGACAAGGACAGAGTTTTAAAGGCAGCTAGAGAGAAAAAGGTCACCTATAAAGGAAAACCCATCAGGTTATCATGAGACTTCTCAACAGAAACCTTACAGGCCAGAAGAGAATTGCATGATATATTTAATGCAATGAAACAGAAGGGCCTTGAACCAAGAATACCATATCCAGCACGATTATCATTTAAATATGAAGGAGGGATTAAACAATTCCCAGACAAGGAAAAGTTGAGGGAATTTACCTCCCACAAACCTCCTCTACAGGGTATTCTAGAGGGACTATTCTAGACGGGAGCACTCCTAAGGCTAAACAGATGTCACCAGAGAAAATAAAATCACAGCAAAGAAAGCAGACCAACCAAATACTAACTAAAGGCAAAAAATAAAATCAACTACCGACTAAAAGCAGTTAAAGGAAACATGAAAGAGCACAGAATAAAACAATCAACATATAAAGAATGGAGGAGGAGGAATAAGAAGGGAGAGAAGAAAAGAATCTCCAGACAGTGTATATAACAGCTCAATAAGTGAGCTAGGTTAGGCAGTAAGATACTAAAGAAGCTAACCTTGAACCTTTGGTCACCATGAATATAAAGCCTGCAATGGCAATAAGTACATATCTTTCAATAGTCACTCTAAATGTAAATGGACTGAATGCACCAATCAAAAGACACAGAGTAATAGAATGGATAAAAAAAGCATCTATAAGCTGCTTACAAGAAAATCACCTCAAACCCAAAGACATGCACAGACTAAAAGTCAAGGGATGGAAAAACATATTTCAGGCAAACAACAGAGAGAAGAAAGCAGGGGTTGCAGTACTAATATCAGACAAAATAGACTTCAAAACAAATAAAGTAACAAGAGATAAAGAAGGACATTACATAATGATAAAGGGCTCATTCCAACAAGAGGATATAACTATTATAAATATATATGCACCCAACACAGGAGGACCAGCATACGTGAAACAAATACTAACAGAACTAAAGGGGGAAATAGAATGTAATGCAATCATTTTAGGAGACTTCAACAAGCCACTCACCCCAAAGGATAGATCCACTGGACAGAAAATAAGAAAGGACACGGAGGCACTGAACAACACAGTAGAACAGATGGACCTAATAGACATCTATAGAACTCTACATCAAAAAGCAACAGGATACACATTCTTCTCAAGTGCACATGGAACATTCTCCAGAATAGGCCACATACTAGGCCACAAAAAGAGCCTCAGAAAATTTCAAAAGATTGAAATTCTACCAACCAACTTTTCAGACCACAAAGGTATAAAACTAGAAATAAATTGTACAAAGAAACCAAAAGGCTCACAAACACATGGAGGCTTAACAACATGCTCCTAAGTAATCAATGGATCAATGACCAAATTAAAATGGAGATCCGGCAATATATGGAAACAAATGACAAAAACAACACAAAGCCCCAACTTCTGTGGGACACAGCAAAAGCAGTCTTAAGAGGAAAGTATATAGCAATCCAGGCATATTTAAAGAAGGAAGAACAATACCAAATAAATAGTCTAACATCACAATTATCGAAATTGGAAAAAGAAGAACAAATGAGGCCTAAAGTCAGCAGAAGGAGGGACATAATAAAGATCAGAGAAGAAATAAATAAAATTGAGAAGAATAAAACAATAGCAAAAATCAATGAAACCAAGAGCTGATTCTTTGAGAAAATAAACAAAGCAGATAAGCCTCTAGCCAGACTTATTAAGAGAAAAAGAGAATCAACACACATCAACAGAATCAGAAACAAGAAAGGAAAAATCACGATGGACCCCACAGAAATACAAAGAATTATTAGAGAATACTATGAAAACCTATATGCTAACAAGCTGAAAAACCTAGAAGAAATGGACAACTTCTTAGAAAAATACAACCTTCCAAGACTGAAAAAGGAAGAAACACAAAATCTAAACAAACCAATTACCAGCAATGAAATTGAAGTGGTAATCAAAAAACTGCCAAAGAACAAAACCCCCAGGCCAGATGGATTTACTACAGAATTTTATAAGACATACAGAGAAGACATAATACCCATTATCCTTAAAGTTTTCCAAAAAATAGAAGAGGAGGGAATACTCCGAAACTCATTTTATGAAGCCAACATTACCCTAATACCAAAACCAGGCAAAGACCCCACCAAAAAAGAAAATTACAGACCAATAACCCTGATGAACGTAGATGCAAAAATACTCAACAAAATATTAGCAAACCGAATTCAAAAATACATCAAGAGGATCATACACCATGACCAAGTGGGATTCATCCCAGGGATGCAAGGATGGTACAACATTCGAAAATCCGTCAACATCTTCCACCACATCAACAAAAAGGACAAAAACCACATGATCATCTCCATAGATGCTGAAAAAGCATTCGAAAAAATTCAACATCCATTCATGATAAAAACTCTCAACAAAATGGGTATAGAGGGCAGGTACCTCAACATAATAAAGGCCATATATGATAAACCCACAGCCAACGTCATACTGAACACTGAAAAGCTGAAAGCTTTTCCTCTGAGATCGGGAACAAGACAGGGATGCCCACTCTCCCCACTGTTATTCAACATAGTACTGGAGGTCCTAGCCACGGCAATTAGACAAAACAAAGAAATACAAGGAATCCACATTGGTAAAGAAGAAGTCAAACAATCACTATTTATAGATGACATTATACTGTACATAAAAAACCCTAAAGACTTCACTCCAAAACTACTAGAACTGATATCAGAATACAGCAAAGTGGCAGGATAACACACTGAAATCTGTGGCTTTCCTATACGCTAACAATGAAGTAATAGAAAGATAAATCAGGAAAACAATTCCATTCACAATAGCATCAAAAAGAATAAAATACCTAGGAATAAACCTAACCAAGGAAGTAAAAGACCTATACCCTGAAAACTATAAGACACTCTTAAGAGAAATTAAAGAGGACACTAGCAAATGGAAACTCATCCCATGCTCTTGACTAGGAAGAATTAATATTGTCAAAATGGCCATTCTGCCTAAAGCAATGTACAGATTTGATGCAATCCTTATCAAATTACCAACAACATTCTTCAATGAACTGGAACAAATAGTTCAAAAATTCATATGGAAACACCAAAGACCCTGAATAGCCAAAGCAATCCTGAGAAGGAAGAATTAAGTGGGGGCGATCTCGCTCCCCAACTTCGAGCTCTACTACAAAGCCACAGCAATCAAGATAATTTGGTACTGGCACAAGAACAGAGCCACAGACCAATGGAACAGAATACAGACTCCAGACATTAACCGAAACATATATGGTCAATTAATATATGATAAAGGAGCCATGGAGACATACAATGGGGAAATGACAGCCTCTTCAACAGATGGTACTGGCAAAACTGGACAACTACATGTAAGAGAATGAAACTGGAACACTGTCTAACCCCATACACAAAGGTAAATTCGAAATGGATCAAAGACCTGAATGTAAGTTATGAAACCGTAAAACTCTTAGAAAAAAACTTAGGCAAAAATCTCTTGGACATAAACATGAGCGACTTCTTCATGAACATATCTCCCGGAGCAAGGGAAACAAAAGCAAAAATGAACAAGTGGGACTATATCAAGCTGAAAAGCTTCTGTACAGCAAAGGACACTATCAATAGAACAAAAATGTATCCTACAGTATGGGAGAATATATTCATAAATGACAGATCCAATAAAGAGTTGACATCCAAAATATATAAAGAGCTCATGCACCTCAACAAACAAAAAGCAAATAATCCAATTAAAAAATGGGCAGAGGAGCTGAACTGACAGTTTTCCAAAGAATAAATTCAGATGGCCAACAGACACATGAGAAGATGCTCCACATCGCTAGTCATCAGAGAAATGCAAATTAAGACCACAATGAGATATCACCTCACACCAATAAGTATCACTTCCATCCAAAAGACAAACAACAACACATGTTGGCGAGGTTGTAGAAAAAGGGTTATCCTCCTACACTGCTGGTGAGAATGTAAATTAGTTCAACCATTGTGGAAAGCAGTATGGAGGTTCCTCAAAAAGCTCAAAATAGACATAGCATTTTACCCAGGAATTCCACTTCTAGGAATTTACCCTAAGAATGCAGGAGCCCAGTTTGAAAAAGACAGATGCACCCCTATGTTTATCACAGCAGTATTTACAATAGCCAAGAAATGGAAGCTACCTAAGTGTCTATCAGTAGATGAATGGGTAAAGATGATATGGTATGTATACACAATGGAATATTATTCAGCCATAAGAAGAAAATAAATCCTACCATTTGCAACAACATGGATGGAGCTAGAGGGTATTATGCTCAGTGAAATAAGCCAGGCGGAGAATGTCAAGTGTCAAATGATTTCACGCATATGTGGAGTATAAGAATAAAGAAAATTGAAGGAACAAAACAGCAGCAGAATCACAGAACCCAAGAATGGACTAACAATTACCAAAGGGACAGGGACTAGGGAGGATGGGTGGGAAGGGAGGGAGAAGGGTGGGGAAAAAGAAAGGGGGTATTACGATTCGCATGTATAATTAGCATGTAGGGGGCGGCATGGGGAGGGCTGTGGGGCATGGTGAAGACAAGTAGTGATTCTACAGCATCTTGCTGCGCTGATGGACAGTGACTGTGGTGGTGGGGGGGCACTTGGTGAGGGGGGGAGCCTAGTAAACTTAATGTTCTTCATGTAATTGTAGATTAATGATAACAAAATTTAAAAAAAAGAAAGGGAGCAGTGGATCTTGGCAGGGAAAACTCAGTAAGTATTCCTTAAATATGTCAAATGGGAATTTATAGAGGACCCCCCATTATGTTTAATTTAAATCAATGCAAAATGTCATCAACACAACCTTTATTTCATATTTAGTATTCAGTCTTTATTTTACATTTTCTCAAAGTAAACATATTTATGAGACCTTTCGTAAGTCACTACCAACCTCAGCTCTTTCCAAAGCAATTGTGTTTCAAGTGAATTCTACCCATTTAGGAAGGTTTAGTGTTCTAGGTCAGCTCTATCTCCACTTGGAAGGTTTCTTTCTCTACCAGTCAGTGACTAGTCGGGAAGACAGAAACTACTCAAGGTATTTGAAACAGAGAGAATTTATTATAGGGAAATGGTCTCACAAGAGATGGAGGAGCTGAGACACCAAACAAGATGTTGAGGTAACTGGAAGATTAGCAACAGCAAGAAGACATAAATGCCCCTACGGCTGGAGGCATGAGGCTGTGTGACTGGAGTCCCTAAGGACTGCAGAGGAAGGGCTGTCCTAAAGCAGATGAGAGGACTGCTGGTGAAGCAGGGGTGGGGGAGCAATAGCCCCTTCTCTGTGCTGTGATCTTCAGCAAGTCCTAGAAGCCAGAGGACTCGAGAGACTGGGAAATGCATTTCCCAGGGATAAATCACAAAACAGGAGGAGGGCAAACTGGCAAATGATTGGCACATCTTCCTCCCAAACCCACCAAGACTGGAAGGAGTCTGTGTGCTCCGGTAGCCTCCGCACCCTGGCCCTCTGCCACTCCTCAGTCTGGCTTCAAGGTGCTTTACTTGTAGGGGAACTTGGAGTGGGGAAGTCACACTTGCAAAGCAGCTTATCTTTAAGCCTGGGGTAGCATGAGTTTAACTTTGGGGGTGAAAAGAACTCTGTGAAAGGAACCTTGTAATTTCCTCTGAGGTTTTTTTACCTTCAATCTTCATGAAAATTTTGTCAGGTTCACTTTCTGCAGAAAAGAAAGCCATGACTTGGTCCCAGATACAGAGATTAGTCCCTCTCCTGAGTACTGTTGGCAATTACACCATGTTTTCAGCAGAGACTCAACTGGGCTTTACAAGGCTTGCTGGGAGGTAAGGTCATGTGCTCCTTCCACCACCACTTCCTGATGCTGTGGTTAAGCCAGAGGATACACAGCCCAGTAGAGGTGTAGCTCAAGAAAGAGCTGTAACAGTATGCCATTAGTTCTAGGTCCTGGGATCCAAGCTTCCCTTGCTAATTAAAATAATAATGAAGGGTTCTGTGGCAGCAAGTTGTTCCCACTACACATTCTCCTTCTTCCCTTTAAGAATAGAACCCCCAAGCTTTAGTCAGACACATAGATGCCCAGGTGAGAGCTACATCTCCCAGTATCCCTTGCAGCTAGGTACAGCCATGTGACTAAGTTTCACCCAATGGGATGTAAGTGAAGATAATTCGTGCTGCCTCTTGGTCATACTCTTTTAGGGATGGTGAGCATTTGCTGTCCCTTTACCTCCTCTCTTCTAACTGGAATGTGGCCCCCAGCAGACATGGTGATGAGCCATCCTCAACTATGTGGAGGAAAGAAGGTCCTAGGGCAGAACTTCCCAGCTGGTGAGTCTGGAGATATTGATCCTGTCTGCGTTCAGGAGAGTCTCTTTAGGGCCCCAAAACTCTTCTACTTTTACCCCAAGATGCTATCCAGATGTCCGATTTCTATGTTTCTATGTGTGCTGTGTTATAAATTTTTTTTAAAAAGGAAGCACAGCAGTGGATGGCTGAGCAAGAAGATGGAAGGAGGTGGGGACGTGATGACCTCACCCAGCAGAGCCTCCGTCCAGCCTCTTCCAACCGCCAGGTGAGAGTGAAATCATCTACCTTGCTTAAGCCGTCATTAGAGTAGGTTTGCTTCTGCAGCTATAAACTTGCATCCTAAAGAACATAGATGGCTTAGATTTGGAAATTATCTTATTATCCAACTGTGGAGAAACAGTTAAGCAAAATATGGTCCACATAGATAATGAAATTAGGCAGTCTTTAATGTTTTCAAAAATACTTTGGTGACATGGGAGAAATGATCAAGATATAATGATAGAGGAGAAAAAACAACTTCTGATTTCTGTGTGATACCAAGGATCTCTGAGTTACACTGTTGTTATGTCAAATGAGTGCTGAGTGGGTCCAGGGAAGGGTGGCCCTGAGGGCAGAAGTTGGGCTGAGGTAGAGTCCAGGTTCCAGCCTGACCCATGAGGGTGGGTCAAGACTGGAACCAGTGGGTCAAGACCAGGTATCTTTATCAGCATCTGGCCAGAAAAGAGAGTGGAGTTCTGCGTTCCGACTGTGTTGATACCCTCTTGGCGGTGGGGACGCCAGTAGAACCTGCACCCTTCCCCATCAGAATTTTCCCAGGGGGCTGACTCCACCCCTGCACATGACCTAGGCTAACTCAGTCAGCAGATTCCACCACAGTGATTGGTTCAGGGTGAGCTTGCAAACTGAGTCAATTCAATGAGAAGCAATCCAACTGTTTGTTAAGAACCATGGAACAGAGACTTCCCTTTCTCTGGAAGGCATGCTGTGCACTTGTGAGGTGGATTTGTGGTTAAGAGTATGCCACTGGAGCAAGACAGCCTAGGTTCAAGTCTCAGTCCCAACCCTTGGTCTAATTTAAGCCTCAACCCTCAAATAGGGGTCTTTTTACTAATAGGGATAACTATCGCACCTACTACAACATTGCTGTTATAGTAAAATGAGTTAATGCAGGTACGGAAGTACTTTGCACAGTGTCAGGAACATAGTAAGTGCTCAATAAATCTTAGCTGTTGTGATGAGACAACACTTGGGACTTTTGTGGCTACTGGGAAGGAATCCAGCCTGGGGGCCATGGAATTGTTAGATTCAACCAGACTTGAGGCCTACTGGCCTCTGGACTTCCAGTTCTCACCACAGATGATTCCCTCATCATCCAGACTGGTTTGGGTTGGCTTTTTGGATACCTGCAGCAGACAGAGTCCTTGCTGATACCTCATGGTGTGACTTTGGACAAGTCACAGAGCTCACTCAGCCTCAGTTTCTTTATCCATAAAATGGAACTGATAGAATCTGAGAGAGTGAAGCCGTGAAGTGCACCGGTTCCCTTTCCCACCACAGGCACGAACAGTTAGCATTTATACTTCACGCACATTCTCATAAACATTCTCTAAAGGATGTCCACTCTTTTGCTCCCCCTTGAAGTGTTCAGATAACATCTCAGTCCTACCACACCCCCACCCACGGGCACCCCCACCCATGGGCACCCCCACACATGCTTCCCAGGCACACTCCTTATCCCAGCACCTCCATCCCAACACAGTTCTCCATCCCAAGACATGGCCCTTCCTGGAACCCCTGTCCTCTCACGCACACCCCCTGCTCCATCCCCTGCCTGCAGTGCCACCCTGAGGCCACCCTGCCTGCAGACAGGGCCATGCCTCTGGTATCCCTTTTCACCCTCCCCAGACTGGAACAGTCCCTACCAGGTTCCCTCTCCCAGAAAGTTCACACAGAGACCAGAGCCAGGAAGTGACTTTAATGTCTCAGGAGCTGGAGTTTGAACCAGATGGGGGTGCCCCAAGCCTCTGGCCCCCAGGGAAGTGGGGCAATGACCAGCCTGCATTCTCCTCTAAATCAGATAGCACCGGTGGGGACACATCTCATCCTTGGAACGGCAGCTCAAGGCCATCTGGCAGGGGCACAGGATGTTGATGGCTCCCTTGGTCTGCAGAAAGCAGAATGAAAGTTGGGAGTCACCAAGGTGCAGAGAGGAGGGGGGCTGAACTACTGGGGAGCAGGAGCAAGAGCCCAAGTGCTGGGGTGAGTCAGACCTGGGGCCCGTCAGCCCTTCAGCTGATCACTCCTGGCCTCAGGCAAGGGAAACAGGCTTGTCTCAGTTTCCCTTTCTGTTAAATGGGATGACAAGGTAACCCAGCACACAAGGTTATAATGAGCATCAAATGAAGTAAAGTCGGTCACCTGCCCACAGTGAAAACACCCTCTCAGCTATAGACTCAGGCCACGGTAGGAGCCTGGCTATTTCTGTAGGGCACTGGCGGCCTCCCAGACGGGGATGTGGGGGTCGAGCTCAAACTGCCTAGAAAGGTCTGGGCCCAGAGCCAGATGAGAGAAGAGCAGTAACAAGATGGACTGTGCATTCTGCGCCCAGCACTTCCACCAGCTGCTAACAGTCATGCTCGACTGAGCCCGTACTTGCCAGGACCACACACTCTCCCCAGAAACCTGGTGAGTTAGGCACCTTAGCCCCATTTTACAGGAGTGGAAACAAAGTGAGGCTCAGAGAGCAGAAGAGGCCTGTCTGTGGTCATGAAGAAATGGAATGGAAAAGCCAGAATTAAACTCAGGTCCCAGACCAAAACTGTGGTCTTGCCATAGGAGGGCCTTGCTCCTCTCAAGAAATTGGGACATGGTGGCAGGGAGGTGGGAAGAGTAAGAAGAAGGTCTTTTCCCACCTACTTTGCCTCACTGATGTTAGGATAGAGATATTCATTCATTCAACAAACATTTCTTGCGCACCTACTGTGCACAGGTACTAAGCTGGGGGACAGGAGCTCAAAGATGAATATGCTGCAATCCCGCCCTGAAGAGCCTGGACCAGGGGCAGAGGCAGACAGAAAGCACGGCGAGTCAGGGAAATACAGGCTCTGCGGAGGGTAGGAGCCAAGGGTGCGGGAGCTCCAAGGAGAGAAGCACTCCTAGAGGAGGTGGCCGAGTCCTCCTGCAGGGCAGTAGGAGCTGGTGGGGTGCAGAAGCAGAAAGGGCACTCCAAGCAGAGGGTGAAAAGCAGGTGCAGCCGGGTGGGTTTTTTCAGCCTTCCCCACCATACATGCCAGAAGGGACTGCCCACCCCTGAGCCTCACCTGGGGCAAGCACACCTTGTTTATTCTGGTCTTGGGGGCACAGAAGGCAGCCTTAGCATCCAAGTTCATGAGGCAGCAGTCACTGAAGCACTCAGAGTGGTGGGAGCACTCGACCCCATTCCCCTGTGGGGACAACCCTGGGTCACCAGCACTCTGGCTGGGGTGGGGGCAGAGTTCCTGGCATTGCCAAGGCTCCAGGGGTGCAGGAAGTAGGGCCATGAGATGGTCGCCCCTATACTCCACTCCCGCGGCACCCCCCAGCACTCAGAGGAGTGGGAAGGCCGGGGTTAGTACTTATCTCTCTGCCTCACCTTTCCTGGGGTGCCCCCTCTATGAGTCCCAAAGTGCTATCTGTGCTGGGGTATCCCAGATTATATGTGGGGGAGCTGGGAGGAAGGGACAGCAGGGAAAGACCGGGAGAGGGAGGAGTCGTTGTTCTAGAAGGGGAAGGAGAGGGCAAGAAACTGGAGCGGGCCAGTAAGCTCGGGGGTTGGGGGAGGCGGTCCAGGACCAAAGCAGCCCGGAGCAGGGCTGGGTGGGGGTGAGGGGGAGCTCTGGTCCGAAGGACGCTGTCTCTCACCCCCAGAGCCTCCAGGGAGGTGATGCAGGGCTTTGAGGCCCGTTTGGGACCACATCAAGCCTGGGAACAAATCCCCAGTTGTGTTCCCACCCCGACCCGAACTCTGGCTCCGAACCTCACCGCCGCCTTGCGGCTGGACGGCGATATCCCGGCCTCCACTGGCGTGGAGGACCAGTCGCTTTGGCTCACCTTTACTGACCCCTTGGTAAACTTGGCCGACGCGCTCCAGCAGGGCAGCAGGATCCCCGCGAGGAGCGCGAAGGCTGCAGCCATGGGAGCGGACAGCGGAGGACGGCGGGCCGGGGGGCCGCGGGCCGGGTGCCCTCCCTGCCACGTGACCCCGGGGCCGCCCCGGCTGGGCGGGAGGGCGAGGGAGCGGGTGCCACCCGCAGCCCGGGAGCGCGCGCAGACGCGGAGGGCACAGCCCCTCTAGCCGGGAGCTGCCCTGCCGGGAAGGGACGGCGCACGGAAACGCGCTGCCCCGAGACCCGGACTCGAGCCCCGGACACTCTGGACCATAGATTTGAGGCGCCCTAGGGGCCTCCGCATGTATTATTTCCAAATCAGAAGACTATAAAATAAAGCTTTATTTTGAAAGTAATGCAAAATGTATATGCTGAAATGAAAACAGCTTCCTTTTTGATCGTCTCTCTCTCGGCCCCGGCTGCAGCGAACAGCTCCGCACCCCTTATCTTGTGGATAAGCCAGCCCCCGCTCTGGCGGCCCTCGTCCCCTGTCCAGGCCCTGTCTTGTCATCTGTTAAGAATCGGGTGCTTAGACAAGACGGCCTCTAAGACCCAGAGCTCTTCCAGTCCTAACCGGCAGCTAGCTTGTCTAAGAATCTGTCCGTGAGTTGTAGGAAAGTCAAAGTGTGAAACGGAGAATGGAGGCGAGGAGAGATGAAGGCTCAGGGGAAGCCGGGGAGCACTATTTCACTCCGGATGAAACTCCCACCTCACCACACACTTGCCAGCTTCTGCTTTTAAATATTTGCTCTTAAGAAAAGATCTGAGGGCCCTGTCTTGGTGGGAAGGGCCAGAGACTGAGTTGTGCCTGCACCCAAATTCCCGTGTTGAAGCCCTAAATACCGTGGTGGTATTTAGATGGGCTCTTTGGGAGGTAATTAGGGTTAGGCTGGGGTCATGAGGGTCCCTTCATGATGGGACTAGTGCCCACAGGAAAAGAGACACCAGGCAGCTTGGTGTCTCTCTCTGCCATGTCAGGACGTGGGAGAAGGCAACCGTTTGCAAGCCAGCACGACAGCTGTCACCAGAGCCTCATGCCGACACCTGGTCTGGGGCCTCCAGCTCCAGAACTGTTCGAGGTAAGTTTCTGTCTTGTAAACTGCCCAGTCTGCGGTGTTTTGTTAAAACGGCCAAGCTGGCTGGTGTAGGGGGTGTAGATCTTTTCTCTAAGGATAGCAACCCCCTCTGTACCAAGAGGGACTGCTATCATCTCAGTCATCTCCATTAGCCCTCCCCGTATTAGGGTACTTAACACTAGCCGTCACAACAGAGTACTCCTGAGATTTCAATGGCTTGGCACAATAATGCTTTATTTACCACTCATCTGGAGTCTGATACGGGACAGGAGAACTTTCTTCCATCTTGTAGCCTTGCCATCTGGAAAGCTGGTCGCCTAGGCCATTATGGAACACGGGAGAGAGAGGTGGAGGAAGCACATGGACCCTTAGATGCCTCAGCCGGGTGTGACCCACACCTCTTCCACTCACAGACTATTGGCCAGAACTGGTCATATGACTTCAACCTTCTGCAGCGGGAGAGCTGGGAGACCCAAGGGAGCCCTAGAATGTCTAGTCGACTCTATCTTTTCTGCTGCACAACTCTTATCCGTTTTACAGATGAGGAACCAAAAGGTTCAAGGTAAAAGAACTTTCCCAAATAACACAATTAAGTCCCGGAGCCAGATATAAACCCAGGGCATTCCAGCTACTAAGCCCAAGCTCTTACCACTGCCCTATACTGCCTTGGGAGGCCAGAAGACTTTGCCCCCAGTGAAGGGATTCCTGTCATCATCTTGTCCTCTCCCTCCACTAGTCACGGTCTGAAAGTCTCTTCAGACCTGCGTCCACTGCATGGCTCAGCTATTCACCCATCTGTGAAGCTCGTCATGTCTCCCAGCAGCACTGTGAACTGGAGGGGAGCCCAGGGGCTAATACTTCTCTGAACACAGTTACCCCCCTCCCTGAGACTCTTGGCCCTGCCCTTGTGTTAGGTAATGGGGAAATATTGTTGCCTGAGCAGAAAAGGGGCACATTTGGACGCAAGCGGCTAACAGCTAAGTGCCAGGATTGGCAGGTTGCAGTTCGTGATCTGGGGCAAGGGCGCCCTGAGAAGTTTATTGAAGGCCTGGGCAGGGGGAGTGGAGCCCCTGAAATTCTATGCAAAATACTGTGTGCATGGCTTAAAATTTTTTTTTAAGACAGAGGTCTGCAGTTTTCCTAAGAAATGACTCAAAACTGGTTCAAAATCTTAATTTCAAGGTGAGGAGAGGAAGGCCCACAGAAGAAAGGGACACCCCTGCAAGTGTGGGGCACCTCCAAAGAGTGAGGGGGGTAGAAACCAGATCACCAGGGTCCACACGGACAGTGGGGTGGGGAAGTCATTGAGGCCCCCGACCTGTGAGCATGGCCACAGCTCTGTGCATTGGCCAGGGCCCAAACATGGCCACCCTAATCTCGCACAAGAACAGGATCACTTCAGGGCAGGGGAGCACCTGGTTGGTGGGCCCTGCCCCGCGCTTCCCATTCCCAGTCCCTTTGCCTCCCTCTGACATTCACCTTCCTCTCTCCTGCTCTGCATCTTTCTCTTGGTTTCCATGACAATATTCTCACTGGTCTACAGTAAAACGATAAAAATAAGGGGAATGTGGGTTTTTTGTGAAAGATAAATGTATTTATTCGAAGAACAATTTGTTTTTCTGAAACCAAATCCTTCCTACTTTTTTGGCATTCCAATGTGGTTTTATGAAACAATGGCAATAATACAATGGTAGTGTTATTTGGTTTTCCACATTGTTGCATGGTTGTTTTCTATGGTGTTAAATAGAGGTGCACAAATTCTGTCAGCCTCCCAAACTGTTTTGGAAGTTTTATCAGTCTGCCAAATGCAAAATAAAATTCTGGAGAAGGCTGACCTGGTGGAAACTGTCTGTTACAATGCATTCCCGAAGGAACTGTCAGAGTAAGCTGGGGAGAATGAGGAACAAGTAGGGGCCCGAAAGAGTTTGAGATGTGGAGACGGCGCAGAAAAGCCTTCCCAGAGAAGAGGACAAGCAGCGGGGAATGCTTGGAGTGAAGGGGTGGAGGCACTGAGTCCTGTGTAGAGTGCCCAGGCAGCCCTGGTGCCAGCAGGAGAGGCGGTGCCCTCTTGCAGAGCCGTGAAGGACCGGGCAAGCCGCGAGGAAAGGCCTCCAGGCAGAGGTCCACAGTTTGGAGATGTCCATGAGGAGAGCGCAGCAAGGGCAGCCGCCTGCGTGGGAGGGATGCCGGCGAGTCCTGGCAGGCACTGTCTGCAGAACCCGGGGGCTGTGAGAGTAATCCCAGCCGGGCTTGTGGTGGCAGAGCTGGGGTCAGGGCTGCCCTGCTCCGCCTGTGAGGGTGGGAGGCGTCTCCTGAGAGGGAGAGGCCCAGCATGCCCCTGAGGGAGGTCAGCTCATGCCCAGCCTCAGGTCACCCCTGCCCCCACCACACTCTGAATCAGGGGCAGGGCTCAGAACACACAGCTCCCATCTTATTTCTTGGGGAGGGAGTAGGGAGGAGTTGTCAGCTTAGCTGGTGAGAAAGGCCTGGATGGAGAGGACAGAGTTGACCAACAGCCTCTTCCAGACCAAGCCAGCCCTGGAGGACAGAAGTGGGCAGTCATACCTGTCGGCCAGGTGTGCCGCTCATTTGCCCCCCACCCACGGAGCTTCTCCAGGCAAGTCAGCTTGTGACAGAGGCCTTCCTCAGAGGGACCATGGAGGGCTCCCCACAACCTCTGGTTTCAGGTGAAATGTTCATGCAGAGGAAGGTCCCTGGAGGACTCTGTGCAGCCTTGGGGCTAATGAAGGGCTGCCCCAACCTGAAGCCCACCCCACCCCACCCCACCCCCCGCACACTCCGCCTGAGGGCCGGGTGCACGTGTAGACTCACTGGCACCAGATGGCTGAGTCTCATCTTCCCCCAACCCAGGGAGTCTCTGAGCCACATTAGGGCTGATACACTGTCTGTGAGGGCCCCCTAACCATCTCAAGGCACCATGATGTAATCACGACTTCTTTAGCTGCAAGCGAATGAAACCCAAGACTAACTTATTTTAAAAATAAAACTCAAAGGAACAGTACTGGGTCAGGAGCTGTGTGAGACTGGCCTCAGGGGCCCTGGGACACACACTCTGACATCAGGTGTCCACTCCTTGGTGTCAGCCTTTGTGGTGGCCTCATTTGATCCTTCTCTGGGTAGCAGACAGTCTCTCTGTGGACAGTGGGAGGGGGAGGGCAAAGCTGTCTAAAACCCAGGCACCTCCCTTCGGTACCCATAAGTAAAGCCCTAGAAGACTTTGATGGGCCCAAGTTGGGGCCAGAACCTGTTTTGGGCAGAACCTGGGCAAGGTAGGTTCTCAAAGGCTGGGGAGATGAGGGGTTGATGGTTCCTGAGGAATGGGAACGGATGCTTGCAGGCAGAAACGCAGGTGTCTGGTAGGCCCCAAGCTGCGACACATGAAAACTGCTCTGGATTCAGGACAGGCCCCTCTAGGGGCAGGAATGAGTCAGGGGCATGTTCCTTTAGCCAGGCTCAATGCCAAAGGCAGGGTCCTCAGAAACCTGCACCCACCGCTTCCCAACCCCAGAAAGCCTTAAGCTACATTCCATAGACCAATGGATTTCAATCACGTTTTACTACAAAAGATACATTTTATACTGTTATTTAGACAACAGTAGACACTGTTGACTTCCATTCTAATCAGTCGATGTCTGTCATGCTGGTTGTTGAATATTTGGATTATCATCACTGCAAATGTTTGTGTACACATATACAGTGTTTGTATGCATGTGTGGAACTAAAATTTCACAAATATTACTTACATTTACTATATACAATCTACTCTGAGATTTTTCTATTCTATTCTGTTTCATCTTTTCAAAATGTTGGTTAAAATCTACCAGATTGATGTCGCTGCCCTCTTATGGCCCATGAGTTGCTCTACCACTCTAGTGAGTCCCCTGGCTTAACTGCCCATCTCTCTGTAGACCTCTTGCTAGTCTCCATTTGACCATTCACTCATTCATTCAACAAACATTTAATGACATCTCTATTCAAGCACTTTGTTGTCAGGGTTTAGTTGCAGATGACACCACTGTACCTATTTTAAGCAAAAATAGATGTAATACCTATAAGAAAAGATAACTGGAGGCTTACAAAATAATTGAAAAGCCAAAGGAATGGGATCCAGACTGGGCCTCCAGGAATAAATCCAAAAAAAAAAAAAAAAGCCACTGGGGAACTGCGCTGCCAGGAAGCTACTACTTCTGCCACCATCAGGAAGGCAGGAACAAGAGGCTGTCGTTGCAACTGTTGACTCCAGGAACACACATCTTAGCTGTGATCTCAGCATCAAGAAGCTGCTTGAGTAAATTATCGACTATGTCTGCTATACGTGCCCTGGCCAAAAAAAAAAAAAAAAGAATGTCTCCTGCACAAATACCTCCCTTAACTCCATTCAGGTTAGGTCTTAAGCAGTGCATGGGATCAGCAATACCTAACTCACTCCTCGAACCCTAGGTGCTGTAATCTAATGTTTAGCTTTCCGGCCATGCTTTCCAGGAAGAGGTGGAACAAAAGCTGAACAAGCCAATTCACAGCAGCCACCACAGGGACAAAAATATGTCTAGAAGTGGCGCAGGTCACTCGGATGGGGAGAAGGTAGGTTTCTACTTCCAGTTGGAAAACTTCATTTATAGCTGCGGATCACTTTGAATGGCAACCTATGATTTCTATTTCTATGCCTCTTTTTCATATATATTTAACATGTTGGGTGTTCTTCAGTCAAACTTCCAATGGTCAGGGTTTTTCCTTCCTCTGGGAATTTGGTCGGGGAGTCCCAGGTCCCACAACCCTCTCTGTTACCAATTGCACTGCTTTTATGCCCTACCCTGGTCCACTCTTTGCAAAGTGAGCTCCACTTACCTACTCCTCTGTCACTTTCTTCTAGCAACAGTCAAGAGAGAATGCTCCCTCCACTCTGCACCATCATCAATCTTTGTTGAACAAATGCCCGGGGACCCAAAGTGCTGAGACAGCTCTGTCCTCTTTAAGTCACTGGTAACTTGAACTTGCTCACCCCCTTCTAGACTTCCATGGCAGTCATGGTTCCACTCCCTAAAAAACAGTTGTCTCACGAGTGGAAGATGATAATGGCCACTCATGAAAACCAAGGCAAGAGATGGCCCTGGGGAAGATGGGCAGGTAAGTGAGCTCACCTCCCTTTTTTGAGTCCTGTGATGGACCAAACTCACTTCCTTCTCTGGTGCCCAGCTCTGTGCTCACTTGCCAGCTCCTATTTTAAGAGGATATAACAAGAGCATTCAAAACTCAATAAATATTTGTCTAATAAATAAATCAGAAAGCAAATGACTAACAGTGGAATCTCATTCACCAAGACAGGGGTGTAGGATATACAGAGAGGTTTGTTTTACATTCTGTTTGTAAAAAATAGGTTTGTTTTTATAATTGTAAGATATACAAATAGATTTGAAATATAGAAGTTAATATCAAAGGGCTTAATAAAGTTACTTTATCTTCATGTGCATGATTCTGTATAAGTAGATGTGACAGACTGCTTGTTATAGACAAATATTCACTCTCTTCTGTTTCCTTTGGTTACAGAACCTGTGAGTTTTAGCTAGGCACCCAGACACCCAGTTAAAAACTGCATTTCCCAGTAATTCTAAAATGCAGTAAAAGATACCACAGAGTAAATGACTGTAATACTAGGTAGAATTTTGTTTCCTTTTAATATGACATTTCAAGCATACACAGTCCAGGGCTCTCCACAGCCTCAGGGGTTCAGGCGGTGCTAATGTCATTGCTCTGGCCTCTATAGGTACTGCTATCATCAGCATGGCCCGATTGCCTCCCAACCTGTTCCTATTTCAGGCAGTGGAATGGAGGATGGGGGAAGAAAGGGCCTGACTCTTCCTTTAAGCCTCTTCCGTTCTGTTGGCCAATCATAGTCACATGGCCAAACCAAGCTGCAAGAAAAGTTGGGAAATGTATCTATTCTTGGCAGCCATATGCCCAAATAAAATATCAGGCATGGGCCGCAGTCCTGCAGTCTATGCCATGTGTGTGTGTGTGTGTGTGTGTGCGTGTGCTTTTTGATTCCACAAGATAGACTCCCATGCATGCCCAAGAGTCCTTATCTCCCTAACCATACAATCTCCATTCCAGGCCCTCTCTGACTCCTGCAACCCCCAGCATACAGGTATACAGGGTGCTGGAGAATGGAGAGGCCCTTGAGGGTTCATTTCCCTTTGTCATTCTCTGTCACCAGACTGACAGGGCTGGGCCCAACACGGGCCCACATTTACATCCCTTGGAAATAGCAAAACCTTGCTAGTCTTGTACCCAGAGGATGTCACTGGGGCTCAGCAGTTAGTCTTGATGGTTTCAAGCCTTAGACAACAGGATAGGTCACGTAGAACCTCCTCCCCACCTTCCAATAATGTGACCTGGGGCCACATTTTGTTTCCTCCAGCCTCAGAGAATTTTCCCTGACTTTCCACTCAGAGGTCAAGTGTCAGGAGTCAGCTCACTCCCTTGGAAGAAGCTGAGGGTCTCACACTTGCTCTGGTGGCCTGGACCTTCTGGGGCTCCCTGTAGAGCACCAGGAAATGCCCAGAGATGTAATCCAAGTTCATGAACTCGGCTTTCCTTCTCTCTTCTCACTCTATTGTGTGTATCTAGGTCACTGCATCTCAAACAACAATACTTAAACTATTTAAAGAAATCACATTTCTCTCTTTTTCTATTACTATTTGTTTGCTCCTTGCTCATTCAATTTGAAACCTATTACTCACCAGCAGATAAGCTGTAGCAGGTGCCAAATATTTAGGGGAAAAATATCTATTCTCCTTTTTCCTCCCAATTACGGAAAGACAAACATCACCTGGTTTCCACAGTGGGCCTCCCGGCCCAGCTCAAGGGAAGGTAATAACTGAGGAGCTCTGGGGAAATGAGAGGGTTTAGAGGGGAGGACAGCTGAGAGAAAGGGGGGCCTCCCAGGTGGGGTCTGAACTCATCCTTGGGCTCCATGGGAGCAGCTGTCACGGAGGTGGAAGTTCTCTCTCCACCCACTTCTTGTTCTTCTCAAAGGAAGCCGTGGCGTGTTCCAGGACATTCAAATGGCCATAGTCTCTTGTGAGCAGGGGTCATCAAAGGCCCCACACTTAATGTAGTGTTGGGGATTTTTGTTCTCATCCTTCAGTGGGAGAAGAGAACTGAGCCAGTGGAAGAGTCACGTGTATTTGTTTCCTAGTGTTGAATAATGAATTATCATAAAGCTTAGTGTCTTAACACATCATTTATTATTTCACAGTTTGTGTGTGTCAGGAATGCAATCACAGTGAGCGGGGCCATCTGGCTCTGGGTCTCTCACAGGCTGCAGTCTGGGAATCGGCTGCGGCTGTGGTCATCTTGAGGCTCAGTGGGGTGCATCTGCTCCCAAGCTTGCTCAAGTGGTCACTGGCAGGTTTGGGCTCCTTGCAGGCTGTTGGACCAAGAACCTTGGTCCTTCACAAGCTGTTGATCTGAGTCCTGCCTGGGTTCCTCGCCACAGGGCAGCTCACAGCAGGGCAGCTGGCTTCCTCAGCGAGAGCAAGTGAACAGCAAGGGAGAATGGAAGCAAGATGGGCCGCACAGAGTCCCTCACTCTGCCCTGTTCTATTGGTTAGAAGCAAGTCACTAGGTCCAGTTCAAGGAGGGGAAACTACACAAGGGCGTATTTAGGAAGTGAGGATGACAGGGGTTATTTTAGAAGGCTGTTGACCACACTTGTCAGCTATTATTACTGGAGATGTATAAAAGTTGTATTTGCTGATGATAAAAGGATTCTTATTTCATAAAAAGTAGTCTCTCTCCTCTCTCTTTCTATTCTCTGTTTCTCCACCTATAACAGCAACTCTGGAGTTCTTACTCTTTGATCTCAGAGAGCAGTTAGTAGTAACATTTGAGTTTAGAAAGAAGGAGAGGCTTTGCTTTGAGTCCAGCCCTGTTTGCTTGAGACCCTGTGTGTGGGGGCCTGCTGAAAGCCGTCTAGTGGGGCTCAGAGCTCCCCGTCTCTGTCTCTCACGCAACTCCTTCAGGAAATCAGTTCTAGGAGTAACTGGCAATCTGGCTGGCCCTCTACCAGCCCCCTAACCCCTAACATGATCTCATCAGAGGGAATCTCTGGGTTCCCGTGTGGCAAAGTTCAAGTGGTTTCCCACCCTGGAAAGCCCTTCCTTCTCTTTCTCCTCTTCTGTCTGGAGATCCAATTTGATGCCTTCTTAGGACCTTCTATTTGAAAAAATGGAAAGAGATGTTTCCTTGGAAATGTAATTGTCTGAAGGTAAAAGAAGTCTGCAAGCAAGGAAACAAACTAAGCAGCTGGAAGGAAGACTAAGGGGAGGAACGGGATGGCAGATGTTGGTTATGATTTTTCTCTTCTGCTTGGAGGATAACCTCTCTAGGGAGGAGACCGATGCACCTAGCTGCTGGGCACACAGTAGGTGTTCCAGTAGCCCTTGTGGGTTGATGCCACCTGTGGTATTTATTAAATGTTCACGAATTCTTTGCCACTCTTCTCTTAAAAGGTAGGTCTTAATTCTCCCTCCCTTGAATGTGAGCTGGATCTAATAAATAGAATGTGGTGAAATGATAATGACTTCTGAAATTACATCAGAAAAGACATTACAGCTTTTGCCCTGCTCTCTTGTTTGATTCATTCTTGGGGAAGCCAGCTGCTATGTGATGAAGATTCTCAAGCATCCTTGTGGAGATGCCCATATGTAGAGAAGCAGCCAGCACTAGCTCGCCAGCCCCGCAGGTGAGCCATCTTGGAAGTAGACCCGCCAGCCCCAGGCAAGCCTTCAGACGACTGCAGGCCAGGCCAAAAGCTTGACTGAAACCACAGCTTCACTAAACCAGAGCCACCCAGCCAAGATGCTTCTGAATTCCTGTGAGAGAGAAATACTTAGATGTTTTAAGTTGCCAATAGGGAGGGAGCTGGAGAGACACTGTAGGAGGAAACCGTTTTTGCTTCCTGGTTCTAGTGAGCTCGACTGGCAGGCTCCTGCAGGGCAGCTGCACCAGTGCCAGGGGGACAGCGACCCCCAACAGCTAGCAGCTTCTCCAGCCCCCAGCCCCTGCTGTCATGTGGCTTCTCCAGCACTCACATGCTCCCAGCACGAGGCCCCTGCAGTACATGGAGAGCAGCAGCACCCAGGGAAACAACTTGCCCTGGACACTGTTTGGACAGTTTGGGAGCCTTTGGTTTGGCACCTCCTCATAAAGAGCTTTCCCTGGCATCCTAGAGGGCAGATTTCCAGCAAGATCCAGTGGCATGACACCAAGACTTTTCTGCCATCTGGCGAGCCAGACTGTGCTCTCCTCAACAAGTTCTGGATTTTAGCCTTGGGGGTAGGGGTGGGGATCTCTTCCTTGCCTGCTTGCTCAGTTCTGGCGGTAAGGGCTGCTCCTGTGTCTGCTGTTCATGTATTATTGAGTTCTATCTAACCAATTATTTTGTTACTCCAATCCTGTTATAAGAAATTACTTTAAAATTTCCCTGTTCAAATTACTGTGTACTTTCTCCCTGTTGGTTGGACCCCAGACTGATACACTATTTTGTCCTAATTTGTTACACAGCAACAATAACCAATACACTGTTCCCCATTTCCTTGCCCACTGCCAACTCTCCTTTAACTGCCATCAGCCAATTGTTATCATGTCCTACCCAGAGTAGGCTCTGCCTTCAAGGTTTTTATAAGCAGTCAGATATGACCTACTGTAAAAGGAAGAACAAAATGTGTAAGATCCAAGCTTTAATTTGCCAAATGCCAAAGAGGTTCAGATGAGAAGTGCTGTAGGAAGCAGCAAACGCTGGTAAAGTTGAAGAAAGCTCTAAGCTGCGGTAGGATGTGGTTTGACAATGATGACACTACGGGACACAGCCCATTGGAAAGGAGAGAGAAGGGCACTGGAGGCAGTGGAAGACTGTATCAAAAGCTTGGAGGCAGGAACACACATGGTAGGATTAGGCCAGTGGTGACTAGTTCTCTCCAGTTTGCCTGGAGAAGAGATTTGACATGGCAGGCTAATGGCAGGTAAGACGACCAGATTGTGAAGGGTCTCAGATGCAAAGCTAATTACTTGGCACCATCATGTATAAAAGGGGTCCAGTGACCATATCTTCAAGGACAAAACGCAACACACTTTTGCTGTAAGTACATTTAAATTTGTCAGATCATGTAATTTACCCTTGCAACTGAGAAAAAGTTGACTATGGCAGTGGGGAACCCTTGAAGATTTTTTAAAATTCATTTTATTATCATTAATCTACAATTACATGAAGAACATTATGGTTACTAGACTCCCCCCCTTCACCAAGTCCCCCGCCACAAACCCCATTACAGTCACTGTCCATCAGCATAGTAAGATGCTGTAGACTCACTACTTGTCTTCTCTGTGTTGCACATCCCTCCCTATGCCCCCCCCACATTATACATGCTAATCGTAAGGACCCTTTTCTTGTTCCCTGCCCTTATCCCTCCCTTCCCACCCCTCCTGCCCAGTACCTTTCCCTTTGGTAACTTTAGTCCATTCTTGGGTTCTGTGATTCTGCTGCTGTTTTGTTCCTTTAGTTTTTCTTTGTTCTTATACTCCACATATGAGTGAAATCATTTGGTACATGTCTTTCTCTGCCTGACTTATTTCACTGAGCATAATATCCTCTAGCTCCATCCATGTTGTTGCAAATGGTAAGGTTTTTTTCTTCTTATGGCTGAATAATATTCCATTGTGTATATGTACCACCTCTTCTTTATCCATTCATCTATTGATAGACACTTAGGTTGCTTCCATTTCTTGGCTATTGTAAATAGTGCTGCGATAAACATAGGGATGCATATGTCTTTTTCAAACTGGGCTGCTGCATCCTTAGGGGAAACTCCTAGAAGTGGAATTCCTGGGTCAAATGGTATTTCTATTTTGAGCTTTTAGAGGAACCTCCATACTGCTTTCCACAATGGTTGAACTAATTTGCATTCCCACCAGCAGTGTAGAAGGGTTCCCCTTTCTCTGCAACCTTGTCAACATTTGTTGTTGTTTGTCTTTTGGATGGTGGTGATCTTTACTGGTGTGAGGTGATATCTCATTGTGGTTTCAATTTGCATTTCTCTGATGACAAGCGATGTAGAGCATCTTTTCATGTGTCTGTTGGCCATCTGAATTTCTTCTTTGGAGAAGTGTCTGTTCAGCTCCTCTGCCCATTTTTTAATAGGGTTATTTGCTTTTTGTTTGTTGAGGTGCATGAGCTCTTTATATATTTTGGATGTCAAACCTTTATTGGATCTGTCATTTATGAATATATTCTCCCATACTGTAGGGTACCTTTTTTGTTCTATTGATGGTGTCCTTTGCTGTACAGAAGCTTTTCAGCTTGATATAGTCCCACTTGTTCATTTTTGCTTTTGTTTCCCTTGCCCAGGGAGATATGTTCATGAAGAAGTTGCTAATGTCTATGTCCAAGAGATTTTTGCCTATGTTTTTTTCTAAGAGTTTTATGGTTTCATGACTTATATTCAGGTCTTTGATCCATTTTGAATTTACTTTTGTGTATGGGGTTAGACAGTGTTCCAGTTTCATTCTCTTACATGTAGCTGTCCAGTTTTGCCAGCACCATCTGTTGAAGAGACTGTCATTTCCCCATTGTATGTCCATGGCTCCTTTATCAAATATTAATTGACCATATATGTTTGGGTTAATATATGGGGTCTCTATTCTGTTCCACTGGTCTGTGGCTCTGTTCTTGTGCCAGTACCAAATTGTATTGATTACTGTGGCTTTGTAGTAGAGCTTGAAGTTGGAGAATGAGATACTTAGGAATAAACCTTACCAAGGAAGTTAAAGACCTATTAGTTCATTGTTAGTGTATAGGACAGTCACAGATTTCTGTGTGTTAATTTTGTATCCTGCAACTTTGCTGTATTCCAACATCAGTTCTAGTAGTTTCAGAGTGAAGTCTTTAGGGTTTTTTACGTACAATATCATGTCATCTGAAAATAGTGACAGTTTAGCTTCTTCTTTACCAATTTGGATTCCTTGTATTTCTTTGTTTTGTCTAATTGCACCCCTACTTTATTCTTCCTTCTCAGGATTGCTTTGGCTATTCGGGGGTCTTTGGTGGCTCCATATGAATTTTTGAACTGTTTGTTCTAGTTCATTGAAGAATATTGTTGGTAATTTATAGGGATTGCATCAAATCTGTATATTGCTTTGGGCAGGATGGCCATTTTGACGATATTAATTCTTCCTAGCCAAGTGCATGGGATGAGTTTCCATTTGCTAGTGTCCTTTTTAATTTCTCTTAAGAGTGTCTTGTAGTTTTCAGGGTATAGGTCTTTCACTTCCTTGGTTAGGTTTATTCCTAGGTATTTTATTCTTTTTTGATGCAATTGTGAATGGAATTGTTTTCCTGATTTCTCTTTCTATTAGTTCACTGTTAGTGTATAGGAAAGCCACAGATTTCTGTGTGTTAATTTTGTATCCTGCAACTTTGCTGAATTCTGATATTAGTTCTAGTAGTTTGGAGTGGAGTCTTTAGGGTTATTTATGTACAATATCATGTCATCTGCAAATAGTGACAGTTTGACTTCTTCTTTACCAATCTGGATTCCTTGTATTTCTTTGTTTTGTCTGATTGCCATGGCTAGGACCTCCAGTACTATGTTGAATAACAGTGGGAGAGTGGGCATCCGTCTTGTTCCCGATCTCAGAGGAAAAGCTTTCAGCTTTTCAGTGTTCAGTATGACGTTGGCTGTGGGTTAATCATATATGGCATTTATTATGTTGAGGTACCTGCCCTCTATACCCATTTTGTTGAGAGTTTTTATCATGAATGGATGTTGAATTTTTTTGAATGTTTTTTCAGCATCTATGGAGATGATCATGTGGTTTTTGTCTTTCCTTTTGTTGATGTGGTGGATGATGTTGGTGGATTTTTGGATGTTGTAACATCCTTGCATCCCTGAGATGAATCCCACCTGGTCATGGTGTATGATCCTCTTGATGTATTTTTGAATTCGGTTTGCTAATATTTTGTTGAGTATTTTTGCATCTACGTTCATCAGGGTTATTGGTCTGTAATTTTCTTTTTTGGTGGGGTCTTTGCCTGGTTTTGGTATTAGGGTGATGTTGGCTTCATAGAATGAGTTTGGGAGTATTCTCTCCTCTTCTATTTTTTGGAAAACTTCAAGAAGAATGAGTATTATATCTTCTCTGTATGTCTGATAAAATTCTGAGGTAAATCCATCTGAGCTGGGTTTTTTTTTCTTGAGTAGTTTTTGATTACCACTTCAATTTCTTTGCTGGTAATTGGTTTGTTTAGATTTTCTGTTTCTTCCTTGGTCAGTCTTGGAAGGTTGTATTTTTCTAGGAAGTTGTCCATTTCTTCTAGGTTTTCCAGCTTCTTAGCATATAGGTTTTTATAGTAGTCTCTAATAATTCTTTGTATTTCTGTTGGGTCCATCGTGATGTTTCCTTTCTCGTTTCTGATTCTGTTGATGTGTGTTGATTCTCTTTTTCTCTTAATAAGTCTGGCTAGAGGCTTATCTGTTTTGTTTATTATCTCAAAGTACCAGCTCTTGGTTTCATTGATTTTTTCTATTGTTTTATTCTTCTCAATTTTGTTTATTTCTTCTCTGATCTTTATTATGTCCCTCCTTCTGCTGACTTTAGGCCTCATTTGTTCTTCTTTTTCCAATTTCGATAATTGTGATGTTAGACTATTCATTTGGGATTGTTCTTCCTTCTTTAAGTGTGCCTGGATTGCTATATACTTTCCTCTTAAGACTGCTTTCACTGCATCCCACAGAAGTTGGGGCTTTGTGTTGTTGTTGTCATTTGTTTCCATATATTGCTGGATCTCCATTTTAATTTGGTAATTGATCCATTGATTACTTAGGAGCATGTTGTTAAGCCTCCATGTGTTTGTGAGCCTTTTTGCTTTCTTTGTACAATTTATTTCTAGTTTTATACCTTTGTGGTCTGAAAAGTTGGTTGGTAGAATTTCAATCTTTTTCAATTTACAGAGGCTCTTTCTGTGGTCTATTCTGGAGAATGTTCCATGGGCACTTGAGAAGAATGTGAATCCTTTTGCTTTTGGGTGTAGAGTTCTATAGATGTCTATTAGGTCCATCTGTTCTAGTGTGTTGTTCAGTGCCTCTGTGTCCTTACTTATTTTATGTCTGGTGGATCTGTCCTTTGGAGTGAATGGTGTGTTGAAGTCTCCTAAAATGAATGCATTGCATTCTATTTCCTCCTTTAGTTCTGTTAGTATTTGTTTCACATATGCTGGTGCTCCTGTGTTGAGTGCATGTATATTTATAATGGTTATATCCTCTCATTGGACTGAGCCCTTTATCATTATGTAATGTCCTTCTTTATCTCTTGTTACTTTCTTGTTTTGAAGTCTATTTTGTCTGATAGTAGTACTGCAACGCCTGCTTTTTTTCTTCCTATTGTTTGCCTGAAATATGTTTTTCCATCCCTTGACTTTTAGTCTGTGCATGTCTTTGGGTTTGAGGTGAGTTTCTTGTAAGCAGCATATAGATGGGTCTTGTTTCTTTATCCATTCAGTGACTCTATGTCTTTTGATTGGTGCATTCAGTCCATTTACATTTACGGTGATTATCGATAGGTATGTAGTTATTACCATTTCATGCTTTGGATTCATGGTTACCAAAGGTTCCAGGTTACTTTCCTTACTGTCTAAGAGTCTAACTTAACTCACTTAGTATGCTGTTACAAATACAATCTAACGGTTCTCTTCTATTTCTCCTCATTTTTCTTCCTCCTTCATTCTTTATTTATTAGGTATCAAATTCTGTACTTTTTGTCTATGCCTTGATTGACTTTGGGGATAGTTAATTGAATTTTGCATTTGCTTCATAATTGGCTGTTCTACTTTCTTTTCTGTGGTTTTATTACCTCTGGTGACAGCTGTTCAACCTTAGGAACACTTCCATCTATAGCAGTCCCTCCAAAATAGACTGCAGAGATGGTTTGTGGGAGGTAAAATCTCTCAGCTTTTGCTTATCTGGAAATTGTTTAATCCCTCCTGATAATCTTGCTGGATAAAGTAATCTTGGTTCCAGGCCCTTCTGCTTCATGGCATTAAATACATTATGCCACTCCCTTCTGGCCTGTAAGGTTTCTGCTGAAAAGTCTGATGTTAGCCTGATGGGCTTTCCTTTGTATGTGACCTTATTTCTATCTCTGGTTACTTTTAACAGTCTGTCCTTATCCTTGATCTTTCCCATTTTAATTACTATGTGTCTTGGTGTTGTCCTCCTTGGGTCCCTTGTGTTGGGAGATCTGTGGATCTCCATGGCCTGAGACACTATCTCCTTCCCCAGATTGGGGAAGTTTTCAGCAACTACCTCCTCAAAGACACTTTCTATCCCTTTCTCTCTCTGTCTTCTTCTTCTGGTATCCCTATAATGTGAATATTGTTCTGCTTGGATTGGTCACACAGTTCTCTCAATATTCTTTCATTCTTAGAGATCCTTTTTTCTCTCTGTGCCTCAGCTTCGTTGTATTCCTCTTCTCTAGTTTCTATTTCATTTATCGTCTCCTCCACTGTATCCAACCTGCTTTTAATACCCTCCATCGTGCTCTTCAACGATTGGATCTCAGACCTGAATTCATTCCTGAGTTCTTGGATGTCTTTCCCCACCTCCATTAGAATGTTGATGATTTTTATTTTGAACTCCCTTTCAGAAAGAGTCAAGAGGTCCATATCATTTAAATCTTTCTCGGGAGTTGTATTAATAATTTTACTCTGGACAAGGTTCCTTTGGCGTTTCTTGTTTGAATATGGCGCCCTCTAGTGTCCAGAAGCTCTATTCTGGAGCTGCTCAGCCCCTGAAGCAATGTCGGGGGTTGCAGGGGAGCGGTACTGGTACCTGGGGGTAGGAAAGAGCTGTTCCCCACTTCCCGGCTGCTGTGCCTGTCTCCACTGCCTGAGCCAGTGGCCCGGGCACACAGGTATAAGTTTTTGTCCCAGAGCAGCCGGATATGGATCCCTGCTTTCCACAAGCAGCTGGGATCCCAGTCTCCCCAGGAACTCTGCCTGTATTAACTTTCCAACCCCATAATCATACGAGTCTCATGAAAGCACCATGAAATGTAGGTTTGTGCTCCCAGAGCAGATCTCCAGAGCTAGGTATTCTGCAGTCCCAAGCCTTCCACTCCCTCCCTGCTCCGTTTCTCTTCCTCCTGCTGGTGAGCTGGGGTGGGGGTACGGCTCAGGTCCCGCAGAGCCACAGCTTTGGTACATTACGCCATTTGGTGAGGTCTGCTCTGTTCTCCAGGTGTGTGCAGTCTGACGCTGTCCTCTTTCCTGTTGCTCTCTCAGGATTAGTTGCCCCAATCATATTTTCTAATTGCATCCAGTTTTAGGAGGAAGCTTCTGTCTCTCCTCTCATGCTGCCATCTTTAATCCCCTGTACCCTTGAAGATTTTTGAGGATGGTGCCATGTGGAGTTCTATGATTAGCCTGGTGTGTATAGGGTTGGAGAGGATGGAGACCAGAAATAGGAAAATGACTATCCCCTAAGTCCTGAGGTAGGCATAGGGTGGCAGCAGTGGACACTGGAGAACTGCGTGAATGTGAAATGTTTTGGAATGGCTGGTTGGATGTGGTGGAAAGCAGTTAAAGGTGCGCAATACTTAGTTGGTGACATGGGAGCATAAGGAGTTAGTTAGTTGAGGTATGGGTAGGATGACTTTGGCTTCTGACACATTCCACTGGGGTGACTGCAGTGTATCCAAGTATCAGGAAGGAGCAGCCTCAGGCCTGAACTCAGGAAAGAAATGAGGGCTGATGATTCGTATCTGGTAGTGACCATCTGCTCAGTGTGACAAGTCAAATTTTGTGAGATGGTGACAAATAAGTCCCCTACTAGGAACTGGCTCTTTCTGATAGACTCATCCTCATCAGCAACTCTCCACCCACCCTCACCCACCCAAGTGAGGAGGTCCTAGGTCAGGGGTTCACTGGGGACATATTTCCTTATGTAGTTCAGCCCTAAACTATATCCTAAAAGCCAGAAAGAAGCATTGAGGTCTCTCTCAACTGCCACAGATCCTGGCTTAAAATTCATGGTCCACTGTCATGGAGCTCAAGCCAAGGAATATGAATGCAAAACACCCAAGACTAGGAGATTCTAATACTGTTTCTGCCCCAGACCATGATCTTGAGCATGTCACTTTCCCCTTTGGGTTTATTTTCCCTTTAGCAAAACATCAGGGTTGGCGTTGGACTAGATCTTGATGTTCAAATCCTGCCTCTGAAGAACACTGGGGTTCCATAGCCAAGCCAACATGTTCTGCCTCCTAAATCAAGTAGTGGCGGACTGTGACTAGCTCCAATTTTAGGGCTATCTCCCATAACATTTTCTTAAACCATCAGCAACCACTACTGTTGGTTTGCCAGATAGGGCTTACAGATAACACAATGAACGGACAAGTGGACAATGCAATGAATGGAAAAATATGAAAATGGGCAGCTGTATTTGGTGTGACAGTCTTCTTGTTTCTGTAGACTTCACAGTTGTAGTTTTATGTCACGCACACAATCGCTCTGGTTTCTAAAGCTAAGTTCCAGCGACACTTCAAGTGCTTCATAGTGGTCTCTGGGACTCCCCAGTGCCTACAGCCCGAAGGGACTGGAGAAACACTGAACTCAATGCTCTCCAAGGATCTCTCTAGGGCTAATCTTTCTCGTTTCCTCAATCTTTGATCTTGGATGAATACTGTCTGCATACAGAACATTTTGCCTTACATTAATTAACTCATGTAACTTCCATATAATCCTCCCAACAGCCTTATAAGTACTATTATTATAGTAATTTTACAGATGAGGGACTGAAGCTTAAATAGGGTAAATGGCATGAGCCAGGTCACACAGCCAGTTAAGTGACAGAGCTGGGATTTGAAGTTGGGAGTGTGATTCCAGAGCTCTCACTCGTCTCCAGTATACCTGTGGTTCTCTGTCAGTAATGCTATCACTCAACTATTTTCAGTTCTTCCCTGGACACATGGTAAGGTTGATCTTCCTTACCAGATTTGGCCAGTGAAATGTGAGCAGAAATGGTGAGCGTCATTTCTGGAGGAAATTTCAAGAACCAGTAATTACTGCTACATTTCCTCTTCCCTCTCAAACGCAATGATAAGCCACCCTCAGCCTCAATTCCTGAGGGAGATGATGTGGAACAGACGCCTGCCCCTCCCCACCTCAGATGACTGTGATAGGCATGTAATGTGAATAAGAAACAACTGTGGTCATTTCTAAGAGGCTTGGATTTGGAGGTTGCTACTGTGGCTTAGCCTAGCCCATCTGGAAGAATTCAGTATTATAGTGTCTCCTGTTGGTTACCTTTGGCCTCAGTCCCCAAGCCAGCCTTCTCCCTGAAGCTTGCGGAAAACATTGGCTCTACATTCAAACTTGAAAAGCAGTTGGGAGAGAAGGGAGTCTGTCCCCTAAACAGGCAAGTGGGGATGTGTTTTGGGAGATGGGCTGAAGATTTGCCATGCTCTGGGGCAGGGGTTATCCTGGAAGGAATCTACACCTAGCCCTGGAAGGCCCTGGACAGACACTGCCCCTCAAGGTTCTCCGCCATACTCATTTATTTGGTTCTCCTTAATTTTATTCCCCATTATTAAAGAAGGAGTGACTGGGCTGGCAGGCAGAGGGTTGGACTTCCACATCCGGGGGGCACTGCAGACTGACTATGACCTTGCATGCCTGGATCTGAACATCCTCCTCAGGGTGGATGACGAGGGCAAGCAGCCGGTCTGCCAGTCGTGAATCTTCCCCAAAGAGAGCTTCATGCAGAGACCGCTCACTGTAGTGCCATCTCACAGCACAGTAGTGGGGTGAATTCCGGCCCTCACTCAGCCGCTCAGCAAACACCAGTAATTCGAACAGCAGACTCCCTGGCTGTGTGCACTGGAGCAGGTTCAGGAAGTTGGAGTGCACCTATCATGGGGATGGAGAGAGGATGGAAATTATCTAAATCCACGGCAAGTTCTAAAGTTCTTTTTCTTCTACCTTCCTGTTGCCTCAGCTCCTCAATCTACCTAAATTTAAGATTCAACTGTATATGATTTTTTTAGTTTTCCTTTCATTATCATTCTCTAACATTATTGCATTGTGGTCATAAAAGGTGAGAGATATGACCCTAATATTGATTCTTGGAAATTTGTTAAGACAAACATTAAAGCTTACTGTGTGCCTAATTTTTCTAAGCATTTTGTGCACTTGAGAGGAATGTGCATTTACTAATTATAGAGCATTCTAGGTATGTCTAATGGCTCAAGCTTATTTGTGTTATTCACAGCAAGTATACCCTTACTGGTTTTAGGTTTTTATCTGTTCATTGCTGATAGAATAGTTCAAATCTTTCAAGTCTTCCATTGTGGTGGCAGACACATTGATTTTTCCTTGTAATTATTCAGCTGTGAGATAGAAGGAAGTTGTCCATTGGTGACAACATAGATGGACCTTGAGGACATTATGCTAAGTAAGATAAGCAGGAAAGAGAAAGATAAGTACTGCATGGTATCACTTATATGTGGAATCTAAAAAAAAATCAAACTCAGAAGCAGAGAGGAAATACGTGGTTGCTAGGGGCTGGGGGTGGGGAAAGCAGGGAAATGTTGATAAAAGAGTACAAACTTTCAGCTATAAGATGAATAAGGTTTGAGGATCTCACATAAAACATAGTGACTATAGTGGAAAACACACCATTATGTAATTGAAATTTGCTGAACTAACATGTCACCAAAAACAAAGAAAAAGATAAATATGTGAGGTGATGGATGTGCTAATTAACTCAATAGTGGGAATCCTTTCACAAAATATACATAATCAGACCACAATGTACACTTAAAATATCTTACATTTTACTCTGTCCTCAAGACTTCAAAACCTCAATAAAACAAAAAATTTCCTTTTAATTCTACCAAGTCTTACCACATATATTTTGAGATTATGTTATTAGGTTTATATCATTTTAGAACTGTTTATTCTTTGGAACCATGAATTATTATGTAATGACCCTGTTTATTCCTAATAATTGTTTTTTTATAATTTTTTCCTAATATTAAAATACTGCATTAACTTGTTTTGTCACTTGTGTTTCTGACTCTGAGAGTTCAGAAAGCCGCTCAAAGGAGAATAGCCCTCCCAAGAAAATGGATTCTCATTTTATTGGGAGAATGGAAGAGGTGATGATTTTCAATGCATCTAGTACAGAGGGACAAGATGAGCTTGTTACTAAGTCTGTCTGGACAATCCATGATCCTTCCCCAATATCTGAGTTGGCATCCATCAGCCCCTCCTGGTTCCCTTCTCACCTGGCAGTTGAGAATATCATAGAGAAGGTCATTCTTCTGTGCCAGGCAGCTCAGCAATCGAATGGCTTGCACCTGAATAAAGGAAAATAAAAAGCATGAGAAGGCAGGTGAGTCTGGGCCTGGGTAGGGACACAAATCTCTAGTCCTCCCTCTAGGTGCTATGCCAGGGCTGGTCAGGAGGGCAGGGCCTGGGCCATGGCCCTCAGGCACCTGTGCCAGTATGTAGTCTGACTGCAGGATCTCCATCAGGGCAGGCATCACCCGTCGCAGCTGTGGGTGCACAAAGTCAGGCAGTGGGAGATTGTTGAGGAGTCTGAGGCCTGCAACATGCAGCTCTGAGTCCCAGATGGTGGAGATCAGTTCCAGTACCTTGATGGAGTGTTCCTGGGAATAGAAGGGGAGAGGTTCTGCTTTTATACGGTGACTGCCAACACTATCCCAGCCTCTGCCTTCATGCTTCATTGCCCCATCCATGATACTTGAGGCAAATCCACTACACAATTCCCTGTAAATTAAGCTCTCAGCATTATTTGACCCTGTGACCACTCTCACCTCCTTGAGATTCTTTCTTCACTTGGCTTCTTTTAGACTTTCCTGGTTCTACTGCCCAATCTCCTCCATCACTTCTCCCTCGGTGACACCATCCAGATGCACAATGTTAAATACCATCCATACCCTTTTCAAGTTTCTGCCTCCAGCCCAGACATCTCCCTGATCCAGGCTCAGATATTCAGCTGCCAATTCCACTTCTTTCCCAGATTGCTGAATAGACTTCAGAGTTAAAATGCTCCAGGTCCCCAAGCCTGCTCTTTCCACCACCTTCTGTCTCAGCTTGTGATTCCACCTTCCAGTTGCTCAGGCCCAAAACCTGTGGTCCTCCTTGTCTCTCTCTCACACCCCTTTTCCAGTCCTTCAGAAAATCCCATTGGCTCTGCCTTCAAAATCTATCAAGCATCAAGCCACTTCTCCCATCTGCCACCCTGTTCCAAGCCACCGACATCTCTCACCTGGATTCCTGCAGTAGCATCTGAACAGCAGGCATGTTAGATGTGTCACTCCTCTGCTCAAGTCCCTAGTTCATCAGCATAAAATCCAAAGTCCTTACAGTGGCTCACATGATCTGCTCCTCTCTCCGCATTATTTCAACTTGCCTCATCTCTCCTATTCTCTCCTTTGCTCCCACGGTACCCATCACAATGGCCTTTTAGTTATTTCTTGAATATGCCGAGTACATGCCTATTTTAGGGTTTTGCCAAGGTTGTTCTATTCAGAATGCTCTCTCCCCAGACATTCAGAGCTCACTCTTACCTCCATCAAGACTTTGCTTTCATATTACCCTTTAAGTAAGGCCTTCCCTGACCACCCCCTTCGTAAGACTGCAACCAACCACCTCTGCCCCAGCCTTCCTTATACCCCATCTTTATTTTTCTCCATAGAGAAAATGTAACACACTTTTTATTTTCACTATACATTCAGAAGAAGTATGTAAAGAATAGTATGGAGAGGTCCCATGTGCTCTTCACAGTTTCCCATAGTAGTTACATCTTACATAATTCTAGTACAACAGCAAAAGCAGGAAACTGGCATTGGTACAGTGTGTGTGTACAGTTCTGTATCATTTCATCTCCTGTGTAGATTCATGTAGCCACCACTGCAATCAACAGATTATTCCATCAGCTTGTCCCAATACCACAAAGATCTCCCTCAAGGAACTCCCTTATAGTAATACTTACCTCTCCCCACCAAAATCAGCCATTGGCAACCACTAATCTGTATTCCATCTCTATTATTTTGTCACTTTGAGGTTGTTACATAAATTAAATCATATTTTGTGACCTTTTTGAGATATTTTTTCACTCATTGTAATGCCCTTGAGATCCATCCAAGTTGTATCAGGAGTTCATTCCCTTTTATTTCCAAGTAGTGTTACATGGTATAGATCCGTTTACCTAATTATTTATCTATTAAGAGACATTTGGGTTCTTTCCAGCTTTTGACTATTACAAATGAAGCTGTTATGAACAACTGTGCACAGGTTTTTATGCAGATCTAAGTTCAACTGCTGGATTGTATGGTAAATGTACAGTTACTCTTTTTTTTCTTTTTAAAGAAACTGCCAAACATTTTCTCAGAGTGGCTGTTGCACCGGTTTACATTCCAGCCAGGAATGCATGAGAGATCCAGTTTCTCTACATCTTCACCAGCATTTGGCATTGTCATTTTGAGCTTAGATCATCTAACAGGCATATGATAATATCTCATTGTGGCCTTAATTTGCATTTTCCTAAAGACTAATGACATGTCCTCTTCAGTGAAATATCTCCACATCTTTCGTTTATTTTCCAATTGGGTTGTTATCTTTTTTTTTAATATTGAGTCTTTTTTGTCACCTGTGTGGTTTACAAATATTCTTGGTCTGCAGCTTGTCTTTTCATCCTATTACAAGGTCTTTCACTGAGCAAATGATTTTAATTTTGATGAAGTACAATTTATCAGATTTTTTTAATGGATAATGCTTTTGGTGACATTTCTACAAACTCTTCACCAAGCCCTCGGTCCCAAAGATTTCTCCTCTGAAAGTATAACCCAATGCCAGCCTTCTTTACCACCATTCTTTATTTTATTTTTCTCCATAGCACTTGTCACAGGAAACACTACATATTTTACTTACTTGTATATTGCCTATCTTGCCCTGCTAGAATATAATTCCACAGGGACAGGAATCTTTCCTAGGCACAAAATAAGTAAGTACTCAATATACATTTGTTGAATCAATAAGGGGATCTTGGCTTCTGAGATACAAGATGCTCAGACTGAGAGGTATTACCAAAGACAGGTAATCTCACAAGCTGTATTTTGAGAGCCCTGAAACAGGGAGGCAAGAGTCCTGCAGTGAGGACCAGCATTCCCATTAGTACCCTGCTCCTCCCTGCCTTCACCTGTCACTGTCTGCTAAGACATGAAAGACAGCTAGGAGTTAGCAAGTCCGGGGTGAGGTTTCAGGCAGAGGGGAGAGCAGGTGCGAGGGCCAGGGAGTGGGAGAGCATGAAACATACAGTGTAAATGGTTGGGGTTGGGGCAAGGAGGAGGAACTGATCATGTGCTTTATGCTGAGACTCTTGAGGAAGACCAAGGTGGGGTTGATGGGATCAGAACCCTCTGGAGAGGGCGGTCTGACTTAGGCAACAAAGACAAGCTCCACGCCGGATGTGTTGGGTTAGAGTGCCACTAGGCTGTCTAAATGAAGCAGGTGGCCATGGGTCTGGAGGTCAAGAAAGCCACCAGGGTGTGGAGAGAGACACAGGAGAGCCCATTTAGGTGGAAACTGAGGCCAGGGAGTGGCTGTTTTCACTAGGAGAGAGGAGAACAGGGGTCAGGTCCTTAGGATACAGACCCTGGGAAAAAAAAGAACAGTGGTGCTCAGACCACCTGCATCAGAATCTCCTGGAACACTTATGAAAAACACAGCTCCCTATTGAATTGGACTCTGTAGATGTGGGGCCTCCAAATCTTCTTTTTAATCAGCTCTCCAGGCAATCCTGATATGCTTGAGACTCACAGCCTCAGGGGAACTGGGAGGGCTGCAGGATAAATTAGTGATAGCCAGCAAGAGGAGATCTAGAGAACTTTTTTTTTCCCTAAAAACGTTTGTGCCAAAAATTTAAAGTGTGAAAATACCAAGTGACGGGGAGAGAATGCTGCATCAGGAACATGGGTGCAGGGCTCGGGGAGGGGGAATACACTGATACAACCCTCCCTGAGAAGTTGGGCATACCTTTTCACCCAGCCATTCCACTCCTGCTTACAGACCCTGGTCAAAGTCTTCCATGTCCACAAGGGAAATGTTTGAAAGAATGCTCACCACACAAAAACTTAAATGCCTACACTTAGAGAAATGCATAAAATAAAATTGCAGAGTACTCATGAACTAAAATACCACATACAACAGTGGAAAAGAAGGGAAAAGACATCCACAGCAATAAGGATGTGTCTTTCAATGTTTTGGGGGAAAAGGCAAACCACAGAATACAAACTTCATACTTCCAGATATACAAAGCTTAAAACATCCCAAACTATATCTTACCTATTCATTTATTGTCTGCCTTGCCCTGCTAGATTATAAAATGGTATATGCATATATGGTAAAACTACCAAGAAAAATCAAAGAATTGATGAAGAAACTGCCAGGAAATGACTGCCTCCAGGAGACTGAGGAGAGCATCTGGGGGCATCTAACCTATTGGTCATGTTCTATTTCTTAGCCTCGGTCTTGATTATGCATGTTTTATTTTATTACTGTTCTTTCTACTGTACACATCTAAAATGTTTAAGTTTTTAATATTTTACTTATTTTTATTTTGGGAGAGACAAGCCATTTGCTAGAGAGATTTGGAGGTCAAGGAAGAGGTTTTTCAGTTTTTCTTTTTAAGATGGGAGGAAATAGAGCATGCTGAATAGTAACAGGAAGGAGGCCGTATCAGACAGAGAGGCTAATCAAATAAAGGCCTCCAGGGAAGGGGATGGAATCCAGTACTGAGACTAATGTTGACCTCAGACAGGAAGAAAGCCATTTTTCATGGCACTAGCAGGAAAAGGTGAGTGTGGACAAAAGGAACTCACATTTGGGGGCTTATATTTCCTCTGTATTGGTAGTAGTGGGGGCATCAGTGGCCCAGCCACCAGCCTCAGACCAACACAGCATGAGGGTTGTGTATAATATATCTGGTCTTTGTCCTTATTTCCAGGCACAGAACTCCTACAATCCTTGCAATTTCCTGATAGGAGTATCTTTTATTATTCATGAATCCAGTTCCATTATCCTAGAGTTTATGCTAATGAGGTGTCTCTTTGTGACTGGAGGCCTGTGGTCAGAAAGACCAAGCTATGATTAGAGGGTTGTAAGTTTCAGCGAAATCTCTGACCTCCAGAAGAAAAGAAGGGCTACAGATTGAGTTCAATCAGCAACAGTTCATGTCAGTCATACCTGATGAAACCTCCATAAATACCCCTAAATGGGCTCAGAGAACTTCAAGGTTGGTGAACACGAGGTGCTGGGTGGAGGGGGTGGCATGCCTAGAGAAGCCACGGAAGTTTTACACCCCCTTTCCCATACTTTGCCCTATGTATCTCTTCCAGTAGGCCACTCCTCAGTTGTATCTTTTATAATAAACCAGGAGCGAACAAAAGCAAAGCCTTTTCCTGAGTTCTGTGAGTTGTTCTAGTGAATCATTAAATCTGCAGAGGGAGTTGTGGGAACCTTTAAATTAAAAGCCAGTCAGTCAGACTTGTGACTGGAATCTGAAGTGGGGGCCAGTCACGTGGAATTGATCCCTTCACCTGTGGGGTTATGCTAACTCTAGGTGGTGTCAGCATCGAACCGTAGGGCACCCGTTGGTGTAGGAGAGCTGGTTGGTGTCAGCAAGAACCCCAGGGGGCTTTCTGTTGTTTGGGGTTCAGAGATACTCCAGTGCTCTAATTCAGTTTCACCCTAAGATTCTTTATTACCCTGCTGGGGTCACCATCTCCTCACTTATTTCCAAAGAAAAACATATTTCTGGTTAACTCAGACTTAAACAAACTTCTGGAATGTGACCATAGAGCCTACTAAAGGACCTGTGGGCTCTGGACATCCTGTGTGTTCTGCCCCACCATTTGTCCCTGGGCTCACCTGGATTTTGAGCCTGAATTTTCTGATGCCAGATAAAGCTTTAAGTGCGTTCAGAGCTTGGATTTTGACACTGTTGTCCTTGTCATCCAGCATGGAGCCCACCAAGCTGATATCATCAGCAGTACAAGCAGAGGCCTGGAGTGTGCCAGGAGAAACACAAGAGGCAGGAGAAGGGGGTGTCCTGGGTCCACTGCCCCCCATGTCGCCAAGACCCTTGTGTCGTTCCCATCCCTCCCACCATCAGCCAGAGAGATGGGTACCAGGACAGATTCTGGCCAAAGGGGCGGGGATCCTTTGTAGCCCCCAGGGGCCAGGCTGGCTGGGACCTCCTGCTTCCCATCCCTCACCTCGGCCTCCAGCAAGTACACACAGCACGTGATACTGTGCAGGATGATGCTCTTGGTGTACTCATCATGTTTGCACTCCAGAGAGTTGAGGAGCCTCCGGATCTCACCTGAGTCTCGCCCGTGCTGCTCTCGCTCGATTGCCAGGCCTAGACAGCCACCCAAGCCCAACTCAGGCTGTGAACTCAGAAGTGATGAAAGAATGGGGTTGGGGTGTGGGTGAGAGGGACTTAGGGATAAGGCTTTTCCTGAAGAGAAGCCTTCTTGCTATATGGACCATGTACAGTTGAACAGGGTGTGTACTGCACAAGGCCACCATATCTAATGCTGTATTGTTCGCATCATAAACATCATAGTTATGTATATTTACTTTAACAACTTTCTGACATATGACAGTAGTATGTAGTATTTCATTGTAAACAGTATATGGAAGGGATATTCCACCAGATAGCAATAAAAAGTCTTGCAGAAGGGACGCCTTTTTCTGTTTCAGGCAAAATTGTCATCCAGACTAGTGGGGGCTCTAGGGCGTGTAGATCTCCCAATTTTCCCTTGGGGAAAACTGCTGATGCCAAGTTTCCAGGCACTGCATCTTGGAAGCCAAAGTGAATGTGATTTGAGTGTATTTCCTCTGAAATAAGTAATTGAATATAATTTGGAGACCTGCCAGATTAGTCTTGAGAATCCACTCGAGTACCACCACTATTCCAGGACCTGGGCTAGCTTCTCTAGGGTGGGTTTGCAGAAGATGGAGAAGAGAAGGAGGACGGAGAGAGGAACTAGGAGTCACCTTTGGTCCCTCCCACACTGGAGGGTTTGGGAGCAGGTGCCTCCTGGGGCAAAGCCCTTTCCCCAGGGCCCGGGCACTCACGGGCGATGCAGATGGGTGAGCCAGAGCAGACGGGGGGTCGGCAATTCAAGCCAGCCTTGATGGCCTTGTAGAGCAGGTAGATGGCCCCAGCACCTGTGGCCAGGCCCACCAAACTTTTCCGGATGTCCACGTGTCCCAGGCACAGGGGCTTGCACATGCCCATGTCTTCAGCGCTGCCTTGTGCCTGGGTGGGAGCTGGGCCCAACGCACCTGGGAAAGGCCTTCCGGAACCAGAACTCTGGCAGCGCCAGGAACCAGGGCATCAGAATCAGAATCTGGGCAACAAAGGAAACTGGAGAAATGGTGGGATGGAGGCTGGTGGTGGGGAAACAGGGCAGACAAAGGGTACTTGGACAGAGAGAAGGTTCAGCTTTGGAGTCAGTAGGAAATGAACCTCGGGACTCCAGAGGAGTAAAAAGCCTGGGTGCAGGAAGGTCCCTCAGGCCCTCTTTCCTCTAGTGGAGTCGGCTGCAGCCCAGCAGGTGACTCCAGAAATCCCTTTCCTCCATTAGAGGGCAGCAAGGGTCCAGTTTCTGGGCCCGGGCCTGTGGCTGTTTCTGAGAGGAGTGTCTGGGATGTGCCCACTGGCAGCCCTGTTCCCTCACTTCCCTGGCCCTTCCATCTTTGGTATCTCACCAGAGATCTACTGCTGGGCCTCAGGGCGTTTCTGCATGCAGGGTGCCCCCTCTATGAAGGATGAGAAGGGGAGCACCATCATGTTTTGTGCAGTCTTGAGGCAAATCCATCATCTTCCATCATCTGCATATTTCCCCGTAATGTATATTTAACTGCCTTACCAAAAGCTCTTGAGGGCAGGTGTCCTTCCAACTCCATCATCCATCAGAGCCCTGATCTTAGTAGGTGCTCAAGTCATGACTTCTGTCATTCTTTTGAGGACTTGAGGGCAAAATGGTGACAGATAACCTGGATACAGGGGCTCCAGGCCCATTTAATCAGTGTGACCCTGGAGGAGGAAGGGACTGCCCTTGGCTGGGTCTGTGTCTGCATCTGTGATGAGGTGATCCAGAATTTTTCATTCTAAAACTCCAGGTTTAAAAGTTGGGTAGGCCTGGGCCCATGGGGCCTAAATCTGGGAGCACCACAGCCCAGCGAGCCCCTTCAAAGTGTCCCCACACTCTCTGGCCTCACCTTGTGGTACAGAACAGGGAGGTGAAAGGCCCCAAGCCAGGCTCTGGCCCAGAGCCACGCCTGAGCATGGTTTTACCAGAACAGGCTTCACCTGCCTGATTTTGAGCTCCTGGTGGAAGGCTCTGGGTCCTGGGCAGCACCTGTTCTTGAGGGAGGTGGGGAAATAGAGAAATAGCATCCCCGAGGATGCTGCAGCCAGCCAGGCCTGTCCACCCTGAGCCTTCAGCCATCACGCCTTGGGCTGCAGGCAACACTCCTAGACGGCTTTTCTCTTCCTTTCCTCTCATCCATCCTCAGCCCTCCTCAGCGGTCATTCCTAGCACTCTACCCAGCCCCATGATGGGTGGCTACATGGACTCCCTGCAATGAGGGATGACAGAGATCCCCAGAGGCCTCACCACTGCCACAGGACCTCGTATATGTCCTACAAACTCTAGGCAGGAAACGGCTGCCTGACGGGACTGTTTTAGGTTCCAAGGGCTACCCTGGTGGATCTGAGGATAGATCCTCCAGAACAAGGTCCCTGCCTTTCTCTAGGGTGATGCCCAGAATTACTGGCCTCTCCAGTCCACTGAGTTGACTTTGTGACCCTCGTGCCCTAAGAAAACATGGTACTCACCAGTTAAAGATCTCCAAGGAGATTCTTTATTGGCTTTAACCTAACTCCTTCCTGTTATACCCAAAGCCTATTTCTTTTGTTTCTGCCCTCAAATCATTCAGGGGGGTTAGAGGCAGAGGCATCCCCAGTGTGATATTTTCACTAGTCCACAGCATGACAAAAGAATAAAGACAGAGGACGGTCTATTTGTTGGTGTGAAATCAATGACATTCCTTTCTTGGGAATGACTGCTTTTGATTCAGATAATGTCTTTCTCATTTTGAGAATTAAAACATACTTGCTTTTATTTGAAATGAAGGTGACAGTAGATAGCAGTTGTTTTGGATGTTCTTAGGGAGTGTAAATTAAAGCTGCAACTCTTTCTGGCAGCTGGATTTTGTTTTCTTGTTTTGGTAAATTTCTGTCAAATAAATCCAGAGATTTGGAACCACTGGCTAGAGGGAAGTCTGAGATTCCATATGTACACAACCAGCCCCAAATTTCTCACCTGCCCTCACCACGGCAAATATACGTAGGTTGCCCCAGGGCATACCTCTCTGCCATCTGCACCAGGTTTCTACCTTCAAGGCTGATGTTCATATAGTTAGGTTTGAACTGCTAGGTACAGTTTAGTTTAGTGCATGAGAATGTGGGTTCCAGCCAGACTCCCAGGGTTCAAAACTGACTTAGGTTTGTGATCTCTCCCTGCTTTGTTTTCCCCACCAGTAAGATGCGAATAATACCTGCTCAACGGGGCATTCGTGAAGATTAGGTTAAAGTGCTTGGGATAGTGCCCAGCAAATGGGGCTCATCAAATGGCTACTATAATAAGAATTACTGTTCCAAGCAGGTTTCAGCTGACAAAAATGTTGGGTGTGGGAAGGCAGTGGGCCCACAGATGGTGGGCCTCATTAATGAGACCCGAAAGGCCCATTATTCGGCCCCTTCCTCTCCCCCTGCCCCCCTCCCATACTGTTCTTCTTCAGGCTAATCAATCCCAATTCCTGTAACTGCCCTGAACAACTTGAGCTTGAAGCCTCCCTCCCCCAACCCCACTACCAGAAGCACTACGCCGCAGCTCATTCCCTGGAGGACTTCATTCCTAAAAAGCCATCCTCCCACCTGTGAAACCCTAAGACTAACTCCTCATTCTCTCTGCCAGGTCTCTGGTAATGGGTATTCCAGGCCAGCCAGAGAAGCCTAATACACCATTGGGGGCCTACTGTGCAGGCTGGTGACCCTAGCCCAGCGCTTAGGAGAAGCTACGGGAAAATTAGCCTACTCTATAATGAAGTCATTTGGAGTCCAACAGGCTTGGGTCTGGGCAAATTCCATCATCTGAGTCTGTTTCCCCTCCAGCATACAGGTCTATGAATACCTACCTACTCTCGGGACGTGCGGTCAGAGCTGAATGGGAATGTACGCTGTGACTCGGTGACCAGGGACACTCAACACCGGCGAACTTCCCCCGCAGGGAGCCAGAAAGCAGAGTTGAAAGGCTGGGGGTGCCGCCCGTGCCATCATGGATCCCACATTCTCTGAGACCGTCCCCTCCCCAGCTAGCGCTTACCCCGGCCCAGGAACCAGATTCGGGGGCCTCCCGATAGCTTGTTACTGCGGCGAAGGCGTGGGGCCCCAGAAAACCGCGGCGAAAGCCCTGAGAGCAGAGGGGGTGGCGCCCCCAGAGGAGGAGGACGGGTGAGCGCGGAGGCCGCGCCTTTCCCCGCCCCGGGGCTTCCCCGAGCCTGCCCTCCCTCCCCAGACTACCTCCTCCCCCCGCGCGCATCCGGCGGCGGGCACAGGATGTTCTTTCGCTCCCGTCCCAGCGCCCCCGCCCCCGCTCTCACTTTCCCTTCGCTCCCCTCCCCCACCCCCGCCGCGCCCGCCGCCAGCACCTTGCTTAACTCCTCCTTTCCCGCGCTCCGCGGCGCCCCCTGGGGTCCGCCCTTCCCGCCCACCCCCCAGGACGTTGAGCGAGCGGCCAGGCTGCCCGGGAAGCGAAGGGCCTGGGACGAGCGCTGCACCGGGACTCGGGATCCATTGACCCTTCGGGGCTGCAGGGGCGGAGAGGGATCGTAGGCACTGAAGCAGGCATTCTTCGGACGCCCGCCAGCTCACCGGGCCGGGTGGCCTGGGGCGTCCGCTCTCGAGCGCGCCACGCGCCGGAGTGGGGCGGCCAGATGGGCGTGGGCGGCTCCAGGCCCGGTGGGTCAAGGACCCCAACCGCACCCTCTCCTTTGGTTCGGACTAGAAGGGGCCGGGGGCTCTGGGAGAGGATGGAGAGAGGTCACGCCCCTCACATATGCGTCACTGTTTCCAAGGCAACTGGGGGCGGGGAAGCGGGCTGGAGAACGATAGACCTTACGGTAACGCGGCTATCCGAGGCCTTGGGACCTGGGGTGGGGGTGGGGGTGGGGGTGGGGGTGCGAAGGGAGGCGGGCTTTTCAATCTTTGCTTCTTCACTCGCTGATGTCAAAGAAACTGAGGGAAGGACAGGGTCTGTTTGCTGGTTCATTCAACAAACGTTCATTGAGCTTGAACCATGTTTGGTGCCATGGTTAGGCACTCGATTAGGGCGGCGCACGATCCGAACCCTGTGTTCATGGGTTAATTGTGAGTTAGAGTAGGCTGGCCATGTATCCCGGGTTACGTCTGTGAAACCGGTGTAATTATTAATAGTGTCCCTTTTCATGCTTAAAAGTGGCCCAGTAAGGAGTAGTTAAGGAGCCTTGTCCCCTAATTCAGGGAAGTATCCATCCTGGCAAGGAAGGAAGACAAGCTATTGTCTCCTCACTATGTAACAGGCACTTTCTTGGCACTTTGTATTCTCTGTAATCTTTGCCCTTCATTCTGCAAAGTATCATTAGTGCCTTTTACAGGTAAAGAAACTGGCTAAGAGCAGTTAAGAGACTTCCCAAGGCCAAAAAGCTAAGTGTTGGAACCAGAATCCAGACCCAGTCTATGTGGCCTCCATATCCAAGTGCTCAATCTCATGCTTCCTTCTCAAAATAAACAGATATTAAGTGAATGAATAAAAACACTGTCCCTGCCATGAAGGAGTTTATGATCTATGTGGTTGAAAATACTAGATGAATACCCCTCTTTGAAGATTATGGAAAATGAAAAAGAGAGGCCCTCAAAACAAAAGGGCCGGGGCAAGCATCAGGAAGCCAATGAAAGCATCAGGGAGCTGCCTGGTGAGACTGTCCCTGTCACAGCGTGTGCAGATGGCTTTGGAACATCACTGACCTGGGAAATCACGGATACCTTTCATACATCAGCCAAGCTTGGTGGAATGGGAGACCAAGTCAGGAGAGAGAAGTGGAGGGATGAACAAGGAGCACAACCAAATGGATTGCTCACTTGAGGAGCAATTGCTGCCCTTCTGCTACGCACCAGGCCCTGTGCACTCTGTGTTCTGGGCACACCATGAATGAACCGGGTTCCCTCATGTGGAAAACACAGGTCAGCAGCTGGCATACCCAGTGTGCTTGTGGAGGAGTCTGAAGTTGATGCCATACACAATAAAGTGTTTGAGAAAGATTATTCCAGCCAAGTATGTAGTAGGAAGGAAAAACCTGGGTCAGAAAGGACAATGTGGCAACAGCTGTGGGAATTTGGTACAAAGGTTGGATCTATGGGATTGGAGAGGAAGGAACTGATGAGCAAAATAGCAAACAATATATTCATCTTGTAATAATAGCAACATAGGGAAGAATTTGGTAATAGATCTGCCCTAGAATGGTGAAAAAGAGAAAACAGTTAAAAATGAACCCACCTTCATGGTGAGTTTGGGGAATGAAGGGTCACGGTGGGCAGTGGGGAGGAGCTGGTGTGAGGGACATGAGGATGAGTTCAGTCACTTCTAGACCATGTGCTCAGTCACTTGTAGACCAGGTATCCTGTAGGTGATTGGACTTGGAGATAGGGAAGTCCAGAAGGGCAGGGAGCTGCCTGGTGAGACTGTCCCTGTCACAGCGTGTGCAGATGGCTTTGGAACATCACTGACCTGGGAAATCACGGATACCTTTCATACATCAGGTAGAAGGTTGAAGTTGATGACAGTGAAGGTGCCTCCTGACTGGGAAATTCACTGAGCATTGGCTGGGTGAGCACATGTGTGGGAAGTATGCCTGTATGTGGGGGAAGGTGGTCCATGGCCCAGGCCTGCACTGGCATCCATCTCTTCACCTTCGGCCACAGAGGGTGCCAGAGATGCCATCAGATGGCCCAAGGGCCTGAGGCCCAGGTGAGGCCCTTCAGCAGCCTGGGGTCCCTCCCCCAGCCCCACCCTCAATGGCCCTGGAGCCCAGGGCTTTGCTGACTGCCAAGGCCTTTCCTGGAACTCAGTAAAGGACGGAGCCCCTCCCTGCCGGCCCTGGCACACTCCAGGCACAGCGTGTCCCCTGGGGCACCTTGCAGACACCCCAGGAGGCCCTCACCCTCCAGGAAGAATCCTACTGTGGACTGCCATCTGAGCTCCCGCCCCTGGACGGTCATCCTCCCAATGGCCCCACCAGACCACAGGGGATGGCAGGCGCAGAGGAGGAAGGAGAAGCTTTGTGGCCGGTGGCTGTGGGTCTTTGTTGGGGCTTTGGGTGGGAGGGAGGGTAAGGCAGAAAAAGCAGGGTCTCAGGCTTCAGAGTGCCTCTCTACCTGCTTCTCCCACCCTCTGAGGAAATCTTCGGGGGCCTGGTGGCTTTGAGGGGCGGGGACAGGAAGAGACTCAACTCTGGGTCAGCTGAGGACGCAGAGGGGGGCCTTCTTGCCCTATAACCCACTTCTCCCAGCATCCCCTTCCTCTGCTCCCCAACACCCTAGAACAAATGTCCACCTTCACCTGCAAGTAAGAGTTACACCCCCACCAAGACCTCCAGAGGCTTCCCAGCGAGGTGGGAGTTGGGGGAAATGGACGCGTACACAGCAGCTGTTGCCTGGCCACACCTGCCCGTAGGGTGAGGAGAATGCCTCTCCCAGGTGCGCACAGCTGGCTCTGCTGTGGCTGGGGGTTGTGAGAAGCTTCAATACAGGGGCGAGAAGGCAGAGGGATGCGCAACCCCGCTACGTGGAGGTCCCGGCGGGGCTGGGGCGGGGTGGGCGTGGGGGGCGCCGAGGAGCTGGCGGTGCGCTCGCCGCTCCCGCCCCAGGAGCCTCGGAGAGTCGGGTCCTCGTTGACCGCAGGCTGCAAGAGCGGTTGATCTGGTGAGCGAGCACACCCACTTACCCGGCTGCTGAGTCAGGCTGTTCTCGCTCCCCGCTCGCCGCCCGCCCGCTCGCTCGGGACATTGTGTTCCAGCCCCGGCGCGCTGGCACTGGGCCCAGGCGCTCACCCCAGCCTCCTCGCCCTGTTTGTGCTCGCGGCTTGCGCTCGGCGCGCAGCCTCCCGGCCGCCGCAACCTCCCGGCCGCCGCAGCCCTCCGAGTGTGCGCCGTGGCGGGAGAGAGACGCAGGCCCCAGGGACCGCCGGGGGCGGGGCTGTGCACCCACGGGGACGCACGCCCCGGCCGGGGGCCCCTCAGCCCCGCCGGGTCACCAGCCGTAGAGCTCCCAGACCCATCCGTCCCCCGCCCGAGCCCTGGCTTGGACCCCCAAGCGTGTGTGGGCCTGGAATAGCACAGTTCGGGGGGCAGGTGCTGGTGGCTCCGTGAGGAAGAAGCAGCCGCCCCAGCCCCACCGGCGCTCAGGCCAGTCTGGAGAGGCACATCTGGGAGCTCCCCAGACTTGGGAGACCTGGGATGCGGTCACGTGACAACGGAAGCCCGTTAGAGGGGGCCATTTCCAGCGATACCCCCCAGGAGCCTCCCGGATCCTCCGATCCCCTTTCTCATGCTTACTTCACACAATCCTGGAGACTCCAGGGATTCCCAGGGGCTGGCAAACCGAGCCCAGCCCTTTGGGTAGCTTGGGAATCCCCTGGCAGGACGCCAGGAGTAGGAAGAGCCGGGACACTAGCGGGTGGAGGTGGATAGCAGGGTGGAGGAAGACGACCCCAAACTCATCCCTTTGTCAGCCCCAAACCACAATTTATTCAGAGCCACATTTTCTTCTTACCCATCCTTCCGCCAAAAGACGTCACTGAGTGCTGTTCCTGAAGGTTTCACGGCTCCAGACCAAGAAGGGTACAAAGGACTTAAAAACGGAGCCAACTACCAGACGGAAGGCTCTGTTGGGTCCTGCTAAGGGTGTCCTTAGAAAGCTTAAGACACAGTTCCTGAAGTCCTTTCTCCTCCCTCCTCGCAGCTCCCACAGTTTGCTGTGCTATTGCTCATACTAGGACTGCCTGGCCTCTGTGCCTACCCATCTCTCAAGCTCCAGCTTAAAAAGCCAGCCAGATCTGATTTCTTTCCCCTCTGAATGCCCAGCACATTCAGTCTGTACCTTTCTCACCACACAGCGTGTGGCTGTGGGAGGGGATAGCAGGGTGGAGAGTGGGGCGGGGGACGGATGAGTCTGGGAGCTCTATGGCTGGTGACCCGGCCGGGCTGAGGGTCCCATATTCTAGCGAGCTGTTTACTAATCCTGCTCTTCTAGCCAGATTAGAAAGTCCTTGAGGCAGAACAAAATCTGTGTGTCCGAGGCCTACCCCCCATCACTTGAGCTCACCCCCCACAGACCCAGCTTAGCACTGGAGTGGATGGTCAATAAATGTTGGGTGTATTGATATTATTTCCTGCCCTTGAGCAGTTTGCAGACTAGTTGAAGAGACAAACACACAGTGTCTGAGGTTAAATAATAACCCAAGCCAATAGGTGGTGAGTACCAAATGTGTAAGCTATAAAGACTCAGTAGGAAGGATGCAATGATATGGGAGAAAGATCCCAGGAGGTTCCAGGCCTTGAGCTGCTCATGGAGGAGGAGAGAGGAGGTGTGGAGGTGACTCATTCTGGTTGACATCACCGCAAACCAGCCTCCAAGCTAGGCACTTTACATGCATGATCTCCAATATTAATGGAGTGGGCTAGATTTGGGGGCAGTGGAGGGGACAGTGCCCAAGCCAGACCTGCCCAGACCTACCCAGAGCATAGAGGCAGTCTTGGATCTGGGCTCCCCACCCTCAGTCCCTGGGCACTGCCTGTTCCCTGGCCTGCCCCACCTAAACACTACACCCAAGAGAGCTGCCCAGCACTGCCCAGCTCTGGATGCACTCTCGTCCCACCCTGGTGAACAACTGGCTGTGTGACCTTGGGCAAGGCACTTCCTTCCCTACACCTCACAGCCACCTATACCTCCTTTGCAGTGCTTACAGGCTGTGACTCTGCGTCAGTGTCTAAATGATGCTTGCCACCTCCCCTGATGTTACCTGGGCTGCTGTGGCTGCCTGTAACCCCCTTCCCCGCTCTTCGCTCCCTCCCAGTCTGGAGCTGCTAAAAGGAACACTGGGTACAGGGTGTGAGCAGGGATAGTAGGTTTCCTGTGGTTGCAAAAGGAACATCGGGACTTTCCCTGCGGTGCCTGCCTGAGCTGTGGGAGAAGTGGGGGAGGAGGAGGCAGGGCCAAGCTCGAAGGAACCTCTGCTCTCTTCCCTCCCCTCCTCAGGGCTCCCAGCTCTCAAAAAGACTGGTACAGTTTGTTATGCTGGGGCCGGAATGTACCGTGTGTTTCATATGGCCTCTGTCCAGTCCTACACTGGCTACTTTATATTTATACTTCCTTCTTCAGCCGTCCCCTCCTGCTGTCACTCGCCCCTGCTCTCATCTGCCCCCCTCCCACCTGGGCCCCCCCACCCTGCCATGGGTCAGTCCTTAGGTTCTAAACTCTTGTGGGAGGTAGGCGTGAGGTGGAGTTCAGAGAGACCCTGCAGGAGAGAAGTTGGACTCCAGAAGGTTAAAGCCCCCAGTCCCCCATCTCTCTCCCATCACCCAGCCCTGAAACAGCCTCCAAGTCCATGGACTCTCCAAGTTGGGTCTGAAGGTTCTCTGGCACTTTGAGGTGGATCCCGTACTCCTTGTCACCCTTCTTTTCCCAAGCACTTCAGGATTATTCTAGAGCCCAGCTAGGCAAGTGAGCTGAAGGCTTTATTTAAGTCCTACACCAAAGCTTTGTAGACCTGTTAATCCATGATCCTCCCCATCAGTCACAGAGAACATGGTAAAGGTGGGGACTTGGGGGGAATCGGATGCCTCTTACTGTAGGACTCCTATGTTCCAAACAGTAGCTGCAAAGTGGAATTTGACATTTGGTGACTTAATGATTTCCTGAGTTGAGGCCAGTTTAATCTTGTAAAAGTAGCTTCAATATTCAAAGATCAATACAATTATGATCTGGCCTTCCTCTCCCAGAAGCATGTGATATTATTATTCATAAGAATAGCTAATATTGATTGCCTACTAGGGATCAAGAGTTAGCTCAGGATTTCTATACATGGGCTCATTCACTCTTTGCAACAGCTCTGGGAGGTGGGTGCTATTGTTAGCCCCCTGTGCTAGTTGAGGAAACTAAGGCTCAGAGTGGGGATTCACATTTATGTCTGTCTGATGGCAAAGCCAGCACTTTTAAATGGTCTGCTAGATCGTATACCTAAATAGTAAATCCTGCATTTCTCAAGCCTCAGACTCATTCCCTTCTCCTTTCAAATGATTCCAGGAACTCTTGTCACTTTGGAGCCCATGCACACCTTGCCATATAATGTGACAGCCAGAAAGCCATTTTTAGTCCATTTGACAGGCTGAATTGTGGAGGCCTCTCAGGACAGACACTCAATGGTGGAGTTGGAGGAGGGGAGGTGGAGCGAGGCTTGCTGGGCTATCTGTCCCTCGGCCAGCCGGTGTGCCAACTGCTGCTCATCTTCTCACCTGGGAAAAATTTTGCCTCATTTTATGAATCTGGCATTGGGATTAAAAAATGAGGGTCTGAGGCTCTGAACTCAGGTCTGTCTGTGGCCCTCAGTGACATGGTGGCATGGCCTCTCTTATGGTGCATTCACAGCAGGACTTTGGGAGAAATCACCACCAGGATATGTCCATCCCTGGCATTTGTAGCAGGCTGTGTACACTTTACTCTCATGTCCCAACTCAGCATGACTTTTAATGTTCCTCTGAAGTAAGGAGAATAGTACCTGCTTTCCTGATGGGAAAACCAAGCTAAGCACAGCCAGCTGCTCACCCAAGAGCAAGAAACTAAGTTTGTGACTGTGGTGTCTGGGGTACTTTGGTTGAAAGCACAGGGCGACTCCTGAGCTAAGAGCTTCCTGAAATGTCCTCAAGCCTCCTATGACATATGGCCTTCCACCCAGCCTTCTCACCTAGGGAGGGACCACAGCACCACACTACCCATGCCAGCCTTATCTGCCCCCAAGAGCTGAAGCAAGGGCACCAGACATCCTGTAGTGACTCGGCCTGGCCTGGCCTCTGGCTTCCTGTCCTCTGTGGCTCTCATGGGCACATTCTGTCCCCTCTGAGCCCAGCTCTTCCTCTTTTATCCTTCCTTCTCTTGTTCTCTCTCATCACTCACTGAGAGCCCTGTTTATATGCCTCCATCCATCTGTGTTTGCTTCTTATTTTTGCTTTTTGTATGTCCAATCTCCTGGAAAGTTTCCCAGGGTCCCCTCTGCTTTCTTCCCCCTGACACAGTCTTGTTTCCATGGAAGGATCCTCCATTCCTACCCTGACACCTGCTCCAACTACTGCCAGCATCAGATTGCTCAGATCTATGCATTCAGTGGGTGTGTTTGCCCCAGGAATTAGTGCCTGGGGGCCCAAAATGCAAAGGCTGTGCTGGAACATCTGTTAAGCACCTCCTGTGTGTACCGGACATTATGCTTAACCTGGGGGCACAAAAGTTAGTGTTGCCCTCAAGAGATCTCTGGGCTATTTGGGAAGAGGCACAAAACCCGGTCATTATAATGCCCTGGGAAGTTGGGGAGTGGGTGTGGCAGGAGAGGACAGGGAGGGCTCCCCTGAGGAGGCCAATCTTCAAGTCTTAGAGGAGCTCGCCAGGCAGAGCAAGAGTGCAAGGCACCCAGGTGGGAGGGACACTGTGTAGAAAGGCACCCAGGTGGGAAGCGGCCTTGTGTTCTCTGGCGGGCACTTTGAGTTGTTTGGTCTGGCCTGGACATGGAGCACAGGCTGGGGAACTCTGAGATGAGGCCAGAGGCAGGCAGGCTCAGGTGGTGCAGAGCTTCATGTTCCAGCAAAAGGTTGACCTTTATCCTGGAGCAGCTGGAATCCCAATCAACCTCATAGCTCCCTGAAGCCTGGGAGCTTCAGAGCTGGGCCTGGGCCAGGCCCATAGCACGTCTCAAACCCCCGTGGGCCTACATTTATTGCCCTTTGGCTCAGCAAGGTCTGTGGAGGAGTCAGACACTGGAATATAATGCTGTTTCCAAAGCACAACCATTCATTCATAAATATTTAGCAAGCTCTGATGTTTGGCAGGTACTGCTCTGAGCACTAGGTATGGGCCCCTTGAGCCCCACGGAGGTCCCAGCTCTCAAGAAACTTACATCATTGGCAGTTAGGGTGGGAGGACAGACCATAAACAAACAAACAAAACAAGTAAATTAGCAAGATTATCTCAGTCTTGCTAAGTGCAAAGAAAATAAAACAAAGCCTTGCAGTTCAGAATAGTGGGGTGGGCTGGTAGTCAGGGAAGGCTGCTTTAAGGAAACTTACATTTAAGCTGAGACTTAACCAGTATGTGAACATCTAGGGGCTTAGGGTCCTGGGCATAGGACATAGCATATGCAAGGTCCTGAGGCAGGAAGAAGTTTGGTGTTTTCCAGGTTTAGAAAAAATGCTGAGTTCAAACTCATTACTCCCCAGCAGTTGTATGTAAGGATTATTGTACCCATTTTGTAGAGATGGAAACTGAGGCTCAGGATGGTTAAGTTCCTTGGCCAAAATCATAACTGACAGTATAAATTTTGGCTCTAAAGCCACTGCTCTTTTCTCTACCAAAATATCAAGTACAGCAAGCCTGTGTCCTAATTATTTAGGAAGGTCCAATTTCCAAGATTCATTGTTCCCTGGACATTCAACCTGGACATTCTCTGTATCCCAAATCATGACTTCTAGCCCTGTCTCTGTCATATACGTGGTTTACCAGTGGGATCCTAGGATGAACACTTCATCACTATAAATCCCATTTTCATCATCTGTAAATACATGGAAAGTAATGATTCCAGTATCATAGGCTTGCTGATAGGATTAAATGAGATAATCTATATAAGGTCAGTACATGTAACAGATTCAATTCATGGTAGTTTTTCTTTATTGTTAACTTAGAAAACTGAGGTCTACTGCAGAATTTTCCTGCCCCCGCGTGAGGCCTCTGATGCATGAGACAGGCAGGGGGGCTGTGGGAAGAGGGAGGGCAGGAGCCGGTGGCTAGGAGGGCCTCTTCCCTTCACTCAGCCTCTCCTCCTCAAGCTGGGATCCCACACTGACACATCTTGAACTTCCCGTTTCCAGGGAAATTCCTCACTGCTGGACCCCACCTGCCCTTGAGGACCTCCTTATCTCTCTGGGTAGAGTGGAAGCCCGACAGACACGGGGACTGTGAGTGAGGTGACAATCCTCAGCCCTGTGGGTGCCAGGAGCCCCTGAGAGGCAGGCAGCCACGCTGCAGGAAGGCAGGGGCTGCGGAGGGAGCCTGGTGAGGGCTGCTGGGACAGAGCCCTTCTCACAAGAGGTGGGGACCCCATGGAGTATGTGACTCCTGTCCCTCTAGCCTGCACACTCCAGCTAGCAGGACAGAGACCCCTCCCCACCCATCCCCAACCTTCACTGGCTTCCTGCTCTGCTGGGAGGCCCTGTCACCAGACACACACACACACACACACACCCCTCCCAGGCACCCCTGAGAGGACCAGCTGCAGCTGGGGGTGGAGGGGGAGAGCACTGCCAGGGTTCTCAGATCCCTAGCCTCCCTCTCCCACCCCTCCCTTGCCCTTAACTGCGGAGCGGCTTCTAGGTTTAAAGCAAAACACGACTCTGTCCTTCCTGCTGCTCAGTGGCAGCAGTGCTGCCTGGGGTTATTTTTAGCAGGGATACAGGGAAGGCACATTTCTCCTTGACTTTCACTGGGGACACCCCCCACCCCTCAGCCAAGACTTGGCCTGGGGAGGCCAGTACGGAAACCCCCCTCCCAGAAAGAGGAAATGGGTGTGTTTTCTGTTCCTTTAACTCACCAGAACAGGAGTTACAGTCAAGCTTTGGGGTCGCACTGATGGGAAAGCCTAGGTTCCAAAGGCCCCGGGCTCTACCCTGTCCCTTGTCTCTGGGTCCCCATACGTCTGGGGAGCAGGAAGCCATGGTGTCTGGAGTTGAGCTGCCTAGTCTATGGGTGCTGGGGTTCCAAGGGGAGCCACTCTGCTACAGCCAGCTCTGCGGACTGCATGGGGGCACCAGACATTCTGAATGGTGTTTACTCGGGCGCCTGCTTTGTGTAATTCATTAAACTGAGCGTGTCTGTCCTATGTATTTCTCTGTGTCTTTTAGATGCTAGCAGCACGTTTTATGGAGGTATAATCTACATAGAGTATAACACACAAATCTTAAGTGTACAGCTTGATGAATTTTGACAAATGTACATACCCGTGTAACCATCACCTAGATCAAGATTTGGAACACTTTCAGTACCCCTAAGTTCCCCGTACCCCCTCCCAGTCAGACCCCACCCCAGAGACAACCACGATCTGATTTCTATCACCATTTTGTGCGTGTGTGTGCTTGTGTTTGGGTCTGTTTTACAAGGTTGAAAGAAATACAGCTGCTATCGTAGAAGAGGGAATGGGCAATAAAATTTTTAATGTGAAAGGGGGCCTCAGAAAAGGAGGGTTATTCGAATTTGAAAAAAGCTAAGGAATCAGTCCATGGGAAACAGGAGGCTCCAAAGCCAACCCAACCTCCCAGGATTGGGACAGAAGGCCTGGGGACACGAGGGCTGGGGACCCTTGCTGGAGCAGAGCGGCAGAGAGGGGGAGAGCAGGAGAGATGCAGCAGCCCGCCTGGGCCCAGCCACCCCAGGTTCTGCTAGAGGTCCTGCCTCCCCGGCCCCCTCACTGCAGCAGTTTCCAGCAAGGCCATGGCTTCCAGAAAGGGCACTTCCCAGGGCATCCGCCAGGGGACATGGGGAAGTCAGGGCCTCTGTTCAGCTGGGTATTTATCCTTCCTGCCACCTCTTTCAAGGTCTTTCTGATTCTGGGCCTCCTTCATCCTATGTCCTGCCTGGGGAGGGGAAAGGCTGAAGCTCTCAAAGTAGAGCAGTACAAGAAGAGCCATGGAGCTCCTCATTTCTTCTATCCTTTGCTTCGCTTCCTTGGCAACACATACTTGAGCACCTGCCTTGTGCTGTCCTTCTGCTAGGTGCTGGGGATAACAGTGGGATGACTGAGACAAATTTTAGCTTGCTAGAGAGTCAAAGGTAGCATTCCCAAGTAAGGTAAGACCTTATGCTCCCTTCAAATCGGAGATGAGAGGCTCAGAGAGGTAAAGTGACTTGTTCAGTATCACACAGCAAGCTGCTGGCAGAGGGAGGCAAAGAACAGGGACCCTTGACTCAGCCCTCCCTGCTGGGGATGAGAAAACAAAGGAAGCAGAATCAGCAGCACAAAGCCCTTGCTTCTCCCTCACAGGCTTTCTGGGGTAGCAGAAACACTGACCTGGAAGTCAGGAGACCTCATTTCTGCTTCTAGGTCTTAGAAGCACTTCCTCTCTCTGGGTCTTGGTTTTCTCACTTGTTCGTGAGGATGGCAGCCTCCAGAGGAGCGTTAAGGCTCCTTAGGTCTGACTGTCTCTGGTATACCCTGCATTTTCCCACCTCGTGCCAATGCTCAGGTTGTTTCTGCCACCTGGAATGCCCCCTTCACCCCCCTTGCTTCCTCTGAGATCCTTCCAGTCATTCGTGACCTAATTCATATGCTACCCCCAGAGGCCCTAGTGTTAGAGGATCTGTTGAGTGGTGCCATGTCTCCATTACCAGAACTGACAGAGCCTCCCTCATTTTGTGAGCCTTGCATCTGAGGGCAGGGCCTCCCGTGGGGAAGGTAGCTGTGTCATCAGCCACTGCTGGAGGAGTTGAAGTGGATTCTTGCCTCTGCCCCCACCCTTCCACATGTCCTTTTCAACTTTCAGAAACTGAGCTCAACCTTCCTCTGGGTCTCCAAGAGACTGTGCCTGCTGGGCATGCCAGTCCAACCTGGGGGATCAAACTAGGGCACTTTTGGCAAAGGTGACTGCCCTGGGACTTGCCCCCAGGAAGGATGACAAGGACAGGGTGGGCCCCTGCCAGAAGGACGGCTGCCCTGCCCAGCGTGTCCCGCCCTCACTCACAAACACCTGGGCAGAAATCCTCCCTCACAACAAACACAGTTCCTGCTCACACAGCCACACCCAAACCTACTCCTACCAACTCACAGACTAGAAATTTTGCAAAAGTGTATCCCACCACTCCCTCTGCTCCACTATCCCTGGCAGGCATTGACCACACATGCACATTCATTGCACATACACGCATGGGCACACACAGACACACATGGGCAACATATACATGGACGCTCATGTATAGACATGGGTGCACAGATGGGCCACAGGAGTGCATGCACAGGCATATAGTTGTGCTCCGTGCACCTGGGGTGCACACACTCGCACATGCATGCACACATGGGTGCACATATGTTCACACTCACTCTCCTACAGATGGGGATGCTCCTCTCCATCCTCAGCTCTCAGGTGAGCCCAGCTCATACATGGCGAGCTGAGGTGCTTGCCAATGTGGGAATGATGAGGAGAGTGCTCCACTGTTGGCTTCCAGTTGCCTCTGCATTTACACCAACCTGGGGACTTTGGTTTTAATTTTCCTTACTGATGGCCCTGCGGGAAACAGAAAAAGCCCTGTGGGTTCACTCCTAGGCAGCACCTTGCTTGGGTGGCTGACAGGAATGGGGGGTGGGTGGGTAGTGGTGGTAGGGATTCCATTACTTCTGTGAACAATGTCTCTCCGGAGCTGTCATTTTGGGGGATCAATAGATCTGAGGCTGATCTTCCCTTTGCCTTCATTTTCACACTTTTCACTCCGTTCCATCCACTCTTCCCATTGCTTCAGAGGTCTCAGGCCGTGTTCTGTTCCTGTGGGGAGGTAGGAAGGCTTTGAAAAGCAGTCACAAGGTTGATGCGGCAGCTCTGGGGCTGACAGCAGGGTCCCTCGCCGGCTGGCCCCTCAAGTGAAAGGGGGGCTTCTCTCGGACTCTTCCAGGGCAGCACAGCAATAATCTAGAGACTGGCAAGGTAAAGTGGTTGTGTCTGTGACACAGGTACTAGATGTAGAGGGTTGGGCTGGGAGCAAGCTTGGATTCTATTAAATCCAATTCAGTCGCGGTAATGGAGCAGACAGCGTGTGCCTAGCATGGTGCTGGGGTGGGTGAGGAGCTGAGGTGCAGAAATGAGTAAGACACAGTAATGGTCTGAGAGAGGCAGAGAAAGAGAGAGGTGTGTGTGTGTGTGTGTGTGTGTGTGTGTGTGTGTGTGTGTGTGTGTGTGTGTGTGTGTGTGTGTGTGTGTATGTGTGTGTGTGTCTCTAAGTGGGGGCCCAGGGAACACCATGCAGGCAGAACAAGCTCTGGGAGCAGAGCACAAGCACGACATGCTCTGCAGTGAAGCCGTCACCTCTGCTACCCCTCCCCGGAGTATCACAAATAACACCACCTGTCCGACGCTCCTGCTGAATTTCCTATTTAGGTTATCCTCACCACATGGAGGCCCAGAGCAAAAACTTGGGGGCCACCCATGATCTGCCTTCTCCTACCCCATCCAATCAGTCCCCCAATCTATGGGTTATTATTGTTCCATACCTCCCATCCACTGTCTCCTTTCAGGGCTCCTTGCCACCGCCTTGGCATCTCTAACCACCTCCCAGCTTATAGCATCTTTCACTCTGCTGCCAGACTATCTGCCTCAAACACACAGCTTGTCTGTAACTTAGAACCCTTCACCATTACCATCAGAATGAAGGCCCAACTTCCTGACATGGCACAGCCGTCCAACTATGCACAGCATGCATGGTCCTTGCACCCCTCAGCCTCCCTGAAACTGCATATTAGGTCCCAGCCCCCCGGTTACCTGCACTGGCCATGCTGGTGTACACCTCTGAGCCTTTCGTATGTGCTGTTCCTATTGCCTGGTATGCTCATCCCCTCCTTGACTTAGCAAGGACCTCTTCATCTTTCCACTCAGGGGGTTCCTTCTTAGTCTAGAACACATTTTGTAACAGTGCTGACAATAATGATTTAAATGTCAACATTTCTGTAGGCACTATTCTAACTGCTTCATCTATCATATAGATAAACTGGTGTAATCCTCACAAAAACTTGGTTGGTGCTACTATTATCATCTCCACTTTATAGATGGGAAAAATGATACACAGAATTTAGGTGACTTATTTACCTAAAGTGAAATGCCTAATGTAGAGGGGGATTTATACACAGCTAGTTCAGTTTAAGTCTGTGCAGTTAACCGCTGCACTACACTGCCTCCCTCACTGTTATAAGTATTTGACAACTTATATAGGTTTTGAGAAACCAGAATCAGGTAATGTCTGATGAATGAATGAACTCATTAGAATTTAATGGAATAAAGAAGTAGGGGTCATCTTCACTTATGTCAGATATCTGCCATGCCAAAGCTATTCTATTTTTATAGAACATAAAAAAAATTTAAAATAGGTTTCAGAGTAAAATCTCATATGTCATGCATTCATCTTATCTTCTTGCTTTTTATGCAGAACTTATATGGATCTCCAAGCCTAAGTTTTTTCAAGTCACCAAAGAAAGATGCCCTCAGGACCTTCTGATTACCTGCTTCCTATGTGGGCAGGGATCAGCTGCACACTGAGCTACCCTGTGGTTATGACACCAGAGAGATTAGTCCATTGAGAAGTGACCTAATGCATGGTGATATATGGCCAATGCTGAAAGAACATTCTACCTCAGTACATGGGCCAGGGACAGAGTTGCTCCAACCAGGGATGTTTGAGAGGGATTTCTGGAAGAGGTGATTTGGGGGCTTTGTCCTGAAAGATGCTGATAAGTGATAAGAAAGGAGTAGGATAAGGAAGTCCAGAGAATGTTTGGACCATTGGGTTTTGTGGTAGGAAGGGCAGGGCAGCAAGGCAGGAGAAAGAAAGAGGATGTGAATGGGAGGTATGACCAGACAGGTAGGTAATAGCCCCATGGTGGAGTGGCAGGCGGTAAAATCACCTTCACTTCCACCCTGGATAGCTGTTCAATTTTGGACAAGTGGCTGATTTTTCATTTTCTGCCAACCTAAATGCAGACTGAGCATTTAAGCCCGGGGAAAAGTTCAAATGAGAATCCTCAGGGCAAGAGAGATTCATGATCCTCCAATTTAACCTCTTTGGCTTACCACACAGCCAGTCAATAGCTTCAGTCTCCCAGAGCTCACTTCTGAAAAGTGGTGTGGCTTAGAGGGTAAGTCATGCCTCTGGCACTTGCTGGCCATGCATGTCATTTTTAATTAATCTGTGCCACAATTTCCTTAGATTGTTGAAGACTAAATTACTTAAAGCACCTAAAGCATCTAGAATATGGTCCAGCTGCCAATAAATGTCCAGTAGACATTAGCTATATCATCACTGTAGCCATGTAGGGAAAATGGAATTTCCTAAGGCCAGGATCCTCACTTGATCCTAAACCACTTGATGATATAATTGGCCTACTGTGAAGGCTAAAGCTTACACACCAGTTGGCAATGAGATATTACTGTTGGTGTTACTATACACAGCTCCACACAGGGCCCTGCTGTAGGCAGAGATGGAGATGGATTGCGAATGCCCCAGAGACAGACGTGATTCCAGCACTTGACCTGCCACTGTGAGAATAAAGCTTTGTACAAACCCTTTACTCCTAGTTCCTTTGTTGTTATTCAGTCTCATTGAATCCAGAGTGAACTTTCCCAGGGCAATCCCCCTCAGGCAAGACAAATGGCATAGTTGGCAAGACTTACTGCAGCTCTAAAAAAAAAAAAAAAGGAATAAGCTGTCCTGATGGGAGGGGTACTACAGCAGGCTGCCCCTGTGGATGGGAAGACACTCGGGTATTCCCCAGTGGGCATGTGGTCCAATGTGGCTTGCCTCCTAGACGATTGTGCCTTACCCCAGGACTGGGGTGAGGTGGAGGTGATGCCTGAGGCAGTAGATGAAGTCCTCTGCAAAATAGGGAATTCCTTAAAGAAACAGAGTGTCTGAAGGTGGTGGGAACCATGGGCTGGCTACACCACACAGTGTTAAAAGGGCCATAAAGGAGAAGAATGTACTCCTGTGAGAAGCACAAGAGGAGATAAAGATCATGAAGGAGGAAAATAATGCACTGATGGTATTGCTGCAAGGTGCTATGGAGATGGTAAAGGATGTGATGATAACACAAGAAGAGATAGCACAAGAATTCAGGCTGAGAGGTGATGTGGAGGAAGTAAAATATTTGTTGAAGAATGAAATGGTATTGCTATGAAGCACTGTGGAAGAGTAAAGGCCATAAAGGAGAAGGATGTGCCCTAGCAAGAAGCATGAGAAAAGGCAACATGAGAATGTGAGCTGCAAGGTACTGTGGAAGAGGTAAAAGATGTTTTGCAGAATGAGATGGTGCTGCTGCAAGGCACTATGGAAGAAGCAAAGGCCATGAAGGAGAAGAACATACTCCTGTGAGAAGCACAAGAGGCAGCATGAGAATTCCAACTGCAAGGTATTGAGAAGAAGGTAAAAGAGTTGTTGAGGGTTGAGATAGTGTTGCTGTGAGGCATGGTGGAGAAGGTAATGGATGTAGCAGAGGAGGGGCTTTGCAGAACAAGGAAGCTGTCATCAACCCCAGAAATGGTGAAGGAGCCAGGGGAGAACAAGAGAGAAGAGGTGGTGCCAGAGACACCAACCCATCCTCTACTCAAATCCTACCTGGTTGTAGTCAAGAAAATAAAGATGCAGCAACAACAGGCACCTCCACGAGAGGGGCAGCTCCCTCCCCAGGTCATGGAGAACTCCATGCTCTGTCCCTATACACAGGTGGAGCTGGTGTATTTGAGCTCCCAGTTTTGGCAGAAACCCTCAGAGTCCTTATCAACCTGGCTTCTGTGCCTTTGGGATTTAGGAGTGGATGGGATCATTCTGTCTGGATTAAGGATGGGAAAGCTGGCTTCTCTGATAACTCATTCTGCCTTGAGGCAGTGACTACAAAATGCACACCCGACACCAGAGAATCATTTACTTCTCGAGTGGGTAATGGCCACATTTTGCACTCTATGGTCCAATCAGATTGGCTTACCATCTTCCCCACCTAGACGGTAGATGTATACTGAGCTCCAACAGGTGTTACAGGAGTTAGGTATGAAAAATACCATTTTTAACAGTAAATTAGGACTCAGATGAGGAGCTGTTTACAGCAGGGATGAGGAATATGGTTCTGCAAACAGCTCCTTCATCTCCCTTTGGGCCCTTGGTGGCCATTCTTTCTCTTCACTTAGGGCATCCCATAAATGTGGTTACCCATACTGTGGAAGACATGGGGAAGGCAGAAGCAATGTGGGGACAGAAGGAAGAAAGAAGTACTGTCTGCTCCTGAGAGCAAGGGTCTAAAGGGCCCTGTGAAGGTCACAAGGACCCAGATGTGGGTTGATTTAATAGGGGTAGGAGTACACAGAGAAATTTAATGGGAAGTCAAATAGAATCTTACTATATCTGTAGAAATGATTAAGCTGGAGTAGCAGTTTCAGCTACTAAGGACCAATAAGTGGAGGCCAGAGACAGAGCCACAAGCCCAGCCTGTGCACATGCAAGACTTCCTGCTGCAGAGTGAGCCAACCTTGCCTGAACCTGCACAGGAAGATGATTAGGCTATATGGTTTGACTAAGGGGAAGGTCGAGGCACTCACCTTGGGGAACAAGGTGGGGACCAAAGGCCACATTTTGAAATATCACTTCATTGGTCCCCAGGGAATGTACAATGTGTCCTGGCTCTTGTAGACACAGGAGATGAATGCTCATCATTTATAGCAACCCTGAGAAGTTTCCTGGGACCCCCACTGTTATAGATGGTATGTGGGTAAGGCTATCAGAGTGAAACAAGCCCAAATTCTTTTGGGAATAGGACATCTACCCCAAAAGGAGTATACAGTGTATGTCTCTCCCATCTCTGAATATATTTTGGGGATAGATATCCTGTAGAGCCTATGGTTGAAGACCACCACAGGTAAGTTCAGACTGAGGATACATATGGTAAAGGCAGTTCTGAGGGGACATGCTAAGCACCCACCCATTGCTTTGCCTGTGCCTTGGCAAGTGACTCATACCAAGCAATTCAAATTACTGGAGGGCATAAAGAAATTGGAGAAACCCTCCAGGAACTGGAGAAGGTAGGTATTATAAAGCCCACTCATAGCCCTTTTAATTCTCTGGTATGGCCAGTAAAAAAGTCAGACAGCTCCTGGCTGTGACTGTGGATTACAGAGAACTGAATAAAGTCATACCTCCTCTGCATGCTGCCATTCCTTCTATTGCAGTCCTTTTGACCACCATAAGTCATGAACTAGGGACATATCATTATGATGTAGATCTTGATAATGCCTTCTTTTCCATTGACACAGAACAGGAAAGTCAGGAGCAGCTTACCTTCACATGAGAAGGCTGGCAATGGACTGTCACTGTCCTTCCACAGGGGTACCTCCACAATCCCACCATCTGTCACAGACTTGTAGCTTAGGACTTGGCAGCATGGGAAAACTGCCAACATTGCAGCTGTACCATTATATTGATGATATCATGCTTACATCTGATTCTTTTTCAGATCTAGAAGGTGCAGCACCTAGACTGCTGCAACATCTGAAGGAGAAAGGATGGGCTGTCAACAGCATCAAGGTTCAGGGACCTGATTTGTCAGATTCTTCGGGGTTATCTGGTCAGGTAAGACTAAAGTTATACCAGAAGCCATCATAGATAAAGTCCAGGCCTTTCCTATATCTACAACTGTGGCATTATTACAAGAGTTTTTGGGTCTTTTATGCTATTGAAGAGTTTTATCTCATTCTTCAAGGGCACAAATTCTGAAGCCCTTATACCATTTGGTATGAAAGGGCATCAGGTGGGACTGGAATGAGACATGTATGTCTACTTTTACTGCTGCAAAATGGGCAATCAAGTCCGTGCAGGCCTTGAGTGTGGTAGACCCATCAAGGCCCTGTGAACTGGATAGTCATGTGACCAAAGAGAGTTACGGCTGGAGTCTCTGGCAGAAACTTGAAAAAACTCACAAACCTATTGGATTCCAGTCACAACTTTGAAAAGGGGCAGACGTACAGTACATCTTAATAGAGAAAATATTGGCTGCCGTAAACCACGAATTGCTGGCTACAGATCCCATCACCAGAATAGCCTCAGCAAAGGTAATAACCACCTATCCCATCACTGGGTGGATATCAGACTGGACCCAAAACCTTGGAGTGGCACAGCACAGACTCCTATAACAGCCAAATGAGATGCAGACCTATAGCAGCATAGCACCCTCTCTACTAACCCCTTGAGTGAAGAACTCTAATGCTTACTGGGGCAATGTACCAGTGAAAGGCAGAAGAATTTGCCTTACAGGCATTAGTATCAGAGAGTTCTTATCGGGAGAGAAGAACCCTATACTCAAAGATGCATGTTACATAGATGGCTCCAGCTGTGGGCAGCCCCTGACATGGAGGGTTGTAGCTTTCCATCCTAAGACTTAGACCATATGGATAGAAGACGGTCAGTTGGCAGAGTTGCAGGCAGTGTGACTTCTGATAACCCAGGAGCCCTCCCCAGTAGTTGTCTGTACTGACAGCTGGGCCATCTATTGAGACTTAACTCTGTGGCTACTGACATGGTACCATGCCAACTGGTTGGCTGGTCACTGACCCCTTTGGGAACAAGGGTTGTGGCAAGATTTATGGGCCTCTGGTCAGACTAAAAGATATCATGTGACAGGCCATTTGCCTCTGGCATTGCCAGGAAACAATGAAGAATATTAATTGGCAGGGTATACTTGCTAGAAGGAAAGCCTGCTTCTGATATGGCCCAATGGTTATATCAATGTTTGGTGCAAATGGAGCAGAAGACAATGTGGGCTGTAGCCCATTGGTGGGGACTGCCTTTGGTCTTTAAAGAGGTCAGCAGAGCCCAGCAGGAGTGCATTGTATGTTCTAAAAGGGACTTACACTGAGTACCACAGCAACATGGGACAATAGCTAAGGGGACAATGCCCCTCATAAGATGGTAGATAGACTGTACTGGGCCTCTGCCCATGTCAGGGGGGTATCGGTATGTTATGACTGGTGTGAATGCAGCTATTGGATTTCTGACTGCTTTTCCTGCATGTTGCACAGACCAGCAAATGATAAAAAGATGTCTAGAGTGTTTCTTTGCAGCCTATAGCTGACCATAGGTCATTGAGAATGATCAAGGGACCCATTTTACTGGACGCACTATAAGAATGGTGCAATGATTAGGGATAAAGTAGAAATTTTATGTACCATATAATCCCACTACAGCAGGCATGATAGAGGTACAATGATTTGTTAAAATCCGGTCTGAAGTCAGACACCAATAATCCATGGGGCTGGTTGGTCTGCTTTTGGACAGTGCTACTGCATTTGAATGAAAAGCCCCAGAAAGGGGCATTGAGCCCCATAGACATGCTAACACACATTGCTGCCTCCCCTATACAACTGCAAGTACAAACCTAGGAGTAATCATTGAAGCAGGATTTGGCCACCAGAATATTATCTTGCTACAAGTACTGACTGCAATAAGCCCCAGAGACTCCATTCAGTGGCCATGGCCATGGACATTCTGACACATGGACCAGTGATGGCTGGCCCTCCTGGCACCTTGGGGACAAGTCCTGTAGCTGGCCTCCTATGTATTCCTGGAGTAATGGCAGAGTCGCCCCAAAAGATCACAGTAGTGTACTCTAAATGACAGGAAGGTAAAAGCATCTTACTGGGGAATTTTGTTTTATCTTTACAGCCAGTGCATGCTCCTCCAGTAGCACTATACATAGAGTCCTTGTTAAGCCCCACAGGGAGAGGGGTAAAGGCATGGTATGCCAGAGCTGGATGGGACTCCCCCTGCTGCCATGGTCCTATTACAGGACCACTCTCTTGCATGCATCCTACCTAATCAACAAAATTTGCCTACATTAGTGTCATTAAAATGTGTCTTATCACCCTTAACATTAATCTCCTCTAATATCTTTGTGGGTACACACACCCTAGCAAAAACTGGCACTCTCTGGGTGTGCACAGAACCACTACTGGCCTCCCATGGAAAGTGCAAATCATGAACTGGGGCTAGTTTGAATACAGTGGGAATGACAACTTGGGAGATAATCAATCTCCTCAGGCTTGAAGGTCATTATAATTTTTATGGTTATCTGTATGTTGTTGTTATCCTCTGTTGCTGTTTAGAATCTGCTTACAATGCTCTAGCTTTCTTGCACAGGGACCCTTGTGGAAGTTTGAGGGTGCATAGATTGTGAGGTGAGAATTCTGGAGGGGTGGAGTGTAGGGAAAATGGAAGTTCCTATGGCCAGGATCCTCACCTGACCCTAAACTACTTGATAATGTAATTGGCCTACTGCATAGGCTAATGCTTCCACACCCATTGGCAATGAGGTATTATTGTTGGTGTTACTGTATAAAGAGCTCCTCCCAGTGCTCTGCCCAGGGTCAGAGATGGAGATAGGTTGTAAACACCTTGGAGGCAGATGTGTTTCCAGCACTTGACTTTCTACCATGAGAATAAAGCTTAGTATAAACCCTTTTACCCCTAACATTCCATTGTTGTTCTTTGATCTCACTGAATCCAGAGTGAACTTGCCCAGGGGCAATCCCCCTCAGGTGAGACACAAAGGTGTCTTCAAATGATGTAGATTTTACTGGGTTATCCCTCTTCTAGGCCATAGGATTTGGCCTTTGCTGACACCTCTCTCTAGTCCCACAGTTTTCTCCAAAGGTGTGCTTCCTGCTGACTTGAGCAATATCTTCTTCTTCTTCAGCCACAGAGTGTCCCAAGTAAGTCACCCAGTTTTTGTCCTTGCTTACTGATGATTCCCATTATGCTGATACCCTGGTTTCTTAGGATGATGTTAATTTTGCTTTGTGCCCACTGGGCTTGGACAGGAAAGCAAAGCTGCCATGAAACCTGAGTAAATATTCTGGGAGTGCACAGGGCACACAATCAATTTCAACTTGACGGTTAGCTAGGTTCCAGGTATCAGAGTTAAGTCCCTGAGCATAGGCACTGGTGCCTCTGTGTCTCCCCAGGGGCAGCCAGCTTATAGCCCTGCATGTAACCAGGCTTTGGGAAATACCTTTGGTTGTTTGCACGACAGGGTGAAAGCAACTTCCAGCTATGCAATGACAGCCCAAAGATCTCTGAGAACTTGGCTGTGATGGGATATAAATCTGGCTCCTCACATAAAAGGGGTAAATGGAGAGAAGATTAGCTTACAGAGCAGAGCCTGGATCCTTTCCCAGTACCATGCCCAACTGGCAGCTCCTTAGCAGACTGAGAGGGCCTTGAAGATTCTCTGAACTATCAGTTTCAACTTCCCCCCACTATCCAGCCCTTCTAACCCACTTCTAGGACTTCCTCCTAACACCTCCCACCTTGCAAAAACTTGCTCTCAATTCCCCTATACCAAAGTTTTTCTTTATCACTGCTTTTTTTTTACAATTTTATTATGACTTGCTTTGGTGAGATTTCCCTTGTGTTTATCCTGCTTGTGGTTCATTCATCAAATCTGGAACAACTTCAGCCATTCCTTCCTCTAAATGGTTTCAGCATTCCTTCTGTCCCAACCACTGTTTCTCGAAGATGGTCTAAATGAGACCACCTGGGAGTGTGTTAATAAGGCCTCACCCAAATTAGAAACTCCTGGGAGCTTGGGAGTCTGGGTTTTAAACAAGTTCCAGGCTGAGTCTTAGGCCCACTGAATGGAGACCACTCAGTTGAGACTGTGAGCAGTTCAGTGGCAGGGTCTGGTGTCATTCATCTCTGTGTCCCTAGTCCCTACAGGGCTGTTTGTTGAATGGAACACTCAGTTGCAAAGGGTTATTCTCACTCATTGATTCATCAAGATTGGGGCCATCTCCCTTCCCAGGCTCCTAAAGCTGCATGCTTAAAGGATGACACTTGGACTCATGAATTTCTGGCATCAGCTAGCATAGGAAAGAAACTCTTTGGGGGTGTGTAGGGAAAATGGAAGTTCCTATGGCCAGGATCCTCACCTGACCCTAATCTACTTGATGATGCAATTGGCTTACTACATAGGGTAATGTTTATATACTGGTTGGCAATGAGCCATTATTGTTGGTGTTATATATAAAGAGCTCTTCCCAGTGCTCTGCCCTGAGGCAGAGATGGAGACAGTTTGTGGACTTGCCAGAGGCAGATGTGATTCCAGCATTTGACCTGTCACTGAGAATAAAGCTTTGTATAGATCTTTTTACTCACAATGTTCCGTTGTTGTTACTTGGTCTCATAGAATCCAGAGTGAACTTGCCCAGGGACAATCACTCTCAGGCTAGACAGGGGACTTTGAGGGATTCCTCCAAATCTACCAAGGAGGACTCCAGGGAAAGCACTTCTGCTGACTCAACCATGCTGGACCTATTCTCTGTAAGATAGAAAGAAATATTTCTGTGTGCAGGCTGAGGTGATGGAGTCAGCCTCAAAAGATAGGAATTCTGGGCGATAGGCTTAAGTCACTTTAGGGTTGGGGTAGGGGGAAAAAACAAGTGAGCAGGGAGAAAAATTATTTGCAAGCTAATTCCTAGACAATACAGAGAGAAGCAGATAACATACAAGACTGGTAAATAAGCGCATGGGCTACGTGTGTGTTAGAACAACTTTATTGAGGAATAATTTACATACAATAAACTACACTCATTTAGGTATACAGTTTGATGAGTTTTGAAAAATATGTTTCCTTATAGAACCTCTATATATCACAATATAGTTCATTTCCTTCTCTCTAAGTTTCCTTGCTACTTTTTGCAATGAATGTCCACCTGGCCTGAGCAGCCCCTAATCTGCTTTCTGTCACTTTGGATTAGATGGCTATTTCATAAAGTTTTAGATACAAGGAATCTCATAGTATGCTGGCTTCTTTTGCTGAACATGTTTTTGAGGTTTGTCCATGTTTTTGCATGTATTAGTAGCTTGTTCCTTTTAATTGCTGTATTGTACTCCATTGTATGGCTATACCACAATATGTTAATCTATTCTCCTGTTGATGGAGATTATGGTTATATTTAGTTTGGGGCTATTATGAAAAAGTTGCTATGAACATTCTTTATGACTCTTTTTGTGAACAAATGTTTTTATTTCTCTTGGGAATACCATTGGTGAGTTACATGGTAAGTGCATGCTAACTTCAAAAGAAACTGCTGAGCTGTGTTCCATAGTGGCTGTATGTTCCCACCAGCACAGTATGAATTCTCCAATTGTTCCATGTCTTTGCCAGCTGTTGGCATTGTTGGTCTTTTTAATTTTAGCAATTCTTGATAGACATGTAATTGTCTCTCAATGAATCACACATATGCCTACCCCTCCAACCTCTTCTGGAGCCACTCCTCCTGCCTCCCCATTTCTCCCCAGCTGCTCTGACCATTTCTCTACTTCTCCCATGTTCTAGGCTCCTTTCCTGGAATTCTCACCCTCTCAAAATGTCCATAACTGGCCCCTTCTCATCTTTCAGGTCTCAGCACAAGTGTCACCTCCTCACCACTCTCTCTAATGGTGTCCTCAACACTTTTTATCCCATTACCGTTTTTCTTTGTAGCAGCGAGCCCAAATGAATCTTATTTCTTTGTTGACTTGACTGTCTGCCCCATAAGAACAGCAGCTGCATGAACAATAGAATCTTGTCTGTTCTGTTTAGCTAGAACAGGGCTGGATAGATAATAGGTGTTCAATATATATTGTTGAATGGATTTGCAGTCTAAAGTGTGTTTTCAATATACCAGTCTTTGACATCATGGGAATTAAAGGGTATGCATATCAACAAAACAGAAACATTTAAAGCATAAATTTTTATTGTCTGAGACTATTCAATTTACATGTAACTATGCTTAGAAACCTAAAAATATTGAAAAATAGAAGGAGGAAAATCAAGCATAGATTTTGTCAAATTACTGTGTTTTAAAAGTATAAATCATTTTTAATTATTAATGAGCTTTATGCTCTTAATTGTTTAAGTTAGCTTTTAAACAAGAAATAGTTGCACATGGAAAAATGCAAACAGTATATCCTTCCAGAAAAGGATGCCTGGATACAAACACAGATGTACCTATTTGCATTTTTTCCCAAAATGCTACATACTGTATACATTGCTCTGCACCTTACCTTTTTCATTAATTTCTTAGAAATCATTCCACATCATTGTGCATATCTGTTAAAATTAGGTTTGGCTCATGAGATGGAAGATTCAAAATATCAGTGTCTTTCAAAATTAGGCATTGGTTTCTCTCTCATTAATGAAGTCCAGAGATAAGTAGCTAGTCAATACTAGGACTCCACAAATGTTGGAGACCCAGATTCCTACTGCATTTTGCTATGTCATCCTCAGCATGGGGCTTCTACCTCATGGTCCAGTATAGCTGTCTGATCTCCAGCCCATGATATCTGCATCTAGCCAGGAGAAAGAGGAAAAGAAAGAGAGGATGAGAACTTGCATTCTGACTTCCTGGTTGAGAGGCAAAAACTCATAATAGAGGCATTTCCCCAAATATATAAAGGCCATTCGTATATGGACCAATAATCGTATCAAGGTCAATTACATATGCTACACAAATAATTTTAAATCTTTAAAGTATCAAAAATCTAACAAGCAAGTGAGGAATTACTAGACCAAGATATATGAAAAGATAGGAATTCAGGGAGATTAGAGTTGTTAAATAAAATGCAGGACTCCCAGTTAAATATGAATTTCAGATAAAAAGCAAATCATTTTTTAGCGTAAGTATGATTATGCAATACCTGGGACATACTCATACTAAAAAATAATTTATTTGAAATGCAAATTTAACTGGGTGTCCTATATTACTTGTTAAATCTGGCAACCCTACCAGACAGTGAGTCCAGAACTTGGGGGCACTTTTGCCCAAGGGCATTTGCCAATCTGAGTCATTGGAGAGGCTGAGCTGTGCTTCTGAAAGCTTCTTAGGACCAGGAGTACAAAACTGGAGTTCAGAGCCTACCAAGGTTGAAGATGCTGATACACCGTCCCTGTGTTGAATATTACTTAGATGACTCCAAGAAACCATGGCTATGAGGTATTCATGCCTTGTGTACTCCCCTTGACTGTGGACTGGCCCACTTCACTCAACAGAATATGACAGACGTGACGTTGTACCAGATCTGGCTCAAGTCTTAATTAAGAAAGCAGTTTCCATATTTTGGTACTGGGGGAAGCCAGTTGTCATGTAAGACAACTAACCTCCTAACTAACCTAAGAGCTGGCAACTAACCAAGGAATCGATTTTGTGTGCCAACTGGATTTCAGAACTGCTGTGGACCTGTGGCTGCCATTTCTACTATTTGAATAGGAATATCGATTGCAATTTTGCTTTCTTTGCCTTACCATTTCCTGTCAGGAGCAGGTAACTTGTGTTTTTAGTTCAGGGTCATCAGGTCCAGAGGAACATCACTCAAGAAACCTCATTCATAACTGGACCTGATTTAGATGATGAAATTATGGACTTCAAGCTCAATTAAGTAATGGGATCAGATTGGGGTGGGGGGTGTCTTAGGGGTGGTGAGTGTATTTTGATGTGAGAGGAAGCGAAGCACTAGAGGACTGAGAGCAGACTGTGACTGATTGTTACTCTGGTGGCTCCTAGTGAACCATGTATCTGATTTTCCACATCATTATTAATTCTCTCCCCTTGGACTGGGCTGTGGCCTGCTTTAACCAACAGAATGTGGTGGAAATGACACTTCAGCTCCAGGTCTAAACCTTAAAAAAGGCATACTAGCTTCCACATTTGTCCTCTTTAGAAAGCCGGCAACCATATTTAGAAGACCAAATACCTTAAGACTACAATGCTGTGAGAAATGCAACTGAGCTTCATGTGAAGACCATGTGGAGAAAAACTGAGGACACTGGTCAACATCCCAGCTGAAGTCCTACTTGCCTTTCATGTGGAAGGTCATCCTGAAGTAGATCATTCAAGCTTGGTCAAATAGCCCCAACTGATGCCACACAGAGCCGGATCTAGTCTATCCTGTTGAATCCTATCCAAATTGCAGAATCACAAACAAATAAATACAATAGTTATTGTTTTAAGCCAGGAATAAGCAAACGACAGCTCATGGATGGCTGCCTTTTCTTTTTTTATTTTAAACAGCTTTATCGAAATATAATGTATTCACATACTGTACATGTCACCCATTTAAAATATGCAACTTAATGGTTTTTAGTATATTCACAGATATGTGCATTTATCACCATATTCAACTTTAGAACATCTTTATCACCTCAAAAAAGAAATCCTGTATCCTTTACCTATTATATTCCTATCCTTCTTCTACAATCCCAGTCCTAAGTAATCACTAATCTATTTCCTATCTTCTGTCTTCCTTGTTCTGGGCATTTCCTAGGAGTGGAATCATATAATATACAGTCTTTTATGACTGAATTCTTTTACTTAGCATAATGTTTTTAACGTTCAGCCATGTTGTAGCATCTATCAGTACTTCACTTTTTTCATGGCCAAATAATATTCCATTTTGTGGATATATCACATTGTATTTATCCATTTAGTTGATATCCATTCAGTTTATACAATCAGTTGATAGACATTAGGCTGGTTTTCACATTTTGCCTACTATGAATAATGTTGATATATACACTGGTATACAGGTATCTGTCTGAGTCCCTATTTTCAATTCTTTTGGGCATCTGTGTGTACAATCACTGGGTCATACGGTAAATCTATGTTCAGTTTTAGGATGTGCCAAACTGTTTTCCACAGAGGTCATACTATTTTACATTCCCACCAGCAATTCATTAGGGTTCCAATTACCCCACATACTCACCAAGACTTAGTATCCTTGCTGCAAATCAGATGATCACAGATATATAGGTTTATTTTTGGATTGTCAATTCTATTTCATTGATCTATATGTTTATCCTTGTGCCAGAACCAAGTATTATTGCTTTGTAGTAAGCTTGGAAAACAGTAAATCTGAGTCCTCCTATTTTGTTTTTCTTTTTAAATATTGTTTGGGCTCTTTTGGGTCCTACACAATTCCATATAAATTTTAGACTCAGTTTGCCAATTCCTATAAAGAAGTCATCTGGGACTCTGATGGGATTGCATTCAATTTGTAGATCAATTTGTAGAGTATTGCCATTTTAGTAATGTTGTCTTTTGATTCATGAACATAGGATGTTTTTCCAATTGTTTAGGTCTTCTTTAATTTCTTTTAATAATGCTTTGTTGATTTCACAGTATAAATTTGGCACTTCTCTTGTTAAATTTATTCCTAAGCATCTAATTCTTAATGATGCTGTTATAAATTAAATTTTTTTCTAATTTCATTGTTGGATGGTTCATTGAAAGTGGATAGAAATACAATTGATTTTTGTTATTGATCTTGTATCCTGCAACCTTGATTCCTTAGGGTTTTCTACACACAAGATTATATCATCTGCAAACAGAGATAGTTCTACTTTCCCTGTCCAAACTGGATGCCTTTTAATTTCTATTTCTTGCCTAATTGCTATGGCTCGAATCTCTGGTGCAATATTAAATAGAAGTGGCAGGAGGGGACATCCTTGTCTTGTTTTGTGGGGAAAGTAGCCAATCTTTCACCATTATATTATATTAAGTATAATATTACTTGTGGGATTTTGGTAGATACCTTTATCAGGTTGAGGATGGCTGCCTGTTTTTGTAAATAAAGTTTTATTGGAACACAGCCTGCCATTAATTTATGTATTGTCTGTGGCTGCTTTGTACTATAATTACAGAGTTGAGTTGTGGCAGAGATCATATAGCCTACAAGCCTAAAATATTTACCATCTTGCCCTAAGAAAAAGTCTGCTGACATCTGTTTTAAACTGCTAAATGTTGGGATAGTTTGACATGGATCAATATATACATTTAACTAAAACAACTCCCTATCTTCACCTGGGACCTCAAAGAACTGAAGCATCAAGTAAGGGGGATCCATAAATAAACAAACCCTCTTACAGACTGTAGTCCAACTTCAAGTCATCTGTGAGGCTCAGAGAATCAGAAGCTCTGAAATTGGATTAAGGTGATCCTGGCTTGCTAGTGTCCCTGCCTGCAGAAACTAATGGAAATCCTTTCCAGAGGAAGATGTTATCATTGCTGTCTCAAATGATTTTTCAAATATAATGTCCAAAACATAACTAGGTACGCGAGGAGATAAAACAACATAAGGATGAGCCATTAGTAAAAACTGACAATGGAAGTGGACCCACAGGGACATGAGATTAGATTACAGACACAGACCACAAAACAACTATACTTATTCTGTTTAAGGAGAGAAAAGCCAAGCTTGAATATTATAGCAAGGCACTAAGAGATGTAAGAACGGTCATAACAGCTCTGAAAGAGAACCAAATAGCAATTCTAGAACAACAACAACAACAAAAACCCATAGAACAATCAAATTTAAGTGCTCAATTGATGGGTCTAGGAAGAAAATTTTTTAAAGAGCTGGAGAGTTAGTGAACTGAAAAACACAAGAAACTTTCATAACAAAGCACAGAAAGACAAAAGATAGAAAATTCAGAAGAAAGGGATATAGTGAGAAGGTCTAATATGTGTTTCACCTGGGGGCCCAGAAGGAAAGAGGAAAAGATACAGAAACAGTATTTGAACATATAATGACTGAGAATTTTTCAAAATTAATAAAAAACTATTCAAAAGGTGATAGGCAGTCATGGAATGACGTATATCTACTCCACCATGTGTTCTGACTCTGAAAGAGTATATCCTTCATATACAAATCCTTTGAAAGGTTCTAAACCAACACGGAGGAGGTAGCTCCATAGTGATGGACTGGGGCTTGGGTGGGCTGAGTTCAAGTACAAGCTCTGCATTTCTTAGCTGTGCCACCTGGGTAAGGTTGCCAAACTTCAGTTTTCTCAACTAATAAACGTAACTAGTACCATAGGCCGACCCCACATTGGCATTGTGAGAATTAAGGGATACAAATGTGAACAAATCTAGTGAATGCCATGTGCTTCAAAATGACGCGGTTTGAGGAGTAGCACAGGCATTCCCAGGGGACACAAACAGTGACAGGTCAGGACTGGCTACATAATTGGCAGGTCCCATTGCAAAATGAAACTGTGGGGCCCCTTGTTGAAAAAGTATTGAGTCCCAAGAGGTGACAACAGATCTTTAAAGCACACATGGATCACGTGCCCATAAAGCCAGCCTTGGTTGACAGCCCTGCAGAGACCTGCTCAGTGCCTTAGGAAAGTGCTGCTCATCCCACACCCAGGCGTTGCAGCCATAGCCCATGGTATCTGTGAATGCTGAAGGGCAGCAATGTTTGGGGAAATTGCAAGCATACGCATTTCCAAATGCCAAGGAGGGCAAGTGCAGTGACCGGAGTGGTTTTTTGAGAGAGTGGGTGGGGCTAGCCGGGCTACCATCAGAACTGTGGAACTGACTGTTCCCCACAGACTCTGGCCTAGAAAAAATTCCTGCAGCTGTATCTACAGGGCCTGTTGTTTGCTGCGGTGTGTTACAACACAGTCTGGCAGCCTCCCGGGCCTTTCTTTCTTCCTCCTGGAAGAGCTTGGTCCCAGAGCATGTGACATGGCCATCCAGCCTTGCAGATTTGCCCACACAGCTCCTCACTGTTCCCTCAATTAGCAGGTTTTTCCAGGTCTGCATGCCTCTTGCTCATGGTCCCCCAGTCCCCAGGGTCCCTTCCTTCTTCAACATCCCTCTGTCCAGCAACATCATCTTTTAAGACTCAGCTCCAGTGTCACCTCTCCAATGAAGCCTTCCCTGCCTCTTCCAGGAAGGGCCAATTCCTCCCTCCCTGGAGGCTTCCACTGTGCCCTATGTGAACATCTGTCACAGTCCCTGCAACATGAGGCATAATGACATGCAATGTGGATGGCACTTTCTCCTAAGGCTGAGGCCCTCAAAGGCTGGGACAAGGTCTTCTCACCTTTGTAAACTCTGCACATAGCACAGTGCTTAATACTTGCTGTTAATAAGCATAGTAGATGATTACTCAATTGGTGTTAGTATGCAGAGCTGCACCAGTGTCTTGCTGAATTAATGCATGAATAAATTGTTCCAGGGACTCTCCCTAGCCATCTGGTAAAAAGGGAAACTTTTTAAAATTAAGGTATCATTCATATACATTCTCCTGAAGGTTTCACAAGAAAAACAACGTGGTTACTACATTCACCCTTATTATCGAGTCCCCCTCCATACCCCATTGCATCAGTGTAGTCAGGTGCCACAGAGTAAAAAGGGAAACTTATAGGCACTGAGAGAGGGCTCTTGCCCTGGAGGAGGTTTCACCATCTACTCTAGCTGTCTTTTCTATAGGCACCACCACCTCTTGACGGCAGGGATAAGCTGCAGAAGAGACTTCATAAACATCTACATAACAAACGTGATACAGTACAGAGAGCAGATTTGAAATTTTGAAATGTGGCTTCTAATCTGGCTATGAGACTTTAGGTTTCCATAGGTAACTACTAAGTCCCATAGCTATGGGGCATTAGGTCTCTTACCTCAAAATGAGGGCATTCAGCTAGCTATTCCCTAAGGCCCATGTGCAGGCTCCTCCTGTGAATGAATCTCTATGGAAGCTACTCAGAGGTGGCCATCAAGTTAGAAGGGCCTGGGCCCCTCTGGAAGTGAGTTTGCTCGGCAGGCCTATCCTTGGCGGGTGAGGGGTGGGGCAGACAGAGAACACAAACATTTTAAAGGCCGTTGCTGTCTCCATTGCCGGGGAGCTCATGTTTGTAAGGTTGAAAGGCAAAGGAAAGCATAGTCTTCAGTCACTGAGTGTCCAGAGGGAAGTGCTATGTGCTAAATGGGTTCTCAAGACGGGATTTCTCCCAGTCCCAGCTGGGCATCTTTGCCTTCCTGGGGTTGTTTCCTGGGGCTTACCTGGGTTGTAACCTAATCTGTTTACCTGACCCAAACAGCCTGGCCACCTCTTTCCATACTCTAGGCAGGGCAGGCTGGATGGACAGATAGAAGGTAGAGCTTTCAGAGACGATTTAGATGTGGTCAACTAGCTTGTTTAGGCATTAATTTCTCTGGATGTAAGTGATGGTGTGAGGGGGTGTCCGTCAGTTTCCTCCATCCCTTCTCTCAGGCCCCCACAAAGGGCAAGGACCAGACACGTGGGCTGGCGTGGAGAGGCGGAGATTACACTAAGGCGGAGGTGCAAATGGGCGGAGGCGGGACTCTATTTGCATAGACCGCGCGCGGCCACCAATCCGGACAGGCGGAGAGACAGCCCGCGCGCCTTTTGGGGGCGGACTGACAGCCCCAGGACCCTATTGAAGGCGGGTCCTGCGGCCGGCGAGGGCGGGATAGCGCCGGGCGCTGCCCGGGGGATTCAGGCCGGTTCGCGGGCGCTGCCAGTCTCGGGCGGCGGCGGCTGGTGCGCGGGCGGCCTGCTGGGCGGGCAGAGGAGCGAGCGGCGCGCGGTTGAGGCGGAGAGAGAACGAGCCGACCAGCCACCGCGGCGACAGGTATCGGCGCCATGGCCGCAGAGATGGGGCGGGCGACCGCGGCGCCCGGGAGCCGAATTCCCTCCTCGCGGTCGGGTCGCCGCCGCGCTGCCTCCCCGCCTCCTCATACGGCTGCCCAGCCCGGCAGCGGCGCATGGGAGCCAGCCGGGCCCGGGAAGCTTCGAGGAGAGCGCGATGGACCCCCAGCCCCACCGCCGGGCTCCTCCGCGCCCCGCCGGGGCGGGGCTGACGTCCCCTCCGGGAGACCCGGAGCCCGGCGGCTACGGGTGCCGCCCCCGCCGCGCTCCCCCTCGCGGAGGCGAGGCCTGTCGCTCCCGCTCGTCCTCACCGGCTTTTGTTTCCCGCCCGGGGTGACAGGTCCCTGCTCCGGCCTCGGCCGGCAGCCCCCGACACGCCTGAGGCCCGGCGCGCTGGGCCGGGGCCGCCCGAAGCAGGCGGCGGGACCCGCGGAGAGCGAGCCGGGCGGTGCGTGAGCAGCAGCCGCCGCCGCGGGCGAGAGACAAACTTCGCCTTCCGGGGCCCGGGCGGCGGGAGAAGTCGAGCCGCGGTGAGCCGGGCGCCGGGATGCCGCGGGCGCGATGGAGCGTTCGCTCACCTGGTGGGCCCGTGGAGGGTGAGGAGAGCGGAGGGCCTCGCCGCTGCGCTCCTCGCTTTCGCTTTGCACTCCCGGGGAGGTGGGTGTAGGTGCGCGTTCACCGCCTTCACCTGTCGCCATGGGACAAGTGACCGGGAACGACATCCTCGCTCTCAGGCGCTCTGGGAGGGTGTCAGCGCAGCCCAGTTCTGACAGGTGCCAGGTAAACGCCAGTGAAAACTTGCTTTAGGGCTCCTTTACTCAGCGGCACAATGCCTTCCCCCTTATTGATGTCTAAAAAGGTGTGCTGGTGAAACATAGGACTCAAACCCAGTCAGTACTGACGAAAAGCCATGGGGTGGTGGTGGTGGGCTCAGTGTGTAGATTGTTTTCTTTTTGCTCGACGAGGCAGGAGGAACATTTTAGTCTTCATTTAAAGAAATCAGTTCTGCAGTGGTGGCGAAAGCACAGTAAGCAAGTTGTAAATGGAGAGTGCAGAACTCTAGATAGCCTTCAGTGTGCCTCAGGACAGCGTGTACAACGTTTGGCCGCCTTTCAGAAATTCTGCGTGAAGTAGTTTGAGCTCGTGGTGTTGGACTTACTTTTCAGGAGTATGTTTTCCAGCGGAATAAGGCTTAGCGTTGAATGGGAGCTTTCTTTGCCTCTCAGAGGGTAGACCGTAGTGTTTGTTTTCATTGTCTTTCCATTTTGTTAGATTGTAGACAAGGGAAAAGTTAAGGCATACTTCGGTTAAGTATTTTTAATAGTCTGTGGAATTCTGCCCCCCTCCCCCGCCAAAGGGTTTCCTCTTTAGAGAATTATAGTAGCCTTTTCTCTTGGTATTTGAATCAAAATTCTAGGATAGACATGAAAAATATTCTTCCTTTAGCGGGAAATTTTTGTCATACTTCTACTTAGCATTTTCTGTTTGTTTCTCTCCCGTCTGACCTCCACTTACCAATATGCAGTTATGGCCCTGACCAATTCAGGGCATCTATAGGAAAAATATATTTAAAAATAATACATAATAATTTAAAATATATTTTATATTTTAGAAATATAATTATTGTAAAATGTGTTTTTAAAATACATCTTTTTAAATGAAGGTGATTGACATTTGTGGGAAACATTTGATTTAGTTTACTCAGTTTTTTTTTCCTAATGTGACTTGTTATCCGTATTCGGTTATGATTTATACTTGAGATAGAGGTTTAACGCCTTAAAGAACAAAGTTGTGATTTTGATTTAATCATGCCGTTAGTGTTTCACTGAATGTTAATTTTACTTATATATCTAGTTAACTAATAACGCCATTTAAAGCCGAACTCTTTACCCAGTTGGCTAGTTGTTACTATTTGGGGTCAAAAAGATCATCAAAGATGGTCTGATAAAATGTTTTATTCTTTAAAACAACAGGCTTATATGTTACTTGGTCTTTGTATTTACAACATATTTAACAAAATAAGTATGTTTCTGAGTCTTTAATTTTTTTTGTTATGGGAATTTTTTTTTTAGTTGTGGGAGTTTTGGGTGAATTTCTTTTTAAAACATTAATTTTAACTATTTCAACTTGAAAAACTTAAAATATTGGATTAACTATTTAAATCTTCAATTTTCTGTTTATTCTTGGGTTGGAAAAGAATATGTACTTTGGGTTATTTAGTTTCCTAAAGGTTTCTTAGCTTAGAACGAATCAATCTGCAGAAAACATACTCTCTGTGTAGTTGTAGAAGTTACTGCTATTAAAAGTTGAGTTGGCTTTTGATGCGCAGTGAGGGTAGATTGGCTGAACAGTGACTCGTCCTCATGTGGAGTGGGTTTTGTTCTATGTAAATAGTTGTGAGGAATCTTATGACTGGGGCTCATTGTTTTGCTTAATTTATGTAATTTCTCTTTAAAGTAGAGATAGGAATATATTTTATTATGTGTAATTAAAGTTTTATAATTTTTATCCTATGATAAATATACCACATCATAAAATTATATTTCATAGTTTTATTTACAAAAAACATATCTTAGGAACTTTAAAAATGCCTTTTAATTGAAAGCTCACTTTCAGATTCAGTTTTTAGATATTTTATTTACTGATGTTTGCCCACTTTAACTTGTGGTAGACCATATTATAAAATTATGAACCAATTTCAACTTTAAAATTAATTAACAGCTGAATTCTCACATGCACTAAATAAATATTGGGAGAGGGTTTTTGTTATTTAACCTCAGGTGTGGCTCCTTTTCAGTTTGGGGTGAGCAAAGATTTCTGAATGAATAAAGCCACAAAAAATAGCTATATTCGAACAGAAATCAAATGACACTGTTAGACTGCTTTATTTAACAGTAATATGCTTGTAATACCTGATATTAAGAGTAACCTTTAAAGGTCTTTAATATGATTTTTCACAATTCCTAAAGAAGAATCTGTATTGTACATGTTTTGGTATGCTAAATTCTGTAATTATTTAATGCTGAACAATTAAATATTTATGTTTTGTAATTCCTGAACTATCTGAACTTCTAACCTAGCTGATTATAATTAGATCTTGTTTTTCATTATTTTACATTTTTGGATTTTTCTACAATGTATTTTTAACTTGACATTATATCCCCAAAAGTGAAAAGAAAATTAAATCTGCAAGCATCAGACTAGATGGATGTTGGTATGTAAATCACGTAACTATTGATTTAAAAACAGTAGCCACTTAAATGTGATTTAATTTGCAAATGAGATGTTTATTGTGTAAAAGATAGTTTTGCCAAAGGAGACAGGTAAGATAATTTAGATACAGCCTTATTTAACCATGTAACTGTAATCTGTGTAGTTAACAGGTTACTCCTTAAGGATATTTTAGCAATATTTGAAACACGGGAATTCAAGTACTCAAAATAACTTGTACATCACAATTTGTACATCACAGTTTGTTATGATGAAAATTGTCCTGTACATGGCTGAATTTTATACATGTAAGACTATAATCCTTAAATAGTTTATTATATGCTGAATGTAGTATTCCAGTCTTTTGAAAAACATCTGGTTAATGAGAGTGAGGGACCACCAGAGGGAGTATGGGGCTATACATTTATTGTACCTGTTTTCTACTCTGGTCTAGAACAAAAACATTCACAAAATAAGAGTAAAATTTTATTTTGGTTCTCCAAAACAATCAAGCAAAAAGATATTGAAAATTGGGATTGTAGCTATTTGGAGCTGCTGTCATTTTTGTAACACTTAATCAAGGCTATTTTCTTTTAGAAAAAGATAGTTATTAAAAAAATAAAAATAATTCATTTTCAGAGTGAAATAATGGGTTTTTAGTTTTATATCTGTGAAAGTTAGGGAAAAAATGCTGAGAATGTTTTTTAAGATTTCAGATGTACTATGTTTTTATTGTATGTTTGGAATTTTTCACGTTTTGGAAGGAGGAATAAAAGACGTAGAAAGATCAAAGGCTAGAAGAGGTTGTTTTTCCCTTTTGTAGTTGCAGATCCTTCCTAAACCAGGCAATGGTAAATTTCCAGAACCTTTCGTGGCATTCTGCCTCCATCTTGGCAATTTAAAGATGATGTTAAATGAGGAGCCACTCCTGAAAATGATCACCTGATTATTAAAAGCAGGCTGGGATTTTCAAACAGATCTCTGCAAAAATTTGATTTGTGTTTATGTTTCTTAATATTCTTATCTCTGGAAATTAAAGAACCTCCTCTAATGTCAGTTGGAAATTATACAGTAGAACTTGGAAGTCAAAATGTCTCTCTCTCACAGACTTAATGTTGTAGTAAATTACTTTTTTGAATGGAGAAAATATCCTAGTGATGGAGTCCTTTTCAGAATATATTCAGAATGAGGATGGAATGGTCTTTATCCATGTTAAATATTAACCAATGAAATTATTTCTTTTTAAAGTGAGACAATAAAATAAAATCTTGTAATCTTAACACGTATCTTGGATTTTGTCCCTAGCATAAAGAATTATGATGTGGTGGACAGTAACATTAAATGTTTTGAAATTCTACTTTGGGAAGAGGATTTTCTATGAGAAGAAGGTATTTCATTGAAGTGGAACAGGGTAACTTACATGGAGAGAAAAATTTGTCTTTTGAATTATTCTTAGGTCATAATATAATACTTATTAAGAAAAATTGAGATAATCATCTTTCCCATCTTAGATTTATTTTCACTATGAACTTTGTAAGTTCTTTTAAAATATCTTTGTTGGTCCTAGGTGGCCTTCTCAGAATCTGTTCATCTGTCTATGTATTTATACACACACATATATATATATATTTGTATTTTATATATAACTATATATATACAGCATATAACTATAACATATATATATATATATGCTGTATGTATATGTGCACATATAAATCAATCTGTCTACTCCCAGTCTTATTTATATGTGAAACCTATTCTTTTTTTAAATGAAATCTTACTGTACCAACAGGAATAAAATATATACATGTCCAAGAAAAGACTGATACAAATTTTCATAAGTAGCTTTTTTCACATTTGAAATGAACTACTGATTCATATAACAGCATAATTAATCTCAGACATTTTAGCCTAAGAGAAGCCAGCTACAAGTAAGTGCTCCATGATGTCATTTATAAAAAAATACAAGAACAGGCAAAACTTAGGTGTGGTGGTAGAAATCAGGACAGTGGTTTCTGGGTAAGGGCTGTGGTTGATTGGAAAGGGGCAAAAGGGAAATTTCTAGGGAAATGGAAATATTTTATAGCTTGATTTGAGTGATGGTAATTCCAGCATACACATTTTAGGTAATTTTTATTTTCACATAAGTTTTAACTTACATAAAACTTAGAAGACCAGTGCAAGGAAGATCTAGATTCACCAGTTGTTGGTGTATACACTTGTTCAAACTTACTGAGCTGAATACTTATGATCTGTGCATTTTATGGTATGCAATTTTTACGTTAGGGAAACAGCTACAAAAATTTGTTGACGGAAATGATCTTATATGCAAAAAGTGAAATACCTCAATTCAGAATTAAACAGTGCTTTAATTTAACAATGCAGTAGAAAAAGAGAATCACTTACTGTCTTTTGTCTCTATGTACATGTGTTTATGCTGCTTCTCTCTGAAGTTCCATGATATACTTCTGTTAGAAGAAATAGGATCCTGAAAGTGATTCAAGGTAGAACTGCCACCAAGGAAGCTTTGCTTTATTTTGTTATCCTGTGCATGTCACCTCGGAAATGAGATTGATAGCTAGCAATAGTTTTCTGGAAATTGAAGGTGGTGATTATTCCTGTTAGGAGCTGTACACCTACAGTGTGCTAGGTTTTGCACAGACATGTACAGTCTTTACTGTCTTAGAACTTATCAACTGAAGAGGAGGCAAACAAATCTGATTCTTATTCTTGGGTGGTGCTGTTTATCATAGGGTACGATTGGTGCTTGTAAACCATTTAAACTATTTTTGGTTATCAGTAAGTGGTCAATCCAAGTAGTGAATTTGTTGCTCTCTCTCAGTTTTACTGCTGCCATAGTCTCAGTAGAGTGATTTGATTTAAATTATATCTATTTAAATCATAGCATAAACTATGATGATTGTTAAGAACATTCAATTTTTCTTTCTATTTAATATAATTTTACATATGTATTCTCTACAGTTTATGATTAGGTATAATTTACAGATATTGGTCCATTAAAAATTTTTTTTGCATCTATTTTATTTATTTGCATCTATGTTTATTTTACTAGAGTGGAAGATATTTGAATAGGACTAACCACCAAGTTGAGCAAATTAATCATTGATACTGGGAATAAATGTTTATTTTGCCTTTACTAATCAAAACCATAGTTTATTTTATATGGCTATACAGAATATATTTTTCTTCAACAAAAATTGTAAGTTCATTGAAGGGAAAAATGACAAACATTCAACATCAACCAACATAGATAAAAGGACTTTTTCCATTTAACATATGTTCTTCTGAAATGACAAACATGGTCTTTTCTACCTTTCACGCACATTAAGACTCACCTGGTCTACTGAGAATGAACAAAACATTATATGAAAGATTTTTTATCTGTTAGAATTTTGTTTGGAGTTGTCAAGCCTTAAATTAACTGAAAATAGAATTTTAAAAATATCTGTAGGTAGCCTTTTTTAGGCTTTTTATTAGGGACATTTCATACTATTCAAACCTGGAGAGAATAATGTAGTAAACCTTCATGTTAAACCTCCAGGTTTATTATCAGCATTTTGTTAACATGCTTTTAAAACTGTTGAATTTCACAAGTATTGTAAAATAGTAGTAGTATTGGTGCACCAGATTTTTTCCAAGTTTTGCTGTAAATAGAAAAACTTAAAAAGCAGTGTGTTTTAGGTCATAGACTAATTTGACTTTGAACAAATTATGAAACTATATATATATATATATGTAAAACTGAATATGATTCATAATGGTAATTATGAAACCATATGTATATTTATCCTTAGCATCTTTCTGTCAATTCATAGCCTGGAAAAGAAAGATTGATTTTAACTTTTCATTTAGAGTAAATTAGGCCAGGTATTGTATATCTATAGAATAAATTCATCTGGAAAGTTAAATTATCTTCACAGTGTAGTATCTGAGAATTTCTGTTGAGAAAAGTTTTTCTGTTGCCTTTTCTTTCTCTCAAAACTTAAATCACTGCTGTGCTTTTGGGTCCCCAAATCTGTATCTCTGTCTAAATTTGAGGTCTTTCAAACTTGAGGCCCAAAATTTCACCTATATCTTGAAACAAAATACGTTTAAATACCATTCTGAAGCAGCTACACACCCCACCACCCCCAGCCCCCAGGCAAAAAACATGTATCTTCTCCCCTTTCCTTTTTAGCTGTTAAATGACTCCATTCCTCCTGGTCATTTTTACTCTCCCTTTTCTTCTTAAGCTCAAGTGAGTCATTAAAATCATTTTGTTTCTAACTTTATAATGTATCTTTTTATCCTTTTTATTTCCACTATAGTCTTCCTACTTTGGTCAACATTTTAAAGCAGGAAGTTGCCTTTAATCTATAATGAACTTCTCACAATTGAAGTTAAGCTGTGTTCCTAAAGTAAAACAAGACATTTTCTTTACTTCCAGAGAAGGCTTCAGTCAGCCTTATAGGCAGACACATAATTTTTAAGTCCCTAGGTAATCATTATGTTAAAACCAAAGTGTTACATATTTCCAAGTCACTCAGCTCCGATAACCTGGTGAGTAGTGACTGGCAGGACCCAGTTTATCAAGGGGTGTGTAAACGGAAGACTTTCTTGGACCATAGGAATAGCCCAGGATGAGTTCCTTCCAGCCCAGAATATCTGCAATACTTCGCAGTAGAGGAAATACTGAGTGTATGTAACACATTTTAAGGACTTCCTGATGTTTTTATGGCTAAAAGTACAGGTCTCTGGGTTTACCTTAAAAGTCTTCTATCCCTTGTTCCATATTTCCTGGCCAAGACAGTTCCCATCAAAAAGTCACCTTTGCTGAAAGTGATGCAATATATTTCATTACTTTTCCTTTCTTTACAGGCTCCTGGAATTGACGCTTGTTAGAAATATAGGCGCCTGAGGATACTTGAGAATATATAAAACAGAAAGGGGGAAATAAGTGATACCCATTGCATGTCTCAATATCTGTCATCCAGCCTTCAGGGGTCTTGGGGCTGATTTCTTTCCAGATGAATTTGTAGTTTATTAACTTGGTTGGCTTTTAGTCCGTTTATGGAGATCTTTCTTCTTTCTACTCTTCTGGGAAATGTTTGAATTTCCTCCTGGTAGGAAGGAACCAAGACCCAATTTAAGATTACTGACTTTGGTAATAAGAGAATGAGATTCTATATTGCTTTAGATAATCCAGAATATCTGATTATTTTCTTTTATGGGAACTAGGAATAATGTGGAGATTCTGAGATGCTTATGCAGAAATTAATTTAATTGTTATTGAGAATGGAAAATGGAGGAGAAAAATACTCGATTCCAAGGAAGCCTGCTTCCTAAAAAGTAGGACAAGACATTGGGATGAGATTCAGGAGGGATGCTACTAAGTAGCTACATGATCTTGGGCAAGTTAAAATTAGTTAACCTTCCTGAGCCTTATTTCAGTTGTAAAATGAATTGGTTGGATTAGATAGTGTTTTAAAGTCTCTTTGCAGCTCTAAAATTCTAAAAGGAGTGGTTTCTCAGAAAAACACTCCTAATTTATATACTGTTCCTGTTTAAAGGTTTTTCAGTGGATATTTCATATATGTATTTTTTTAGTCTTCTGTAGAGATTAGGAAAATAAATAATAAGAGTTAGCATTCATAAAATGAGTTAAATTTTAGTGTCTTCATTTGTCCATGTCTTTCCACTGAGTTTATTCTGGTCTCTTACTTTTGCCTTCTGTTTGTGTCTGTTTTCCTGCTTTTCTTGCTTTTTCTTACCATCTATGCTTTACAGTGTGACTTTCATGCCCCTCTTTTTGTCCTTCTTGCTACTGCTTTTTTTCTGTTTTATTATAGGCATGGGATTCATCAAGTAGACCCTTGAGTCTGAGCTATCACAGAATTAAATTTAGTCCTAATAACCTAATAGTTGATTAATGGTACCCTTCTAATCTTAATATAGAAACTAGAGAGATGAGTCGTAGGGCAGAGGGAGTGGGCAAGCCTGAAGGGAGAAGGGATGGTGTAGAAGAGGGTTTCTAAGGATTATTTTGGTATTTTGATTTAAAATGTAAGTTAAAATATCTCTTAAGTCTTGATGATGGTGACTCTGCCATTGATACTAAAGTTTGGCTCTGAATCTGAATTTCTTGAGGGCAGTATCTGCACCCTTAATTTTGGATCCTTAGTGTTCAGTGTAGTGCTACAGAGTAAGTGCTGGTTGAGCTGAATTGTTAGGACTGAGTCTTTCTTCAAGGTGTTTTGTGGTACGCTGGAGATTAACAGAGTAAGGTGTAGACTCTTAAGTAAGACTTGAGTAGGACTACTACTACTACTTTGTTATATTGGACAAGAATGATATTTACCTTCTCTAAGCCAGTTTCCTCACCTATAATATTGGAGAGGGGTAATATTAATTAATACTCACCTCAGGATTGTTGTGAGAATTAAATGAGACAATGTGTATAAAGCACTTAGCCCAGAGCCTGGTATGTGTTTTCAATAAATGTTAAATAGCACTTTGGTTTCATTAATAAGCACTTTTGTGTTCCTGATATTAAGTTCTGTTAGGTTCTCAGTAGAGGTGTCACAATAAATAAGACAAAATCCTGTTAGAAAAGGTAGAATACATGCATGAAAGAAAAGTAACCAAAGTAACCACCTAGGTCCAGTGGTAAGTGGCAAATGAGTGGTTTACTAAAGGACTCAAGAGGCAGTAGAATTGCTAAGCAGATGACACCTTTAGGAAGATGGCAGAACTTGACCTGAGCTTTGAAGGACTAGTTAGCAAGTTAAGAGGACAGGCTTCCTGGAGCCAGACTGCCCATATTGGAACCCTAGGTCTGCTATTGTGTAATAGGTTACTTAACCTCCTTCCTAGGATTGTTGGGAGAATTAAATGAGTTAATACATGTCAAGCATTTAGAGGGTGCTCAGACATGATTAGAACATGATAAATTATTATTGTAAGTTGAGAGATGGGAGAATGCATTTCAGATAGGACATTGAGTGATAATGAAGGGAAGATATCCTAAGTTTATTTGAAATGATGAAGCCAAATGGGCTGGAGGGAATAACCTATTGGAAAATAGTGGGTGATTACACGAGGCAGAATTATGAATGGGTAAGCCAGGGAGTATGACATCTTTCTAGTACTGAGGGATCTTGGGAGGATTTCTTGGGTTATTTGTGAAGCATTCTTGTATGTTATAGATAACACTTTTAAGTCTGTAGCTCTAGCATTGCTCACTATCCTGATTTCAGTGTAACTAAAACTTCTATTCAAGGTAATTTTGATACTGGAGCTCATGATTTTTTATTCTGAACCATTGTGCCTCTTTAATTTATCCATTTCTTTTTGTACGCATGTGTTTTTGGCTTTCTCTTTTTCTCTCTGTATTCTAGTTATTTACATAATCCTTGTTCTTTTTCTCCAAAGTTGTTGGGTTTCTGCTACTGTTTTCCTGTCTGTTCTCAAAAACCCAGTCGAGATCCTAAATCACCAAAGCTATAAAGTGGAAAGGGCCAGAAGAGGGAGAAAGAGAGGAGAGAAATATCCTTAGTCCAGCCATCTTGTTTTACAGATGAGGATGTTGAGGTTCAGACAAAATTAAGTCACATGCTTAAGATCCAGAGCTAATACTAATGAGCAGGCCTGTACATTTTCAAGCTAAAGTAGGGCAGTGTTCTTACTGTCATCCTAATGTGATTCTTAACCATGAGGGTGGGAATTACAGTAGTACTACCAATAATTTTTCTACTATAGCTATTAAATGCCAAGATAAAAAAAAATTATACTACCAGGAATAATGTGATAATATTTCACCTTCTTAATGAGAAGCCATGATTACATTTCTTGGATGAGTATTGCTGTTCTTCAAGTAATATTTAAAAGCAACACTCCAAAATTTGCTTTAAGAATAAAAGGATTTCTTCCTTTCATTTTTAGAATTATAAATATAATGGTGTTGTAAACATATATACCATTCTCAAAGCAAGTGAACTTTTTGTTTCTATCATGGTGGAACTCAGGTTCTTTTATAGAGTGGTTGATGGGATGGTAAGATTAATATTAAAAGTTGGGAGCTGTTGGACTTTTCATCTCACAGTCCTCAACCCTATATTTCTAACAATAGTCTCTATGTATATATCTTCCTCAGTCTCTTAACATTTTATTTTATTTTTATTATTTTTTATTATGGTGTCATTAATATACAATCACACGAGCAACATTGTGGTTACTAGATTCCCCCTGTTATCAAGTCCCCACCACATAGCCCATTACAGTCACTGTCCATCAGCGTAAGTCTCTTAACATTTTAATATGTGCCACATACAATGGTGAGGAACTTATTTACACATTGTTTTCTTCTAAACTGTTTTCCTACCTAGATGTGTTAGGATACAATACCCACAAAGCCTTAACCTTAGTGTCTGGTCACTCTACTTGGTCAGTAAATATTCCCTTCCCTTTTTACAGAGCAGATAATTATTTCTCATATATAATGTCAGTTCCTAATCATGGTATCACACCATTTTTCTTCCTTTGAAATATATTGTTTTAACTTTGGCAAGATGCCCTTCCTGCATTTTGAAAATTTTCATGGTGTATGAATACTTTTTAGTCACTTTAAGCACAGTTTCATCATGAAATCATTTTGCAACTGGTAATCCTGTTCTGTGTTATTTCCCATGATGAAAGAAAGAATGGCATGGGTTCCACAGAGATATCCCAGACCTCTGCTCATATCGGCATAGTCCTTTAAAAAAAAAAGGTAGGCTTCTGGACTAGATTCATTTTACTAAAATACTAATTTTTCTTTATCATTTTCAAACACTGAAGTTGCATTGTATAATCCACACACGTCTATACAAGAAAAAATTTTCCATGTCGTCAGTGCTTTGTATCAGATCACTTATTTATATTTCCCATGGTTTGGTTTCTTTTTCCTGTCTTCATTTTTCTGAAGGGAGAAAGATTTTTTTTCTTTTCTGATCTGTGACTTGTTTTGTATTTGGGTTCCTTAGGTGTATGTAAGCCCTGCAATTCTTACATGTTGAGAAAGAGATAATTGGTTTTTGTCACTTTCATTCTTATGTAATAAATTTGTATTTCCATTTTTGTAAATTATTAAATTCCTGCTATTGCTATGTTAGCTGCTGTATACCAGTTCTTTGTATCATAGTTATATTTGATCATATTAAGTTCATGTCCACTGTTGTCAAAAGTGGAAATACCATGGCTGGGGTGTGTTTATGTATTGCCTCTGGAGTTGTAGCCATTGATGAACAGGAAACTGAAAGCTGAAAGTTCAGGAAATGTATTGTATTTAGACTTTGTGGAAAAAATATATATGATACTTAACTACTGAAATCCATGGCCATTTGAAGACAGAAAAATTTATATTTGCATTTAGCTGCAGATGAATATTACAAATTCTTATAACAATGCTGTCAAATGCTTAATTATGATAATAGATACAGTGTGTGCTTTGTAGGCCAGGAACATTGTGCAATTCTAGGAAAAAAAGCAACAGATTATTTATGTGTTCAGCTATACAATTTCAAGAAATGAAACAGCTGGCACATCTGTTGAATTCTTCAAGGATGTCTTATTTTCAGAGAATTAGAATTATGGTTTTAGTTGAGTTCCAGAGAAGGAGAGGTCCCTATTTTACAAGATAGCCCATTTTACTCTTAGGAAACCTGATGGTTAAGTTTTACTTTCTCATATTAAGTTGAACTTTTTTTCCCTGTAATTTATTAATATACTCTATAGATTACTTAGTGTTGAAAATAAAATGATTGTTTGACCACAATTATTTAAAATAAAATAAATGTATCTCAAGTGTTTTTAAAGTATGCTGGCATTTTAGGTGCCTCATACTATTCTACTCATACCAGTCTTTATCTTTGAACTTACTTAAAAGATTTCTCAGGGGAGATGTGATTGACATATATGCCTGATAACTTTATTTTATTCCTGTTTCTATACTTAGTTGTTTTAACAGGATATGATTCAGTATCATTGTTACTCTTTGAGTCAAACATGAAATTTTAACAGTTTCTTAGAAATGGGAATTTTCTAATGTATTTTTGTTGCTGTTCATTTTTTGTTGTATATTTCAACAAAAGGTAATTAATACCTATTTCACTGCCATAGTAAATGAAAATTCTATTACAAAGTTCTTTTTAGAAATTTTAGCTGTATTACAATAAATTTCAGTATATTATAATCATTTTGATAGCCTCACTTAAATTACCCTCTTTTCAGGATTGGTTTTGGTTTGGATCTATTAGGGTCATGTCTTTGCCATGAAACTGTTGTGGTGGCCAAGGGGATAGAAAGCACTGACTGGCAAAGACTGGGGAATTGGGTCCACCCCAGGAGGTGAGGAGCAGTGGTTCCCCTGTAAGAAATCCCAGAATGCTGTTCTAGCAGCAGGGAAAATGGGTTTCAGGCTGACAAAACAAGGAGTCTCAATAAGGCCAGACAATAAAGGGGCTGGTATAATGGGATCAGGAGATGAATTTTATGCAGTAGCTAATTTGTTGTTGCAATAGAGTGTTCTTTTCAAGCGCAGCTTTACTTATTATATAATACATGTTCATTGTAGAAAAACAAAGTAAACATACATAAATTAGTGAAAAAATTTTTTCTACAACATTTTTCCCTCTCTGAATGTTTTTAATTATCCTTAAACTTCATTTAACATCTAGGTTATTTCTTATTTATTTATTTGAAAGGGTGCTTGTTGAACTGTTCTTTCCATTAATTGTGCTTCTAATAACTTTTAAAATTATGTAGGAATAGGAGTTAATTTTTAAGTCTTTGTTTTTGTTTGATAGAATTATTGTTAGTTTGTATCTGCTTTCTAGGAAACCCATAGGTATAATAGGCATAATGAGAATACAGACCTGTAAGTTAGAGTGATTCTTACAGGGAAAACTGTAAAAAGGGAAACCAAAAACCCTTTTTGTATGCTCTTTGGGAGCATGGGTTAGGTCATTCTTGTTCACCATTATATCAGTATCATCAGGCGTAATGCCTGACACATAGTAAGTGTTCCATAAATAATTGTTGAATGAATGGATGTTTCTCATTAAGCACTTTGAGTAACTCCTATTTCCTGTACTGTGGATAATCAGGATCAATTATATTCACCCAAAGTTAGGAGTCTTTGCTGTGCTCCTCCTTTTTTCTTAAATGAAAATTTAATAAACTATTTTTTTTAAGTTAGATATGTATGTGTATACACACACACTCCAAGAAGTGAAAATCCTTGTTTCTTACCCTGAATCCCATTCTCCAGAATTAGCTACCAAATATGGTTTGGTATATATTTTTTTTAGATATTTTCTTGTGTTTACAAGTGTATATTCATTTTCCTTATACAAACAGAATATAATGTGCGTTGTTTTAGAATTTGCTTTTTTTCCCATTCTTTAAACATCTTTCCGTATCAATTAATATACAGCTGCCTCTTTATTTTTAATCACTGCATAATATTCCATTGTGCAGATGTGTAACAACAGTCCAGTAAGGAAATTTCAAATGTATCCCATTTTTAAAACCATTACCACAATGTTGTGTTTAATATCCTTCTGCATATAATTTTGTTTACTTCTATGAAAATATCTATAGGTGATTTCCTGGAAGTGATATTGCTGGGCTAAAGGATATTTTCACTTAAACTTTTTATTGATACTGGCAAATTCACCCTTAAAAATATTTTACCTCTTTGTACTCTCACAAATGATTTGAGGTGTTGTTTTCTGGTATCTATATTCATTTTGTGGATTAGAAGGGGCAACTTTTGAAAATGAATCCTTCTCATAGCAATTTGAGATGTTCAGAAGATAATAGATTAAGTAATGTATTCTCATTGCCTGATGTAAGTAATTGAAGTCAAGTGGAAGGTGTTCTCTATTGATCTCTGTATTGCTCTGATTCAGATATGGAAGATCAAGATGTTGGTTTTCTGGGGTTTGTCTTAGATTGTTTAAGATAAATATTTAGTAGTGACAGTCTGAAGTGGTAGGAGGTCCTGAATGCTGGTTTGAGAAATTTGGATTTGTTGTGCTGGGGAGCTAAAGTCCTTGAATTGTGTAGTGTATTGTATGAAAGAGGCTTTACTGACATTTATGTATAGAATGAATGGAAGTGAGTTAGTAGGCTGGAAGTAGGAAGGTCAGCTGGAGAACTGTGGTAATTCAGGAAGGCAATCAAGAAAACACAGAATATGGTGTTAGCTATGGAACTGGAAAATAAGATAGTAGGGAACAGTAAACAATTGGCAAGTCCTGTTGATTAAATGGAGAAAAACTATATTAAAGTTGTAAACGTAGGAGAATAGCCAAATAATACAGATAATGAAGTAAATAGAGAAAGGGCTAATTTTGGAAAAAGCTTATTTTCTTTTAAAATGTAAGGATGTAAAGAGTCCTGAAGTATCTGTAGTCAGGTGATTCAAGAGAGATCAGAAACTGGCGAGTGGAAGAGGGAGAATTTATAACTAGATTTGACTATAATAGAAGTAGTTGAAGTTAAGGATAGATAAGTAATTTCTATTACTTCTGGTATCAAGTTGTTGACTGGGAAAAGCTGTTGATTGAGAACTACATGTTGAAAAGGGGTACTCTCGATAATGGGGGATGGGGTGAAAGGAGAATCAGGAAAGGAAATTAATCTGAGGAGTAAGAAAAGAATCAGGAGAAATGTTACTGAGGTCTCATTTTCATTCTTGTACTCTACATATGATACTATATTTGTGGGAAGTTTTCCAGGTAGAGTCCATGTTCTTCCTTTGGTAGTGATACCTCAGAAAATTTTGATGGTTATTTGAAATATGGAGTGAATTTTAACCACCACCACCACCACCCCGCCCCAGAGAAGGTTTAATGAGCCCCGTCCAGGCCCGTCAGTGGAGTGCCCCTTTCTTCTTCCCCTTCTCTTCCTTCTTCTTGGCCTTGCCCAGTGTGCTTTCGTGCATTATCTCCTTGCCCGAGTCCCTGGAGCTGCTGCTGCTGGAGTCTGAGGAGCAGCCGCGGCTGTGGTCATGCTTTCAGTTATTAGCTGTTCTTGCCTCTGACTGGCCCGGAACTTTAGGGGTACTGTGCTTGGGGTCTCCCACCTAGCCTGCCTCCTGTGGCTTCTTGAAGTGGAGTCTATGGCTGCCACCAGGTCAAACTCCATGGTGGTGAGATGTGTGTTCCAGTGAATTATATTTTGAACTTGAATAGTATACTTGAAAAAAGTTCTTGGAAAAGCAATTTTGGTATCATATGCTGTGTTCCTTTTAGTTTCATAAAATCTTTTCATCTTGTTTTCATATCTATGGGTCTTAAACAAGAAAATATAAATACAGCTTGTTGTTGGAGAGACAGAAGTCCAGATATCTTGTATATTTTAATTGATCATATAAAAAGTATCCCCTGGCTTTTGAAACTGGGCTAATAATATGGTAAGAATCCATATCTTTTTAGAAAGAGTTTGAATTTAGAGTGGAATTAATTAGTGCTTGTCAGGATGGAGCCTATGTACAGGAAATGATCTAGACTAAAAGTGAGAACTTGTGATACTATTAGGGAGACAGTATATAAAATGGTTAGAGTGCAGGCTTAGGAGTCATTCTAGTTCACTAGCAATCTTAAGCCCCTTTATTTTACAATCTGGAAATGGCTGTAACATTTCCTGTATCATAGAGTTATTGAGAGGATCCTTCATGGAACTTACATTCTCATATATACATAAATATATGTGCCAGGTGGTAAGTGAAAGGGGAGAAATGGGACGGCCAATTGCTGGTGTTTGTTGTTCTTTTATATGGGGCAATAGGGAAGTCCTCTCTGATAAAGTATTTGAACAGAGATCTGAAGGAAGTGAGGGAGCAACTGATGTGACTACCTGGGGGAAGGGTTCCAGCCAGAGGGAACAGCATGTGCAAAGCCTTGAGGAGAGGTGCACTGGAGAATACAGCCAGAAGGCCAGCATAGCAAGAGGAACAGCAGTAAGAAATAATTTCAGAGACAGCCACTGATCAGCATGTAGGGTTTTAAGCATAAGAAGGACTTTGTTTTTTATTCTGTGAGATGGGAAGCTATGGAATGATGCCAGAGTAATTTTTTTAATGCCAGTCTGATTATCACTTTTCTTAAAAAATGCTGTAAGTTCTCTATTTCCTTTGGGATAAAGTTCAAATGATTTATTCTGGCACACAAGGTCCTTTACAGTCAGGCTTCTGCCTATTTATTTAGCATTGCCTGCCTTCCCACACGTATCCTTCACTTTAGCCAAATTGGATTACATGCAGGTCCCTGGATGTGTCATGATGATTCATGTCTTCGTGTCTCTCTGTGCTCTTTGCCCTGTGAGAAACCATCCCCCTCAGCTCGCACAGTCATTGGCTCTGTTTTAAAAGGTCCTTTTAGAGGGTCTTTGTATTCCTGGAGCACCCCGTGCCTTGTCTCACCATTCCCTCCCCTAGCCACTTTGTACTCAAGCCACATAGTCTTGGAATGTGCTGTGTTCCTTTACCAGCCTTGATTTTACTCTTGCCACGCCCTGGCCAGTTGAAATTATGCCCATCCTTCAAGAACCATCTTAAACACTGCCATGTTTTCCCTACTTTATAAACCTTTATAAGTTGCCATTTTTTCCCCTACCCTTGTAAATACTTTGTAGCTCTCTTATGCTTAGTCACAGTTATCTTGAATTAAAATGTTTCTTTGCCTTACCTCTCACAAAACCCTTGGCCTTACTCATTTCAGTTTCCAGTATAGGGTCTTTGCAAATTTCATGTTCAGTAGATATTCACAGTGTGAAGAAATCATAGGATAATGTTTACTACTGGCACCAAAAATTAGTGCACCCCTTTTGAAATGTAGTTTGACATAATGTATTCAGACACATGAATAGTCATGGTTTTTGACCCAGTGATACCACTTCTGGAAATCATCTTAAGAAAATAATACAAACCGGAATGACAGTTATAACAGCTACCTCTACTACTAATGTTGAAAGTTTGCTGTGTGTCAGGCACCATGCAAAGCTTTTTACATGATTACTTAATATAACCCTCAGAATCCCCAGAGTTGTAAATATTGTTAACTTCATGTCATAGATGGGAAAATTGAGGCAGAAAGAAATTAAGTGATTTGCCCAAAGACCATACAGCTGCTATGTTGTCAAGTCAAGATTCCCACTGAAGTAGACTGTTTCAGGAATCCATACTCTTAATTATATGATAAAAGTCTAGGTACAAAATAGCACTGTTATGGAGATACATTAGAAACAATATATATTATGAATTATTGTCCATTCAATAGAATAATTTTCACAATAGCTTTATTGACATAAAATTCACATAGCATAACATTAATCTCTTGAAAGTATACAAGTCAGTTGTTTCTAGAGTTGTATTCATAGAGTTGTACAACTGCTACCATCATCTCACTTTAGAACATTTTATCACTCCAGAAAAGGAATTTCCTACCCTCAGCAGTCTCTTGCTACTTTTCCCTTTACCCTAGGCAACCACCAATCTGCTTTCTGTCTCTGTGCATTTGCTTATTATGGACATTTCATATAAATGGAATCATCTAATATATGGAATTTTGTGTCTGGCTTTCATTTAGCATAATATTTTCAAGGTTCATCCATGTTGTAGCATGTTGTTAGCACTTCATTGCTTTTAATTGCTGAATAATATTCTGTTGTATGACTCTACCACATTTTATTTATCTAATCATTAGTTAATGGGTGTTTGGGTTGTTTCTATGCTTTGGCTGTTACGAATAATGCTGTTATGAACATTCACAAACAGGTTTTTGTATAGACATGCATTTTCATTTTTCTTGGAATTGGTGATTAAATGATAACTGTTTAATTTTTAGAAGAGCTGCCAGACTATTTTCAAAAGCACCTGCACCATTTTACATCCCACTAGCAATACACGAGGGTTCCACTTTCTCTGTATCTTTGTCAGTACTTGTTATTATATCTTTCTGCTAATAACCATCCTAGTGGGTATGGAGTGGTATCTTACTGTGCCTTTGGTTTGCATTTCCCTAATGCCTAATGGTGCTTAACATCCTTTCATGTGTTTATTGGCCGTTTATCTTCTTTGGAGAAATTTTTCAATTGGCTTCTCTTTTTATTATTGAGTTGTTGCAGGATTTCTTAATACATTCCAGATACAATCCCATTAACAGATATGTGATCTGCAAAAATATCTCCTATTCTGTGTTATGGCTTTTTCACTTTCTTGATGGTGTCCTTTGAAACACAGTATTTTTTAATTTTCATGAAGTCTAATTTATCTGTTTTTTTCTTTGTTGGTTGTGACTTCAGTTTCACATAAGAAACCATTGCCTGGCCCAAGGTCAACAAAGATTTACCCCTATGTTTTCTATTAAGAGTTTGATAGTTTTAGCTCTTACATTGAGGTCTTTGATCCACTTAAGTTACTTTATGTATGTGATGTGCGGTAGGGTGTCCAACTTTGTAATCTTTTGCATGTATTGACCCAGTTGTCCCAGCACCATTTGTTGAAAAGACTATTCTTTTCCCCATAAAATTGTTTTGGCCCCATTTTTGAATATCTGTTGATCATGAATGTAAGAATTTATTTCTCAGCTCTCCATTTTATTTAATGGATCTATGTGTCTGCCCTTATCTTAGTAACATAGTCTTGATTACTGTTGCTTTATAGTTAAGTTTTGTAACTGTAAAATGGGAGTCTTCCCAACTTTGTTCTTTTTTCAAGGTTGTTTTGGCTGTTTTACTCAATTTTGTTGTGAACCTAAATCTGGTCTAAAAAATAAAGCCAATTTTTGAAAAGTACCCTTAAATTATAATATTGAGAATATGATGAATTCTTTTTTCCTTTCTTTATTTCCTAAGTTTCTTGTAATATTTAACTATTATTACATTATTATTTAAATTTTTAAATTAAATTTTGGCAAATAGAATAATTTTTTAATTCAAGAGGCAACTCTTAGCTCTGTAGGTAAAAACCAGAGTTACCTAACTTTCCAGGAAGAATGTATGGAGGGCGAGGAGTTGGGATATAAAATTATGGTTAGAATGAGCCCGTCTCAGATTTAACACTCACCTCCTTGAATTTTCCTATCTCTCTCCAGTCAGTTTCCTTCAGCTTCTGCTCTGCCTTCTCACTCTGTATTAAAAGGCCTCCTTCACATCCTAGCTTAGGACTTTCCTCAGAACCTTTAGATGAAATTTGAGAGTCCAGCTAGTTTATTTAATTGCCATTGATAATGGAATGAATGGCAGTTGAATAGAATGAGGGCAACAAACCAGATAATGCAGACCGAACCACAGAACCCACTTTGATGGAAAGGGATTTCCCGGGGGGTGGGGTGGAGGGTGGTGGTGGTGGTGGTGGGAACAAGTCATTCAAGCAGAGCTTTTTGCTGTTTTCTGCCCCTGTTCTGTCAATTTCTTTGCATATATATATATATGTTGTTTTCTTATGAAATCGTATGCTTTTTAAGAGAAAAGATCTGTAGGTGGTGCTAGGACTAGTTAGGAGTTTAATAGGCACACAGAGAAGCAACCCATCTGCTTGGTGAGAGACTACTGTTCATATGTTGTTTGTAAATACCACTGCAGAGTGTGTTGTGTTGTTTTTTTTTTTGTTGCTATCATTAATCTACAATTACATGAGGAACATTATGTTTACTAGACTCCCCCCTTCACCAAGTCCCCCCGACAAGCCCCATTACAGTCACTGTCCATCAGTGTAGTAAGATGCTGTAGAATCACTACTTGTCTTTTCTGTGTTGCACAGCCCTCCCTGTGCCTCCTCCCACATTACACATGCTAATTGTAATGTCCCCTTTCTTTCCAACCCCATATCCCTCCCTTCCCACCCATCCTCCCCAGTCCCTTTCCCTTTGGTAACTGTTAGTCCATTCTTGGGTTCTGTGATTCTGCTGCTATTTTGTTCCTTCAGTTTTTTCTTTGTTCTTATATTCCACATATGAGTGAAATCATTTGGTACTTGTCTTTCTCCGCCTGGCTTATTTCACTGAGCATAATACCCTCTAGCTCTATCCATGTTGTTGCAAAGAGTAGGATTTGTTTTCTTCTTATGGCTGAATAATATTCCATTGTGTATATGTACCACATCTTCTTTATCCATTCATCTACTGATGAACACTTAGGTTGCTTCCATTTCTTGGCTATTGTGAATAGTGCTGCAATAAACATAGGGGTGCATCTGTCTTTTTCAAACTGGGCTGCTGTATTCTTAGGGTAAATTCCTAGAAGTGGAATTCCTGGGTCAAATGGTATTTCTATTTTGAGCATTTTGAGGAACCTCCATACTGCTTTCCACAATGGTTGAACTAATTTACATTCCCACCAGCAGTTTAGGAGGGTTCCCCTTTCTCCACAACTTTGTCAACATTTGTTGTTGTTTGTCTGTTGGATGGTGGCGATCCTTACTGGTATGAGGTGATATCTCATTGTGGTTTTAATTTGCATTTCTCTGATGACTAGTGATGTGGAGCATCTTTTCATGTGTCTGTTGGCCATCTGAATTTCTTCTTTGGAGAACTGTCAGTTCAGCTCCTCTGCCCATTTTTTAATTGGATTATTTGCTTTTTGTTTGTTGAGGTGTGTGAGCTCTTTATTTTGGATGTCAGCCCTTTACAAAACTTTTTATCTTAAGGTTTTTTACTCTGCATTCAAGCTCTCTGAACCATCTCTCTCTGGTTGCTATTTAATGTAAACTTAGAGATTGACAACTAGGTGGGGTCCTCTGTTCCTGACTGCCATTTGTAAGTCAAACTGATGTAATTAGTAAGATAAAACTGCTGTTTATGTGTGCATGGACATATGCTCACAATGCATTTCCGAGACCTGTTATACTAGGGTTTTCTTAATTACCACCCCTCCTGATTAGAAGAGAGTATCATTTTTACTTTTATATAGTTGGACACTCAGGTATAGTATAATTACCCAGATTAGATTTTTCAAAGTAGATTTAGAGAAGGAATATAGTCAACTGGTAATATTTCAGCACTGATTCATTCCTTTTAGTGTCTGATATTTTATCATCTTTATGTTGACTGCTTTTGAATATCACAGCTCATTGCAATGTTTATATGCCATTCCCTTACACTAAGCGGTGGGGATACAAAAACGATTAGGACACATTCCCTGCCCACACAGTGTTTACAGACCTTTATTTTATATTACCTTCTTGGAAATCACCAGCAGACTGGGAATCAAATTATTGGGCCCTAATGAACCAACCCAAGTAATCTACCACTGTGGCACAGGTAGAAATTGAATTTTTCTGCCAAAAACATGAACACATAATAGAGATTTATGCCTACTGTCTTTACCCTTTCCAGAATGTACGTTCTGTGAGGTAGAAATTATTTTCTGTTGTTTATTGCTGCATCTCTATTGCCTAGAACAGTGCCTGGCACAGGGTAGGTGCTCAGTAGATATTTGTTGAATCAATAGGTGAATGGCTCCTTATCTTTCAGCTTTCAACTCAAATGTTTTCTTATGGTATTCTTCCCCGCTGAGCTGGTTTACCCACTCCCTTATGGATATATTTTCCTTAGAACAAACTGGCCATATTTAGTCATATGACCACACTTAGTGCAAGGGAGGAAACTAGGGCTTTATTCTGAGAAGCTACATGTCCAGTTAAAAAGTACAGGTTTTATTACTAAGGAAGAAGTGGAAAAAAGGATACTGAGAATTACTAGCACTCTACCACAGCTTTAACAGTGGTGTCTATCACTTGTACCTTTGAGCTAAGGGCAGTCATGACTTGGTATGGAGTAGGCTACAGATTGTGAGAGGTGAGATGCAAAACACAAAGTCAAGAAAGTACCAGAGAAGGATTCAAATTCTTATTACCTCAGGATGTAAAAGAGCAGTAAATAGTTTTATCTAAACATTGGTGTGGTATTAAAAGGACAAGAGGAATAGTGCTCTTGAAGTGGTATGAGGTCTTTTTAATCTATCAATACTCTTGCTGACTTCTTAGTGGTGGTTTGAGTGTTTTTAACTGCTCAACTCTACTGCCAAGAGTTCTAATTATTTAGTTATTAGAAGTGAGGCTTGGACATTAAATGTTTGAGAACCACTTTTACTGACCTAGTAGTAATTGCAACTATACTTTTATCTTAATTACCATGTAGAATCTAATAACTCCCCAATGTACAAATGTCAGCCAGACTTCTTTCCTGAGTTCAGGCATTGCCTCTCGCTGCCTTCTGGATACCTCATGAGCACCCCTTGCTCAACCAGAGTTCTCTTCCTCTGAACTGAAGACCCTCCAAAATGCTTGGATTAAATTGAGCAGAAAGAATAAAAAGTCCTGATGGGTAGAGCCATTAAGTGCTTCATCTTTTTGTCATAAGTTTAAAAAAAACCATGGAAGTAATATATGCTTAGTATTAAACTATTTAAGTGGTGCAAAATAAATTTTAAGATGGGAAAATTCCTTCTTATCCCTCCTACTTCCAAATCTCATTCTCCAGAAGAATCTTTAATGGCTGTTTGAACAGTGGATATTCTTCCAAACTTTTGTGTATATATAAGCAAACATATATATTACACATATACACTGTTTTTCTCCTAAAAATAGGATCATATTACATGCTGTTCTGCCATTTAATAGTACATCTTCGACCTCCATCTTTTCATGTCATTATTAGAAGGTTGTTTATCTGGTTTGACTAAAACCTCACCTGTTCCTTATTAATATTTCCAGAGTTTAGCTGTCTTAACTAAGGAAAAGCAATTATGAAAGAGACATTTTTGCCTATAATGTATAATATTTGTGTAATTTCAATCCAGTGCTCTAAAATGAGTGCATGCACTAAAATCTACTACCAACTAGGAACCATGATTGGTTGCTCCAAGTTATTATGATAACATCATTTGTCTGTATCACGTTATTCCATTGTGACATCATCAACTGATCTTTTAATTTTTTTATAGCCCAGAGGACCACATCATCACTGGGCGCTATACGCTATAACAATATATTTCATTTACAGTGTATCTGTAACAATACAGTGGTATCCTTTTTAGTAGATGAATATTTACAAAACTCAATTCAGTTGTTTGGATGCTTTTGGTATTAGACTCTTAGCTAAATGATTCTCTGTTGTATAGATTTATCTCATCCTTTTCAAAGACTGTCTAATATTTTCATAGTATGAATTTGCCAAAATTTATTTAAACATTCCCATGACCACCCTCTTCAGGAAAAACTTTAGAATGCTTTTATTTAGCCATACAGTTAATTTAGGCAATCTGTAAACGTTTAATTGATAAATCCAAGCCCATGTCCTTCCTACTCTTCAATTGTTATTTTTTTCATTTCCCCCTGACTCCCCTGTGTATTTAAGCCTTTCTAGTTCTCTCCTCTTATTAAACTTTTGCTGTCCACTCCCCTTTCACCTAAAGCATTTCCATTTTCCCTTTATAAGCCTAGTGCAAGAATCAAACTTCTCACTTGTCACTTTTGCATCTTTATCCATTCCCCTTCTACTTAACTTTGACACAATATGTTTTCTTTCTCTTATTTTCAGTTCTTAGCCTTTTATCCTTTACCACTACCCTTGGGAGATGCTAGGGGATACACAAAATCAGTGATTTTTTTCCCTAAAAAAAGATAAAAAACCTTTTAGCTAAATACTTATTCATAGAAGACATCCTATTTTATTCTACATAGTATCCTTAAATATTTAAGATGTAAGCGCATCCATAAAATAAGGACATACCAAGAAAGATGTGCAATCAGGTAATAAAAAGAGTATACAGAAATCAAAAGCATTATTTTAAAAAATCCTTTGGCAAATTAAATGATACATTGGATATAGCCAACAACCAGTGGGGATCTAGGAATGCTATCAAAGAAAATCTTTTAAAATATAGGTCAAAAAGACAAAGATGGAATCTGAGAGAAAAGCCCGATGTTTCTCAACCCTATGTGCACATTAGAATAAGCTGAGATTGCTTTTAAAAATACTGATGCCCTGGCCCCACCACAGGCCAATTAAATACAAACTCTGGGAGTGGGGGCTCGGTGGTTTCTTAAAGCTTCCCAAGTGATTTTAATGTTTATCCCAGGTCTAGAAACTGTTTAAGAGACCTGAAGGATAGAACCAAGATGTCTGAAGTCTTTCTAATAAGACTTTTAGAAGCAGAGGACAGACTTTGAAAGAAAAGAAGTAATAGTAGGACCTTCCCTGAGATCCCCAAAGACTTGTCATCAGCAATTAAGGATCAGGATACCGAGGCCCCTGCAGGAATTAAAAAAAGAAGACAAGAACCACAATATATCCTGGTGTTACAGCTGAACCCCAAGAATAAAGAAAACCCTTACATCATAAAGAAAAATAGAAACCACCTTGTGCACTACCTGCCTAACTTATCTAAACAGCTGCCACTCTCTTCCCCAGATGTGGCTGTCTGCTTAATTTCTGTGGCCCATTCCTGCTCTTTGTGTTGCTGACCTCAGACTTCTTGGGAAGAGCTGTTCTTAGGTTGGTGTTTAGAAGGCAATTTGCTCCTTTGTTTTCTCCTGATCTCATCTGTGTGCCGGTTCAGTGATAGATCTTTTCTTGTTTCCCAGCTCAGTTTAGAACTTTACAAAATTTTCTGTCATTCCAGTGTCCTCTTGGAGAAAGATGATTATTTAGTACTGTCTTTCAACTTTTGATGTTTAGATGATCTGATATTTTCTAGTGTTTTTTGTTGCCTTAACAATGGTATGACCCTTTGCCTCCTATTTATTTAAGAACAGTAATTCGTCTAAGTAAGGAGTGACAGAATTAAGTGTAAATTTGGTCTATTAACTTTGCTTTCTTCAGTAATTACTTTTACTGAGAAGAAAAGTGAGTTTACCAAAGCTTGTATGTATCTAAGAGATATAATAAAGGAGGAAAGAGTTTATAGCTATAAAGTGGTAGTTCCGTATAGGATTCTTTCTGCGATCTTCATGACTGGGCATCTCAGAGCCTTTGGTCCCTGAAGTACCGATGTAGCAATCCCTACTGGAGGCTTGGCTCAGAACTTTGGAACTGCATTGGAAATATAAAAGGATTAAAGAGAGAGAAGTTAAGTCTGGCTGACCATTTTGTTAATTTCTGTCTGCTATGGCCTCAGATTTCTTTCTTTTTAAAAAAAATTGTGATAAAATATATATAACATAAATTTTACTATTTTAACCATTTTTAAATATACAGTACAGTGACAGTAAATACATTCGCATTACTATGCAATTATCACCACTATTTTCCAGAACTTTTTCCTCTTCCCAAACAGAAACTCTGTACCTGTTACATAATAGTAACTTAACTCTCCATTTCCCCCTCATTTCCAGTAACCTCTATTCTACTTTCTGTCTCTATGAATTTGCTGATTCTAGGTACCTCATATAAACAGAATTGTGTAATATTTGATCTTTTGTGTCTAGCTTATTTTACTTAGCATGTTTTCAAGGTTCATGTTGTAGCATGTATCAGAATTTCCTTTTTATTGCTAAATAATATTTAATAATTTGTAATACATCTATAAATACATATTTTTCTATGGATTGTTTCCACCTTTTGGCTATTGTGAATAGTACTGCTGTGAACATTGCTGTACAAGTGTCTGTTGGAGTCTCTACTTTCACTTGTTTGGGGGAATACCTAGGAGGGGAATAGCTGGGTCATTTGTAATTCTGTTTAATGTCTTGAGGAACCGGCAAACTTCCACAGAGGCTGCTGTTTTATTTTCCTACCAGTAATGCATGAGGGTCCCAACTCCTCTACATCCTCACCAATGCTTGTCATTGCTCTTTTTTTGATAATAGCCATCCTAATGGGTGTGAAGTGGTATCTCAGGGGGAGCAGAATACATGACCCCAAAATATGCCATTTTGGCCTGTGGATTATTTTGAACTAAAGGCAGTCAAGGGCTAACAGACTCATGTAGAGTTTGTTTGTTGTTACCTCTCCTTTAACTGCCTAGAAGAATTTAGCTATCAGACCTGTACCAGGAAGAAAGCTAATACCAGAGATAATTTTTTATATTAGACTTACCTGTATGGTAAACATTTGTTTACCAAACAGTTGCTCCACTCATCTTCCTTTGAATTGTCTTCCTCCCTTTTGAAGTCCCAGGTCCCTAGCCCCTTCTGCTTAACTCAGGATGGCCTCAGTTGCCTGGGAGCTTCAGATCTTTGGGGATCTTACACATTTAAATTAAATTTATTTTTTCCCCTGTTAATATGTCTAATATCAATTTAATTATTAGACCAGCCAAAGAACCTAGTGGGAAGAAGGGAAAAGTCTTCCTCCCCTACACATCTTGAGCTTTTTATTTGCGTTTCCCACATGACTGATTATGTTGAACATCTTTTCATGCACTTATTCCCACAGGTTTCTTTTTTAAAGGAGGAAAAAATAAGTGTATGAGCATGTATAAGAGTATTCATCATCTCCCTATTCCCTAATCTGAAGGAAGTAGATGAATAAATACAGTGTCGTTTCATACAGATATACAGTAAACCTTTATGTGTGAACTTGTTTCTTTGCATGCATATCTATCTCGTCTTTGTATGTATATCTTGTCTGCAAATACATAGCTCCTGGTGACACTCCAGTATTACTGGACCTGAATGTTTGACAGAGGCCTGGGGTTGAAAGTTAAGTGAGAGCTTTCTAGATCATCCTTACATGGATATTTTCAAAATTGAGATGTACTTAACACTGCAATTACAAGCCCTACGTATATCTCTTTCCTCGTGTTTTTTTTCTTTCTTTTGTGTTTTAGTTGTAGGAGACTGAAAGCTTTTATGGCCAGACATTTGGGTACTTAGAATGCTGCTGTAATTTTCTGTGCTACTATCAGAGTTGCCAGTTCCTATATTCTTTTTTTCTGAAAACTCTCCTGTTAGACATTAGGATAATCTGATACAAGTTATCTGTATTTTAACAGAATAACAACACAGTAAGTAACACACATGGGGAATTAGTGCATAAAGCTTTAAAATCACTTCCTCAATGGGGGAGGGGGTGGGCTGACAATTTAGTTATGTTAACTGACGTTTCAGTATAGTATGAGTGAAATTTTTTTTTTTTGGTTTCCTTAATGTACAATTACGTGAGCAACATTATGGTTACTAGACTCCCTCCCATTATCAAGTCCCCACCATATATCCCATTACAGTCACTGTCCATCAGCATAGTAAGATGCTATAGAATTACTACTTGTCTTCTCTGTGCTATACTGCCTTCTGGTGCCAGCCCTACATTATGAGTACTAATCGTAATACCCCTTTTTCTCCCTTATCCCTCCCTTCCCACCCATCCTCCCCAGTCCCTTTCCCTTTGGTAACTGTTAGTCCATTCTTGGGTTCTGTGAGTCTGATGCTGTTTTGTTCCTTCAGTTTTTTCTTTGTTCTTATACTCCAGAGATGAATGAAATCATTTGATGCTTGTCTTTCTCTACCTGACTTATTTCACTGAGCATAATACCTCTCTAGCTCCACCCATGTCATTGCAAATGGTAGGATTTGTTTTCTTCTTATGGCTGAATAATATTCCATTGTGTATATGTACCACCTCTTCTTTATCCATTCATCTACTGATGGGCACTTAGGTTGCTTCCATTTCTTGGCTATTGTGAATAGTGCTGCAATAAACATAGGGGTGCATCAGTCTTTTTCAAACTGGGCTGCTGCATTCTTAGGGCAAATTCCTAGGAGTGGAATTCCTGGGTTAAATGGTATTTCTATTTTTAGTTTTTTGAGGAACCTCCATACTGCTTTCCATAAAGGCTGAACTATTTTACATTCCCGCCAGCAGTGTAGGAGGGTTCCCCTTTCTCCACATCCTCGCCAACATTTTTTGTTGTTTGTCTTTTGGATGGTGACCATCCTAACTGGTGTGAGATGATATCTCATTGTGGTTTTAATTTGCATTTATCTGATGATTAGCAATGTGGAGCATCTTTTCATGTGTCTGTTGGCCATCTGAATTTCTTTAGAGAACTGTCTGTTCAGATCCTCTGCCCATTTTTAATTGGACTATTTGCTTTTTGTTTGTTGAGGTTTGTGAGCTCTTTATATATTTTGGATGTCAACTCTTTATTGGATATATCATTTATGAATATATTCTCCCATACTGTAGGATGCTTTTTTGTTCTATTGATGGTGTCCTTTGCTGTACAGAAGCTTTTCGGCTTGATATTGCCTGTGGCGTTATGTTCATGAAGAAGTTGCTCATGTTTATGTCCAAGATATTTTTGCCAATGGTTTTTTCTAAGAGTTTTATGGTTTCATGACTTACATTCAGGTCTTTGATCCATTTCAGATTTACTTTTGTGTATGGGGTTAGACAGTGATCCAGTTTCATTCTCTTACATGTAGCTGTCCAGTTTTGCCAATAACAGCTGTTGAAGAGGCTCTCATTTCTCCCTTGTATATCCATGGCTCCTTTATCGTATATTAATTGAGCATATATGTTTGGGTAAATATCTGGAGTCTCTGTTCTGTTCTACTGGTCTGTGGGTCTGTTCTTGTGCCAGTACCAAATTGTCTTGATTACTGTGGCTTTGTAGGAGAGGTTGAAGTTGGGAAGCAAGATACCCTTGCTTTATTTTTCCTTCTCAGGATTACTTTGGCTATTAGGGGTCTTTTGTCATTCTTTTAGAAATATTTGTTCCAGTTCATTGAAGATTGCAGTATTTTGATAGGTATTGCATTGAATCTGTATATTGTTTTAGGCAGGATGACCATTTTGACAATATTAATTCTTCCTGGCCAAGAGCATGGGATGAGTTTCCATTTGTTAGTGTCCTCTTTAATTTCTCTTAAGAGTGTCTTGTAGTTTTCAGGGTATAGGCCTTTCACTTCCTTGGTTAGGTTTATTCCTAGGTATTTTATTCCTTTTGATGCAATTGTGAATGGAATTGTTTTCCTGATTTCTCTTTCTGCTAGTTCATCGTTAATGTATAGGAATGCAACATATTGATGTGTATTAATTTTGTATTCTGCAGCTTTGCTGAATTCATGTATTAGTTCTAGTAGTTTTGGAGTAGAGTGTTTAGGGGTTTTTATGTACAATATCATGTCATTTGCAAATAGTGACAGTTTGACTTCTCCTTTACCAATCTGGATTCCTTATATTTCTTTGTTTTGTCTGATTGCCGTGGCTAGGACCTCCAGTACTATGTTGCATAAAAGTGGGGAGAGTGGGCATCCCTGTCTTGTTCTCGATCTTAAAGGAAAAGCTTTTAGCTTCTCACTGTTAAGTACGATGTTGGCTGTGGGTTTTTCATATATGGCCTTTATTATGTTGAGGTTCTTGCTGTGTATACCCATTTTGGGTAGCTTCTTTACTATCTAATCATCCAACTTAACTCTCTTATTAAGCTATTATAAACACAGTCTGATGATTCTTTATTTCTCTCCCTTCTTATTCTTCCTCCTCCATTCTTTATATGTTAGGTGTTTAATTCTGTACTCTTTTGTGTTTCCCTTGACTGCTTTTGTGGATAGTTGATTTTATTTTTTGCCTTTAGTTAGCATCTGGTTGGTCTGCTTTCTTTGCTGTGATTTTATTTTCTCTGGTGACATCTATTTAGCCTAAGGAGTGCTTCCTTCTAGAGCAATCCCTTTAAAATACCCTGTAGAGGTGGTTTGTGGGAGGTAAATTCCGTCAACTTTTGCTTTTCTGGAAATTGTTTAATCTCTCCTTCAAATTTAAATGATAATTGTGCTGGTACAGTATTCTTGGTTCAAGGCCCTTCTGTTTCATTGCATTAAATATATCATGCCATTCTCTTCTGGCCTGTAAGGTTTCTGTTGAAAAGTCTGATGGGTTTTCCTTTGTAGGTGATCTCTTCTCTCTCTCTGGCTGCCTTTAATACCCTGTCCTTGTCTTTGATCTTTGCCATTTTAATTATTATATCTTGGTGTTGTCCTCCTTGGGTCCCTTGTGTTGGGAGATCTGTGGGATTCCATGGTCTGCGAGACTATTTCATTCTCCAGCTAGGGGAAGTTTTCAGCAATTATTTCTTCAAAGACACTTACCCTTTTTCTCTCCCTTCTTCTAGTACCCCTATAATGTGAATGTTGTTCCATTTGGATTGGTCACACAGTTCTCTTAATATTCTTTCATTAATATAGATCCTTTTATCTCTCTCTGCCTGTGCTTCTCTGTATTCCTGTTCTATGATTTCTATTCCATTAACAGTCTCTTGCACCTCGTCCAGTCTGCTCTTAAGACCTTCTGTCAATTGTTTCATTTCTGTTCTCTCCCTCGGGACTTCATCCCTTAGCTCTTGCATATTTCTCTGCAGTTCCATCAGCATGGTTATGACTTCTGTTTTGAATTCTTTTCCAGGAAGATTTATTATATCTATCTCACCAGGCCCTCTCTCTGGGGTTGTCTGAGTGATTTTTGACCGGATCAGATTCTTCTGCCTTTTCATGGTGATAGAAGTGGTCACAGGCAGGTGGTGTGTGTGTCAGCTGGGAGAACAAAGTCCCTTCCTGCTTGTTGGTCGCCTTGCCCTTCTGCCTTGCCTGTGCCAGTTAACCACACACAGGGAGTAGTCTCAGGGTTAATTCCCTGAGCTGCCATGGGTGGTGCAGCCCACGGGATAGCCTAGGGCACTTCCAGGGGTCACAGGCACGTGGTGTGTGTTCTCCTGTGGTAATGGCACCCCTTCCTGCCTTCTGGACTTTGTGCTGGTTTCCTCTGTGTGTGGTGGGTAGCTGCATGCTTGCGGCAGCCTCTGGGTCTGGCCCAGTTAGCTGAGCTCTGGGAGAAGACTATGTGGTTGCTGTTGGCGGGGCTCTTACCCACTGGTCCGCAGCAATGGCATGTCAGCCAGTTTGCTTAAAGTGCCAGCAGAGGGCAATGAAAGGCAGGCTGCTTATCACCATGAGGGGCTTCAGAGCTGCGTTGCCACCCAGGGGGTTAGGGTGCCTGAAGTTCCTTAAGATTCCCAGCCTGCTGGTCTTAGTGTTCCGGGACAATTTGGTCCACCTATTAAACCCTTGTTCCTTTAAGACTTTTAAAGCACCCACTTTTCTTTTGTCCTAGGGGAGCCGGCTGTGGGGATCCACTTGCAGTCTCTGTCTTGGATTTTACTTTTCCATTTTTCTAATATCCAGTACAACATGCAATGTGTGTCTGTGCTTCTGGTGCTGATTACTATGGCTGGTTATTTAGCAGTCCTGTGCTTCCACTGCCTCCCCACTCTGATTCTTTTCCTCCTGCCGGTGAGCTGGGGTGGGGGGAGTGCTCGGGTCACAGCTTTGTATCTTACCCTTTTTGTGAGATGCTGAGTTCTTGCAGATGTAGATGTAGCCTGGCTGTTGTACTGTATCTTCTGGTCTCTCTTTTAGGAATAGTTGTATTTGCTGTATTTTCAAAATATATATAGTTTTGGTAACAGACTTTCACCTCCCTACTCACGCTGCCATCTTGAGCGCCTCCTGTTAATGAAATTTTAAGCATATTCTCAGTTTTCCATTAGGTCTCAGGTGTTTGCTGACTAGCACTTAGGGAAATGCATGCTTATCTGGCATGTCTATAACGGAACAAACAGTGTGTTCCCTCTCTGATGTACTGGAGAGCAGTTTTCCCACTTTGGACAGTTCAGAATAGTGAGCTTTATCATAACTAATATCCATAGCTGCATAGTGATTTTTAAATCCAGAATAAACCTTGGGTGGAGAGAAAAGAAAAGGTTCTTACAAAAAAAGTGAAACTTTCTTACAGGTTTTTAGGAATTCTCTGTTCTTACTGCCTTTTTTTCATATAACACCAGATCAAAGAAACAGTTTTTTAAATCAGTTGTTTTATTTACTTACAAGAATCTCTACCCCAGATGGCATAACTGGAATCAAGGGGAAAATTGTAAGATAAATTCTAACTGAAATGAGCAGGCGATGAGAGGCAATAAAAGGCCTGGCAGTTTATTTGAGCACAGTCCCGGGCAAGGTTCACCAGTCTGCACAAACACAGGCCGGAGAAGTTGCGCCCAACGACACAGGCAGGGAGTTTTATAAGCACAGGGAAGGGAGGGGGGAGTGGGCCGCACCAGGTGTACGTGGGGAATTTTTATTGGCTCAGGGTCAGGTGATGGACAGCCAGAGGTCTCCTCCTTCCGGATGGAGGGGGTCTGCATCCGAGGTTTGTCGGCCCGTCACGGGACTGGAATCCAGGAAGAGCTGTCAGTTCCTTCCTTATATGGTACAGAACTATTTGGTGCTGTCTTTGTTCTGCTTGCACTGTCCTTGCTTTCCTCCCTCCGGTACCTCCAGCCTTACAGAAATAATCGGAAAGTTCAGTTTATTTTTGTATTTTTCTAGATGTATCTGCCTTTGAAGGTTCAAAAAAGTTTTTTTGTTACTGTTTTTATCTTTGTGTTTTAATTATTAGTGCTACTTCTTTTCTTATGGACTCCATATCATTCAGAACCATTCTCTGAGATAAGATTACTTGCATCCATTGAAGTGTTAGAACCAAAAATCAAGAGCAAATTCTTTTATCAAATGGGACTTAGCAAATCAACTTACTGAAGTTCTTTATTTATTGAATTTTAAGAAGCCATGATTCCCAAAGAGCAGGGTTAAAACCAAAAGAATATGTTTTTTGATTGATAATATTTTCATTAAAAAATGTAGCTGATCCCCAAATGGTGAGCATCTAAAAGAAAGGCATTCCCTTCAAATGTGTTGTAGCCATGCTTTTCTTAATGCTTTGAGTTTTTTGTGATACTCGGGCTTATGCACATTCTCAAGGGATTTGAAGTAAATGGCAAACATTGTAACCCACCCTTCATCCCTAAATAGCATGTGTCTCCCAAGAATGAGGTTATATAATATTCCACATAAAAACACAATATTATATCACACTCTAGAAAGCTAACATTCGACAGTAATAATAATCTAATGTACAGTCTGTTTTTCCAAAATTTTCTAATTCTCCCAAGAATGTACTATTATAACTTTTTGTTACCCTGAAATTTAGGATCCAGCCAAATGTCACACATTGCATTTGGTGGTTATGTCTCTTTTAGTCTCCTAGAAAAGGCCCCCTATACTTCATGTTTTATCTACAATTACATGAGGAGCATTATGTTTACTAGACTCACCCCTTCACCAAATCCCCCCCACAGACTGCATTACAGTCACTGTCCATCAGCATAGTAAGATGCTGTAGAATCACTACTTGTCTTCTCTGTGATGCACAGCCCTCCCCATGCCCCCCCCACATTATACATGCTAATCATAATGCCCCCTTTCTTTTTTCCTGCCCTTATACCTCCCTTCCCACCCATCCTCCCCAGTCCCTTTCCCTTTGGTACGTGTTAGTCCATTCTTGGGTTCTGTGAGTCTGATGCTGTTTTGTTCCTTCAGTTTTTTCTTTGTTCTTATACTTCACATATGAGTGAAATCATTTGGTACTTGTCTTTCTCCGCCTGGCTTATTTCACTGAGCATAATACCCTCTAGCTCCATCCATGTTGTTGCAAATGGTAGGATTTGTTTTCTTCTTATGGCTGAATAATATTCCATTGTGTATATGTACCACCTCTTCTTTATCCATTCATCTACTGATGGACACTTGGATTGCTTCCATTTCTTGGCTATTGTGAATAGTGCTGCAATAAACATAGGGGTGCATCAGTCTTTTTCAAACTGGGCTGCTGTATTCTTAGGGTAAATTCCTAGAAGTGGAATTCCTGGGTCAAATGGTATTTCTATTTTGGGCTTTTTGAGGAACCTCCATACTGCTTTCCACAATGGTTGAACTAATTTACATTCCCACCAGCACTGTAGGAGGGTTCCCCTTTCTCCACTACCTCGTCAACATTTGTTGTTGTTTGTCTGTTGGATGGTGGCGATCCTTACTGGTGTGAGGTGATATCTCATTGTGGTTTTAATTTGCATTTCTCTGGTGACTAGCGATGTGGAGCATCTTTTCATGTGTCTGTTGGCCATCTGAATTTCTTCTTTGGAGAACTGTCTGTTCAGTTCCTCTGCCCATTTTTTAATTGGATTATTTGCTTTTCATTTGTTGAGGTTTGTGAGCTCTTTACATATTTTGGATGTCAACCCTTTATCGTATCTGTCATTTATGAATATATTCTCCCATACTGTAGAATGCCTTTTTGTTCTATTGATGGTGTCCTTTGCTGTACAGAAGCTTTTCAACTTGATATAGTCGTACTTGTTCATTTTTGCTTTTGTTTCCCTTGCCTGGGGAGATATGTTCATGAAGAAGTCCTCATGTTTATGTCCAAGAGATTTTTGGCAATGGTTTTTTCTAAGAGTTTTATGGTTTCATGGCTTATATTCAGGTCTTTGATCCATTTCAGATTTACTTTTGTGTATGGGGTTAGACAGTGATCCAGTTTCATTCTCTTACATGTAGCTGTCCAGTTTTACCAACACCAGCTTTGAAGAGGCTGTCATTTCCCCATTGTATGTGCATGGCTCCTTTATCATATATTAATTGACCATATATGTTTGGGTTAATATCTGGACTCCCTATTCTGTTCCACTCGTCTGTGGCTCTGTTCTTGTGGCAGTACCAAATTGTCTTGATTACTGTGGCTTTGTAGTAGAGCTTGAAGTTGAAAAGCGAGGTGCCCCCTGCTTCATTCTTCCTTCTCAGGATTGCTTTGGCTATTTGAGGTCTTTTGTGCTTCCATATGAATTTTAAAACTATTTGTTCCAGTTCGTTGAAGAATGTTGGTATTTTAATAAGCATTGCATTAAATCTGTAGATTGCTTTAGGCAGTATGGCCATTTTGAGGATATTAATTCTTCCTAGCCAAAAGCAGGGAATGAGTTTCCATTTGTTAGTGTCCTCTTTAATTTCTCTTAAGAGTGTCTTGTAGTTTTCAGGTTATAGGTCTTTTCACTTCCTTGGTTAGGTTTATTCCTAGATATTTTATTCTTTTTGATGCAGTTGTGAATAGAATTGTTTTTCTGATTTCTCTTTCTGTTTGTTCTTCGTTACTGTATAGGAAAGCAACAGATTGATGTGTATTAATTTTGTATCCTGAAACTTTTCTGAATTCAGGTATTAGTTGCAGTAGTTTTGGAATGGAGTCTTCAGGGTTTTTTTATGTACATTATCATGTCATCTGCAAATAGTGACAGTTTAACTTCTTTACCAATCTGGATGCCTTGTATTTCTTTGTTTTGTCTGATTGCCATGGCTAGGAACTCCAGTACTATGTTGAATAACAGTGGGGAGGGTGGGCATCCCTATTTTGTTCCCGATCTTAGAGAAAAAGCTTTTAGCTTCTCACTGTTAAGTATGATGTTGGCTGTGGGTTTGTTGTATATGGCCTTTATTGTGTTGAGGTACTTGCCCTGTATAACCATTTTCTTGAGAGTTTTTATCATGAATGGATGTTGAATTTTGTCGAATGCTTTTTCAGTGTGTATGGAAATGATCCTGTGGTTTCTGTCCATCTTTTTGTTGATGTGGTGGATGATGTTGATGGATTTTCAAATGTTGTACCATCCTTGCATCCCTGAGATGAATCCCACCTGGTCATGGTGTATGATCCTCTTGATGTATTTTTGAATTCAGTTTGCTAATATTTTGTTCAGTATTTTTACATCTATGTTCATCAGGGATACTGTTCTGTAATTTTCTCTTTTGGTGGGGTCTTTGCCTGGTTTTGGTATTAGAGTGATGCTGGCTTCATAGAATGACTTTGAAAGTATTCCCTCCTCTTCTATTTTTTTGGAAAACTTTAAGGAGAATGGGTATTATGTCTTCTTTATATGTCTGATAAAATTCAGCGGTGAATCCATCTGGACCAGGAGTTTTGTTCTTGGGTAGTTTTTTGATTACTGATTCAATTTCTTTGCTGGTAGTTGGTCTGTTTAGATTTTCTGTTTCTTCCTTGGTCAGTCTCAGAAGGTTGTATTTTTCTAGGAAGTTGTCCATTTCTTCTAGCTTTTCCAGATTGTTAGCATATAGATTTTCATAGTATTCTCTAATAATTTTTTGTATTTCTGTGGGGTCTGTCATAATTTTTCCTTTCTTATTTCTGATTCTGTTGATATGTGGAGATTCTCTTTTTCTCTTAATAAGTCTGGCTAGGGAGTAATCTATTTTGTTTTATTTTTTTCAAAGAACCAGCTCTTGGTTTCATTGATTTTTTCTATTTTAGTCTTCTCAATTTTGTTTATTTCTTCTCTAATCTTTATTATGTCCCTACTTTTGTTGACTTTGGCTTCATTTGTTCTTCTTTTTCCAGTTTCAATAATTGTGACTTTAGACTATTCTTTTGGGATTGTTTTTCCTCTTTAAGTAGGCCTGGATTGCTATGTACTTTCCTCTTAGAACTGCCTTCGCTGCATCCCACAGAATTTGGGGCTTTATGCTGTCGTTGTCATTTGTCTCCATATATTCTTTGATATCTCTTTTAATTTGGTCATTGATCCATTAATTATTTAGGAGCATGTTGTTAAGCCTCCCTGTGTTTGTGAGCGTTTTTGTTTTCTTTGTATAATTTATTTCTAGCTTTATGCCTTTATGGTCTGAGAAGTTGGTTGGTAGAATTTCAATCTTTATGAATTTACTGAGGCTCTTTTTGTGGCCTAGTATGTCGTCTATTCTGGAAAATGTTCCATGTGCACTTGAGAGGAATGTGTATCCTGCTGCTTTTGAGTGTAGAGTTCTGTAGATATCTGTTAAGTCCATCTGTTCTAGTGTGTTGTTCAGTGCCTGTGTGTCTTTACTGATTTTCTGTCTGGTGGATCTGTCCTTCGGAGTGAGTGGTGTGTTGAAGTCTCCTAGAACAAATGTATTGCGTTCTATTTCCTCCTTTAGTTCTGTTAGTATTTGTTTCACATATGTTGGTGCTCCTGTGTTGGGTGCATATATGTTTACAATGGTTATGTCCTCCTGTTGGACTGACCCCTTTATCATTATGTAATGTACTTCTTTATCTCTAGTTACTTTCTTCGTTTTGAAGTCTATTTTGTTTGATACTAGTACTGCAACACGTGCTTTTTTCTCCTTGTTGTTTGCATGAAATATCTTTTTCCATCCCTTGACTTTTTGTCTGTGCATATCTTTGGGTTTGTGGTGGGTCTCTTGTAAGTAGCATATAGATGGGTCTTGCTTTTTTATCCATTCTTTTGCTCTGTGTCTTTTGATTGGTGCATTCAGTCCATTTACATTTAGAGTGATTATTGAAAGATATGTACTTTTTGCCATTGCAGGCTTTAGATTCGTGGTTACCAAAGGTTTGAGAGTAGCTCCTTTGCTATCTAGCCGTCTAACTTAACTCTCTTGGTAAGGTATTATAAACACAGTCTGATGATTCTTTATTTCTTTTCCTTCTTATTCCTCCTCCTCCATTCTTTATATGTTAGGTGTTTTAATCTGTACTCTTTTGTGTTTCCTTTGACTACTTTTGTGAGTAGTTGTTTTTATTTTTGCCTTTAGTTAGTATTTGGTTGGTCTGCTTTCTTTAGTGTGATTTTATTTTCTCTGTTGACATATATTTAGCCCTTAGGAGTGCTTCCATATAGAGCAATCCCTTTAAAATACCCTGTAGAGGTGGTTTGTGGGAGGTAAATTCCCTCAACTTTTGCTTTTCTGGAAATTGTTTAATCTTTCCTTCAAATTTAAATGATAATTGTGCTGGATACAGTATTCTTGGTTCAAGGCCCTTCTGTTTCATTGCATTAAATATATCATGTCATTCTCTTCTGGCCTGTAAAGTGTCTGTTGAGAATTTTGATAGCCTGATGCATTTTTCTTTGTACATAACCTTTTTTCTCTCTCTGGCCGCCTTTAATACTTTGTCGTAGTGTTTGATCTTTGTCATTTTAATTATTATATGTCTTGGTGTTGTCCTCATTGGGTCCCTTGTGTTGGGAGTTCTGTGGACCTCCATGGTCTGAAAGACTATTTCCTCCCCAGTTTGTGGAAGTTTTCAGCAATTATTTTTTTAAAGACACTTTCTTTCCCTTTTTCTCTCTCTTATTCTTCTGGTACTCCTGTAATGTGAATATTGTTCCATTTGGATTGGTCACACAGTTCTCTTAATATTGTTTCATTCCTGGAGATCCTTTTATCTCTCTCTGCCTCAGCTTCTCTGTATTCCTGTTCTCTGATTTCTCTTCAATTAATGGCCTCTTGCACCTCATCCAATCTGCTTTTAAGTCCTTCCAGAGATTGCTTTATTTCTGTATTCTCCCTCCCAACTTGATCTTTCAGCTCTTGCATATTTCTCTGCAGGTCCATCAGCATGGTTATAACCTTTATTTTAAATTCTTTTTTAGGAAGATTGGTTAAATCTCTCGTGGGTTGTCTGGGTAATTCTGGAGTGGTCCAGATTCTTCTGCCTTTTCATGGCAATAGAGGTAGCTATAGGCAGGTACCGCATGTGTCAGCTGGGAGAACAAAGTCCTTTCCTGTTTGCTGGTTGCTTTGCCCTTCTCTGCTGCCTGTGTCGGTTACCTGCACTCCTGGAGCAGCCTCTGGGTTATCCGGTTGTGGGGACCCGCTTGCAGATTTTGCTTTCCCGTTTCTCTAATATCCAGCACACTGTGCACTGTGTGTCTGTGCTCTAGGTGCGGGTTACTCGAGCTGGTTGTTTAGCAGTCTTGGGCTTTCACTCCCTTCCCTCTCCAACTCCTTTCTTCCCACCGGCAAGCTGGGATGGGGGTGTGCTCAGGTCCCGCTGGGCTGCAGCTTGTATCTTACCCCCTTCATGAGCTGCTGAGTTCTCACAGATGTAGATGTAGCCGGCTGTTGTACTGTATCCACTGGTCTGTCTTTTAGGAATAGTTGTACTTGTTGTATTTTCAAGAATATATATGGTTTTGGGAGGAGATTTTCGCTGTCCTACTCATGGCATCATTCTGGCTTCTCCGTCTTGTCTTTTCTTCTTGATTAGATTCAGGTTAAATATATTTGGGAGGAATACCACATGCATACTTGCCATTATTGTCACATCAGGAGGCACAATGATATCAGTTTATGTTATTGGTAAAGGGCAGAGTTTAATCATAATACAGATCACTTGTATTAAGGGGGTATGTGTCAGATTACTTCATTGGAAAGCCTTTTTTCCCTTTTTGATAAGTAATCTATAGGTTTATGCTTTGAGACATTGTGGCTGTCAGATTACTTCATTGGAAAGCCTTTTTTCCCTTTTTGATAAGTAATCTATAGGTTTATGCTTTGAGACATTGTGGCTGTCAGATTACTTCATTGGAAAGCCTTTTTTCCTTTTTTGATAAGTAATCTATAGGTTTATGCTTTGAGGCATTGTGGCTGTCCTGTTCCCTAATAACCTTTCCCTTGGTGGTGTTAATTTGCTTATTGATTTAGCCCACGGTTTCCCCATGGGTCTACTGATGGATGCCAGTATACCTGTGAAGCCCAGGATATTATTTTGTATATGTGTTTTTCCTGGGATATGGTCCATGACCCTCAGAATATCTGAAAAAATCTTTCCTACCTGTTTTTGAGGTGCATTCTACACGTTTCTGCACGTCAGAGAGCCTGTTATAATCAGTAGGTTTCTAAGTTGGGAACCAACAGTGTTCATCTAATTTTCCTAATCTAGCCCAGCATCATCTACAGCTGGGTACTTAAATTCTGTTGTTTGTTTGAGAACGCTTTATTCTGACCTCTCCCTTATCCTGAGCCAAGCATTTGGATCTTGTTTGGTATAAACTGTCCTAGAAAATAAAGTAAAGGGGCTTAGTACCCTGGTTTTTGGTGTTCTCTTTGAAGATTTTTGGGCACAGCGAAATACAAATTGTGCCTCTGTTGACACTGAAGTAAATATAGATCAGCTGGAATTGAATTAAAATGGCAATATATGTTTGAGTTGCCTGATTATCAGTTGTATCACTAAGACATTTTTCACAAGTGTAAAATAGGTCTTTTTGACTGTGTGACAGTAGGGTCCAGCAGGTGACTTTAGGGATACTTGCATCCATTTTTAGCATAATATGGAATACCTATAGAAGTAATTAGTTCTTGACTTTCCCTATTCAATCAGGAGAGCAATATAGAATTAATCATCGCAACTGCCAATGAGGTGTGTTTTGTTTCATATATTGATTAGCCTTTTGGCGATATTGGTTTGTCTTGCATGAAAAAATATCTGTCATTTGAGTGGCTGATAATAAGAGCTAACATTGGAATATTATACTTTTAAAAATACACATTATACCATTTAACCCAGAAGATGACTCTGCGAAAGTAGATATTTTATTCTAATTACACGGTAGGGAAAAAAGGCTTAGATAGTTAAAATAGCCAACATTAAACAGCTTGTAAGGAGCCCAAATTCCTTGCCCTTTCTGTCTTACCAGTCTAAAAGGTAAAGATGTTCTAGAGAATCTAAATGTGAACAAAGCCTTTGCTCTCAAGAATCTTTTAAAGGTCTGTCTTATGAATATTATAGACGACAAATCACAAGAAGAGCAAAAAAGTACAGAAAAGGGCAGCCTCCGAATATAAGGTCAAGGTTGGTATGATGGAGGTGACATTTGGAGCAGAAAAAGAATGACCAAAAACATGGAGATGGGAAAGCATAGGGCTTATCGTGGGAAAGGATACAGTCTGGTCTAGCTGGAGCATGAGCTGCATGAAACAAAGTAAAAGAAAGTAGTGGAAGCTAGACCTGAAAGACAGGTTAGGAGCACATTGCGAAGGACCTTGAATGCTGTGCTATGGAATAACTTCATTCTTTGAGCAGGAAATGAAAAATACTGCCCTATAGAAGAGCAATAATAATCATAATAAATACTGAAAATTTCAAGTTAGGACTCAGCTAATCTCTTAACATGTTACCTCATAAATGCCTCGCAATAACTATGAACAAGTATACTATGCCCATTTTACAGATGTGACACTGAAGCTCAGCAAGGGTAAGTAAGTTTGCAAATGTCAGACAGATGTTGCTGGATCTAGAACTCAGACTGGGCTCTGTCAGCTTCCAAAAAGCGCTTTCTATTTACCACTATGATATGTTGTCATTTCTTTGATCAGATCACCTGATAAATTTTTACTTCTCTTGTAAACAATATGGTTATAGGAAAAAAATTTTTTCAAAGTTCTGAAAACTTGCCCATACGTGTAATCACGTTAAGGAAAGTGATCAGTACCAAACCTGACTTGTACTACTCTCTAATTTGGGACCAAGCTGATGGAAATTAAAGAGTTGAATGATGTTTTGTTTACATGTCTTGTGACATCAGTACATGCTCATAGCAAATATTTTTGTTTTCATTTTCAGTGTTTAACCTTATTGGCTTTAAGTAAATCTTAGATCAGATAAAGCTTAGTTAGGAGCATTTTAATATGCATAAAGGATTTTTTTTTTTCTAGCCAAACATGTTTCTTCTCTGCAGGGTTTCTACTGAGATATATAAAAGAAAATGACTACTGATGAAGGTGCCAAGAACAATGGAGAAAACTCAGCAGCAGCTGTTGCTGAACGGGGAGAGGATATTACCTCCAAAAAAGATAGAGGAGTATTAAAGGTAAGGCCACATGGGTGAATGACATATAAGAAAATTTGCTGTCTGGAAAGATTATTTATAAGAAAATATTTGTTTTTTTGGCTGGAGGTGGAGGTGAATAATGTTTGAGGCTTACTAAGTGCCAACCAGTACAGCTAAATTCTCATTTCATCTTTATTTTATAACTTGAGGTTTATTTTTAATCTCAGGTTATAGATGGCAGAACTGAGGCCAAGCTAGGTAAATGAACTTGCCCAGTAGCTGTATCTTGATAAGTGCAGATCTGGGGTTCCAGTCCAAGTTATGTCTGACTCTAAAAGGCTGTGTCTTCCTATCAGCAGAGTATACAAATGGGTTATTATTTTAATATTTAAATATACTAAAGCTATCTAATGACAACTCAAAAAGACTTTTTTAAAGGAAAAAAAGAGACTAACTTGCAGAGTTCAAAAGAATTTGTTTTTACATACAAATTGTGTTCCTATGTGCAGTGAAGGTATTTTTTGAGGTTTCGTTAGAGAATATGTCTTTGAATTGGCTTTCCTCATCAAAATACTTTATATTTTTTTCACTCTGTAATCATAATCATTTTTATATTTTTTTATTTGTATCTCACTATAGTCTTGTGAGGCAATCAGCACCTGTTGATTCTTCCATTTAAACATATATATTTATATTTCATGTAAGTAAATAAACTGAAGCTGAGAGTTAAATGATTTTAATCATATTAAGTCATTATTTCTCCTATGCTGTTATATGTACAAGTTTTATATAGTTGAGTTAAATTTTTTTGACTAAAAAGATTATCTTATACATTCTAAATATTACCGTTAAGCTGAGTTTTAATATCTTTTTGAGTCAACACTAGCAAATGAGAATTTTTTAGCTTGTTTTGTCTGATCTTGTTTATGTGAAAACTTCTTCCTGTGCCTGTTTACTACTAATTTGCGATGTGCTAAGCCAAATTTTGGAGACTTGCAACTATACAATAAGGGCTTTATGCTGTAGATTTATATCATGATATCTTCTTTCAGAGGGCTTATCAACCTTGTAGCTATATGAATTACTCATCTCGAACTCCAGGATGTTTCTAGAGACAGTGGAAACTCTGTAGGCTGTCCTTAGCATCTCCCTACCTCGATTTAAGTCCTTCTTTTTCATCTTCAGAGCACCCATACAAAAAACATAGTCCCCAACTAGCCTCAGGCTTGGATTTGTTCTAGAAAATAAACCTAATAAGATTTTTAGGCTTATAAAAAACATTTTGAGATTGTAAACTCTTTAAGTAATATTTACCACTGTCTAGAGCCTCAGGTTTCACCATGGGACTTTTGGTTGAGATTAAATAAATCTGCCAACTTTGTGTCCTGGGGCAATGTACTTAACCTCTCTGTGAGGAGGTTTCCTCATGTGTAAAATTGAGACAGTAATATTATTTCATAGAGTTATCAGGATGACATTAAGCATTTAGCACATTGCCGCCCCTATCGTAATTTTATTAAAGAACTATTATATATATATATTTAAGACCAACCAGGGTCTCGGAAGCCAGTAACTATCCCAGAAAGATAAAATTATGTTGTGGAGCTTAAATTTTTTAAAATGATTCGAGACTAGATTGTATCCTAAGACAACTCCAGATCCAGGCATACATTCATTTTGCTGGGGAAACCTCAAGTGATACCACAGGATCATTTGCTGGTATGGATAGCTGTCTTGATTCCTTGATAGCCATTCATCCCATATTCCCAAATACTTGTTTATAGTCTTAGAGTTGCAGATCCCCTCCACGTGAGGTTCAGATGCTCCATACAGTTCATGAACATGAGCACTTAGAATATTGTGTGATTTCTTTCAGATTAATTTTTTGAAACTTTTTTTTCCCTAGAAAAGGGAAGAACAGTAATTATTCTTTTTTTTGAAGTAGCTCTTTAATTTTTTAAATGAATAATGATTTTTTTCATCTTTATTGAGATATAATTGACATAAATTAGGTATGTTTCAGATGTAGCCATTCTGGTATGAAGTGGTATCTCATTGTAATTTGATTTTCTTTTCCCAGAACTGACCAACTGCATCAGTGGCTTGCTCTGCAAGAACAAAATTAATTTATTGGGTATTAGGAAAGCTAAATATTTTTCAGCTTTGAGCTTTTTGGCATTTCCTTTACTAGAAGACAAGTCACTCAGTATCGTATCAAACTGGCAGATTTTAATGCCAAAGCATGGGGCATTAAACCACAGAAGCAGGATCTATTGGTTAGTTATTTTGAGGGAATAGTGTGATCAACAATAAAATTAAACTTAGCATTAAAGATTTAGAGTAGTATAGGTCAATTTTCTAATGGTGAAGGGTATGTATGGAGAGAACTGGAAGGGAGGCCTTTGGAAAGGACAGATGATAATTTTCAAATCTGCCTGGGTGATGTAGAATGGACTGTGTGACCTTTTAATTCTCTGATTAGAAAAAGTTCCACCTCCTTTTTCATGTTTGTTTTTTCTAGATTATCAAAAGAGAGGGAAATAGTGAGGAAACACCAATGATTGGAGACAAAGTTTATGTCCATTACAAAGGAAAACTGTCAAACGGAAAGAAGTTTGACTCCAGTCATGATAGAAATGAACCATTTATCTTTAGTCTTGGCAAAGGTAAGAGGGTATTTTTGAGTTGTGTTTTGCTTAGATTTATTACCATTTATAATATATAGGAGCTAGAGGATCCTATTATTGCCTCCAAAATGAGGATATTTTAGATCACTGTTTCTCAAAGTGTGGTCTGTGGAGCCCTGAGATCGCTTTAGTGGGTCTGTAATGTCAAAATTATTTTCTAAGATGTTTATCTTTATACTATGTTGACACTTGCACTGATGGTACCAAAGCTACAGTGTTAAGAACTGCTGGAACTCACAATGGCACCAAACTATGCCAGTAATCATGTATTTGTCACTGCCCTCATTCACTGTTTAAATAAGAAAAGTGGAAAGCCAGCTTTACTTAAGAATGTTCTTGATAAAGTACAAAAAATTATTAATTTTTTAAAATCCTCATCTTTGAGTTCACATTGTTTTGGATGTTTGTCACAGAGGGAAGCACACACAGCACTCAGCATTCCCAGTGCTTGGGTATCTCAAGAAAAAGCACGCATGCACTTACTTAGCTGAGTGCTGAACTGGTTGCATTTTATTTTTCATTAGGCACTATTATCACTCGAAAGGGCAAACTAGAATTATTCAGACCTGATTACTCAGTATTTGGCAGATATTTTTTTGAAAATGAATAAAGTGAGCCTGACACTTCAAGGAAAACAACTGACAATATTTGTTACCATTGAGTTTTCAAGTGAAAATTACAAATTTTGGAAAATTTGTATCTGCCACTGTAAGCTGCTTGACAGCGTCCCAAAACTTAAAAGACTTCTGATGAGATCAATGTATATTAATGAATGTGATTTTTAAAATATTATTCAGTGAAATGTGTTAACATTTGGAAGATCTGTGTAACTCACAGAACCAGTATTTTCCCAATGATCAATGCAAGACGTTACAGAATCACACATGGGTAAAAGATCAATTCACTGTGCAAGCTAGACGAATGGATTTTAATGTAATATAATGTGAAAAGTTCATTGATATGCTTTCAGATTCCATATTGCAGCTAACCTTTATGAAACTGTCACTTGTCTAGTTTTGATGTAGTCTCAGATGATTATATTAATGATTATCTGAAAAGGCTATTAAAGTACTCCCACCTTTTCCAACTATCTATCTTTGTGGATTTGAATTTTTCCATATACTTCACCAAAATTGCAACAGATAAATGCAAAAGTAGGTATGAGAATCCAGTTGTCTTTTATGAAGTCAGATACATATACTTTATAAAATTATAAGACAATGCCACTTTTCTAATATTTTTTGTTTTGGAAAATTGTTATTTTCTTAAAGTGATTCTTTACGTTAACATATAATGAAGTTATTTTTTTTAAAGAATTGATAAACAACTATTTTTCTTAATTTTTAATTTCTTAATGGGAAATATCAATGGATATGTCATATAAATAAAAGCTCTTTGGGACCCTCAATTTTTAAACTAAAGGGCTCCTGAGGAAAAAAAGGTTGAGAATTACTGTTTTCAAGTCTTAAATGTGATTTTTACTAGTCTCTTTTCAAATGCTTTTAAATATCTTCAGTTAATTTTGTCTTTTTAAAAAATCTTAGAAGAAAATTAATACCTCATACAAATAATTACGCTTTGTGGACCATGTTGCTTGTTGGAGGTTAGTGGCTGAATTACAATGTCGTTTTATTCTTATCTGCCAGAGATATAACACACTTCTAGTTCATTCCCAGATTAAGTGTGGGTGAAAAGGGGTAATCCCCTTATTCACCACCATGACTGAGTATTGACTAAAATTCCATTCTTTTTCTGACTTCACACTGTAGTTGAATTGTTGCCTAAACAGTGTGATCTGTGAAATGATATAACAAGTGAGGAACTAAGGAGTTAAATTCTTTGTGCCTCTCTGCTCCTTTGTCTTCCCTGGTACTCCTCAGCATTTGTGTTTCTGGGTGACTTCTGCTTCCTGTCCAGCTGTACTCACCAAACTCTAATGCTGGCTGTGCCACTTTTGACTTCTCCTGTGGGTCCTCAGTGAGTTAATGGCTCTTGTGAGAGATTAATCTTCTGTTTTGTTAAGATAGCTATCAAAATCAAATACAGATTGTTTTTCTTGCCCCAGCAGATAATGATGACAGTTAAATTAGAATTTTTTTCCTTATGTTGATTTGGGATGTGAACCTCCCAGGGCCACCAGCATGGCTATGGCATCACATTGAATTTAGGTGGTCTCCAAGTAAATGACCTCATCAGACATTTTTGTTCCCACTGCTCCCCAAATTCTTACTCTTCTCTTTGATTTTCTATCTTGAAGAAGGTGGTAGATTTAGGGTAACAGGTCTTCTCTCGGCAATTATCTTTGCATGTAGTCTTAAGAATTGGTGAGAATTTATACTGTCAGATTTTCTCAATGAAACACACTATGGTGAGTGAGTCTTTCATGTTTCCTAGAATTTTGAGCAGAGAGAAAAGAGGCAACTTTCAGTTGACTTGGTACCTATGATACCTATGACACACCGATCTAGACACAGAATTGTCTCATGGGAAGAGCATCCATCTGGCTTGGGAAGCCAGGACTCCTGTCTTTGCTCATTCCTGTGGTATGTAAACACGAGTAAGCCACCTAATCTTCTCTGCTCCTGTAAAAAGGTGGTGTCTATAGAAGAGCTTCAGGATTAGTCCTGAGTCTATGATTTCATTCTTGTACCTTCCGTAAAGAGCACAGGAACAACAACAAAAGACTAAAACCAATAGAAAGAAAGAGGCTTTACAGGTCCCCTTATGATGATACTTAGACATATGAGAATAGAGAAACACACTGCTGGTAAAACTTCTGTAACATAATGTGTTCAGTGCCTATATAACAAACATTGGTTAAGCAGTTTATAATTTTATACTTAGATGTTATAGCAGTAGCTACTTCATCAAAGTGAAGAAAAATAATATAAACGAGCTGCAGCATAAATATTGTACATTGATCTCTCTTGATTCCTTATATTGTACCTCTCCCAAGGAAATAAATAGGAATATTTCATTGGAAAGTCACACTTCAGGATTCTTTTGTGATTTTAGTATTTAAAATATAATTGTGCTTATCTGTAAGTATTACAGAGCTTATCTGTAAAAATTGCACTAAAAAATACACACACTATACATATATAAATTTGAGCTATACCTGCATATTGTTGATATATGTGTCTTATGCCCTTTCTATCCTATCTTTTAAACTCTGTTTACTTCCCTCATCTGTATAGTGATGATGATAATAGTATATACTAATATATTGAGGATAAAATAAGATATTGCGTGCCATTGCTTGGCACTCAGCCTAACACATAGTAAGCACTCAAATATTTATTACTGTTGTTACAGTATTAGGATTATTGGCTGGCATTATAATGGAATGAGAAGAACTGTGGTATAGCAGCTTGGGACCTAACTATTTACTACACCTGTGTACAAACCTTTTGAAGCAATGCTTAACTATCTTTTAGCCCCAGGAAATCTGGAAAGACAAAAATTGAATCAATCTAGGAGAACTGATTATTAACCATTACAGAATATGTTATAGAATTAGAATGAAGAGATGATGGTTTTCCTCATTGAGTTTTCTTTTTTTTTTTAATTAAGGTATCATTGATACACAATCCTACAGTAGTTTCACATGAGCTACATTGCGGTTATTACATTCATCCATGTTATCAAGTCCCCCCACCCCCCACTCCATTGCAGTTACTGTCCATCAGCATAGTAAGATGCTATAGAGTCACTACTTGTCTTCTCTGTGCTATACTGCCTTCCTTGTGACCCCTCTACATTATATGTGCTAATCATAATGCCCCTTATTCCCCTTCTCCCTCCCTTCCAACTCACCTTCCCTACCTGCTTCCCTTTGGTAACCACTAGTCCCTTCTCAAAGTCTGTGAGTCTGCTGCTGTATTGTGTCTTCAGTTCTGCTTTGTTGTTTTACTCCACAAATGACTGAAATCATTTGGTACTTGTCTGACTTCTCCGCCTGGCTTATTTCACTGAGCATAATGCCCTCTAGCTCCATCCATGTTGTGACAAGCGGTAGGATTTGTTTTCTTCTTATGGCTGAATAATATTATTGTGTATATGTACCACATCTTCTTTAGCCATTCATCTACTGATGGGCCTACTTGGGTTCTACTTGGGTTGCTTCCATTTCTTGGCTATTGTAAATAGTGCTGCGATAAACATAGGGGTGCATATGTCTTTTTGAATCTGGGATCTTGTTTTCTTTGGGTAAATTCCTAAGAGTGGAATTCCTAGGTCAAATGGTATTTCTATTTTTAGTTTTTTGAGGAACCTCCATATTGCTTTCCACAATGGTTGAACTAATTTACATTCCCACCAACACTATAGAAGGGTTCCCCTTTCTCCGCATCCCCACCAGCATTTGTTGTTGCTTGTCTTTTGGATGTTGGCTATCCTAACAGGTGTGAGGTGATATCTCATTGTGGTTTTAATTTGCATTTGTAGGATGATTAGCGATGTGGAACATCTTTTCATGTGCTTGTTGGTCATCTCAATTTCTTGTTTGGAGAAGTGTCTGTTCAGCTCCTCTGCCCATATTTTAATCACATCATTTGCTTTTTGGGTGTTGAGGCATGTGAATTTTTTATATATTTTGGATGTTAACTCCTTATTGGATATGTCATTTCCGAATATATTCTCCCATACTGTAGGATATCTTTTTTTTTTTTTTAATTTTATTTTGGTATCATTAATCTACAATTACATGAAGGACATTATGTTTACTAGGCTTCCCCCTTCACCAAGTTCCCCCCACATCCCCGTTCACAGTCACTGTCCATCAATGTAGTAAGATGCTGTAAAATCACTACTTGTCTTCTCTGTGTTGCACAGCCCTCCCCGTGCCCCCCCCCCCCACTATACATGCTAATCGTAATGCCCCCTTTCTTTTTTTCCTGCCCTTATCCCTCCCTTCCCACCCGTCCTCCCCAGTCCCTTTCCCTTTGGTAACTATTAGTCCATTCTTGGGTTTTGTGCTTCTGCTGCTGTTTTGTTCCTTCAGTTTTCTTTTGTTCTTATACTCCACATATGAGTGAAATCATTTGGTACTTGCCTTTCTCCGCCTGGCTTATTTCACTGAGCGTAATATCCTCTAGCTCCATCCATGTTGTTGCGAATGGTAGGATTTGTTTTTTTCTTATGACTGAATAATATTCCATTGTGTATATGTACCACATCTTCTTTATCTGTTCATCTACTGATGGACACTTAGGTTGCTTCCATTTCTTGGCTATTGTAAATAGTGCTGCGATAAACATAGGGATGCATATGTCTTTTTCAAACGGGGCTCCTACATTCTTAGGGTAAATTCCTAGGAGTGGAATTCCTGGATCAGGATGATCTTTTTGATGCACTTTTGAATTCGGTTTGCTAATATTTTGTTGAGTATTTTTGCATCTCAGTCATCAAGGATATTGGTCTATAATTCTCTTTTTCTGTGGTATCTTTGCCTGGTTTTGGTATTAGAGTGATGCTAGCCTCATAGAATGAGTTTGGAAGTATTCCCTCCTCTTCTACTTTTTGGAAAACTTTAAGGAGGATGAGTATTAGGTCTTCTCTAAATGTTTGATAAATTCAGCAATGAAGCCATCTGGTCCAGGGTTTTTGTTGTTGGGTGTTTTTTTGATGACCAGTTCAGTTTCATTGCTGGTAACTGGTCTGTTCAGATTTTCTGTTTCTTCCTGGGTCAGCCTTGGAAGCTTGTGTTTTTTAGGAAGTTCTGCATTTCTTCTAGGTTATCCAATTTGTTAGCATATACTTTTTCATAGTATTCTCTAATTATTCTTTGTATTTTGTGGTGTCCACAGTGATTTTTCCTTTCTCATTTTTGTTTCTGTTTATGTGTGTACACTCTCTTTTTTTCTTGATAAGTCTGGCTAGGGCTTTATCTATTTTGTTTATTTTCTTGATGAAACAGCTCCTGGTTTCATTGATTCTTTCTCTTGTATTTTTCTTCTTCATTTTATTTATTTCTGCCCTGATCTTTATTTAATGTACCTCCCTCTACTGACTTTGGGCCTCATTTGTTCTTCTTTTTCTAGTTTATTAATTGTGAGTTTAGACTGTTCATTTGGAATTTTTCTTTCTTCAGGTAAGCCTGTATTCCTATATACTTTCTTCTTAGAATTGCCTTTGCTGCATCCCACAGATTTTGGGGTGTTGAGTTACTGTTTTCATTTGTCTCCATATATTGCTTGATTTCTATTTTTATTTGGTCATTGATGCATTGATTATTTAGGAGCATGTTGTTAAGCCTCCATGTATTCGTGGACGTTTTTGTTTTCTTTGTGTAATTTTTTCTAGTTTCATACCTTTGTTGTCTGAGAAGCTGGTTGGTAAAATTTCAGTTCTTCTGTATTTACTGAGGCTCTTGTTGTGTCCTTGTATGACATCTATCCTTGAAAATGTTCTATGTGCACTTGAGAAGAATGTGTATCCTGTTGCTTTGGGTGGTGTGTTCTGTAGATGTCTGTTAGGTTCATCTGTTCTAATGTGTTGTTCAGTGTCTCTGTGTCCCTACTTATTTTCTGTCTGGTTGATCTGTCCTTTGGAGTGAGTGGTGTGTTGAAGTCTCCTAAAATGAATGAATTGCATTGTTTCCCCCTTTAATTCCATTAGTATTCATTTCACATATATAGGTGTTCCTGTGTTGGATGTATAGATATTTATAATGGTTATATCCTCTTGTTGGGCTGACCCCTTTATCATTATATAATGTCCTTCTTTGTCTCATTACTTTCTTTGTTTTGAAGTCTATTTTGTCTGATAAAAGTGCTGCAACTCTGCTTTCTTCTCCCTATTATTTGAATGAAATATCTTTTTCCATCCCTTCACTTTTAGTCTGTGTATGTCTTTGGGTTTGAAGTGAGACTCTTGTAGGCAGCATATAGATAGATCTTATTTTTTAGCCATTCAGTGGCTGTATGTCTTTTGAATGGTGCATTCAGTCCACTTACATTTAGGGTGATTATCAATAGGTATGTATTTATTGTCATTGCAAGCTTTAGATTCGTGATTACCAAAGGTTCAAGTAGCTTCTTTACTATCTAACACCCTAAATTAACTTGCTTATTACACTATTTCAAACACAATATAAAGATTATTTTTCCTCCCTTCTTTTTCTTCCTCATTCACTCTTTATATATTAGGTGTCATATTTGGTACTCTTTATATATCCCTTGACTGACTGTTTGGGTAGTTGATTTAATTTTGCATTTGCTTAGTAATTAATTGATCTGCTTTCTTTACTGTAGTTTTACCTTTTCTGGTGACAACTATTTAGCCTTAGGAGGACTTCCATCTAGAGCAGTCCCTCCAAAATACACTGTAGAAACGGTTTGTGGGAGGTAAATTCCCTCAGCTTCTGCTTACCTGGGAATTGTTTAATCCCTCCTTCAAATTTAAATGATAATCTTGCCTGGTAGAGTATCCTTGGTTCGAGCCCCTTCTGTTTCATTGCATTAAATATATCATGCAACACGCTTCTGGCCTATAAAGTTTCTGCTAAGAGTCTGATCATAGCCTGATGGGTTTTCCTTTGTATGTGGTCTTTTTTCTCTCTCTGGCTACTTTTAATACTCTGTCCTTGTCCTTGATCTTTGCCATTTTAATTATTACTTGTCTTGGTGTTGTCTTCCATGGGTCCCTTGTGTTGGGAGATCTGTGTACTTCCATGGCCTGAGAGACTATTTCCTTCCTCAGATTGGGGAAGTTTTCAGCAATTATTTCCTCAAAGAGATTTTCTATCCCTTTTTCTCTCTTCTTTTTCTGGTACCCCTATAGCGCAAATATTGTTCTGCTTGGATTGGTCACACAGTTCTTTTAATATTCTTTCATTCCTAGGGATCCTTTTTTTTCTGTGTGCCTCCACCTCTTTTTATTCTTGTTCTCTAATTTCTATTTTATTTATTATCTTCTCTACCTCATCTAGTCTGCTTTAAATCCCGCTATTGTATGTTTCATTTGGATACTGTATTTTTCAAAGTTTATTTCACTTTCTTGAAGTCCTCCCTGAGTTCTTGAATATTTTTCCATAGCTCCATGAGCATGTTTATGATTTTTATTTTGAAATCTTTATTAAGAATATTGGTGATTTCAGTTTCACTTAGTCCTCTTCCTGGTGTTTGAGGGATTTTGGTTTGTACTAGGTTCTTTTGCCATTTCATATTTCTAATGATTCCCATCGAATAATAACTGTGTAGGTGGGGCCCCCTAGTGCCCAGAAGCTCTGCTTTCTGCAGCTTCCCAGCATCTTGAGCGATTGCAGTGCTTGCAGGTGCATGGGACCAGTGCCTGCTGGGAGGAAAGAGCTCTTCCCTGCTTCCTGGCAACAGTGCCTGCCTCCACTTTCCTGACCAGTGGGCCCAGCGCACATGGAGGAGCCTCTATGCTACCTCCCTGTAGCTTCTATAGGTGGAGCTGCCCTTTGGCTGGCCTGGAGCGATGGCCAGGGCAGCAGGTTTGTGAGCCAGTGCCGGCTGGGAGGAAGGAGTGGCAGGCTGCGTATCACAGTGGGGAGCCTCGGTGCTGCATTGCCAGCCAGAGGCATGGAGCACGGGAATCTCCTGAAAGTTCCCAACCTGCTGGCTGAGTGTGCTGGGACGATTTTGACCACCTGTCCTTTCTCCTGAGCAGCAAGCTTTGTGTCTTTCTTGTCTTAGTAGGGATGATTATCAGAGCCATTTTATAAGACATTTTAAAATGACCAAATACTTTGTAAGTTATAAGAGGAAAAATATATATGAAAAACTAGTTTGCTTTATCTGACATGAAAAGAAAAAAGACAATGTCAGTATAATCATTGATGAGTTTTTTAATAGAAAATATTAGCAAAATATACAGAGTTAAAATAGAGATCAGAAGTTGGTACTAAGTTCTTGGAATCCTTCAGTGAAAATAAAACAGGAATGAATCATACATTTTTAATTATCTGAAACTTATTAGTGATTAACCTTATATTTGAGTGTTTCTTAACTTATGTGTTTTGAAGGGAAAACCTTCTGCAGTTAAAATAATTGAACTTTCTTGTCCTCCTTTTCTACTCTCATATGAAAACAATTTTTTTTCTGTATACTACTATACAGCTTTCATCCTATAGTAGTTGAAGGATGGCCATATTCCAGATGCAGACTTCCAAGTTATATAGTAAATAATTTTCATCAAGGGTGCCAAGACCATTCAATTAAGAAAGGACAGTCTTCAACTAATGATGTTGGGAAACCTGAATGTTCACATGCAAAAGAATGAAGTTGGATTCCTACTTTATACCATATGTAACTGTCAACTCAAAGTGGATCCAAGAACTAAACCTCAGACCTAAAACTATGTTTTCTTAGAAGAAAACTTAGAGGAAAAGCTTTATGACATTGGATTTGGCAATGATTTCTTGGACATGATACCAAAAGCACAGGCAAGAGAAATAAAAAGTATGTAAATAGGACTATATCAAAATATAAAACTTCTGTGAATTGGAGAATACAATAAGAGAATGAAAAGGTAACCTACAGAATGGAAGACAATGTTTATGAATCATACATCTGATAAGGTGTTAATATCTAGAATATATAAAGAATTCCTGTAAGTCAACAACAGAAAACTGCTAAATAATCTGATTATAAAATGGGCACTGGACTTAAGACATTTCTTCAGAGAAGATATACAAATGGCATAGGAATATATGAAAAGATTCCCAACATTACTAATCATTAGGCAAGTGCAAATCAAAATTACAATGAGACAGCACCTCATACCCATCAGGATGACTACTATCAACAAAAAAACAACAGAAAATAGCAAGTGTTGGCAAAGTTGTGGAGAAACTAAAACCCTTGTGCATTATTGGTGTGAATATAAAATGGTGCATAGCCACAATGGAAAACAATATGGCAGCTTCTAAAAAAATTCAAAATAGAATTACCTGTGATCCAGCAATTGCACTTCTGAGTATACAAGAGAACTGAGCAGGGTCTCAAAGAGATATTTGTATACTCATGTTTGTAATGGCATTCTTCATTATAGCCAGAAGGTGGAAGCAATAGAAGTGTTGGATGAATGGATAAACAAAATGTCACATATCCATGAAATGGAATATTACTCAGCTTTAAAAAGAGGGAACTTCTGACACATGTTACAACACTGATGAACCTTGAAGATATTACACTAAGTGAAATAAGCCAGTTACAAAAAGACAAATGCTGTGTGATTATGTTTACATCTAGGTAAATCTAGGATATTCAAGTTCATAGAAACAGAAAGTAGAATAAAATTCTTGCAGTAGGTTGGGCAGGAGGAAATGGGAAGTTCTTGTATTCTGGGTAGAGCTTTAGTGTTGCAAAATGAAAAAGTTCTGGAGATTGGTTGCACAACAATGTGAATGTACTTAATGATATTGAACTGGACACTTAAAAGTGGTTGAGATGGTTAATTTTATAGTATATTTTCAATTTTCAAAACTCACAGTGAGGAAAGTGTTTGAAAGTGGTCACTGTAGCCTTTATTACAAGTGAAAGTGTTCAGTGATGAATTAAAATGTTATAGTTTAAAAGTGTCATATGCTTTTTTAATAGACTATTTTTAGAGCAGTTTTAGGTTCATAGCAAAATGGAGTGGAAGGTATAGATTTCCCATATACTTACCACCCCCACCCATGCACAGCCTCTCCCTTTATCAGCAGACCCCATCAGTGATACATTTGTTGGAATTGATGACCTATACTGAACCTATAACATTTTATGTTTTAAAATACTTTTTTTTTCCAATCAGAAAAAAATTACATAATATTGAAGAAGGAAGAAAAAGATACAGTGTATTGCTTTTATACTTGGCTTTGTATACTTTTAAAGTTTCAATTGCCTGCAGTTAGGTATATTTGTATAAATATGTATTCTTATTTGAGATATTGTTACAAGTGGAATAGGACTCCCGGAATTTAAATTGTGTTTGAGCTAGTCTACATCAAGTGTGGAATAAGTTGTATTTAAATATTCTTGGTGTATTATATCTACAGTCAAGATCCTAAAGATCAAGAATCTTAAAAATGTTTATGCTTTGACCCAGCAATTCTACTTCTAGAAACTGAACCTAGGGAAATGTGGTGGAAACTTGCTTAACCACCTCCAGACTAACTGATGCTCTAGTATTGTGTTTGTAATGTACTGAGTGACGCTGCTACTGGTTTCCTTTTCTGTGGTATGGTCCCACACTCTGCTTTAGTCAGTTGACTGGGCCTCATCAATGCCCTTTAGCCATAGACCACTAGGAACACAGCTGTAGTTGAGAAGTTGGGTTTATTATTACTCATCATAGGGAGGGAGAATGCACACTATGGGAAACAGCGGAGTGTCTCAGTAAGTGTTCAAAAAGACTTATTGTAGGATTTGGGTTTGTATTAGGCAATTTGGGGAAGGGTTTAAGGAAGAGGGGTCTTACTCTGGATTGGATATTGTAGGACATAGGGTGATTCTTTGTGTATCTTAATCTTATCTAGGAGGAGGGCTGACTAGAGAGTCTAAAGCTGTACCTGCAAGAGAAGCGGCAGTCACTCATATTAGCCAGGAGAGGGGGATGTTTGGTATTTTGTAGGTTGCACAGTGTTACTATGTCCACGCTCAGACAAAATTTTGAAGTGTTCGTTTTTATTGTCTGAGAGTGACCTTGTCTGATGTTGATGTTTTGTGAGATTGTTTCTGTCCTGTAGGAGACTAGCATGGCCTAGCTGTATGTCCCATGCCAGCTTCAGACATCACTAAGGCCTGGCTAGCTATAAGTGTGAAACAATTTCCAGACATTAGGAGCTGCCTTTTTCTTCCTCAGATGTTTACTAAGAATTAGTCAAGATCTCTTTATATCCATTTTATTTTTTGTAGTTATATAATTTCATTAGATTGTATATAAAACACTGAAATTTGTTTAAAAACAAAGAAGGATTATTTCTATAAAAACTAAGTTGAACAATTTTTGGAAGGATTTTTATAAAGGTGAATTGTTAAAAGCATTTTTTAAATGGCTTATTGGGTTAGGGATGCGTAAAAGGCAGGCAAAATAAGTAGGCCTTCAGAACACATTTTACCAGAAGGATTCTGCGTACTGATTGCTTTACGACTCCTTCTGGTTCTTCCTCCACTTTAAAGAAACCCACATTTGTAAATTGCAAATGATACATGGTAAGTGTGATTTATATCATAAAAATTATGTGGAACTCTTATCACTGGAGCCACATTAATTTACCAATCATAGTCTTGACTGTATCAGGTAAGAGATTTCTATTATACACAGTCATGTAAGGATTTAGGTTCAAAGTTGTTCATTTAAACTTTATAATAGCAAAAAAAGGGGGGTGTGACTGGGGGAAGAAACAACCAAATGTTTATTAATGGGAGTAAAGAAATTATGGCATATTCAAAAGATGAAATAGTATATAATTTTTAGAAGTCGTGTTTTCAGTTACTGTCTTTTAACAAGAAAAATGCTCATATACTGTGAAATAGAGCAGACTACAACATCAAGTAAAATATAACCAGTTTTAAGAGTGTATATGTAGAAATTTAATAAAAAGTACATGTATAATTGAAAGGAAATGAACCAAGAAATTGATAGTTTACCCCAGATGCTGGGATTTTAGAGGTTTTTTTATTGTATTCTCTATGTTCTTCTGTACTTTCCAAGTGTTTTATAATGAAGTATGTATTATTTTTTTAATTGGGGGAAATGTTTTTTTAGAAAAGAGTCTCAAGATCAGCAATTTTAGGAACATACCTGTGCTCACATCAGCCTCTTGCTCAGTGCATTTCATTCAATTTGTAAAGCTTGGTGTCAGAGTTTTAATGTTCCCCAATGAGAAGAAAAGCAAAGGCCTGGGCAAGATTTATTTAGCATGAGTGGGGCGCCTGTGGATGTAATTGATAGACTATCTCCAACTTCTAAGGCCTAGCAAAAATATCATCTGTGAATTAAACTTGGGCTGATTGCTCCATCCCCTACCCTAAGGCAAAAGCTCCTTGTTTATACTCTTTAGTGTTTACCGTGCTTTGTTTAAAAAAAAAGAGCATATATCTTTCTCCTCCACTAGTCTTACTATGTTACGGGTGCCTTGGATTGAAGGGAATGGCCACCTGTGTTTGAAGGGAATGGCCACCTGTGTTTGAAGGGAATGGTCACCTGTGTTTTCTTAGTACCTAGACAGACCTTTGCTCCTCAGCAATTGGCTAAATGTCTTGAACAAATGTACAGTAGTACCCCCAGAATATAGATTACCTGAAGGAGTGTGTATTTGTCTTAAAATAACAGACTTAATTATAAAAACAAAATGTTCTCAATGGCTCACACTAAACTGTAGCAGTCTTTGAAAAGCATCAGTGGCAGGAAAGCAGCATATTGATAGCAGACTTTACATTTCTTCTAATGATTCTTCTGACAATTGTTTTCACAACAGAAGCATGAAGCATGTTTGGGCATATACATTGATATAGCCATTTTGGAAGGGCAGCTGGGCAATATCTATCCAATTGAAAATGTACATCCCTTAGCACTTCTGGGAATTTGCCCCAAATATACTTGTACAAAGTAGGCAAACATACGGACAAATAACCTTATTAGAGTACTGTTGTCGTGCGGAACTGCCCCAGCTTCCTGATCAAGAGGAACAAGCAGACGTACAGCACCGAACCTAACAATCTGAAGGCCCCCCAACTCCTTCCGCTAAAACGGGCTGATTCACCGCAAGGCTGTGGGCATGGAGCGGGCGGCGGACGGCAAGGGTGTGGTGGTGGTCATGAAGAGGAGATCTGGGCAGCGAAAGCCGGCCACCTCCTACATGCGGACTACCATCAACAAGAATGCCCAGTCCACCCTTAGCAGTATCCAGCACATGATCCGTAAGAACAAGTACGGCCCGGACCTGCGCATGGCTGCCATCCACAGTGCCAGTGCCACCCTGCGCAGCCAGAAGCCTGTGATGGTGAAGAGGAAGCAGGCCCGCCCCACCAAGAGAACCTGAGCACACCCCCAAGGCAATAAAGACGTCAGCCGACTTGTGGGGAAAAAAAAAGTACTGTTGGTAATGTGTTTCTCAATTGGAGAGTAACTGGAATATTATGTAGCCATTGAGTATGAGGTAGATCCATTTGTATTTATAATGATGATGATAATGATGGCTGTCCTTTACTAAATACATATTACAATCCATGCACTATGCCATGTATTTGACACATTTAATAATTCTTAAAACAACTATATTCCAGGTACTATTATTATCTACATATGCAGATGAGGAAACAGATACACAGAGCTTAAATAACTTTGCACAAGGTAACACAACTAGTAAGGGGCAGAAACCTGGCATTTGAAATCTGGCAGTCTGAGGTTAAAGTAGGTTGCACTTTTAACCTCTAAAACGCATATCCTTTCTATTAAAATGAAAAAGCAGTTCAGAGCTGAATGCATAGTATGCTGTCATTTGTGTTTTAAGTTTTTAAAAAGCAACAGCACACACTGGAAGGGTACAAAAGAAAAGCAGAACAGTGAACATTCTTAGGAGGAGGGAATGAATGACCTTTTACCATTCACTTTATACCTTGTGTGTGTTTTAATAATAGGCATGTGTAGTAAATAGATTAACTAAAACAAGTGAATCTGATATTTTGGAAAGTTGTAATACTTAATAAAGACTAAGCTGAAGTTATGAGTCACCCATGCTTTATCATGCCTACTTACATACCTTAGTGTAAGGCCCCCCTTATTCTAATATCCTACCGCCAGCTCTTATTTCAAGGTAACAGTTTTCAAAATTTATTCCCTTCGGGATTCATTGCTTACCATATCCCACTTTGAACACTTAAGTTTTTGGTTGACATAGCACCCCAATTTTGTATTTTACCCTTTTAAATTACCTACATTTTCTATTGCTTCCAAAAGGACTTGAGACTGCTTATTTTAAGATAAAATTACAATTATGAAACTTAATGTATAGTATGTATAGTCTGCAGTTGAGCAGAAAAGTTAACTTTTAGTTACCTGGATGTAGGCAAAAAAAAAAAAAATTCCTGAGTTCCATAGTTCTTGTGATTCGACAGAACACATGCCATTTTGTCAAAAAAACAAAAGCCTTTTTTTTCTTACTCTATATTTTGAGAAGAAATCATCTATTTCATCAGCCCTTTTATGTAATTTATTCTTTTCCAGTCATTTCATATCTGTTGTTTTGTCTACCCAACTAAATAATAGGCTTCCTTAGGACAAATTACATTTTCTATACTATTTTTGTTCCATCTCTGCCTAGAAACATATACTTATTATGTCAAAATTATAAATTAAGCAATAACTGTAACGCAGCCACATTTCAAAGATTATATTATTGCCACTTTTCAACGCCTTAATCTTTGAGCAGTTGAGTAATGCATTTATTTTTCATCTTTCTTAGGAGGGAATCTTCTGTCATAGCCCTCAAAAAAAAATTACAATTTATTTCTTAGTGTGCAGCTTTTACTGACTCCTTTTTTAGCTTCTGCTTCCTGAGTATGTAATTTAAAAAACTGGAAATTTGTTTGAACATTTGTTTTATGATAAATCTTTTTAATATGGCCTATGGCTTTCAACCACCTTTTCCTTTTTTGTAGGTCAAGTTATCAAGGCCTGGGATATTGGGGTGGCTACCATGAAGAAAGGAGAGATCTGCCATTTACTGTGCAAACCAGAATATGCCTATGGCTCAGCTGGCAGTCTCCCCAAAATTCCCTCGAATGCAACTCTCTTTTTTGAGGCAAGTATGTGTGTGATGTTGCCTAGTTAGCATTTGCTCTGCTATAGCACTGGCTCTGAAGCAACAAGCAGTGGAACAAGGAGCTAAGCTTGCTATACACAATCGGATCCAACTTATTTATTTTGGAGCCTGGCTTCTTGAATTGTTTCCCACAAACCCAAGGGGTGTGTGCCAGTGCTTTCTTAGAAACATGTTTCTGGCACAAAAAGGTCATATCCAAATAAACAAAAGACACTAGGCTTAGAAATAAAAGTTCTGGTCAGTGGTGGTGTGAATGTGACATACCCCAAAGTGACAGAAGACAAGATGGCAGTGTGGGAGATAAACTTGAAATATACCTAAACCAAGTTGTAACTATAAAGGTTCGCAAATGTCACAAGCAGTAGGTGGTGATAATATGTTATTCATTGTGTGTTGAATTAAGTACATGTATTTGGCCAAATCTGATTTAAAAATTAAGGAGGGAAATGCCTGAAATATCAAATGTAGGTAGAATATACCTTTGGTTGATTATTGTCCTAGTTGATAGGATTTGTTCTTGCATTTTAAGGGAATTCCATGCATCTGGGGTGGAAAAGTGGTGGCCCCTAGAGTCAGATAAAATAGTTCTGAACCAGCACTTTGTAGCTCTGGCTTTTTGTCCAAAAGGCAGTTTTCCTAGTATTTCCTGTCTATCTTTGCCCTGCAGCCGCACAGGATATAGTCCTAGACATTATCATTACATGAGGTTTCTTTCCAAGTATTGAAAAGTGCAGTGGTTTTTTTTCCTACTTGTCCAATAACTAAGATGCATAGATAAATATAAAACAGTTTTATTTTGTAAAATGAAAGGAGAATTGGTTGCCTTTGCCTTTTAACTATGTTAAATTGGCTTTGTTTGGTCTTTTCTCAGCCAAATCCATTTTCCTTTCTAGGTTGAGCTCCTTGATTTCAAAGGAGAGGATTTATTTGAAAATGGAGGCATTATCCGAAGAATCAAACAGAAAGGAGAAGGATATTCAAACCCAAACGAAGGAGCAACAGTAGAAAGTAAGTACTATTGTAAAGGAGGAACTAATCCTTAGAAGTTGGGTTCCATTTATGTGGATGAAATGGAAATTTCTTTGTTAAAATCTGTTTAAAAAATAAATGTATTGAATGTATCTCAAGAATAAGTTGAAATTCAACATTTATTTAATAATGACTTCATTTTGTAAATACTCATTCAACATGTATGTGCCAGGTACTGTATCAGCCTTTATGTAGGTAGTAAAATATGGATGGAATTCCCTTAAAATGCAAGAAGAAATCCTTTCAACTAGGACAATAATCAACCAAAGGTATATTCTACCTACATCACAAAAATGAATAAAGGTGATCCTGTTCATAATTCTTAGTCTATGGACCCCTTGGTGTACCAACAACTATATTAATTGCCTTACTAAATATTTATTCATTTATTTCTCACAATAATCTTATGAAGTAAAATTTGTTATCCCCAGCTGAGAAAAGTGAGTTCAGAGAAGTTCTATAAATTGCCTAGGTTAGAGGTACTGAACAGAGCCCTTCTGGGCACTCAAACCTAACTCACTGGCTGTCATCAAGAAAAAGAAACCATTTTAGTTCAAAATGCAAGTTAATCATTTTAGTTCAAAATTGGATAATAATGTTCATTCTATTCTCCCTCTCTCTGGCTCAAATTCTGCTTTGTTATTTATTGAGTGACCTGAAGCTATTCCATTTTTTCATTTGCTAAGTTGGGAGTAAGGATGCTACTGAGGACTGGATAACTTCCTCCCACAGCACATTGTATATATACCACTGTGTACACTACTTGTCAGTTTATATTGTATTCAGTATTTGCCCATTTCCCCAGTATAAAGTGAGTGTTTGAGGACCATAATCTTTCTTCATCTTTTTGTTTCCAGCATCACCTACAGTACCTTAACATACATTGGTGTTCAGAAAACACTTTTGCATGGATAATGTTTGAAAGATGCCATTTACTGAGCTCAAGTACTTTAAAAAAAGAGTTGTGAGAAAATACAGAGAAATACTTCATTTAAGAAAAAAATCAAGTCACTAAAGAAGGATGGTAACATGAAAATAGATTTCATTTGAAACAGTATACTAAACTGGTTAATTTTATCTTTAATGTTGTGTATGCCACTTTGGACCCATATTTTACTCCCATAAATCTGGCAAATTAGTTCAAATTTACTTGCCTTTAAAAATTGGAAACAATTATAAATAGTATTACTGTTGCATTTGAAGTATTTATGTTATTATCATTCATGTTTAGAATAAATGAAGAAAGAGCTCAAATATATAATGTTGGAGAAATACCTACACCAAGTGTCAGGAGATAGGATTCTAGCTTCAGCTGACTCCAACTAGACCTTGCCTCTCTGGGCTTTAGCTTCCTTCCTATACAATGATTTCTAAGTTCCTACCAGTGCTAAACATTTCATGTTAGAATTCTAAATATTTATGAAAGTTATAGGAATGATAGAAAATAATCTGTAGTATATTGATAAGCACATAAAAGGCTTATCTGTAACATTTAAAAATATTTATTATGAAAATTTTCAAATACATACAGAAGTAGAATTTTTCCTATGACATGGTGACTCATCAGATTCAATGACTTATATTTTTTAATGGGAGGTTTTGTTAACTAAATTAAAAGGAAAACCTTTTCCCGTTTGTAGATAATACCACAGAACTACCACTGTAGAGTTAACTTCAGAGTAGGTTAAATTAAATAAAATCTTGCTTCAGTAGTATCTTCAACAAGAATCTTCTTTTTAAATTTTTTGTTTTGAAATAATTTTCAACTTACAGAAAAATTGTGAAACTAATGCAGAGAATTCCCTTATATGCTTCATCCATCTTTCCCTCATGTTAATATCTTAACTAATTAATGAGTACATTTAACAAAATAAACATTGTTAACTAGGCTACAGATGCTATTTGAATTTCACTGCTGCCACATCGATGTCCTTTTTCTGGTCCACAGTCAAATTCAGGATCCAACACTATATTTAGTTGTCATAGTCTCTTCCAATCTATGACAATTCATCAGTCTGTTTTTTTTATGACTTTAATACTTTGGAAGACAACTAGCTGGTTAATTTGTAGAACTTCCCTCAATTTGGGTTTGTATGTTTTCCCATTAGATTAGATTGAGGTTACTCATTTTTGGAAAAATTCCACTTAAGTGAAAATGTGCTCCTCTCAGTTCGTCACTATCAGGAGGTACATTTTGGGTTGCTTGGTTAAGGTAGGGTCTCTGATGTTTCTCCACTATAAACTTAACTATTTTTCCCTTTGTAATTACTCATTATCTTATTGGGAGGGAAATAGTAGGAGTCTCTGCAAATATCTTCTTTTATGTCACACCCTCACGTGCTAATTTTAGCATCAACCATATTACTGTAGCATGTGCCTATGGTGATCTTCTGTTTCTACTGTTCCTTGTGCATTTAATTGGAATTCTACTGTAAGGAAGAGCGGCCTCTTCTCCCATTTATTATTCAGTTGTTTATATCGCTACGGGCCCATGGATATTTAATTTATTCTGTAGGTTATTATTCATTACTATTCATATTAATTTTGTTCAGATGTCCCAGATTTGGGCACTGTAAGTTCCCTCAACTTGGCTGTTGCATCCTTTCAACAATACCTCCATTGTTTTTAAGCACGTGCTTTTGGCACAAGATGCTCTAGGCTCATTTTGTTATTTCCCTGCCGCAGTCCCAGAATCAGCCATTTCTCTAAGGAGCTCTGACTCCTTTTATTGGAAAATGATGTTTAGAAACCAAGATGGGTGCTAGGTATATTCATGTTGTGGAATGTTACTGCTTTTAGAACATCTTAGCAGACAGGAAATATTTGTATCTCACTCTGCACTTATACACATCTGTATGTATTTCTGTATTAGTTTGAATGTATATTAAAAAGTGTGAGTACATACTGACAAGTCTAATTCCAACCCAAAATCACAGGTTTGTTCTAGCCTTCTCCTTTTGCTTATTTGAAACTGCTTTCTCCAACAGTGAGAAGCCTGGCTCTCATAATCCATAATGTATTTTTTATTTGCTCAGTTGTAGTATATGCAGAAAGTAGTTTTAGAATTGCTAACCTATACCTCTGTGAAAAACAGATTTCCTAAGTAGGAATATTTGTGTATAGTTCTTTTGTCATTAGCCTTATAGCATACATTGAAAACATTGTTTCCAACTTGTTAGTTCTTTCTTGCTAATACCTGCCAATGTGGTTATGTTGTTCATTTGTAATACAGTTAGGTTCATTTATTATGTTTGCATTCCATTTGGAATTCTCTCCATACACTGGTTGACTTCAGTTATTTATTTGTCTTTGGGGGACATATGAAACATTACCATGATTCTAAACTATACAAAAAGATAAACTCAGAAGTGTTAGTCCCCCTCGTCCCTACTAAACCTGTTCCCATTCCCCCATTATTTCTGCCTTGTTCCTGCCTGCCTCCTACAGGCAACCAGTCTCCTGGTTTATTTTTCTTGTATTTCTTTGGCAGAAATGAGCAGATACATGTTTGTTTGTTTGTTTGTTTGTTTTCTTATACCCCCTTATTTTTTACATGAAGGGTAACATACTATGAATGGAATTTTTATACTGTATTTGAATAATCCTGTATGTAATATTGTTTTTCCTGTTTCCAAATATATTAACAAAGGGCAGTGTCTAATAGTTTGTCTTTCATCTTGTTATATGATACTGTCCTGGGAAATTTCAGAGTAAATGGTTTATTCTTACTTTTTCTTTCAAAAGCCCTTTTTGGTTTTCCAGAACGAATCAATTTTATGAAAATTTTTGTATTGCATTTTCACTTGTCAAGGTTAAGGTGTCCTGCTTTCCTTCTTTGAAACAAACTAGCCATGTGGAGGAGGACAGAAGGTTGACTCAAGAGTAGTTCCTGCCAGAAACCAAGATCTTTTTGAAGTCTTCTCCGTCTTCACTGGTTGGCCTTTTTTTTTGTCATATCACCAGTACCCTTTAATTCAAAACCAGGTAGAAATCCTAAATCTAAATCAGTTTTACAGTGAAGGAGAGCAATAGATAGTGATCATCCATTATATTATCCCATTGTAGATACACAAGAGTTACAAAGTTTCTGTCACTTTGTAAAGATGCAGTGAAGAGTCAGGGAATGGGGCAGCCACAGGCTTCAGAAGTGATAGATGGAGAGTTTTGAGTCTTGGAATCTGCTTAATATTTTTATGACTTAGGCAAGTTACTTACACATTGAGCATCCAGTTTTCTCACCTGTAAATTGGGAGTGATAATCTTTCACTCCCACATGTTGTTGTGGGAATAATGGGATTAATACATAAATCAAGTAATACGGAAATCAAATGTACAAGTACATATGACTTGATTGTTTTTCCTACAACTTTTGAAGAATGATCAAAAACAGAATGATTAAAGCCAAAACAGTTCCTACAACTGGTGACAGCCCTCACATGGTTTCGGTATCCCTGAGGAGGGTCACACCCTAGGGCTACACTCAAGGTCACATAATGATTGTGTGTTGATCATGTGTTGAACCCCCTACTCAGACTTCTTTAGATGTTTAAGTTCATTTGCTCAGTAAATATGAGGAGTGCCTTTTTGGCATCACTCTTGTGCTGCAACGCCTTGAGTCCCCTGGCTGGCCTTTCAGATCTTCAGCATTCTGTAACGTTCCCTGCAAATCTGTGGGTCAGAGGCAGGGGGGAGCTGACAAGTGGCGCCCGAACAGGGACCTCAGAGCGGGAAGGCTCCTGAGGATCGTCGATCCAGTAAGACTCCCGGAAAAGTGTACCATAGGGACAGGATCAAGACGTCAGGGACACTATAATGGGCTGACATGAAACTAAAGCAGATAATCTGGAGGATTACTTAAAATTACTCTGTGCCTTCCTAAAAACATCAGGAGTGAAAATGTCTAAAAGATTTTGTGCAACTTCATAAATATATTAAAAAACTTTGTTACTGGTTGCCCCCACAAGGAACCCTCAGACAAGCTGATTGGAATAATGTATTAAGAGATTTCAAAAAGGCTCACAGACAGGGAAACAGTATCCCTGTACCTGGTTGGGTGAATCAGTGGCCTCTCAATAAAGAAAAACTGGCAACCTTACACACATAAGTTCAAGAACAGCTTCAGTTAGATAGATTAGAATTTTCCACAAGCCCATGGAATTCCCCTGTATTTGTTAGAAAAAAGAAGTCAGGAAAATTCATAAATTTGTCAATCTAAAGAATGCTAGTGTAAGTTTACAATAGCCTACTTCTCAGTGTTCACTGAAAATTAAAGTTCCTAATGGTTTAAGTTCTAATTAAAGCTACTTAAAATAATAAGGAAAACATTTCTTTCTGCATGCTAAAGAATGTGTCTTTTGATCAAAGAAAGTAACTTAGTTCTAAAGTACAGCTGTTTGTTTAAAGAGGTGGAACTCCAAATGTAAAAAGGAAGTTGTAGAAAGTTTGTGGAAGAATTGATATGGTCATGCTATGTAAAATTAAAGCAAGTGAGTCTTGATATCAAGTACACGGCAAATTAGAATTTTGTTTTCAGTTAAAAGGACAAAGTTTTCTTAAACTTAGTCTGCTCTTAATGTTGAAAAATTGCAAAAGGTTTTCTAATTGTTTTATCAAAGCAGTTTCTCATACTTAAAGTCTCAATGACTTAAAGACTCAATGCCTGAGTATTAAGAAAATGAGATCTTAATATTAAAAGGACTAAAAGCTAAACTTTGCTAACAACTGTGTAACCTTCTGTATTTGCCTTTGAGGTATTTTGTTGTCATTCTGGTTAAATAGATAAGAATTACTTCATGGCTACCTATAATCTTATTTAAGCAAGTGCCAAAGAAACTTTCTTCTGACAACTTCCCAAAATCAAATTCAAAAAAGTGCTTTTACCTCTAGTTAACTCTGATATTTTCCAGAGGGCCCCTGGAACATGTCAGAGGAATTTTTTCTCATTGGAGAAAGTATTTGGCTAATTGGCCTTATTTATCTGATATATAATTACCTGCTTAATTACCTGGAAAGTACTGTCAAAGGGAATGATGCTAAACTCTGTTACTAAATGTTTTGTGTTACAGAAATTTCAAAATTTCTTTATGTCAACTGTCTTATAGTAAGCTCTCATCAGATCTTTAACCATTGCCATTTGTAAGTCTTTTTGTCTTTTATAGTCACTGTTTTATTACTCCTAAACTAGGAAAGAACTAGATTTCAGCAGAACAGGTATTGGTTACATAGGATTAAGTAAACTAAGGAAGATGATTTTTGTGGCTTTTTGTTTCAAATGTTGCTGATAAAGTGTTTTAAGATTTTTCTCTTAAACTGACAACAGTTTAGTAAATGACAGTATCTTTATAAGCAGAATTGAAACATTTATCTTTCTCTGTACTAATACTTCTAATAAAATGAAGGTGATTTTAGAGAAAAGTGTTGTTTCAATAATGCAGCCTTGTCTATACTGAATCCTAGTACCAGTCATTGGGACATAGATTAAATCCAGAATTCTAGTTCCCCCAAAATATCTGGCTATGAATTCTCCAGATGTTTTAGTTTTCTCTTATCATTTCAATTAAAGTTTTACCATTTCTAGTTCTCATATTCAGCCATACAATCTTAATCTTGTCAAATTGATCCAACTCCAGATGTTGCTACTTAACCTAATAACACAATTTGTTCTATTTTGCCTAGAAGCCATAAAACTGCAAATAGTAATAGAAATGGAACCCAGGAAGCGCCAATCTTCCAAGGCCCTCTCGACCAACCACTGATGGAGACCTAACTGCATCCTTACTGTGTCCCCTCTCAGCATGAAGCAGCCAGAGCGGTTGTCGCCCCCATTTCCTAGCAGCAGCTAGTGTCTCCATCTGTAGAGGGGGGAATGAGACCAGGGACCTTAGGTGTAGTCAGAGTAGGGTGAGGGCCTCCAGAAAAAGCAAGGCAGGATATTTACAGTCAGAGCAATGTAACTATGGGCAAAGAAGTCCCTATGGAAACTCTGTGTTAAGCATTATGCAAAGTCAATGTCACAGTAATTCTCTAGGGTAAAGATACCAGACTAGGAATATAGAAATCTTCAGTGAGATCAGTTAAAGGTCAAAAGGCCAGGAACAGCTTGGCCTGGAATATTTGAGTGTTCTGCAAATAAAGAAGGGTATCTCAGCATAGCCTGTGACTTCACTGTAAACAGCCCTAGCAAACAGAACCCAGCCCACCTTAGGGGCAGGGCAGGTGGTACAAGTCCACACCCTAAGCCCTCTCTTCACATTATCAAGATATATGTGGCATGGGATACATCCTTCCTACTCTAATAAATTATCCCAGAAATAGTCATAAAAGATTTCTCCTATCTCTGCCGTCTGATTGTGACAACTTGAAACTTTTAGATCCCATGTCTGTTACAGTTGCAGCGGCATTCATCCTGCCAGTTCCTAGACTTGTCAGTGAAATGCAAAAAGAGGTATCTAAGCTGGCCTGTGCATGTAGTAAGACAATGAATTTGACTGCTTCTGTATTAAATGAACTCAATCAAGAGCTAGAAGTGCGAGTTGCAGTGCTTCAGAATCGTGCTACTATAGACAATTTGCTGTTAAAAGAACAATCGGAATGTGAACAATTTCCAGGAATGTGCTGTTTGTCTGACTTCTCTCAAACCATTCAGAATCAACTAGACAATATTCGTAATATTATTAATAAGTTTTCACAAATGCCTGGGTTACTTGTTTTCTTGGTTTCATTGGATATGGCCTTTAATTGTAGGTCTGCTTTTGTTATGTATCTGTATTCCTGTTCTGTTATTGTTTGTACATAATTAATAGTCTGCTAAAACCTATACAGGCTTATGCTGTTCTACAAGAAGTTATTTTGTAGAAATAATCAATCTTCTCACATTTTTCTTCTGTTTACTGCTTCTATAACTTTTCTTCTCCCTTCTGAATATAACCCTTTTTCTAGAATTCGTGTCTCATACATCAAATTGTAGTGCATCAAAGTCTTTCCAGCTAATGAAGATACCTCAAGACAAGTGCTGGGCATAGTAGCCATGAAGCATAAATTTTCAAAAAGGCAGAAAGCTAACCTCTTCAAAGAATACTACTTCTCTCTCACTTACCAACTTTACATGTCCCTGTGTAGCCCCGGAAGATGGCTGGTTAGCCAGAGACGGGTAAGATTCCTCAAGGGAGGAACAACCTAAGACAGGCACAGTCGTAGAGGGACCATCAGGTGAGAGACAGGGGGCCAACAGAGGTGAGGCTTAGAACCTCACCCCCCTAGTTTTGGGAGAAAGATTCTGCACCCATGGCTGTTTTGCTGCCCTTGCCCAACTCAGATCAAAACTCAGTCTATAGGCATAAACCTGATCACCTGCAATTACCTTCTAATTGCACTGAATCTACTTTCACATCATGTAAATTAAAGAAGTAGACTTTTATTTCATACTGCAGAATATGGAGAAGTAATAAACTATGTTGAAGACCTTCTGTTAGAAACTGTACTTGCTATATTCTTTATTATATCTATCTACTACTTAAAAGGGGGAAATGTGGGATTAATGCATAAATCAATATAGAAATCAAATGTACAAATACATATGACTTGATTGTATTTTTACAACTCTTGATGCATGATCAAAAACAGAATGATCAAAGCCAAAACAGTTCCTACAACTGGTGACAGCCCTCACATGGTTTCGGTATCCCTGAGGAGGGTCACACCCTAGGGCTACACTCAAGGTCACATAATGATTGTGTGTTGATCATGTGTTGAACCCCCTACTCAGAATTGTTTAGATGTTTAAGTTCATTTGCTCAGTAAATATGAGGAGTGCCTTTTCGGCATTTCTCTTGTGCTGTAACGCCTTGAGTCCCCTGGCTGGCCTTTCAGATCTTCAGCATTCCATCGCGTTCCCTCCAAATCTGCGTCAGAGGCAGGGCGGAGCCAACAGTTGTGCAGTTAATGAAGAAAGGTGTCTACTATATGGTGAACACTTCATTTCTTTTTTTTACCCTCTATATTGTTTATGTAATTTGTTTTGCTTCCTTCAAATAGACTTAAGGAAGGAAATCCTTGACTCCTCTTCACCTTATATCCTACATCCAGTTCATCAGCAAATCCCTTTGGCTCTACCAGGTTGGACCTAGAACCCAAGATTAATTTGTCTTTAGTAACTATCTTCAAATTAATTATATATCTTCTTAATAGCAATCTTCCTAAATCTATTTCTCCAGGATTTTTGTTTTTTTTTTTTGAAGGGTTAAGTTATGGTCTGAATCAAGACTTTCACTGAATTGCGATCTTCTTAAATAATTTGTTTCTATGTGGAAGAGAGAACTTACATTATTAGTTTGACAGGATTTATTCTTCCTCAAAGAAATTTTTATTTTTACTCTTTCCATAAGGATCCTAATGCTCACAAATAAATGTTTAGATTCTATTCCAGTGTACTTTTTCATATATCAAGATAACCATCTCATAATTTTTATTTAATGTTGTGCTTTTTCCATTAAAAAAAACTCTTGTGTTCTAAGGTACTGTAATTGACACTATTATGATGACTGATATTTTAGTCGTGTTCTTTAGCTTAATTGCAGTACTGGCTACATTGTTACTTTTAAGCTTTACTTTCTTAGAAGATCCTGTCTGACTGACAGTAAGGCTCTGCATAGGTATTAGCACCTCTGCCCCCAGTTCCCTGTCTCTCACATCTGATTTGTTAACTTCAGTGCTTGGAATAGGCACGTCAACATGCTAGTTGTATGTGGCTCTCTCGCCCCTTGCCTCACAGTGCTTTCACCCACATTTGAGTGCAAAGAATGCAGACAATTGGCAGTATTTTCAAATGTGAAAATTTTAACAGTGATGTGTAGGATTCAAGTTGTTGGAGTACCCTTCCCTCTCACCTCCTTTCCCTGTTCAAATCCCACTGACATGAGAGATAAGCATGTGGAGAGTGATTTGCCACCAAGGATTGAGAATTACTATTCTAGGGTTTGGCTGTCTTTTGCTCCCAGGCTAAAGCCAATAAGGCCAGATTTCTAAAATAAAATAGGGATTGGCCTCAGAATACTCCATATGTTAGGACTTGGACTAGAGAATGAAAATCTAAAGTATCTTAGGACTTTTAAAACAGACTTGAAGGAAGAAAATATGCATAGTAAGTATGCCAACTATTTAGTAATTATGCTAATGTTTTATGCACCTGAAGTAAACTCTTTCCTACACTACCAGTGGGAAATGGTGTCCCCAAACTTCCTGTGCACATCATGCTTAGCACATAGTAAATGCTCAAATAATATTTGTGGAATCTTCACCCATAGATTTCCACAGTCAGCCTACCCCTTTTGGGTAAAGGCCTGCTATGGAAATATACCCAAGTGGTTAGAAAAACTGCCAGGTTACTACAATCATGATCTTTCTGAATCCTAATATGACTAGACAACAAAGAAACATCAGCAAATACCATGAAAAAGCAGCACCAAGGTAGACTAAGAAGAAACAGAACTTTTAAAATACCAGTTACTATCTTCAGAGATATTTAACAGGATATTAAATTCCTAAGTTAAAAAACCAGCTTCTCTATCTTACTACGCAGATGGACAGTGACTGTGAAGGGGTATGTGTGGGGGACTTGGTGAAGGGGGGAGCCTAGTAAACATAATGTTCTTCATGTAATTGTAGATTAATGATACCAAAATAAAAATAAAATAAAATAAAAAAACAAAAAAACCCCCAGCTTCTCTGAAAAAGGAAGGGGAGGATAAGAAAGTTTCTGGAAATTAAGAATATGACTGTCAACTCAGAGGAGGGGTTGTAAAACAAAATGGACAATCCCAGAAATCTGAATTTTTTTAAAGAAATTATTGTTAATTTTTATTAGTTGTGGGCATTGTATTGTAGATACATATGTATGTATGAGAGAGTTCTTACATGTTACACATGGAGTATTTACAGAGGAAATTACATGAATATTGGATTTGCTTTAAAATCTGTGTAGGAGGGGGAACTGGAGAACAGGTGTAGATAGAAGAAAATTAGTCATGTTAATAATTGTAAAGTGAGGACACATGGGAGGTTTTTATATTCTTTATACTTGTAGAGTGAGGGGCACATGGGAGTTTTTTATATCATAGTCTTTATGTTTGACATTTTTCCATAATAAAAGGGGCAAAAATCCAAAAGGGAGATCAATGACAGCAGCTGAGGACCAAATAGAGAGTCCTCCCTAGGGATGATCAGATATCTTGTCTGTAAGGAAAATGCACAGTAGTGGGAGATAACTGGGAGTCAGCTCACCACGGACAAAGCCTTGTGATGTGACAAGTCACTTAATTTCTTGAAGCTTTAAAATGAGCAGGAGCAACTCAATGCCCCTTTCAGCTTTAACATGGTATGCTTTATAAGGATTTCAAAATCAAGTACATTTTATGAATGGAATATATATCTCACTTTCAAGTGAATGAAACCATTTAAAATACACCAGAAATGCTCAATTTAGAGAATCACCAAGAGAGACTGTCTAGATAAGTAACCAATCCTTTGGTGAAGTGTATACCTTCTTCCCCACTTTTTCTGCAGCTTCCTATTTATTTGTAACTCTTAAAGGCTTATTGAGCAAAACAGAGTTTGGAGATATTCTTCCAAATGCCACTGTAATGAGCTGAAGGTCACCTTGAAAAAATCCTTTGTGTTTCAAACCTTACAAAAAAATCTCCCAAAAACCAAGTCTACTTTTATATCTTAGCAAGGACAGAAAAATGATGCAACCTTCTTGGTGATATTGGTTAGAAGCTTCTTCTGACTTGAGGTCACCACTGGGCACTAGCTCTTACTGTCCAAGATTGGAGATATAGACCTAGGAGGTAGAGATTAAATCTAGTCCATGCTGCTGCCTTGGTCTTTTGGAAGTTGCATTTTCATCATTACTCCTTGTATGAGTCAGTTTTATATTCTCCTTGGTGCACTGCCCGGCATGGGGATGCCAACCCGAGAGTGGGCTTTGAGGCCTCCCCTGGCAGGGCCCCAGGCCCGCGGCTGCCTGCTGTCTCTCTGCCACCCTCCATCTCCAGAGTTGCAAGACGTGGCTGTCCCTGGTACCCCTCCCCAGTTCAGCTCAGAGAATCTGTTCTCAGTACCCTGGCATCCCTCTCTGGGCCGTATGAATGAAGTAGGTCTATATGTACTGGCGGAGAAAGACTCCAAGAGATTATTGTCAACTTAAACGTTTTTTTGAAGTGAATGCACATTTATTTACCAATCTCCTGATGTCTGTCCAAAGCTATTTTTCTCACATGGGTCTGATGATAAGAGCTCCACATCATCTTTCTTCTTTAAACCACACCCATGAGGTTTAAATATAAGATTTTTGGTTTCATTTTCTGGTGACCAGTAGGTGCTCAATAGATAGTAGTTACTATTTTTTTAAACTAGAAATCTGAATTGTTAATGTGATAGTCAAGGATATCTCAGAACATGGAATAAAAACAGATGAAAGTGGAAGAAAAATTAGAAGGCAGAGATGATAAAGGATAGACAATATACATCAAATCAAATGTTTAATAGAAGAAAGTTTCCTAGAGAAGATAGAAGAGTCTTAAGATTGAAAGGGCCAGTTGATGATGGCATACAGGAGTAAGGCAAGCTTTTTCATCGAAATACATCCTGGTAAAATTTCTTAATTCCATAGTTTAATAGAAAATTTTTAATTCTCCCATAAAGGAACAAACTGTATGCAAAGGAATGAGAATCAGATTGACATCAGATTTCTTATTTGTGACACAATACATTAAAAAACAATGTTTTGAGCATTGTCTATGACTGAGTATTTTGAACCTAGACTTCTGTACTTAGCCAAATTATTATTTAAGTATTGAGAACAAAAAATTAACTTTTTGGAACGTGCAAACTTAAGCCTTTTTGAAAAAAAAATTCTATAGGGTATACTAAACATCACAGAAAGTAATGCCAAGAAATGAAGACTGTAGGCATAAGAAACATTTGCAAAAAAGAAATTTCCATAACATGACAGTGAAGTTGGTACATTTATTTTGAAAGATCCATGAAATGGTAGAACTATAATATTAAAAATAATAATAGCTTAATAGTCTGGAAGCTAGGTTCTTGGTCATTTTAACGAAATGTGGTACAGATGGCAAAATTGTCTAAAATGATTTTCTTATTCCAGGGGAGATTGTACTTATTAATTAACATTGATAAAAATATATATACTTTTAAATGATTTGTTTAAAATTTAATGTTAGAGACTCGAAAGAATAGCACATAGAAGAACTTCCAAACCACCCAGTGAATGTATTCAGTACTGACATAACAGTATTGAAATCAGACCAATTAGTAGCCCTACTATGGGCTCCAACTATTCAACTTAAAGGAAGAGGCACACATCTTTCACTGTAAATCAAAAGCTAGAAGTGATTAAGCTTAGGAGGGCACCTCCAAAGCCAAGGTAGGCCAAAAGCTAAGCCTCTTGTATCAGACAGTTGGCCAAGTTGTGAATGTAAAGGAGAAGTTCTGGAAGGAAATGAAAAGTGCTACTCTAGTGAACATACAAGTGATAAGAACCAAAACAGCCTATTACTGATACGGAGAAAGTGTGAGTGGTCTGGATAGAAGATTAAACCAGCCACAGACTTCCCTTAAGCCAAAACCTAGTCTAGAGCAAGGCCCTAACTCTTGAATTCCGTGAAGGAGGAGAGAGGTGAGGAAGCTGCAGAAGAAAGGTTGAAATCTTGCGAAAGTTGGTTCATGAGGTTTAAGGAAAGAAGCCATCTTTATAACATCAAAGTGCCAGGTAAAGCAGCAAGTGCTGATGGAGAAGACTAAACAGATTTTCAATGTAGACAAAATTGCCTTCTATTGGAAGAACAGGCCATCTAGGACTTTCATAGCTAAAGAGAAGTCAAACAACATAGTCTGGATGACAGCACATCTGTTACAGTATGGTTTACTGAATATTGTAAGCCTACTTGACAAGCTCATTGACAATGCAGCTGGTCACCCAAGAGCTCTGATGGACACAAACGAGATTAATGTTGTTTTCATGCCTGCTAACACAACATCCATTCTGCTGACCATAGGTCAAGGAGTAATTACCTTAAAGTCTTTTTATTTAAGAAATACGTTTCGTAAGGTTATATTTGCCATAGATAAGTGATTCCTCAAATGGATTTGGGCAAAGCAAATTGAAAGGCTTCTGGCTTTCACCATTCACAAGGATTCCTTTTTCACCAAGGATTCACCATTCTAGATGCTATTAAAAACATTCATAATTTCCGGGAAGAGCTCAAAATCAACATTCACAAGGGTTTGGAGGAAGCTTCAGGTAGAGTAAAATCTTTTTGTTATAAAAAAATCTAGTTAACAGATTGTTTATTTTAGAATAGTATTAAAAACAAAAAATCCGTATCAGTAAAGAGTTTAAAGAGCTCTTGGAATTTACTAAATATTTGGAGTACTGACTCTTTTCAGAAAGGAAAATTCCTATAAATGAGTGAAAATCACTACCATTTTCTTTAATGCCCTGTTTTCAGGTTAATTGTTAAATAAACATTTACTTTCTGGCCCAAAACTGTGCTGGGCACTGTGAGGTACAAAAGAAGCTTAAGATACTGCAGTTGCCTACTCTTGAGTTTTATTCATACCTTGACAGCTCTCTCTGGGGAGCCAGTAAGTGGTTTCTTATACCAAGTTTTAAAGCATGTTTAGTATAATTTACCACTGATTGCAGGAAAATAATCATAGCTAACTTCCTTTGACTTCATCTCTGTATATCCACATGTAACAGAGTTTTCGCATAGTAGGTACCCCATTATGAATGAGTAAATGCCTCATACTGAGCTAAGAACTTCAATTCTGTATCTAATTTAATCCTCCCAGCAATTATGATTTAGCTGATATTATTTCCCCTGTTCTATTGATGAAGAAACTGAGCTTCAGATAATTTAAAAGACCTTACTCAAAGTCACAACTGCTAAGTGCAGAATGGGACTGGAATCCAGGTCTGACTGAAGTGAAACACCAGTATAAAGAATAGAATGGTGAAGACCTGTGTCGGTATAGAAGTTACTGCTGTGTGTGTGCGTCCTGTTTAGACTAAGATACCCAAGTCATTTGCATAAATGTTATTCTATTCAAGTATTCAGCTTCCATGCCTGCTCTCACTGTCCCTCAGTTCCACAAGCAATCTTACAGTGTTATTTGTTGATCTCAAATAGTAGAAAATGGTACAGAGGAAGAAGGGAGGCAGTTTGGGGGAAATTTGACCACCATGCCTGATGGGAACAGTTTCTCTTCTAATCAGTGATTAATATGTCTCTCCTGATTTTAGAAATCCATCTTTGCTTCCTCATTTGCTTTTTCACGGGGTCATTAAGATCCTACTGTCTTTTGGAGGCTCTGCTCTATTAGGCAGATGATGCAGGCAGAAAGAAACCAATTTGGCATGAATTAGGCAGCAAAGAAAACCCTTACCAAGTGGGAGTAACCTGTCACAACCTGGTTTTCTCTGGCCAAATGACTGGTCTTTTGTAGTAATGCCATTACAACACTCCCATTCAGACCCCCATGACCCAGTAATTGTTTGGGGAATGTGTGCAAAGCTGTCAGACACCAACTGCTATAATTAGAAAAGGGAAAAACAGATACACCAGAGCTAAAGTCTTTAGGTTGGTGTGTTTACAGCACTTTTTTTTTAGGTTATAGAGGCTCTCAGTTTTGCTTCCTAAAATATAAATTACACAGTTTTTGGGTTCTTGCATTCCAATTTTGTTACTGCAGTGAACTCTCTTTCCTTTCCCCCCTATTTTAATCAGAGTACAAATTGCTGTCAGCACATCGAGTTCATGTGCCAGCCACATTCAGAACGGGGTGTTCTGTGCTCTTCAAAACAAAATTGCTCTAGGGCAGTAAGAGAACAATAAGTCGGAGCTCTAGTTTAAGTGATGTTTTGCAGCGGACCAGGCTCACTTGATGTGGTTACACTCAGATTGCGCAGCTAAGCTCTGGTGATTTGGTTTGGTTTGACTTCATGGGGTTTAGAGGACCTCTCCCACTTTAAGTTGCTAGATTTTTAAGTCAAGAGAAAATGTTGCCCCTTTTTAACTTGTGTATTTCTTTGTCTACCAAAAAAGCCCTAAGTAGAAGCATCCTGTATGTACTTTTGTTCTCTTTGGGCACGTCATAGATGATTTACTTCCCGTAAATCATGCTGGTTGGAATTAGCAACAGACCTCCTGAGCCCGTAGAGGCCAAGCTCCCAGTGAGTCATGATGGTTATTATTAAATATTTATTAAAGTGAGTATTTGCACTAAGAGATGCAAGGTCAAAAGCAACCACTGGTCTTCCACAGCCAGAGCTGCCATGGTTTTTTTGGCAGCAATTGTTGAGACTATTAAAAAGACACTGGATCTATAGGAGCTAGGCATGATTGCCTCTGTCGCCAAGAGGACCTACTGTGGTAGTCAGCAGACGTTTCTGCTCCAAGGTGGGGTGTGAGTTCTTGTCAGCTGTCTTGTAGAACTTGTCACACCAGTGTTCCAAGTTTAGAAACGAGTTAACAGAGTGATAGCCTTTGCTACTTATAGAGATGTAAGGAGTCAATGGACTGTATACTACCTGAGGCTATGATACCTCCCCTTGCTCTGACATTCCAGATAATAATAGTATTAAAAAGTGGTGGTTTTAAGTATGCATATAAACTGATGTGTGTGCATATCAGTTTATCAGTTTAAGATTTTATGGTAATGTAGGCAGTGCTTATTGAGATCCAATTTAGAAGAGTTAGATTTACCAGGAAAAAAAAATTATATATAAGGTAGTAAGTATGAGAGTTATTGCAAATTTGTATCTTCCTATAAGGTGGCTGCAAACATTGGTTCTGTCATTTACTATCTGTCTTAAACAGACCAGCTGCAATGAATGTTTCTGTTTTTTGGTTTTTGCTTTCTTAACTGTGCCTTCATTATAATTTAACTTGAACTTCTTTTCTGCTTGCTTGCTTCACTTATCTTTACCAATATGTTTATTAATAGCCAATCTTTTTTTCTCAATATGATGGGTTATATGTAAAGAGAACTCTGAAATTTTTATGTAATTTTAATATTAAGTACGTGCATCAAGCTGAAAACCAGCTTAGGAAACTGACACACAGGCAGGAATCCTTTGCAAAGTCTGTGAATTTCCTGTTTTGAAAACACATTCAAACTTGATCAACCAAAAACCACAACGAATGTACTGATAGTCTCTTCCCCCACTAAATGTACTCTCGTGTTGGGAGGAAAATACTTCTAACAATAAACCTCAGACAAAAAGATCTGTCAACCAACTGGTGAGCTACTAGCATAATAGATCTCAATACTTGAGATATTCCACAATATGTTTGCTGAAAATATGCTCAGCAAATCTTTATTCATGAAAAGTGTCATCACATTAGTCTAAATCAGATTTCTTGGGCAGATTTAAAATTACTTAAGAACACAAATTTTTCAGATCCCAAACTCCCTTAGAAACACCAGCTTTTACTCTGGTGAAAATATCTTAAGCCCTAGACTCTCTGCAGAACCTCTCTAGTATGTATTTGAAAATAATAAAGTTGAATTTATTTTGAAAATATTTCTAATTCAGAAGAACTTTCAGTGTGCTGCAAGTTGAGTAAGTTTTATTATCTAGAGTATTTCAAAAGTGAATGTAATAGAGAGGAACATCTATATTTATGAGAATGGGATGTAGAACAAAACTCTTATGTGCCAGCTCCACCCTGAGAGCCAGGCTGGCTCTTGCCTTTGGAAGATCTGACTTGAGAGTCGGGCTTTCTCTAGTTTGTTCCTAGCTTCTTACTCCATCCTGTGGCTGCAGTGGGAACAAATAAGGATGATATTAATCTAAGTGAATTAGAAAAGAGTAGAGAGCTTCAAAGCATAAATGTTCTTGTAACATTTTGACCCCTAGTGTCTACACCATTGCTATTTACTTTTCAGGGTTTGTCCAGTTTCTCAGGCCTGGGCTAAAGGTAACGGTGATCAAATGATTAACTTATAGGAATTAACTTTGAAGCTGGTTTCTGGCTTATATCAAGAGTTACATTACTGGGACATAGAATCGTAGAATTTTAGAGGTGCAAAGGACCTTTTAGGTCATGTCATTCAAAAGTAGAGTAAGTTGGAACTGAATTTGTATTTAGAAAAGTATGACTGTCTCATGGAATAAGAATAATAGAACTAGTGCTTTTTAGTCTGTCTAAATCAAGTTACTGATTTAAAGTAAAAGCAACCAGTCTTAGAAAAGCAGGATTTTAGGAAAACATTACATTTGAATCTAGGCCATTATATTAGAGAAGTAGGAAAAAAGAATTTTCTTATGAAAGACAGATTATTATTTTGCTTGGTGTGACTGTCATGCATACAAGCCACCCATTTTTCTTAGTCCTAAGTAAGACCTAAATGGAAATGAATGAATATCCTCAATATTCAAAGAATTTGAGAAGTTTCAAAGAATTGTTTATCCTAGGGGAGGAAAAAGTCTAACTGATCAAAAAAATATATATTTATGTGTTTTTTCCTGTTTTATCTTGAAAAACATAAAAGCCCCCTATATCTAATATGAAATTACCCTGGGAATGAGCTGAGTGAGTTTGAGTTGAGGGAAGAATTAGGCCCCAAGAAACTGACCTCCTGATGTTTCAGAGGATGTGGTTAAGTAATTTGATTTGTGAGGCTGTGGTGACTACTGATCCCTTTGCACTTTACATTTATTACTTTAATGCAAAGAGAATCAAGGGGTAGAGCTAGGTTAGTTATTGATGATTTTGACTTTGGGTTTTCCACTTTTATTCAGATACATTTGTGAATGAAATTAAGACTAAAAAAAAAGAAGCTTCTGTATATTCTGTTAACCTTTATGTGTCATTGAGGAAATAGCCACTCAGTTATTTTTCATCCAAGGATCTGAAGCCAAGATGCAGTTATAAATGTTTAAGGCATTACATACTTGATACTAATTTGTTGCATTTTTTTTTTTTAATAATTATTTTTTATTGAAGGGTAGTTGACGCACAGTATTACATTACATTAGTTTCAAGTGTACAACACAGTGATAAAACATTTATATACATAATTCTAGGTTCCAGCTATCACCCTACCAAGCTGTTACAATATCTTGACTATATTCCTTATGCTATACATTACATCCCGGTTACTTATTTATTTTACCATTGGAAGTCTGTCCTTTTTTTTTTTTTTTTGTGAGGGCATCTCTCATATTTCTTGATCAAATGGTTGTTAACGACAATAAAATTCTATATAGGGGAGTCAATGCTCAATGTACAATCATTAATCCACCCTGAGCCTAATTTTCGTCAGTCTCCAATCTTCTGGGGCATAACAAACAAGTTCTTATTGTAGAACAAATTCTTACATAATGAATAAGTTACATAGTGAACAGTACAAGGGCAGTCATCACAGAAACTTTCGGTTTTGCTCATGCATTATGAACTATAAACAGTCAGTTCAAATATGAATACTCATTTGGTTTTTATACTTGATTTATATGTGGATACCACATTTCTCTCTTTATTATTATTATTTTTAATAAAATGCTGAAGTGGTAGGTAGATACAAGGTATAGGTAGAAAACATAGTTTAGTGTTGTAAGAGAGCAAATGTAGATGATCAGGTGTGTGCCTGTAGACTATGTGTTAATCCAAGCTAGACCAGGGCAATAAAACATCCACGTATGCAGAAGATTTCTCTCAGAACAGGGGGGGTGAGGTTCTAAGCCTCACCTCTGTTGATCACCAATTTCTCACCTGATGGCCCCCCTGCGACTGTGCCTGTCTTAGGTTGTTCCTCCCTTGAGGAATCTTACCCGTCTCTGGCTAACCAGTCATCTTCCGGGGCCATACAGGGAAATGTGAAGTTGGTAAGTGAGAGGGAAGCCTTATTGTTTGAAAAGGTTAGCTTTTTACTTCTTTGCATATTTATGCCCTGTGGCTTCTATGCCAGCATTTGTCTTGAGGTATCTTTACCACTTGGAAGAATTATGATACTCGGTAAATTTGATATGAGGCACGAATTCTATTTAAGGGTTGTAATTAGGAAGGAAGAAGAAAAGCTATAGAAGTAGCAGGCGGAAGAAAACATGGGAAGATTGATTATTTCTTTGACATATCTTCTCGTAGAGTAACTTCAGCATGTATAGGTTTTAAGCTACTACTTAAATTGCGCACACACATTAACATAATAGGAGTATAGTTACATAACCAAAGCATATCTGTAATTACCAGCCATCTCCAGTGAAACCAAGAAAACCAGTTAGGCACCTTAGGCATTTGTGAAAACTTATCTATGATATGGTGGATATTGTCCAACTGAACTTGAACAGTCTGAGAGAAATCAGACAAATTAAAACAACCCATTCCTGGGGCATGTTCACATCCCTTATGTTCTTTTAACAGTAAATAGTCTGTAGTTGTAAGATTTTGGAGCTCTACAATTTGCACTTCTCCTAAATCTTGGTTGAGTTCCAACAGTATAGATCCAGTCAAATTTGTTGTTTTACTGTATGCACAGGCCAGCTTAGATATCTCCTTCCTCATTCCCATGGCAAGTCCAGGAACTGGTGGGATGAGTGCATCTACAGCTGTAGCAGTGCGTGGATCTTTGTTGGGGTTTTTTGATGATCATCTTCTGGCATGAGTCTTCCAGAGAGTGCTGATGTTGGAAGTTCTCTTTCATATCGTATCTTAGTTCATTTTCGGGGTAGCCCAATTAGGCTTTGATCTTCTGTATAGACGCAAACAGACCCTTTGCCTACACTCATATATGCCCTTTATACCCTTGTGTAGAACTCATTGGAGGTTACCACACAGAAACTGCCCTTTTTTTTTTTTTTTGCTTTGTTTTTGGTATCACTAATCTACACTTACATGATGAATATTATGTTTACTAGGCTCTCCCCTATACCAGGTCTCCCCTATAAACCCCTTTACAGTCACTGTCCATCAGCGTAGCAAAATGTTGTAGAATCACTACTTGCCTTCTCTGTGTTGTACAGCCCTCCCTTTTCTCCTACCCCCCCATGCATGTTAATCTTAATACCCCCTACTTCTCCCCCCCCTTATCCCTCCCTACCCACCCATCCTCCCCAGTCCCTTTCCCTTTGGTACCTGTTAGTCCATTCTTGAGTTCTGTGATTCTGGTGCTGTTTTGTTCCTTCAGTTTTTCCTTTGTTCTTATATTCCACAGATAAGTGAAATCATTTGGTATTTCTCTTTCTCCGCTTGGCTTGTTTCACTGAGCATAATACCCTCCAGCTCCATCCATGTTGCTGCAAATGATTGGATTTGCCCTTTTCTTATGGCTGAGTAGTATTCCATTGTGTATATGTACCACATCTTCTTTATCCATTCATCTATCGATGGACATTTAGGTTGCTTCCAATTCTTGGCTATTGTAAATAGTGCTGCAATAAACATAGGGGTGCATCTGTCTTTCTCAAACTTGATTGCTGCGTTCTTAGGGTAAATTCCTAGGAGTGGGATTCCTGGGTCAAATGGTAAGTCTGTTTTGAGCATTTTGATGTACCTCCATACTGCTTTCCACAATGGTTGAACTAACTTACATTCCCACCAGCAGTGTAGGAGGGTTCCCCTTTCTCCACAGCCTCGCCAACATTTGTTGTTGTTTGTCTTTTGGATGGCAGCCATCCTTACTGGTGTGAGGTGATACCTCATTGTAGTTTTAATTTGCATTTCTCTGATAATTAGCGATGTGGAGCATCTTTTCATGTGTCTGTTGGCCATCTGTATTTCTTTTTTGGAGAACCGTCTGTTCAGTTCCTTTGCCCATTTTTTAATTGGGTTATTTGTTTTTTGTTTGTTGAGGCGTGTGAGCTCTTTATATATTCTGGATAATTTGTTGCATTTTGTTAATTATCTGTTAAATAATCTAGTCTAGATCCTATGTTATAGGTGAAACCTCTGTCATACAGTAGGTTTAAATTAAACCTATTTACTGCTTTGTTTTATTGTCCACTAAGCTATCTTTTTGATACAATTATCAGTTATTATAAGTTTAAACTTAAAACATAAATATGATTGTTCTTAAATTTTCAGACTGGGTAGACTAAGCTTCAATAAGACATTCCATGTATGTCTGTAAAAATGAAAAAGGGTGAATACTCATCTATTACTTCACTAACTGAGCCAGTCTTGACAGGCAGCTTTGCTGACTGTTCCATCCCTTCTGCCTCAGTCCACCTGGAAGGCTGCTGTGATGGAAGGATGTTTGATTGCAGAGATGTGGTATTCATTGTCGGCGAAGGAGAAGACCATGACATTCCAATTGGAATTGACAAAGCCCTGGAGAAAATGCAGCGGGAAGAACAATGTATTTTATATCTTGGACCACGGTAAGCAGTGTATCAGTGATGTTATCTAAAGAATTGGGATACACTTGCTTTCTCAACGTCCATTTTGGTATTTTCAGTGAAGTTAATGCTAACAATGGAAATAATTAAGCCAGGCTACAGTTGGTCAGGGAGTGAATTAATAGGCCCTTTATGATATTGCAAAGATGTAGGAACTTATTTACTTGATTGATGTGTGTTAAGGACCGGACAGGCAAGTTTTTCTTTTCTGTTTTTTGTTTTGCCTGCCATATTGCCAAGAGAGGAAGCTATTAGTCCTTCTCACATGATTCTCTTGCCCCTCTTCTCTTTTCTCTAAATTGAGTAGGAGGCAGTAAAACTTGTGGGGGTTGGAAGTAAAAGCAGTATTTGGATGATTTATTACCACTTGAATTTGTGCCACTTGTTCTTATACAGAGTCCCTGAGAAAGAGTGTTCTTCCTGCATCTAAAGGCAGCGGAGGTGACTCATATTTGCCTACATTTTTCCCATCATAAGAATATCCATTAGCACTTCCAAGCTTAGAACTATCAGACACTAACAGTCTCTCTTATGAAAACATGTTTGGTAGTATTTTTAGATCTAAAATTATACAATGAATCCAACTCTTCTGTCTTGAAAAATGGACCCTTGAGAGAAACCAGTGTGTTTTGATTCTCTTTGCATGAAAGTGCATCTCCTTATCTTGTGTCTGCTCCCTCTCTGGCTCCTTGGATTTGTCAGTAGGATTTTGAGTTACTGAGAATCTTGATGATCTGCACTTACCAGTAAGGTAATATTGTACACTTGCTTGCGGCGTATTTACCGTTGCCCTAACACCAGAGCCATAACCCTATTCCTCAAGTGATGTTTCAGCCGTGCCGCAACCCACATGAAATCCTCCCAAAGTGCTCTACACCTTGAACCCCATAGAACCTTCACTGCCTTTTATTTATTACCTTCTTTTTCTCTATCATAATTCTTTCTCCACTTCAGTGTGTTTTACTTATATTTGTAGTTCACCCTTAGGTGAACCTGTTTATCTCTTTCTAGAAGGAACTTTTTAAAATAAAGTAGTACATAGAGAAAGCTGTCTCTTCCACAACCAAATAATATCTAATCACTTTTAATCTAGCATTCATTCCAAAATTATAGTAGTTCTACATTCATATGAAGAGAGTGGTATTTATTATGTCCAATGTATGTTTCCAGATTTAAGCTCCTTGAGGATAAGTTCTGTATACATTGTAAGCATATATTATAGAGAAACAAATTATTCTTATATTTATTAAAGCAGATATTTCCTTGCCCACATTTACATTATTGTATCATTATGGCTAAACCCTGCTATGCAACTTACCAGCTGTGTGCCCTTATTCATGTCACTTAACTCTCCTAAGCCTCAGTTTCTCCTTCTGTAAAATGGGGGTGAACAGTATCTACCTCATAAAGTTGGGGAGGACTATATGAGATAGTGCATGTAAAGAATATAGCAAAGTGCCTGACACATACAAACCCTCAGTATTTTAGCTAGTATTCCTGTTGTGATGTTTCTTCTATTTACCCTAAAACCACTAGAAAAAGAAAAACCCTGTTTTAACATATGGTAGATTTTTTTTTTAGACCTTTTCAGTCATAAAAGACAAGTTTTCATAAATTTCTAGGCATAAGAGTTTTTCATTTTCATATGTCTTATGGAAATAATTTAGCGTAGCTAGAAAGAATGTATTATTTTCTCTTCAAGGTGTTGGTTGGTATGTTGAGGAGCTATGTAACGGGCGATTTCTGCAATATGAGACTGTCCGCCCGTGCACTACATAGTATTATCCATGTATGTAGGAAATCCCTACACACTGGGCATGTTGTGAGTTCTTGCAGTGAATTTCCCTGTCTTGTTCCGTTTTCCACTTACAATAGCATATTGCCTCTGACTGCTGTAAATAGAGCTGTTGCAAATATATGTTCTGTATCACTCTGTCCTTCAATCTCCAGAGGTTTCCAGGGCATACCTTCTCTTCATTTCTGACAGACTCCTTGGCAGGATGTTTCCATAATAAGAAATTCATAAAACACTTCCAAAGAATTCATTTTCTTTTTTCTCATCAGCACAATATCTTTTATATTGTTTTAAATACCACGGCTGATTAATCTTTTTTTGTTTTAGGTAAAGTATGATGAGTTTTAACACTTTTCTTTTTCCTTTCTTTCCTTATGTTTCTGCCCTGCACCAACCCCGAACAAACTGCAATCTTCCCAGAGCCATAGTGTCTGATTATGAGGCAATATGGGTCAAAAACTAAACAATTTTTTAGAGGCACATGAAGCCTGAATTTAAATCCTGGCTCTACCATTGCTTCTTTGCATGACTCTTAGGAAGCATGTCTCTCAGAGCCTCAGTTTCTTCATCTGTGAAAAGGGAGCGATTGGTAAGAACTTCTGGTACAGTGCCTCTTGTATGCACGTAAAGGCTTAAAAATGGTCATCAATAGTCATTACTTGTATCTCTACTCTCCACAGGCAATTTTTAATTCAAGGATATTTATACCAGATTCCTTCTGCTACTATATAGCCCCGTTTGTCTTTTGGTTAAGTCCTGGAATTCCATCTGTGGTGTTCTCTGTAAGGTGAATTTGTGTGCCCTGGGTTCTTCCTTGCCCAGGCTGATCTAGCATAAGGTAGACAACTTTCTGTGTAATGTGGAAGTCAGGTTAGATGCTTCCAAAACAGTTTGGTGTGAGTTGACACTCCCATGATGATGTGTTCCACATAAATCTTCACAGAATCTCTTCATTTGAACCCAGGAGAGATTATAGAAATAACATCCTTCTTCAGTCTTCTTTAACTCCATTGATGGTAACCAGGACAGCTTGGTGTGTCCCTGAACCCAGCCCCTACACCATATACCCCAGCCATGGAACCCCTGTTTGTGAGATCCTCTAAGGCAGCTTTTCTCATTGGCACTATTGACATTTTGGGCTAGATGTTTCTTGGTTGTGGGGGCTGTCTTGTGCATTTTGTAGGATGGAGCAGTGTCCCTGGTGCTCATTAGATGCCAGTAGCACCCTCACCTCAGTTGTGACGAACCCCAAATCTCTAGACACTACCAAATTGCCAGGGGACGGGGAAGTTTAAGTGACCCAATTGAGAGCCACTGGTCTACAGTAAGTGCCAGGTCATCTGCTGGGTGTACTTGTTTAGCACAGGCCTCCACATATAGCTTGCTGTCGGTAAACACATGCTCAGGAAGGACTCACCTCCCTACCTTGTTACTAACAGTAAGGAATGTTCTTTATTTACCAGATGGCAGAAACAAAATAGGAGATATATATGTCTAAGAGCTCAAAGTAGAAAACTAGTCACCACTTTCTAAATTGGCCATTGGTAATTATGTCCTCTTTTACTTCTTTGCTGAAGATACCCTTTGCCCTGCTATTAAAACTACCACACCCCATTCCTGCCAGCTCTCATTGTATCTCTGTGCCTCTCTCCAGCTTCAGCTTCCATTTTCTAGTGTAACAGTGATGGTGAATGAGTAAGCATTTTCTTCCTGAAAAACTCAGGCAAGGGGTAAAGAAAGGTGGTGCAAGTAGCAAGCTGGAGTATTCCCTATCCTAGTCCTTTTACTCCAGAGAAAATGAATGGTATTTGCATATTTCAACCCATAGCCTGATAGGTTGGGTTTACTAAGTTTTTTTTTGCATATTATTGCATAAAGAGTAATTTGGTTTAAAACAGAGGGGAACAGAATATATTCCCATGAGCACTTTCCTAATATGCTGGGCATTATTCTAAATGCTGGGAAATCATTGAACCAGGCAGACGAAGCACCACCAGAACTTCCATTCTGGGTGGATGTGTGTTTCTTGAATGGCTTAGATGTGTTAAAGATCTTAAGTGATCCAAAAAAACAAATTTATACGTTCCCAGTTATTTTATTAAATTTTGCCTAAAGGTTTCATGTCTTACAGTGGTATAGGCACAAAGATAAGAGTATTTTCTCTTGATGAGGTGTTAGGGCTGTTCTTTTTGATTATGTATTTGTTACATTTGTGTTTTCTACTGTTCTTGTTAAAAGTCTCAGAGAAATACTCTTAAGAATGTATTTCCTTCCTGATGTGTGAGCCTTTTTCCCCATTATCTGACTAGAAGCAGTACTATTGGAAGGGATAGCACTTAGTGTTAAAAGCTTGTTAAAACATTACCTCTAACAGACAACACTATAATGATCACGTCTTCTCTGTCCTCCTGCTGATGAAACTTTGGGAAAAATCCTAATAGCCCAATGATGACTGTTTTATAAAAATAACAAGATGCAAAATCAAACAGAAAAAGGCAGTGACATTTAAAATTGCATTAAACAAGCAATCTCATGGAGTACAAGTGTTGCATTACATGGGAATGTGAAGGAGAAAAGAAAACTAATCTAGCCCGGCTTCTTAAAACCCCACAGCAGAGATACTTGGCACACTCTTCAGATCCACGTCAGGTTTGTCCTCAGGTCTCCGATGTGTGTAATTCACAAATGATAGCTCTCTGCTAATGTGATGCCTCAAAATACTGAAGGAAGTGCTTGGAAATACACCATTTCTTTTAAAGTTTTATTTTTTTAACTCTCCATTTCAGATATGGTTTTGGAGAGGCAGGGAAGCCTAAATTTGGCATTGAGCCTAATGCTGAGCTTATATATGAAGTTACACTTAAGAGCTTCGAAAAGGTGAGAAAAATACAAACTTTTCTGAAATCATGGTAGATTTATTCTCTACCCATTTCCTATAAATATAAGTATCTGATATTACTAGGTGATGTAGATAGATGGTATTTATTCATTTGTATGTTGTGCTTTTCATGATCAAGTTTGTCTCTTGTCTCTGACACTGCTGTTAGAGTATATGGGACAACTGATACAGCACAGCTGATGTATAACTAAGGAGCTCAGTGTTCTTATTTTGTTCGTATGTGTCAGCCTTTTCTTTTTTTTTTTTTAACTTTTTTGGGTAGGATCCAAGACTTGTTCCCTTATTTGTTCCTAGACTTGTTCTTTGTGTACTTTTTTTCCTGGGTTGAAGACAGAAAGGTTCACATTCTGCCAAGCAGCTCCTTGGGGAAGTGGGGTGCAGTTTTCTAGCGTTGAACGGGTTGTACCCTTCTTGGAAATCATGAAGAGGCCTTCTCTGTGGCTCTAAGTTATTATCCAAAGTATAAGGCTTCATGGGCCACCAGGTTTGGTGACAAGGAAACTAAAAGGCAAACTTGTTAACCCTAAGCCTTTCCTTTTCATACCTGTCCAATTAGAGAAGAGAGTTTGTCCGTTGCCTTGGATTCCAGAAATGGGTATCCTTCTTGAGCATATTCCCATCTCAGGCCCTCTTCTGGAGGCTTCCATCAGCAGCCTCACTGGACAAGCACAAAGCATATGCCTGAGCTAAGTGTGCTGTTGTGTCCAGCTAAGTCCCCTGTGCATCACCAAAGCCCTGCCCTTCCCCAGGAGCCCCAAGAACTGCATTTTGTGTGCCTTTTTATTCCTACAGAGCTATCTCCATTTTCTGTACATTACACTTTGGACTGGAAAAGTGCCCATTCGTTTCTATTTTATTAGGCTCAGAAGGGACATCACTGTCCTGTAGGGCTGTACCTTTGGGCTAAGAAAGTGAGGGGAGGACTGTGCTGGGATTCACCGCCAACAGTGCTGTTCCTGATCATGCCCCTCACACTCCCTGTTCCCCAGAACAAGCCTGTGCTCTGCTGATGACCATCACGTGTAACCTCCTGAAGGCCTGCTGATCCCCAGCACGGATCCTTCAAAGCTGTTCATAGCACAAAGTGCTTTTTATTGTTGGACAGAAAATAATTTTTAGCATCTGACTCTATAGGCCTTTGGCTTTATTTCCGTGTTAAGGAAGTAGCCCTCATCCCTTCCCGCCCGTGGCCCAGTGGACAGTGCCTGTTTGGGAGCATTCTCACTGTCGTGTGCCCCAGTGAGCCTGCACAGTCATCCCTCCAAGAGTGTATTTCACGCAGCAATGCTTGGTGTATTTGTAACTACATGAAGGGGTGTGTTGTTATTAGAGGCAACATGATTTCATTCTCTGCCCTGTGGTATTAAGAATACAGCTGACCCTTGAATAACACAGATTTGAATTGCTTGGCTCCACTTAACATAGATTTTTTTTCAATAAGTATATTGGAAAAGTTTTTGGAGATCTGTGACAGCTTGAAAAAACATTTTCTTTTCTCTAGTTTATTGTAAGAATACAACATATAATACATGTAACATATAAAATAGGTTAATCAGCTGTTTATTATTGATATGGCTTCTGTTCATCATTAGGCTATTATTAATAGCTATGTTTTTGGGGAGTCCAAAGTTATACTTGGATTTTCAACTGTGCATTTTCAGTATACCCCTAACCCCCACATTGTCCAAGGTTCAGCTGTATAGTTACACCCCATAAAGACTGAACCCAATATAAAAAATGCAAAGGACGTTTTATTACTAGATTTTTAAATAATAGAGCTAAATTGTTAGAAAGCAGTATAGAGTTGCCAGAAAGAACTAGTAACTCATTTTTTTAAAAGCAGGATGGGAAGGGAAAGGAGTATGACAGCAGGGAATAAACCAATAAATTGTCTTGAATAGAGAGAATTTTACACTTACCCACCCAAGTTTCATAAATCCTACACGGTAAACAGCACTGACACAGTCATTGCCATTTTCCCTAAAGGACCCCAAATTGTTTTATTGACTCTTTAGAATCCTTGCAGATCCAACTGTTTGTAATGAAAGTTCAGATGTTCCTGGATTCATACCTACAATGGTGTGATGATATACATAATGCACAAAGTAGATGATAGTGAAATCATTTATTTATGGCTTTGAAATGTATTTTTGCAACAGCTTTACCCTCTCATTTATGATTTACTAGAAATTCCCCATCTGCAAGTTGATGCCTGTATGTTGGAGGCTTCAGTGTATCTGGTTGTTTTAGAGTGGAGAGACGACTACATGAGCTAGAAATCTTTAACTTCTGTTAAAAAGTTATGCAGGGTTAAAAATACAAAACTGTGATTTGACTACAATAGTGTTCCCATTTTAGAGTTGAAAAACTGAGGCTTGAAAGAAACTTGCTGTTATAATAGCAGTTTAGTGGCACAGTTTGCAGGAGTGAAATAGGGGACCATAGCTTTCATTGTGTGGCCTTGACTTATAATTCCAAAGGTGCTCAAGAGTTTGTTTCTTACTGTATTTTTGCCTGCTTCTCTTGAGTAACCTGGGTCAAGCTGAAGCTTTGTCATTGTGAAGGTGAGTTCTAGCCTAACAGTGCGTTGGCAGTGGCTCATGGTTTTAACAGTCAGTGTGTTCTGAGTTGTGGGTATCCTCTGGAAGTAGCTACTATTCTTACAGGCATGAGCTGATGCTTTTTCTTCACTGTTCATCTAACCATTGTCACAAATTTGCACAACAGGCCAAAGAATCCTGGGAAATGGATACCAAAGAAAAATTGGAACAGGCTGCCATCGTCAAAGAAAAGGGAACTGTGTACTTCAAGGTATGCGAGTCTTCGTACTCTTAGGTCCTTTCCATCTCAACTTACTCAAATGTCAGTGAATTGTACTGATAGGATTCCCTACTCTGAATTCTTTCAACACTCTTCTAGGTAAGAAAAAGCCTGACTTTTTATAAGTCTGTCATTTTCAGTGTAAGAAATGGTGAGAAAGAATGAATTAATGTGACAAAAAGAATACAAATGCCTCTTTCACACATTTGACTCTAGATTGTGACCCTCTGTAAAGGCAGACCAGGTTTGTCTTGCCCACCCACCACTGTATTACTCAAAGCCTAAAGCATCTTGCTCAGTACATAGTTGGCACTCAACAGACATACGTGGAATGAAACAAAGAATGGATAGAATAATTGTTAGCAAATGAGAGAATTCACGGGGGTAAGTTTGACATCATTTTCCTTTCTGCTGTCTTGGGGAAATCACAAAGGCACTGACAGAAGGAAAGAGAACATGCACAGATTTCAAAAGAAACTGACAGGAGGAGAGCAATAATTTCTTCCAATGGCCAGGGTAATCCCTGCCACACTTGCTTTGGTGAAGAATCAGCAGAAATTCCTGAATGATACTTGTCATTGATGCTTCTAGAAAACCCTTTCTAGTAACATCTAGGAATGTGGTATTTCCTCACTTAGATCTTAAACCTCCAGATCTAAGAAAAGAGAAAGAGCACTTAATTCAGTTCTAATCAGAATGCTCTATCCATTGCTTCCCCACCCCCAAATACATACCTCCTCCATGTCAAAAGGAAAGAGCTTAGTAAGGAAGAAAGATAAAGAATGGGAGTTTCGTCAAGAGTTTATTTTTTTAATTGCCTCTGCAATCCATGAACAAAATTAAATGATGTTTTCAACAATCTGAAGCAGCGATGCATAAATGTCCTTCAGCAAGTCTTCATGCAGCATCCTCTGTAAGATGTGCTATTACACTGACAGCCTTGTCTGGGCGGAGGGAGACAATGTTAATCCACATGAAACAACTAGAGAATTAGGTTAAGACTGTATAACCAATACAAGGCAAAGGGCAAATGTATGATTATGGTTTTTCAAACTTTGAGAGGAGATCCATTATTGGGTCATGAAATCAAGTTAGTTGAGCTATATATATATAGTAAGTATAAATTTTGTTACATAAAACTTTTGTTCAGCTGTTAGTGGATACTGGATTATAATTTAAAACATTTCTTACTGTGTGTTATAGTTAAATTTGAGGTCCATTGGTATAGGTAATATATAATTATATTTGTCTGTAACTATATATCTATTAAAATAATGTATGTATCACCAGAAAGCATTGGGATATGGTGGAGTGAGCTCTGATTGGGGATCAGGAAAATTGGACTTTGTGGCTCCAAATGGTTTAAAGTCTTTCAGATCCACAGGGGTTATTTTTTCACGTGAAAAGTGAGGAAGTTAAATTAGAGGATCCCCAAGTTTCTTTCCAACCCTAAAATTATTGGAGTTTCTAAACTCTGAAGAGCAAGTTTGAGTTTTTTTCTTTTTTAATTCTAAGTGAGGTTATTGAATACTTTTAAACTACTCAAGTAAGATTCCAAATGGATTATTTGTAGACCCGAATACGCAATACACTAGAATAAAAAGAAAATGTTCTGTAAAATCCCTCAAGGCCATAGGTCCTGAATGCTGTTTCCTACATGCCTCTTTAAATGTATTTTTGTATTTCCCCAAACTTCTAAATAGAATATTAACAGTTTGGGGTTGAGGCTTTTGGCATTTGACTAGAATTAATCAACTCAGTGTAGTAAAACAGCTCAGCTATTCAGAAGCTCTGATTGGCTGCGGATGACTCAGAACTTTGGGGGACATCATTAGGAATGAAATCATGGTGCAAAGCCACATATCGTCTAGCTAGCTGTGTCCTGAATATATAGAGAGAGAGCACCAGAATTAGTGATCAGTAGCAAAAAGCAGCACTTCAGTGTTTATACAGCACTTTGTTGCTTCTTAGCATTACAACTGCAATAGTGGTTTGTGTATTTCATAATACTATGAATCCTTTTAAAAGTACTGGGTTTTTTTGATAAAATCTGGATCATCAGTCACACATATGGAACTTATTATTTTTAACATGCAATTTGATAGACAAAATCTGTCAAAACATTAGTCCCTTGGGGGAAAATTAATGAAAGGTTCAAAACCACTGACCTAAGACTTTTCTCCTGGAATGTCTCTGAACATTTTGTACTACTAAAAACTTCCCTGGAGGTACCTTCATAATTATAGGTAAAAGATCCCAGCAGTGATCCTAGTTTTAGCTGTAAGACTTCAAAATGGTTGGTATAGTTTCCTGCACACATTCCCTTTTCAAATTTCAGGGCAGGTTTCAATCTGCTGTGCTATCCTCCTGGGCCTGTTCCCTGGGTATTTGACTTGGCACATTGTACACATGCACAGAGTCCAGATCTGTGGGTGAGGAAAGAGATGGGGTGAAATAAAAACCTACATTTCATAACATCTGTACATTGGAGCTCCATTTTCATTAAACGGTCAGTTTGGTTTACACCTAAGTGGGTAAATCTCCCCTTAGTAGGGTTGAACTGTACTTAACTTTTAAATGGGAATGATTTTGCTATTTAGACTGTGACTCCTCGTATCAACTTCTGAACACTAATTATGCCAGGCATTGTGCAAGCCAGCTAAACAGACCTGATTTTTGCCCTCATAGCTGACCGTATTCTGCAGGACAAGAGTATTAACTGTCAGGTCTGGTTGGTGTTACCCTTTCTGACTTGGAGACAGAAAGGTGGAGTCGTCTGAGAACTCTGCAATGATACGGGGTTCCTGCGCCCCCTTGTGCTCCTTGGGAAAAAAGCATTTCTAAAGCAGGCTGGCTAAGGAGCAGCTCTCAGCCCATGAACCTTTTTCAGACAAACCAGGCTTTACTGTATTTTGACCACCCTTGCTGAACCAAGAAACCAGGGCTGTGATTTAGAAACAAGTCATCTAATGACTCTAGGATATGGGGTTAAAAAAACCTCTTAAGCAGAGTCCACCCTACCTTGTTTCTCCTTCCTTCTTTCTGTACAGGATTTTCAACTTAGCCCTATCAACATTTGGGGATATATAATTCTGTGGTGGGAGGCTGTCCTTCACACCGTAGGATATTTAGCATCATCTCTGGCCTGCACCCACTAGATGCCAGTAGCACGCGTGCACGCACACACACACACACCCTCCTTTTGTTACAGGAAAAGTCTCAAAACACTGTCAAATGTTCCCCCGGGGAAGGCAAAAATCACCCCAGTTGATAACTCCTGTTTTAGTTCATCATGAACAGAAATACTACAAAACAAAGACCTTTGCTTATTGAAAGATGAAAAATAAAGTTGTATATGATACATATGAAAAAGCTTTCAAGAAATTTAAATGCTCTATAAATATAAAGGAATTATTATAAAGTCTATGTTTGTTTTGTTTTCTTCTGTAACTCTGACTTTTCAGAACCCATTGAAGTGATAAGATCTGGGTCTTTGTCCTCTCTTGCTCTTCTTTCCTTTCCCTGTAACAATATGTTAAATCAGAAAAAGTAATGGGTACATTAAAGATGGAGGAGGAGGCATGAGGGAGAAGCTGGGCCTAACAGGGCCATGCCTGTGTTGCTTACCTAATTGAAGGACCCCTTTCACTTCTAACCACACCTTTGCTGTTGCTCCCAGTGATAGAAGAGGTTTGATTCCTTAGTTATATTCCTTTGATCTAATATTTATTCAGCAAACCTTTATTAAGGGCTTCTTTGTACTGAACCTGGGATAGTCCTTTGTGCTTAACCCTGGGTATTCCAGAAGGCATGGGACATGCTTCCTGTCCTCAAAGACCTCACAGTCCAGCAAGATAATGACAAGGAAAATGCCAAACCTGAAACTAGTGGGGACTTTATTCTTCTTCATGTTGGGCCTAAGGCTGTAACAAAATTTAAGTATTGTCTTAGCTTGGGCTGCCATAATAAAATACCATTGTATAAAAAATAGGAATTTGTTTTTCACAGTTCTAGAGACTGGAAGTCTAAGATCAATGTGCCAACAGGGTTGGGGTCTTGTAAGAACCCTCTCCTAGGGTCACAGATGGCAGCCTGCTTGTTGTGTTGACCTTTTCTAGGTGCTTGAAAGTTGGGGGAGAGAGAGGAAGCAAGTTCTCTGGTGTTTCTTACAGAGGAACTAATTCCTTCATGAGGGCCTCACCCTCAGGACCCCAGCTAAACCTAAATACCTCTGAAAGGCCCCATCTTCAAATACCATCACACAGGAGGTAGGGCTTCAACATACGAATTTGGCAGGGGGACACAATTCAGGCCATAGCAAGTACAGCATCATTTCCTCAAGAATTTTAACACTTATAAAAGATCCTGGTTTTATGTTCTTACAAATAACCTGTACCATAGATTTGTGAGGCTGAGAGGATAACAGATTGATGTTAGTACCCTTCCCATAACACCTCAGAATCCTTCTGCATTACATTTCTACAGCAGAACTGGTGAGATCTATGTCTTCTCTTTCCTAAAGAAGTCTGCAAAAGGGGATGTGGGGAGGAAGGGCACTCTAGCCCTCATTCAGACCAAGGCCTTCCACTTGGAACTGGTCTGCTGCATCCTCATCACCAAAAATTGACATCAAGGCTTCTTTTCTACAGGTGAAGCTCATTTCCTATACCAACCACTAGAAGTCCTTTATAATAGAAACATTCTTCAAAGTCAGTCATTGGGTGAGGCTGGAGTGTATGTGGGGAGACGTAACTACATGGAGATATGCGCATTCCTTTGACTGTGGTAAATCCTAGTGACGTGACCTTAAATTACGCTGTTCATTGGTTTTAATGTCCTAATGGGTCTGGCTGTGATTCTGCCATTGGGTAGCAGGTGTCACCTGTTTCTGAGGCAGTCACCCCCTGCAGAGGAGACCCCTAGTCTGTACTCCCGTTTTGTTTGTGTATTTATTAGCTCTCACTCTTTTCTGTCAACCTAAAATAGCAATAAGCACATTTTTCTCAGCCCCTTCATTTCTTGCATAAGGCATATATATAATTAACTCATGTGAATTCATTATGTAATTGTTATTCATGATTGTTAAGAGTTCTAATCAGGTAAAAAGGCAAAAATATGATTAAGAGAAAGCTTTTTCTTGTGTAGTTAGCTGACACCTGTGTGATTTACTTTTTATAGTTATTTATGTTAGATGCTGCTATTCAACTATATATATTGCTACTGTCTTAGATCAGAGGTCAGCAAACTAGCCTGTTTTGCTAAGTAAGATTCTGCTGAGACACAGCCACACACATTTATTTTTATATTGTCTATAGCTGTTTTTGCACTATCGACAGAGTTGCCACAGAGATTGTTTAGCCTATGAAGCCTAAAATATTTATTATCTGCTCCCTTAAGAAAAAGTTTGCCAACCACTGGTTTACATAAGTCAGATTTGCTGTGTTTGGGAGTCGGCACTTGCCAGAATGTAGTATCTACTGTGCAGTGGTTTTCAGGAGAAAGGGGAAAAGTAACTTCCCCATCAGATAAGCTAGTGACATGGTCTAAACTACTCATCAGCCTTTTCAAAGTCAGGTAAATATTAGCACCAAAGAATGTAACCCAAAGGCTCGATGCCCTCCTGCTGAAAGAACTGCCCCTCAAAAAAAGGATGAGATGGTGGAGGAAAATGCTGGAGAACAGCTTCATATAGTGCTTGGTCCTGAACCAACTCAGAGGTCACTGGGACTTAAAAAAGAATGGAAAAAGATGCCTGCATAGCCACCTCCTGAGAACAACAAAAGCAAATGATGAAATACTATGGTTAGTATGAGGGGCTGTTTCATTTTGAGGATTTGGTTTTCTCAGGGAGGGCTGAGCTCTCGCTTCTTTTGTACCCCCTTCAGAGCTTGTGTAAGTAATTACAGCTTCTCTTCTAGGGAGGCAAGTACATGCAGGCAGTGATTCAGTATGGGAAGATAGTATCCTGGTTAGAGATGGAATATGGCTTATCAGAAAAGGAATCAAAAGCGTCTGAATCCTTTCTGCTTGCTGCCTTCCTGAACCTGGCCATGTGCTACCTGAAGCTGCGAGAGTACTCCAAAGCCGTTGAATGCTGTGATAAGGTGAGGGCCCACATGTGAGATGGGCTCTGCGTATTCCAGATCTTTTCCTTCATCTTCATAATTGGCCTTCTTTTGCTGTGTCTTAGCTAAGAGATGGAGGTTTTTGTCATTTCACTTTGTGCTATTTGTTTGGAGTTATTTCTCAGCATGAATTGGGAAATTCAGAAAGATTTTGATTACCATTCAACTTTTTTGATGCCTAGATTATAATGTATTATGAACAAAAGTTTTGATAAAAAACAATTTCATCCAGGTTGAACTCCTCGGGTTCAATTTAATAACAGATATAATTAAGCCTTCAGGGTTTTAATAGACTGCGGCTGTTCATATAAAGGGTACATACAAGTCACTTTATATTATAATCATATTTACTCACTGTTGAAGAATACACAGATAATTTGGAAGACCCTCAAAGCATCAGCAGCCCTCTCCCTCTTTACATTTGTATTGTTCATGCTGGTGCTGGTCTGTTAGTCCTGAGGTGCTCCTTGATAGTGCTCATCATGGACGGTTTTGATACTTTCATACACTAACTGGCGCTGACTGTTAAGTCGGGCATTTGGAGAGTGAACTGTTTATCACAGTATGGGTAAAAGCTAGTCATTGGATGTATCTTAAAGACAGACAAAGGGATAAAAAAGACAAGCAACTATTTCATACATTCTTTGTAAGATTGTTTTTGAGTTTTAATTTTGAACTTTGTGGATAAATATCCTGTCATGCTATACTAAATTTTTGCCTGAAAAAGGAATGTTATTGTTGATGACATTTTAAAACTTTGTGCTTCTTTTTTATTATAGTAGTAAATAGTTACTCAAATTCATACATGACAAAAAAGTATAAGACAGTAAAAGTCCATCGGTAAAATTCCTATTGGCGCTCTCCCCAAAAACCAGTCATTCATTTCACACATATTCCTTCCATTTTTTTCATAGAGTAACGTGTGTGTATATATTTTTTAAATGAGAATGTATACACTTAGATACATAGTTTTATAAAACCAGGACATCTTTCTGCATCCTCAGTCCGTCACAACTCCTTCATTCTTTATAAAGTCTATGTTACATAGTATCCATTGTATGCATCTGTCATAGTTTATTTAACCAATCCCCTGTGGTAGGTTTCCAAGGCTTTGGTATTACAAATTGTATAGCGTTTTTTCTCTGCATACTTTGGGATTGTTTCTATAGGATAAATTGCTAAAATACAAATACTGAATCAAAAGACATGATGATTTTAAGACATTAAAATTTAAAATTTTAATACCTTATGTATTATCATTGAATATTTTCAGTGTTTTTTTCTCTAATATTGGCAACAAAAAATTATTTTCATATTTATTTCTTGGTTACTGATGAAGTAACCTGTCTTTTCATTATTTATTAGCCATTTGCATTACTTCTGTGAATTGTCTGTTCACATTCTCTGGATTATTCATCTGTTTTCTATTGATTAACGCAGTCTATACATCATTGCTGTTAACCCTGTGACAGTAGGGACCCTGTTCTCACTTGTCTTTTAATTTTGTTGATGGTATCTTTTTCTGTAAAGAAAGTTTTAATATTTGCATAGTCAAATCTGTCTTTTCCTTTCTAGTTAGGAAGGTCTTCCCCACCCTAAGATTATCAAAATAGCCCTGTTTAGTACTTGTAAAACCTACTCCAACAAGGTTTGCTTTTTAAAAAAATAACCCTATTTTATTTTTATGGGTAATTTTGTTTTTGCATGTAAATATACTTGGGCTAGAATTTATTTTTGTGTTTATGGCGTGAGGTAAGAATTTAATTCTTATTTTCTACGTGGATAACCACTGTCTCAGCACCATTTATTACAAATCTAATCCTTTCCCTGCTGATTGACATTATCATCTTTGTCATTAAGTCTTCATAAACAGACACATGAATCTGTTTCTGAATGCTTTGTTCTGTACCACTGACCTGTCTGTCCACAGATGAGTAATCAAACTGCTTTCATTTCAGTAGTTCGATGTAGTCTGTCTTTTTCTCTGGTAGGTCAAGGCTCCTCTGATTATTTTTGTTTTTCCAAAATTTTATTAGCCTTTCTTGGGCATTTTCTTCTTCCATTAAACTTTAAAATGAACTTATCAAGAGCCCCTTCCTAAGTCCCCTTGGGATCTTTATAGAAGTTACAGAAAATACAGAAATTAATTTGAGTAGTTAGTTATATTTTGATCAACAGGATGTATTCGCCTTGAGCCCCATCTTTTCAATACACTCTTCTGTAATTAAGCTATCGTTGATATACACTCTTACGAAGGTTTCACATGCAAAAACGATGTGATTACTACACTTACCCATATTATTAAGTCCCCCCAATACCCCAATGCACTCACTGTCCATCAGTGTAGTAAGATGCCACAGATTCACTATTTTCCTTCTGTGTGCTACACTGTCTTCCCCGTGACCCCCCCCAACACCATGGGTACTAAACACAATACCCCTCCATCCCCTTCTCCCTCCCTCCCCACCCACCCTCCCACACTTCTCCCCTTTGGTAATCGCTAGTCCCTTCTTGGAGTCTGTGAGTCTGCTGCTGTTTTGTTCCTTCAGTTTTGCTTTGTTGTTATACTCCATAATGAGGAAAATCATTTGGCACTTGTCTTCAATACACTTTTTAAAAATAATTTTTTATTGAAGTATCATTGATATACAGTCTTATATTGGTTTCATATATACAACACATTGGTTCAGCAGTTGCCCATATTATTAAATCCTTACCACCACTAGTGCAATTTCTATCTGTCAACATAGAAAGATGTTACAGAATCATTGGCCATGGCCAACTTAAATTATGATTGAGAATTTTTGTGCCTCTTTATCCCCTTTACCCTTCCCACCCACCCACCCCAACCCCTGCCCCATGGTAACCACCAGTCATTTGTCAGTGTTTATGAGTCCCCTGCTATATTTTGTTCGTTCTGTTTTGCTTTTGTTTTTATATTCCACAAATAAGTGAAATCATATGGTTTTTGTCTTTCAATACCTGGCTTATCTCACTGAGCATAATACCCTCTAGATCCATCCATGTACTTGCAAATGGCAGGACTTCTTTTTTCTTCATGGCTGAATGATATTCCATTGTGTATATGTACCACATCTTCTTTATCCATTCACCTATTGATGTACACTTAGGTTGCTAGGGCGATAAACACAGGGATGCATGTATGTTTTCAAATCAGGGATTTTGTTTTCTTTGGGTATCAGTACATTTTTCCCAATTCCCTTGGCCAGAAAGCTTTAGTAAGTTAAATGATGAATTTCTTAAAATCCCCACAAGTAACATTCATCCTTTCTAAAATATAGACTCTCTGTTCCTAGGCCCTTGGACTGGACAGTGCCAGTGAAAAGGGCTTGTACAGGAGAGGTGAAGCCCAGCTGCTCATGAATGAGTTTGAGTCAGCCAAGGACGACTTCGAGAAAGTGTTGGAAGTAAACCCCCAGAATAAGGCCGCAAGACTGCAGATCTCCATGTGCCAGAAAAAGGCTAAGGAGCACAATGAGCGGGACCGCAGGATATACGCCAACATGTTCAAGAAGTTTGCAGAGCAGGATGCAAAGGTATGTGCAGAACCCACTTGCTTTTCAGGTAGATCAAGAACTGGCCTTGCCCCTGAGATGGTTAGGCATAGTGCACGGGGTAGGTGGATAATCCGAGGCACAATAGGGAATATGATTTCTGAGGTCCAGCATGGCTTTTCTGCTCATGAGACAGATAGTTTTGAGATGCTGACATGTTCATTCAAGAGGTGAGAAAAATGAACTCCCTAGGGACGTACTACTTCCTTGTTGAGACCTCCGATTTTCCCAGGAAGTGGACTACGATGGGAAGCCCCACCATCATACGCTTTACTTTGAGGTTCAGCAGCCAACCTGGTGAATGTGATATAGGTCAGCCTTCCCTACAGCAAAGTTGAATTCTGGTCCCGAGTTCACCCTCCAGTCCCCAGCCCCCTGTCACACGGACTTGATTATTAAACAGCTGTCCCTCTGGCAAGCTAGTCATTTAACCAAGGAAAGTGAAAGTTCCCACTCTGCAGCACAGCCCTGACTTACCCAGCCAGGCAGCCTGAGAAGTGGTTAGAGTGCCCTCTTGTTTTAGAGCTGAACATGTCACTCCTTTTTTCTCTAACCCGGTTGATTTCTTGTATCTTCGTCAGGAGGAGGCCAGTAAAGCAGGAGGCAAGAAGACTTTAGAAGGTGTCACCAGTGAAAAAGAAAGAGGAAGTCCAGCAATGGAAGAGAAAGCTGAAGGCCTTGTATGACATCAGGCAAAGGAGGGAAGAGCCCTGATGAACTTGGCCCCCTCCTCCCTGGGCTTTCACCCAACTCAGGACTAAACAGTGTTCAGTGTAAAGTTTGTTATAGTCTGTGTGATTCTGGAAGCCAATGGCAAAACCAGTAGCTTCCCAAAAAACAGCCACTGTGCTGCTGCCCAGTGCTCTCATTGCGGGGCTGGTGTGGGACCCCTCCAGGTGGACCAAAACAGAAATGACTGTTGGTGTGGGGAGACCCAACCAACAGCGTAAGTCCAGCTCATTTCAGTTTATGTCAACTTTCAATATCCAGTTCAGGTCCCTTGAGATAATCCTAACAATTTGGGGCTGTATGTTAGGTTTTACATTTGACCGAACTTTAATAGCACTGCACAAAATTTTAAACAAACACTTAATGAATTTCTCCTTTCCTACAGTTGGGTGAGGGAGAAGAGCACAAGGTTTTGTTTTTTTTTTAAATGACTGAAGTGCTACAAATGCGACCTGTTGAATTTTTAACTAACCGAACCCATGGTGGAGGGGTCTGGGGTCCCCTCAGGTCCACAGCAGTGTAGTCAGTCTTGAAAGCCAGAACCTCAGAAGCCACCGCTTGCTCCCTTAGCCCCATGATTCCTTCCCTTAGTAAGCCAGCCCCCTTGGGAGAGGGGGTCTCTACCAAACACGCCTCGCTCTGAAGGAGGAATTCTGTCGTAATTCAAACACTCTTCATCGATGATAATGAACAGACAGAATTCCTGGATTAGCTTTCCCTGTTTTGGATGAAGTTCTGAGATGCTGGAATGTGAAAAGAACAATCAGAATTGTGCTTTTCCCCTTCTCTGTTCCTTTTAGGAAATAATATTGAGTACGCCCTGCCTGCTAGCATTGCTACTGTTCAGTTTCTTACTTCCATTCTAACCATTGCTATTAAGAATTTAAGACTTGTTCTTATATCTTTGACCTGTAGTGGATCTATTTACATATACATTTAGGATCCATGCAGCTTTTTTTGTTGTCTTTTTAAAATTACTGTCTCATAAGCATATGTATACTGGTTTATGGAATATTATTTACACTCTATCATGCAAAAATTTTTTTTGACTTTTTACTTCTAAGTAGCTTAATTTTTAACAAAATCTGTGGGGTTGAAATATAAGTTGCTCTTCTACACTAAGGGTTTTCCTTGCAGGTTTGACACACAGTAGTTTTCTGTACTGATAGCTTCTTTGTTCTGGTGTGAATTGTGAAAAAGAATTGAAAAAAGCCTCCCACACAGTTACACCTAATCTAAAATCTCCAGTACTTGGGCATTGAATTAGGGCAAGTCTTAAATATGTACATGTGATTGATCTTAGTCCTTATGGGTAAATGAAATTAAACACAGCTTTCTATTCCCACAGCCTAAGAAACACTCATGGGACTGCGCTGGTGACCCAAGGAAACATTCACACCAACCTGGAACATCTCACTTGTTAAACCCTAAAGAACACTGGCAATTATATTTTAGATTAGTTTTTATCTTTATGGTGGTTTTAACAAACCCCTTCATTGTTAGGTTAGGACCCACATTAAAACCTAAAAATAAAATCATTTCCTTTTATACCAGTTTTCTCCATTGAACAAACGGAATTAAATTGTAATTTTCTCCTTTAATAATAACTAAAATCCTTTAATTTCCCATTTACACTTTTGTGTCTTTTCATATTTCTTTTAAAACCCCAATCTCACCTAAGAAATATGAAAAGCAAAAGCTTATTTTGCTTATTTGCTTAACTGTTTAGTATTTGTAGCTCTGTTGACTAGAGCATGACGCCAGTGAGGCCAAGTTTGAAATTTGATCCTAAAAAGGTCAGTTAGAGCTTTCTGCAGATAACGAACAAAAAAAATCTTCCAAAAATTAGATTATCGTGTCTCCTAAGTGTGTGTTATGGGTCATAGGGGGGAGGGGGGAGGGCAGGAATGTGTGGAGGAAAGGGTGTGTGAGTGGTTTTGAGCAATGATTGAGGTGCCCATCACCACTCAAGAAAAAGAAACTTCACATATTCTTGTATCAAATTCAGTAATCTTAACAGTTTGTCTAGAAATCATCAGATGTATCTTGTAGACCACATATGGAGTGAGGAGGGAACATACAGTGAATTAAAACAAAATTTTTTTTAATCATTCAGGTACACTTTTTTGTGTGTTCCTTAAATAAACTCAAAAAGAGTGATTTTTCCATTATTCTTGGTGGTGTTTAAGTAGTCTTCAAGAAAGGCAGTTTTGGTTGGAAAATCATAGTAGGGGCCAAGTTGAAAAAGACAATAGAGAACTGGCAGAAGACAGTACTGCCATGCTCTTTGCTCTGCTGCACAACTTGGTCAACATGGGGTGAAAGGTGGTGGAATGACGCATCTTTGTTTAAATGAACCAAATAATCAGAAAAACAAGAGGATTCTGTTTTTTTCATGAACCAGTGAATTTTCCACCATTTTAACGGATTGTAAGGTAAGTTCAATTTGGAAAATGAAGAGGTTTAACTGCCCTTTATAAATACTTTTTTTTAAAGTAAGGGTATGTCAGATGATGTCTGTATTGTGCATGCTTTTTTTCTTAAGTAACACATTTCATCAATAATCATAGTTACATATTTGGAAGGCCTGAGATGATGTCACACATACTGTAAGTCCTGATACACACTGCAAAAGGAAGGTGGAATGGGGCTGGGGTGGTGGCGTACCTTTCTCCCACAGTGCCGTGGCCACAGACAGATTGATGCAGGTTGCAGGCACCTTCATTTCCATAGAATTCTTTGCATCATCTCAGGATTTGAATTATATGCCTTTCCCTTTGCTGCTGAATTATTTGGCAATAACATAATTCCTTTGCATGATTTTTCTAAGCAAATTTATTATTATTATAAGAATCTTGAGGATGAACCAGAGAAAATTTACCAGCTGTAAATTTGTAACCTGGGGAATTCAAGGCAGAGCATAAGGCATGTCAGTGAAGAGCTTTGTCCATACTTGACCATTTTAGTAGCTCTTTGAACTCACCATTTAGCATGATGCATTCTCTGAGGTTGGCAACCATGGGAAACTCACCAACATTGATGACACATCACTGAATTTGAGTAAAAAAATCCCAAACATCAGAATTCCCCACCCTGGCTGTATACTGTTTCTATCAAATGGCTACTTATGTGTTTGCATAGCAATGACTGACAAGTGTACATTAAAGGATGCTAGAGGCTTGAAAAAGTGTTGGGGGACCTGCAATGCTTCCTTTCAGATTTTTTTCTCCTATCTGACATTTCCTTGAGGGGAGAAGGATATAGAAACGGTACAGTAATTTAGACACTATTTGCATAATTTATCTTGATCTATAACTGCATATAATCTAGGTACATGACCTGAATAATACATTGCATAAAAGGGATAGCACTGAATCTAACTCCCAAGAAGACCTTTGACAGCATCCTGTTGGAGCTGCCACCTATAGGTGGGACAACTGGAGTATATTCCGTGATGCGGGGATCCCTGAGGGCCTTGGAGGACCCAGAACAGTGAAGTGGCCAGCCCACAGTCATCAGGTCGCCTGATGCCCTTAGACAATTCCAAAATAGGTCTTTTTCTAGTCCGAAGTATGATTGTCTTGGCATATGGAATGAGAGATTGGTAGTTCCTTAAAAATCCCCAAGCATTTAACAGAAAAATAACGAGCATAGGCCTCATACTCTACTTTGGAGTAAAAATAAGGTGGGACATTCACCAGTATGTAAGGATAGGCATGTTTCACTTTCTAAAAGCATGCTCTGGTTTAAGGAATTTGGTGTTTGGGTTCTTAACTCTATTCAGATCCTATTATCTGGAAAAGAACCACCCACCACCTTGGAATCTGCTAAGAGCAAGAATAGGCAGGGTTTCCACTGCACTCCGCTCATTTTAAGCACTTAAATATCCATGCTTGGAGGGACTCCACCTTTTTAATAGAACCAAAGGCAAGTAGTAAGATTTTCTGTGATCTGCCAGGCAGTAGCAAGGATAGAGTATCAGCTCCTAAGAACAGTGTGCAGAAAAAGCTGTCCTGCAGCCCCTGGCCAAAACTGGTCAAACTGCCATTTATTGAGTGTTTACTATGTGCTGGGAACTTAAACTCTCTTTCCACCGACCTTCCAAATACAAAAATGTGGCTGCTGTATTGTTTCTACCTTCCAAGTCTCACACTACATGGTGGGGTTCTTACTAACCCAAACTACACAAGGAAGGAATCCTGGGACATGTATTTCAAACTTGGCTCAGTTGACACATTACAAATAAACCAAATGTCCAAGCCTTTCTTGAAGTAGTAAATATTTCAGGTCTGGTTCTGCTTTGGATTATGTGTTTTTGTAAGATAACACTTTGCTGTAGGCATTATGACTTGGCTTTAAAGTTATCCCCTTAAAGGTCTCTGATCAAGGAGATTGGGTTGGGGAAGAACAAGTAGCTAATGATTATTTGGGGATGCAATGACTAGTTCTAGTTACTAACTTATTTGATAATCTTCTCACCCTCATGGTTCCACACTGAGAACTTCTGATCTTTTCAGTCTAAAACTTAAGCCCACATGTATACTTGCCCTCTACAGATACCAAAGTCTTCCTAAAGAAGACAGCAACCTGAAAATATATAATTAGTACTCATCTGACCCCCACTGGGGTCCAGACACTCATTCATTTCTTCACTCATCCCCATATTAGCCCCCAGTATACCATTCCCAAGCTAGTACTAGTAAATTCTCAATAAATTGGCTTCCTGCCCTTTCTCATAAAGCAGCCTTGCATCTCAATCTCAGTGGCCCTTCATTCCTTGTTTTGAGATGTGGAGGCCAGAACCACATGGTTTTCTAGCAATTCCTACAACCTGACCTTGACCTTGAATTGCCTGAGGTGGTAAACCAGCAGCAATTTGACTTAAGGGCAACATAGCTGCAAAATGGATCTATTGTCTTCAGGCCACATTGATCTTGTCTATTTCTAGTTGTAATGATAACTCAGAGTTCCTCAGCCTAAACAGAGAATGTGAAGTGGAGGTCTCTGGGAAGATGGCAGGATAGGGAGCACTCTCTCCCCACCTAAACAATTGCACTGGCAAACTGATGTAACGGTTTTGGAGCTCTTGAGTCTGTTGAACCCTTGCAACTTCCAGAGGAAGAGGTGAATAGTCAGTTTCAATTCAGCACAAAAGCTGTCCATCTACCACCCAGACACATGGCAGGCCGCGCTGCAAGTTTTCCTCGAGCAGCTCACAGCTTGTGGGAGGTTTAAAACAAAGACTGACAAGAGACAAACAAGGGCATTATGTAATGATAAATGGATCAATCCAACAATTGTTACAACATAAAATTGTAGATACCTATTGCACTCTACATAGGAACACCTACAAATATATAGAGAGCAAATATTAGCAGACATAAAGGGAGAAATTGACATTACTACAATGAGAGTAGGGGACTTTAACACCTAACATATCAATGGATATAAGCTACATGAAAAAGACTGAAAACGACACTGACTGCAAAAGAATGAAACTTTATTACACCATATACAAAAATAAACTCAAAATGCATTAAAGACCTAATGTTTGACCTGAAACCATAAAACTTCTAGAAGAAAACATAGGCAGTACACTGTTGGACATTGGCCGTAGCAGTATATTTTTTGGATCTGTCTCTTCAGGCAAGAGCAACAAAAGCAAAGATAAACAATTGGGACTACATCAAACTAAAAAGCTTCTGCACAGCGAAGGACACCATCAACATAACAAAAAGGTAACCTACTCTATGGGAGAATATATTTCCAAATTATATAATAAGGGACTAAAATCCAAAATATATAAAGAATTCCTACAACTCAACACCAAAAAAAACCAAATAATCTGATTTTGAAATGGGCAGAAGACCTGAATAGACATTTTTCCAAGGAAGATATAACCAACAGACACATGAAAAGATGCTCAACATCACTAATCATCAGGGAAATGCAAATCAAAACCACAATGAGATATCACCTCACACCAGTCAGAGTGACTAATACTAGCAAGATAAGAAATAACAAGTGTTGGCAAGGACATGGAGAAAAGGGAACCCTTGTACACTGCTGGTGAGATTGTAAATTGGTGCAGCCACTATGGAAGGCAGTATGGAGTTTTCTCAAAAACCTAAAAGTAGAAATTCCGTACGACCAGTAATTCCACTTCTGGGAATTTACCTGAAGAAAACAAAATCACTAATTCAAAAAGATACATGCACTTCTATGTATATCACAGCATTATTTATAATAGCCAAAAATAGGAAGCGACCTAAGTGTCCATCAGATGTATAAAGAAGACAAGGTACGTATATACAGTGGAATATTACTCAGCCATAAGAAGGATGAAATCTTGCCATTTGTGACAACATGGATGGACCTGGTGTGTTATGCTAAGCGAAATAAGTAAGACAGAGAATGGCAAATACCATGTGATTTCAGTTATATGTGAACTCTGAAAACCAAAACAAATGAACAAACAAAACAGAAATGGACTCGGACATGGAGAACAGACTGGTGGTTGCCATAGGAGAGGGAGGTGGGTATATGGGTGAAATATGTGAAAAGGAAAAAAAGTAGTGAGAATATTCAGTATCTTGATCTGGTAGTGGTTACATGAGTGTACACACGGGGCAAAATTCACTGAGCTGTACACTAAATTGGTGTATTTTATTTATGTACCTCAATAAAAAGTTAAGATGGTAAATTTTGTTATGTGTATTTCACAACAATAAAAAGCTAACAAAAAAAAAACACTGAAAAGCTCACTGTTCTTACTGAAATTCAGCTATTTTTCTTGCATAAGCACTTCCTGAATTGCCATAAGCCTTTAGTTAATTTCCAGAGTTTGGAAAAGTTAATTCTGCCAGTTTCCTCATTGCTTCATTGCTTTTATGGAGGAAGGAATTTTGGGAAATTCTTACTCTGCTGTCTTTTGCCAATACTAATGGCTCTGCATTGTGACTATCCCTGTGGCTGCCGCCTTCCACTGGCTGGGGAAAAGGAAAGGCTATAATAACCCCAGGCCATTAAGAAGATCCTGGCTGGCCTAGAAAAGGGCCCCAGCTCTTCTTGTTCCACCTGAAACTCATCTCTATCAAAGATAAATAATCAAAGAGGGAGCAGCGGAAATCCTATACAAAGATGCTAGAAGGAGAAAGGGGAGAGAAGCAGCATGGTAAATGTGAAAGCCACAGACCACTTACTAGAACATTGTTACCTACGAGCAGGGGAAAATTTAATATTTTCTCTTAAATGTAAAAAACAGAAACAAAAAACTATTCCATGAAACCAGAGCACAAAGATGAGCATAAAAAGATGTAGGAGAACAGCAAGGCAACAAAGGGAGCAAAATGTGAGCTGACGAAACCTAGAAGACAAGTAAAAGAAGAAAATTAAAGCAGCAGGAAGAGAAAATGAAATTGAGAGCATCACAGGGAGCATAGATGCTGTAAAAACACAGAAGGGAGTTTGGAGGGCCAGAATGTGAGGAGTGAGTCAGATGACATAGTGAAGGAGACTTAAAAGGAAATAACCTATGCAGCAAATGGGTAAGAAAGCCAATATATATGTGATTGGTGTCCGTGTCCCCCAGGAAACAAATTCAAAGAATGGACTCAAAGACAGAACCCTGACACTGCTTCCAGCAGTAAGAAAATACATGATTAAACATCTTGAGAGGCCATGCCCCAGGAAAAGTGGATATAAGTGGCCAACTCTTCCAAATGCTAGTTACTGAACTTCAAAGTTACTGGAAAGAATGCTTTGAACTGACATGAAAACAGACCAAGTCACGTGTGAGAAAAGGATGTGGCTGGGCTGACACATCCCTACACCTGTATTCAGTTGGAAGACAGGGGAGCCAGTAAGGCCTCAAAATCCTGCAGGAAGCAAATGTAACCCAAGACATTTATACTCTTCCCAAACGTTACTGAATATACAAAACTCAAGGAATATTCTTCTCATGGGCTCTTGCCGAGGAAAACACTCGAGGTGAAATTCAGCCATCCAAGAGAAGTCAACACAAAAGGCCTGATGGAGCAAATCTCCCAGGATACCCCACCGAGGGCTCTGGCATCTGTGCTCACTGGCATTTGCCCATTTGATATCCGGGGGGGATCATTTAAACACTCTCTTCTCTATAGACAAAATTATTTTCAGCAATAATCATGTCCCTATCAGTAATCATTTATTGATTCATCCTTCAGTTTTACAGACAAAAGGAATAATTTCAAAATTTAAAAATATTCAGTCAAGTGGAATAGTCCATGTATGAATAAGTATTTTCATTAACCAAAAAAAAATATACCTTACACTCTATTTACATGTTTTAAATTTACAAAATCAAAACATAAGTGATCATATAAACTGACAAAATTGAAGTGATTCCAGTTCTATTTCCTCATTTTTCCAACCACTGTGACATCATTATTTCATATTCACTAATTAAATACAGGAATATCTAGAACATTTGGGCTGGAGACACAAAATACAATGGAAGTGAGCTCATAGGATTTCAAACCTTTAAGGATGTACTTTCCGAATGAACCCATGCAGTGGAGTTTATGTGCCTGTGTTGGGGGAGTTTTCCTATCACGGATTCTCCAAATTAGCTTCCATGCAGACTATTAAAGATAAATAATAGAAGTGTGCTAATTTTAAGCACACAGACTTGTTTTTTAATTGAAATTCAACAATGACCAAAGCAATTGTAGCAAAAGATTTTCGGGGGCAGTGGGAGGAGCATTTTATCACTGCCATGCTTTAGGATTGCCAGTGCAAGGTTTTACAATAAAAAACAGAGAAGCTAATCAGTTTTATTATTGTTTTTAAATTCTCTACATCTGTCTCATCAATTTTACATTTTGCAACCTTGCAGGGATCTAAGAAAGAAGCCACAGATATAAGATTAAAGGTGGGAAATCATTAAAAAGGGAAAACAATCTATATTAGATATTCAAGCTAGACAATGTAAATCAACACAAGGCAACGTTACAATAACAAATCTCCACAGACCAAGCCTGCCTTATTGCCAGGACCTGGGGCTGAAATGCCCATTAACCTGCCCCAGTCCAACACTGGAATCTCTCAGTCCTCCTGCCCAGGTTTCTGCCTCTGGAACTCAACTGCTCTAGATCCACAACTGGGAGGCACAGAAGCGAGGTAGGGGGAGTACTCACCCTTGGAGGGAATGCCCTCTGGGTCAGGTACAGACAGCCACGACAGTGGAGAAAGATGTCCCATTGGCCGCTTCCCAAGATCCATACAGGAGCAAGCAGCAAAACCCAGAAGACCCTGGAACTGAAGCAATGGTGAATGAGAATGTCAGGGTCAAGGCTCAGGAAAGAAACAACAAGACAGCAAAGGAGAAGACAGAATAAGACCGTAAATGAATGAGCCTGAAGATGCTCCACCTATTAGAAAACATATTTTGAATAAATCAATGCATAAAAGGAGAACTTACCTGAAGAGGTGCCTGGGCTTTAAAATGCAATCTTCTAGAAGGCTTCAGGGTCAGTGCAAGGAAAAACTACCTGTCATCTGGGGATCTGGGGGAACTGAGAGAGAAGAGAATGTAAAGGAGACATGGAAAGCCTGTAACAAGGAACTTAACAATACTTTAGGAAGGAAAACAAAAGCCCTTAAAGGAAAGACACAAGTAGAGAGAAGATGAAATCTGAATGTCATCAAATTCAAGAGAAGAAAAAAATACAGACTTAAAAGGAGTGAGATGCAGTTACTTCAGGAAGTGAAAGACTAGCGAGCAACATTCCCAGCCTGCCCAGTCTCTGGAAGACCATGTAAGAGCTCTCCCGACAGGCCGCACAGTGCCATCACCCGGGGAGCTTCAAAACCACTGCCTCCGGGCCCCACTTCCAGAGATCCTCATTTAATTGGTCTCAGGTGTGGCCTGATTGTTGCATTTCATTTTTTAAGCACCCCAGATGATTCTAATGGGCAGCCAGAAGGTATTACTAACAAAAAAAGAAATTCAAGTTTTGGTTAATTGCATTATGCAACTGACAATGACCAGATGACAACACTTTAAAGCTGGTAAATGCCATGAGCAAAATTCTGGTTTAAATATATTGTACCTGAACTGGAAAAACTCAAATGTTCATGAGCAGGAGAATAGATGACTAAACGGATGTATCCACATGTTAGCACACCACTCCCTGATTAAAAAAAAAAAAAAAAGAAGAAGAACCTGATACAGGCACCAAGGATAAATCTCAGAAACACTCTGCCATGGGGCAGACGTGGAGTCCTGCGGGCTCGCTGCGCCGAGCGCTAGGCTCGGTGGGAAGGCCGGTGCCGGGTCCGCGCTTGTTGTGGCCGCCTTGTCGGGAGGTGGTGTGATTCGTGGCCCGGCAGGGAACAGCGATTGCCACGTCTACGAGGGTAACTTACCTCCGGACATGATAACCAAGGACATAGAGGACGTGTTCTGCAAATGCGGCGCTCTCCGCGACTCCGATCTCAAGAATCGCCACGGAGGGCCGCCCTTCGCCTTCGCTGAGATCGAGGACCCGCGAGGAGACGCGGTGTGCGGTCGCGACGGCTCTGACCGCGGCGGGTACCGGCGGCGGGTGGAGTTTCCTCGAAGCGGTAAAAGCAGACACAAATGTCTCATCCCAGTCCCACCCGGTGCTCTTATAAACGGAACGGTATAAGGGCTTCAGAATTTGTGCCAAGTGCAAGATAAACACTCGAGTAGCCTAAAAGACTCAAAACTCCTGTAACAACGCCACATTGTAGGGCTAGAGAAGGCCAGGACTTTGTCTATGACTGCTTCTGGGGTAACTTTAGTCTTCCCCAACCAGACAGCCCCCAATAATTTGACTAACAAACGAGGTCCCTGAACCTTGGTGCTGTTCACAGCCCATCCTTTCTGCTGTACATGTTGCAGCAGTCTAGGTGCTGCACCTTCTAGATCTGAAAGAGAATCAGACGTTAGCATATCATCAATATAACGGTCCAGCTGCACCACTGGCAGTTTCCCCCATGCTGCCAAGTCCTGGGCTACAAGCTCACAACAGATGGTGGGCTGTGGAGGTATCCCTGTGGAAGGACAGTGAAAGCCCATTGCCGCCCTTCCCACATGAACGCAAGTTGTTCCTGACTTTCTTGTTCTATTTCAATGGAAAAGAGGGCATTAGCAAGATCCACAACATAATGATAGGTTCCTAGGTCATGACTCAGGGTATCCATCAGGTATGCAATCGAGGAGATGACTCTATTCAATTCTCTGTAATCCACGGTCATATGCCAGGACCCGTCCTACTTTTTCACCAGCCACACTAGAGAATTGAAAGGACTATGGGTGGGATTTATAATATCCACTTTTCCAGTTCCTGGAGGGGTTCTCCAATTTCTTTATGCCTTCCAGGGAATTTGTATTGCTTGGCATGAGTCACCTGCTGATGCACAAGAAAAGCTACAGGCAGGTGCTTAGCATGTCCACTCAGAACTGCCTTTACCACACATATCCTCAGTCTGAACTCACCTGCAATGGTCTGCAACCATAGGCCCTGGAGGATGTCAATCCCCAAAATATATTTAAGGATGGGAGAGATATACACAGTGTACTCCTTTGGGTGTAGATGCCCTATTCCCAAAGGGATTCAGGCTTATTTTACTCTGATAGCCTTACATCTATATCCAACTATAACAGCTGGGGTCCCTGAAAATCACTCAGGGTTGCCATAAATCAATAAACATTCAGCTCCTGTGTCTACCAGAGCTGGGATGTACTGAACATTTACTGGGTACCAATAAATTGATATTTCAACATGTGACCTCTGGTCCCCCTCCAAGTCCCTCAGGGCAGGTACCTCAACCCTCCCTCAGTCAAGCCGAATCCTCCAGTGATCTTCCTGTGTGGGTTCAGGTGAGGCTGGCTCACTCTCTAGCAGGAAGTCTTGCAAACACACAGGCCAGACTTGTGGCTCTGTCTCCAGCCTCTGCTTGTCTCAACAGCCAGAACTGCTGCTCCAGTTTCAGTTGTTGCCATAGCTCCAGGAAGACTCTATTTGACTACCCACCTAATTTCTCTTTGTCTGCTCCTTCCCCTATTAAATCGACCCACATCTGGGTCCCTGTGACCTTCAAGGGGCCCTTTAAATTCTTCCTCTGAGGAGCAGACCATATTTCCTTCTGTGCTATCACTGCTTCAGCCTTTCCCAAGTCTGCTACCATATGGAGAACCTAACTTGTGGGTTGCCTAAAGTGAGGGAGAAGAATGGCCACTAGCGGCCCAAAGAGGGACATGGGAGCCATCTGAAGCACCATATTTCTCATCCCTGCAGTAAAAGGGATATGGGACATAATTCTCTAGACTATGGATGGCATTTTTCATGCTTAACTCCCATAACACCTGTTGGAGCTCAGCATATGTTTGCCATCTAGCAGGAGAGGATGGTAAATCACCCTGATTGGACCATACAGGGTCAAGCGCAGCCTTTGGCCAATCCAGGAGGGAGTGACTTTCTGGGGTCTGATGTGCATTTTCTAATCACTGCATCAAGGCAGGATGAACTGTCAGGGAATCCAGCTTTCCCATCCCTGATGCAGACAGAGCAATTCCATTCCCACTACATCCCAAAGATGCAAGAGCCAAGCTGATATTGACTGCAAGGGCTTCTGCCAAAATTGGAAGCCCAAATCTACCAGCATAACCTGAGTATAGGGGTGGGGCACAGAGCGCTCCATGATCTGGGGAGGGGGACACTCCTTTCCCAGAGGACCCACGGTTGCTGCATCTTTATTTTCTTTACTACAACTCTGTGGGCTTTCAATAGAGTAGGGGTCCATGCCTCCAGCACCACCCCTTCATCCTTCCCAGGCTCCTCCTCTGTTTCCAGGGCTGATGGCACCTTCCTTTCCACTCCCCTGAGTACCTCCTCTGCTACACCCTTTACCTTTTCTACAGTGACTCACAGCAATGCTAGCTCAGTCAACAGCTCTCTCGCCTTCACCTCCACACCTCGCAGCTGGCATTCTCGTGCTGCTTCTTCCTGTGCTTCCCTCAGGAGTACATCCTTCTCCTCTGTGGCCTTTGCCTCCTTCAGGGCCTTTACCTCCTTTAGAGCACCTTGCAGCACCACTGTCTCATTCTGCAAAGAATCTTGTACTTCCTCCACAGAAACTCGCGGCTCATGTTCTCACACTGCCTCTTGTGCTTTTCGCAGGGGTAGGTCCTTCTCCTTCATGGTCATTACCTCTTCCACAGTGCTTTGCAGCAACACCATTTCATTTTTTAACAAATCTTTTACTTCCTCCACAGCACCTTACAGCTTGCATTCTCGAGCTGCCTCCTCTCGTATCAATGCCATTTTATTCTTCAGTAAATCTGCAGTCCTTAGCAGTTCACGTTCATGTGCTGTGATTTCTCATGTCTCTTGCAGGAGCACATTCTTCTCATCTGTAGACTTTTTTAATACTGTGGGAAATAGCAAAACCATGGTCCCCACTGCCCAATGGCCACTCTATTTCTTAACGAACGTCCTTATTATGCTGTGGGCTCCACGTTCCTCAAGTCCTGGGACAGGGTCCAGTCCTGTAGGATGCAAGCCACCTCAGACCACATGCCCACTGGGGGACACTCAAATATCTCCTCATTCATAGGGGTATCCTGCTGTAGTAACCCTCCCATGAGGGTAGCCTTTCCCATTCTTTGGTCTACAATGAATCCTGCTGGCTAAGCCAGTTGTCTTGACTGAGTGTTTCGATCCCACAGAAGTTCACTGTGGATCCAGTGAGACCAAGAAATGACAATGGAACATTCTTGGGGTAAAAGGGTTACACCCAGCTTTATTCTCCTGGTGATGGGTTAAGCACCAGAATCACATCTGCATCCAACTGTCTGCAGGTCCATAATCCTCCTCCATCTCTACCTCCACCCAGGACACTGGGCAGAGCTCTTTAGATCGTGACTCAGTCAGTATTAGCTTATTGCCTATGCATGCGCAAGCACTAGCCTAGCAGTAGGCCAATTAGATCATCAAGTAGTTTTAGGGTCAGGTGAGGATCTTGCCCACAGGAGCTTCCGTTTCCCCACACTGAGATAGCGTTCCTGAGAGACACTGTGGAGAAGGTAAAGAATGTAGCAGAGGACATGCTCTGTGGAGCAAGATAGCTGCCGTCAGCTCCCGAAGTGGAGGAGGCTACACTGAAGGGGAATGAGGAGGCAGAGGTGGTGCTGGAGGCACCAACCCTCCTCTATTGAAAGCCTGCCCAGCTGTAATCAAGTAAATAAAGAGATAGCAACTGCAAGTTCCTCTGGGAGAAGTGCAGGCCCCTGTCCAGGGCATATTGCACTCTATGTTCCCCTAGACACAGGCAGAGCTGGTGGATTTGGGCTTCCAGTTTCAGCAGAAACCTTCAGAATCCATATCAGCCTGGCTCCTGTACCTTTGGGACATAGAGGTGGATAGTATCCTCCTGTCTGAATCAGACATGGGAAAGCTGGCTTCCCTGACAACTCATCCTGCCTTGCAACAGCCAGTGCAGAATGTTCACCAGACCCCTGGGACCCATTCCCTACTCAAATGGCTGATGGCCACACTTCACACTGTACAGCCCAATCCGGTGACTTACCATCTTCCCCACTAGGTGGCAGATGCATGCCAAGCTCTAACAGGTGTCACAGAATTTGGGCATGAAAAATACCATTTATAACCCAGTAAATTATGACTCAAATGAGGAGCTGTTTATGGTGGGGATGAGGGTATATGGAGGGGATGAGGTTGCAAATGGCTCCCTCAACCCTCTTTGGGCCCTTAGTAGCCATTCTTGCCCCTCACTTAGGGCAGCCAATAAATGAGGTTACCCATATTCTGGCAGATTTGGGGGAAGCTGAACTGATGAAGGCACAGAAGGGAGTGCAGTCCCCTACTGAGAGGAAGGGCTTAAAGGGCCCCGTGAACGTCATAAGGGCCCAGATATGGATTGATTTGAGAGGAGCAGGAGTGGACAGAGAGAAATTGGATGGAAAGTTGAATAGCATTTTATTGGAGCTGTGGCAACAATTCAAGCCAGAGCAGTGGTTCCAGCAGCTGAGGATCAAGAAATGGAGACAAAGCCACAAGTCTTGGCCTGTGAGCCTGCAAGACTTCCTGCTAGACAGTGAGCCATCCTCACCTGAACCCACACAGGAAGGTGACTGGGCTATACAGTTTTGCTGAATAGAGGGTCAAGGTACCCACCTTGGGGCACCAGGTGGGGCCCAGAGGCCACATGTTGAAGTATCAATTCATTGGTACCCAGTGAATGTTCAACACATGCCAGCTCTGGCAGACACAGGAGCTGAATGTTCACTGATTTATGGCAACCCTGAGCAGTTTTCAGGAACCCCCACTGTTATAGTTGGATACAGAGGTAAGGCTATCATAGTGAAACAAGCCTGAATCCTGTTGGGAATAGGGCATCTACATCCAAAGGAGTATACTGTGTATATCTCTCCCATCCCTAAATATATTTTGGGGATTGACATCCTCCAGGGCCTATGGTTGCTGACCACTGTAGGTGAGTTTAGACTGAGGATATGTGTGGTAAAGGCAGTTCTGAGTGGACATGTTAAGCACCTGCTTGTAGCTTTTCTTGTGCATCAGCAGGTGACTAATGCCAAGCAATACAAATTCTCTGGAGAGCATAAAGAAATTGGGGAACCCCTCTAGGAACTGGAAAAGTGGGTATTATAAAGCCTACTCAGAGCCCTTGTAATCTCCTGGTATATCTGGTAAAAATTCCAGATGGCTCCTGGCATATGACTGTGGGTTACAGAGTACTGAGTAAGTCATACCCCCTCTGCAGGCTGCTGTGCCCTCTAGTACAGCCCTCATGAATACCCTAAGTCATGAACTAGGGACATACTATGTTGTGGATGTTGCTAATGCTTTCTTCTCCATAAACATAGCACAGGACAGTCAGGAACAGTTTTCCTTCACATGGGAAGGATGGCAGTGGGTTGTCACTGTCCTTCCACGAGAGCACCTCCACAGTCCCACCGTCTGTCATGGACTCAGAGCCCAGGCAGCATGGGAGAAACTGCCAATGGTACAGCTGTACCATTATATTGATGGTATCATGCTTACTGTTTATTTTCTTACCAGAAGTCCTGCATGCAACAAACATTGTGCAGCACCTAGACTGCTGCAACACTTACAGGAGAAAGGGTGGGCTGTGAATAGCACCAAGTTTCAGGGACCTGGTCTGTCAGTCAAATTCTTGGGGGATGTCTGGTCAGGTAAGACTTAAGTTATCCCTGAAGCAGTGATTATAGATAAAGTTCAGGCTTTTCCTACCCCCACAACTGTCACACTATTGCAAGAGTTTTTGGGTCTTTTAGGCTAATGGAGAGTGTTTATCCCACACTTGGCACAAGTGATGAAGCCCTTATACCCTGTGGTACGAAAGGGCATCAGGTGGGCCTAGGATGAGACATGTGCATTTTCTTTCACAGCTGCAAAATGGGCAGTCAAGGCCTTCTAGGCCTTGAGTGTGATAGACCTGTCAAGACCCTGTGAGATTGATGTCCACGTGATCAAAAACAGTTATGGCTGGGGTCCCTGGAAGTAGCTTGAATGGACTCACCAACTTATCGAATTCTGATCAAAATTCCAAAAAAGAGCGGATGACATTTGCTGCTGGCATCTCCATGAGTTGATGAAGCAGATGAATTGGCCCAGGTATGTTGGCTAGAAGGAAAGCCTGACTCTGATGTGGCCCAATGGTTACAAAAATGTTTGTTGCATCCGGGGCAAAAGACAATGTGGGCTTTAGCCCTACAGAGGGCCTGGACTTTAACCTTTGAAGAAGTCATCAAGTCCAGCAGGAGTGCACTGTATGCTCTAAAAGGGACTTAACACCAGGGGAAACAAAAGCAAAAATGAACACATGGGACTATATCAAGCTAAAAAGCTTCTGTACAGCAAAGGACACCATCAACAGAACAAAAAGGTATCCTACAGTATGGAAGAATATATTTGTAAATGACATACCGACAAGGGGTTAACATCCAAAATATATAAAGAACTCACATGCCTCATCAACCAAAAAGCAAATAACCCAATTAAAAAATGGGCAGAGGATCTGAACAGACACTTCTCCAAAGAAGAAATTCAGATGGCCAACAGGCACATGAAAAGATGCTCCACATTGCTAATTATAAGGGAAATGCAAATTAAAACCACAATGAGCTATCTATCACCTCACACCAGTAAGGATGGCCACCACAGAAAAGACTAAGAACAAGAAATGTTAGCGAGGATGTGGAGAAAGGGGAACCCTCCTACACTGATGGTGGGAATGTAAGCTAGTTCAACCATTGTGGAAAGCAATACGGAGGTTCCTCAAAAAACTAAAAATAGAAATACCATTTGACCCGGGAATCCCACTCCTAGGAATTTACCCAAAGACAACAAGTTCTCAGATTCAAAAAGAGATATGCACCCCTATGTTTATCGCAGCACTATTTACAATAGCCAAGATGTGGAAGCAACCTAAGTGTCCATCAGTAGATGAATGGATAAAGAAGAGTTGGTACATATACACAATGGAATATTATTCAGCCATAAGAAAGAAACAAATCCTACCATTTGAAGCAACATGGATGGAGCTGGAGGGTATTATGCTCAGTAAAATAAGCCAGGCGGAGGACAAGTACCAAATGATTTCTCTCATTTGTGAGGTATAACAACAAAGTAAAACTGAAGGAAAAACAGCAGCAGACTCACAGACTCCAAGAAGGGACTAGCAGTTATCAAAGGGGAGGGATGGGAGTGGGTGGGTGGGAAGGGAGGGAGAAGAGGATTGAAGGGTGTTATGATTGGCACACATGGTGTGTGTGTGAAATCACGGGGTAGACAGTGTAGCACAGAGAAGGCAAATAGTGACTCTGTGGCATCTTACTATACTGACAGACAGTGACTGCAATGGAGTATGGGGGGGGCTCGATAATATGGGTGAATGTAGTAACCACACTGTTTTTCATGTGAAACCTTCATAAGAGTGTATATCAATAATACCTTAGTAAAAATATAAAATAAAATAAATAAAAGCGACACCAAGTCCCACAGCAACCTGGGATGATAACTAATGGGCTGATACTCCTCAAGTGGCAGGTAACAAATCCTACCATTTGCAACAACATGGATGGAGCTAGAGGGTATTATGCTCAGTGAAATAAGCCAGGCAGAGAAAGACAAGTACCAAATGATTTCACTCATCTGTGGAGTATAAGAACAAAGAAAAACTGAAGGAACAAAACAGCAGCAGAATCACAGACCACAAGAATGGACTAACAGATACCAAAGGGAAAGGGACTGGGGAGGATAGGTGGGAAGGGACAGAGAAGGGGAATAAGGCACATTATGATCAGCACACATAACCGCGTGGGGGACAGAGCACAGGGAAAGCAGTACAGCACAGAGAAGACAAGCAGTGACTCTATAGCATCTTACTATGCTGATGGACAGTGACTGTAATGGGGTATGTGGTGGGGACTTGATAATGGGGGGAGTCTAGTAACCACAATATTGTTCATGTAAGTGTATATTAATGATACCAAAAAATAAAAATAAATAAATAAATAAGAAGGAACATACTAGAACTAGTACTCCTAAATCATGTGATGTCACCAATACTGATCCAGAAACATGGCCTGGGGTACACACACTATCGATAACACTGGGCATGGATATTCTTCCTGTCACTAAAACTGCAGACACAGCGCATCAATTCACTGAACACAAGGGCCCTAAAACACCACCATCAGGACTATTGGTGGCTATGCCCAGATGTGGGATGAGTTTATGTGGCTTACCCCAGGTTATGGACATTTGAGCCCCGGTCACCCTTATGTTGGGTGTTGAAAAAGAATAAAATCACTCTAAAGGAAACCAGCACAACTGTACCAAGAATCTGGGATGGATATCGCTGAACCTATGCAGTCATTCTCTCACATTAAGGGATGGCAACTGGTTTGGGGCTGACTGCACTGCCCAGGTATATACTAGGTAGCCCCAAGTGGGACCCATGGTTATGTGCCACAGATCTTTGCCCGTGGCCTCCACCCAGGTGGTCGGGCTGCTGTACCTGGGTTTTCCCTGGGCACAGGGGAGAATCAACCCCAGTGTAACCACAGTTGCCCAAGTCCCTCTCTTTTAAGCTAGATGAGCACAATCGATCTTTCACTGGTATGATCATTTGGCCTCTTTGCTCCACACATTGGCCTGGAGGATTTATAGCATATATAAAAGCTCTTATGAAATTTATTCAACAAGCCTTAAGTGAGAGCCAACAAAGCCTGTCCTTACTGAACAACTGATGTGTCTCTAAGAGATAAACTATCCTCCAAAATGGGATGGATTTGCATATTATTAGGGCTACACAAGGAGACACCTGTGCCATCATCCAAGCAGAATGTTGTGTATTTATACCTGATGAGTCTACTATATTGTCTTTATTAAGGACATTTACTGAGGACACAGTTGAATGCCCTAAGTGATCCAACACCCAGCCTACGGGATTTAATAGGTCAGTAGTTTGGATTATGGGGCTCCTGGTGGAAAAAATTGTAGTTGATTTTGGGAGTCATTGTCCTAATTGTGTTTTTTTCTTGCACACACCCGTGCTGTTGCTGCAGCATATGTCTCCAATTCAGCCAGACAGCTGTCAAAGGAGCCACCTCCGTGCTGGTGAAAACTCTTGTTGACCACTCAGGGCACAATGCAAGGGGCAGGGAGCATATGAGGTTATAAGAGCCATTCACAAGGGATGGAGGGTAGAAGGAAATTATCAAGAAGACACGACCACCAACTGACCTGTGACCCAGGCAACTGGAGGCTCCTCACCCCTGCCCTGTCCTTAAAATGTGGGTTCTGCCTGCCTTCTCTGCTCCTAGAAGCTGCCTGAGGCTATAACCTTGACATAGTGATGTGGGTTTGATACCATCTGGACTGTATATATGACCGAACCCAGTTACAGCTTCTATGTAAATTTAAGATTTGGTGGGTGGGTATGGAGATCTACTTATTTGTGGCTGCCCAGGACAAGTCCCATCTGTAAATTCCTTTGCTTATTAACTTTGCTACCTATCATTCTGGAGTGGCCTGCGTCTTTGTAGGTCTTTCCCTGCCCTCCAAGTATGGGACCATTTTCAGCTTATACCTGAGAAGATCCCAAAGAGCTTGTGAACCAGCATACTTATATGTGGAATCAAAACAAACAGCAGAACTCATAGATACAGAGAACAGGTTGGTGGTTGCCAGAGACAAGGATGGAGGGGGCAGTGAAATGGGTGAAGGTGGGCAATAGATATAAATTTCCAGTTATTTATAAATAAGTTCTGGGGGGTAATGTACAGCATAGTGACTATAGTTAACAATATTGTATTATATATTTGAAAGTCACAAAGAAAGTAAATCTTAAAAATTCTCATCATCAAAAAAAATTATAACTGTGTGGTGATAGATGTTAATTAACTTATTAAAGTAATGATTTATATATAGAGAGAGATAGTATATAGTAAATATACATTATGTATACAGTAAAAATATGCACATGTATATATATGTACACACTATATACATATATATATATCATCATTATGTTGTACATCTAAAACTAATACTATGTTATATGTCAACTATATCTCAATAAAAATCTCCCAACAAAGAAAAGTTCTAGATTTGACTGCTTCACTGGTAAATGCTACCAAACATTTAAACAAAAGCTAATACCAAACCTTCTCAAATTTTTGCAAAAAAAAGTAAAGAAGAAAGAACTCTTCCTAACTCATTCTCTGAGGCCAGCACAACACTAATACCAAAGCTAGACAAAAACACTACAAAATCTACACACCAATATCTCTTATGAATCCCCATGCAAAAGCCTCAAAAAATATAGCATACAGAATTCAACAGTATATTTAAAGGATTATATGCCATGAGCAAGTGGGATTTATTCAGGAATGCAAGGATGGCTGAACATATGGAAATTGATCAATGTAATATGCCACATCAACAAAATGAAGGAAAATAAACACATGACCATCTCAATTAATGCAGGAAAAAGTGTCAGTCCCTTCCTGCTTCTGACCCGCAGGTAAGGAGGAGACACGATGAGATATGGAAGATCTGAAAGGACCAGCCAGGGGACTCGAGACTTAACAGCGCAAGAGTGGTGCTGAGAGGGCACCCTTCATATTTACTGAGCAAATACATGTTAACAACAGTAGAATTCTGTGGGGGGGACTTAATACACAATCATTAACTAACTGGAAACTTAACCAGTCTCCTGGGTGTGGTTTTACATGGTATTGAAACAATAACAAGGGCAATTAGGTCACAGAAACTGTTTTGGTCTTCTTTGTTCTGTTCTTGATCACATATCAGGAATTAAAGGAAAATAATCAAGTCATATATGATTGATTATACATTTGATTTCTATACTTGATTTCTATATTAATCCCACATCTCCCCCTTATTTTTTAATAAAATGTTTAAGTAGTAGGTAGACATAATAAACATTACAGTTTCTAAAAAAGAGCTTTTTAACACAGTTTACCTTTTCATAAAAGATAATCTATCTTTTAAATCTTGTGATGTAAAATAAAGATGGAAAGTAGAGTTTAGTGCAGTAGGAAGGCAAGTGTAGGTGGTCAGGTGCCTACAGACTAGGTATTGATCCTAGTTAGACAAGGGCAACAAAACAGCCATGGCTGCAGAAGATTTCTCTCAAAACTGGGGGCGGGGTGAGGTTCTAAGCGTCACCTCTGTTGACCCCCAATTTCTCACCTGATGGCCCCTCTGCGACTGTGCCTGTCTTAGGTTGTTCCTCCCTTGAGGAATCTTACCCGTCTCTGGCTAACCAGCCATCTTCCAGGGCCATACAGTGAGATGTAAAGTTGGTAAGTGAGAGAGAAGCAATATTCTTTGAAAAGGTTAGCTTTTTACTTCTTTGCAGATTTATGTCTAATGGCTCCTATGCCCAGCATTTGTCTTGAGGTATCTTTACCAGCTGGAAGGATTATGATACATGGTAACTTAAAATATGAGGCACAAAATCTAGAATTTTAGTAAAGGGCTGTATTTAGGAAGGAAAAAGAAAAGCTATAGAAGCAGCAAAGGAAGAAAATATGAGAAGATTGATTATTTCTTTGACATAACTTCTTGCAGAGTAACATAAGCATGTATAGGTTTTAACAAAGTACTAACTAAATTATGTACAAACATTAACAGAACAGGAATACAGATACATAACACAAGCAGACCTACAATTACCGGCCATATCCAATGAAACCAAGAAAACCAGTTAGGGAACCCAGGCATTTGTGAAAACTTATTAGTAATATGAATATTGTCTAATTGATTTTGAATAGTTTGAGAAAAATCAGACAAATTAAAAGAACACATTCCTGGAAACTGTTCGCATCCCATATGTTCTTTTAACAGCACGATTCTGAAGCAACTTGCACTTCTCCTAGCTCTTGATTGAGTTCAGATAATATAGAAGCAGTCAGATTTGTTGTCTTACTATATGCACAGGCCAGCTTAGATACCTCTTTTTGCATTCCACCGACAAGTCCAGGAACGGGCAGGATGAATGCCACTGCAACTGCAACAGAGGTGGGACCTAAAAGTTTCAAGTTGTTGTCACAATCAGACGGCAGAGCTCGGAGAAATCTTCTATGACTATTTCCAGGATAATCTATTAGCGTAGGAAGGATGCATCCCACGCCACATATACTTTGATAATGTGAAGATAGGGCTTAGGGTGTGGACTTGTACCACCTGCCCAGCCCCTAAGGTGGGCTGGTCTGTGTCTGTTTGCTAGGGCTGTTTACAGTGAAGTCATGGGTTATGCTGAGACACTCTTCTTTATTTGCAGAACACTCAAACATTCCAGGCCAAGTTTCTCCTGGCCCTTTGAGCTTTAACTGATCTCACTTAAGAATGACTCTAGAGCTTAATGTTTAGCACAGAGTTTTGGTAGGGGGTTTCCTTGCATGTAGTTATTACAGTGCTCTGACTGCAAATATCCTGCCTTGCTTTTTCCAGAGGCCCTCACCTTATTCTAGTCTAAGCTCACAGTCCCTGTCTCATTCTCCCCTCTACAGATAGAGACACTAGCTGCTGCTAGGGAAAAGGGGCCATGACTGCTCTGGTTGCTTCATGCTGAGAGGGGGCGTAGTAAGGGGTGAAATTAGGTCTCCATAAATGGTCAGTTGAGAGGGCCTAGGAAGATTGGCGCTTCTATTCCAGGTTCCATTTCTATTACTATTTGCAGTTTTATGGTTTCTAGACAAGATAGAACAAATCATGTTATTAGGTTGAGTAGCAACATCTGGAGTTGGATTTTCTTTTTTGGAGCAACTTGACAAGATTAAGAATGCATGGCTGAATATGAGAACTAGAAATAGTAAAACTTTAATCGAAATGATGGGAGAAAACTAAAACATCTGGAGAATCATAGCTAGATATTTTGGGGAAACTAGAATTCTGGATCTAGTCTACGTCTCAATGACTAGTATTAGGATTTAGTATAGATAAAGCTGCATTTTTGAAACAATACTTTTCTCTAAAATCACCCTCATTTTTATTAGAAGTAACTAGATTAAGAAAATAATGAACACTTGGCTCGACTATTTGCATACGTGCAGCAAGAAGAGCAATTGATTACATGGGATCCTTTAAATGTGCTTTGAAGGAACTTTCTATAAGGAGTTTCAGATTGGACTTTTAAAGGCCTCTCTAGGCCAGAAAGCCAAGCCAGACTTGCCTTCAGGTTTTGCCTGCAGTACCTGTACATTTGGGTGAATTCTTCTCTTCCCGAGGTCCCCAAGCCATCTTGAGGCTCCCGCCCCTGCCAGGAAGTGACCTTCCTTACTCACCTGGTAAGGCTGCTGGGAACCCTGTAAGCAAGGTACCAGGCCAGTTCTTCCAAGGGGCTTTGTTGGCTCTATAAAGTCAACCTTAGTTCCTTAAAGCTGTTCATATCTGAGTTTATGCACGTGTCTCTCAGGTATGTCATTCCAGTCAAAGCCTTGGTAATATAACCTGTGTTTTTAATTGGTCCTCTTACAAGGAAAGCAGATTCCTTATTCAAATAAACATACTGCTGTAAACTATGAAAAGAGTCACTGAGAGTTTTTAAATTCTTGAGGGATTAGATAGAGAGAAAGATAAATGTTTCAGTGCTTCCTATAAAGATATTGTCATTTACTAAACTGTTGTCAGTTTAAGAGAAAAAGCTTAAAACACTTCATCAGCAACATTTGAAACATAAAGCCACAAAATCATTTGCCTTAGGTTACTTAACCCTATGTAACCAATACCTGTTCTTCTGAAATCCAGCTCTTTACTAGTTTAGGAGTAATAAAACAGTTACTATAAGTGACAAAAGACTTACAAATGACAATGGTGAAAGATCTGATGAGAGCTTACTATAAAACAGCTGACATAAGGAAATGTGGATATTTCTGTGACACAAAACATTCAGTAACAAAGTTTAGCATCATTCCCTTTGACAGTGCTTTCCAGGTAAATATATATCAGATAAATAAGCCAAATTAGCCAAATATTTTCCCCAATGAGGAGAAAAAGTTCTTCTGACGTGTTCCAGGGGCCCTCTAGAAAATATCAGAGTTAACAAGGTAAAACCACCTTTTTGAATTTGATTTTGGGAAGATGTCAGAAGAAAGTTTCCTTGGCACTTGCATAAATAAGATAGTTTGCCATGAGGCAATACTTATCCATTTAACTAGAATGACAACAAAATACTTCAAAGGCAGATACAGAAGGTTACACAGTTGTCAGCAAAGTTTAGCTTTTAGTCCTTTTAATATTGAGATCTCATTTTCGTAAATGTTCAGACAATTCATTGAGACTTTAAGCATGAGAAACTGCTTTGATAAAACAACTAGAACACTTTCAGCAATTTTTCATCATTAAGAGCAGACTAACAGTTTAAGAAAACTGGTCCTTTTCACTGAAAAAAAAATTCTAATTTGCTGCTAATGTTGAAAAATTGCAAAAAGTTTTCTAATTCTTCCAGTTTCTACAATTTTTTTTACATTTAGAGCTCTTCCTCTTTAAATAAACACCTCCACTTTAGAACAATTACTTTCCTTTACTCTCAACAAAACTAATTTCCATTCCTTATACTTTCTCTTATAAAAACACACATCTTCATTTTATTTATTTATTTGTTTGTTTGTTTATTATTTATTTATTTTTTTACCATTAATCTACAATTAAATGAAGAACGTTATGTTTACTAGGGTCCCCCCTTTACCAGGTCCCCCCAAAAACCCCATTACAGTCACTGTTCATCAGCATAGTAAGATGTTGTAGAATCACTACTTGTCTTCTCTGTGTTGCACAGCCCTCCCCATTCGCCCCCACACATTATACATGCTAATCATAATACCCCCTTTCTTCTTCCCCGCCCTTACCCCTCCCTTCCCTCCCATTCTCCCCAGTTCCTTTCCCTTTGGTAACTGTTAGTCCATTCTTGGGTTCTGTGATTCTGATGCTATTTTGTTCCCTCAGTTTGTCTTTGTTCTTATACTCCACATATGAGTGAAATCATTTGGTATTTGTCTTTCTCTGCCTGGCTTATTCCACTAAGCATAATACCCTCAAGCTCCATCCATGTTACTGCAAATGGTAGGACTTGTTTTCTTCTTATGGCTGAATAATACTCCATTGTGTATATGTACCACTTCTTCTTTATCCATTCAACTACTGATGGACACTTGGGTTGCTTCCATTTCTTGGCTATTGTAAATAGTGCTGCGATAAACATAGGGGTGCATCTGTCTTTTTCAAACTGGGTTGCTGCATTCTTAGGGTAAATTCCTAGAAGTGGAATTCCTGGGTCAAATGGTAAGTCTATTTTGAGCACTTTGAGGAACCTCCATACTGCTTTCCACAATGGTTGAACTAATTTACATTCCCACCAGCAGTGTAGGAGGGTTCCCCTTTCTCCACAATCTCGCCAAAATTTGTTGTTCTTTGTCTTTTGGATGGTAGCCATCCTTACTGGTGTGAGGTGATATCTCTTTGTGGTTTTAATTTGCATTTCTCTGATAACTAGCGATGTGGAGCATATTTCATGTGTCTGTTGGCCATCCGAATTTCTTCCTTGGAGAACTGTCTGTTCAGCTCCTCTGCCCATTTTTTAATAGGGTTATTTGCTTTTTGTTTATTGAGGTGCATGAGCTCTTTATATATTTTGGATGTCAACCCTTTATCAGATCTGTCATTTGTGAATATATTCTCCCATACTGCAGGGAAGCTTTTTGTTCTATTGATGGTGTCTTTTGCTGTACAGAAGCTTTTCATCTTGATGTAGTCCCACTTGTTCATTTTTGCTTTTCCTTTCCTTGCCCAGGGAGATATATTCATGAAGAAGTCACTCAAGTTTATGTCCAAGAGATTTTTGCCTATGCTTTTTTCTAAGAGTTTTATGGTTTCATGACTTACATTCAGGTCTTTGATCCATTTCGAATTTCCTTTTGTGCACGAGGTTAGACAGTGATCCAGTTTCATTCTCTTACATGTGGCTGTCCAGTTTTGCCAGCACCATCTGTTGAAGAGACTGTCATTTCCCCATTGTATGTCCATGGCTCCTTTATCGTATATTAATTGACCACATATGTTTGGGTTAATGTCTGGAGTCTCTATTCTGTTCCACTGGTCTGTGGCTCTGTTCTTGTGCTAGTACCAAATTGTCTTGATTACTATGGCTTTGTAGCAGAGCTTGAAGTTGGGGACTGAGATCCCCCCACTTTATTCTTCCTTCTCAGGATTGCTTTGGCTATTAGGGGTCTTTGGTGTTTCCATATGAAGTTTTTGAACTATTTGTTCCAGTTCGTCGAAGAATGTTGGTAATTTGATAGGGATTGCATCAAATCTGTATATTGCTTTGGGCAGGATGGCCATTGAGACAATATTAATTCTTCCTACCCAATAGCATGGAGTGAGTTTCCATTTGTTAGTGTCCTCTTTAATTTCTCTTAAGAGTGTCTTATAATTTTCAGGGTATAGGTCTTTCACTTCCTTCATTAAGTTTATTCCTAGGTATTTTATTCTTTTAGATGCAATTGTGAATGGAATTGATTTCCTAATTTCTTTCTCCTAATTCATCATTAGTATATATGAATGCAACAGGTATCTATGTATTAATGTTGTATAATGCAAGCTTGCTGAATTCAGATATTAGTTCTCATAGTTTTAGCGTGAATTCTTAATGTTTTTTTATGTACAATATCATGTCATCTGCAAGTAGTGAGAGTTTGATTTATTCTTTACCAATATGGATTCCTTGTATTTCTTTGTTTTGTCTAATTGCCGTGGCTAGGACCTCCAGTACTACGTTAAATAACAGTGAGGAGGGTGGGCATCCCTGTCTTGTTCCCGATCTCAGAGGAAAAGCTTTCAGATTCTCGCTGTTCAGTATGATGTTAGCCGTGGGTTTATCATATATGGCCTTTAGTATGTTGAGGTACTTGCCCTCTATACCCATTTTATGAGAGTTTTTATCATGAATGGATGTTGAATTTTGTCGAATGTCTTTCAGCGTCTATCGAGATGATCATGTGGTTTTTGCCCTTCTTTTTGTTTATGTGGTGGATGATGTTGATGGATTTTCAAATGTTGTACCATCCTTGCATCCCTGGGATGAATCCCACTTGGTCATGGTGTATGATCCTTTTGATATATTTTTGAATTCAGTTTGCTAATATTTTGTTGAGTATTTTTGCATCCACATTCATCAGGGATATTGGTCTGTAATTTTCTTTTTTGGTGGGGTCTTTGCGTGGTTTTGGTATTAGGGTGATGTTGGCTTCATAGAATGAGTTTGGGAGAATTCCCTCCTCTTCTATGTTTTGGGAAACTTTAAGGAGAATGGATATTATGTCTTCTCTGTATGTCTGATAAAATTCGAGGTAAATCCATCTGGCCCAGGGGTTTTTTTCTTGGGTAGTTTTTTGATTACTGCTTCAATTTCTTTGCCCCTATTTGGTTTGTTTAAATTTTCTGTTTCTTCCTTGGTCAGTCTTGGAAGGTTGTATTTTTTCTAGGAAGTTGTCCATTTTTCTAGGTTTTCCAGCTTGTTAGCATACAGGTTTTCATAGTAGTTTCTAATAATTCTTTGTATTTCTGTGGAGTCTGTCGTGATTTTTCCTTTCTTGTTTCTGATTCTGTTGATGTGTGTTGATTCTCTTTTTCTCTTAATAAGTTTGTCTAGAGGCTGATCTATTTTGTTTATTTTCTCAAAGAACCAGCTCTTGGTTTCATTGATTTTTTTCTATTGTTTTAGTCTTCTCAATTTTGTTTATTTCTTCTCTGATTTTTATTCTGTCCCTCCTTCTGCTGACTCTAGGCCTCATTTGTTCTTCTTTTTCCAATGTAGATAATTGTGACATTAGACTATTAATTTGGGATTGTTCTTCCTTCATTAAATATGCCTGCATTGCTATATACTTTCCTCTTAAGACTGCTTTCGCTGCGTTCCACAGAAGTTGGGGCCTTGTGTTGTTGTTGTCAATTGTTTTCATATATTCCTTGATCTCTATTTTAATTTGTTCATTGATCCATTGATTACTTAAGAGCATGCTGTTAAGCCTCCATGTGTTTGTGAGCCTTTTTGCTTTCTTTGTACAATGTATTTCTAGTTTTATACCTTTGTGGTCTGAAAAGTTGGTTGGTAGAATTTCAATCTTTTTGAATTTACTGAGGCTCTTTTTGTGGCCTAGTATGTGGTCTATTCTGGAGAATGTTCCATGTGCACTTGAGAAGAATGTGTATCCTGTTGCTTTTGGATGTAGAGTTCTATAGATGTCCATTAAGTTCTGGTGTGTTGTTCAGTGCCTCTGTGTCCTTAAGTATTTTCTGTCTGGTGGGTCTATCCTATGGAGTGAGTGGTGTGTTGAAGTCTCCTAAAATGAATGCATTGCATTCTATTTCCCCCTTTAGTTCTGTTAGTATTTGTTTCACATATGCTGGTGCTCCTGTTTTGGGTGCATATATGTTTATAATGGTTATATTTTCTTGTTGGACTGAGCCCTTTATCATTATGTAATATCCTTCTTTATCTCTTGTTACGTTCTTTGTTTTGAAGTTTATTTTGTGTGATACTAGTACTGGAACTCCTGCTTTTTTCTCCCTCTGGTTTGCATGAAATATCTTTTTCCATCCCTTGACTTTTAGTCTATGTCTTTGGGTTTGAGGTGAGTTTCATGTAAGCAGCATATAGATGGGTCTTGCTTTTTTATCCATTCTGTTACTCTGTGTCTTTTGATTGGTGCATTCAGTCCATTTACATTTAGGGTGATTATTGAAATATATGTACTTATTGCCATTGCAGGCTTTAGATTCGTGGTTATCAAAGGTTCAAGGTTAGCTTCTATAGTATCTTACTGTCTAACTTAACTCACTTATTGAGCTGTTATGAACAGCTGTCTGGTGATTCTTTCTTTCTCTCCCTTCTTATTCCTCCTCCTCCATTCTTTATATGTTGGTTGTTTTATTCTGTGCTCTTTTGTGTTTCCTTTAACTGCTTTTGTGGGTAGTTGATTTTATTTTTTGCCTTTAGTTAGTATTTGGTTGGTCTGCTTTCTTTGCTGTGATTTTATTTTCTCTGGTGACAGCTGTTTAGCCTTAGAAGTGCTCCCATTTAGAACAGTTCCTCTAAAATACCCTGGAGAGGTGGTTTGTGGGAGGTAAATTCCCTCACCTTTTGCTTGTCTGGGAATTGCTTAATCCCTCCTTCATATTTAAATGATATTCATGCTGGATACAGTGTTCTTGGTTCAAGGCCCTTCTGTTTCATTGTATTAAATATATCCTGTCATTCTCTTCTGGCCTGTAAGGTTTCTGTTGAGAATTCTGATGATAGCCTGATGGGTTTTCCTTTGTAGGTGACCTTTTTTTCTCTCTGTGTGTGCCTTTAATACTCTGTCCTTGTCGTTGATCTTTGCCATTTTAATTATTATGTGTCTTGGTGTTGTCCTCCTTGGGTCTCTTCTGTTGGGAGTTCTGTGTGCTTCCATGGTCTGTGTGACTATTTCGTCCCCCATTTGGGGAAGTTTCCAGCAGTTATTTCTTCAAATACCCTTTCTATCCCTTTTTCTCTCTCTTCTTCTGGTACCCCTATAATTCGGTTATTGTTCTGTTTGGATTGGTCACAGAGTTCTCTTAATATTCTTTCATTCTAATTTTCTTTTCTCTCTCTCTGCATCAGCTTCTCTGCTTTCCTCTTCTCTGATTTCTATTCCATTAATGGCCTCTTGCACCTCATCCATTCTGCTTTTAAGTTCTTCCAGAGATTTTTTTATTTCTGTATTCTCCCTCCCATCTTTATCTTTTAGCTCTTGCTTTTTTCTCTGCAGCTCCATCAGCATGGTTATGACCTTTATTTTGAATTCTTTTTCAGGAAGAGTGGTTAAATCTATCTCCCCAGGTTCCCTCTCAGGGGATGTCTGTGTGATTCTGGTCTGGATCAAATTCTTCTGTCTTTTCATGGCAATAGAGGCAAGTCATGGGCAGTTGGCACGGGTGTTAGCTGGGAGAGCAAAGTCCATTCTCGCTTGCTCGTTGCCTTCCTCTCCTGCGAGAACGACGACCCCTAGCGGCTTGTGCTGGGCAATTGCACACCGACCGGGTCTCTGAGTCTGGCCTGGGCCACTGCGAGGGAGGGTCTGTGCGGCTGCTGTGGGTGTGGCCGGTCTAAGGCTGCTGCTCCACTATGGCAGGGCTGTGCCGAAGGGGAACGGCTGGGAGGCTGTTTATCACTGTGAGGAGCCTCAGATCTGCATTGCTGCCCAGGGGTTTAGGGCGCCCAGAGTTCCCCAGGATTCCCAGCTGCTGGGCTGAGTGTGCCGGGATGCTTCTGTACAGCTGTGAGGCTCCTGTCCCTTTAAGACTTTCAGAAAGCACTCGCTTTTCTTTTGTCCCAGGGGCATCGGCTATGGGAACCTGCTCACAGGTTTTACTGTTCCATTTCCCTAGTATCCAGTACACCACACACTGTGTGTCTGAGCTCCCAGTGCGGATGTCTAGGGCTGGTTATTTAGCAGTCCTGGGCTCCCACTCCCTCCCCACTCCGACTCCTCTCCTCCTGCCAGGGAGCTGGGGTGGGGGGCATGCTCTGGTCCCCCTGGGCCGTGCCTCGTATCTTACCCCCTTCATGAGGCACTGGCTTCTTGCAGGTGTAGATGTAGCCTGGCTGTTGTACTGTATCTTCTGGTCTCTCCTTTAGGAATAGTTGTATTTGTTGTATTTTCAAAAATATATATGTTTTTAGGAGATTTCTGCTGCCCTACTCATGCCACCATCTTGGCTCCTCCTCCTTTCATAGGTTTTTGCAAGGGCTTCATTGTATCGTAATGATTGACTAAATCATTGGGCATTGGCTGATTCAACCATCAGTGCCTCTGCCCTCTCCCCTCTCAGGGGTTGGTGGCTAGGGGCTGAGTTCCCATTCTCTAATCACTGTGTTAGTCACTCTGGCAACCAGCCCTTGCCCTTGGTGGGGGGATCCAAAAGACTCTCCACTAACCTAACAAGACATGCATTTCACCTTTATGGCTTCGAAGAAGTTTCAGGAAATATGGATGAAGACCAAATATAACTGAGAGATATATTTGGCCATCTGAATGACCAAATATATATTTCTCCTAACTCATTATATCACAACAACAAAATCAGAAAACAAAACTTCCTTCTTCCTGGTAACTTAAATACACTATCTTAGACAACCTTTCAGTCAAAGAGGAACTCAAAACTGATACACAGAATTTCTAGAAAGCATAATATAAAACTGTGTATTAGAATCTGTGGGATATAAATTAAGCAATAAATTAAGGAACAAAGAAGAAAAAGTAAAAGTAAAAAGCAGAAATTAATAAGTTAGAAAACAAAAACAAAAGAACCAATTAGCAAATGGAAAGGTGTTGGAAAAAAGAACAATCCTAACCTAACGTAATGGAAGAAAGCACAAATACACAAAATAAAAATAATCACAGAAACAAACAAAAAGTTTATAGAATCATTTAAAATTACTTTGCTTAACTCTTTGCAAACAATTTTGAAAACCTACATGAAATACATTAGTTGTGAGGAAAATATAATTTATCAAAGCAAACTCCCAAATAAGAAGAAAATTAAAACATGTTGTTACAGTAGGTAGACAGCCAGACATGAGTAGGGAGAAGGTTTGGGACTTCGGCAGCTGTTTACATTCAATTAGATGCTTGTTTATATTCTAAATATTCCATGTGAACTGTTCTGGGATGTGGGGAGTGAGGGTATAGATACCAGACCTGCCAAAACTAACTGGTTGCAACATGGAGGAGAAGTTGACCCTGACTTCACCTTAGAGTACTTTATAGTCTCATCTGCATATTACAAAAGTATAAAAATTTGAAAGGAGAGGATTAAGTTATTACAATTTGCACACAATGTGACCGTATATATGGAAAATGCAAGATAATCAACTGAAAATTACTACGAGCAATAATAAAAGGCAATAAGGTAGAATAAAAATTAATACGTGAATGTCATTTTCATATATGCAAACAATAATCAGGAGATAGACTGGAAGGAAAGGCCTCAGTTATTATAGCAACAAAATCATAAAATACCCAGGAACAACCTTGACAAGAAGTACGTAAGACCTAGTGTGGGGAAAGGTGGAATCTACAACATTACTGAAGCACACAAAAGATTTGAGCAAATAGAATACCTATTCTTGAATAGTAAGACTTAATGTTGAAAAAGTTTCAATTTTCTCTTTAAAAATATCAAATGACTTGTTTTTAAAATTTCTTTTTTTTTTCTTTTTAGACCAATTTCATCCCAAAATAGGTGTGGAAAAACAAACAAGAACAGCCAGCAAAATATTATATGGTCCTCTAAAAATAAAAAATACTTTAGGATAATTTAATGATAATGTGCAAAACTCCTGCATTGAAATCTATAAAATATTTTGAGTGAAATCAAAGATGCACACATATGGAAAAAATACTCTATTAATGGATTGTAAGACTCATACTGTTAAGATATTCCCCCAAAATTGATAAACAGACTCAATGCAATCCCAACCAAAATCTCAAGAAACCTTTATTATGGAAACTGACAAGCTGACTCCAAAATTTTTGTGGAACTACACAGGACATAGAACACTCAAAATAACCTTGGAAAAAAAGTATGCTTGTTAGAATTCTTCTACCTGCCTGCAAGTGTTACCATAAAGCTGAGGAAATCAAGACAGTGTGACATTGGCAAAAGGAAAAATAGATCAATGTTACAGAATAGGGAGGAAAGAAATAGACACATGCATATCTGGTCAAATTATTTTTGATAAGTTATTAAGTAGAGAAAGCAAAGTATTTTTTTTTTTTTTACTTCTGATATATGTGTTTTTTTATTTTATTTTTTTTATTGAAGGGTAGTTGACAACAGTATTGCATTACATTAGTTTCAGGTGTACAATACAGTGATTCAACATTTATATACATGATAATTCTAGGTACCAGGTATCACCATACCAAGTTGTTACAATATTTTGACTATATTCCTTATGCTATACATTACATCCCGGTTACTTATTTATTTTACAATTGGAAGTGTGTTTATATATATATATATATATATATATATATATATATATTTTGTGAGGGCATCTCTCATATTTATTGATCAAATAGTTGTTAACCACAATAAATTTCTGTATAGGGGGGTCAATACTCAATGCACAATCATTAATCCACCCCAAGCCTAATTTTCGTCAGTCTCCAATCTTCTGATGCATAATGAACAAATTCTTACATGGAGTACAAATTCTTACATAGTGAATAAGTTACATGGTGAACAGTGCAAGGGCAGTCATCACAGAAGCTTTCGGTTTTGTTAATGCATTATGAACTATACACAGTCAGTTCAAATATGAATATTCATTTGATTTTTAAACCTGATTTATATGTGGATACCACATTTCTCTATTATTATTATTTTTAATAAAATGCTGAAGTGGTAGGTAGATACGAGATAAAGGTAGAAAACAGAGTTTAGTGTTGTAAGAGAGCAAATGTAGATGATCAGGTGTGTGCCTGTAGACTATGTGTTGATCCGCGCTAGACGAGGGCAATAAACATCCATGTATGCAGAAGATTTCTCTCAGAACATGAGGGGGGAGGTTCTAAGCCTCACCTCTGCTGCTCCCCATTTTCTCACCAGATGGCCCCCTGCGACTGTGCCTGTCTTAGGTTGTTCCTCCCTTGAGGAATCTTACCCGTCTCTGGCTAACCAGTCATCTTCCGGGGCCATACAGGGAAATGTTAAGTTGGTAAGTGAGAGAGAAGCCTTATTGTTTGAAAAGGTTAGCTTTTTACTTCTTTCCATATTTATGTCCTGTGGCTTCTATGCCCAGCATTTGTCTTGAGGTGTCTTTACCACTTGGAAGAATTATGATACTCGGTAAATTCGACATGTGGCACGAGTTCTATTTAAAGGTTGTGATTAGGTGGGAAGAAGAAAAGCTATAGAAGTAGCAGGCAGAAGAAAACCTGGGAAGATTGATTATTTCTTTGACATATCTTCTTGTAGAGTAACTTCAGCATGGATAGGTTTTAAACTACTAATTAAATTGTGCACACACATTAACATAATAGGAATATAGTTACCTAACCAAAGCATACCTGTAATTACCAGCCATCTCCAGTGAAACCAAGAAAACCAGTTAGGCACCTTAGGCATTTGTGAAAACTTATCTATGATATGGTGGATATTGTCCGACTGAACTTAAACAGTCTGAGAGAATTCAGATAAACTAGAACAACCCATTCCTGGGGACTGTTCATATCCCATATGTTCTTTAAACGATAAATAGTCTGTGGTTGTAAGATTTTGGAGTGCTACAATTTGCACTTCTCCTAATTCTTGATTGAGTTCCAACAGTATAGATCCAGTCCAATTTTTGTTTTACTGTATGCACAGGCCAGCTTAGATATCTCCTTCATCATTCCCATGGCAAGTCCAGGAACTGGTGGGATGAGTGCATCTACATCTGTGACAGTGCGTGGATCTTTGTTGGAGTTTTTTTTTTTGCTGATCATCTTCTGTCATGAGTCTTCCCGAGAGTGCTGATGTTGGAAGTTCTTTTTCATATCGTATCTTAGTTCATTTTCGGGGTAGCCAAATTAGGCTTTGATCCTCTGTATAAACACATACAGACCCTTTGCCTACACTTTTATATGCCCTTTATATCATTGTGTAGAACTCATTAGAGGTCACCACATAGGAACTGCTTTTTTTTTTTTTAATCATTAATCTACACTTACATGACGAATACTTTGTTTACTAGGCTCTCCCCTATACCAGGTCCCCCCTATATACTCCTTTACAGTCACTGTCCATCAGCGTAGCAAACTGTTGTAGAATCACTACTTGTCTTCTCTGTGTTGTACAGCCCTCCCCTTTCTCCCACCCCGCTATGGATGCTAATCTTAATACCCCTTTTTTCTCCCCCCCCTTATCCCTTCCTACCCACCCATCCTCCCCAGTCCCTTTCCCTTTGGTACCTGTTAGTCCATTCTTGAGTTCTGTGATTCTGTTGCTGTTTTGTTCCTTCAGCTTTTCCTTTGTTCTTATATTCCACAGATGAGTGAAATCATTTGGTATTTCTCTTTCTCTGCTTGGCTTGTTTCACTGAGCATAATACCCTCCAGCTCCATCCATGTTGCTGCAAATGGTTGGATTTGCCCTTTTCTTATGGCTGAGTAGTATTCCATTGTGTATATGTACCACATCTTCTTTATCCATTCATCTATCGATGGACATTTAGGTTGCTTCCAATTCTTGGCTATTGTAAATAGTGCTGCGATAAACATAGGGGTACATTGGTCTTTCTCATACTTGATTGCTGCATTCTTAGGGTAAATTCCTAGGAGTGCAATTCCTGGGTCAAATGGTATTTCTATTTTGAGCATTTTGATGTACCTCCATACTGCTTTCCACAATGGTTGAACAAGTTTACATTCCCACCAGCAGTGTAGGAGGGTTCCCCTTTCTCCACAGCCTCGCCAACATTTGTTGTTGTTTGTCTTTTGGATGGCAGCCATCCTTACTGGTGTGAGGTGATACCTCATTGTAGTTTTAATTTGCATTTCTCTGATAATTAGCGATGTGGAGCATCTTTTCATGTGTCTGTTGGCCATCTGTATTTTTTTTTTGGAGAACCGTCTGTTCAGTTCCTTTGCCCATTTTTTAATTGGGTTATTTGTTTTTTGTTTGTTGAGGCGTGTGAGCTCTTTGTATATTCTGGACGTCAAGCCTTTATCGGATGTGTCATTTTCAAAGATATTCTCCCATACTGTAGGGTTCCTTTTTGTTCTACTGATGGTGTCTTTTGCTGTACAGAAGCTTTTCAGCTTAATATAGTCCCACTTGTTCATTTTTGCTGTTGTTTTCCTTGCCCGGGGAGATATGTTCAAGAAGAGGTCACTCATGTTTATGTCTAAGAGGTTTGTGCCTATGTTTTCTTCCAAGAGTTTAATGGTTTCGTGACTTACATTCAGGTCTTTGATCCATTTTGAGTTTACTTTTGTATATGGGGCTAGACAATGGTCCAGTTTCATTCTCCTACATGTAGCTGTCCAGTTTTGCCAGCACCATCTGTTGAAGAGACTGTCATTTCGCCATTGTATGTCCATGGCTCCTTTATCAAATATTAATTGACCATATATGTCTGGGTTAATGTCTGGATTGTCTAGTCTGTTCCATTGGTCTGTGGCTCTGTTCTTGTGCCAGTACCAAATTGTCTTGATTACTATGGCTTTATAATAGAGCTTGAAGTTGGGGAGTGAGATCCCCCCTACTTTATTCTTCTTTCTCAGGATTGCTTTGGCTATTCGGGGTCTTTGGTGGTTCCATATGAATTTTTGAATTATTTGTTCCAGTTCATTGAAGAATGTTGCTGGTAGTTTCATAGGGATTGCATCAAATCTGTATATTGCTTTGGGCAGGAAGGCCATTTTGACGATATTAATTCTTCCTAGCCATGAGCATGGGATGTGTTTCCATCTGTTAGTGTCCCCTTTAATTTCTTTTAAGAGTGACTTGTAGTTTTCAGAATATAAGTCTTTCACTTCTTTGGTTAGGTTTATTCCTAGGTATTTTATTTTTTTTGATGCAATTGTGAATGGAGTTGTTTTCCTGATTTCTCTTTCTGCTGGTTCATTGTTGGTATATAGGAAAGCCACAGATTTCTGTGTGTTGATTTTGTATCCTGCAACTTTGCTGTATTCCGATATCAGTTCTAGTAGTTCTAGGGTGGAGTCTTTAGGGTTTTTTATGTACAGTATCATGTCATCTGCAAATAGTGACAGTTTGACTTCTTCTTTGCCAATCTGGATTCCTTGTATTTTTTTGTTTTGTCTGATTGCCGTGGCTAGGACCTCCAGTACTAAGTTAAATAACAGTGGGGAGAGTGGGCATCCCTGTCTAGTTCCCGATCTCAGCGGAAATGCTTTCAGCTTCTCGCTATTCAATATAATGTTGGCTGTGGGTTTTTCATAGATGGCCTTTATTATGTTGAGGTACTTGCCCTCTATTCCCATTTTGCTGAGAGTTTTTTTATCATGAATGGATGTTGAACTTTGTCAAATGCTTTTTCAGCATCTATGGAGATGATCATGTGGTTTTTGTCTTTCTTTTTGTTGATGTGGTGGATGATGTTGATGGACTTTCGAATGTTGTGCCATCCTTGCATCCCTGGGATGAATCCCACTTGGTCATGGTGTACGATGGTTTTGATGTATTTTTGAATTCAGTTTGCTAAAATTTTGTTGAGTATTTTTGTGTCTACGTTCATCAGGGATATTGGTCTGTAGTTTTCTTTTTTGGTGGTGTCTTTGCCTGGTTTTGGTATTAGGGTGATGTTAGCTTCATAGAATGAGTTTGGGAGTATCCCCTCCTCTTCTATTTCTTGGAAAACTTTAAGGAGAATGGGTATTATGTCTTCCCTGTATGTCTGATTAAATTCCGAGGTAAATCCATCTGGCCCGGGGGTTTTGTTCTTTGGTAGTTTTTTGATTGCCGCTTCAATTTCGTTGCTGGTAATTGGTCTGTTTAGATTTTCTGTTTCTTTCTGGGTCAGTCTTGGAAGGTTGTATTTTTCTAGGAAGTTGACCATTTCTCCTAGGTTTCCCAGCTTGTTAGCATATAGGTTTTCATAGTAGTCTCTAATAATTCTTTGTATTTCTGCGGGGTCCATCGTGATTTTTCCTTTCTCATTTCTGATACTGTTGATTTGTGTTGACTCTCTTTTCCTCTTAATAAGTCTGGCTAGAGGCTTATCTATTTTGTTAATTTACTCAAAGAACCAGCTCTTGGTTTCATTGATTTTTGCTATTGTTTTATTCTTCTCAATTTTATTTATTTCTTCTCTGATCTTTATTATGTCCCTCCTTCTGCTGACCTTAGGCCTCATTTGTTCTTTTTTTTCCAATTTCGATAATTGTGACATTAGACCGTTCATTTGGGATTGCTCTTCCTTTTTTAAATATGCTTGGATTGCTATATACTTTCCTCTTAAGACTGCTTTTGCTGTGTCCCACAGAAGTTGGGGCTTAGTGTTGTTGTCATTTGTTTCCATATATTGCTGGATCTCCATTTTGATTTGGTCATTGATCCATTGATTATTTAGGAGCGTGTTGTTTAGCCTCCATGTGTTTGTGAGCCTTTTTGCTTTCTTTGAACAGTTTATTTCTAGTTTAATGCCTTTGTGGTCTGAAAAGTTGGTTGGTAGGGTTTCAATCTTTTGGAATTTTCTGAGGCTCTTTTTGTGTCCTAGTATGTGGTCTATTCTGGAGAATGTTCCATGTGCACTTGAGAAGAATGTGTATCCTGTTGCTTTTGGATGTAGAGTTCTGTAGATGTCTATTAGGTCCATGTGTTCTAGTGTGTTGTTCAGTGCCTCTGTGTCCTTACTTATTTTCTGTCTGGTGGATCTGTCCTTTGGAGTGAGTGGTGTGTTGAAGTCTCCTAGAATGAATGCATTGCATTCTATTTCCTCCTTTAGTTCTATTAATATTTGTTTCAGGTATGTTGGTGCTCCTGTATTGGGTGCATATATATTTATAATGGTTATATCCTCTTGATGGACTGAGCCCTTTATCATTATGTAGTGTCCTTCTTTGTCTTTTGTTACTTTCTTTATTTTGAAGTCTGTTTTGTCTGATACCAGAATTGCAACACCTGCTTTCTTCTCTCTGTTGTTTGCTTGAAATATCTTTTTCCATCCCTTGACTTTAAGTCTGTGCGCGTCTTTGGGTTTGAGGTGAGTCTCTTGTAAGCAGCATATGGATGGATCTTGCTTTTTTATCCATTCTATTACTCTGTGTCTTTTGATTGGTGCATTCAGTCCATTTACATTTAGGGTGATTATTGAAAGGTATGAATTTATTGCCATTGCAGGCTTTAAGTTTGTGGTTACCAAGGGTTTAGGGTTAGCTTCTTTACTATCTTACTGTCTAAGTTAACTCGCTTGTTGAGCTATTATAAACACAGTCTGATGATTCTTTATTTCTCTCCCTTCTTATTCCTCCTCCTCCCTTCTTCATATGTTGGGTGTTTTGTTGTGTGCTCTTTTTAGGAGTGCTCCCATCTAGAGCAGTCCCTGTAGGATGCCCTGTAGAGGTGGTTTGTGGGAGGCAAATTCCCTCAACTTTTGCTTGTCTGGGAATTGTTTAATCCCTCCTTCATATTTAAATGATATTCGTGCTGGATACAGTAGTCTTGGTTCGAGGCCCTTCTGTTTCATTGCATTAAGTATATCATGCCATTCTCTTCTGGCCTGTAGGGTTTCTGTTGAGAAGTCTGATGATAGCCTGATGGGTTTTCCTTTGTAGGTAACCTTTTTTTTCTCTCTGGCTGCCTGTAATACTTTGTCCTTGTCTTTGATCTTTGCCATTTTAATTATTATGTGTCTTGGTGTTGCCCTCCTTGGATCCCTTGTCATGGGAGTTCTGTGTACCTCTGTGGTCTGAGAGGCCATTTCTTCCCCTAGTTTGGGGAAATTTTCAGCAATTATTTCTTCAAAGACATTTTCTATCCCTTTTTCTCTCTCTACTTCTTCTGGAATACCTATGATTCTTATATTGTTCCTTTTCATTTGGTCACTCAGCTCTCTTAAAATTCTTTCATTCCTGGAGATCCTTTTATCTCTCTCTGCATCAGCTTCTCTGCATTCCTGTTCTCTGTTTTCTAGTCCATTAATGGTCTCTTGCTTCTCATCCATTCTGTTTTGAAGTCCTTCTAGAGCTTGTTTTATTTCTGAATTCTCCTTCCTTAGTTCTTGCATATTTCTCTGCAAGTCCATCAGCATGGTTATGACTTTTGTTTTGAATTCTTTTTCAGGAAGACTGGCTAAGTCTATCTCCCCAGATTCCTTCTCAGGGGAAGATGTAGCAGATGCCGAAGCTGTCTGGGTTAGTCTTGTCTGGATCATATTTTTTTGCCTTTTCATGTTGACAGGTGCTATTCACTGTCAGCTGGGAGGGCCAAAATTTTCACTTGCTACTGGCCTTTCTTTACTGGGACAACTGCGACCACTAGTGGCTTGTGTTGGGTAATTGCGTGTAGACTGGGTCTTTGTGTCTTGCCTGGCTGGAAGGGAGAAATTTCCCTTTCTGTGGGCGGAATTTGTCTCAGGCTGCTTCTCTGCTTTCGCAGCGCCCGGTGGGGTAATGGACGGGGGGGCTGCTTGACTGTCTGCCTCCGTGAGGGGTCTCAGAGCTGTTGCCCAGGGGGTTAGTGCACCCGGTTTTCCCTGTAATTTCCAGCTGCTGTACTGTGACCTGGGTTGTTTCCGTCAAGCTGTTAAGTCCCTGTCCCTTTAAGACTTTCAAAAAGCCCCCGCTTTTCTTTGTCACAGGGGCATCAGCTTTGGCACCCACTTAGAGGTCTTACTCCCTGTTCCCCCAGTATCCAGGGCCCCCTGGGCACGTACTGTGTCTGTGCTCTGGCCCGGATGGCCGGGGCTGGGTGTTCGGCAGCCCTGGGCTCCGTCTCCCTCCCGCTCTGCCTATTCTTCTCCCGCCGGGGGCTGGGGGGAGGGGCGTTCGGGTCCCGCAGGGCCGGGGCTTGTATCTTACCCCTTTCACTAGTCGCTGGGTCCTCGCTGGTGTAGCTGCAGTCTGGCCACTGTCCTGCGTCTTCTGGTCTCTCTTTTAGGGCTAGTTGTGTTTGTTGTATTTTCCAAAGTATATATGTTTTTGGGAGGAGATTCCCACCGACCTACTCACGCCGCCATGTTGGCTCCGCCCCAAAGTATTTTTAAGAGATAATAGTATAAAGATAATTTATACGCTTTAAAATGCACAGATTTTAAGTGCACAGTTTTGTCATTTTTGACAAATGTATATACTTTATATTTTCATACCTTTTTCAATTATTGGTGTAAAGGCAATGAAAATGGCCTTATGGCTTTAAATATGAAAGGATGGTCAAATTCTGTTATAAAAGAAATTCAAATTAAAACTAAGCCAAACTATCACTTTAACCTATCAGATTGGTAAAAATCCAAGTTTGCTAACACATTCTATTAATGGAGCTGGTGGGGGGGAGTGGGAACAGCTACAAGGTTTGTATGAATGTAAACTCCTTACGGAGAGGTCCTTGTATTGTATACTCCTTATGGAGAGCTATGACACTTCCAAAAGCATATAGCCTCTGACCCAAAAATTCCACTCTGGGTTATTTAATTTATACCATAGATAAACTTCCACATGTATGAACTGATATATATATATATATATATAAGGTTATTCTTTACAGCATTGCTTGCAATAACAAGGGCTCAAGATTTCATGAGTACGGGACTGATATGAAACCCAAATTTCATCAGCATGGGATTAATAACTAAATCACAGTAATCCTATGATGAAATATGGATAGCTATTTAAAAAATAATCTCTATGTACTGAATATGAAAAGCTCTTCAGACATACTAAGTGAAAAAAAGCAAGATGCTTAGCAGTTAACACAGCATGCTACTTTTTTTAATTAAAAAGAGAGATGGAATACTAAACATCTGTTAATATTTGCTTGTGCATAATAAGATTCTGAAGGATACATAACAAACTAAGAATAGTGATTTCTTATGAGAGAAAACTGAGTATCAAATATAATAAATATGGGTCGGAAACTTTTTGCTTTATACCATTTTATATTTCTGGTGTTTGAGCCATATGAATTTATTAATTAGTCACAAGAATTAAATTAAAAAGAACAGGTCTAAAATACTAGAAAACTATAGTATGTAAATCAGAAGGCTGAGTAGTTGGAGTAAAAGGGTTCTAAGATCTTTGTATTGTTCAAGAGGATTTAAGTTATTAATTAGCTTGGCCTCATTAAATATGTATGGTAAAAATTTCAATGGTTCCACAAAAGAATAGAATTAGAATGTGTAACTTGTAAACAAGTAGAGAGGGGATACATGGAAAAAAAGAATTACCAATTGGGAAAAATTCAAAATGAGGCAGGAAGATGGTGTGTGTGTGTGTGTGTGTGTGTGTGTGTGTGTTGTAGAGGGGCATATAGGGGAAAATGGACAGATAGGAACCAAAAACCAGATGATAAAAAGAAGGCTGACTATATCAATAATTACAATAAAATTAATGAGCCAAAAGTGCCATTTAGGACACACTTAAATTAGATTTAAAATGAAAAACAAAATCTAGTAATATACTGTTTACAACAGGCTCATCCAAAACATAATCCCACAGAGAGGTTCAAAGTAAAAGGATAGCCATGGACATGCAATGGGGAAATGACAGTCTCTTCAACAGATGGTGCTGGCAAAACTGGACAGCTACATGTAAGAGAATGAAACTGGATCACTGTCTAACCCCATACACAAAAATAAATTCGAAATGGATCAAAGACCTGAATGTAAGTCATGAAACCATAAAACTCTTAGAAAAAAACATAGGCAAAAATCTCTTGGACATAAACATGAGCGACTTCTTCACAAACATATCTCCCTGGGCAAGGAAAAGAAAAGCAAAAATGAACAAGTGGGACTACATTAAGCTGAAAAGCTGTACAGCAAAGGACACCATCAATAGAACAAAAAGGTACCCTACAGTATGGGAGAATATATTCGTAAATGACAGATCCGATAAAGGCTTGACATCCAAAATATATAAAGAGCTCACACGCCTCAACAAACAAAAAGCAAATAACCCAATTAAAAAATGGGCAGAGGTGCTGAATAGACAGTTCTCCAAAGAAGAAATTCAGATGGCCAACAGACACATGAAAAGATGCTACACATCGCTAGTTATCAGAGAAATGCAAATTAAAACCACAATGAGATATCATCTCACACCAGTAAGGATGGCTACCATTCAAAAGACAAACAACAACAAATGTTGGCAAGGTTGTGGAGAAAGGGGAACCCTCCTACACTGCTGGTGGGAATGTAAATTAGTTCAACCATTGTGGAAAGCAGTATGGAGGTTCCTCAAAGTGCTCAAAATAGAAATACCATTTGACCTAGGAATTCCACTTCTAGGAATTTACCCTAAGAATGCAGCAGCCCAGTTTGAAAAAGACAGATGCACCCCTATGTTTATCATAGCACTATTTACAATAGCCAAGAAATGGAAGCAACCTAAGTGTCCATCAGTAGATGAATGGATAAAGAAGAGGTGGTACATATACACAATGCAATATTATTCAGCCATAAGAAGAAAACAAATCCTACCATTTGCAACAACATGGATGGAGCTAGAGGGTATTATGCTCAGTGAAATAAGCCAAGCGGAGAAAGACAAATACCAAATGATTTCACTCATATGTGGAGTATAAGAACAAAGGAAAACCGAAGGAACAAAACAGCAGCAGAATCACAGAACCCAAGAAGGGACTAACAGTTACCAAAGGGAAAGGGACTGGGGAGAATAGGAAGGTAGGGAGGGTTAAGGGTGGGGAAGAATAAAGGGGTTATTATGATTAGCATGTATAATGTGGGGGGTGGGGGAACGGGGAGGGCTGTGCAACACAGAGAAGACAAGTAGTGATTCTACAACATCTTACTACGCTGATGGACAGTGACTGTAATGGGGTTTGTGGGGGCGACTTGGTGAAGGGGAGAGCCTAGTAAACATAATGTTCTTCATGTAAAAAAAAAAAAAAAGTAAAAGGACTGAAAAAACTAACTTGGACAAATACTAACAAAAGAAACCTGAATTAATATCCTAGAAAATGGATTTTAAGACAAAACCATTAACAGAGAGAAAGGAGTTCACTACATACTTTTAAAAATACACCAGAGAGTTATAAGTACACAAAAAAATTGGTAAAAAGATAGAAGATTTGATTAATACAGTAATTTTTGGACATATAAAAGAACATAAAAATTAAGCAATATTCATTTTGCTCAAGCATATGTGGAACATTTATAAAAATTAAATAATTTCTAAAAGAACATAAGGGATGTGAACATTCCCCAGGAATGGGTTGTTTTAATTTGTCTGATTTCTCTCAGACTGTTCAAGTTCAGTTGGACAATATCCACCATATCATAGATAAGTTTTCACAAATGCCTAAGGTGCCTAACTGGTTTTCTTGGTTTCACTGGAGATGGCTGGTAATTACAGGTATGCTTTGGTTATGTAACTGTACTCCTATTATGTTAATGTGTGTGCGCAATTTAACTAGTAGCTTAAAACCTATACATGCTGAAGTTACTCTACAAGAAGATATGTCAAAGAAATAATCAATCTTCCCATGTTTTCTTCCGCCTGCTACTTCTATAGCTTTTCTTCTTCCTTCCTAATTACAACCCTTAAATAGAATTCGTGCCTCATATCAAATTTACTGAGTATCATAACTCCTCCAAGTGGTAAAGATACCTCAAGACAAATGCTGGGCATAGAAGCCACAGGGCATAAATATGTAAAGAAGTAAAAAGCTAACCATTTCAAACAATAAGGCTTCTCTCTCACTTACCAACTTCACATTTCCCTGTATGGCCCCGGAAGATGACTGGTTAGCCAGAGACGGGTAAGATTCCTCAAGGGAGGAACAACCTAAGACAGGCACAGTCGCAGGGGGGTCATCAGGTGAGAAATTGGGTATCAACAGAGGTGAGGCTTAGAACCTCACCCCCCCGTTCTGAGAGAAATCTTCTGCATACGTGGATGTTTTATTGCCCTTGTCTAGCTTGGATTAACACATAGTCTACAGGCACACACCTGATCATCTACATTTGCTTTCTTACAGCACTAAACTATGTTTTCTACCTTTATCTTGTATCTACCTACCACTTCAGCATTTTATTAAAAATAATAATAATAAAGAGAGAAATGTGGTATCCACATATAAATCAAGTATAAAAACCAAATGACTATTCATATTTGAACTGACTGTTTATAGTTCATAATGCATGAGCAAAACCGAAAGTTTCTGTGATGACTGCCCTTGTACTGTTCACCATGTAACTTATTCACTATGTAAGAATTTGTTCTCCATGTAAGAACTTGTTTGTTATGCCTCAGAAGATTGGAGACTGACGAAAATTAGGCTTGGGGTGGATTAATGATTGTGCATTGAGCATTGACTCCCCTATATAGAATTTTATTGTCGTTAACAACCATTTGATCAATATGAGAGATGCCCTCACAAAAAAAAAAAAAAAAAGGACAGACTTCCAATGGTAAAATAAATAAGTAACCGGGATGTAATGTATAGCATAAGGAATATAGTCAAGATATTGTAACAGCTTGGTAGGGTGATAGCTGGAACCTAGAATTATGTATATAAATGTTTTATCACTGTGTTGTACACTTGAAACTAATGTAATGTAATACTGTGCGTCAACTACCCTTCAATAAAAAATAATTATCTGAAAAAAAAATTAAATAATTTCTAGTCCATAAAACAAGTCTCAGAAAATTTCATAATATATTATTAATCTATGTTATTGATCACATTCTGTCTACAAGAGAATTAAATTAGATACTAATAACAAAAAGATAAAGAAAAAACTGTCAATCATCCCAAATTGATATATAGGTTTAATGCAATTCCCATTAAAATTCCATCAAAGTTTTATGTAGAATAGACAAGATTATTCTAAAATTAGTATGAAAAGGCAAGGGGACTATAACAGCTAAAACAATTTAAAACAGAAATATTAAGTGGGAAAATTATCCAATTTTAAGACTTTATAGGGTCACACTAATCAAGACTGTGTGCTATGGGCAGAGGGATAGATACATAGATCAATGAAACACAGAACTCATAAACAGAGTGACACAACAATGCCCAACTGATTTTTTACAAAGGTGAAAATAATTTCATGGAGAAAAGATCACTTTTTCAACAAATGGTGCTAGAGTAATTAGGCATCCATAGCCAAAAAAACCTATGAGCTTTGACACAAATCTCACAGTTAATACTAAAAAAGTTAAGTCAAAATACATCACTGACTTTAAAATAAAGCATAGAACTACAAAACTTTTAGAAAAAATAGAAGGTATTCAGGATCTAGCAATAGGCAAAGATTTCTTAGATTTGACAGCAAAAACACATGGTCCATAAAAGAAAAAACTGATAAATTGAACTATATCAAAATTAAAAATGTTTGCTCTGCAAAAGGCCCTGATATGAAAATAAACCTACAAATGAGGGAAAATATACAAGTCACATATCCAAAAAGGACTGCTATCTAGAATATTTAAAGAACTCTCAAAATTCAACAGTAAAAGTTTAAAAAACTAGTTAAAAATGGGTAAAAGACATTTACAGACATTTTGCTGAAAGGATATATAGATGGTAAATAAACACATGGAAGGTTATTAAATGGCATTAACCATTAGGGAAATGAAAATTAAAACAACACTAAAATATCAACATGCACCTATCAGAATGGTGAAAATAGAGAATTTTGATGTCAAATGTGAGCAAGGGTGCAGAAAAAAGTAGATCATTCATACATTGCTGATGGAAATGTAAAATATAAAATAGTCCAGCCATTCAGGAAAACAGATTGGCTGTTTATTTTTGTTGTTAGAACAATAATGAAGATCTAAGTTTAGCTATTTCATGTTTTAAAGGATTTAAAATATTTTTATGTAAGTAAATGTTTTACATCAAAACAAACAGCATGTGAAATATACCACAGAAATGACATTTTAATATACAAGGAAACAAATCCTTCACATGGCTGAAAACTGTTTTCCTAAATTCATTAATTGAACCATTTTACATTCCCACCAGCAATATGTGGGGGGTTCCCCATATCTTTGTTATTTTTTTTTAAATAGCTACTCTAGTGAGGGTTAAGTGGTATCTCATTGTGGTTTCAATTTGCAGTTTCCTAATGCCCAATATTTTCATGTGCTTATTGGTCATGAGTATATCTTTCTTGTGTATATCTTCTTTGGTGAAATACCTATTCAAATCTTCTGGTCATTATTTAATTGGGTATTAGTGAGTTGTAAGGATAGAAGTCCCTTATCAGATAGATGATTTGCAAGTATTTTCTTTCAATGTATGGCTCATCTGTTCACTTTTTTTTTTTTACAATTTTTTTTTTATTAAGGTACACTCTTATGAAGGTTTCACATGAAAAACAATGTTACTATATTCACCCATATTACCGAGCCCCCCATACCCCCATTGCAGTCACTGTCCATCAGTAAAATGTCAGAGTCACTATTTTCCTTCTTTGTGCTACACTGTCTTTCCCATGATCCCCTAACACCATGTGTGCCAATCACAATACCCCTCCATCCCCTTCTCCCTCCCTTCCTACCTGCCCTCCCCCGCCCCTCCCCTTTGGTAACTGCTAGTCCCTTCTTGGAGTCTGTGAGTCTGCTGCTATTTTGTTCCTTCAGTTTTGCTTCGTTGTTATACTCCACAAATAAGGGAATCATTTGGTAATTGTCTTTCTCCGCCTGGCTTATTTCACTGGCAAATACCCACTAGGTCCATCCATGTTGTTCCGAATGGTAGTATTTGTTTCTTTCTTATGGCTGAATAGTATTCCATTGTGTATATGTACCACATCTTCTTTATCCATTCATCTACTGATGGACACTTAGGCTGTTTCCATATATTGGCTCTTGTAAATAGTGCTGCAATAAACATAGGGGTGCATATCTCTTTTTGAATCTGAGAACTTGTATTCTTTGGGTAAATTCCTAGGAGTGGAATTCCTGGGTCAAATGGTATTTCTATTTTTAGTTTTTTGAGGAACCTCCATATTGCTTTCCACAATGGGTGAACTAGTTTACATTCCCACCAGCAGTGTAGGAGGGTTCCCCTTTCTCCACATCCTTGCCAACATTTGTGGTTCTTAGTCTTTTTGATTGTTTACTTTCTTAATGGTGTTATTCGAAGCATATAAGATTTTAAATTTGATGAAGTCCAATTTATCAATTTTTTTCTTTCATCAGTTGTGCTTTTGGTTTCCTACCCAAGCATTTTGATTTTTATTAAAGGAAGACAACATAATTTTGACTTAAAAATGGATAACAGATCATTTTTCTTATCTCCTCACTAATTTTGAATAAGTCCCATGTTATGATGGTGACATTCTTCTAGTGTCTGCTTTTCAGGGTAAAAAATAAGTAACTGGGGCAAACATTTTGCTATTTGTGCAGCCTAAGCCTGCATATCATTACTGAGTTTTTGCTTATATATCACTTGTTGTCTTTCTGTACCGTCCATCTGATTTCATGGATAACTTTGTGTCATTGGCTTAGTCCAGTAGCAGAAGGAAAATATTCTTTCATTTTTTAAAAAATGTGAGATATAGCTGACATATAACATTGTATTAGTTTCAGCTGTACAGCATGATTTGATGTATGTACATATTGCAAAATGATCACCACAATAAATCTTCTTAATATCTATCATCACACAAAATTACAAAAATTTTTTTCTTGTAAGAATTTTTAAGATCTATTCTCTTAACAATTTTCAAATATACAATACAGTATTATTAACTACAGTCACCATGCTGTATATTACATCCAGGGCTTTAGTTCATGAAGTCTTTTGACCACCCTCACCCATTTCTCCCATCCCCCAACCCCCAACCCCCACCACTGGTAACTACCAGTCAACTCTATGTATGAGCTTGGTTTTTTTTTTGTTTGTTTGTTTTTATATTCCATACATACGTGATATCACACAGTATTTGTCTTTGTTTGACTTATACCACATGGAATAATGTTTTCAAGATCCATCCATGTTGTTGCAAATAGCAAGTTTTCCTTCTTTTTATGGCTGAGTAATATTCCATGGTATATATATTCCACATTTTCTTTATCTATTCACCATTTATGTCCGTTCTTTATCCGTTCATCCATCAGTGGTCACTAGATTGTTTCTATGTCTTGGCTACTGTAAATAATGCTGCAATGAACATGGGGGTGCATATATCTTTTTGGTAGACTTCTCATTTCTTTCAGATAAATATCCAGAAGTGGAATTGCTAGATTGTATGGTAGTTCTATTTTTGACTTTTTGAGAAAGCTACCTATTGTTTTCTATAGTAGCTGCACCAATTTACATTCCTACCAACAGTGCACAAGGGTTCCTTTTTCTCTACATGCTCACCAATATTTGTTACTTCTTGTCTTTCTGATAATAGTCATTCTAACAGGTATGAGGTGACATATCTCATTGTGGTTTTGATTTGCACTGTCCTGATGGTTAGTGATTTTTGAGCACTTTTTAATGTACCTGTTGGCCATTTGTATGTCTTTGGAAAAGTGTCTATTCAGATCCTTTGCCTATTTCTAAATCAGATTGTTTATTTTTGCTATCAAATGTACATTTTTTATACATTTTGTATGTTAGTTACTTATCAGATACATGATATGCAAATGTTTTCTCCCATTCCATAAGTTGCCTTTTCCTTTTGTTGATATTTTCCTTTGCTGTGCAGAAGCTTTTTGGTTTGATGTTATCCCACTTATTTTTGGTTTTTTTTGCTTTTAGTTTTGGTGTCAAGTCCAAAAATCATCAGTGTCAAGGAGTTTACTGCGTGTGTTTTCTGCTAGGAGTTTCAGGTCTTACATTCAAGTATTTAATCCATTTTGAGTTAACTTTTATGTATGTGTAAGATAGTGGTCTGGTTTCTTTTTCTTTTCTTTTTTTTTTTTTTGCATGTGGCTATCCAATTCTCCCAATACCATTTATTAAATAAACTGTCCTTTCCCTATTGTATATTCTTAGCTCCTTTGTTGTAAATTAATTGACCATCTGGGCTCTCTATCCTATTCCACTGATCTGTGTGGCTGTTTCTATGCCAATACCATACTGTTGTGATTACCATAGTTTATAATATAGTTCGAAATCAGGCAGCATGTTTTATCCAGCTTTGTTCTTCTCTCTCAAGATTGCATTGGCTATTCAAGGTCTTTATGGTTCCATACAAATTTTAGGATTGTTAATTTCCATGTAAATGCCATTGGAATTTTCATTGTAATTGTATTCTTGATTATGAATGTAATTGTATGTAGATTGCTTTGGGTAGTATGGATATTTTAACAATATTAATTCTTCCAATCCATGAGCACAGCATATCTTTTCATTTTTTTGTATCTTCCAGATTGGCAGTTTATTGAAAACACTAAACATGAAATTACCATATGAGTCAGGAACTGCACACCTGGGAAATTTATCCCAGAGGAATAAAGACCTATTTTCACATAATAAGCTATATGCAAATGTTCATAATAGCTTTATCCATAACATCCCCAACTGGAACAATGCAATTTCCTTCAATGGGTAATGGTGTTAAGTGTAGTACATCCATACCATAAGTTATTACTTAGAAATAATTAGGAACAAATTATGATAAAGGCAACAATCTGGATGAATCTACAAGAATTATGCTTAGTGAAAAAAGCCAATCCCAAAGAGATAACATTTATATAACATTCTATAACAAAATATAGAAATAGAGAACAGATGAATGGTTGCCAAGATTTAAGAGGGATACTTGGGAAAGAAATAGGTGTGGCTATAAAAGGACAACAGAAAGGATCCTTGCAGTGATGGAACTGTTCTTTATCTTGACTATATCAATGTCAGTATGACAGAAGCCACTTTCAAAATGACAGAATAAGGACCTTCAAAATTCTGCTAATCCAGGGGCGGAGCCAAGATGGTGACATGAGTAGAGCAGCAGAAATCTCCCAAAACCATATACATTTTTGAAAATACAACAAATACCACTATTCCTAAAAGAGAGACCAGAAGACACAGGACAACAGCCAAACTACATTTAACACCTGTGAGAACTCAGCACCTTGCGAAGGGGGTAAGATACAAGCCGCGGCCCGGCGGGACCCGAGCGCCCCTCACCCCAGCTCCCGGTGGGCAGGAGGAGAGGAGTCGGAGCGGGGAGGGAGAGGGAGCCCAGGACTGCTAAATAGCCAGCCCTAGCCATCTGCATCAGAGCACAGACACACAGTACGTGGTGTACTGGATACTAGGCAAACAGGATAGTAAAATCTGTGAGTGGGTCCCTGCAGCCAGCATGCCTGGGACAAAGAAAAGCAGGTGCTTTTTGAAAGCCTTAAAGGGACAGGGGCCTCACAGCGGGACAGAAGCATCCCGGGACACTTAGCCGAGCAGCTGGGAATCCCAGGGAACTCCGGGCGCCCTAACCCCGTGGGCAGCAGAGCAGCTCAGAGGACCCTCACTGCGATAAACACCCTCCCGCCTGTTTCCCCTCCAACGTGGCTCTGCCCTATTGGAGCAGCAGACTGAGGCTGGCAACGCCCACAGCAACCGCAGAGCTTAACTCCTCAGCAGCCAGACAAAAATCAAGAGACCCCACCTGTGCGCAGCTGCCCAGCAAAAGCCACTAGAGGTCGCTGTTCTCCCAGAAGAGGAGGGCCACAAACCAGCAAGAAGGGACGTTCTCCCAGCCAACACACCCACCAGCTCCGCACAAATACCTCTATCATCATGAAAAGGCAGAAGAATTTGATACAGACCAAAATCAGAGTCAACCCCTGAGAAGGAGATAGACCTAACCAATCTTCCTGAAAAAGAATTCAAAATAAAGGTCAGAACCATGTTGACAGAGCTGCAGAGAAATATGCAAGAGCTAAGGGATGATGTCCAGAGGGAGATTATAGAAATGAAACAATCTCAGGAAGGATTTATAAGCAGAACGGATAAGATGCAAGAGGCCATTGGTGGAATAGAAACCAGAGAACAGGAATGCATAGAAGCTGATGCAGAGAGAGATAAAAGGATCTCAAGGAATTAAACAATATTAAGAGAACTGTATGACCAATCCAAAAGGAAAAATATCTACATTATAGGGGTACCAGAAGAAGAGAGAGAAAAAGGGATAGAAAGGGTATTTGAAGAAATAATGGCTGAAAATTTCCCCAAACTGGGGGAGGAAATAGTCGCTCAGACCACGGAAGTACACAGAACTCTCAACAGAAGGGACCCAAGGAGGACAACACCAAGACACATAATAACTAAAATGGCAAAGATCAAGGACAAGAATAGAGTTTTAAAGGCAGCTAGAGAGAGGAAAAAGGTCACCTACAAAGGAAAACCCATCAGGTTATCATCAGACATCTCAACAGAAACCTTAAAGGCTGGAAGACAATGGCATGATATATTCAATACAATGAAACAGAAGGGCCCTGAGCCAAGAATACTGTATCCAGCATGAATATCATTTAAATATGTAGGAGGGATTAAACAATTCCCAGTCAAGCAAAAGCTGAGGAAATTTGCCACCCACAAACCACCTCTACAGGGTATTTTAGAGGGACTGCTCTAGATGGGAGCACTCCTAAGACTAAACAGATGTCACCAGAGAAAATAAAATCACAGCAAAGAAAGCAGACCAACCAAATACTAACTAAAGGCAAAAAATAAAATCAACTGCCCACCACAAAAGCAGTTAAAGGAAATAAAAAAGAGCACAGAATAAAACAACCAACATATAAAGAATGGAGGAGGAGGAATAAGAAGGGAGAGAAATAAAGAATCACCAGTGTTCATAACAGCTCAATAAGTGAGTTAAGTTAGACGGTAAGATACTAAAGAAGCTAACCTTGAACCTTTGGTAACCATGAATCTAAAGCCTACAATGGCAATAAGTATATACCTTTCAATAACCACCCTACATGTAAATGGACTGAATGCACCAATCAAAAGACACAGAGTAACAGAATAGATAAAAAAGCAAGACCCATCTATATGCTGCTTACAAGAGACTCACCTCAAACCCAAAGACATGCACAGATTAAAAGTCAAGGGATGGAAAAAGATATTTCATGCAAACAACAGGGACAAAAAAGCAGGTGTTGGAAGAATTAGGAGAAGTGCGAGCTGCAGCGCTCCAAAATCTTGCAACTATAGACTATCTACTGTTAAAAGAACATATGGGATGTGAACAGTTCCCAGGAATGGGTTGTTTTAATTTGTCTGATTTTTCTCAAACTATTCAAATTCAGTTAGACAATATCCATCATATCATTGATAAGTTTTCACAAATGCCTAGGGTGCCTAAATGGTTTTCTTGGTTTCACTGGAGATGGCTGGTAATTGTAGGTCTGCTTTGGTTATGTGGCTGTATTCCTATTATGTTAATGAGTGCACGCAATTTAATTAGTAGTTTAAAACCTATACATGCTTATATTACACTACAAGAAGATAGGTCAAAGAAATAATCAATCTTCCCATGTTTTCTTCCGCCTGCTACTTCTATAGCTTTTCTTCTTCCTTCCTAATTACAACCCTTAAGTAGAATTCGTGCCTCATATTGAATTTACCGAGTATCATAATTCTTCCAAGTGGTAAAGATAACTCAAGACAAATGCTGGGCATAGAATCCACAGGGCAAAAATCTGCAAAGAAGTAAAAAGCTAACCTTTTTGAACAATATTGGTTCTCTCTCACTTACCAACTTTACATTTCCCTGTATGGCCCCGGAAGATGACTGGTTAGCCAGAGACGGGTAAGATTCCTCAAGGGAGGAACAACCTAAGACAGGCACAGTCGCAGGGGGGCCATCAGGTGAGAAATTGGGTATCAATAGAGGTGAGGCTTAGAACCTCACCCCCCCCTGTTTTGAGAGAATCTTCTGCATCCGTGGATGTTTTGTTGCCCTTGTCTAGCTCGGATTAATACTTAGTCTACAGGCACACACCTGATCATCTACATTTGCTCTCTTACAGCACTAAACTATGTTTTCTACCTTTATCTTGCATCTACCTACCACTTCAGCATTTTATTTAAAAATAATAATAATAATAATAATAAGGGAGAAATGTGGGACTCACATATAAATCAAGTATAAAAATCAAACGAATAATCATATTTGACCTGATTGTTTATAGTTCATGATGTGTGATCAAAACCGAAAGTTTCTGTGATATGACTGCCCTTGCACTGTACACCATGTAAGAACTTATTCACTATGTAAGAACTTGTTCACCATGTAAGAACTTGGTTGTTATGCTTTAGAAGATTGGAGACTGTTGAGAATTAAGCTTGGGGTTGATTAATGATTGTGCATTGAGTTCCCTATACAGAATTTTATTGTTGTTAACAACCATCTGATCAATAAATATGAGAGAAAAAAAGCAGGTGTTGCAATACTAGTATCAGACAAAATAAACTTCAAAACAAAGAAAGTAACAAGAGATAAAGAAGGACATTACATAATGATAAAGGGGTCAGTCCAACAAGAAGATATAACCATTATAAATATATATGCACCCAACACAGAAGCACCAACATATGTGAAACAAATACTAACAGAACTAAAGGGGGAAATAGAATGCAATGCATTCATTTTAGGAGACCTCAACACGCCACTCACTCCAAAGGATAGACCCACCAGACAAATAATAAGTAAGGACACGGAGTCACTGAACAACACATTAGAACAGATGGACCTAATGGACATCTACAGAACTCTACATCCAAAAGCAACAGGATACACATTCTTCTCAAGTACACATGGAACATTCTCCAGAATAGACCACATACTAGGCCACAAAAAGAGACTCAGTAAATTCAAAAGGATTGAAACACTACCAACCAACTTTTCAGACCACAAAGGTATAAAACTAGAAATAAATTGTACAAAGAAAACAAAAAGGCTCACAAACACATGGAGGCTTAACAACATACTCCTAAATAATCACTGGATCAATAAACAAATTAAAACAGAGATCAAGGAATATATGGAAACAAATGACAACAACAATACAAAGCCCCAACTTCTGTGGGATGCAGCGAAAGCAGTCTTAAGAGGAAAGTATATAGCAGTCCAGGCATACTTAAAGAAGCAAGAACAATTCCAAATGAATAGTATAACATCGCAATTATCAAAACTGGAAAAAGAAGAACAAATGAGACCTAGAATCAGCAGAAGGAGGGAAATAATAAAAATCAGAGAAGAAATAAATAAAATTGAGAAGAATAAAATAATAGAAAAAATCAATGAAACCAAGAGCTGGTTCTTTGAGAAAATAAACAAAATAGATAAGCCTCTAGGAAAACTTATTAAGAGAAAAAAAGAATCAACACACATCAATAGAATCAGAAATGAGAAAGGAAAAATCATGACAGACTCCACAGAAATACAAAGAATTATTAGTGACTACTATGAAAACCTATATGCTAACAAGCTGGAAAACCTAGAAGAAATGGACAACTTCCTAGAAAAATATAACCTTACAAGACTGACCAAGGTAGAAACACAAAAATTAAACAAACCAATTACCAGCAAAGAAAGTGAAGTGGTAATCAAAAAACTACCCAAGGACAAAACCCCAGGGCCAGACAGATTTACCTCAGAATTTTATCAGACATACAGAGAAGACATAAAACCAATTCTCCTTAAAGTTTTCCAAAAAATAGAAGAGGAGGGAATACTCCCAAACTCTTTCTATGAAGCCAACATCAACCTAATACCAAAACCAGGCAAAGACCCCACCAAAAAAGAAAATTACAGACCAATAATCCTGATGAATGTAGATGCAAAAATACTCAACAAAGTATTAGCAAACCGAATTCAAAAATATATCAAAAGGATCATATACCACGACCAAGTGGGATTCATCCCAGGGAAGCAAGGATGGTGCAACATTTGAAAATCCATCAACATCATCCACCACATAAACAAAAAGGACGAAAACCACATGATCATCTCGATAGATGCTGAAAGACATTCAACAAAATTCAACATCCATTCATGATAAAAACTCTCATAAAATGGGTACAGAGGGCAAGTACCTCAACATAATAAAGGCCATATATGATAAACCCACAGCTAACATCATACTGAACAGCGAGAATCTGAAAGCTTTTCCTCTGAGATCGGGAACAAGACAGGGATGCGACTCTCCTCACTGTTATTTAACATAGTACTGGAGGTCCTAGCCACGGCAATTAGACAAAACAAAGAAATACAAGGAATACAGATTGTTAAAAAAGAAGTTCAACTGTCACAATTTTCAGATGACATGATATTGTACATAAAAAAACCCTAAAGACTCCACTCCAAAACTACTAGAACTGTTATCGGAATACAGCAAAGTTGCAGGATACAGAATTAACACACAGAGATCAGTGGTTTTCCTATACACTAACAATGAACCTATAGAAAGAGAAATCAGGAAAACAATTCCATTCACAATTGCATCAAAAAGAATAAAATACCTAGGAATAAACCTAACCAAAGAAGTGAAAGACCTATACCCTGAAAACTACAAGACACTCTTAAGAGAAATTAAAGAGCACACTAACAAATGGAAACTCATCCCATGCTCTTGGCTAGGAAGAATTAATATAGTCAAAATGGCCATCCTGCCCAAAGCAATACACAGATTTGATGCAATCCCTATCAAATTACCAACAACATTCTTCAACGAACTGGAACAAATAGTTCAAAAATTCATATGGAAACACCAAAGACCCCTAATAGCCAAACTAATCCTGAGAAGTAAGAATAAAGTGGGAGTGATCTCACTCCCCAACTTCAAGCTCTACTACAAAGCCACAGTAATCAAGACAATTTGGTACTGGCACAAGAACAGAGCCACAGACCAGTGGAATAGAATAGAGACTCCAGACATTAACCCAAACATATATGGTCAATTAATATATGGTAAAAGAGCCATGGACATACAATGGGGAAATGACAGCCTCTTCAACAGTTGGTGTTGGTAAAACTGGACAGCTACACATAAGAGAATGAAACTGAATCATTGTCTAACCCCTTACACAAAAGTAAATTTGAAATGGATCAAAGACCTGAATGTAAGTCATGAAACCGTAAAACTCTTGGAAAAAAACATAGGCAAAAATCTCTTGGACATACACAGGAGCAACTTCTTCATGAACATATCTCCCCAGGCAAGGAAAACAAAAGCAAAAATGAACAAGTGGGACTATATCAAGCTGAAAAGCTTCTGTACAGCAAAGGACACCATCAATAGAACAAAAAGGTACCCTACAGTATGGGAGAACATATTTGTAAATGACAGATCCGATAAAGGCTTGATGTCCAAAATATATAAAGAGCTCACATGCCTCAACAAACAAAAAGCAAATAACCCAATTAAAAAATGGGCAGAGGTGCTGAATAGACAGTTCTCCAAGGAAGAAATTCAGATGGCCAACAGACACATGAAAAGATGCTCCACATCACTAGTTATGAGAGAAAGGCAAATTAAAACCACAATGAGATATCACTTCACACCAGTAAGGATGGCTACCATCCAAAAGACAAACAACAGCAAATGTTGGAGAGGTTGTGGAGGGAGGGGAACCCTCCTACACTGCTGGTGGGAATGTAAATTAGTTCAACCATTGTGGAAAGCAGTATGGAGGTTCCTCAAAATGCTCAAAATAGACTTACCATTTGACCCAGGAATTCCACTTCTAGGAATTTACCCTAAGAATGTAGCAGCCCAGTTTGAAAAAGACAGATGCACCCCTATGTTTATTGCAGCACTATTTACAATAGCCAAGAAATGGAAGCAACCTAAAAGTCCATCAGTAGATGAATGGATAAAGAAGAGGTGGTACATATACACAATGGAATATTATTCAGCCATAAGAAGAAAACAAATCCTACCATTTGCAACAACATGGATGGAGCTAGAGGGTATTATGCTTGGTGAAATAAGCCAGGCGGAGAAAGACAAATACCAAATGACTTCACTCATATGTGGAGTATAAGAACAAAGAAAAACTGAAGGAACAAAATAGCAGCAGAATCACTTAACCCAAGAATGGACTAACAGTTAGCAAAGGGAAAGGGACTGGGGAGAATGGGAGGGAAGAGAGGGATAAGGGCGGGGAAGATGAAAGGGGGTATTACAATTAGCATGTATAATGTGGGGGGTGTGGGAAAGGGGAGGGCTGTGCAACACAGAGAAGACAAATAGTGATTCTACAACATCTTACTGCGCTGATGGACAGTGACTCTAATCGGGTTTGTGGGGGGGACTTGGTGAAGGGGGGACCCTAGTAAACATAATGCTCTTCATGTAATTGTAGATTAATGATAACAAAATAAACAAACAAACAAATAAATAAAATACTTCTCTTCCATAAAAGCAATGGGAAAATGGGCAAAAATTGTCAAAATTAACATTTTCAGAACTCTGGAAATTAACCAAAGGTCCAAAAGAAGCTGAAAACTATTTATTCATGAAAAAAAATGGCTGAATCTCAGTAAAAAGAGAACTCTGTGGCATGTTAATTTACCCTATTTCCAACCCTTTCTCCCCACTTCCAGAACCTTGGAAACCAACAACCTTGGAATCATAGTAGTCATGAAAAGCAGCTATCTAGCAATCACTAGAGGGGGTGAAAATGTCTTTGGAGGTTCTCAAAGGCCCTGTCCTCAAAGAATTGTCATATTTGACCTGTCTGGCAGTTCCCTGTAAACCACCACTCTCAGGGCCTGTGTTTATTTGAACTGACTCGCAGCTCATCCACTCTGAATACCCTTCCCTGGAGTATCTATTGAAAACAATCAGTGACAATTGTTTAACATCACAGGTGCCTTAGGTGATAATTGGGCATGGCAAAGAAGTTGACATAAAGCCTAAAATGGAACACTTGGGAATAAGATATCTATAGGTGTCTTTCAAGAGTTCCAACATATTCCTGGAACTCTAAAAGGCCACATGCACATGTAGGGCTGTGCACACGTCCAGGGAAGGTCTGAGAAGACTCTAATCTCTCTCACTATTGGCAGACCTTGAGGCTCTACACAATCAGGAAGTAAAGACTAAAGCAGAGTTGTCCACAGTGTGTTGAGTCTTGGTAATATATCCTAACACACACACACACACACACACACACACACACACACACACACACACAATCCTTGGCAAAAGCTGGGAGACTTTTAATTCAATGCATGTAAGGAAATATATGTCCACTCATTACCTGATCACCAAGCTAACAGAGCAGAGAGTAGAGTGGCCACATGACAAAGAATACAGACTTTACAGAATTAATTCAGGAAAGTCACTAAACAAATAGGAGCAGTGACAACAAACAGCAACTCCAAAAACCCTGGAAATTGAGAGAAATCTGATTTCCAGAGTTGCCATATTATATTTTATTTTATTTTATTTATTTATTTTTTTTTTATTGAAGGGTAGTTGACAACAGCATTGCATTACATTAGTTTCAGGTGTACAACACAGCGACTCAACATTTATATACATGATATTTCTAGGTACCAGGTATCACCATACCAAGTTGTTACAATATTTTGACTATATTCCTTATGCTATACATTACATCCCGGTTACTTATTTATTTTACAATTGGAAGTGTGTTTATATATATATATATATATATATATATATATATATATATATATATATATATATATATATATATATATATATTTGTGAGGGCATCTCTCATATTTATTGATCAAATAGTTGTTAACAACAATAAATTTCTGTATAGGGGGGTCAATACTCAATGCACAATCATTAATCCACCCCAAGCCTAATTTTCGTCAGTCTCCAATCTTCTGATGCATAATGAACAAATTCTTACATAGTGAATAAGTTACATGGTGAACAGTGCAAGGGCAGTCATCACAGAAGCTTTCGGTTTTGTTAATGCATTATGAACTATACACAGTGAGTTCAAATATGAATATTCATTTGATTTTTAAACCTGATTTATATGTGGATACCACATTTCTCTATTATTATTATTTTTAATAAAATGCTGAAGTGGTAGGTAGATACGAGATAAAGGTAGAAAACAGAGTTTAGTGTTGTAAGAGAGCAAATGTAGATGATCAGGTGTGTGCCTGTAGACTATGTGTTAATCCAAGCTAGACCAGGGCAATAAAACATCCACATATGCAGAAGATTTCTCTCAGAACATGAGGGGGGAGGTTCTAAGCCTCACCTCTGCTGCTCCCCATTTTCTCACCAGATGGCCCCCTGCGACTGTGCCTGTCTTAGGTTGTTCCTCCCTTGAGGAATCTTACCCGTCTCTGGCTAACCAGTCATCTTCCGGGGCCATACAGGGAAATGTTAAGTTGGTAAGTGAGAGAGAAGCCTTATTGTTTGAAAAGGTTAGCTTTTTACTTCTTTGCATATTTATGCCCTGTCATATTATATTTTAAATGTCTAGTTTTCAACAAAAACTTATAAGACATGCAAAGAAATGGGAATATATCACATACACCAGGTGGAGGGATTATAAGCAGTTAATAGAGTCTATGTCTCTCAGGAAGTCCAGATGAACAGACTTTACTAGACAAAGACTTTAAATTAGTTACCATAAGTATGTTCAAAGAATTAAAGAATATCATGTTTAAGGAACTAAAGGAAAGTATGAGAATGTCTCACCAGACAGAGAATACCAGTAAAAAGATAGAATTATAAAAGAGAACTAAATGGAAATTCTGGAGTTGAAAAGTACAATAACTGAAATTTAAAAATTTACTAGAGGGGCAAAACTAGATTCAAGCTGGCAGAAAGAAGAATCAGCAAACTGACAGGTCAACTGAAATTCTCCAGTCTGAGGAATAGAGAGAAAAAAGAAAAATGAACAGAGCCTTAGAGACCTGTGAAATACCATTAAGTGTAACAACAAACACACAATGGAGGACACAGAAGGAGAGAAGAGAAAGGGACACAAAGAATATTTGAAGAAGTGCCCCAAAACTTCCCAAATTGGATGAAATCCATTAACCTGTGCACTCAAGAAGTTCAACACAGTCTAAGTTAGACTCAAGGAGACCCATACATAGATACATCATAATCAAACTGTCAAAAGCCAAGGACAAAGAGTCTTGAAAGCAGTGAGAGAGAAGTGATTCATCACATTAATAGCTGAATTCTCATCAGAATCAATATCCTAGTTGTGGTATTTTCTTTAGTTTTGCAAGATGTTACTATCAGGGGAAACTCAAAATAAAAAACTTAATTAAACACACACTTCAAAAATAGCAGTTGGGTCCAAGGTGAAATCCTAATAGAAGCATAAAAAATATTTAGAAGCGAACAAAAATAAAAATATTATGTATTAAGACTCAAGAAACAAATAAACAATAGTGATAAATCAAGGTAAACTTGAAGCCTTGAATGCTTGTATTAGAAATGAAGGAAGTCTGGAAATTAAAGAACTAGGTACCTAACTTAAATTAGAAATATAACAGAATAAACTCAAGGAAAGTGGAAAGAAGCAGACAAAAATGGTAAGAGCAACAATCAAGAAACTAGAAATAGAGACTTAACAAAGCTAAAAGCTGGTTATCTAAGAGGGAAAAACTAATAAAACTGACAGAGGGGAGAGGAAAAAGAGAAGAAAAAATATAAGAGATGCAAAAGGAGACATAGCTACAGATGCAGCAGAGATTTAAAAGATAACATTTTGCAAAATTTGGATGAATAGAACCCTAGAAGTATATAGCTCAAGAAATAAAAATCTCATATAATTCTATGTTCCTTAGAGAAACTGAGGACAGTTAAAATTTCTTATAAAGAAACTATCAGGATTAAATAATTAGGTGAGTTCTACCAATGTTTCAAGTAACAGTTCATTTCAATCTTATACAAATTCTTCTGGAAATAGAATGAGAGAAAATATTCCCAATTCATTCTATGAGATTAATAAAACTTAATTCCCAAAGCAATCAGGTTACAGCCAATCTCACTTGTGAACCTACATGCAAATATACTAAAGTATTAGCAAGCCAAATTACTGATGTATAAAAGAGGTGATAAATCATGACAAAGTAAAGCTAATTCCAGGGATACAGGAGTGGTTTAATATAAGAGGAACAATTCTTCACATTAACAGTAAAGGAGAAAACTAATTATTATCTTAGTAGATGCAGAAAAAGCATCTGATAAAACTTAACACTCATCATGACAAAACAACTTTCAGCAAAGTAAGAATAGAAATGATTTTTCTTAACCTGATAAAGGGTATCCAACATATACCTAAAGCAAACATCATTCTTAATGCAAAAATGTCAGAAGCATTCCTTTTAAACTGAGTAGCAAGACAAGAAGGTACACTATCAGTGCTGTTATCCAACATGGTGTTGAAGGTCTGTAAGAAAAGAGAGAGAAAGGAAGGAAGGAAGGAGGGAAGAAATGTTGGAAAGATCAAAACTATTATTCACAGATAAGATAATTATTTACAGAGAAAACTCATAAGAACCTACCAAATTATAGGAAATAAGAAAGTTTAGTAAGGTGGCTAAATATAAGGTGAATATGCAAAAATAAATTGTAATTTCCAATATTGCAACTAACAGAAAACAATTTAAGATACTATTTACAATATAGGCAGTAGTGGCAATGACCTGGCTAGATGATATTTTATTTCTAGTTTGCTCCTCCAGTCTCCTGTTAATTCTGTGAGTCCTCCTTAAATCCTTCCAATAAAGTCTCTTTTTGCCTGAGATACTAGATTGGGTTTTGATGCTTACAGGCATGCATCCTGTAATTACATGATTATTTCAATGGGTATTTGGAGTAAAATATGTGTCAGGGGTCCTCAAGGTCACCCCCAAATTCAATGATTCCCTAGGAGGAATCATGGGACTCAGCATGCAGCCGTATTTACAGCTATGATTACAGAGCAAATTAGCAAAAAGCCACAAAGGGTGAAGTTTGGAGGAAACCAGGCCCAAGCTTCCATGAGCCCTTTCCCTGTGGAATCACACCGGACACACTTAATTCCCTCAGCAGTGACTTGTAACAGTACACATCAAATGTTTACCAAGAATGCTCCTTAGAAATGCTGCCAGGGTTTTATCAGGGTCTGGTTACATAGGCACCCTCTGCCTAGCATGTACTGGAATTTCAGACTTCCAGAAGGAACACAGGTGTTTAGCATAAACCATATTTTTTACACAAATAGTTTAGGCACAGTGAGTCACTCTTACCAGTAAGGGTGATGAGAACCTTCCTGAAATCCAAGTTTCCGGATGCCAGCCATGCGCCAACCTTGTCGGCAGGGATTTCAAAGGATGGCAGTGAGGCCTGCTATGTGAACTCTTTTCTGCATAATGTGCATTCTGCCATATTGAATTTGAAAGCTGATTTATTACAGACACTTTTCAATCCATTCACATATATCTGGAATAATATTTAACTTTAAATCTACTTCATATTAACTTTTATGAAATTAGTTTTAAAAAGTCAAATAATACTATGAGGCTTAAAAATTAAACCAGAGATCCCATTTCACCCCAACTCCTGCTCTCTCAATTCAAAAGCAACTATTTCAAACTCTCTAGTACTTTCTTCCAGTATTCATCTTTCATTCATAAATAACATCGATTTACTGTTAGTTCTTGATGCTGCAATTTCATATATTATCTATTGTCTTTCTACTGTAGATAACAGGATTTAACTCTCATACTCCTACCATTCACCTCATATTCCCAAAATTGTATTACCATAATTTTTAGTTAAATCTCTATTCTGTTTTTAATCATCATGATTATGTAAATGTTTGCAAATGAGCCACATGGGCTCAACAGGAATTAAGTTTCTTTTTGTGTGAGTTATCTTTCCTGGAATTAATAATTGTCTGTTTAAAATTTTTCATTTTCTATGTACATATTATTAAATTCATATCCAAACTCACCATCAGTACTGAAAAACCTCCTTTCATATGGTCAAATGTATCTGGTAATCTACACATTCCAGTCTTTACTGGAGTCTTCCCTCTGTCTCTAATTCCCATAGGTGCACTCTAGGACTGACATACAACTTTCTTCCTGGGATTTTCCTCCACCATAATCCCCAGGAGTGCCTTCCTTTTCCTTCTTTCTTTGGTTCCCATTTCATGAATCCCATGACTTTTTTCTTCTCCATGATTATTTTTGTGAAGGATGTCATCTAATTGCTCCCTGAGAAAGAAAAAACAAGATCTTCAATGTCTGAAAATGTCTTTAAGCTAACAATAACAACTTCATTGTCATTTGGCGAGGCATAGATGTGTATATGAAAAACAATGTTCTCTCAGCATTTAAAAGGCTTTACTCTGTTGTCTTCTAGCTTGATATCAGCTTGATATCATTCTGATGCCTACTCCTTTCTGTGACCTGCTTTTTCTCACCAGAAGCTTTTAGAATCTTTCCTTTCTCTACCACTAATGCTCTTGGCTTAGGTCTTTTTGCATGCATTGTACCAGGGCACTGGGGAAGCCTTTCATTTTGGAAACTCACTACCTTCACATCTGGGAAGTTCTCTCATTTCTCTTTCTAGGTTTCTATAAATGGGATGCGAAGCTTCTTGAATTCATCCTCAAAATCTTTTTTCTCTTCTCTTTACTTTCCTATTTCCCACTGCTCTCTGGCAGACTTCCTCAACTTCACCTTCCAAATCTTCTCTTTAAAATTTTTCAATATTTTCATATTTTAAATTGTTAAGACTTTTCTGACTGCTTTTCTTCACCTCCCACCTCACCCCACTGACCTCCTCCACCCATTTCTCTTTGTAATATTATTATGTTCCCATTTCATGGATGCTACTACTTGAAGCTGTCATTTTGTTTGTTTGTTTACTTTTTAAGACTTCTTTGGTTCTCTACATTGACTGTTTTCCCCTGGCTCCTTTGCTTTGGGCTCTGACCTTCATGAGATTTCCCTCATGCGTCTGTTGGGTCTTGACTGTGTATTTAATTTTAAGAGTGAGGTAACAATTTAAAAAAAAAGGCTGTTTAAAATTGTGTGGTGGGGGAGGAGGACTACCGATATCTGGTGGGCTTCAGTATAAGGCAAAAGGCGGTAAGCTGGAATTTTTTATTGTGGATGTACCTCCGTCAAGATTCATAAATAGGTCTTTTCTCTACTTTCAGAAAGGAGTCCTGGAACTCCTCTATTATTTTCTAATTCACTACTTCTCAGCCTTTAATATGCTTATGAATCACTTAGGAGGGTCTTGTTAAAATGCAGGTTTAGGTTTGGTAGGTTCTGGAGTGGAGCCTGAGATTCTGCATTTCCAGCCAGCTCCCAGGAATGCGAGTACTACTGATTCTTGGGCAACAATTGAGTAGCAAGGGTCTAATATAAACTTAGCTCCCAGTGCTCTGAAACATGAAGTGGGGTAAAGGGGCAGGACAGCTGAGGAGTTTGATATCATGAAAACATTTTTTTCAATTCCCCATTAAAAGGATGGACTGGCTAATAGTGTTTTCATGGGAGTTTTTTTCAGTCCCCTTCTGGACCACCAGATCCCAGCAATTTGTACCAGCTTCTCCATTCTTTTTTATCAGTCCTGGGAAGGGAAATGGGGCAGGGAGCAGGTGTCTCACCATTCAGTATATAGAGTTGCATTTTGATTCCCATTTTCAGAATGGCACTTTGTCCTTGCCCTTACTGGTGCCTGGTGTCCTGAAGTCCATATTTCAAGTTCAATTTCTTGAGATGCTATGTATCCAAGAAGTAGTAGGGAGATCTGGTGGAGTCTAACTGCCTTTTTTACGATTTTCAGCCAATCTTACTTTCACAGGCCTACTCTCCCAGCCACTGTCCCCTTTACCCCTTCAGGAGTGCCGACAGTTTTCAACTTTGATGACTTTCTAGTGGTCTAATGTGAATCATCTGGTTTTTATTGGCTTTTTATTTTGGAGACTAAGTTTTAACTTTTTCTGATTTGTTCATCCATCTACTTCCATTCTCAAAAATTTTATTGACGATTTTCATTTGCTGTTGTTTCTTTCCCCATTCTCTTTGTTCTTGTGGATTTTATTATCCTGTGATTTGCTTACTTATTGAATCCTTTACTACCATATTAGTGAAATTTTGGGGATATATTTTGCTCAATCCACACATTTTAATCATGTACTATTAAACTTTGCCAGAAATGTCCCTCTCATTGAGACTATTACAATGCAGAATGTGGACTGAGTTAAAATCTGCCATCATTTCCTTGCTTATTTGTTATACCTTTACTATGTTTTTCTTTGTCTTCCTTTTGACTGGGTATTTATTTATTATAGGCACACCTTGGGGATATTGTGGGTTCAGTTCCAGACCACCAAGTAAAGCAAATGTTGCAATAAAGTGAGTCAAATAAATATTTTAGTTTCCCAGTGCATATAAAAGTTATGTTTATACTATATTGTAGTCCATTAAGTATACATTAGCATTATGTCTAAAAACTAACATATTTTACTTAAAAATACTTTTTTTGCTATAAAGTGCTAACTATCTTCTGAACTTTTGGTGAGTCATAATCACTGATTACAGATCACCATAACAAATATAGTAATAGAGAAGCTTGAAATATTGTCAAAAATACCAAAATGTGACACAGAGACACCAAGTGGGCAATGCTGTTGGAAAAATGGTGCTGAAAGACTTGCTTGAGGCAAAGACACTACAAAAAAAGAAACTTATAGACCAATATCCCTGATGAGCATAGATGCAAAAATCCTCAACAAAGTATTAGCAAACCAAATTTAAAATACATCGAAAAGATCATCCACCATGACCAAGTGGGATTTATTCCAGGGATACCAGAGTGGTCCATACAGTACACTAACAAAAAGAAGTATAAAAACTATATGATCATCTCAATAGATGCTGAAAAAGCATTTGACAAATTCAACATATATTCATGATAAAAATCACAACAAAATGGGCACTGAGGGTATGTACCTCAACATAATAAAGACCATATAATGAAAAGCCCACAGCTAACATCATACTTGATGGTGAAAAGCTAAAAGCTTTTCCTCTAAGAACACGAACAAGACAAGGATGTCCACTCTCACCACTTTTTTTTTTTTTTTATTGAAGGGTAGTTGACAACAGTATTACATTACATTAGTTTCAGGTGTACAACCCAGTGATTCAACATTTATATACATGATAATTCTAGGTACCAGCTATCACCATACCAAGTTGTTACAATATTTTGACTATATTCCTTATGCTATACATTACATCCCAGTTACTTATTTATTTTACAATTGAAAGTGTGTTTATATATATATATATATATATATATATATATATATATTTTTTTTTTTTTTTGTGAGGGCATCTCATATTTATTGATCAAATAGTTGTTAACAACAATAAATTTCTGTATAGGGGGGTCAATACTCAATGCACAATCATTAATCCACCCCAAGCCTAATTTTCGTCAGTCTTCAATCTTCTGGTGCATAACGAACAAATTCTTACATGGAGTACAAATTCTTACATAGTGAATAAGTTACATGGTGAACAGTGCAAGGGCAGTCATCACAGAAGCTTTCGGTTTTGTTAATGCATTATGAACTATACACAGTCAGTTCAAATATGAATATTCATTTGATTTTTAAACCTGATTTATATGTGGATACCACATTTCTCTATTATTATTATTTTTAATAAAATGCTGAAGTGGTAGGTAGATACGAGATAAAGGTAGAAAACAGAGTTTAGTGTTGTAAGAGAGCAAATGTAGATGATCAGGTGTGTGCCTGTAGACTATGTGTTAATCCGAGCTAGACGAGGGCAATAAACATCCATGTATGCAGAAGATTTCTCTCAGAACATGAGGGGGGAGGTTCTAAGCCTCACCTCTGCTGCTCCCCATTTTCTCACCAGATGGCCCCCTGCGACTGTGCCTGTCTTAGGTTGTTCCTCCCTTGAGGAATCTTACCCGTCTCTGGCTAACCAGTCATCTTCCGGGGCCATACAGGGAAATGTTAAGTTGGTAAGTGAGAGAGAAGCCTTATTGTTTGAAAAGGTTAGCTTTTTACTTCTTTGCATATTTATGCCCTGTGGCTTCTATGCCCAGCATTTGTCTTGAGGTGTCTTTACCACTTGGAAGAATTATGATACTCGGTAAATTCGACATGTGGCACGAGTTCTATTTAAAGGTTGTGATTAGGTGGGAAGAAGAAAAGCTATAGAAGTAGCAGGCAGAAGAAAACCTGGGAAGATTGATTATTTCTTTGACATATCTTCTTGTAGAGTAACTTCAGCATGGATAGGTTTTAAACTACTAATTAAATTGTGCACACACATTAACATAATAGGAATATAGTTACCTAACCAAAGCATACCTGTAATTACCAGCCATCTCCAGTGAAACCAAGAAAACCAGTTAGGCACCTTAGGCATTTGCACTCTCACCACTTTTATTCAACATAGTATTGGAGGTCCTAGCCACAGCAATCAGATAACACAGAAAGATAAAAGGCATCATCCAAATTGGTAAGAAAGAAGTAAACTGTCACTACTTGAAGACGACATTATATTATACATAGAGAACCCTAGTGACTCCAAAATACTATTAGAACTGATAACTAGATTCAGCAAAGTTGCTGGTGTGGGATTAATATATAAATCAAGTATAGAAATTGAATGTATAATCAATCTGACTTGATTATTTTTCTTGTAATTCATGATGTGTGATCAAGACCAAAACAGTTTCTGTGACATGACTGCCCTTGCATTGTTAACAATTTAAGAACTTGTTCACCATGTAGGAACGTTATGGCCCAAGAGACTGGAGACAGCTGAGAATTAATGATTGTATATTAAGTTCCCCCCACAGAATTCTATTGTTATTAATATTTATGTGCTCAATAAATATGAAAGGTGCTCCCTCAGCACCACTCTTGCGCTGTTAAGCCTCGAGATCCATGGCTGGTCCTTTCAGATCTTTGATATCTCATCGTATCTCCTTTCTTAACTCCAGGTCAGAAGCAGGGAGGGACCGACAGCTGGATACAAAATTAACACACAGAAATCTGTTGCATTCCTATATATTAACAATGAACTAGCAGAAAGAGAAATCAGGAAAACAACTCCATTTACAATTTCATCAAAAAGAGTAAAATACCTAGGAATAAACCTAACAAATGAGGTGAAGGACCTATACTCTGAAAACTGTAAGACACTCATGAGAGAAATTAATGAAGACACAAATAAATGGAAATCTATCCCATGTTCATGGATAGGAAGAATTAATATTGTCAAAATGACCATCCTGTCCAAAGCAATTTACAGATTCAATGCAATCCCTATCAAAATACTAACAGCATTTTTCAATGAACTAGAACAAATAGTTCTAAAATTCATGTGGAACTACAAAAGACCCCGAATAGCCAAAGCAATCCTGAGAAAGAAAAACAAAGCTGGGGATTACATATCCTGACTACAAGTTATACTATAAAGCTACAGTAATCAAAACAGTATGGTACTGGCACAAGAACAGATCCATAGATCAATGCAACAAAATAGAAAGCCCAGATGTAAATCCATGCATATATGGTCAACTAATATACGATAAAGGAGCCAGGAATATACAATGGGGAAATGACAGCCTCTTCAATAACTGGTGTTGGAAAACTGAACAGCTACATGCAAGATAATGAAACTGGATTACTGACTCACTCCACATACAAACATAAACTTGAAATGGATCAAAGACCTGAATATAAGTCATGAAACCATAAAAGTCTTGGAAGAAAACACAGGCAAAAACCTCTTAAGTACAAATATGAGCAATTTTTTCCTGGACACAGCTCCTCAGGTAAGGGAAACAAAATCAAAACAGAACAAGTGGGACCACATCAAACTAAAAGTTTCTATACAGCAAAGGACACCATCAGCAGAACAAAAAGGCAGCCTACAGTATGGGAGAACATATTTGTAAATGATTTATTTGATAGGGGGTTAACATCCAAAATATATAAAGAACTCATATGCCTCAACACCAAAAAACAAAACAAAACAAAACACCCAAATAACTCAGTTAAAAAATGGGCAGAGGACCTGAACAGACATTTCTCCAAAGAAGAAATACAGATAATTAACAGGCACATGAAAAGATCTCATAACTAATCATCAGGGAAATGCAAATTAGAACCACAATCAGATATCACCGCACACCAGTTAGGACAGCCACTATCCAAAAGACAAGAAATAACAAGTATTGGTGAGGATGTAGAGAAATGGGAACCCTCCTACGCTGTTGGTGAGAATGTCAATTGGTGCAGCCACTGTGGAAAACAGTATGGAGGTTCCTCAAAAAACTAAAACTAGAAATGCCATTTGACCCAGTAATTCCACTTCTAGGAATTTATCTGAAGAAAACAAAATCCAAGATTCAAAAAGATATATGCACCCTATGTTTATTGCTGCATTATTTATAATAGCCAAGATATGGGAGCAACCTAAGTGTCCATCAATAAATGAATGAATAAAGATGTGGTATATATATATATATATATATAATGGAATATTATTTAGCCACAAAAAGAAAAGAAATCCTGCCATTTGCAACAACATGGATGGATCTAGAGGATATTATGCTCAGTAAAATAAGCCAGATGGAGAAAGACAGATACCATGTGATTCCACTTATTTGGGGAATATAAATACAAAGCAAAACAGAATAAACAAAACAGAAGTAGACTCATAGACACTGAGAAGGGACTGGTGGTTACCATAGGGAGGGGTTGGGGTGGGTTTGGAGGGTGAGGGGGACAAAATTTCTGAATCATAATGTAAGTTGGTCATGGGGTTAGTAGTATAGCATGGAGAATAGTGAATGATTCTGTAACATCTTCCTATGTTGGTAGGTAGTAGCTGTACTAATGGGGGTGAGGATTTAATAATATGGGTAACTTGAAACACTATGTTTTATACTTGAAACTAACATAAGGCTGCATATCAATTTAAAAAAAAGAAAGACTTGCTTGACACAGGATTGCCACAAACCTTCAATTTGTAAAAAATGCAATCTGTGAGGCACAATAAAGCAAAGCACAACAAGGTATGACTGTATTCCTTTTTTCCTTTCTATTAGTGTCTTACAAGCTATTTTTTTATTTTGGTATCATTAATCTACAATTACATGGGGAACATTATGTTTACTAGACTCCCCCCTTCACCAAGCCCCCCCCACATACCCCATTAGTCTCTGTCCATCAGCATAGTAAGATGCTATAGTCACTACTTGTCTTCTCTGTGCTGTACAGCCCTCTCCGTGCTCCCCCCACACACACACTAAACATGCTAATCATAATGCCCCCTTTCTTCCCCCCCCAACCCTTATCCTTCCCTTTCCACACATCCTCCCCAGTCCCTTCCTCTTTGGTAACTGTTAGTTCATTCTTGGGTTCTGAGTCTGCTGCTGTTTTGCTCCTTCAGTTTTTTCTTTGTTCTTATACTCCACAGATGAGTGAAATCATTTGGTACTTGTCTTTCTCCGCCTGGCTTATTTCACTGAGCATAATACCTTCTAGCTCCACAAACTATTTTTTTCATTTTTTAAAATGTTTAGTCTAAAAATCACAACTAGTGCTCTTCTTTATCAATTTAATTGTGGTACAATTTATATAAAACAAACTACAGCTTTTCAGTAGTTCAACTTTTGACAAATGCACTTCATCATCACAATCAACTTACAGAATGTTTCCATCACTCCCAAGTTCCCTCATGTCCCTTTATAGTCAGTCCTCTCCTCTACCTCTAAGCAGCTAACCTGCTTTGTCATTATAGATTAATTTGAGTTTTAATAATATAAATGGAATCATACATTGTCACACAGGTATTTTTGACTAATCAAAGACTAATAATAATCCTTGAACTTTACCCTTTTTCCAGATAATCCAAGGACCTTAAAACACTTTAATCCTGGAATTCTCTTATATCCTCTAATCTACTGCTTAACTTTAATATGCATATTGCATTAGTGTTCTCAAAAGAGAACCAAAAGAATATACATATATATGTATGTATATATATAATAATGTGTGTATATATACACACACAAATATAATTTACATGTATATATCATACATACATAATAATGATTATATATATTATATATAAATTATATATATATATATAAAATTATATATATATAAAATAAGGATATTATGGGAATTGGTTCAAGCAATTATGGAGGCCAAGAAATCTGTCTGTCATCTGCAAGCTGAAGAAGCAGGAAAGGCAAGTGGTATAATTCAGCCCAAGTTCAAAGGCCTGGAGCACCAATGTCCAAGAGCAAGAAAAGATGGATATTCTGGCTCAAGCAGAGAACAAATTTGACCTCCCTCTATCTTTTTTGTCCTATTCAGGCTCTCAACAGATTGGAGGTCTATCCATATTGATGAGGATTAACTTCTTTACTTGGCCTATTTTCAAATTCAAATTTTAATCTCTTCTGGAAACAGACACCCCCAGACATAGCATTTTACCAGCTATCTGGGCATCCCTAAGCCAAGCTGACACATAAAATTAACCATCATAAATGTGAGTCACCTAGGGGGATCTTGTTAAAATGCAGATTCTGGTTTGGTAGGTGCTATTATTTTTGTGCACTTTCTCTCTTTAGTAAAATTATACCAAGTAGATGACTATTTGCAGGATTGGTTATTTTGCTAAAACATGGAAATAAGTTCTATTTATGTTGTCCTGACTTTACTCATAATTGAAAGTTTAGGTTTTAGGGGAAATGCTAATTAAAGGTTGAAATGAAAAGTCATTAATTCAGGTTGAACAATTTACACTTGCCACAAAACTATTCACTTTCAGGCTTGTGGTTTGGCATTCCACTGATTATATGATAAAATGTTCTAGCTAGATTTCAAGTCTGAAGAGGATAATGCAAGCCATACTAGCTGGATAATTTAAACCATATTGTATCATACATTCTTGCCTGACTAGATCTTAAGCCACAGAACTATTCACTTCCCTGTTCCAAAATTCAGCAGGGACTACCAAACCTTCGCATTCAGTTCCCTACCTTACAGCCTCCATGCTCTCACATTTTACCTTTCCAGAATTTTCTCCCACATTTCCCTTTTTTTGGTCAAACAGGGTAATCCACTGTTCCCTGAATAAACCTCATTGTGTTCCTTCCACCTCTTTTGGTTCATGTTAGTGCTTACCCTGGATCACACTCCTAACCACCCTCCTAATTGACACTCAAGCTAAGCTCTAAGGTGGAGCTCCAATGGCACCTTCTTCAAGGAGCCTTCCCTAAACTCTCATGCCACATGTCTTGTATCTCTCTTGAGGTTCTTCAATGCTGTTTCATGTTTTAGTTATTAATATACTTGTGCTTTATTCCTATGATTAGATTTCAAGTCTGAGAGCATACCCTTTTCATCTCTGGGGCCTTCACAGGCATAAAACAGAAGCTTACCTGCAGCTTACAAACAATTGTTGAATAGGTATGTATTTTAGTATGACTAAAAGCGGATCTGCAGAACTTGAGCTGACTTATCCATTTCCTCAATCCTTGGCCCAGACCCAAAAGGAGTTCCTGAGTAAACTTTTGCCACCTCTTAATTTGCAGTGATTGCTCTAGCATTATAAAAACCTCCTAAATTTGAACTCATATTCACCTTCAATCTTCTTTGTCCCTATGGCAAATCAGTCATCAAATTGCTATTTGTCTTCTGATATAACCCTTTGATTCCCTCCTCTTTCTTTGTTATCTCTTCCACTCTTCTGGTTAATGCCCATTATTTTCATAATGCCTAATTACCTGTGGTAAATTCTTCCTGATTTATGTAGTATTGCTCCTGCTTTAGTTTATCCTATATGCAATGCGACCGTAATAACAGTAATGTCATAGAGTTAATAGATACATGAGAACCATTGGGGTGGATTAAAGATGGTGGCATGAGAGGTGAGACAGAGGCTTCCTCCTAAAACTGCATATAATACGAAAATATAATTAAAATGACTAATCCTGAAAGAGCAACAAGAAAGATGGCTGCATCAAACTGCATATACCTGGAGAAAAAAATAAAATCTCATGGAACAGGGTAACATACCAAAGCTGTGGCCTGGCTGGATCCAAGCCCTTCCCCCACCCCAGCTCACCAGCAGAAGGAAGAGAAATGGAGTGAGGAGGGAGTGGAGGCCTGGGACTGCTGAATACCTAACTCTGGAGATCTGCTCTGGGAGCATAAACCTACATTCCATGGTTCTTTCATGGTACTCTCGTGATTAGGGGGTTGGAAAGATAAGACAGGCATAATACCTGGAGAGACTGAGATTCCAGCCACTTGTGGAAAGCAGGGATCCATACCCAGCTGCTCTGGGACAAAAGAAAGCTAGGCAGTCTGACAGACTTCCTAACAGAAAGAGGGCTGATAAAGGGGCAAGGATTGCACAGAGCTTACTGCTCAGGAGAAAGGACAAGTAGACAAAAATGTCCGGGTGCACTCTGCCCAGCAGGAAGGGAACTTTCTCGATCTTCAGGTGCTCCAGCTCCTTGGATGGCTACACAGCTCGAAGGACCCCATCCATGACATGCATCCTTACTGCTCCTTTCTCCTGGCCAGCCCCACCTGGTTTTCAAATGGGCAAACCTTACCCTGGAGTTAGGCCAGCCAGAGGGAAGCCCCATTTACAGAAACTACAAACGCAAAGCATAGAGTCTTATACCTGCATCGTTGGCCCACTGGTTCTGGCAGTGGAGGTCCCCCCAGGCACCAATATGGCTCCCCTGCAACCCCTGACATTGCTTCAGGGGCTGAGCAGTTCCAGAGAGTAGAGCTTCTGGGTACTAGAGGATGTCAAAAACAAATATGAAATGCCAAAAGAACCTGGTTCAAAGTAAAATTATGAATACAACACCTGAGAAAGATTCAAATGAAATCGACCTCATGAATCTTCCTGAAAGGGATTTCAAAATAAAAATCATTAACATGCTCATGGAGGTACAGAAAAATATTCAAGAACTCAGGAATGAATTCCAGTCAGAGATCCAATCATTGAAGAGCACAATGGAGGGTATTAAAAGCAGATTAGATATGGTGGAGGAGATGATAAAGAAATAGAAATTAGAGAAGAGGAATACAAAGTTGAGGCACAGAGAGAAAATTGGATCTCTAAGAATGAAAGAATATTGAGAGAACAGTGTGACTAATCCAAATGGAACAATATTCACATTATAGGGATACCAGACAAAGAAGAGAGAGAGAAAGGGATAGAAAGCATCTTTGAGGAGGTAACTGCTGAAAACTTCCCCAATCTGGGGAAGGAGATAGTCTCTCAGGCCATGGAGACCCCAGATCTGCCAACACAAGGGATCGAAGAAAGACAACATCAAGACATATAATAATTAAAATGGCAAAGATCAAGGATAAGGACAGACTATTAAAAGCAGCCAGAGAGAGAAATAAGATCACACACAAAGGAAAGCCCATCAGGCTATCATCAGACTTCTCAGCAGAAATCTTACAGGCCAGAAGGGAGTGGCATGATGTATTTAATGCAATGAAGCAGAAGGGCCTGGAACCAAGAATACTTTATCCAGCAACATTATCATTTAAATTTGAAGGAGGGATTACACAATTTCCAGATAAGCAAAAGCTGAGAGAATTTACCTCCCACAAACCATCTCTACAGTGTATTTTGGAGAGACTGCTATAGATGAAAGTGTTCCTCAGGTTTAATAGCTGTTACCAGACGTAATAAAACCACGTAAAGAAAGTAGAACCATTAATTACTAAGCAAATGTGAAATTAAATCAACTATTCCCAAAGTCAATCAACGGAGAGATGAAGAGTACAGAATATGATATTTAATGTATAAATAATGGAGGAGGAAAAAAAGGAGGAGAAAAAAACAACTTTTAGATTGTGTTTGTAATAGCTTATTGAGTGAGTTAAGTTAGACTCATAGTATGGAAGTTAACCTTGAACCTTTGGTAACCACAAATCTATAGCCTGCAATGGCAATAAGTACATACCTATCGATAATCACCCTAAATGTAAATGAACTGAATGCACCAATCAAAAGACGTAGAGTCACTGAATGAATAAAAAAGAAGACCTACCTACATGCTGCCTACAAGAGACTCACTTTAAAATCAAAGACATATGCAGACTAAAAGTGAAGGGATGGAAAAACATATTTCATGCAACTGATAGGTAGAAAAAGCAGGAGTTGCAGTACTTGTATCAGACAAAATAGACTTCAAAACAAAGAAAGTAAGAAGAGACAAAGAAAATCATTACATCATGGTTAAGGGGCCAATCCAACAAGAAGATATAACCATTATAAATATCTATGCGTCCAACACAGGAGCACTTACATATTGAAACAAATACTAACAGAATTAAAAGGGGAAATAGAATGTAATGCATTCATTCTAGGAGACTTCAACACTCCACTCACTCCAAAGGAGAGATCAACCAGACATAAAATAAGTAAGGAGACAGAGGCAATGAACAACACATTAGAACAGATGCACCTAACAGACATCTACAGAACTCTACACCCAAAAGCAGCAGGATACACATTCTTCTCAACTGCACATGGAACATTCTCCAGAATAGACCACATACTAGGACACAAAAAGAGCCTTGGTAAATTCAAAAAGATTGAAATTCTACCAACCAACTTCTCAGACCACAAAGGTATGAAACTAGGAATAAATTATGCAAAGAAAATGAAAAATCCCACAAACACATGGAGGCTTCACAACATGCTCCAAAATAACCAATGGATCAATGACCAAATAAAAACAGAGATCAAGTTATATATGGACACAAATAACAACAACATTTTAACACCGCAAAATCTGTGGGACGCAGCAAAGGCTGTGGAAAGAGGAAAGTATATTGCAATACAGGCCTACCTCAGGAAAGAAGAACAATCCCATATGAACACTCTAAACTCACAATTAACAAAAGTAGAAAAAGAAGAACAAATGAGGCCCAAAGTCAGTAGAAGGAGGGACATAATAAAGATTAGAGCAGAAATAAATAAAATCAAGAATAAAACAATAGAAAGAATCAATGAAAGCAAGAGCTGGTTCTTCAAGAAAATAAACAAAATAGATAAACCCCTAGCCAGACTTATCAAGAAAGAAAGAGAGTCTACAAACATAAACAGAATCAGAAATGAGAAAGGAAAAATCATGACGGACACCACAGAAATATACAAAGAATTATTAGAGAATACTATGAAAAACTGTATGCCAACAAACTGGATAACATAGAAGAAATGGACAACTTTCTAGAAAAATACAACCTTTCAAGGCTGACCCAGAAAGAAACAGAAAATCTGAGCAGACCAATTACCAGCAATGAAATTGAATTGATAATCAAAAAACTACCTAAGAACAAAAGCCCTGGACCAGATGGCTTCACCACTGAATTTTATCAAACATTTGGCAAAGACCTAATACCCATTATTCTTAAAGTTTTCCAGAGAGTAGAAGAGGGAATACTTCCAAACTCATTCTATGAGGCCAGCATCACTCTAATACCAAAACCAGGTAAACACACCACAAAAAAAGAAAACTACAGACCAATATCCCTGATGAACATAGATGCAAAAATACTCAACAAAATATTAGCAAACCGAATTCAAAAATACATCAAGGGGATCATACACCATGACCAAGTGGGATTCATCCCAGGGATGCAAGGATGGTACAACATTCGAAAATCCATCAACATCATCCACCACATCAACAAAAAGAAGGACAAAAACCACATGATCATCTCCATAGATGCTGAAAAAGCATTCGACAAAATTCAACAGCCATTCATGATAAAAACTCCCAGTAAAATGGGTATGGAGGGCAAGTACCTCAACATAATAAAGGCCATATATGACAAACCCACAGCCAACATTATACTGAACAGCGAGAAGCTGAAAGCTTTTCCTTTAAGATCACGAACAAGGCAAGGATGCCCACTCTCCCAACTTCTATTCAACATAGTACAGGAGGTCCTAGCCATGGCAATCAGACAACACAAAGAAATAAAAGGCATCCAGATTGGCAAGGAAGAAGTTAAACTGTCACTGTTTGCAGATGACATGATATTGTACATAAAAAACCCTAAAGAATCCACTCCAAAGCTACTAGATCTAATATCTGAATTCAGCAAATTTGTGGGATACAAAATTAATACAAGGAAATTCTGTTGCATTCCTATACAGTAACAATGAACTAGCAGAAAGAGAAATCAGGAAAACAATTCCATTTGCAGTTGCATCAAAAAGAATAAAATACTTAGGAATAAACCTAACCAAGGAAATGACAGACCTATAATCTGAAAACTACAAGACACTCATGAGAGAAATTAAAGAAGAAACCAATAAATGGAAACACATCCCGTGCTCATGGATAGGAAGAAATAATATTGTCAAAATGGCCAACCTGCCTAAAGCAATCTACAGATTCAATGCAATTCCTATCAAAATACCAATAACATTCTTCAATGAACTAGAGCACATCATTCTAAAATTCATATGGAACCACAAGACCCCAAATAGCCAAAGCAATCCTGAGAAGGAAGAATAAAGCTGGGGGGATTATGCTCCCCAACTTCAAGCTCTACTACAAAGCCACAGTAATCAAGACAATTTGGTACTGGCACAAGAACAGAACCACAGACCAATGGAATAGACTAGAGCCCTGACATAAACCTAACCATATATGGTCAATTAATATACAATAAAGGAGCCATATGGGGAAATGACAGCCTATTCAACAACTGGTGTTGGCAAAACCAGACAGCTACATGCAAGAGAATGAAACTGGATTATTGTTTAACCCCATATACAAAACTAAACTCGAGATGGACCAAAGACCTGAATGTAAGTCATGAAACCATAAAACTCTTAGAAGAAAACATAGGCAAATATCTCCTGAATATAAGCAGGAGCAACTTCTTCCTGAATGCCTCTCCTCAAGCAAGGGAAACAAAAACAAAAATGAACTCATGGGAGTACAACAAACTAAAAAGTTTCTGTACTGCAAAGGACACCATCAACAGAACAAAAAGGCATCCTATACAGTAATGGGAGACTATATTTGTAAATGACACATCCGACAAGGGGCTAACATCCAAAATAGATAAAGAACTCACATGTCTCAACACCCAAAAATCAAATAACCCTATTAAAAAATGGGCAGAGGATATGAAGAGACAATTCTCCAAAGAAGAAATTCAGATGGCTAAAAGACACATGAAAAGACGCTTCACATCTCTAATCATCAGGGAAATGCAAATTAAAACCACAAAGAGATATCACCTCACACCAGTAAGGTTGGCCAGCATCGAAAAGACTAAGAACAACAAATGCTGGCAAGGATGCAGAGAAAGGGGAACCCTCCTACACTGCTGGTGGGAATGTAAACTAGTTCAACCATTGTGGAAAGCAATATGGAGGTTCCTCAAAAAACTAAAAATAGAAATACCATTTGACCCAGGAATCCCACTCCTTGGAATTTACCTGAAGAATACAACTTCTCAGATTCAAAAACACATATGCACCCCTATGTTTATTGCAGCACTATTTACAATAGCCAAGATATGGAAGCAACCTAAGTGTCTATCACTAGATGAATGGATAAAGAAGATGTGGTACATATACATAATGGAATACTATTCAGCCATAAGAAGAAAAAAATCTTACCATTTGCAACAACATGGATGGAGCAGGAGGATATTATGCTCAGTGAAATAAGCCAGACGGAGAAAGACAATTGCCAAATCAATTTCCTCATTTGTGTAGTATAACAACAAAGCAAAACTGAAGGAACAAAATAGCAGCAGACTCACAGACTCCAAGAAGGAACTAGTGGTTACCAAAGGGGAGGGATGTGGGAGGGTGGGTCAGGAGGGAGGGAGATGGGGATTGAGGGGTATTATGTTTGGTACTCATGGTGTGGGGGGTCACAGGGAAAACATTGTAGCACAGAGAAGGCAAACAGTGAATCTATGGCATCTTACTACACTGATGGACAGTGACTGCATTGGGGAGTGCTCGGTGGGGACTTGATAATATGGGTAAATGTAGTAACCACATTTTTTTTCATGTGAAACCTTCATAAGAGTGTATATCAATAATACCTTAATAGAAAATTAAAAAAAAATAGATACGAGATAGGGCATGTACGTTGGATCCATTTTGTACATGGGCCCACTGTATCTTTATAGAATCACCTCAAGTCCATGTCCTCTGGTTCTAGTGGTGGACAATGACCAGAACTCATTGGAGTGTCCTGTCTTTCTTTCCACAGCTATCAGTTCAGGCTGGCTGAGAGATTGCAAGACAAGTGCTCCAGTGACATAATTTGAATCTCTTGACTTGACCTTGTCTAAAGCCAGATGCACCCCCTGAACTTTCTGGTTATGAGAATCAATAGATTTCCTTTATTAATTAAACTAGATTTAAAAAATAAATACAGTAGGTAAAACACTAAGCACACTACACATGTAAAAGATCCTTCACGTAAGTGAGGTACTCTTTTTATTTTCCTTATAACCTTACCATACCTCATATTCAATTCAACCTTTTCTTTCTTGACATCTGCTCATACACACCAGCTAGGATAATTTCCTTATTATTCCCTTTATGTTGACCCTTTCCCTGGGCTACTTTGTCACCAACCTAATAATGTTATTCCACACTCTTCACCAATTTATATCCATCACTATTTAAAACCTGGCTAAAAAAAGCTTCTCATCTTTATTTGAATAATGGTGGCTCCACACGGTTCACTGCCTTATCTAATTTCTCCTGTGTATGTTTTCTAGTTATTTCTCGCTTGCTTCTTGATTGTACACAACTCAAGGCAAGGAAAAATATATTCTGTTTACATATGGTCATTTTCAAGGTTGAGATATTATTTTTCAAAGCAACTTGTACAGTGGTGGACACATAGTAGGTGTTCAGTAAGTGTCTATTATAGGAATAAATGAATGAATTAAATTTAGAGGGTATGGTATTCAATTTAAAGACTGTTGTTAGCCTAAACTTTTTCCTTTTTCTAAGCAACTTTACATTCTTAAACCATTTTCATTAGAGCATAAAAATATCATAATGATTCCAACTTCCAACATTCTTCCCAGTTATTGTTTCAGAATTCTTTTACCCAAGGTTTAAGGAAGGAATGTTCTATTTAAAATAATTTAACAATCAATCAAAGCCTTTCTTATCATTTGTATTTTATTAATCCAGGGGGCATTGCATCAACCCTTCAGAGGTTTCTCACCTTGGTAAGTAAGGTAATAGCAAAGCATTGACAAACATACCAAGATACTGAAAAGGAAAAAATTGGGGAAGGGGACTTCTTGTATTCATGTTTCCTCCTTTAGTTCTACATGGCAAAACATTCTTCTATTCCAAATAACTTCGTTCCTACTTAGAAATGCAGGATTTTGAAAAAACTACTATTTGTTATCAAAGGTCTGTGGCTTCTGTTTATTGAACTTAATTGCTGTATGACTTAATGAAAAGGCCAAGGGCTGATGAATTTAAACTCTTTAAAATAACTAAAGATTAAAGTGAATAAACTTTAGTGCCTCTGGGATTTTTGATACATGTTCCAAATTTGTTTTTCATGACATAATTGTCCCATGTTACACTGAAGATTATATCATAGGGAACTGGTTATGTGTGCAGTTATGCTAACAAAAAAACAATTCCAAATGTCAAAAATAAAAATGAGGACCACTGTAATGTTACCATTAAGAAAGTGGAATTTGAAAATGGAGAGAAACTTAGGCTGAATAAGATCTTTCTATAAAAGTGTTGAATAGAAAAACCTGGAAATCATGTGTTAGGTTAACTTAATGCATTTTCACCAGCATTTAAATCATTATTTTACTTACTGTTACAAATGGAAACCAACATATTTTCTCAAGGAATTTACTTTTAGTGGAAAAAGATAGCTCCCAAACACACAAATGGGAATTGTGTTAAATAAATTTTGAGAACCTCCATCAAGAAATAAAACTAGTCATATGTATATATAGTTGTATTTCACATTTTATAAGAACAAGAAGTGAAATTCAGTATTCTTGTTCTATTAGTCTTCAGAGTTCTTTTTGGGGGGGTTGTTTTAAATTAAAAGTAATTGTAATCTCTTTTCTCTGGGGCTTTCCCTTCCACCATTAATCATCTTTTCTTCTACACCTTCCCTCAAATGATTACTCCTCCTAGCCTTAGAACACATTAAATTATACTATTTCATCTTCACTTGCTTAGCTCCACAAGTCACTCCCCTTTCTTTTAAAAAATTGGTTAGCATAAGTATTTTTGCTATCAGTTTGCCAGAAGGTGCTACCATCTTAATCAGGAAAACATCTTTGTAATACAAATTAGCTTCCTTACTTTTATTAAGCTTTCAAATTCAAAACAAAACACTTAAATTTCTTAGCATAATGAACCTCTATACTTCAAAAATAACAGTACGTTCAGTTTACATATTCGGAAGACTTGGATGTTAAGACTTTATTCTTCATCCTCTGACTCTAAAATCCATGTCTATCTTCATTAAAAACCAAGCAAGAAATTGTTTAAGTCTCACCAAGCTACACCAACCAGCGTGGGCAGTGTAAATGCTTTCAAAATGTCATGCATCTTCACATTTAAAGACAGTCTGTCCTTACATCCTTTGTAAACATCATTAAATACTGGTGCTTAAGACTTCAGTTATATGAGATAAGCTTTCCAATTTACAGGCAAAAGAGGTATGCCAAAGGAGCCCTCTTCTCAAATTTATTTGTTAAAAGCCAGTCTGATTACATCTGAAAGTCTGAAGTTGTCATTTGTCAAGCATCTTTTAGAAAGCCGCTATTGCATTAAATTAACCGACTCCTAGTCAAATCAGGTTTAAGGAGTGTTTCTCACGTCTACAGTGACAAATGAGTTACCTCAAGTAGACTGTCAAACTTTTATGTTTACTCTTTTTAAACGTGGAAGGGAGAGGATGCTACGTAACGAAAAGTCAGGTCTGTTTCTTAAGAAAGATGTCCTGTGGGGGAACAAGACGCTCACCTGTACACAACAGAGGCAGATTTTTCCCGGCTGTCCTCACTGGGGGAGGGGATGGGCATCGCTAGACCTTTGTCCTCCGGACCTGAGCTTGGTTGGGGGTACTGGTAGGAGGGGGATTTTCTAGTAGTGCAGACATCGAACCCCAAGAAACTACAGCCTCTTTTGGCTTCAGTGACTGCCCTGGCTTAATCTTTGGGGGGGGGGGTCATCTACCTCGGGGATGGGGGTTGTTGCCACAAACAGTCACCTCCCCCGCAGGGATAGGGGGAGGGGACCACTGACCACTCAAGAGTTACAGACCTCCGTCTTTCCCAACTAGAGCCAAACCTCCCCCGCTCTGTTGTCTGCCTCGCCCCGCGGCGGGCTGGGCCGGGGTGAGCCGGGGCCGCGGCGAGATCAGACCGGGTCTCTGCGCAGCGACCCTGCCGCGTACGCACCGCCACCGTGAGGCCGAGCCGGGGACGGTGCCCCGTGGCGGCGACGGCTCCGCGCTCCTCTCCGCGCCGCTCCGACTGCTGCCGCGCCGGGCACGGGCGGGGGGATTTTTTTTGCCGTCCCCCCTCCACCTCTTTCGCGCTCTCGCTCGCGTTCGGCGGGAGAACCCGCGGAGCCAGGGAGGGAGAGAGGGAAGGGGTGGAGGTGGCGGGGGGGTAGGCCGGAGGGGCGGATCCTGCCTGGGGACTGATCCCTCCCTCCCCTCGGCCGGGTTCCGTGGCGGCAGCGGCGGCGGCGGCTTCATTCCCCCTCCTCCCCCGGGAGCGGCGGCGGCACCCGGGCCGGGGCCCCAGCGCGGGCCGGGAGGGGGCACGCCAGTGGCCGTGGAAGCCAGCGCGGGAGAAGGCCGCGCTGCACTCGCCGGTCCGCGCCGACCTATTCGACGGCCGGCCAGTCCGCGCCCAGGGGCCCCGAACGGTGGGGCCGGGACGGCGGCTGAGGTAATGGGGGCGGCAGCGGGGCCGGACAGAGCGGGGTCGGGGACAGCGGGGCCTACGGGGACCAGGGACTGCGCGGGGGGGTGAGGGGTGAGGAGCAGCGGGCTTCTCGAGCAGGGCGGGGGCGATGCGAAAGCCCTCTATTGGGGGGAGGGCGGCGGGGAAGGAGAAGGCGGGTGACGGGGAGAGCTGAAAAGCGAGGACCCACTTGCGTAGCCGCCATTTTGTTTCCCCCCTCCGGCCCTGGAAGCCGAGCCACCGAGCTCCGCCCCCGTCACGTTCTCCAATTGGTAAGGCCGGAGGAGAGTTCCGCCCCCCCCTCAGCGTCCCTTGGACCCCAGGTTTCTCCTGACGGGCAGATGAGGCGGCCTATGGGCGCTCGACTCTTTCCCGTTCGTTCGCTGGCGCCTAGGTTTTTCTGAGGGTCGGTCGAGCTCCGCGTCAGTCCGTCTCTGGCGCGCTCGCCCCCTCCCCTCCGGGTAGGAGATGTAATTTCCCTCTTTTCTCCTTCTCCGAAAGATCAAGATTCTTCTGGAATAGGTGCCTCTTGAAAGGGGCAGGAGCCTTTGCTGGGGTTTTCTCTGGTCTCATTGAGTATCGCGGGTGGGGTGAAGGAGGTACAATCTAATTGTAGAAAGCCCTCATTCTGGGAACTGGGTGGGGTGGGCAAGTGGGGGCTCAGGGGTGGAAAGAATTTGGGGGGATGTGTGTGGGAAGGGCTGTGTGGGATGATAAACTCCCGCCGAAAAGCTAGACTGTAAGTTCCTTGTGGGCGAAACTCATTTCATTTTCCTCAGCAGCAGCCCTTCCGCCACTAGAATTTCTCCCTCCTCCCCTCCACCAGCGTCTAGAGGCTTGGGTAGGATAGAAGAGGTCTCCGTAGATAACTTGCTTCTTGGTTGAGAGATAACCGAGCCAGCAGAGGAGGGAAGTAGTAGCAGGTAGGGAAGAAGAATTTTCGGTGGCTTTAACAAAGGAAGGCCCCGCACTCTGTATTTCAAGTTGGGATTGAGGTAGATCGTCACACCTCTGCAAGGGTCTCCACACCCTTGGGGTGGAGCAGTAAATTAGCAGGTCTTTTGGCCTCCTTGCTGCTCCCACGGATTTGGCATTTGTAAGGCATGTAGTGGCCAAGGGCCTCTAGAACAGAATTTCTGTGATGATGATCCTGTTTTCTTTGGTTCCAAGTGGAGTGTGTGCCGGCCTGGCACTTTCCTCAGCCAAGTTTTTTGTTTGTTTCAGTCACACTTTGGGATTGGAAGGCCTTTTAAATAATGAAGTTAATAATACCTTATTAGCAAATAGCAACCCTTAAGAGATTTTATTGATTTTATTTTACTGATTGAGTATGGAGACACAGATAGACTAAGTGACTTCCTCCAGGTCACACAGGGTCAATATTAGAGCCAAGATTGCTCCAGAGCCTCTTTTGTACCAGACCTTGGCATCTCTGTGGTATTTTTACCTCCTAGTGAGATGAGTTGAGCAGATCAGAAGATACGGGTTTGAATTGTAGCTTTATCATTTACTAGCTTTGGGTTGAATAACACCTTTCTGAGCTTCTTCATCTGTAAAATAGAGATGATAATATCTATTCTACCTCCCAAGCTAGTTGTGAGAAATATTAGAAGTAAAAGGGCTTTATAGTTTATAAATGTGTGATATATCATCACCATCTACACTCTATAGATGATAGGTCTTGCAACCAAATTGACCAAGTGTTTTTCTCCTTGAAATCTTTTCCCTGTTCACACCCTTGCAAGTCTCTGCCCACACCTCAGGGCACTATATCCCCAAAGGTCTTTACTGGTAGTGATGGCCTCAGTAGACTGCTTATTACAGGTCCTTACGAGCTTATCATAGTTCCCTCCAAATGTATTAGGACTGTCCCATACATTTCCTGCTGTTTAACATTCCTGTTCTTTGCAAGTGCCATTTGCATCCTTTCCCTCATTGCCTGGCCTTTGTGACAACCTCAAACACTCGCCACATGATATGAGAATGATACGGGAAACGTTAGAGCCTTTTCTTTGTTGCACAAGGGTAGACCAGATGTAAGTATTTGGGAAGAGAGGGACTTTTGAGATAACAAAATGCACTGAGATTTTTATATCAGATATTTTCCCAATCATCTTGGTCTTAGGTCCAATGAGTATCTCAAGAGAGACCATTTACAGCTTTATTGCCACTTAGGGCCACTCCCAAAGCTTCCAGGGATTCTACTTAGTGATGTCTAACCAGTGAATCCTCAAAGGTGCCTTTTGTAGAGAAAATCTTGCATCTTACAGTTTGAAAGCCCTAGACTGCAAGTGATAGACATTTCGAGTGCCTGAACCTCTTCACCCCAGGGCATTGTCAGGGGATAGGATTTCTGATCATGGTAAGGTGGCTTGGGAAAAGGCTCCAGACCCGTGAATTTTTCACCCTCTGATGGGACCACTGTTCATGTACAGAGCTTCAAAGTGATGCTGTTCTTGTTTTTATTTTTCTGAAGCTTTACCCCCTCCTTTTCCACTGTTAGCTGTGCCACGCCTTATGTACATCATTAGAACATTAGACGTCTTCCTGTATTACTGTTATGATCTGTTTATTTTTCTGTCCCTTCAGTTGAACAGAGCTCCTTGAGAGCAGGGAATCATGCATGTTTGATTTCTCCTTTCATTCAGCTAATACTTATTGAGTGCTTATTTAGGAGCCAGGCCACATTCCAGGTGCTTGTTCCAGCAGTAAACAAGACAGCAAAAGTCCCTCTGCTCATGGAACTTATATTCTAGTAGTAGGATGCAAACCTTTATAATTGGGTAAAGTACATTGCATAGTAAAAAATTGTAGGTTTTATAGTGAAAAATATAGCAGGGTGAAAGATTGCTCTTGGGGAAAAGGGATTTGCAATTTTAGAGACAATGGTCAGAGAAGGTCTCATTGAGAAGTAATACTTCTGAAAAGACTTGAAGGAGGTAAAGGAGCAAGCTATGGGGATGTCTGAGGGACAAGATGTCCAGACAGTATGTTCCTTTCAGTGGCCACTTGATCAGATATAAGGATGAATGGGTGCAAGCATGTCTGAATATCCAGCTCACAGTCTCCTGGCCTTCTCTTCTTAGGTCTGTCCCCTTGGTTCCTAGGTGCCATGAGGAAGCCGCGCCGCAAGTCGCGGATGAATTCTGAGGGCCGGCGCTCCCCGTCCCCCTACAGTCTGAAGTGCTCACCCACCCGGGAGACTCTGACATATGCCCAGGCCCAACGCATTGTCGAGGTGGACATTGATGGACGCCTGCATCGTATCAGCATTTATGACCCACTCAAGATCATAACAGAGGATGAGCTGACTGCCCAGGATATCACCGAATGCAATAGTAACAAGGAAAACAGTGAGCAGCCTCAGTTTCCTGGCAAGTCCAAAAAACCCTCATCCAAAGGCAAGAAGAAGGAATCCTGCTCCAAGCATGCATCCAGTACTTCCTTCCACCTCCCTCAGCCTAGCTTCCGGATGGTGGACTCAGGCAGCCAGCCAGAGGCACCTCCTCTGCCTGCTGCCTACTATCGCTACATTGAGAAGCCGCCTGAAGATCTGGATGCAGAGGTAGAGTATGACATGGATGAGGAGGACCTTGCCTGGCTGGACATGGTAAATGAGAAGCGGCGAGTAGACGGGCACAGTTTGGTGTCAGCAGACACCTTTGAGCTGCTGGTGGACCGGCTTGAGAAGGAGTCATACTTGGAGAGTCGCAGTAGTGGGGCCCAACAGTCACTTGTTGATGAAGATGCTTTCTGCTGCGTGTGTCTAGATGATGAATGCCACAACAGCAATGTCATTCTTTTCTGTGACATCTGCAACCTGGCTGTACACCAGGAGTGCTATGGTGTCCCCTACATCCCTGAGGGCCAGTGGCTATGCCGCTGTTGCCTGCAGTCTCCTTCCCGGCCTGTGGATTGTGTCCTCTGCCCCAATAAGGGTGGTGCCTTCAAACAAACCAGTGATGGGCACTGGGCCCACGTGGTGTGTGCCATCTGGATCCCTGAAGTCTGCTTTGCTAACACCGTGTTCCTGGAGCCCATTGAGGGCATCGACAACATCCCACCTGCCCGCTGGAAATTAACCTGCTATATCTGCAAGCAGAAGGGGCTGGGTGCAGCCATCCAGTGCCATAAGGTGAACTGCTACACTGCCTTCCATGTGACATGTGCACAGCGGGCTGGACTCTTCATGAAGATTGAGCCCATGCGCGAGACTAGCCTCAATGGCACCATCTTCACAGTGCGCAAAACTGCCTACTGTGAGGCCCACTCACCGCCAGGTGCTGCCACTACTAGGAGGAAGGGTGACTCCCCTGGAAGCCTCAGTGAGGCTGGGGATGAGGATGGGCTGAAGGAGGGCTGTGGAGAGGAGGAAGAGAAGGAAAAAGTGGAAGAGGAAGAGGAAAATGAAGGCCAAGGTGGGGTAGGTGGCTCCCTCAAGGGAGTGCCCAAGAAGAACAAGATGACTTTGAAGCAAAAAATTAAGAAGGAGTCAGAGGAAATGGGCCGAGACACGCCCTCTACTGTCCCTATGGTTGCTGTCCCACAGATACCTTCTTACAGGTAAGCCTGCCCAGGAGGGTTCCCCAGGGGACTCATTGTTGGCCCTGAGCCAGGCCTTCTTTCCCGAGCACAATTGGTGAATGTCTATTCTCTTCTGTGCCCTTAAATTTAGACTTCTCCATTGGGCCCTTAGTCCTACTTGGCCTGGTTTGTGGTTTTGATTGTGCCCTCAGAACAATGTATTTGCTTTGCTACAAAGGGAGACAAAACATCTAAGTTGCTTAGAAGCCTAGGTAACAGGATTTGATGATAGTATTTTCAACAGGTGCACAAGTAAGTGGCATTTTGGACAGGTTAATTCCTCATTATTAGGACAGTCCCATACATTTCCTGATGTTTAACATTCCTGTTCTTTGCAAGTGCCATTTGCATCCTTTCCCTCATTGCCTGGCCTTTGTGACAACCTCAAACACTCGCCACATGTGTTTCCAAAACCCTTACGGGGATAGAACTACTTCCAGTTGAGAACCAGTGTTTCAAGGCTCAGTATGGGTATCTGCTGGCCAGACAGCACTGTCCCAGGAAAGATGGGGACTTTGTGTGAAGGGGTGGTAGTGTGGGGAGGATATGCGATTCCTCCACTAGAGAAGCTTTTAGATTTAGGAGAAAAAGGGTCACCCAGTTCGGCAGTCTAACTAAGCCACCTTGGCTCCATTGAGTCTGTAGAGAGACCGTTGTACCTGTATTAAACCATGAGAGGTAGCTGGAGCTGTTAGAGGGATGAGAGCTTGGCAGAGAATATTTTCCAGTGGAGGTTCATCTCAAGGGCGATAATTAAAAAGTATGCAGTGTTAGAGCAGGAAACACTCCTGGAGATTATTCATCTAATGTAGTCCTTGAACCTTCTCCCACACCCGTAGATGAAGAAACTGCGGCCACAGGAGGTAAAGTTATTCACTCCTTTATTCATTCAACAAGATGTTTATTGAGCACTTACTATATGCCAAGTCCTGGTCTAGGGGCTGGAACCAAGTGGAAAGGACAGACCCTGGTTCAAAAACTGGGGCTCGTGACACCTATAGGTTGTGTTCCAGCTGTCTGTCTCTTTTGATGAAAAGAATAGGGAGAAAGGAGTACTGGAGGGTAGTGGGGAATGAATTGTGTAAGGGGAACCAGACTCATCAGTCTGGGAAGAAGGTTCAAGAGTAGTGAAGATCCACAGGGAGAGGCATTTGTTGTGAGGACAGCTGGAGGTAGAATGTTTTGACTAGAAATGTCTTCTAGTCACAGAGCTATTCTAGGCTACTCTCTTCCCTGAGGCGAGTGGTCCAGGCTTAGTCCCCATCTGTGGGGTGGTTATGTCCTGGGGCTAGACTTTTTGCTTGTCCCATCTGCTCTTGATGTCCATTGCAGTGGCCAGCATGGCATGCTGGCTGTGAACCAGACAAACCCAGGTTTGAATCCTGCTTCTGTCACTAACTACCTGTGTGATCTTCAGCAAGCCTTAGTTTATATATTTATTAGTGAACCTACCTCACTGGGTTGTTGTGAGAACCAAATGAGATAATGTAAGTAAAGCACTTAGCACAGTGCCTGGTAGATAGTAGGTACTCAATAAACAGTGGCTGCTGCTGCTTCTGCTATGTTGGTACTCTTTTCCCTCCTTGCACAAATGCTGTTGGGACCTCCATGGCCAAGAGGTTATAGAGGAAGGGGTTGCCTCCATCTGGGCAGGTGTGCTTGGCATGGGCATTGGTGGGGGACCCTGTCCTTTGGGGAAAAGCCTAGGCCTTGATTTTGTAAGTGTGGCTTTGGGACAGAAATATCTGACCAAGGAAAGGCTCAAGCCTAGGTGAACAATGTCCAGCCCACATACTCCTTCTTAGGTTCTACCTTCCTGTTAAGCCACACTTAATCTTCCTCTCATTGGAGTTAGATGAAGAGAATAAGTGGAGGAAACACCACAGGAGCACTAAGGCCTTGGTTAGGCTATGGATAAACAATTTTGGGACACAGCATGGTGTAATAGAGATTATGAATTCAAACCCTATCCAGTTTGAATTCTATTAGTTGCATTAGTGACTTTGACAACTTACTCAGCCCCTGTTCCTAAGCTGCCTTTCCATCTTTTGTAACATGGGAATAATATTACCCACCTTGCAGTATGGGTGGCAGGATAGAGATTATAAGCTCTTTTTAATTCCCTTTCTACCCCTTTCCCTTCCCTCCACATATTACTGGCCTAAACTCTTGACTTTAAGACTTTTCTTTTGGGGTAGTTTAGCTAGCTAAGTTTTTACATTCTCCCTCCTCTTATACATTTAGATCCATTTTCTTTTTCATTTGGTTCAAAAAAAGACATTTTTGGGCCGCTGAGATTTTTAATGAAAAACTAGAGGTCGCACAACTCCAAGGGGTGAATTGAGCTAAGAAAGCAGTAGCCTCCTGTACTCTAGTAGCTTAGTAGTTTTCCTTCCTGTTTGGCTGTAGATGACTGCCTAGTTCTGGTGGGATCCTCAGCCACAGGAGGCAAGAGATAGTGACTACAGTGCCCATAGCTTACTCAAGCTCCTGTTTTCTTGCTGCCTTTATCAAGGAAAAGGTTTGGGTTGGTGTATAGGCCTGTTTCTCAGGTATGCAGAACTACAGGAAACGGGGCTTCGGGAATTAGGTTCTTTTGGAGGGCCAGGACTGCAAGGCAGGAGTTGGAAAATCAAGTGAAATATCTCATGCCGAATCTGAGCTGCTTAACTTTGCTGGTCTTTTCAAGCCTTTCTCTGATGTGAGGCAGTTGGCCACTTTAGTCTGTCTTCCTCTGTAAGGTTCAGAAATGCACCAGGATATGGATAGGAGGCTAAAATCTGGTCTGCCCACTTATCGTGCCTTTCATTTCCCTGTGCCTCTACTCAAGGTTGAACAAGATCTGTAGTGGTCTCTCCTTTCAGAGGAAAAACCAGTTCATACAGCGGCTTCACAACTACTGGCTGTTGAAGCGGCAGGCACGAAATGGTGTCCCCCTCATCCGGCGCCTGCACTCCCACCTGCAGTCCCAAAGAAATGCTGAGCAGGTAGGTGAAGTGATTTGAGGGTGGTGGAGGGTGAAGGAGAAGTGATTGTCAGGGTCCCTTCTTTGAGCCCTTTAGAGGCTTTGCCTTTAAACGATCACCTCTCTAGGTGTTCTATCCCAGGAATGACCTGGCAGCACTGTAGAACTTTTCAGACCAGACAGCAGCTCCTTCTGGGTGGGAGGCACTGATTTTGGAGCAGATTGATTCTAGGGGAAAATGGAGAGCAAGTCCAACTTTCCATACATGTAGGAAAAACCCTTTAGATACGGCAGAAAGGAAGAAGTGGGCTGAGTGAGAGCCAGGAGGCCATGTTGCATGAATTAGGAAAAGGTACTTTTTCCTTAACACTGTACTGCCATATGCCACAATTGGGCAGGTTGTACACTAAAACTTAGTGCCATAGCAACTGAAGTTCCTGCATGTTTAGTGTTTTCTGAGATGGTGGAGGCCTCCTGAGATACTATTTTTTAAACATCTTTAGTTCTTTCTCCTTTTTCACATACTCCATTACTTCTGTCTTTTTATTTTTTTTTAAATTGAAGTATCATTGATGTACAATCTTATATTGGTTTCAGATATACAACACAGTGGTTCAACAGTTACCCATATGAAATCCTCACCCCCACTAGTACGGTTACTATCTGACAACATAAAAAGATGTTACAGAGTCATTGTATTCTCCATGCTTTACTACTATCCCTGTGGCCAACTTTACTATTATTGAGAATTTTAGTGCCCCTTTATCCCCCGCACCCTTCCCACCCACCCATCCCCACCCCTCCTCCTTGGTAACCACCAGTCACTTCTCAGTGTCTATTGAATCCACTGCTATTTTGTTTATTTTGTTTTGTTTTTTATATTCCACAAATAAGTGAAATCATATGGTATTTGTCTTCTCTGCCTGACTTATTTCACTCTCTAGATCAATCCATGTTGTTGCGAAAGGTAGGATTTCCTTTTTTATGGCTGAATAATATTCCTTTGTGTGTATGTACCTCATCTTCCTTATCCATTCATTTATTGATGAACACTTAGGTTGCCTCTATCTTGGCTCTTGTAATGTTATAAACACAGGGGTTCATGTATCTTTTCAAATGAGGGATTTTGTTTTGGGTAAATTCCTTGGAGTGGAATTACTGAGCCGAATGGCATTTCTATCTTTAGTTTTTTTAGGAAACCTCCATTCTGTTTTCCGCAGTGGCTACACCAATTGACATTGCCATCAACAGTATAGGAGGGTTTCCATTTCTCCACATCCTCATCAACACTTGTTATTTCTTGTCTTTTTGATAGTGGCCATTCTAACTGGTATGAGGTGATATCTCATTGTGGTTCTGATTTGCATTTCCCTAATGATTAGCAATGTGGAGCATCTTTCCATGTGCCTGTCGGCCATCTGTATTTCTTCTGTTGGAGAAATGTCTGTTCAAGTCCTCCACCCATTTTTTAATGGGTTATGTGTTTTTTTGGTGTTGATGCATATGAGTTCTTTATGTATTTTGGATGTTAACCAAAATATATATAAATGAATATATTCTCCTGTCCTGTAGGTTGCCTTTTTGTTCTGCTGATCGTGTCCTTTGCTGTACAGAAGCTTTTTAGTTTGATGTAGTTCCACTTGTTCAGTTTTTATTTTGTTTCCCTTACTTGAGGAGATGTGTACAGGAAAAAATTGCTCATATTTATAGTCAAGAGACTTTTGCTTGTTTTCTTCTAAGAGTTTTATGGTTTCATGACTTACATTCAGATGTTTGATCCATTTTGAGTTTACTTTTGTGTATGGAGTGAGTCAGTAACCAGTTTCATTCTCTTGCATGTAGCTGTCCAGTTTTCCCAATACCAGTTATTGTAGAGGCTGTAGTTGCCCCATTGTATATTTATGGCTCCTTTATTGTATATTAGTTGACTATATATGTGGGGGTTTATATCTGGACTTTCTGTTCCATTGATCTATGGATCTGTTCTTGTGCCAGTACCATGCTGTTTTGATTACCATAGCTTTGTAGTATAGCTTGAAATCAGGGAGTGTAATACCCCCAGTTTTGTTGTTCTTTCTCAGGATTGCTTTGGCTTTTCAGAATTTTAGAGCTATTTGTTCTAGTTCATTGAAAAATGCTGTTGGTGTCTTGATAGGGATTGCATTGAATTTGTAAATTGCTTTAGGGAGTATGGCCATTTTGACAATATTAATTCTTCCTATCCATGAGCCCAGGATAGATTTTCATTTATTTGTGTCTTTTAATTTCTCTCATGAGTGTCTTAAAGTTTTCAGAGTATAGGTCTTTCACCTCATTGGTTAGGTTTATTCCTAGGTATTTTATTCTTTTTGATGCAGTTGTAAATGGAATTGTTTTCCTGATTTCTCTTTCTGCTAGATTGTTGTTAGTATATAGGAATGAAACATATTTCTGCATACTAAATTTTGTATCCTGAAACTTTGTTGAATCCAGTTATTAGTTTTCATAGTTTTTTGGTGGAGTCTTCAGGGTTTTCTTTGTATAATATGATGTCATTGCAAATAGTGACAGGTTTTCTTCCTTATCAATTTGAATGCCTTTTGTCTCTTTATCTTGTCTTGATTGCCATGGCTAAGTCCTCCCATACTATGTTGAATAAAAGTGGCTAGAGTGGGCATCCTTTTCTTGTTCCCGACCTTAGAGGAAAAGCTTTCAACTTTTTGCTATTAAGTGTAATGTTAGCTGTGGGCTTGTCATATATGACCTTTATTATGTTGAGGTATATATTCTCTATGCCCATTTTGTTGACAGTTTTTATCATGAATGGATGTTGAATTTTGTCGAATGTTTTTTCAGCATCTATTGAGATGATCTTGTGGTTTTTATTCTTTATGTTAATGTGGTGTATGATATTGATTTATGAATATTATACCATTCTTGCATCCCTGGAATAAAACCCACTTGGTCATGGTGGATGATCCTTTTTATGTATTTTTTAATTTAGCTTGCTAAATTTTTGTTGAGGATTTTTGCATCTGTTCATCAGGGATATTGGTCTATAATTTTCTTTTTTTTTAGGGTCTTTGTTTGGTTTTGGTTTTAAAGTGATGCTGGCCTCATAAAATGAGTTTGGAAGTATTCCCTCCTCTCTTTGGAATACTTTAAAAACGATGTTTATTAGTTGTTCTTTAAATGTTTGGTAGAATTCAGCTGTGAAGCCATCTGGTCCTGGCCTTTTGTTTGTTGGGAGTTTTTTGATTACCAATACAATTTCATTGCTGGTAATTAGTCTGTTCAGATTTTCTGTTTCTTCCAGGGTTAGACTTGTAAGGTTGTATTTTTCTAGGAAGTTGTCCATTTCTTCTAGGTTGTCCGACTTGGGATATAATTTTTCATGGTATTCTCTAGTAATTTTTTGTATTTCTGTGGTATCCATTGTGATTATTCCTTCTTCATTTCTGATTTTGTGTACTTTCTCCTTTTTTTCTTTATAAGTCTGGCTAGGGGTTTGTCTATTTTGTTTATTTTCTCAAAGAACCAGCTCTTGGGGTTTCATTGATTTTTTTTTTCTATTGTTTTTATTCTCTATTTATTTTTACTCTGATCTTTATTATGTCCCTCCTTCTACTGACTTTGGGTTTCATTTGTTCTTCTTTTTCTTGTTACTTTAATTGTGAGTTTAGACTATTGACCGTGTTTCTTGATGTAGGCCCATATTGCTGTGTACTTTCCCCTTACAACTGCTTTTGTGGTGTCCCACAAATTTTAGACTGTTGATTTTTTGTTTTAATTTGTCTCCATGTATTGCTTGATTTGTTTTAATTTGTTCATTGATCCGTTGATTGTTTAGAAGCATGTTGTTTAGCTTCCATGTATTTGTAGGCTTTCTGTTTTCTTTGTGCAATTTATTTCTAGTTTCATACCATTGTGAGCTGAGAAGCTAATGATACAATTTCAGTCTTTTAGTTTACTGAGGCTTTTTTTCTGGCTTAATATGTTCCCTTACTTTTGTCTTTAAATATTCTGACACCACTGCTCCAAAGAAGAAGCAAGCCTTTACCTGACTCTGATCCCCTCCACATTCTGTCTGATTTCACTTTTGCCTTTTGTAACTAAAGTCCTAAAGTGAAAGTCTATATCTGGTCCCTCCTTGAAATGGTCTACCCCTGAAGTGTCCCCTAGAACATCAGTGACCTCCTCCCAGTCCAGCAAGTGTTTCCTCAGTTTCTCACCGTATACCATTGGGCTACATTTGACACCACAGATCTCTTGCTCTTAGAGCTTTTCTGTGACACTGTTTTCTCCACCCCACTGACTGTGCTGATCCCATTTCTTACTCCTTAGTAACATTCCTAGGGGCTCTACAGCCTGCCTCTTTGCTTGGAGAGCTTGTCCACTTTCACAGTTCTAAATAACCGCTTAGCAGTAGCTGTATGTTTCTAGTCTTGTCCTCATCCCTTGTTTCTGCCCTCAGTCCCTCTGGGACAGAGGAACTGTAGATGTCCATGTAAATGTTATTTTCTGTAATTCAGATATTAGAAGTTGAACTCATTATCTTCCTTTCCCTCAGTAAATGTATTTCCCCATTATCATCATGGAATCTTCTCCCTCTTGACTTCAGACATTCCCCACAAGACTTTTGACTTTTCCTTCCTTAACGAGCCACAGTCAGTCATCCCCTAAGCTGTTTTGGGAGATTTATCAGTGTATGTTTATCTCCATTCTACAGCTACCCTGCCCACCCATGCCCCCTTAATTTCAGCAATAGCTCTCTAGGTAGTCTTCAGCCTCTAATTATTTGCTGTACAGCTGGTACTGTCTTACACACCATTTTCCATCCTGTCACTTCTTTTACAGAATATATTTTCCCTCTTCAGGTAGGCCACATCCAGGCTCTTTTGCCTGACATTTCAGGCTTCTTGCCAGCTGGATCCTGAGTCTTACTTGGCTTTTATGGTTCTCCAGCTTCTCTGCTCTAGTCAACCCATTTTTATAGTCAACCCATTTTTACTCACTAAGCAAAAAAATCACTAATTCTTCCTCCACATTTCTGCCCTGTGGTCCCTCAGTTCCTTCCTTACTGCTTTTTTTATCCATGTCTATTACTTCATGTGAAACCCTAGTAAGATTGCTTTCCCCATGAAACCTTCCTTAACTTAACCCCAACCCACTCAGATCCCCTCTATTTTATATCCTTTCAGCATTTTATATTCAGTTTCTTTGATTTTTTTTTTTTTTTTTGCCTTTATCTACTGTACCCTTGTGTGTCAAATCCTGTGCCTCTTTCTTCCCCCAACTATAATGCAACCTCTCCTAGGGCAGAAATCATGTTTTTGGTGGTAGTAATGGTGTTCTAAAGTATGTTCAAGTCAGTACAAGCTTGTAATAAGAATTTCACTTTGTTTTCTAGCCAAGTCTAATCTCTGGGATGAAATTCTTTCCACCCTGAGGTATCTATTAGTTTCCTTATGAAATTATTTCCAACCCTGAGGGGCACAGCTGCTCTCTGGTATCTCCTGGGGTAGCGGGAAACAGTCCCAGATCTCACTCCAGTAACGGTTATTGTACTACAAAGAAGAAACATTATTATGAGGCCAGAGAAGCACAGGAGGAAGGCATGGGTTAGAGAGGGAGTGGAAAGGCTCTTAGGGACTTTGGGTCAAGGAAGGGGATGGGGCTCTTAACCTGCTGAGGCCCCATGAGACTTGAACAGGAAGAAGAATTTGGGCAAGAAGGAGGCCCCCAGCTCCTCATCCCTCTACCCTTCCCTCCTGCAGCGAGAGCAGGACGAGAAGACAAGTGCAGTGAAGGAAGAGCTGAAATACTGGCAGAAGCTCAGGCACGATTTGGAGCGTGCACGGCTGCTGATTGAACTGATTCGGAAAAGAGAGAAGCTCAAGCGGGAGCAGGTGAGAAAGAGCCCCAGCCCTAGGGCTCTTGTTTAAGATCTTATTTTCCACTGTCAGTGTGGCATCAGAGACCTGGGAGCCCCTGCCTGGTATCAGCTTTCTCTCCGTCCTGCCCAGCACTATGAACTCCAAGACCTGCCTCCTTTGCATTGGGTGTGGTGCTGCTGATAGCTTCTTGGGGGTTCAGCTTCTGGTAGCCTCAAGCATAAGCATAATATCATATGCCTGGGCCCAATCCTTAGAGTCTCTGACTCAAGAAATCTCAGGGGGAGCCTGGCCTTGAGAATTTTGAAAAGCTTTTCAGGTCATTTTGATGGATGTCACGTCTGGCTTAGGAGCTTCTGAGAGTTCTCACTTGGCCCTTAAACATGGTCTTGAATCATTAAAATTCTCCAGCTGCTGTTTGAGGAGATCCTAGGCATCTGAGCATAGGCTGTTAAGGTAGGTGGTGTTGCATAGGGATTAGGAATATGACCTATGGCCAGACTGCTGGGTTTAAATCCTGGTTCTGTGGCTTATTACTTGTGTGACATTGAGTAAGTTGCATAATCTTCCTTATATCTCAATTTCCTCATTGTAAAATGAGGATAGTAATAGAACACATTTCATAAGGTTGTTGTGAAGATTGGATGACTTAGGATATACAAAGAGCTTAGAACAGTGCCTGGCACATAGTAGGGGCTATAAAAGTATCAGCTGCTATCATCATCATCATCATTATTAATACTCTGCCTCCCTGAAGTGTCTGCTACAGCAAACTGTACACGATGGAGAGCAAATACTACTAATTGAATGGATGATGAGCCAAAACTGTTCTCCCTGGTCTAAGAATAGCAACTGTTGGTCCTCACATGCTTCAGAGACCTAGGTTAAAGATATTCCTTTCACCTTTTCTCCTAACTCCCATTTTACTATTCAGCCCCAGCACAAGCCCTTGTCTTGTAGGCCTATAGCCTGAGACAGGGCGGGTCTTGCCATACTTAGTGTGGGTGGTTATGGAAGACATCTCAGGACCTTCTCCATGGATTCAAACTGTGTCATTCCAGGCCTGGTCCCACAGCTCTGCTTTCCTTCTTTCCTCTGGTTCAGAGAAATAAAAGGGAAAAGGAAGTAAGCAGGGGAAGCAGGTAGTCCTGTCTAATTCATGACTTCCCATCCTTTTCACATTAAGGCACATATAAAAAATACTTCTATAGCATATTACTACATATGTGAGGCTGCTTGCTACTTGAGGGGGTTAGTCCAGCAGCTTTGGTCACCCCAGGCTGACCCAGTTCCCCAAGGACCCATGGGATCAATATTTCAGCACACTTAGTGGAAATTCTGGCCCAAGGCACATCTCATCATCAGTATGCTCTTTGGGCTAAGTCAGACCTGGGTTCAAATTCTGTCTCTGTTCTTTTCTAGCCATGTGGTCTTGGGTTGGTGACTCCTCATCACTTACTTTCCAAACTTCAGATCCATATTTGTAAAATGAGGATAATAAGAGTTTCTCTTTCAGGGTTATTGTGATGATTAACAGGTAACATAAGTAGAGAGGCAATGTGGCATAGTAGTCAAGAAAACACACTGTAGAACTAGACTGTCTGGGACTGAATCTCAGCTGTGCTCCTTATTATCTGTGACCTTGGGACAGTCACTTGCTTAGTCTCTGCTTCAGTTTACTCTTTATAAAATACCTCATCTGTAGCTATTTCATGTATCCATTTATATTACATAAAATGTGTAGAATGTTACTTGGTACTTAGTAGGGACTATAAAGTATTAACTTATTATTATCATCATCATCATTATTGCAAGTTTTGGTGTGGTGCTTGATACATAGAAAATATTCACAAATTAGTAGCGGTTGGTACCATTATTTCTAGGCAATGAGTTATAGGCAACTAGGGTTGGGTGATAGCTCCTCATACACTGGTCAGCTAAATGTCCTGTGAAAATTTGTTGTACATGATTGGTGAAAGTCAAGCTCTCAAGAAAAAGTTCTCTGCTTCTTTGCGGGAAATATCCTGATCTCTCCCCAACTCCTTCACAGATCAAGGTCCAGCAGGCTGCAGTGGAGCTGGAGCTGATGCCATTCAATGTTCTGCTAAGAACAACACTGGACTTGCTGCAGGAGAAGGATCCCGCACACATCTTTGCCGAACCTGTCAACCTGAGTGAGGCAAGTCCCCCCAGCCCTAACTTCCTGAGCAGTGAGTCCTTCCTGAACTGGAAACAGAATCTACATAGGCCAGGATGGGATTGGGACACAGAGTGTAAAATCTGGAGGTTTCTGGCAAGCAAGGCTAGTAGACTTGTCCATGGTGAGAGGTTAGCAGGCCTGGGTAGGCCAGGGCCTTGGGGCACCAAGTGAGCCTGGCATGGCCAAACCAGAAAATGGGAGGCAAGAGTGCTGGTGAAGGGTGTGCCTGTTTGGCTAGTAAATGGTTGTTGTAATTGTACAGGTTTTATATGTTTAGGTTCCAGATTACCTGGAATTCATATCCAAGCCAATGGATTTTTCTACTATGAGGCGGAAGCTGGAGTCCCACCTGTACGGCACCTTGGAGGAGTTTGAGGAGGACTTTAACCTTATAGTTATCAACTGCATGAAGTATAATGCTAAAGACACAATTTTCCACCGAGCAGCTGTCCGCCTGCGGGACCTGGGAGGGGCCATCTTGCGGCACGCCCGGCGGCAGGCAGAGAACATCGGCTATGACCCCGAGAGGGGCACCCACCTGCCTGAGTCACCCAAATTGGAGGATTTTTACCGCTTCTCCTGGGAAGACGGTAAGAAGCCTGGATGGGTGGGGAGGAGAGGAGCCAGGAGGAGGTATAGGGATAGAACTCAGAGATTAGGGTGGGCCTCAGGGCTCTTGGGCAGACTCCAGGAGCCACACTGGGGAAAGGCACAGGCTGGGACCCACGTGCTTGTGGCTGGAACAGTTCCAAGGGTAAAAGTTTAACTAATTCACTGAGCACTGCTTGAATGAAGTGAAAGGGGAATCAGGTACTAGCTATCTTTTTGAAAAGCTAAAGATGAGTCTTTCTCTCCTGGACCTGCTTTGTGTGGCATTGAAGCATGGGGGAGGAGGAGTGCAGTTCTGGTATATGTCTGGCCCATTCAGAAGAGTGCAGGTAGACCAGAAAAACAGAATTGCCTCTAAGCCCCACACTCTGCGTGCCCCTGCTCTCTGCTGCTTAATGGCAGCAGGCAGTGGCTTAATGGCAGTCTTCAGGCCGGATGATTGCCAAGCTGCCTCGTGCCTGCTCCACGGAGCCCATAATTGTGACTGTGAACTGCTTCCTCCAGATGTTTCCCAGATTCTGACCTTTTCCCTGTGCCTGCCCTCCAGGCAGCAGTGTTGCCAGGGCTGAGGCCCCACAGGGATGCTGCTGGAAGCCAGTGGCCCAGGCATTCCAGGACAATATTTTGCATCTGAAGGATTTAACCCCTTCCCCTTGACCTGAGCTGGGCAGGTCCTTCAGCCCCCTCTGTCCTCCCTTCTCCCGGGCAGTGGACAACATCCTCATCCCAGAGAACCGGGCCCATTTGTCTCCGGAGGTGCAGCTGAAGGAGCTGCTGGAGAAACTGGACCTAGTAAGTGCCATGCGGTCCAGTGGGGCCCGTACTCGCCGCGTCCGCCTGCTGCGCCGGGAGATCAATGCCCTTCGACAGAAGCTGGCACAGCCACCACCACAGCCACCATCACTGAACAAGACTGTGTCTAATGGGGAGCTATCAGCAGGGTCCCAGGGAGATGCAGCTGTGCTGGAGCAGGCCCCACAGGAGGAGCCAGAAGATGATGGGGACAGAGGTGAGAAACAGTCACGGGCAGGCAGTGGTCTGGGAGCCAGGGTAAGAGAGTAAGAATTAAGCTGAAATCCCACAGTGGGAGCATCCTACCCTGAGTTTAGGTCTGACCTTTGTGGGTAAGCAAAAGCCCTCAGAGGGGTCACACTTTCATGTATACCCAGGGATGATATTCAAAATAATGTAACAATCAGGAGAGACCAAAATTCATCAGTCAGAGTAGATGTTGGCTGTTGTATTGGAGTGGGTTTCTGGGGGCCACTGATGTAGTTATATAATTGCTGGATTGTGGGCAGGTTTGGGAGATTCTGATGCTGGATTCCCAGCAGCTGTTTACTAACCAATAAAGAAATATTTCAATATTTTGCACCTGATGTGGCCATATTGCACATACCAGTTAAAGATTAGCTTGCCTTATACCATCATGTAGCTCTCTACTTACTGTTAGAGCAGGTTAAGTTGTGGCATGGGGGGATAGAAAAGAACGACCCTAAAGATGGTCCTCATGGCTTTGACCCCAGCTGGCCAAGTCTACAGGCCCAGCCCAAGCAGAAAGGCCAGTCTGCAAAAGGCAGCTGGGGAAGTGATTCTCAGAGGCCCAGGGACTCTGAAGCTGGGCTGCTTTCCATCCTCCCTGTTAAACAGGGGACATACTGTCTCCCTCATACTGGCTCTTGGATCTGAGCCTATAGTTTGGGAGGGCCTGTCTTCCACATAGTCCAGAAAATTGGGAGTTATTGCCAATGGACAGGGGGCCAAATAGCAGGGAATGGCTCATTTTATTTAGGTTGTCAAAGAATGGGAAAATGGTTGAGAGGTCACAGTTGGCATTAGAGGGATTCTTGTGTTTTGTGACTCTTCCCAACTCCCCGTGTAGTAGTTAGCATGCCACTTGTATCCTCACTCCTGAGCTGTGGCAGTGCAGAGTCATGCCCGATGGACCACTGCAACAGCTTCTAGAGGGTTTCAAAACAAAATTGACGGGCCTTATCCCGCAGAGATTCGGATTAGGGAAGTCTGAGCTGTGGCTTGGAATTCTCAGTTTTTAAATTTCAAGGTTGTGGGTGAAGAGATACGTTTGGGAACCATTGATTTAACTTACTTGCTCTCATTTTTCCACGTCTGAAAACTTTCTCTTTCTGCTTGTTGCTTCACTTGGGTGATACGAAACAAAGTACATTGGTAGATGGCAGAACACTTGAAGCTAATTCGAGAGTTGTAGACTCCTAATCAGTGAAGTTGATTTTACCTAATATTAACTAACTAGGGGACTTTAGCTTTCTTGGGTGTAGATCATTGGTTTGGAACCCTTACTTAATCAGAATAACCTGATAATCTTGTAAAAAAATATACCTCATCCTTAGAGATTTGGTTTCAATTTGTCTGGGATAGGGGATCTCAGCATGGAAATTTTTAAGAAACTTCCTAGGTGATTTTAATATATGGCCAGGGTTTGTAACTAGTCATTGAGACAAAACTTAGTTCTACATTCTCTCAGACCTTAGACCTGGGATGCATCACAAGCTTTACAACAGCCTGTGCTTTTGGTTCTCAGTGTCATTATCTGGTTTGTAGGGGTAGACCTTACCTAAATTGTTCAAGCAGGTTCTCTTTTTATCTAGCAGATGACTCCAAACTGCCTCCCCCACCAACCCTGGAGCCCACTGGGCCTGCACCTTCCTTGTCTGAGCAAGAAACCCCTCCAGAACCCCCCACTCTGAAACCCATCAATGATAACAAACCTCCAAGCCGATTCCTAAAGCCCAGAAAGGTGGAAGAAGATGAGCTCTTGGAAAAATCACCTCTGCAGCTAGGGAGCGAGCCCTTGCAATGCCTGTTTGGTGACAGTGGCATCAACAGAGTGTCCCTCATGGCTCCTGATACCTCCACCAGTGCTCCACTCAGTGGCGTGGGCCGCCGCACATCAGTACTCTTCAAGAAGGCCAAGAATGGGGTTAAGCTACAGAGGAGCCCAGATGGGGCTCTGGAGAATGGCGAGGACCATGGTGCAGTGGGCTCTCCGGCCTCTCCCTCCAGCATTGAGGATGAGCAACACTCCCGGAAGCGGCCAAGGAGCAGGAGCTGTAGTGAGAGTGAAGGGGAGAGGTCCCCCCAGCAGGAAGACGAGACAGGTGACCCTGCCTATGACTTCTCTAGCTACCTCTTACCTGCTTTCCTGCTTTGTCTTGCCAACTAGTAGCTCCCTCAGTCGGCTGCCTCTCTGATGGCCTCTGTGGATACCAGTATTAGCATTAAGAGTTCATAGCTCACAGTTTGGCCTGGCACACAAGTTGTGGCCTGGGGAAACAGGCTTTGAGCAAGTATCTTGAGAGGGCCAGGTTGAGTCTCCTGAGATGTCACAGTGCTGCACAGTATGTGGCTGTGTGTCAGGTGACAGTGCTGCTGGAAGAATTCAGGGAATAAGAGCTGGAGGAGTTGGGATGGCTTCAGAAGGATATGGCCCTGGGAGAAGAGCACAGAATAGAAGGGAGTAGATTGAATGAAGGGCTCAGGCCTTGGCGTGTGGAATCAGGCCTCACCAGGGCAGATTTGTGAGAACAGTTTGGAGACAGGCTTTCCAGAGCATTAGGAACCAAGGATAGATTAGCAGGGTGCACGACCTCCACTGCCAGACAGAGTAGTTCAGTCTTCGTGGAATATGGAAGGCCAGCTTGCTTGGTGGGGAGGGCCTGCTCTTGGCTTTTGCTCCACAACTCTCTCTCTCTTCCATGTACCTTATGTGGTGGCTTTGGGGGTGTGGCCAGCACATGTTTTTCTCTGCTTGTCTCTCTTCCTGCCTAACTCTTTGTTTCCAGTAATACCTCCCCTTCCTATCTGGTCCAAGCTTCCCTGTATTAGGGTGGTAGGTTGATATATAGAATCTAGAGCTTGAGGCCTGGAGTTAGGCAGATCTGAGTTCAAATCCCATCTTCTTACCACCTGTGTATCCTGGGGCAAATGAGTTAACCTCTCTGAGCCTGTTCCTTATTTCTAATATGGGATTAGTGATGTCTACATTGCAGGGCTCTAAGGTTGGAAATAGCTTGTACAAAACACTTGGCATAGAGCAGTAGGTGATGGCAGTTATAGTTGTCATCCTCTCAGCTATAGCGGAACAGCCAAACAGCACTAAAATAGAAAAATCCTGCTATTCAGAAATAGGCCTGGATGTCAGGTTCATCCAACCTGGGAGGGCCCACTGCTTGGGGAATTGCTGGAATTTGTTCCTTCCCACCATCCCAGCTGCCTGGTGCCCAGGAATAATTCTGCACAACCTTAATGGAGTCTTACAAGTACAGATATTATTGATCCTTTACAGATGAGACTAGAGACAGTTAGCTTCGATGACTTAAATTGAGGTCATAATGTTAAAGGTAGAGCCAGGTGAGAGTCCAGATACTTGGCTCAGAACCTGCACTTACAGTGTCTTGCATCACAGTTTCCTGGTTAAGGCATCTGTGACTTAGAGCTCTAGAGTTTTTGGCTCAGCTGCTAGACTTGTACTCTGGATTATGGTTAGGGGATTGGATAGAGAGGAGAGTTGAATGAAGCCTTCACAGCAGATGAGAGACTTCATGTTCTTGTGATGACCAGACTTAATTTGCCCCCAAAGGGCCCTCTGGTAAACAGACCTCTCATATCTAATAATGCTTTCTGTAAGTAACAAGGTATTATCTTGCTTCACAAAAGGAGAAGCCAAAGCTTAAGAAGGAAAAGGGACCCGTATTTCAGAGTCCACTCTAGAACGCAGGAAGTTCTTACTCCCCATCTCAGGAAGGTCTGGTCTGCTTTAGATCTGCAAAAAAGTGCCCTCAACCCTGATTAGCTCTGCTAGATATCTCAGGGTGTGGTTGACACAGCCCTTATCCTGCGCCAACCTCCCCTGACACCATCCCAAAAGAATGAAGTAAGCTATTGCCAGCTGCTTGATGGATAGGGTATGTACATGTTTATCTGAAGAGGCAAGGCGGGTGGGCTCCCCAAGAGGCAGAGGAGACTCCCTAATAATTGAGGCTTGAAATTAGAAGCAGATCCAGGGAGTTGTGAGCCAGTTGGAGTGGGTAAATCTTGCTATTTCCCTTTGTACCCAAGTGACAGTAACTGGAGTGAGTTTTGTGTTCAGTTTTCCTTAAAGTAAAACCAGAAGAATGGGAAGGGAAAGGCAGAGTTTGCTCATTACCCTAGCTAATGTTTCCCCCAAACCCTTACCGGTTTTTCCCTGTCACTAAGACCCATTTTTCACAGGGCAAGGGACAGCCACTCTCTCCAGCCCTGCTCACTGAATCCTCCTGAGGCTGCCTCATGTTGCAGTGTGTTAGGGGAAGGGGAGTTTCTGCACTGAGGCTGACTTTGTGTGTCCTTGGCAGGCGTGACCAACGGCTTTGGAAAACACACCGAAAGTGGTTCTGACTCGGAATGCAGTTTGGGTCTCAGTGGTGGACTGGCATTTGAAGCTTGCAGGTAAAAACACTTGTTCCCAAAGCTTTGTTGGCAGTTCCGCCACCTCTCCCTTTATTCTCCATTTAGCCACAGACTGAACCTCCTCCTGCTTATCTCAGTTTTTTTCTTCCTCTACCCCTGCTACTTCCTGAGGCCTCTGTCTGTAACCCTCCCTGGTAGCTCCTAGAAAATGGTGTGACCCTTGACTCAGGCCTGATCTGACTAGAGGGGTGGAGTGGCACTGATGCTTTACAGAGTTTGAATAGGTGAATTTGGCTCCAGAGGGTGAGGACAGCCAAATCTCTATTGCCTAGTAAAGTTAACATTTGAGCCAGTCCCCTACCTCGCCTGGGCCCACTCAGATAACCCAGGTACAGTCATAGTTTTGCCCTTTCCCTCTTGGGGTATCATAGCAGTGACTTCTTGAGAGGTGTGGTATAGGAATAAGAAATTAGCAGAATGGAAATTTGGAACTGGCTTTTGTTTAGACAATGGCCCTAGCTCTTCTACCATCTTTCAGCTGGGAAGGATAGTTTCTTTTCGCAATCTTTTTTACCTGAAGGGAGGTTTCTGAGACCAGAACCTTAAAGCATCTTCCCAAAACCAAGAGTTTATTAAATCCCTACTCTGTATTGTGTACTCTGCAAGACACCAGGGAGTGTGGGACTCGTGGAAATGGGAGACCCTTGGTGCCACAGAGGAGAAATTACTTGTGCTGAGGCTGACTTCGTGGTTCTTCCATGTGGCTGCTAAATGGATCCTGGGTTCAGACTAGGGGAGGAAAGGTCCCAGGGCAGCACCAAAAGACTGTGTGTCTGTGTTTGAAGTGCTTCCAAGCCTGGTGGGGTGTGTGTTCTGCTAGGTACTCATTCTCTCTTGACTACTTGGCTCCTGGTGGGGCTATAGGAGGTCGCCACTTACCCCTTGGGCCTGGGCTGGTTCCCTGTTATGGCAGGGCCCAACTCTCAGTGGTTCCTTTGAGATTTTCCTCTGTACCAAGCCTCGGAATTATCCTAGCTTTCTCCATGTTGCAGCCCCTAGATATGTAGGGGGAGTAGATGGGAAAAAAAAACCTCAGTTGCCAAGCATAGAGAAGAGGCAGAGATTTCAGTTTTATAAGATGCTTCTAGCCTTGTCCTGGGTTGGAGTTTATGACTCCTTTCAAAGCTTTGGTGCCTACAAACCCAGTTCATTGAGGTGGGATAGAAGTGGGGTTATCAAACTGCCCCATCCTAGCTCTTGACTAAAGGTAGAAGGCGTGTTTGGCTCTTCTCTCTGTGAAGGAATCTTCCTGGCTATGAGCCACAAGAAGCAAGGTGGACCAAACTCTGGTTAGCCTGTTGACTCAGGCTATGTGTTGCTTTTCTGCAGAACTCATAGTCCAAAGCCACTGATTTCTCTGGGGCTCTGCTCAGTGTAGGAGCATTGCTTTTAGAAGGCATTTCCTCTTTAACTCACTGGTTCTCAGTGAAGTTTCAGGGTTTAAAATAGATTCAGGACTCCCAACTGCAGGAATTTTTTCTTTTTCTTTCTTTTTACCCTACACTGTGGTGGTAAGTACATCAAGGAAGATTTTACTTAATAGAATGGAATCCTGTAATCTCAGAATTAGAAAGGACCTTGAGGGAACTTCTGGTCACTAATCCCCACCCCCTTCCCACCTGTCCCTGAGTTTATCTTTCCTGTTGATTTTCTGCAGACTGGGGCTCCACTTTATTTCTATGGGTCACTCATTCATTTATTAATAATCAAACACCTAATGTGAGCCAGGCACTATTCTAAGCACTGATGAGGTATCTGTTCTCATGGAGTTATCTCTCATCTTGTAGAAAGGAGAGATGAATGTTAACCAGTAAACAAAATAATTATAGATGGGGTTGTTTGCTTAGACCTGGGTAACTTGGAAAGAGGGCTGAAATGCAGGCCATGGTCAAGTCACTTGTGCTTTGTTTTATGGAACAAGACACACAGACCTTGCTTTGGTGCTGTATCCTGTTTTGTTGAGCTTTTCCTTCTCAGGGTCTATCCTTCCATAGTACAACATTAGTAGTTCATAATATTTAAAGTGGGAAATTGAAATTTACTGGCATTCATATTATAATACTTATAATAGAACTGCCATTTATTGAGTACTTGGTATGTGCTGTACTGCATGCTTTCTGTGTATTAATTAATGCATTAATTCTCACAGCAACATAGGGGGAACACAAGCCTCAGAGAGGTTAAGTAACTTGCTCATGGTCACAGAACTAAACAAAGAGAGCCAGTTTCTGAACTCAGGTAGTCTGGCTCCAGAGTTTCTCTCTTTACCACTTTGCTGTGCCCTCTTCCATTATGTTTAAAGCTGTCTCCCCAGATCTATGATGTGAACTTTGAGAGGCTTTGCTAATAAAACTTGTAGTACCTTACATTTTTATAAGGCCTCAGAGTCTCTAAGCCCAGTGACAGATTTTTGTTTTGGGTGAGTGGGAACTAAATCCTAAATGTAAACTGCATGTTATTTGTTTTTTTCTCAAACAGGTCCTAATTTTGACTAGTGGGAAAAAAGCTCCCAACTTACTAGTTACTGAAGTATCATGACTCATTGGGTTCTGGTTGTGCCATGTTTTCTATGTAAGACCATGATAAAGTCAGTTGTGATTCAGTAAAACTTGGGTCGCCGGCTCTCCACCTAGTTACAATCCTGGCCTCTTCTTATCCCACCAGGAGTTTCTTAAGCGTTTCTACTCTCTGCTGACTATTGACTTGTCTTCTGAGCATTTTTTTTTTAGTTGAACAAATTATATAGCAGTAATATTTTTTAAAGTTTGAGTGAAACAAAGCCCCAGCCACATCATTCTTGCTCAGAGGCTCCCAACTATGGTCATACATTAGAATTGCATTGGGAACTATTTAACAATACTGATGCCTGGGTTAGTTTCAGTTATACCATTCCTCTGGCATTACTGTTGTTGTTTTTGCTTATTACCTTCTAGTCTTTGTCTAATGCATTTTTTTTACCTCCTTGCAATAGCCATATGTAAAAAAAACTGATCTGCTTGCTGTTTAAAATAGTCCATCTCTATCTAAGAAAAACGTCACACACATGAAGTAGAAGTGCAAAGTAGATTTTTTTTTTTTCCAATTTAAAAATGTCTTTTCTAATTAAGGAAGTAAAACATGTTCTTCATAGAAAATGTGGGAAAGAGGCACATTTTTGTACCTTAAAAACAAATTGGTTTCTAAAGAAGCAGTGTGAACCAGAGTAAAGAATTCAGGCCCTCCTCATGTCCAGGCTGCTTAGACTTTGGAAGGATTGGCAAGTGCCTGGGGTAGCCTTTCCTCTGGATGAATCTAAGGTACCTGGGCAGGGGAGTGGCCATCTCGACTTTCCATGTTCTGTCCTTCATGTGGATGAAATGATTCCTCAAAGCCTCATGGGAACTTCTTGGTCAGAAATATATCATGGGTTAGTAGTGTGAGTTTTTAGGGGTAGGTGAGAAAACCATTCCTCTTGAAGGGATTTTGCAGCTCAACTCCTATCAGAGATGGAAGAGTAGGAGTGGGTGTATTAGTCACTGAAATTGCTCATTTTCCCTCCTCTTCCTCTCACCTCTGTGTGCAGTGGTCTGACACCCCCCAAACGCAGCCGTGGGAAGCCAGCCTTGTCTCGAGTGCCCTTCCTGGAAGGTGTGAATGGAGACTGTGACTACAGTGGCTCAGGTGAGAAGCAGTGTACAGGTGGATCTGGGGTGCCAAGCCTTCCAAAGAGCCAGCTCTGTAGGCTGCAGCCAGACTTTGAGCTCCTCCAAACCCTTGGACAGGGAGCTGGCTCTCCCTCCTAGGTCATTCATAGTCTTTTTTTTTTTTTAACTCTTAAATGTATGAATAGATAATACATGGCTATGGTAACAAAAATCAAAAGGGTACCAAAGCATACATAATGAAAAGCCAGCTCTTGCCTCCCTAAAACAACCATTGTTAGCAGTTTCTTTTGTGTCTTTTCAGATTTAATCCATACATATACAAGCCAAAACTTGTGGGTATATTTAAGAGAGTGAGTAGGGAAGCTTAATATACAAATGTTCCTTTAAACCATGCCCTTTTTTCAGTTAATAATATACCTTAGAGATCCTTCTGTGCTTTTTATTGGCTGCCTAGTGTCCCATTATATAGCAATGCCACCATTTAGCCAGCCCTCTATAGATGGACATTTGGATTGTTTTCACTTATTTGTTATAATTAATGTTGCAGTGAGCAACCTTGTACATAGAACACTTTTTATCCCTGGGGACTATATCTATAGAATTGGAGCTGCTATATTGGTGTAAGTGTGCATTGTAATTTTGATAGATATTGCCAATTGGAGTAATCAGTGATAGGCTGTTTCACTGAATCTCACACCTAACACTATAATTTCATATGATCCAATGCTTTCAGCCCTTTCCTCACAAGGCATTCTGCTCAAGCTGTCCACACAATAAAATACATGGGTCTTGTCTCCTTGGACCAAGGAATAAAGGACAGGACAGGACCAAAGGAGAGGGCTGGGTGAGCTCAGGTGGAGCGGGTGCAGGGCAGGCTGTTCTCACAGCTTACCTCTGTCCAGCCCTCCCACTGGGGGAGTGCTCTGGATGCCCTGTGATGCTTCCAACACACAGGTGTCAAGGCTTTTCTTCCCCTCTTTCCTTTTCTCAGCTGCTTTATTTTCCCTTAGCATCAGTTTCTTTCTCATATGTGTGTTGATGAACGCATGCCTGTGTGTTTCATTACTGTCTGACTGTCAGCACCCAGAAGACAGAGCTCATCTCTAGATAAATTTATATAGCATCTAGCACAAAACTGGGAGCAGATTGGCATGTACTTTGTGCTTCTGGTAGTGACATTTTATTCTTATTTTATAAATATATATTTTTTAAAGCCACATACTTATTAAAATGATGCCAAAGGAAATTGACCTCCCACTGTTCCATCACCTTCACATAATTGTCTTCATTTCTCTGTGTTGCCTTCTGTTTATTTCAGGCACATTTTTAACAAAATGCTCACCTGAAACAAATGCTCTTTCATATTCAGCATTTTTCAATGCTATCTTATACTTATATCATGTTGTCATAATGTGTATATATTTTGAATTATTGGAACAATCTATCTTCCAATCAATGCGTTATAATTTACTTAACTGTTCTATTGTTAGACATTTGTTTTTTCCAGCTTTTGACATTATACATGATGAAGTGAAAGCATACTTTTGTTCAAAATTCTCTTACTCATTTTTAAAGTTATTTTTCTTAGAATAAATTCCCAGGGAAGGAATTTACTAGAGCAGATGGTTCATACATTTTGTTTTTATGGCTCTTGAAATATACAGCCAAATTGTCTTATGAAAGGATTAGACTGGTCTGCAATTTTCTCAGCAGTGTATGACTGCACCAGTTTTCCTGCAGCCTGCCTCTTCAGTATTGGATTTTATCTTTTGTCATTATTACTATTGACTTAGTAGGTAGAAAACAATACCTCATTATCAGTAGTACATTTTTTAAAATTATAAATGAGGGTGGTAATGTTTCCTTAGAAACATAAATTCCCCTCTGGGGTTTGGGCTTTTATCCTTGGTGAAGTGTGGTTACCTCCCTGTTCCCAGTAAGACGTGATGAGGAAAAGGGAGATTCGTCCATGAGTTCATGAAGCTCCTGTGATTTACCTTTCTACATACGCTAGTGCATTCAGTGCAGAACAAAGTAAGCTGAAGAGATGTGGTGCTTACCCGAGGCAGGACGGACACCCAGTGTAAGGTTCTGGCAAAAGCAGACACAGGAAGGACCTGTAGATCTGCTTGGCTCTGCAGAGTGCTATTCATCCAGGTGACCTGGATGGCCAGATGTGGCTCTGTCAGAAAACTTGTTTAAAAGTGGTTTCACTGAAATGTCTGACCCAGGCATCTTTTTCTCTGAAGCCTCCACCTGAGGCCCACCACCCAGGAAAATCCAGAGTGTAGTCTGTGGCTTTGCTAAGCTGGGTTATTGTTGTTCTTGGGATCCTAGAGGTGAAGCAGTTACAGTTTTCCAAGGAATGCCATCCTAGGGTTCTAGTCCAGAGGTCAACAAACTATTACTTGTTGCCTGTTTTTGTAGGGCCCATGAACTAAGAATGGTTTTTGCATTTTCAAATGATTGAAAAGAAAATCAAGAGAAGAATGTTTTTTGTAACACATGAAATTCAAACTTCAGTGTCCAAAAACAAGTTCTGTGGGGATACAGCCATGCTTATTCATTTACAGATGATCTATGGCTGCTTTCATACTGCAACAACCGAGTTGAATAGTTTCAACAGACTATGTGGCCTGCAAAACCTAAAGTATGTACTGTTTGGCCCTTTACAGAACAAGTTTGTCAACCCCTGATCTAGTCTAAGATCTAAGGAAAGGGCAGGGAAGAGGAAGGGTGGAGGGGATGTTGCTGACTCATTCTCGAGATGCCCCATTCAAATGGAGGCCATAGCAGGCCTCTTGGGCACCATTCCAAGTCCCCTTTGGGCACTGTCTCCTCCCCTCCCCCACCCCCAGGCAGAAGCCTCCTGATGCCCTTTGAAGACCGCGGAGACCTGGAACCCCTGGAGCTGGTGTGGGCCAAGTGCCGAGGCTATCCCTCCTACCCTGCCTTGGTGAGTCTGCCCCAGACACCACCCTCTCTCTCCTGGGCATTTGTGGCCCCTGCCTTGCCTTGGGGGCTAATCTGACAGGATTAAGCCAGCAGAGTGTAGTGGGAGTCAGGGTGTCTTTAGCTGCAGAAGGGAGGGAGGTTTTATCCCAGTCTGGGTAGGTCAAACCAGCCAGGCTCCCAGTTTGGGCCACTTACAGTAGGCTACATGTGTGCAGAGATTAGGGCTCTTAGGGATTTAATAGCATTTATTTATTTGCTTATGCATAAAATATGCTTCTTACAGAGAATTTTTAAAGCTGCTAATAATGCTGAGAAGTTTTATTAAGCATTTGTCATGCTAAGTTCTTGAAATACTGAGGAGACTATGATTATTTTCATTTTGTGAAGAAGAAAACAGGATCTATTTGTTCCCCATGGTCATCTAGCTATTAAGTGCAGTGTTGAAATTTGAGCTCAGGGCTCGAAATGTATGATGTTGAAGCCTGTGTTTTGACCTCAAGTTCAAAATCACTGTCTATTCAGAGATTACCTTTTGGTGTATATGTACTCAACCTTTTTTAAAAATGCATAAATATGCATATGTTTGAGACTGCTCTGTTTAACCTCCCCTTCACTTAGCCTACCATGAACACACACTCCTTGTGCCATGAGACATTCTTCAGCATTAATTTAATGACAGCATCGTCTTCAGTTGTATGCATGCACTTTACTTTAACCATTCTCTAGTTGGTCATTTAGATTGTTTTTAATTTTTCACTATGATAAACAGCCAACAATAAACATCTTTGTAGCTTTACTTTATGCACATCCACGATTATTTCTTTACAGTGAATTCTTAGGATTGCCTTCTTGGGGGAAAGTCTATGCAAACTTCTGATGCAGATTGCTAAATTGCCCTTTAGATAAAGTTAGTTCCAGTTTATATTCCCATCAGTAGTAGCTAATATTTCCATTTTTTCCATAGTAGCAGTAGCTAAAACCTCCATTTTTACTACTTTGGTTGTTATTTCTTAGAGCTCTTTTCTGTTTTGGGGAGGTCATGTCCATCTGGCCCTGAAAGGTAGTGAATTCTAAACCTTGGGGCATGCCAGATTCATCTGGGGAAACTTTTTAAACAATGCAGATACTGAGGCCCCATCTCAGAACCACCAAATTAGACTGAGGCCAGACTGAGGCATGAATATATCCTAAAAAGTTTCCCATATTATCTGAGCCAGGGTTGAGAACCACCCGCCAACCTCTTGAATGCACAAAGAGCTTCTTCTAACTCTATCAAGTCTAACAGCAGCCCCTTAAGGTAAATAGGGGAGAACACTGATCCTTTTTGGACTGGCGAGGAAACTACAGTTCCACGCGGTTATACAACTTGCTGGAACCTTACTGGAACCCATGTTACCTGCCTTAATCTACTTAGCAATGGCAGGTGGGGAGATACACGCTGTGACCTGTTGAGGAATGTGGGCCTGGGGCTGCCTTCACGAGGCTCAGTGCCCTATCCGTGAGACCTCCCAGCTTAGTCGTTGAAGAAATGTTTAAGGCTATGCAGATTCAGTTTTGTTTTTTTAAACCTCACAATGCAAAAAAGCCAGTGTAAAATTAGTCTTTATTCCTTTTTAATTATCTTCTTAATCATACATTTTCTTTCATGATTAAAGAAATTCAACCATCATTTGGAAACCCCATCACCTGAACAAAACCTGTGTTTTTGTTTTGGTTTACGCTCTCCTAGTCTTCCTGTGCATACCTAAATATGTACTTGCATCCATAGTGAATATAGTTTTTAAATCTTTTTTTTTGGCACTTCTGTTTTTAAAAAAGTGTTTTTTGTTTTTCTGTAAAAAAAAAATCTACATTACAGAAGTTTTGAAAAATCACAGCAAAACAATAAAAACCCCACCATTCTAACTTGTCCACTGTAAGCATTTTTGTAAGCATTTTTATATCATTGTATCGTTCCTTCTATTTATTGTTTATGTATTATAGCTGTAATAATGGTGTATGTATACATTTATTACATATAAAGTTTATCATAAAATTTGTTTCCATGTTTTTGTACTTGTGTACAACATTTGAGTGAATGGACCATTATTTATTATTTTGGGATACATTTGCCTTCTTTAAAAAGGGAGGAGAGCTCTCCTTAAGTGGCAACATACCCACCTTGCTTCTGCCCTGGGGGGACATTTTTTCACAATCTGCCCCACATTTCAAGGCAGAAACCAGCATAGCTTAGTAAAGAGGAAACATATCAGAGTACCCCACTATCTTGTTCAGTAATTGAGGAGGCTCAGAAGGGCTTGTAAGGATCCTTATGAGAACCCTTACCTTCAGTCCTAAGACGGACAGACAGGCTGGGGGATAGAATTTTGACCAAATCACATAACTGGGGGCAAAGTAGGGGTGGTTTTCCCTTAGAGGAAACTCTTAACCAGAACACCTGCTTTTAGCTGCTTATCTTAAGAGGGTTAGGGAAGCTGGCAGAGACACAAAGGTAAATAGAGCAGTTTATTATGAGAAGAGGCCTCCTGGGACAGGATATAGGCATTAAGATTGCTCCATCTCTGGAGAAGTCTGTTTCCTCAGTAAGTTTCCAAGTCTCTGTGGCCTTAGTGCACAGTGATTATCAGTCATTGGCTCTGGAAGCAGGGGCTGTGTAGGAAGCAGTGGGCAGCAGGGGTCCCAAGCCTTGGCTGGTGCCTGGTTTAGTCCCGGTCATGGCCTCAGCCAGCCACATCTTCCTATGCTTGGCATTCTCCTCCGTCAGATAGTACCTATCAGCAGACTTCTCAGCATCAGCAAGAGGATGAAATAAGATGGCATGTGAATAATTAGGAGCTTTGGTAACTTTGTCAGTGCTCTATAGAGCTGGAGAATTATTGTTGTGTTGATGTCACCAGGGATTTTGCTGAGCCCCTTCCTTTGTGGAGCTTGCAGCCTCAAGGATTAATTCCTCCATTGGTCCTTGTTTTCAGCCACATCATTCTCCCCTCTCCAGCAACCCTCCAAACTCAGGATTCTAGCTTCTCTCTAATCTTATCATGGAGGTACCACATTGTATAAGGGCCATGTACCAGGAAGGATTATAGACAGACAGGAAAGTGTGGGTAAGCAGGTCTTTGTTAGGTAGAACCGAAAGGATGGGCCCTTCTGCTGATTCAGAACCTTCTTGAGAGCCATGGCATCTAGGAAAGCTCCTGGGTGTTTGAAATTAATTGCAAAGATTCTAAAGGGAAATTGACAGTGGAAAAAACGGCCTCCATTCCCCGCCCCCTAAGGGATGTTGGGAAGGAGCCTATCTGGTCTGCACATCAGAGGTACCCCCAGTCAGTTCTGACACCCACCATGCTGGCTTCCCATTATTTCTGTTTCAGCTCTGGGCTCTGATAGTTTGTGGAGCAAACTCCCTCATCAGAAAGACTGTGCAGGGCTGGAGGGTTAGGACAATGAACTGGGGAAACAATCAGGATTTCCATTTTGGGGTGCTGAGGGTCATGAAATAGGTAAGCCCCTCCATCAATTTGTTGTGGGCCTGGCAAACCCCCTGCATAGCTTTGGTATGGGGTGGTTCAGCCATTAATCCTGGGGCAGGGTGCCCCACTCACCCCATCCACCCCTAGCTGAGTGTTGACCCTTTTCTGCCTCCAGATCATCGATCCCAAGATGCCCCGGGAGGGCCTCCTGCACAATGGCGTCCCCATCCCTGTTCCCCCACTGGATGTGCTGAAGCTGGGAGAGCAGAAACAGGCCGAGGCTGGAGAAAAGCTCTTCCTTGTCCTCTTCTTTGACAACAAGCGCACGTGGTGAGTGGGCACTGCTGCTGAGGATGGTGTGCCAGGGGGCAGGATGAGGGGCTGACAGGAAGGATGTGCAAATGCTGACATGCTAGAGAGGTACATAGAGGGGCTGTGGATTCAGGTCCTTCCTGCAGGTGGAAGTTAGGCATTAACCTGCTGGCAGCTAGCCTGCATTTGCCATGTTAATAGTAACTTAGTGTTACAGCTGTTCCTGGTCACATCGATTAATAGTGTTGCTAATAACTGAGGAGCATCACAGATCAGATTCTCTGGGAAATGCTCTGGGGTGGAGACTTATATCAGAAGGCTTCCTAGGGAGAGCTATTGTGGAGGGACACAGCACTGGGCAGAGAAGTTGGACTGCAGTGCACTTGCTGTGGAGGCCTCAGCTGACCCTAAGGGGAGCTCTGGAGCTGGGTGACTCTTCAGTGATGTTAGGAACTGGGGCTGTGCCTTTGTACCCTCATGTCCACTAGTCACTGAATGCTGGTTGCCCCTGGGTGGGGAGGTGACCCTGGGCCAGGCAGCAATCTTGGTGGAGGTGATTCCTGGAGAGAACTCAGCTTGAGAGCCCATTAACTGCCACTGAAAGGCAGCTGTGGAATGCATGTCTCAGTGGGGTGGGGGAGTTGGTGGAGGGTGGCTCTGGGAAGTACAGGATCCTCTACGGGGGGCTTGCTTGATTGCTCATAGTTTAAGAACACCTTAAGGTTTCTCTTAGCAGCAGGAGAGTTCTTTCATCTCTGCTTCTATAAAATGAGGAGGTGTAGGACTCGCTAGTAAAAATAACGATAATAGCTATCATTTATTGTTTACCCCAAGACCTTATGCCAACTGCTTTACATATACAGTCTCATTTAATCCTTATTAAGTCTTCATTAAACCCTCCTAATCTATTTTGCCGATGGGGAAGCTGGGGTGTAGAAAGCCAAGACCCCATAGCCAGAACTGGGAAACAAACCAAGATCTGGCTCCAAAGGCTGGCTCCTAGCCATGTGTTGGATTTTCTCAGGGATCTTTAAAAAAACATACACCAGATGCAGGCACCACCAGAGATCAGTCCATCAATTCCTGGCATTGGTTCAACTTTCTAGCCATAGCCCCCTGATTCTTGAAGTCAAGGTAAAGTTCAGAGCCTTCTAGATGGCTAATCCTAACATGGGCCTCTTGGCTCCTGGGCCCTGACAATTCTCTCAGCAGGGTGAGTACCCTGGGAAGCAGGAGGGGCCTGGCTAGAAAACAGATCCCTTGGTGGTTTTCTGCCTGGGATGTCCCAGTCTGTGTCCTTCTGCTCTGTCCCCTCCCCTGGCTTTGCTGGTCCTGGGCAAGTGGGACTGAAGAGCTCCCTCGTGGGACCCACCACGGCCAGGTCTCTTACTGTGCTTCTATTTTAGGCAGTGGCTTCCAAGAGACAAAGTCCTGCCCCTGGGTGTGGAAGACACTGTGGACAAGCTCAAAATGCTGGAAGGCCGCAAGACCAGCATTCGCAAGTCAGTGCAGGTGGCCTACGACCGTGCAATGATCCACTTGAGCCGAGTCCGTGGGCCCCACTCCTTCGTCACCTCCAGCTACCTGTAAGGGTGGGGCCTGGCCTGTGTGTTCCTGCCCTGCCTCTGTCCCATGGGGCACAGAGAGGCCTCCTCCTGCCCCAGCCAAATGTATGGCCGGCAGCTTTCCCCTTCCATGGCAGGCCAGGGACTGGGCTGTGTCCTCCCCAGGGCAAGTCCCCAGTTTTGACCAACTCTGTGGTTCCCCTGGCAGGCCTGCTATGTGCCAAAAACTCCCACCTGAGCTCGCTTAGGGGCTACTAGCTACCCACTGAAGAACCAGTTAGAGGCAGAAACAGCTGTGAGGCTTGGCCCTGGCCGAGGCAATGGACCTGGCCCCAGAAGGCAAGAGGTCCTGGGCTCTTTTCTCAAGGGTACACCTGGCTCCCTCCACCCAACTCCCAGCTAACTACACCTCAGGGTGAGCGAGGCTCTGTCACTGACCCCAGAGGTGCTGTGGATACACTAGGGTCCTGCGGGGAATCTCACTGAGCTCACCCTCTCCCCTTCATCCCCCATCCTCACAGCTCTTCCCTATCCCGCTTCTACATCTCTGCCCAGTCTTTTTCCCATGTTCCTTCCCTTACTTTCTCTTGTGCCAAACTGACAGAAACCATCACCAAACTGGTCTTTTTCTTTGTATGTCTCATTCCCTTTGAGGCCAGCTGCTATGCTAGGTGGGTACCTCCACCTGGCTCCTCAAGGCCCAGAACAGAGGCCAGCCTACCACTCGGGTGACCCCTTCACCAGCACTTGCCCCCACCCCCTTTCACATCTGCTGCAGATGCACAGCTGAGGCCAGGCTGGAAAGCTTGCCCCTTGGACTGAGGCAGGGCCCCTTGCCCTCTTGCTGTCTTGTTGAGAGGTGGACTGAGACTGGGTGGCTGCTGTCAGCAGACCAGGCTGGAGTGCAAGTGTCCATCTGTCCACTCGGATATTGAGGGTTGTTGGGTTGGGGCCATGCCCTTCTGCTGGGTCTGCCCCCTCATCTATCCTGTCTTTGTGGACTTTTCTTTTTCTGCAACTGCAGCCTCTAGCCTCCCCACCACCGGGAACAGCGTGCTGCCTGCAGTCCAACACCTTCCTGACCTGTGCTCTGCCTGGCCCAGCCTCTTCCGCTCCCTCTTCCGCACTCCAGGGAAAGCAATGCTTTTATTTAAACCCTTTGTCCCTCCCTCTTTTTCTTCACCCCCCTCCCTACCTTCACCTTCTCAAAAACGGAAGGAAAAAAAACTGTGAAACAGGGAATGCTGACTGACAAACCAACACAACTTTCAGAGGCTTTGATGTCTGTTCTCTGGATGTTTCTGTTCACCTCTTAAGCACCAAAGTTGCAGAGCCAAATTGCAGGCCACTGATTGCCATGTTGATTTTTAACCTGATGTTCTTTTTAATTGTTTTAAATTTTTCATAGGGGAGTTTTGGACAAAACAAAGTCACTGGGGAGATCACTGCCATTTTTAAACACTCGACTTTTTAAAAATACAACCAACCAACCACCACAACTTCTTATACATTTGGGACATGAGCCAGAGTTTAAAAGGGAACCAACAAAACTCCCTATAATATGAAGGATGGGGTTTTGGATTTTGTACAGTAAAAATACAATACAGCATATGGCTAGGGGAGGACATAGTGTATATAATTGTAAAATACTGTTCTAAATTATTCAGGCCGATAGTTTCCATTACTGGAATCCTCCATTGTGTGGCTAAGTATTTTAAGTGCACACAGTGTGGTTTATTTAAGGAAGCCAATGCGTCCCCTCTCCCCAGGTAGTCAGTTGGCTGTGGACTCTGTGACTTTCGTCTCAACCTGTGTTGTAAGATCTCGGGGCTTTCTCTCTCTGTGTCTATCTATCTCTTCCCCCAGCACTTTCTTAGTCTCTTTTTTTTTCAATCTCTGGATCTTTCAGTCTCTCTCAGTCTCATTTTTAAAACTGCTCTTTTAGAACGGGAAGCGGCTCAGATCCTGCTGTGGCGTGGGGCCTACATGTCTCACTCGCGTCTGCTGTGAAGCACATGATGCTCTATTTATTGTAGAAAGTGACTTTATTCGCTTTCTAGAATTGTTTATAATAGATGGTATAAGAGAGGTAATAAACAGAAAAATCTATGCTTGTAAAGAATACAAAGGTTACTTTTACCTACTATAATATGACTGTCTGAAACTTATTTTCTCTCTGAGAAATAAATGTTCTAATGGGCAGCAGTTGCTGTGCTGTGTTTGGTGTTATCAGTTGGGGGCTACCCCTGTCTGCCTGACTACTACAGCCCACCCCCTCCTCAGAAGGCCAGGGCCATTCATGGGGTTGTCTAGCTATGGCAGGCTCCCACCTGGAGGAGGCTGTCTGCCTGTCTGTCTCTTGTACCCTTGGAAAGAGTGTGAAGATGTGCTCTGACATCATTTCCCTCCCAAGCAGCACCACCTCCTTCCAGCTGTAGAAGATCCAGCCTTTCCCCTGCCTCAGCTTCCTTGTGGCCAAGTTCCTTTAGGAGCATCTGTTCCCCACTCAGTGGGAGAAGTGGGCCTTTGGATATCTGCATCACCTGTTTACCAAGCTGGCTGGATTTGGGACTCTAGGATGCTCATGCCTCCTTTGTTGTTGTGGCTGTCCCATTCTGTAGGTAGGTAGCTGGGATACACAGAGAAGCATGACATGGGCCTAGGTCCTTTTAGAGCTGAAGGGGTCCTTGAGCCTACCTGGTCTTTATTTTACAGACAAGGAAACAGACCAGCAACATTAAAAGACTTGCCCAAGGTCAGCCAGCCAAGAAATGGTGGCAGAATCCTGGGACAAGGATCAGGTCAAGGCTTTCCCTGTGAGATCCACAGCATTTTGAGGCTGTGCTGGCCTGTTCTGTACCATGCTCCCCTCAGTGGCTGTGGCTCCACTGTTACTGCAAAGAGACATCTTGAAGAGCAGAAGCAGAGCAAGACAAACTGCTGACAAGTTTCCCAGGGACAAACTGCTCGGTTGCTGGGCCTAGGATAGCTTTTCCCCATTCCATTCCCTATCTTATTCTCTCTGGTCCTACCTGGCTACTGTGCTTGGCTGGGAGTTACATGTCTCAGTGCTGTGACCCTGATCACAGGGCGGTCTCCTGAAGACCTCCACAGGGCCTTTGAAATTCTTGTCACTGAACTCACAGGAGTGTAAATGTTCTTGGTTTAGTGTAAAATTGGCAGCATACCTCCAATGTACTGATAATCCTTGTATTAAGTGTTAAGGATGCAAAGACACACACCCCTGGTCCAAAGCTGCTCACAACCTGATTCATAAAACAGATGGCAGACAACTCTGAATGAGGCAGATGTGAGGCTCCCAGAATGGGAGGGAGGAGTTTGGGGGAATAACAAGCTCTCAGAAGAATGAAGTAATTAATTCAAGCCTGGAAAAAGGGTTAAAAATCCCTACTTAAGGGTTTATATTTTGAATTACACAGGCAATTATATTTAGAGCAAAATTGGAAAAATGACCAGATGGGTAGGATTTTAGCAGGCAAGGAGGAAAGGCATTGTAAATAGATGAAGCAGCTTAGGCAAAGGCAGCACTCAGGGAGGTATGGCATGTATTCCATCTCCAGTGACTAACCTCTGTCCCATCTGACCGGAAGGCAGTGTGTTGGAGTTAAGAGCCCTGTCACTCACTGGCTGTGTGACCTGGAACATAGCACTTGATCTCTCTGAGCCTGAGACTGACTAAATAGAGCACCCTGAAGCCAGGGTGAAGTATTGGTACATGGTAGGTGGCAGCAGCCATCGAGGGATTTGAAGAGGGAAGAGACTTGATAGGAACTTGGCAACTAATTATATGTCAAAGGCAAAAAAGCAGGAGTGTTAAGACAGGGTTGCTGGTGGCTGGAGGGATCAGCAGTGGGTTTGATGGAGAGGAGGAAGAGTTTGATTTTGATGAGTTTGTGTTGCTGATGGCATCTGAGAAAAACACCAGCAAGAAGATGGGACTGGGCCTAGACTTCAAGAGGAAGGTAGAAGATAACAGAAAGGGAGGGCCCTGGAGCCCATCAGGGCAGTTAGGAGAATGGCCAAGGGGAGAGGGATAAGGACAGATCTGGAGAAAGCCTGTTCTAATGACAGGCTGGGGTTGGAGGAGAGATGGAGACAGCACCTTCAGAGGGGTCTGGTCACTGGGGAGGGGTTCACACAGAGAATGTCAAGCCCTGAAAATTATCAAGGCCCAAGATGCATTTCAGAGAGAGGCAGGTCGGATGTGCTCAGCATCACAGTGCAGGAAGAGGCAGTGCTGGATTAAAACCCTGTAATTCCCACTCTTCCGACACCAAATGCAGTGGTGTAGTGTTTTCCTACATATATATATAAAACAGTAACAATGTTATTGTGGATAAAATGAGAGTTCCTGTGGCCAGGATTCTCACCTGGCCCTGGTTGACTAGCTCACTGCACACCTGTGGGCAATACATGGCTGTTGACTCCACCCAGTGCTCTGGGCATGACACGGTGGCAGGGCTGCAAGACTGCAGGAGAGCAGAGCAGAGGCTGGAGTGGTGGCAGCGCCGAGGACAGAGGCCCAGAGGAAGGCTGTGCAGACAGAGGGGCCCAGAGGCAGAGACCAGCTTGCTGCATGCAGACTCGCTCTGAGTGAATGGGATTTTAGTGACTGACCTGCCACCTGGAAATAAAGTTGGGTATAACCCTTTCACCCCAAGAATGTTTTGCTGTTATTTTCTTTGGTCACACTGAATCCATAGCGAACTTGCCCGGGGCTGAAACCCATAGGCAAGACAATTATACACAGCAGTAATAATAGTATAACTGCATTCAGGTTCTTGGAATGTGTAAGTATGTGGGAGGGGGTCTTCCCACACATACTAACACCAAGCAATTGTCGAACACCAGCAGGGTGTCTTAAGAACTCAACTTAATCCTTAAGCTATCTGCTCAGAGACTGGCACCAGATTCTCCAGGTTAAGGGCCCCCTCCTACGAGACTGCTCTCCACCCCCACTCCAGATGCCAGTCACAAGCCCCAGACAGTTACCTGTGCTTCTGACCTACTGGCTACAGATTGGAGGTTCCCATGACCTCCCTCTTAGGTTCGATTTATTTGCTAGAGTGGCCCACAGAACTCAGGAAAACATGTTTACCAGTTTAGTAAAGGATACCATAAAGGACACAAGTTAACAGCCAGATGAAGAGAGACAGAGGGCAAGGTCCCAAATAAAGGAGTTTCTGTCCTTGTGGAGCTTGGGGCCTGGCTCGGTGGCACGTGGAGGCGTTTGGGCCCCTCAAGCATCTCTCCAATTGAGAAGCAGGATCCAACTGAGCAGGGGAGGCAGAGAAGAGCAGAGCGCAGAGAGAGTAAAAAGCTCTTCTGATGGGTTTTTGTGAGGGCTTCGTTGCATAGTCATGATTGACTAAATTATTGGCAGTTAGCTGATTCAGCCTCCAGCCCCCGCCCTTGGATTGGGGGAGGTCCAGAAGTCTCATTAACATGACAAAACACCTGTTTCACCTTTAAGACTGCAGTGTTTTCAGGAACTGTGGCTGAAGACCAAATATACCTGGGAAATGTACATATATTTGGTCATATGAATGACCAACTATGTATTTCTTATGACTCATTATATCACAAACCCAGAGCCCAACACTTCCTTCTCTCCACAGGCCTTGAGGTGAGCAAAAGTGTGCTTAATGAATGTTATCAATGCTGTGATTAAAGTTCACAACTTGAAGGCTAAAATAGTATAATGCCAGAGCATGTGGGGGCACTCTGACGAGAAATAGAAAATCTCATTTTCCTAACAAGTTTAAAAACACCACTAAAAGCACTTGCTGATGACGGGAAGATGGCGGCGTGAGTAGTTCAGAGGAAATCTCCTCCCCAAAACATATATATTTATGAAAATACAATAAATACAACTATCCCTAAAAGAGACACCAGTGGATGCAGTACAACAGCCAGGATAAATGTACATCTGTGAGAACTCAACATCATACAAAGGGGGTAAGATACAAACCGTGGCCAGGTGGGACCCAAACACTCCCCCACCCCAGAACCCGGCGGGAAGAAAGGAGTAAGAAAGGGGAGGGAGTGAAAGCCCAGGACTGCTAAACAACCAGCTCTAGAAATCTGCACCCGGAACACAGACACAAGGTGCACGGGGTGCTGGATATTAGAGAAACGGAAAAGCAAAACCTGTGGGCAGGTCCCCACAACCAGCGCCCCTGAGACAAAAGAAAAGCGAGTGCTTTCTGCAAGACTTAAAGAGACAGGGACCCCATAGCTCGACGAAGTCATCCTGGCACACTTAGCCAGCAGCTGGGAATCCCGGGGAACCTTAGGCACCCTAAACCTCGAGGAGGCAGTGCAGCTCTGAAGCCCCTCACGGCACTAAGCAGCCTGCCAGTCGTTCCTCGAATTGGCGCGGACCCCTACACACCGGCCCAGTAGCAGGAGAGTAGTAGTGCGTGCTGGGGGCAGCTGCACCGGAAGGGACCAGGAGCAGATCGCGTGTGCCAATGGCGCCAGAGAAGACCAAGAGAGGCTTGTGTGAGCCTGCAGCAGCGGCAACCAAACAGCCTGGGTACGGCTTGCGTGCACTGGCAGCAGTGGAGCCAGAGGAGCCCAGTAGAGGCCCGCATGGGAGTGCCCCGCACTCACCTGCAGCAGAGCCAGAGGGAGCAGGTGCGCTCGTAAAAGCCAACCAGAATCCCAACCCAACACACAGCCACCCGGGCCAGACCCTAAGGCCGCTGTTGGCACACAGCTACCCGGCAGGGGCGCCGCTATCATGGAGGAGTGCACCTGACATGCCTGCCACTCCCCACAGGGATCCGTGCTGCTCTGACGGAGACCCCGCCCACAGAAGCTTAGGGAACTAACCCAGTGGCTGCTCCAGGAGTGCAGGTAACTGACACAGGCAGCGGAAAGGGCAAGGCTTCCAGCAAGCAGGAAAGGACTTTCTTCTCCTAGCTGACACACCCGCAAACTGCCTACAGCCACCGCTATCACCATGAAAAGGCAAAAAAAATTTAGTCCAGTCCAAGATGGTTTAGACAACACCTGAGAGAGGAGCTGCAGAGACAGACCTAACCAGTCTCCCTGAGAAAGAATTCAGAATAAAAATCATAAACATGCTGACAGAGCTGCAGAGAAATATGCAAGAGCTAAGGGATGAAGTCCGGAGGGAGATTACAGATGTCCGGAGGGAGATTACAGAAGTGAAACAAACTCTGGAAGGATTTATAAGCAGAATGGATAAGATGCAAGAGGCCATTGATGGAATAGAAACCAGAGAACAGGAACACATAGAAGCTGATGCAGAGAGAGATAAAAGGATCTCCAGGAATGGAACAATATTAAGAGAACTGTGTGACCAATCCAAAAGGAACAATATCTGCATTATAGGGGTACCAGAAGAAGAAGAAGAGAGAAAAAGGAATAGAAAGTGTCTTTGAAGAAATAATTGCTGAGAACTTCCCCAAACTGGGGAGGAAATAGTTGCTCAGACTACAGAGGCACACAGAACTCTCGAGAGACAGGACCCAAAGAGGACAACACCAAGACACATAACAATTAAAATGGCAGAGATCAAGGACAAGGACAGAGTATTAAAGGCAGCGGGAGAGAAAAAAAAGGTCACCTACTAAGGAAAACCCATCAGGCTAGCATCAGACTTCTCAACAGAAACCTTACAGGCCAGAAGAGAATGGCATGATATATTTAATGCAATGAAACAGAAGGGCCTTGAACCAAGGATACTGTATCCAGCATGATTAGCATTTAAATATGGAGGGATTAAACAATTCCCAGACAAGCAAAAGTTGAGGGAATTTGCCTCCCAAAAACCACCTATACAGGGTATCTTAGAGGGACTGCTCTAGATGGGAGCACTCCTAAAAAGAGACCAGAACAAAACACCCAACATATGAAGAATGGAGGAGGAGGAATAAGAAGGGAGAGAAATAATCATCAGACTGTGTTTATAATAGCTCAATAAGCGAGTTAAGTTAGACAGTAAGGTAGTAAACAAGCTAACCTTGAACCTTTGGTAACCACGAATCTAAAGCCTGCAAAGGCAATAAGTACATATCTTTCAATAATCACCCTAAATGTAAATGGACTGAATGCACCAATCAAAAGACACAGAGTAATAGAATGGATAAAAAAGCAAGACCCATCTATATGCTGCTTACAAGAGACTCACCTCAAACCCAAAGACATGCACAGATTAAAAGTCAAGGGATGGAAAAGATATTTCATGCAAACAACAGGGACAAAAGAGCAGGTGTTGCAATACTAGTATCAGACAAAATAGACTTCAAAATAAAGAAAGTAACAAGAGATAAAGAAGGACATTACATAATGATAAAGGGCTCAGTCCAACAAGAGGATATAACCATTATAAACATATATGCACCCAAAACAGGAGCACCAATATATGTGAAACAAATACTAACAGAATTAAAGGAGGAAATAGAATGCAATGCATTCATTGGGAGACTTTAACACACCACTCACTCCAAAGGACAGATCCACCAGACAGAAAATACTTAAGGACACAGAGGCACTGAACAACATACTAGAACACATGGACCTAATAGACATCTATAGAACTCTACATCCAAAAGCAACAGGATACACATTCTTCTCAAGTGCACATGGTACATTCTCCAGAATAGACCACATACTAGGCCACAAAAGGAGCCTCAGTAAATTCCAAAAGATTGAAATCCTACCAACCAACTTTTCAGACCACAAAGGTATAAAACTAGAAATAAATTGTACAAAGAAAGCAACAAGGCTCACAAACACATGGAGGCTTAACAACATGCTCCTAAATACTCAATGGATCAATGACCAAATTAAAATGGAGATCCAGCAATATATGGAGACAAGTGACAACAACAACACAAAGCCCCAACTTCTGTGGGACGCAACGAAAGCAGTCTTAAGAGGAAAGTATATAGCAATCCAGGCATATTTAAAGAAGGAAGAACAATCCCAAATGAATAGTCTAACATCACAATTATCGAAACTGGAAAAAGAAGAACAAATGAGGCCTAAGGTCAGCAGACAGAGGGACATAATAAAGATCAGAGAAGAAATAAATAAAATCGAGAAGAATAAAACAATAGAAAAAATCAATGAAGCCAAGAGCTGGTTCTTCGAGAAAATAAACAAAATAGATACGCAAGACTTCTTAAGAGAAAAAGAGAGTCAACACACATCAACAGAATCAGAAACGAGAAAGGAAAAATCACGACAGACCCCACAGAGATACAAAGAATTATTAGAGAATACTGTGAAAACCTATATTCAAACAAGCTGGAAAACCTAGGAGAAATGGACAACTTCCTAGAAAAATACAACCTTCCAAGACTGACCCAGAAAGAAACAGAAAATCTAAACAAACCAATTACCAGCAACAAAATTGAATCAGTAATCAAAAAACTACCCAAGAACAAAACCCCTGGGCCAGATGGATTCACCTCGGAATTTTATCAGACATACAGAGAAGACATAATACCCATTCTCCTTAAAGTTTTCCAAAAAATAGAAAAGGAGGGAATACTCCCAAACTCATTCTATGAAGCCAACATCAACCTAATACCAAAACCAGGCAAAGACCCCACCAAAAAAGAAAACTACAGACCAATATCCCTGATGAACATAGATGCAAAAATACTCAACAAAATATTAGCAAACCGAATTCAAAAATACATCAAGGGGATCATACACCATGACCAAGTGGGATTCATCCCAGGGATGCAAGGATGGTACAACATTCGAAAATCTATCAACATCATCCACCACATCAACAAAAAGAAGGACAAAAACCACATGATCATCTCCATCGATGCTGAAAAAGCATTTGATAAAATTCAACATCCATTCATGATAAAAACTCTCAACAAAATGGGCATAGAGGGCAAGTACCTCAACATAATAAAGGCCATATATGATCAACCCACAGCTAACATCATACTGAACAGCGAGAGGCTGAAAGCTTTTCCTCTGAGATCAGGAACAAGACAGGGATGCCCACTCTCCCCACTGTTGTTCAATGTAGTACTGGAGGTCCTAGCCATGGCAATCAGACAAAACAAAGAAATACAAGGAATCCAGTTTGGTAAAGAAGAAGTCAAAATGTCACTATTTGCAGATGACATGATATTGTACATAAAAAACCCTAAAGACTCCACTGCAAAACTCCTAGAACTAATATCGGAATTCAGCAAAGTTGCAGGATGCAAAATTAACACACAGAAATCTGTAGCTTTCCTATACACTGACAATGAACTAATAGAAAGAGAAATCAGGAAAAGAATTCCATTCACAATAGCATCAAAAAGAATAAAATACCTAGGAATAAACCTAACCAAAGAAGTGAAAGACCTATACCCTGAAAACTACAAGACACTCTTAAGAGAAATTAAAGAGGTCACTGACAAATGGAAACTCATCCCATGCTCCTGGCTAGGAAGAATTAATATAATCAAAATGGTCATCCTGCCCAAAGCAATATACAGATTTGATGCAATCCCTATCAAATTACCAACAGCATTCTTCAATGAACTGGAACAAATAGTTCAAAAATTCATATGGAACCGCCAAAAACCCCGAACAGGCAAAGCAATCCTGAGAAGGAAGAATAAAGTGGGGGGGGATCTTGCTCCCAAACTTCAAGCTCTCCTACAAAGCCACAATAATCAAGACAATTTGGTACTGGCACAAGAACAGAGCCACAGACCAGTGGAACAGAACAGAGACTCCAGACATTAACCCAAACATATATGGCCAATTAGTATACAATAAAGGAGCCATGGACATACAATGGGGAAATGACAGTCTCTTCAACAGATGATGCTGGCAAAACTGGACAGCCACATGTAAGAGAATGAAACTGGATCACTGTCTAACCCTATACACAAAAGTAAATTCGAAATGGATCAAAGACCTGAATGTAAGTCATGAAACCATAAAACTCTTAGGAAAAAGCATAGGCAAAAATCTCATGGACATAAACGTGAGCGACTTCTTCATGAACATATCTCCCTGGGCAAGGGAAACAAAGGCAAAAATGAACAAGTGGGACTATATCAATCTAAAAAGCTTCTGTACAGCAAAGGACACCATAATAGAACAAAAAGGTATCCTACAGTCTGGGAGAATATATTCATAAATGACAGATCCGATAAAGAATTGACATCCAAAATATATAAAGAGCTCACACACCTCAACAAACAAAAAGCAAATAATCCAATTAAAAAATGGGCAGAGGAGCTGAATAGACAGTTCTCTAAAGAAGAAATCCAGATGGCCAACAGGCACATGAAAAGATGCTCCACATTGCTAATCATCAGAGAAATGCAAATTAAAACCACAATGAGGTATCACCTCACACCAGTAAGGATCGCCATCATCGAAAAGACAAACAACAAATGTTGGCGAGGTTGTGGAGAAAGGGGAACCCTCCTACACTGCTGGTGGGAATGTAAATTAGTTCAACTATTGTGGAAAGCAGTATGGAGGTTCCTCAGAATGCTCAAAATAGAAATACCATTTGACCCAGGAATTCCACTTCTAGGAATTTACCCTAAGAATGCAGCACTCCAGTTTAAATAAGACAGATGCACCCCTCTGTTTATCACTGCACTATTTACAATAGCCAAGATATGGAAGCAACCTAAATGTCCATCAGTAGATGAATGGATAAAGAAGATGTGGTACATATACACAATGGAATATTACTCAGCCAGAAGAAAAAAACAAATCCTACCATTCGCAACAACATGGATGGAACTAGAGGGTATTATGCTCAGTGAAATAAGCCAGGTGGAGAAAGACAAGTACCAAATGATTTCACTCATATGTGGAGTATAAGAACAAAGGAAAACTGAAGGAACAAAACAGCAGCAGAATCACAGAACCCAAGAATGGACTAACAGTTACCAAAGGGAAAGGGACTGGGGAGGATGGGTGGGAAGGGAGGGATAAGGGCGGGAAAAAGAAAGAGGGCATTACGATTAGCATGTATAGTGCGTGGGGGGCACGGGGAGGGCTGTGCAACACAGAGAAGACAAGTAGTGATTTACAGCATCTTACTACACAGATGGACAGTGACTGTGAAGGGGTATGTGGGGGGGACTTGGTGAAGGGGGGAGCCTAGTAAACATAATGTTCTTCATGTAATTGTAGATTAATGATACCAAAATAAAAAAAAAAGCGCTTGCCGAAACCCTGGTCAGCCTGGCCACTTCCTTTACCAGATTAGTTACCATTCACACTTAAATGTGGATTTGCTTTTCAGCTGGGTTCTCCCCACCAGCTGAAGCTGTGAGCTTTTTCACTTTGAGAGGAGATCCCGTAGGAGGTAAGCCTGCCAGCCTCTGGGCAGGGTGCTAAAGGGAGACAGAGTGTGGGGATTGCAGGCCCTCCCACAGGATCTGTAGGGCAGTGAGTATGGATATCTGGTCCTGCCAACTGCAGCTAGTACAGAGGCCTTTGGAGGAGGGAAATGGTTTCTTCAAAAGATGGGGCAGTAGTTTTTGCCTTATTGTGTGTGTGGGTGAAATAGGGCCAGAGAGGTGCGTGTCTACTGAGCCAGAGTGGGGGGAGCTCTGACTCCAACTTGGCACTTGTGCAGCCGTTCTGCTTGTCCTTTCCCTTCAAGGGTGACAGAAGACACTAGGAGTAGAAAGAAAAGAAAAACATATCTTTTAATAGATTATTTATATGTATGTGATATACATATATTAGTATTCTCTACAATTTTAATATTCTTAAGAGGGCCAGGTACTCAGGGGCTACAGGGAGTAGAAAAAGCTAACTGTCCCCGAATTTACAAAGGGCTGTTGTGCTGTTATTTGAAAGAACATTGTGTGTCCTTTGCAAGGCACCTCTAAGGCTGGTTAGAAGTGGCAGGTTTGAGTCTAACTGCTGAAGCAGTGTCTGAGTTCCTTCCTCTCCTTTCTGCTCTGTATTGGCCCTTCTGGGGACACAGAGGCAGTATCAGGGATGCAACATTGATGGTTCCTGGTGAACAAGGGTGCAGGATCATGGAGGCCGGGAAGGGGTCCTTTCCCCCCAGCTTCACATTCCAGAAGGATCCCTGGAGCGTTTTATCTGAGCTGGTCATGAAAGATTATAAAATTTGTTCTTTGCTATCTAATTTGGGAAATTGTTTTTAAAGTGCAAGGAGAAAGTATTCTAACTAACCAGAAACTAGAAATAACCATTTCCACCATTTTAATGTAGTCATTACAGTCTTGTTTTTTTCTAGGTAGAGTATGTATTTTAGTTTCTTGTACTGAGTAGCTGAGAAATCAGGGGCTCTGAGAGGCTGTTAGCTGTTCGTCATGGCAGAAGAAGTTCATGGCATGACTGGAACACAAGGCCTGACACGTCCTCTGCCCAAGTTTGACTTTTCCTCACTTGCCATTTATTATGAACTGGCCTAAGCCAGGCACTGACTGTTATTGTTTCTCCCTTCATTTGGTTAAAATACTGCTCTCTGGCAGTTGAAATTGGGAGCTATACACCTCCATCCCAAGAGCTTTGCTACTGGGGGTACATTTCCATGAAAATAAGTCCTCAACCAAATTCTGCCCCATGGTCTATCAGTGGTCAGGCTCCCCAAAGGCCACATGCTTTCTTCTCCAGTTTGAGGAGTTCCTGCTGTCTGTCCTCAGGTACAACCACCAGCAGCTGGAATGAAAAGTCATCCCAAGGTACACACAACACTCTTCTGAAGGCAAAACCAACAGCCGAGTAGTCAGGTCAGGGGGCAGGGGTGCCGGAGCTTTAGACCTGGAATGTTTTGTTGTTTTCCATATAACTTTATGTACAGTCATTAAGGTACCAACCTTAAGTTTAATCTCCATGAACTGTTGCATGTGTACCCATCCATGTGCCCCAGAACATTTCCAGTGCCCCAGGAAGTTCCTGTGTTCCTTTCCAGCCAGTATCACCCCCCTCCAAGAATAACTACTGTCCAGACTTCTGTGGCCATAGATTAGTGTTGCCTGTTCTTGCACTTCATATAGAGGGAATAATACAGTATGTGTTCTTTTGTGTCTGCCTTCTTTTGTTCAACATTATGCCTCTGAACTCCATCCCTGTTTTGCATGTAGCTTTAGTTTGTTTTGCGTAGTATTCTATTGTACAAATAGACAGTAGTGTGTTTATCCACTGCCCTGCTGGTAGGCACTGGGTTGTTCCCGTTTGGGGACTGTTGTAGATAACCCTGCTATGAACATTCTTGTGCATGTCATGTGGAAGACACGCATGCTCCTTTCTCTCAGTGTATCTCCAGGAGTGGAATTACTAGGTCATGGGACAGGTATGTGTTTAGCTTTAATAGATTCTACTAGGCAGTTTCCTATCGGTTAACAGTCTGCACCCCCACAGCAGTGGATGAACTCAGTCCAGTTGCTCCACAGCTTCACCAGCACTTGTATTGTCAGCCCACAGCATTTCTCCAGACCTGCTTGTTGACAGCTTCCGCCGAGCTGCTGTCTTCCTTTACAACACTACCTTGGTCCTGAGAGAGAGTCATGAACTGCCAAGGTGTTTTTCCACTGGGGAACCCAGCAGTGAGGGGATGAGTGAGGTGGGAGAGCTGAGCCCATCCTGGTTGGCAGCCCAGCCTTCTCCAAGCAGCCACTTCCATACCACAGTGCCATGCAGATGCCTGCACTGGTTCTTTGGGGAATAAGGTGCTGCTTAGTTCAGAGTAATGAAACCTCCCTTGTCCCCCTGCTCCTCATCCGTGGCCACTGGGCTCTGGAAGACAGCCTCCCTCAGGGGCCTCTCATACAGATCCATGCTGCCAACATGCCAGTCCTCAGGCATTCTGGGTACAAGCAGGGCAAAAGGCATCCCCTGCACATTGTGTCCAAGTCCTTACTAACCACTGGCTGATACCTGAGATTCCATTAGTGCCTCATGCCTTTACCTCTCAAGGCCATGATCCTTGGGGACATGCCTGTAACCCTGGCTTCCTTTGAGTTACTGATATCCCATAGTGAATAAAAAATATTCAAGAAGGTTTTGCTGAGACAGTGGAGCAAAGGACACTGGGTTCTTGAGGAGAGGATAAAAAAGGGGATGAAAAGGGCCTATTTGCTGTTGGCTGACCTTGGTGACACAGATGGACATTTCAGTCATCAAGGATGAAGTCTCAGAAGACATTGACGTGATTTCAAAGGAATTGCTCAGCTCACCAGTGGGGTGAAGGTCAGATAAGAAGGCAGGGTCAGGGAAAAAGACCTGAGGGAGCCCTGTTTGGAAACAAAGCTCTGGAAACAAAAGATTGCAGAGCTAGAATTGACGTGGGCAACTGTTTAAAGCCAGTCCTATCCTTAGGTGCAAGGGCCCAAGCTGTGAGATGAGGACACAGGATTCCCTGGGCTGGCCAGTGACACTTGCGACTTCACTTGTGATTCTGGGCACACCCACACCCAGAGGTTTGGGGCCCAGCCAGGCCAGTCCTCTCCTCCAGCCCCTGTCTCTCCCTCGCAACCTCCCTGTCTCCCTCCAGATTTCATCATTTTAAATTTCATCTGGTTCCCAGCCTCCCTTTCCAGAGGCAACCAGTTTTACCAGTGTCATGTATAACTTCCCAGAAATACTTTTCATGCCAGTGTGTATGTGTGTGGCCCTCCGTTTTTACACAAATGGCAGCATACTGTTCACACTGGTCTAGGCCTCATTTTAAAAAATTGTTTTTATTAAATATTGAGTAGATATGAAATAGTAGTTATTCAGTATATATGTTTTTTTTTAACTACAGTACAGTAAGCCACCTAGTACCAACCACTTGTTCTACACAAAGAAGCAGAACTTTTAAACTCTGTGTAGCCTTTCCCAACCCCACCTCTTCTTCCCCTAAGTGTTATTCTGAATGTTATAGTTACTCTGCCCTTTCTTTCTTTATTGTCCTGCCATGTGTTTATATTACCATACAATAAATTCTGGACAGCGTCTTACTTATTTGGACTTTGAAGGGAAGGAAGCATATTGCATACAATCTTCTCCAACTTGCTTTTATCCCACCCGTGATTGTGCTCCTGAGATTTAGTCATGCTGACATGCATGGCTGGGGTTGGTTCATTTGCATTCTGGTGTGGAATTCCATTCTGTGAAGACACACCATCAATTTTTCATTGTACTATTTAAGGACATTTGGGTTGCTTCCACTCTTTGCTTCTAGGAACAACAGTGGTGTGAATGTTCTTAATCATTTCTCTTGGTGTGTATGATTTAGGACCAGGTACAGGTGGGACTGGGGTAAGCATTTCCCTAGAGCATTTGCAGGGCCCTAGGGAATGCACATTGTCAACTTCAGATAATGGGAACTGCATTCCAGAGTGGTTGTGTCAGTTCAAACATTTGCCAGCATGTTTGAAAACTGCCTTTGCTCTACTTCCTTGTCAGCACTTGGAATTACCAATTTTTAAAATTTTCCAAAATGATATGAGTGAAATAGTAACACATGGTGGTTTTTTTCATTTCCCTCATTATGCCCATTGCATTTTTACTTAAAATAAATTCTGGAGATTGTTCCATATCAGAGCAATGAGGACTTCCTCCTCATTTCTTGGGCTGGAGAGTTTTCTATCAAATGAAAATCTGACTGATTAAACTAGTTCCTTATTGATAGACGCTGAGTTGGCTCCAGTCTTTTACAGTCAGTTCTGTAGTGAATAACTTTGTATATAAATGGTAAAGTGGGGGAGTCTATATATAGATTTCTTACACAGCAACCTGTTGTACATTTAAAGTGGAAGATAGTTTTTGCTCCCCTCTGGCCCTGTGCTTCCAGCAAGTTCCCTCACTTCCTTGAGTTCCCTAAGGTGGGAACTGTATTTGCCCTCTCTCATTTTAACCACATCATCTTTTCTCAGATGGTGATGTTCATGTTCCCTCTGAACCAACCCAGAACCAACCTGTTGGCCCCTACACTGCCATTCCCACCTCCACAGAGATTCCTCAGGGATGGCCTCTACCCTGGCAATTCCTTCTTATGATTATTCCTGTCCCAAGAATTAGTACTTCCTGAGAGGCTGGACTTTGCCATCCCTGAAGAAGAGGGGAAAAAATTGACCACCACCCTTAGAGAATGTACAGTCTCAAAGGGGGCAGGGCAACATTTCCACAAAACAACCAGGAAGACGAGAAATCCACACTTCCCTGAGCCTCACTTCTTTATACAATGGGGACAGTAACCTTTTTCTGGGGCTTGGAGTGGAGTAGGGCTGATATTTATAAAACACCTCACACTTCTGCACTTGTAAACACCATAGTTTTTTTGCTATTGAGGATATGTCTAATTCAAGGATGCTGTGGTGTGCTATGAGAGACAAAAATTAAGGGTCTGAAAGCACCTGCCGAGAGGGGAAGGCAGCCCAAATTTGGAGGAAGAGTGTCTGGTGTTAAGGGGGCTTCTGAACTTATGCAGGTCTAGACCATTCTACAGGGAAGAGCGGTGACCTCTGGTCATTTCCCATGAGCAGGAACATCTGTTGGTAAGGCTCTGGAAAAGGAACTGCTGGCCATGCTTAGCACCATTCATTATATTCTCCCAAAAACTGTCTTCTGGGGACTTCTCTGGGGAGGGGACCGGCGGAATTCCAAACCTCTGTGCCCAGCAGGTAGGTGGGCACTCACCACAGGCGTGCTGCATACACTTTTCCAGGGAGTTAACCGATTGCCTTCTTGGGACATTTCCTCAGTTGCTCCTCAGACAGCCTTGTGTGAGCCTGGCCGAATGATTGACCCCGCTTTGCAGGGGTGCAAGCTGAAGCTCAGAGACACTCTGCCTTCACCTTGGCCATACTTGGCCTTTGCCTCCCAGGCTGAGGAGGAACAGAAACCCAGGCTCCTCACTCCCAGTACAGCCTCCCTCCCCGTGGGTCACACCGCCTCCCAGAGGCAATTCGGGGGAAGGACACATGTCTCCGCTCTGCTCTCTGGCTGGTTTTCCCCACACAGACACGAATGGTACAGGACCTTCCAAACCTGTTTTTATTTGCTTGTTCATTTACCAACAAAGATGAGAAAGAGTAGAATAGCTAGCCTACATTTTTTGAGTGCTCACACATTGCAGGCTACCCTCTGTGCACATTAGAAACTGAAGGGACAGTGCTATTATTATTCCCCTTGTACAAATGAGTTTTAACAGTAAGAAGTGGAGCTGGGACTCAAACCCAAGCAGAACCCGTGCTTAACTCCTGACACCATTGCCTCTCAATCAGTGGCTTTCAATGGATAGTACTAATAATTATCATTATAATATTATTTCAAACCTGTATTGAAATGGTGGCTATCTCCTTGGATTTCAGAGATGACAGGAAAGCCTTTCACCTATAAAAAACTAAATACCTTCCCACCAGCTCAGGACTGCGATTGTACAAGCAGTGTTAAATCCCTCACGCTGGCAGTCTGGATCCTTGAAGAAACAAGATACTCTCAGGTATTCCTCAACTTTTTAATGCTCAGGCCTGCTTTTCATGACATAAATAACTCTCTTCCCTTCTGTAGTTATCATAAAAACAAAAGAGTTTTTCCACAAATGTAACACTAAATTGCACTTTTAAATGTGTCTTTACAAACTAGCTGCTCACCCCTGGCAGCTCCCGCCTCACTGTCTGCTCTCCCCCACCATGATGTCACTTTTCCCATCCACTGGCCCAATCCACCGACGCCCTGGCCACCTGCTTCCTTGACTTCCTCTCCCCCGATGACCTCATCTTCCCTGGCTCAGCAGCTTAGGCCCACAGTCAAGCCCTAGGCCCCCCCAAAGACCCCACGCTCAAACCTCTTCCTAGCTCATTCCTTCAAGCCTGCATCTCCACGGGCCCCACAGTCCACTGACCTCCCGACCTTTTCACTGCACACTTCAAACCAACCCCCTTGCCAAGTCAGCCTCAACTCCAAGGTTGGTGATTCCAACTCCTTGTCTGCACTCTCCCCTCACTCAGCAAAACCCCAACCCCGTTAAATCCAACTCTCCAGCTCCACCTGCTCTACTATACAGGCGCACATTATTTCGCTGAGCTGTGCTCTGCTGTGCTTCGCAGATACTGTGTTTTTCACAGACTGAAGGTTTGTGGCACCCCTGTGGTTTGGCACATCTGTCAGTGCCACTTTTCCAATGACATTTGTGCACTTGGTGTCTTGGTGTCACATTTTAGTCATTATTGCAATATTTCAAACTTTTCATTATTTGTTACAGTGACCTGTGATCAGTGGTTATGACTTGCTGAAAGATCAGCTGATGGCTATTAGCATTTTTTAGCGAAGTATTTTTTATTTAAGGTATGTACATTGTTTTTTAGACATAATGCTACTGTGCACTTAACAGACTTCAGTATAATGCAAACATAACTTTTACATGCACTGGGAAACCAAAAACTGCATTTGACTTGTGTTATGTTCACTTTATTGTGGTGGTCTGGAAGTGAACTTGCAATGTCTCCACGGTGTGCCTGAATATCTCACTTGTTTATTTTGTTTGCTCCTGTCTGTGCAGCTAGAATGTCAATCCTGTGAGGCGGGGACTATGTCCTCTGTCCACTGCTCTATCCCACCCCCCAGAAGAGTGCCTGGTGCCCAGTGGATGCACATTTGGTGAATATGCATGTTTGTTGAAGGAGTTTCTTTTGCAGTATGGAGAAGGACCTGAGAGCTTGTTTATAGTCATATCTGAGGAAAGAAGGTAGAGGATGGAAGTCAATGTCAAGGGGGACTAGAGGAGGGTGGGGAGGCTGGGACAAGGAGGACAAGCCCAGGGACTCCAACCTCTGAATTTTACAAGCAGTGAACTGAAGTCCTGAGGAAGAAGGACACATGGGTGCTGGTGGCAGAGCCAGGAGTTGTACCCAGTCTCCTGCGCTGTGGTCCTGTATGCCACCTCAGTTAGCTGTCACATGCTGCCAACTGCCCCAATTGTCCTTACCCTTACAAGAAGCAGAGAAAATGTTTTGTCTCACCCACACTAAAAGCTTAGATGAAAAAGCTGTGGAAGAGGTTCAACAATCCAACAAGGCTCCAGCAAACACTCACGGTGTGCTTTTTGTGTGCCACACAGTTCTCAGCTCTCTGCTCCCAGTCCTCATCTCATCCCCACAACCTCCGGCAGTGGCTACTATAAGTACCCACGTTGTCTGGAGAGGGAACTCAGACGCAAGCAGGATACGCAACTGCACACGTAATTAGGAATTGATGGAGCCTAAATTCAAACCCTTGTGTGATTCAAGAACCTGTGCTGACAACCTTCCCTCTCCAGGGTCTTATATGCCACACCAAAATGACTTTTAAATTTAAGCAAATGTTTTTCCCTTGAAAGGTTTGAGTCCCATCAACAAAAGGAACTCAACCTTTCTGAAACAGGGCATGGCGTGGGCAAGGTAGACACTGCTTGTGAAATTCGATGCTGGTGGCCTTTCAGCCCTAAGACCAAAGGGGAAGTAGCAGAGGACAAGGGAAAGGGACTTGACACTTGCTGAGCCCTGTTTTGTGCCAGGTGCTTTCCACACGTGAGGTCTGCAGCATTCTCACAGTGGTGTCAGTCACGGGTACAGCTAGTCAGTTGGTAATAGAAGTGGGAAGTCAAACCACACACATTCTACTCTATCAAGAGGCTTCCCAAAGCTGTGTTATAGAGGATGTGGCTAAGCACCACAAATAAGGCATTTCTGGGCATGAGCTTGGAGTTTGAAGTAATCTTGGTTAAGTCTCAGCTGAGGCTCTGACCATATATCCCTTCCTTCCTCTTATCACTTGAGAACTGAAAAATACTATACAAACCAGAGTTTCCACGGCCACAGGCAAAAGAGTTTGAACAAACTCACCATCAAATTTCAACTTCACAAAAGGAAACAGTTTGTTCTGATTTGCCAAACCATCAGTCAAATACATTTTTAAAAATCCGATTTGTCCATGGGATCCCAACTTCGGTATTTTGTCTTTTTAAAGATCAGTGAATTAATGTGAGGTTTCTAAATAGAGGCAGCCCAGGGTGATAGAAAGAACTGTGGCCTGGGAGTCAGGACTGCTGGGTCCTGGCCTGGCTCTGACTTGGGCTTGCTGTGTGACCGTGCACAGGTTACTGCCCATGTCTGGGCCTCAGCACTATGTAAATAATGGGTTTGGGTCTGATGAGCTCTCTGTTTCTCTCTAGACCTAAAGTCCTAGAATAGGAACATGGGCTCTGGATTCAGACACTGGAGTTCAAACTCCTGTTTCATCATTTATTAGCTGGTAAGTGAACAAGTTGGACAAGTTGTTTAACTATGCTGGCATTCAATTTCTTCATATGTAAAACTGAGATTGATAATACCTTTGTCATAGAGTTGCGAAGACTGAATGAGAGAATCCACAACTTGCTTGGCCTAGTGCCCAACACAGACAATTCACTCAATATTGGTTAGTCACAAAAATGATGAGAGTTCTTTATGTTATTAAAAATCAATAAAGAGCCAGATAATAAAAATCTGAATATTCAACAATAAATATTACTGAGCACATATTCTTAATTTGTGATGAACTTTCTGGTTGGCTACCCAAACCATTCCCAGCTCCTCTTTTGCTCTTTTGCTTACTGGAAATCCAGATTTTCTCTTTCCCAGTCTCACTTGAAGCTTGGGGTGGCCCTGTGATCTATATTTTGGCTGTGAGACTTAAACTACTGGGTGGCTTCTAGGAAAACTTCTGTTGCCTGCTCTAAGGGACAGCCACCAGTGGAGAACACCCTGCCACTGTCCTGCTTTTTCCCACCTTAAAAGTGAATACATTATATGGAGCAGTGGCAGTAGTCTTGTGACCATGAGGCACAATCACAAGGTAGAAAAGCCAACAAGCCGAGCATATCACAGTGTAAGGCTGGAAAGAGCCTGGGTCCTGGATGACATTGTTTAACAGAGAAACCAACCACAGCAGCTGCTGACTGTTAGACTTCTCTCTGGGTGAAAGTATAAACCCTGTTTGTTTAGGCTACTGTCAGCTGGTCTTCCTGTTCCTTGCAGCTGAGCCCATCTTATCTCAGAGATAATTCAACAAACATTTATTAAGTTTCTACTAGTGCAGGTTTACAAGGATGGATAACACATCTTTAAGGTTTTACAGCCTATTCAGGTAGACAGCCAAGTTTTTTTTAATTTAATAAAAATGTAAGAGGTGGTACAATTGAAGTCTTTTAAAGGCAGCATGAGGGCATAAAGGAAGAGGCAGACTCTTCCTTCTAGATTATAAATGCTTTCAGAACAGATACTTTGTTTTTCTTACCATACTTCTCCAGTAAGTCATCTAGTATATGGTCAGTGATGCAGTATTTGTTGAGTGTGATAACTGTCCATGCTGCTCACCCTGCATAAAGAATGAGCTCACTTTTATGCTCTTTTGAAGCTAGGTGTGGTTATGTGACTTCCTTTAGCCAATGAAGTGTGAGCAGAATTGATAAGCATCAATTCTGATATCAGGTGGAAGCAGGTAGGAGCTGGTGCTAATCTCTATGCTCTCTTTGCCCTGCTGCTGTGGCCAGTGAAAATTAACCCTGCTATTCCAAGCTGCTGGTAGTTGAAGGTTGGTTGTTACAGAAAAATAACCTAGCTGAACCTGACTAATGCCATGGATGAACCATTAATGAAATGAATGAGTGAATAAATAATGGCAGTGCTGGAAATGGATTAAAAGGGTGGGGAGACCCAAGCAGGGAGTTGGAGGCAGACATGATTGGTTCCCTACTCTAATAGAAACTGTCCCTTCACCCTTCTCTCTTTCCTGCTGGCAGAGCCTGCATCCCGCTATAGAGATTGAAAATGCCAAATGATGGCTTTCCCAGCCTTCCCTGCAGCTAAGGCATGGGTGTGTGACCCAGTGCTGGCCCATGGACCTTGAGAGTCTTCTGGAAGGCTTTATGGAAAGGGTTTTTCTCCCCGCACCAAAAAAAATAGACTTACCACATTGTTTAAACTACTTACACACTGAGCTCTCTGTTACTTGCGCCAAAGCACCCAAAGAGATACAGTGTTAATAGCTACAGTGTTGCAGGAATCCAGGGAGGGATGCAGAGATGAGGAATCCCCAAATGTAGGCCTATTTGAAGGGCTAGAGAGGAAGAGATAGAGCTGAGGAAAGCTAGAAAGTAGGATGAACAGGACTTGGTGTCTGACTGGGTACAGCAGGGGTTGAGTTGTGTGCCATGTGAAATAAAAGAGGTCTAAAATCCCAGTCCCTGAGGTCAAAGATCCCAGCAGAAGAGACTCATGCTGATGGGAACACCAAGCGTTCGAGGCAGGCTTCACCACGGGCTGTGTGCTGGAGGAGATACCACGGGGGAGAGAGGACTGAGGAGTCAAGTCAGCTTTGGGGAGACGGCAGGGCTGGAAGAATGGCTGGGCTTTGCTTTTGGGTGGATAGAGAAGATGGTAGTAGTCTGGGCAGGCCCATCCTCATATATCTTCGACGAAATTTTATAGCTAGTACTTCACAAATAACCTTTGTCTTACAACTTTCATGTTTAACTTTGTTTCAACCATTTGTACCTATTGGATAGAAAGCAACAGAGGAACAATCCAGTTCAATACCCAATATGCTTTAAATTTAAACATCATTTAAAAATTGACTACTTAATATATTATTAGGTAGCCACACCACAGGCCATTTAATTATTGCCTTACTCTCAAATACCATGGGTTTCCAGTACTTAAAATAGTGCTATGGTGAGCTCTTCTGGCCGGAGAGTTTCCTTTGGCTTAGATTATTTCCTTAAGATAAATTTCCAGAAATGGACTCATTTCTAGAAATACTAAAAATGATGAACCTCATCCAAGACACAGCTGCTATGATTCTCCATGAATAGCCAAATTGCTTTTGCAGATTGACAGAACCAAGATGGTTCTATCATCACATATGAGTATTTTGTTTAACATTAAAAATGCAAGACTGGATCACCTGACTCAGGAAGACTTACTATGTGGTGTGGCTATTTTCGGCTTATGAACTCAGCCCTTGGACTGTCCTTTTGATCCCGGGTCCCTTATAATCAGGATTTGCTGCTCTGTTTTGAGCCCGTATGATCTGAATTTGGGGCTTAGTAGAAATTGTTAATTGAGCTACAAAGCAATGTGTTTCCTCTAAAAAACAAAATCACAACGCTTTATCCAACTGCTAAACAAAGTAACCATTAAATAGCTAAGCAAATAAGCCAACATCAAGAATTAAAAAAAAAAAATCAACCCTCAGCTTTAAATAATACTTCAGTCTCTAGAGTATTAAATGCTTCTGTTCTTTTCTTATTAATCCAGAATTATTTCCAATCAGAGCCTAATCTCATCCTGGTCTTGGTACTCCAAGTGATTAGAATGTGCCATTCTAACCGGAGTGGAGTTCGAGTCCTTGCATGGCCCATGTAGGAAGCTGTCTGGCTTCCCAGACCAGGAATCTCTTATCCTGGCTGTTGAGATACCTCTCAGCTTTGGGCTCAGGACCCCTTGGGCTAAGACTCCTCTGGGCCCTGGATGAGCAGACAGGAGGGTTTGGTTGTGTGAACAGGACTGTCATTTGCCTCCTCCTGAAAGACAGCACAGGCTCAGGCATTGAGAAAGGAGCGCATTCCCAGCACAGACTGGGAAGAGTGTTCAAAGGGGTGGCAAGGTCTTACCTCCCCGTGAGGCCAGACATCAAGTGTCTGCATGGGAAAAACCATGACCGCATCTGGATGATGAACTGGCAATCTTTTTCCCAACTACAGGACTAGCAAAACTCAACATAGTGTCACTTTACTTCTCTGAATCTCATTTTCTCCCCTATAAACAAGGGTTTAAAAACTCTCAGTAGTGCTTTGAAAATCAAATGAGATGATTTGGTTTCCTAACATATGGTAAATGCTTTTGAAGGTATCTGAAAGCAGATAAAGAAATTAATTAATATTAATTTGTTCTTTGTTTTCATGAATAACGATGCAGCCAACATCTATATTGCAGCTTTTAGTTTATAGTAGTTCTTCTACGATAATTCTAATGTGCACAGACTCACCAGGGAGTCTTGTTTAAATGCAAGTCTTAGATTCAGTAGGTCTGGGGTATGACATGCTGCTGGTTCATGCACCATGCTGTGAGAAACAAGGGTGTGCAGCGATAGAAAACATGACATTTTCTAATAGTAGGTTCCTGGCAGACTTCACGTCATCAATTTAGACAGTTGTTAGTGTAGTCCACATTTTTATATGATCAAAATAGCCTGTGGTCTTTAGTATTCTACAGGTGATATAATTGGATGGCATAGATTTAGAAGGTAGAAACTAGCGTCTACACAGGACTTTCCTAAGTGTTCTTGACATTTCAATAGAAATTAGTTAAAAAAAGATGTGGACACATAAATTTGGTGAAGCTCAAGTTAGGCAAAAATTAAGCCAAGTTCTTTACTGCAGAGCATTATAACTTACAGAGCTTTTGTCCTCATGTAAGTGACATAAAACCCAAACAAGTTGCTTAAATAAGGACACTTTATTTTTCTCTCAGTAAGAGAAGTCTGGCAGCAGAGAAGTTCCTGGGTTGGTTAATCCAGTGGCTCAGTGATATATCAAGGACCCAGGTCCTTTCCGTCTTGCTCTGCCATATATGGCGCATGGGGTTCATCCTCAGGCTAACCATCCTCATGATCAGAAAAAGACTGGCAAAATAACGATCCCACCCTTACGATGGCCAAAGGCAATCTGCTGGGGAAAACCCTGCCTTGCTCTTTAAAGAGAGACTAACAAAAATCCTGCTTACAGGATGACAAGATATTAGAAAGAGAAAACCCTAAAGAGTCCACCAAAAAAACCAATTAGTTAGAACTCTTAGAACTAAGAGAATTCAGTGAAGTTGCAGGATACAAAATCAATACATGAAATCTGTGTAGCAAGGTGCCTTTCCCTACGGGGCTGACAGTCATGCTGCGGGAGTAGCCGTGAGAAGAAAGAATGTCACAGAGCAGTCTCATCCCCCTAAGGAACCTGAGTACAGTCTGGACTCCCACATGGGGTAAAGAGAAAAGAGGAGGGTGCTGATGGGTCCTTCTATGTGCTCTGCCCCACGTAGATAAACAAGTTGGGTTAGAGTTTATTCATCAGGCTTGTGAGTTCGGTTAATGTGCAACTACTGCAGACACAGAACCCGTCTCCACGTGCTGATCATGTCATTGCCAGGGCTGTGGTGAACTTAAAAGGTGGTAAACAAGTAAAGAATAACAATAGTTAACACTTCATAAGCATTTACCATATGTCAGGACAACCCCCTTTGGGGTAAGTTTTATTATTTTCCGATGTATAGATAAGAAAACTAAGGCAGAAATGTTCAGTAACTTGCCAGAGGTGGAATCCATACACCTGTGATTTGGACCCAGAAAGTCCACCCCCCAACAGCTCCGCTGAACTGCCCTGAGAAAGGCAGCTGGGTTAACCTTGGGGGCACATTTTGTCTTTGTTCCATGGTTGCTGACCCAGTCCCTTTCCCTTATTCTTAAATCTCAATAAGGGTAAACGCGGGGTGCCTTTAAGTCTCACTTATTGGACAGAACATGGAGACAGAGCCTGGCGTGCCCAGACCACAGACTCAGACAGCTGGTCCTGGGGCTGCAGGGACCTGGGTGGATCCTCTTGGCTCAGACCTGCCCCCACCTTCCATCTGTTTCCTCTGTCCGCCCCGCCGACCTCCCATCCCACAGACATCCCGCCAGCCCCACTTCTTCCAGCCCCCACCCTCCTGGTTCACAGACAGCTTTCCCTTCCCCAGATGGCACCAGCCTGAATCTCATCAAGCAGCCTGCTGCTGGGAGCGCTGCCCTTCAGGCCCAGCTGCAGGACACGTGTAATGAGACTGCCCTGCGGACGCCCTGTCTCCTGCCTCATTTCTAATAACTCAGTTTCTTCCTGACGATTGGAATGAAAGGCCCTCTTCACCTCAGAATATTTCAAATGCCAAAACAAATAGCAACTTACAGCAAATGGGATCACCCACAGCAGTTTTTCTTTACTTTAATGGAAATAACAAGGAAAGCAGCACAAAAGATGGGCAGTGAAAAATGGGTCTCCCTCCCTCCCTCAAACCCTGGTCCCCCTCCTCAGAAGTAACCACTCTTAGTAGTTTTATTTCTGAAATGTTATATGTATCAACATAGATAATTGTTTTTACCTCTTTGACATAAATGGTAGCATAGTAAATGGATCCTAGGATTTCTTTTTAATTCTATTTTCCTACTTACCAATATATCTTGGAGAACTTTCCATATGAGCACATCCAGATCTCCCTTATTGTTTCTATGGCTGCAGAGAATTACATTATGTAGTTATTCCATAATTCATTTCACTGACTTTCCACTGACAGATTTAGATGACTTTTAGATTTTTGCTGTTACATTGGGAGCTATATTTAATAACCTTGTGCATATATTTTGGGGAATATTTCTGCAGGATAAATTCCTACAAGAATTTATTTAAAAAAATAGATTGCGCCAAACTGTTCTTCAAATGGCAGTTATTCAATGGAGACTAAACAAACTGCTTAGACTTTATGGGTAAATCATTTAAAATAACCAAGACTCTATTTTATATGGAATAGCATCTTTATGACTCTAAGATACAAAAACGTAAACTATAAAGGAAAAGAATGATATGTTTTAAACTTCTGAACTGTAGAGACATCATAAAAAAGTTAAAAGTCAAGCCACAATCTGGGTGAGGATATTTGCAATGCATTCAATTGCTAATATTAGTATTATTAGTGTTATTAATATTAGCTTATATTAGTATCAACATCTACACATTATTAACAAAAGACAAACACTGTCCCACCCTAATAGGAAAAAGCTAAGAACAGGCAATTCAATGAAGAAGAAACTGAAATGGCTAATGGACAGATGAAATGATGCCCAGCCTCACAAATAATTGGGAAAATATCAATTAAACAGCAATGAGATAGTATTTCATTGGCAAAAAATTTTTTTATTCTGGTAATACGAAGAGAAGCAAAGCAATTAGGTCTCTTATAAACTCTCAGTGGGAGTGTAAATTGGCACAACCACTCTAGAGAGCAATTTCGCAACACCTAAGTGCCCATTGCATTAACCCTACTTCTTATTTGATATATCCTTGAGGCTCTGGCACCCAGGATGTCACTGACTAGAGAGAGACTACCCTTCCCAGGGCTAGCCAGTTCTTAAAGGGAGCAAAGGGCTGGGGGCACTCCCTTCATATACATACTACCCAATCCAGAGCCCATGCTCTGAACCACCTCCTCTGTCTGCTCCTACACTCCAGGGGACAATATGCCTCTGCCCTCATCACCTGGGGCTGGGTACCAGACAACTAGAGACCACCCTGTATTCCAGAGTCTGCTGACATTATTCAAAGCAGCCAATCTTAAGCTGTTTCCCCCGCCTTCCTTTCTCCCAGAAAACAATAAAGGCTCTGGGCCATGTTTTTCCTTTATGCCTTCTAACTCCTGATCAAACCTGGTGCTTCCCCACCTGGCCTTGCATGGCATGGCATGACCTCTTATGTCTGAAAATGTAAATACAATAGCCCCTCTTATCCACAATGGACCACAGTCCCGAAGCAGATGATTCCCCTTCTGACAGATCATCAGAAGGTCAATAGCAGCCTAACCTATGTCACAATAGGTCATTCACCTCACTTTATCTCATCATATAGGCATTTTATCAACTCACATCATCACAAGAAGGGTGAGTACATCACAATGAGATATTTTGAGAGACAGCCCACATTCACATAATTTTTCTTATAGCATATTGTTATTATTGTTCTATTTTATCATTAGTTATTGTTAATCTCTTACTGTGCCTAATTTATAAATTAAACTTTATCATAGGTATGTATGTACATAGTATATATAGGGTTTGGTACTATCTGAGGTTTCAGGCATCCACTGGGAATCCTGAAATGTATCCCTCACGGATAACAGGGGACTAATGTAATAAAAAATCTTCTTTCCATGGCATTAGCCTCACTTGTCATCACTCAGTCACCCCCGTAGGTTAAAATCCCATGGGTACAGTTGATACACTCACTGGAGGAATTCCCATACAATGCAAAGGGAGACGTGTAAAAGGGTGCTCAGTACAGCATGGTTGGTTATAGTGAAACAGTGGAGACAACCCGAATGTCCGTCAGCAGGAGAATGATTAATATGTTGTCCAATGGTCTCAGAATGGGTTATCAAAAAGCAGGGAAATGGAAAAGAATGGAGCTCTGTATCACAAGGCTGAATGAAAATGGCAAATCACAAAATTAATCAATGTGCTTGCTTATATGAAATTAAAAAATACTTATAAAACAATATTATATGTAATTTATAAAACATTCATGTAATCAAAAGGCAAGATCTCTCTATAATCTGTGGCACGGTTGTGCATGGGAGGGAGAGTTGTGGGGTAAGGTTAGAAAAGAGGTCAAAGAGATTTCATCTCCATCTGTGATGTTTCATTTCTTTAAAAACAAACAAATATTTGACCAAGATGTGGTGAAACATTAAGATTTGTTCAGTCTGCCTGGCAGGTACTTGGATGTTTGCTGTTCTATTTTCAGTACTTTACTGTATGTTGAGCTATTTCACAGTGAGAAGGAGAAATGGTTCAGGATGCTTGAATGATCTCAAGAACATGTAAAAGGACAACATGATAGGATGCCAGCTCTGTCCCCATCTCAATTGTGTCAAATTTTCTCCTCTCTACCTAAGCCTTATTTTTAACAATTGAGGACTTTTTAGAAAAAAGCGTAAACCTTCAGCCCACAGAGGACTACCTATGTTTAATCAAATGTTCAAAAACTAAGTCGTACACCTGAGTGCTATATTACAGGCCTATTTGATTAATTAGCATAACCCCACTTTATTTCTCAGGAGGAATAAGGAGAGAAAAATACTCTATTTCTTCCAACAAAAGTAGTAGTTGTAAACAATTTCTAAAAAGTATAAAAATCTGGAATTTTCAGATTAAAGTTTTCAGAATTTTCATGAATCAAAATTATTTCACCTGAAGTAACAAGCTACACCTTAAAATATTTCTTTTGCTTTTACTAAAAACAGGCATATTTTTTGTTCTTCTCAAAATAAAGGCTATATTTTACTAGAAGTATTTAATAGCCCTTGCTATTAGTCATGATGTTTTTGGCAGCAAATATCAAATGAACAGTGACCTAAACAACAAAGACATTCAGTTATCTGACATAACGGGATAGGTACAAATAGTTTGGGGGTTGGGTGCAGTTACTGAACACTCTTCTCAAAGACCCAGACTCTTTCTTTCGCTTTTGCAATCCTCAGTGTGATAGACAGCTTCCAAATTGGTCCTTAATAATCCCTACCTTCTGGTATTCACACCCTTCCCACATTTTACCAGGGTTGGTTCTGTGTGGCCAATAAAATATGGCAGAAGGAATAGTGTTAATTCTGAGATTAGGTTATAAAAAGACTGCAGTTTCCATTTGGGGTTCACACTCTCTCTTGTTCTCTGTCTCTCTTACGCTCTCTCGCTCTTTTGTATCTCTCACTGCTGTGAAAGCACACTGTCATCTTGTGAGCCGCCATTGGAGTGACCTGTGTGGTGAGGCACTGGAGCATTCTATCCAGAGCCAGCTAAGAACTGATGCCTATCAAAACCACGAGAGTGTGTTTGGAAATGGATTCTTCCACTCCAGTGACCTTTGAGGTGACTTCAACTCTGGCTATCAGCATGAATACAACTTCATGAGACCTTGAGCCAGAACCATGCAGCTAAGCTATTTCTGGGTTCCTAATCCTGAGAAACTGTGTGAGATCAAAATGTTTGTTATTTTAGGGTATTACATCTTAAGGTAATTTGTGACTTAACTAATATACTCAGTGTGTCTATCATGTTTCCCCTGATGCGTGGTAGATGGCTGCCATAGCACGAAACACCCTGTTCTCACAGGACAGCATCTCAACAGGAAGGGGCATTAGGCAAAAGGAGCTTTCCCTGTGTACCTTCCTCCCTTTATCAAGGAGGAAAAGTATTTTTTAGAAGCCACCCAGAAGATTTCCCCTTACTTCTCATTGGCCGGAATGAGTCTCTAGCTGCAAGGGAGGCTGGGAAATCAAGTATCAGTTCTCCCAGCTGCTTTACAGGGAAGTGAGCAATTCCCTGTGGTCTGGGAACAGCTGCTGTGTAACAACATTATCTACCAGCCCTTCCCACAGCTTCGGCTTGTCTGGTTGTTTTTACCTGGCATCATTTAACTGGTTTCTTCATACTCTCTATTCACTGTAAACAGGAAGTTAAGCCTCAGTTAGATTCAGGTTAAACATTACTGGCAAGATTGTTCATGGGCATCGCTGTGACCTTCCTACTCTCTCCCATCAAGAAACACCAGGTGCTTCAGTAAATAAACATTTTAAAAGACATAAGCAGAGGATGGTGCACTGTTAATGAAAGGCCAACCCAGAATCTACATGCTGTCTTTCTTACTGAGAGCTCTGTCCTGGGTGACTTCATGTCTTATGGAAAACTCCAGATTCTTCTATCAGTTCATTTGGGGTCGTCTTGTTGGAATTATGTGCGATAAGCAGTCTCCATCTCCTGCACGGGCTTGCCTTGGGCTGATGAGCCATAGCAGCAGTTTAAACACCTAAAGAGGATAATTAACCAGCTTTAACACCAAATGTGGAAATGTTGGAAACTGACCCTTTCCTGATTTAACCCACTTGAATTTCTGAGGTTCTTTTAAGTGTAATGTCAGGAGCAAAAGGAAATGAGAAAACCTTCTCAGTTGTTTAACCCCAGGTACAGGACAGGAGAGGCCTGTGGCCCACCAGCCCTCCTCAGATGTGCAGAGCGCTCAGCCAGGGTCAGCACGTGCTGACTACGTTAACAGCTCCTGTAGCCTCATGAGCAATCATCAATTTCTAGTTCTCTTGTTTGCATAGTAGGGATGTGGCACCTGTGCTATGTCCCTGGAACCATCCCCATGGAACCTAAGAATATGTTCACTCAGTGAAGACCTCAGCCTAATCTGACAGCCAGGACTGAGGAGGCAGGAACACCCGGGGCCACATCAGGACAAGGGGTGTCCTTGAAAGGGTGGTGGGCCCCCAGCCCTCTTGAGCCTCTGCAGCCCATGTAGAGCAAGGTGGGCCTGCCTCCTGTTTCCCTGGGAACGGCAAGATGACCTGAAAGGAGGATGCCTGTCCTAGGTCGTCTTCCTTCAAAACGACCCTGCACCCCCTCCAGCTGCTTACCTATCTCTGCCGCCTCCGTGGCAGGGGTGTCTCTCCCCCTCTCTGGACACTTCCCTGCCCTCTGGCCCCCAGCTCCCAGGCCTGCTTTTCATCTCAGACACTCTCACAGTTCATTCGTCCTCCACCCAGCTTCCCCAGTCTGTCTCAGTTTTCCCAAGAGAGAGACAAAGGCAGCCCCGACCCTCCCAGCCCTGGGGCTTAGAATGAGGCAGAAGCGATGGCTCACCCTACTCCTCTAACCAGTCCTGGCCCTGAGTCTCCGCAGCAATGGCTCCTTTCAGGCGCCACCCTGCCCTGGCCGCCGACATCCCCAGAAGGTAGCAGCCCTGTCCTCGTCCCTCCTCCCGGAGCCCTGGTCTCATTGCCCTCCCAAGACTGAGACCTTTCCCAGCTCCTCTTGCATGTCAAAAATGGATCCACCTTCCTCTTCCCACCCCACCTTCCTGTTCCACCTTATTTCCCAGGTCAATCTTGCCTTGGCCCTTACTACCCTTTGATGAGAATAGACATACCACAGCCCAGGCATTTTACAGCCATATCTTTAACTTTTACAGCTATTGTGCAACATCCATATTTTTGTCTTTTTTACAGATGAGGAAGACTGAGGCCCAGAGAGGTTACACAGGTCACACTACCTATAAGTAGCAGAGCTGGGATTCAACCCATGCCTGCCTGATCCAAAGTCCTCCATCCTGTGTAAGGGGCTCCATCACGCCTATTCCCTCCTCTGCAAGGGGCCTTTGCTATTCCTTGCCGTGTTACTCCTCCACCTTCCTTCCAGCTTCTTCAGGTCCCTCTACCCACAGCACCATGGCAGAGCTTCTCTGATGCTTCCAGCCCACCCTGCTCACCCTTGTCTCCTAGGTTTTCTGGCAGGAATCTCAGCCCTGCACCATTTGGTACCTAACTGTGGACCACTGCATATGGTTCTGTTTCACACTTGCCTTTCTTGCTCCCAAGATTCCTGTCCGAGTTACAGGGGCTGTGGTGCTTCTACTCACTCCCTTCCCTCAGGACCCCAACAAAGAGCTGGGTGTGCAAATACTCAGCGGTGCTGACCTGATTTCCCAGGAAGGAGGCAGAATCTCAGTGTTTCAAAGGCCGGCTGGGCTCCACCTCGTCAGAGCCTATGCTCCAGCGGAAAGCTGCATGTCAGTGTGCGTGTGCACGTGCATACACACACACACACACATTTTCTCTGTTACACAGACATTTAATCCAAATGTCTCTTCCCAGATGGAGGCAACTATATGCCTGGAACTACCTACCCAAGAGAGCAAGCTCCATCCTGCCTGAGTACCGGGCATTGCCCTCCTTGTGGAATTCCAGTACAGGCGAGTGGGGCCAGCGGTCAGTGGGAGCCCCCTGGGATCCCAATCTAGTCTGGGGGGCAGAAGAGAGATGAGATCTTATAACGTGGTTGCTCTGTGACGTCCTCAGGCAGTGAGATTTGTGGGTTGTGAGGAAGACCCTCCTCTCCAGGGCCAAGTCACACACCTCTAGAGGGGGCTTGACCAGTGCCCTCACACCCACACACCACCTCCCTAGTCCTCTGGGCCCCAAAACGTCACTCTGCCCTGACCTCAATGCCCCCATATCTGGTCTCCCAAGCTGTTCACTTTTGGGGTAAAATGTTGCCCTCTCAAGCTTCTCATTTCAAAGTGGGAAGGAGAACATACACTTTGAAGCCTCAAACACTTAGAACTATATAGATTTCAGACTGATTTCTTCCTGGACAGAGACAGCTTGAAGGTCTGGGACTTGGTGAGAGGGCACCCACTGGTGGGTGGGTCAGTGAGGGGCTGGGCAGAAAGAGGGTGAGAGATGGAGATGCAGTGGTGGGTGGGGCTCTGACACCCAACTTCTCTTCCTCGACAATTTTGCCTGTGGCCAGTCCTAACATGTGAACCAACACACAAGTGAATAAGCAAAGCGGAGCTTATGTAAGAACAAAAAAACAATTGTGTAACACACCACACATACCACACAGAAACTGGAGAAGGAGCCCAAGGAGGGGTGGCACTGCGGCGCACGTGGGTGGTATCAGTGTCCCTCTCAAAAACTAGAGCCAACCTGCCAGCCTTGCCCGAGGAGGAGGGGACACTATCCTCTGGGAGAGAAGCCAGCATTTGATTCCTTCACTGCCTCAGTGTGTCAGGGAGGGAGGCACTCTAATAACCATCAGTGGACGTTTTGCAATCCCATGGGTGAAGCCTTCTGGGCTGAGGGCTGAGCAGTGCCTGCCTCCTCGGGCACGGCCATACACCATAGCCCCAACAGCTCCTAAGCGTATCTAGCGCCGGCAGGGAAATGAGGTCTCTGCAGGAGATGAATCTAGCCACGCAATGAAGCCAGGGGAGCACTCACAGGACCAGAAAGCTGCTCACACGTCCAGGGGGCCTCCTGCCAGTGTCCTGGGCCTGGCGCCCTTTCCCAGCCTTTGGGACTCTCTCCTGGCAGTGCTCAACAGGCCCAGGCGGCTGTCTGAGCCACCCGTGGGAGTCCCAGTCGACCAGGGAGACTGCCACATTCCAGGCTCCAGCTGGCTGGGAAGCTTGGCACTGAGTTCCAGCAGGCAGACAGCCAGGCTCGGGCAGGCAAGCTCTGAGGGGTGGTTCCTTCCCACTACGGGAGGCCCCAGCCTGAGGAGATGGAAGAACAGGTGTTCAAGGGGGACCCGGACACCCCTCATTCCATCTCCTTCTCCGGCAGTGGATTTCTTTCATTCTACCAGGCTGGGGCGGTGGACGCCCTTCGGGACCTGGCCCCCCAGATGCTGGAAACAGCCCATCGCTTCGCTGGGACATCAGCAGGAGCGGTGATTGCAGCCCTGGTCATCTGTGGGATTGAAATGGGTAAGGCCTTTGTTCTGGGTCCCCCGGGTAGCCGCTGGAGGGATTCCCCAAAGCAGAGCCTGAGGATCACTTGGGGATGCTTTTGGGAACAAAGCCAGACCTTCTGGGTGGCAGGAAAGGAAGAGGTGGGTTGAGTGGGACAATGGGAAGCTGTCACTTTTGAGACTGGGGTCTGCTGGTCCCAGTCTCTGACCCACTGGGCGAGCTTGGGCCCATCTCTCCCTCCCCTCCAGTGCTCTTACCTGGGGAGCCCCGTCTCCCAGCACCTGGGAGAGGGCAGGGCAGTACTCCCTCAAACATCCTCATCTTGGAAGTTACACCGTGACACAGTCATACATTAGGGTGACACGTTGCTCCTGTCTGGCCTTGTTTAAATGCAAATATCCTTGTGAAGGGCAACACTTCACATCTTTATCATGTTGGTGGGGATGAATTTGTCAGATCAGCTTCCAAGTGGCTGGGAGGTGAAAGCCCTGGGGCTGGAGGGATAGATGAAGGGGCCTGAAGGGGAGAAACTGGGAAGGAGGAAGGAAGATCCGCTTCATCTTCTGCTGTTAGTCCCGGGGCTCCAGAGAGAAGAATGGGCCCACGCTGCTGGCTCAGGGGGCAGATGCTCCATCCTGTGCAGGGAGAGTGGACATGTTCCTAGCAGCCCCACACATAGGCCCCAAGGGCTGCCTTTGGGTGCATTTATTCAATTATTGTGTTACTGTTCTGTTCCAGGCCCTGTGCCAGGCACTGGGAACAAAGTCCCTGCCCTTATGGAACAGAAATTCTAGAGAGAGGAGACAGATAATAAACATTCCAACAAATAAACTTATGATGTCACATCAGGAAGTGATAAGATCTATGAGTAAAATTACAGCAGGAAAGGGTCAGAGAATCAACCTGTGGACTATTTTAGAAAGGGTAGTCAGGGAGGCCCTTCTGGAGGAGGTGACATTCAAGCAGGGACCTGAGAGAAGTGAGAGAACAAGCCATTTGAAGATCAGGGAAAAAACATTCCAGGCAGAGGAGCAGCCAGAGAACCAGTGGGGCTGGGGTGTGGTGGGTGAGGAGGAGGGAGGGAGGATAAGGCTGGAGAGGCAGGCAGGGGCCAGAGTACAGTGGGGCCTTGTAGCCACAGTAGCAAGCTCTGGTTTCTCTCTGAGCAAGGTGGGGAGCTCAGACACCCGTTAGGGAGGCAGTGTGGGGAGGCAGCTAAGAGCATGCACACCACATGGATCAGGTCCCAGCTCTGCCATTTCATGATGTTAACCTGGGGGAAATTATCGAATATTCAGAGCCTCCATTTCTGCATCTGTAAAGTGGAGATTCTACTTGTGCCTAGTTCTAAGGGCTGTAAAGGATTAGTTGGGCTAGTGGTTCACCTGCTTACTGCAGTGCCTGGCACATGGCAAGTGCTTGGTACATGTCAGCTACTTATTTGGGGACTTGAAGGACCCTGATTGCTGTGCAGAGCGAGGTGGAGGGGGTGAGGGTAGAAACAAGGAGTTGGGACAGGTGTGAGTCTATTGTCCGTCTAAGTGAGCAAAGCAGATGGCTGGGTGGTGAGGGCAGTGAGAGGGCTTTGGATTCAGGATATATTTCACAGGTAGAGCCAGTGAAACCTGCTGAACGGGCAGCTGCTGTGTTTGAGGAAGAGGTGCCCGCAGAGTGCCTTCCTGCCTGGGACCTCTGTGTGGGTGGGAAGTCTTTGTGTTTGTTTTAAAGAATAATAGTAATGCCCACTCAATGAATACCTCTCATGTGCAAGGTAATTTTTCCTTTCTAATATTTACAAATAAGAACTCTTTCTCATTGTACAAAGTTCAAACAATGCAAAAGTGTGTAGTGTAAAATTATACAGAGGTTAGAAAAGCCACCACTCAGCCCCTTGATCCCCAGTCCTGCTCTCCCTCCTGTAGCCAGTGCTAAGGGCTCTATCTGGATCCTTCTAGATCTTTTCTTATGCAGAGTCCTCTGTGAATGTAGCAGTTAATGCTTCCTTTGTACAAGGGACCTGAGGACAGGCCTGGAGAAAGGGGCTGGGTGAGCCCCCATCCTGGAATCCCAGAACTGCTGCCCTTGGAGATACCCTGCCTCTGGGATTCTAGCCCTTTTCAGGAATCTGTGTCACTCACCCGCTCCATTGCTCCCACTTTCCTCATGTCTTTATTTCAACTTCTTAATATATACCATCTGAGAGAGTCAATGCCATCTTCATCCTCCGGCATTCAAGGACTTCTCAGAATTCATCCAACTCAAGCAATACTGCCCCAAACTGACTTGGCCACGCTGCGATGGGCATGGACAGCAAGGGAAGGGAACATGTGAGAAGGACACCTGACTGCAGGTGTGAACGAGGCCTGGGCTGTGCACTGCTTGTGATCGGTGCAGAAGCTCCGGGAGGGATGAGATGCTGGCGAGGTGTGCCCTTTGCACTCAGCAGCGTGTATGTCAGACGCAGCCACGTCACTCCAGTCCACCTTGTTCATTTTAACTGCTATATAATTTACTGTTAGCTAGCACTCTTTTATATCGGGCACTGTTCTAAGTCTTCAGCAAATTAACTCATTCAGTCTCACATCAACTCTCTAAGATGAAACTTATTATTATCTCCATTTTACAGAGGAGGACCCTGAGTCACAGAAAGCTTAAATAACTGGCCTAAGGTCACACACAGAGTACTTGGTAAAGCTGAATCTACACACTTGCCTGTTTAGGCAAAGCAGTGCTGGGGGTGTGGATGCCCATTGCATGGATAGTGGGGTCAGGGAAGTCTGTCTGAGCAGGCGGAATTTGTACACGGACCAGAAGGAGGTGAGGGAACAAGCCCCGAGACTATCTGGGGAGAGCATGCTGAAGGGACAAGTGATTTGTGTGACATCCTGTCAGCAGTTAGAAGCAGAACAAGAGCCAGGACTTGGTCTCCTGACTTTCCTCAAGGCTCTTTACCTCTTTTGGCATATATTCCATTAAGATTGTATCATGGTTTGTTTAGCCATTCTATTGATGAACACAGCCAAGTTTTTGTTATTACAAACAACACTGCAATGAATATCCTTCTTTGTGTCTTCCAAGCCCACACAGAATGTTTCCCTAGAGTACTCATCACACTTGCTTTACCAGCCAAGTCTGGTAAAGCAAAGTGGTTGTACCAATTTGATCAGGAGCAGCATACATGAGCTCGAATTTCCCCACATTGTCAACAGCCTTGGTACTAGTGGACTTCAAAGTTTTAAGTCGATCTAATGAATTATAAATTCTCACTTCATTTTGCTTATTTGATCTTCATATCCTGATTACTAGTGATGCTAGTATCTCTATGTGTTTATTGACCATTTGTGTTTCTTCTATAACTTACCTGCCTGCTCATGACCTTTACCTGTTTTTCTTTTGTTTTTTATTAAGGTATTATGATATACACTCTTATGAAGGTTTCACATGAAAAACAATGTGGTTACTACATTTACCCATATTATCGAGTACCCCCCATACCCCACTGCAGTCACCGCCCATCAGTGTAGTAAGATGCCACAGAGACACTATTTGCTTTCTCTGTGCTACACTGTCTTCCCCATGATCCCCCCCACACCATGTATGCCAATTATAATTCCCCTCAATCCCCTTCTCCCTCCCTTCCCACCCGCTCTCCCCTACCCCTTCCCTTTGGTAACCACTAGTCCCTTCTTGGAGTCTGTGAGTCTGCTGCTGTTTTGTTCCTTCAGTTTTGCTTTATTGTTATACTCCACAAATGAGGGAAATCATTTGGTACTTGTCCTTCTCCATCTGGCTTATTCACTGAGCATAGTATCCTCCAGCTCCATCCATGTTGTTGCAAATGGACCTTTACCTGTTTTTCTACTGTTTTTTTTTTCTCTTTAATCTCTTGCAGATGTTCTTTATATAGTCTGTACACTAATCATTTGTCAGCTACAGACATTGCAGTTATCTTATTCTACTCCATGGCTTATCTTTTTATTTTATGATGTCTTTTGTCATTAAGAAATTTTCAATTTTAATGCAGTTAAACATATCAATCTTTTCCTCTTACAATTTATGTCATGTAATATCTTTACTTTGCTACAATTATTTCTTCTTTATTTTTTTCCAAAAGTTTTAAAGTTTTGCTCTTTTATCTTTAGGTTATCCATCTGGAAATTATTTTGTGGCTAGTTTGAGTTAGAACTCTAAGTTTTTGTTTTGCTGAGTGATAACCAATTATACCACTCCATTTATAGACAGCCATTTCTACCCTTGTTTGAAATGTTGCCTCTGGCTCATTCAAGCTCCTGGATTCTCAGGAGTCTGTCCCTGGTGTCTTTCTTTTCTTCCATTGGGGAATATTTCTATTTATGCACAAAATCACACTGTTTTAATACATAGCTTAATAATAAGCACTACATTATATATGGCAATTTCTCTCCTTTTCTTCCTCCTCTTCCAATTTCTTCTTCAAATATTGCCTCTGTTTTTCTTGACCCCCTTTTTCCCAAGCTCTGTTGGGATTTTAATTGAAATTATATCTTCCCATTCATAAATATAGTCTATCCCTCTATTTCTCCTGGACTTTTTTGTCCTTCAGTACATATTTAGTGTGTCATTTATTAGGTTTATTAGTTTTTGTTGCTATGAGGAATGGGTTCTTTTTACCTATGGCATTTTCTAATCTGATCATTGCTGATATAAAGGAATGTTGTTTTGCATATTGATCTTTTTTTGAACAACTTGTGAATGTGCTTAATATTTCTAAAAGTTTGTTGGTAGATTAGCTCATATTTTATGTGTAAACAATCACACTATCTGCATATAAGCTGAGGTTTGTCTCTTTTTAAAAAGTTTTCAACACATGGCCCCCAGGGCCTCCCTCCTCCAGGCCATGCATCCTCCTCTTGTTCCCAGCCTTGGCTTTTCTATCCTGAGGTTCTCTGCTTAGTTCCTGTGCAAGCTGAGGCAGCAGTCGGTCACCTTCTGGCGATGTGTGCCTAGTTCTGTGATAGGGCCAATTTGGGGCACATGTTTGTAAAGACACTTAACACAGTGCCTGGTCTTCATTAGTGATAGAGTAGATGTTAGTTCATTCATTCAGTCAGCTGTGGATGGTCTCCATGACGACCAATGGCGGGGATTCAGAATTTCCAATCTATCAGAAATGAGGCTGGGAACTTGCCTCAAAGCTGTATTTGCATAAGTTTGAAAAATAAATTTTTTTTTACCAAAGAATGGGGATTTGGTGGATTTAAAACTCCATCCCCATTTAAGCTACTAGTTGGCACCTTTCCTCCTATAAAAACTGCATGGCAAGCCATTCATTCATTCATTATTCAACAAGCATTTATTGAACATATACTAGGCCCTGCAGAGGATACAGAGATGTAATATGAAATGAAACTCTGCCTTTGCCCATAAGAGCTTAGAGTCTGCTCAGACTCAAAGGCGGCCACCAAGTAGTTATAATGCAGGGAAGTTCCAACTAAACATTAGAAAATTAAAAGGCACCGGAATGCAGAAGGAGGGAGCACACCACCAAGCACAGGAGGCCTCCTGGAGGTGGCATTGGAACATATTGTGCTGGAAGGTTGCGTAGAAGGTCCACAGGCAGGGACTGGTTGGGCAGGAGCCAAGGCTTCTAGCAAGGACCAGCACGCCAACATGGTAAAGTCATGTGATGCAGGAAATTTGATGGTGGTGAATACTACAGGTTGGCTAGTGTCAAGGGTCAACACAATAGGATCAGAGAGGCAGCTGTTGGCACAGCAAGCATTGTCCAAAATGGGAAAGGGCCCTTCCCAAAGAAGGGGAGCACTTGCCTATGGAGAGGCCCACACAGGGACTGGGAGGCACTGGTTACTGCTTCTGTGGGTCTCTTCATTTAGGGCAGTGACCAAGATGGCCTGTAAACCTGAGGTCTCCAGATTCCCAGACTAAAACCCACAGTGAGAAATCTCTTTATGTTGCCCCCAGTGTAAATGTAAATTTTAAAATAAAAGTTTCACTATTGAATACTTACCATACTCTATGCCACAATTTTAATATTCTCTTCTACTTAAAAATTTTTTTTCATTAAATTGGTAGTCCTTGATCTTGGCTGAGCATTGGATTACCTGGGGAGCTTTTAAAATGTCCATGGTCCAGGCTTTTCCCCAAACGAATTAAATCAGGGTCTCTGGGGGTAGTGTCCTGGTACCAATGTTTATTCAACACCCAGGTGATTCCAACATGCAGCCACAGCTGAGACCCAGCATGCTCTGGAAAACTAAGTTACTACCTCCGCAAGAGTCGATGAATGTGTGATCAGGCGGTACAAATGAATCCAGCATTTCACACGAAAACTGTAAAATGCCCAGTATCTTCCTGGACTAATGAAAATTCAGTATCTGATGAGGAATCCTTTTTTCCAGGGTAGAGAGAAAGAGTTTCACTACAGTGGCTTTAGGCTGGAGTAGATTCTATGAATTCTTCGGGCTGGGCCATAAATGAGGGAGGCTGACCTTGGTTAAGGGCTGACCCATCCCTTCCCCTTAGCCCATTCCCACAGTCCACTTTTCAGACAAACCAGTGGACACCCATGGCCCAGAGCCTCTTCTGGCTGTTTCTCACCCCCACCTTTTCTTAACTTTTCAAAAGCAGTTTTGTTGAGATACAATACACATACTATACAATTCACCTGTTTAGAGCATATAATTCACGTCTTTTAGTATGTTCACAAAGTTTTGCCTCCATTATCACAACCAATTCTAAAACATTTTAATTATCTCCAAAGATGGTCCACACCCCTTAGCTGTCACTCTCAAATTCTCCCTTCTTCCAAGTGCCTGGAAGCCACTAATTTACTTCTGTCTCTATGGATTTGCTTATTCTGGACATTTCATGTAAGTGGAAGCATGTAGTATTTGTGTCTGGCTTCTTTCACTTAGTGTAATATTTTCAAAGTTTATCCATGCTGTAGCATGGAGCAGTACCTCATTCCTTTTTACTGTTGAATAATACTCCATTGTGTGGCTAAAACACATTTTATTTATCTATTTATCAGGTAATGTACACTTGGGTTATTCTTTTACTTTGGGCCATTATGAATAATGCTGCTCTGAACACTCACGTACATTTTGTTGTTGTTATCATTAATCTACAGTTACATGAAGAACATTATGTTTACTAGGCTCCCCCCTTCACCAAGTCCCCCCCACAAACCCCATTACAGTCACTGTCCATCAGTGTCATGTACATTTTTAAAACTTTTTAGTAGTTTCTTTTAATGAAAAGTGTCAAATGTATTGGAGAGGATAATATAATGAACCCTCAAGAACCTATTATATAATTTCAACAGTTATCAGCATTTACTAACTGGGTTTCATCTGCATATTCCCCACCCTGCTTTGTTTTATTTTGTTTTTATATATAATTTTTGAAATAATTTTAAACTCACATGGAAATTGCATGTAGCCTTACTAGGCTGCTTTTTGCCCATGTGTTTCAGAGGGGGAAGCTCTCTGCAGATGAGGACTGTGAGTCTGAGGTGAAGCCCAAGGGAATGGGGCTGGCTGCTCTCCAGTCTGAACAGAACAGTGCTGGACAGGCCCCTGCTCTGGGGGGTGCACCCCTGCTGGGTGAGGACTGGGGCTAGGGGACTGAGCTGGCTTTGAGCTGAGTTTATCAGGTGACTTGGTTTTGTTCTCAAAAGGTAATTATTTTCCAGTGCCTCTCATGCTGCCTTCTGAACAATGCTAACCCCAACCTCTGTCCCCCACCAAACACCCAAACCACTAAATAAAATATTAGAGGGCGGGCTGAGAGTCAAGGCTGAGACTGGAAGCTCTGCTTTTCACTTCGCCGTAGTCTCAGGATGTTTCCTATCTCTGTGCATTTGCTTAAGCTGCTCCCTCTCCCAGGGATGCTGTCCCCCTTCTTCTCTCCTGTGTTACGTCTCCCATTCTCCAAGGCCTGCCTCAGCCATCACCTCCTCCGAGTCTCTTCTGAGTCCCGTCAGGCACTAAAGCCTTGGGAATCCCATGGCTAGCTCTAGGGTAGCACCTGCCTCAGAGACCAGAATCCCCATGGGAAAGAGCCCTTGACAGGAACAAGCTCTCTGGAGTCTGAGAACTAAGATGTCCTACAGTCAGGCTAGGAGCCTAGCTTGCCACACACGTTGTTTTCATATGGTCTTTCTGAGTGGGGCTTAGGAAGGAGGGAAGCAGGGTTCAAACTGAAGCTAGTATGATCCCAAAGTCCAACTCTCTCCACCCCTCCCTTCCCTCTGGTCCCAGGAATCCACTCAACAGTGAGTGATCTTGGACAAGCTACCCTGAGTTTTAGCTCAGCCACCATGCATGGGAGAGATTAACGCCTGTCGCCCACTCCCCACAGCCTGGCTCTTGGAACCAGCAGTGTTCCTTCTGAGCAAGTTTTGCAAGTAAGGGATTGATACTGTAGTTGCACTGGTCAGAATAGCAGAAGCTTCATCAGGACAGAGCACTGCTCACTTATGTGGCCTTTGCCCAACAGCCTTCTCCATCATGCTGCTCCTGGTCCAAGAGGGCTCCCCACCATGTCTGTATCCAGCTAGTTAGAGAGGAGAAAGGGGAGGCATTTCCTTTAAGAACAGACCTTGGAAGTGACACATCATGTCACCTTACATCCCGCATGGCACATCTAGCTGCAAGGGAGGCTGGGAAATATAAACTTTATTCTGGGAGGCCGTGTGTTTAGCTAAAAACAGGAGGTTCAGTTACTAAGGAAGAAGAGGAGAATGGATACTGGGGACAAGTAGTCTCTGCCACAATAACCATAATCGGAGACAGGATGATGATGGAATAACTCTGTCCCCGCCTGGGACCAAGACCATCACTCCATGACCACCAAGCCCAGTTCAGTCTGTTGGCTGGGGAGGGACTCGACGCTGAACCAGGAGCAGACTGCTCTCCTGGCAGTGGGGGGTGTGAGTGCCTCAGTTCTGCCAGGGGACTTGCATAGTGCACCACGGCACCCACTGTAACCCCCACCTAAAATGACCTTCTGTTGTTCTCCCTGGACACAGTACTTCCTTCCAAGACACCATCCCATTTAGACCACTGGATCCCCTTTCCATGATCTCTAGTTTGCCCATAGAATCTGTTGACCTATTCTAGCACCAGATGACATACTGTCTTAAAGCTTTCATTGTTTATTTCATCAACTAGATTGAGCAATCTGAGATTCTTATGGGTCCCATGGCTCCCATAAACTGCTCGTCCAACAAGCAATGCTTGATATACTTATGAGGATTGCTGGTAGGCATGTCACTAAATGTGTCTTTACAATTTCTATTTTGGGGTTTATCTGACTCAGATAATTTTCTGCTGATACGGATATGATTTATAATACTAGAATGTCATGCAATGACGGTCAGTGAGTCCAACTCCTTATTCATTTTATAAATGATTGTATTTAAACCTTGGGAGTGGAAGTGATTCATTGGAGGTGGATTTCACTTAGGCTTGTGGTTTCCAAACTGTGTTCTGCGGAACCTCAGGGTTCTATGGGGTCTGGTGAGGAAGATGAAAACAGAGAGGACACACACTGAAGCCCTGGAGTCTTCCCCCAGCTTCAACAACTACAGATGTGCTACTGTCCATTCTTCCTAAAATTTCATTTAAAGGAAGTGTTTCAATGATTTTTTTTTTACGTTTGAAAGCCACTGTTTAAGTCTAATCCATTTAATGTGCAAACAAAGAAGTTGAGGAACAGATTCTGGATGAATTACAATGATAAATAGGCCACTCATACATTCATTCATTCCAGGTCTTAGCTGTGAACAAAACAGCTGGCTGCCCTTACAGAGCTGACATTCTCTTGGTGAAATAAAGCCATAAATAACCAAACATAGGAAAATATCAGCATGCATGCTAAAGGAAAAAATCAAGCAGGGGAAGTGGGGGTGTGGTGAGTGACTGAAGAGGGAAGTTTCAGGTGGGCTGGTCGGGGCAGCCTCTCTGAGGCAGAAGGAAAGGAGGGGAGAGCCACGCATGCTCTGAGGGAAGAGGGTTCCAGGCCTAGGGGTCAGCAGGTGCAATAGCCCTGTGGAGAAATGCACTTGCATTCTCAGAAGGGAAAGCAGCTTTCCTTCTGGACAGGAGATGGGCTTCAAAAGGACCTGGCAAAGCACATGAGAGAGCCAGCAGGGCAGTGGGGCCCCTGCCCCACATATGTGGGCATAGCAGGACCCGGCACAACTCCTCCCCCGAGGACAGAGGACATTCCAGGTGTTTTGGTCTGCCTCCGACCCCTGGACCGGAGCTGCCTTGAGCAGCTTCCGCCCTCCCAGTGACTGCAGACCCCCCAGGGTCCTGGAGCCCAGGGCAGCTGAAGTTACTGTCATTGGCAGGTAGCTCAGTTGTGTTCCAGGCAGTGGGTCCCCTGGGGCCTCAAAGTACTGGGAGGACAAGACTACTGTGTAAGAATACTGGCTCTGGTGACTGTCTCCTCAGTCACCCCAGTACCTGTCTTTGTCACGCATTCGAGGAATAAGACACCCTACAGTTGGTTAAGAACGCAGCTCCCAGGAAGGAGGAGGACTGGACTGGTGTTCCAGCTCTGCCACTGATCACCATGTGTCCTTGGCCTGCCATGACCTGTCTCACCCTCCGTTTTCCCATCTGTAACTTGAGGGTGAGAACACATTCCTTGGACGTTACAGTGAGGAACCAAAGAAGTCACAGATGTTCCTGTCACACTGCCTGGCAAATGTTCGTCACAAAATAAGTTTGATGGGTAAATGTTGAATGAATGGATGAGCAAGTGGTAAGGAAGCTGTCTTGAGATATAAAAGCATAGGTAAAGCAGCATTTTTTGAACTTCACTGAAGCATGCCCTAGAGAACTTATTAAACTTAATTAAAACAAAGATTACTGGACTCCAACTTTGCCCAATTAATATTTGTAGTATTTTAATTGTGCACTCATTGGCAAAAGGATTGGTTTGTCTATGGGAATTCTGCATGACCCCTTAGGCAGGCACCCCTGGGGTATCACCAACTGGGGACCACTTGTCACAGTAATTACCCTTGTAGGCATGTCAGTTCAAGCTCTGAACCAAAGGCAAGGCAGGCTTGGGGCTTTGAGTTTTTATGGAGACTTGTGTTTCCTCACCCAAAGCCCAGGCAGGGAGGCTCCTGGCACCTTTCACTGATCCTTCAGCTCTTGGAGGGACCTTGCTTTAAGCAGGGGTCTCAGTTCAACTGCCCCTCTTACAGCCCAGGACCACAGCCCCTGTCCCTGCCCATCGCTGGTCTGATAACCCCATCATCAGTTTCTTTCTCATGACACTAGCTTTCCATTCCTTCATTTCTTCTCATTCCTTCTTGTGAGTTCAACCATGTCTCACAATGTTATTTAATATCAGGCTTGTTGTTTTTCCTGGAGGTGGGAAATTTTCTTTCTATCTCATCCCACTGCATTGCTGGAGCTGGAAGTCTCCCTCCTCTGTATGTGTGTTTCCACATTGTACAGATGCAACCTGGTGCTCAGTTCTGGCTGCCAAGGGAACTTTCAGAATCAAAATGTCTTCATCAAAAATCATTCCCAGAGCTATTTATCTGCCTAAGATGGCAGTATGTCCTGTAAAAAGGCACTCTGCTCTGATTCACATCTTAGTGTCATGCTAATAATCGCTATTTATCAAGTGCTTAGAATGTGCCAAGCACTGTGCTCAATCTTTGCACGAATTATTTGCTTTAATCCTCTCACGGCTCTATCAGGGAGACGCTATGTTTCTACCCATTTTGCAAAGGGGAAACAGGTACTTGGAGAGATTAGATAACTTGCCTAGGTTTATACAGCAGAGCCAAGATTTCTCTTAATTTCTACATTCTATATCCTCTCAAATTATGATTTCAGAAGTTGCTTTGCAAATAGCTTGAGAGCTTTCCTGCCAAACTTCATGGCCAAGCAATTGTTTGCACATTGGTTAAGAAAGTGAGATCAAATGACATGATACATGCAAAAAAGACTTTTTATAAAATGCTATAGAAATGACACATGGTGGTGGTTGTAACTCCCACTCCCATGTTGGGATTAGTTTCTTTTAACTCTTTCAGAGTAACTTTTATGTGTTTAACCTTTCCAACCAAATGGAGAAAGATTTATTTTTCCCAAACAATCCTTTAGACTCTTAAGTAGAAGATAACTGAACAGAAAATCTTGTAAAATTGAATGTTTTGGTTACACAGTAGAAATCTCTAACTCTTTGGAATGTAACTCATATGGGTGAGTTGATCCAATCCCCTCAACATCAGCAAGCATTAACTGAGCTCCGCTGAGTGACAGGCACTATGTGCCTAAGAAGAGCCTGGGGTGATGGTGCTTTTATTTTTTCACATTTTTTAAATTAAGGTATCATTGATACACATTCTTATAAAGGTTGCACATGAAAAACATTGTGGTTATTACATTCACCCATATTATCAAGTCCCCCCGAGACCCCTCCTGAAGTCACTGTCCATCAATGTAGTAAGATGCCACACAGTCACTACTTGTATTTTCTGTACTACACTGTCTTCCCCATGACCCCACCCACACCATGTGTAGCAATCAAAATACCCTTCAATCCCCTTCTCCCTCCCTCCCCACCACCTTCCTCCACCCCTTCCCTTTGGTAACCGCTAGTCACTTCCTGTAGTCTCTGAGTCCACTGCTATTTTGTTCCTTCAGTTTTGCTTCATTGTTATACTTCATAAATGAGGGAAATCATTTGGTACTTGTCTTTCTCCACCTGGCTTATTTCACTGATAATATCCTCTAGCTCCATCCATGTTGTTGCAAATGGTAGGATTTGTTTTCTTCTTATGGCTGAAGAATATTCCATTGTGTATATGTACCACATCTTCTTTATCCATTCATCTACTGATGAACACTTAGGTTGCTTCCATATCTTGGCTATTGTAAACAGTGCTGCAATAAACATTAGGGGTGCATATGTCTTTTTGAATCTGAGAACTTGTTTTCTTTGGGTAAATTCCTAGGAGTGGAATTTCCAGGTCAAATGGTATTTTTATTTTTAGTTTTTTTGAGGAACCTCCATGTTGCTTTCCACAATGGTTGAACTAATTTACATTCCTACCAGCAGTGTAGGAGGGTTCCCCTTTCTCCACGTCCTCACCAGCATTTGTTGTTCTTAGTTTTTTCAATGTTGGCCATCCTAACTGGTGTGAGGTGATACCTCATTGTGGTTTTAATTTGCATTTCCCTTATAATTAGTGATGTGGAGCATCTTTTCATGTGCCTGCAAGCCACCTGAATTTCTTCTTTGGAGAATTATCTGTTCATATCCCCCACCCATTCTTTAATCATGTTATTTGCTTTTTGGGTGTTGAGGCATGTAAGTTCTTTATATGTTTGGGATGTGAATCCCTTGTCAGATAAGTCATTACAAATATATTCTCCCATATTGTAGGATGCTTTTTTGTTCTACTGATGGTGTCCTTTGCTGTACAGAAGCTTTTTAGCTTGATGTAGTCCCATTTGTTCATTTTTGCTTTTGTTTCCCTTGCCCAAGGAGATGTATTCAGGAAAAAGTTTCTCATGTTTATATTCAGGAGATTTTTGCCTATGTTTTCTTCTAAGAGTTTTATGGTTTCATGACTTACATTCAGGTCTTTGATCCATTTTGATTGTACTTTTATGTATGGGGTTAGACAATAATCCAGTTTCATTCTCTTGCATGTAACTGTCCAGTTTTGCCAACACCAGTTGTTGAAGAGGCTGTCATTTCCCCATTGTATATCCATTGCTCCTTTATCATATATTAATTAACCATATATGCTTGGGTTTATATCTGGGCTCTCTAGTCTGTTCCATTTGTCTATGGGTCTGTTCTTGTGCCAGTACCAAATTGTCTTGATTACTATGGTTTTGTAGTAGAGCTTGAAGTTGGGGAGCATAATCTCCCCAGCTTTATTCTTCCTTCTCAGGATTGCTTTGACTATTTGGGGTCTTTTGTGATTCCATATGAATTTTAGAACTATTTGCTCTAGTTCATTGAAGAATGCTGTTGGTATTTTGATAGGGATTGCATTGAATCTGTAGATTGCTTTAGGTAGGATGGCCATTTTGACAATATTAATTCTTCCTGTCCACGAGCTCAGATATATTTACATTTATTGGTATCTTCTTTAATTTTTCTCATGAGTGTCTTGTAGTTTTTAGGGTATAGCTGTTTATAGGTCTCTTCCATTGTATATATGTACCACATCTTCTTTATCCATTCATCTACTGATGAACACTTAGGTTGAGATTGTACAGATCATTAGGTTTATTCCTAGGTATTTTTTTTATGCAATTGTGAATGGAATTTTTTTCCTGATTTCTCCTTCTGCTAGTTCATCATTAATATATAGGAATGCAACAGATTTCTGTGTATTAATTTTGTATCCTGCAACTTTGTTGAAATCAGTTATTAGTTCTAGTAGTTTTGGGGTGGATTCTTTAGGGTTTTCTATGTTCAATATCACATCATTTGCAAACAATGACAGTTTAACTTCTTCCTTACCAGTCTGGATGCCTTTTATTTCTTGGTGTTGTCTGATTGCCATGGCTAGGACCTCCAGAACTATGTTGAATAAATGTGCGGAGAGTGTGCATCCTTGTCTTGTTCCCAATCTTAAAGGAAAAGCTTTTAGCTTCTTGTTGTTCAGTATAATGTTGGCTGTGGGTTTGTCATATATGGCCTTTATTATGTTGAGGTATTTGCCCTCTATACCAATTTTGTTGAGAATTTTTATCATTAATGGATGTTGAATTTTGCTGAATGCCTTTTCAGCATCTATGGAGATGATCATGTGGTTTTTGTCCTTCTTTTTGTTGATGTGGTGGATGATATTGATGAATTTTCAAATATTGTACCGTCCTTGCATCCCTGGAATAAATACTACTTGATCATGATAGATGAATCTTTTTGATGTGTTTTTGAATTTGATTTGCTAATATTTTGTTGAGTATGATTGTGCTTTTTTACTCTAGTGATAATAAACTTTTTATTCTGGAATATTGTTCTATTTATAGAAAAGTTGATGAGATTGTACAGATAGTCCCATATGGCCTTCACGTAGGTTCCCCTAATGTTAGCATCATACATAACCAGTGTACCTCTGTCCACACTAACACATCAACATTGGTACCTTATTACTTACTACAGATTTCACCAGTTTTTCTACTAATGTCCTTTTTCTGTCTCAGGAGCTGATCTAGGATCCCAACTTCATTTGGTGGATCCATTTCTCAACCAACTCACTTAGAGTATTAAAATAGCATTGTTTTCTTTGCTTCATTTTGGGACCAAATTCAACAATGACAGTGAGGCTCCATTTATAATTCCATAGATAAAACAGGTAAACAAGCCTCCAGACTGGGTTGACTCCCATTGAGTTAGGAGTTGGCCCATCAACGTTGAAGGTACGCCAAGTCTGTCCTCATGAAACCACTGCAGAAGGAAGAATCTCCTCCTCAGTCCCAGCTCAGGGTCTTGTGTTCACATGGGGGCAAAAGTTAGGACCAGACGTGGCAGAGAAAACTGCTCTGTGGTTTGCCCCATCACAGCCCACATCCGGCTCAGTTACTGAAGAATTTCACCTTCCAGATCACCAGTTGGGAAGATTTCATCAACTCAGTGGAGAAGACACTGTTTGGTCTCCTCCCACAATTCATTTTAACTATTTATTATTCAGCAAACCTTTATTAAGTGTGCTCGTCGCTGAATTAAGTATGGGGGTATAATGGAGGACCAAACAGAAATAGTCCTTGCTTACAGAACATTAGTTTGTTGATTCATTCTTGAGTATCTACTATGTATTGCTAGACAATAATGGTGGGGGGTGTTCTTGATACAGTTGTTGTCCTCAAGGAATGTGGCTAGACAGAGGGATAGGTCAGGCCACTTAAGACAGCCTGAGATAAATGGTGCAGACAAGAAGGGGAGAGAGAGCTAACAGCAGAGATGATCAAGCAGGATTGTGCCCATGTGTTCACTGTTGAGAGAGGAAACTGAGCTGGCCTGAGAAGGGCTTTGGGTGTGTGGATAGAGGGCATATGGTTGAAGATGTGGTTTGGATTCTGTTGCCCTAGAGAAAGTCTTCCTGTCTCCCAGGGACATGTGAGCCCTTAGGAGGAATGCCTAGACTAAATCCTGGAAAGGCAGATCCCAAGAGCCTTTGCGGAACCACCTCCTCACCTCACAGTGGGAGACGGAGGTTCTGAGGGACAAGTGTCATGTCCCTGGTGCAGGCAGCCAGCTGTGGTAGAAAGAACACTGACTTTGGGACCCATAGGACTCCAGTGGTGTGACCTTGGGCAAGTTACTGGTTGAGGCTCCATTTCCTCATCTGTAAAGAGGAGGTAACCATAATATGTACTTCAAAGGAGTGTCATGAAGGTTAAAGGAGACAAGAGGCCTTGGAGCCTGGCACCACAGAGATACCTAAAGGTGGCAACCAGTAAAAGCAGTAAACAGCAGGGTGGGACTAGAGTCCTGCTGTTTCATGAGAACTTCAAGATGAATGCAACATAGGTGGAGAGATGTAGGTATCAGGCCCAACCGTTGAAAGTCCTGGACATTTGGAGCAGCAATTAACTTTGGTCAGTAGAAACGAACTTTAATTAAGATTTTGAAAGAGGGAGGCGTGGGCATTCCTCTGCAGTGGCGCCTTAATTTGAGCAAATCCCAAATGAGGAGAGGCTCTAAGATGGACTTCTTCCTGTAGAGCAGAGGCTCACCTGGAGGTCCTCTGACCTATAGAACAAAAAACAAAACAAAACAAAGCCAAAAACAACTCTTAAGATTAAAAGGGGAGTAGTTCACACTCTTTCATTATCCCAGTGTCTCCGCAGTAGAGCAGGGAGAGTCTGTAGTGGGGACAGGCCACTGCCTGGAAGGGAGGCAGTGCTGGTTTCCACTGTGGGGCAGGATCCCAAAAGGACTTCTGGGTCCACCAAAGGCAACTGAAAAGAGCAGGGCAATGGCTCTGAGAATGTTGTGGAGTTCCAGAGAACTTAAGGTGATCAGTAGAATCTTTAGTGGAAAACTGGGGAGATTGTGCCTGGATTCCAGGAGAGAGGCACCAGGGCCGGGTGAGATCCCATGCCCTCAGAAAGAGTCCCACAGGCACCTTCATAGGATTCCAGGTGAGGAACCAGTGGGAGGTACTGCTGTTGCTATGGTAACCACATATAAGCTGATCCAAACTTTTAAATCCAATTATTTAGTAAACTCTTATGGTTAGAAAAAGGTGTGTGTGGAAGGCTGTTATTATCCATAGCAAAGTATTGTTTTTTTGTTTTTCGTTTTTTTAGTCACTTCCCAAATCAGAGTGTTTTGCTTTTGGCTAAAGTCTATAATGTACGCAAAACAGAGTAGAAAAGACAAGTTTTCTCATACATTCTTGTTCCAGTTTCTGCTAACATAGACTGTGTGACCTAGGGTATATCCATCTTTTTATGTATGTCTCCATCCTGCCCAGCCAGCCAGCCAGCCAGCCATCATCCATATTTATTGAGTTTACCTGTGAAATGAGAGAATTAGTCTGGTTTAGTATTTTTGACCCTAGGCTCCTATAATTTTAGGAGTTTCAGGGTGGTGCTTTCAGGGGCTTCCTACATAGGGTTGGGGTGGGGTGATTGGGCAGGGTCTGACGCCCCACTTGGCTTCAACCCAGAACAGCCCCGTTTTTAGCTGTTTTATATGATGGGTTTCCACTTGAAATTTCTTTTTCACAAAGGCTGCCTGACGAAAAATCTCTTCCCCAGAGGGTTGCTATGGACCGTTCAGTGGCGGCACTGCAGCTTCAAGCCCAGTTGTTTTCCCATCAATGGCCCTGCCATGTGAGATATAGAAATAAAATGGTGAAAAAACTGGGGCCACTGCTCCTCAGGGGCTCGCTGTCACTGTCAGGATAAACTGAGACCGTTGAGTGTGAAAACTTGCTTAGGTAAACGACTGTTAAGATAATAATAATTGTTATGCTAGTGGAGTAGGACAGTCAAGATATACCCACAGGGAAATGCAACCTATCATTCAGCCTACAATTAAGGGCCAGGTAAGAGCAGCAGACTTCCCGGTGCTCCACACAGGAACTCCCAGAATTGCTGGGCTTTCCTGGCAACGGAGCCCCCACTCGCCCGCGCCTCCCCAGGGGCTGCTGCGCGCGCAGCTTCCCCGGTGCTCACCGCTGCTGCGGGAGCAGGGCCGGCGGCGAACTGGGCGGGAGGCGCCGCGCGTGATTGGCTGAGCCGGAAGTTGTTGCTAGGCTACCAGTCCGCGGGGAGACCCTGGCTGCCGCGTTGCCCCATCCTCCAAGGCAGACCCATCCCGCACAGCAGCCCTAATTCGGGCACCCTGTGAACTGGATCCCCAGGTGCCAGATGCCCATCTTTCTAGAATTTTTCATTTAGCAAGAGGCCGCGTGGAAGAGGGGAAGAGGGGAAGAAATGCCGTTTTTATTCTCTGGGTCACCTTGAATAGCTGCTGCTTTCTCTGGGCTTTAGTATCCTCCTTTGATTCCTGTGGTTCATTCATTTATCCATTATTCATGCGTGCACTTACGTTTATTTAGTGCTTACCATGTTCCGGGCACTCTATCAGGTGCTAGGAAAGTATAGAGATACATAAACAAGATGGAGACCATCCTCGCCCTCACGAAGGGGTAAACATTAGGCATTTCAGTAAATAAATAAGCACATACCTAATCATCCATTTCCTTCCCCTCCGATGATTTTCCAAGCCCTACAGGGTCCCCTAATTGACAGGGAAGGGAAAGCTGCTGCCAACGGTGCCTATACTACATTATACCTAACCCCCGCCCCCCATTATGCTCTGAGACAAGGGTACACCCTCTCATCTCCTCAGTGCCTTTTTACTGGGCTCTTTTGCATCCACAAGTGAGCCTGATGTACCTCTGTAAATGCGGGCAAGGAGCATTGTCCCCTGTTCAGATGAGAAAGCTGAAAGCCAGAAACATCGAGAAGCCTTGGCCATGGTCACGTGGGGAATTACTGGCATAACCAATATTAAGCACTTACTATGTGCTGGCACTTAAAAAGCTATTTGTTTTAACAATCCAGTGAAGCTAATATTATTATTATTCACATTTTATAGGTGGCCAAATTGAGGCTGAAGAAGTTATTTGACTAGCCAGTGCTGACTCAGATAGCATGTGGTAGAGCTGGGATTTGAACCATAGCTCCCTGGCTCCAAAGCCTTTGTTCTTTCCAAGAAATGGATCTGGTCAGTCAAGAAAAGCATAAAAGCCTCTCTTAGTGGATGAGATTTGCAGTGACTTCCCAATGCCCTTCAAAACCTCCCAGTCCCAGGATCTTATTTATTCTTCTACTGAAGTTCTTGGCACAATAAACTCATAAAACCTGGTGAATTGGCTGCGTTTATAAATATGGTTAGTTTTGTTATCTATCCATCTATCTGGGATGGTCTTGCTTTCAAGCTGTTATTGGGTAATTACATCAAGTAGCTCTTCTTGTGAGCATCCTCCCAGCTGGGCTTTTATTTTCTTTTACTCACACATTGAACAAATACTGGGCACCCATCGAGTGTCATGGGAGGCTTGAGTGTGGCCTGTTCCTGCCCCTGAGGAGTTCTCAGCTCATAGCAAAGGTTTCTGACTGGCCCTCTGTGGGCAAAGAACAGTGATAGACTATAGAGAAGAAAGGACCACAAAGACCTGCCTTCTGAAAAGCTCCTTCCTGGCTTGGGAGACAGACTCCCCCTTAGATAATAAAAAGGTGTGAAAGGAAGTGGGAGGAAGTAGAAGTGGATGTGGCAAGTGTGGGTTGGGGGTGGGAAGAGCTGACCTTGACTTTCCTGAGGTGCTGCTTCTAAATCCAATCTCATTGTGGCCAGTGTGGGACACTGTCTCAGAGCCCAGCAGCCTGCAGCTTGGAAGGAAGGCTTTAAATGGGAGAAGGTGCGGGAAAGTATAGAGATGCATAAAGAAGCAAGCTAAATTTATCCCTCTTCACAGCACTCAGCAATTGCTATGCTCAACACTTGACTATCAAAAACAACTTGTTTAACCAGATTAGTTGCTTCTCCCTCAGCTAGGAAAAGAGAGAGACAAAGAGACACAGAGAAAGAGACAGTCAGAGACTCTGAGGACAGAGACACACAGAGCGGGACTGGAAGAGAAACAAGGAGAGGCAGAGATCAAGGCATCTTTTGGTACACAGTCCCAGTGGGCAGCAGGAAAGAATACTAAACTGAGCACCTGAGCGGGAGAAATCAGACAATCTCCCCCCACCCCACCCTGCTGTGTGATTCTGCCTAGAGCATTGCTAATTTCCAAAAAAACATTCTCCCATCTGAGTATATTGGAGATGTCTATACGGCCACTGCTTTGTCCCTGTCACCCACAATCACCCCTAAACAGCTGAGAGTTGATTATAAATGGATAATATACAAAAGCCACCATTAAAATAAACATTACAAAACTAAATGCGCACAGCTTTACCACTTCTAGGAATTTATCCCAAGGAAAATAATTCAAAACACAGGCAAAAAAATTAACATGAGATTATTCATTGCAGCATTGTTTAGAAAAGCAACAAAACCAGTTAAATAGCTACCTCCTATTGGAGACCTGCTCAATAAATAATGGCATAACCTTACAATAGCTTTCCATGCCACTTGTTAATTAGGTTATAAATGGGTACCTACCAATGTGGAAAGATGTGATTTATTGGGTGAAAAAAACAGACTACAAAATAGTGTATAGAGTATGACTCCATATATGTATTCTTATAAGTAAGAATTAATATAAAATATATAGTCTAGGAAGACATAAACCAAATGTTAATCTCTGGGTGAAGGAATTCGAAGACATTTAGAGTTTTTCTTTTTGCTTATCTGTCTTTTTGAAAATTCTTTTTCCACAATGACCATGTTTTTCTTGGACAATGAGAATACATTTCCTTCCATGGGTCCCAGAGAGCATCTCTTGCTGGGAGCCCTGGAGTGTATGGGCAAGCTGAACAAACCAGATGCTTCTAGCTCTGAGGCATTGTGGGAAAGGCCACCAACACAGTCAAGGCCACTTCTAGCTGCTCATTAAGAATTCCAAAAACAATGTATCCCCACCCTGGTTCAACTCCCAGTCCTTACTGGTCTTGCAGGCTGGCACTCACTGACCCAGCACCGTGTTATCCAAATGTTCAGTTGCTTCATAGCCTACTGATGACTTGGTCATCACTGAGAGAAAACACTCCACAAGTTGCACCTGGTAAAGCTAACCTTGATTAAACTGTAGGGCCCTCCCACCTCCCAGGAGCACCCTCCCCTGTAAGCAAGCGGGTGACAGCTATGATGCTCTGTTGCTCAGGTCAGTCCAACTACACAAATGCAGCTGTGATTCTCAGTGTCGGGGAGGAAAGGCCATCACCATGGTAACCCAGGCTCATTGAGCTTCTGAGATCAGTCCAACACCCAGGGAAAGAAGGTGGAGTTTACAGTCAGGACTAACATTGCCTGGCTGTCTGCCCTCAGGCTAGACACAGCTTTTTTCTGGCTCAGATCCTACATCTACATGTAAAATCATGCTGAAGTTCCTTATCCAATTCATCCTCCATTAATGAGGAATAATAGGAACTGTAAAACATGAGAGGGCTAGAGTCTCTAGCTTTGTGGTTTTCCCCAAATTGCTGTGTGTGACTGGGAAAATCACTTAACCTCTCTGTGCTTCAGCTGCTCTATTTATAAATAGGAAAATAATGTCCACTGTGATAATTCCCAGATGTATTGTCAGGCACACATGAGCACACAAAATCTCAAAGTTGGAAGGAATCTTAGCTCTTACTGCCCACGCAGGAATCCCTTTGATAAGTTCTGTGACCGAGGTACTTGTCCCTCCTCTGCTTGGTTACCTCCAGTGGCGGAGAGCTCATGGCTGCCCAACTTCCCAAATAGCCAGTGCTACATGACACTAATTGTATGAAAGTTCTTCTCTATAGGATGTTTCACAATTAAATATTTGTTTTAAAAAACTGGCAATCCTTTCCAGAGCTATTTCTGCTCCTGAATTTCCCAGAAGGCTTGCCCAGGGTGGAAATTAGCAACAATTGGCAAGAAGCAGGTCCAGGTCCAGCACTGGAAACTTGAGGTTTAGTGTAGTGGAAGGAGTATGCATTCCAGGGTCACACACCCTGGCTTAAAATCCCACTTTGTCCACTTACTAGATGGTTGACCTTGGGCAAGTTATATTACCTCTCCAAGAGTAAAATAAGGATGGAAATACCTACCTCATAGTATTTCTGTGAGAATCCAGCATGATAACATTTCTTATTAAGCCTGCAAACCCTAACTTGTCCAGTGGGATTCTGGGGACTTGGGGGATGGATTACACTTTACTCAGCCACCCTCTGAACAACAACACATCTGCCCTATAAACCGCATTTGGCACATGTGAGCCTTCATGTGGCCTGGCTGTGCTCCACTCAGAAGGAGGGATAAGAGTCATCTGCCCCTCCTGGGATCATGGAAGCACAGCCAGGCACAGCTCGTGTTCCATATTTCAGGACCGTCTCCCTCTCAGGCCTGTTCCAGGGGGCTGTAAAGGGGAGCTGATACAATGGTTTCAAGAGGAAGCTCTCCCCTCCCTGTAATTCACCTGCCTCAAGGCCGGTACCCACTCCCTGCCCACACACTTAGTGGGCACCAAGCGAATGTCACAGGCTGTCACTTGGTGAAGGATTTCAACTGTAGCAGTGTCTTCATAGGAATCTCATATAGGGCAAAAAGCCTCTAAGACCCCAAAAGAATGTAGTCTGGTGGTGCACTTCCAGGCATTGGTGATGAGAAGCTGGGGAGGGCTATTTTGGGGTAGGAAAGTGGTCCTGTGCCCTCAATGTGAAAGGAGTCAGGACCCCTGGGCCTAGCTCTGCCACTGAAGAGCTGTGGGCTCTCTGCAGCCAGAGACTTAATTCTTCTGTGCCTTGCTTTCCTGGTGTGCCCGGTGACAGGGTGACTCCTGAGCCCCTCCCTGCTTCAGAAGCCCAGCTTTGCCCATTTGCCGGAATCAGGATGAGATGGCAAAATTGCGGATGACCTCTCTTGGCCCTGGGCTGCTGACCACCTGCCACTCTCTACTTCCTCCACAGAGGAGTACCTCAGGGTCCTCAACGTGGGTGTGGCAGAGGTGAAGAAATCCTTCCTGGGGCCCTTGTCCCCATCCTGCAAGATGGTTCAGATGATGAGGCAGTTTCTGTACCAGGTCCTGCCTGAGGACTCCTACAAGGCCGCCACGGGGAAGCTCCACGTGGCCCTCACGCGGCTCACGGATGGAGAGAGTGTAGTGGTCTCGGAGTATACTTCCAAGGAGGAGCTCATCGAGGCAAGAGGGAGGGGCCCCGGGCGTAGGCGGTGCCACGGGTGGAGGAGGAGCCTCGAGGAGGGGGCGGTGCCACAGGGTGGGGGCTGGGAAGGAGGGGTCCGAGGGCGGGTCCTACTTCTCTTGGGAGGCCCCTGAGATGGTCCACCTGTCGCCTCACTTCATTTTCTGCTTTCCTAGTCCTTCTCTGCCTTCACCCTCCTGGCATCTGTGTCAGGCACACTGTCAGACCAGATGGATACAGAGAAGCCCAAGAGAAACCATCCTCAAGAATTCAATGCCCAGAGTCCCCAAGGGCTCAGCCCCTCCTTTTGCCTCTGCCTTGTCCTCTGTGCTGATCCTGCAGCTGCTCAGAGGCCCAACTGTGGACAACGGCAGCTCGTGTCTCCTTTAGGGCCTCCCAGGCTGGGTTGCAGTGTGTCCACCCTGAATTACTTCCAGTTTGCGGGAATAGCACCCTCTTCTGCCCCTTCTCTTCCAATGGCCCTTGGAAAAGGGGTTGAATTAACACTAAATGGGTTATCGCTTAGGAAGGACACTCTGTGTACTATTCTAAGCTCATTAATATAAATTTTAGTTATGAATTATTCTCACTGGACAGTGGTAGGGATATGCCCGATTTTCTTTCAGGACAAGGGGTTAAGCTGCATGACCTCCACCCCACATTTCCACTTCCTAACCTCCCCTGAATATAAGGTCCTCACCACCCATCCTCGCATCCCACACTGACACGACCACGATCCTGGGCATGGGGGATAAGCAGGCAGTCGGCATGGATAGCTCCCCCATCTGCCTCATATTCCTGTGGGTTTATTAGTGCTCAACTCTTCAAGACTTTTCCCCCCCAGTTCCCTCCTACCATTTCCCACTCCTACCCACGAGCAAACCACAACCCAAGCAGGCTTCTGGACCTTTGCACCTACTGTTCCCACCTTCCCACCTCACTTCACTTGCTTGACAGACTCCAGTCACTCCTGCCAGGGAACTGTCCTTCATCGCCTGCCTGCCCCACCACCCAGTCCGGGCATGCCTCCTTCAGGACCACAGTGCCCATGCTCACCTCCATCACAGTGCCTGTCACCGTCAACCCATGCACTGCCACCTATTTGCTCCCTCCTCCAGTTTGAGCATTCCCAAGGGTTGGCATCACCCTCCTTTGATTCCAGGATCTGACCCAGGCCAGATACACATTAATGATTATTAAATCCCTTTGGATTCATGGAAATTTGGTGCTAGAAGGGTCCCTGGAGACCACTGAGGCACCTTCTCCCTTTATAACTGGGACATCAGGCCCAGACTGACCAAGTGGGTTATCAAGGATCCAGCTAGTTAGGGCCAGGCCAGAAACTGAGCTGGGGCCCTGCTTCCCAGAGCAGTGCCTCCACCCTGGGCTTAGGGAGGGAGCTCTCCCCGCCTTCCTTCCAGGGAGGGCCTCAGGCATCTCAGCCTTGTTCTCTCCCCACAGGCCCTGTACTGCAGCTGCTTTGTCCCCGTGTACTGTGGCCTCATTCCCCCAACCTACCGTGGTGTGGTGAGTGTTCTGGCCTGCGAGGAGGAAGAAGCCCCAAGAGGGGAAGGGAGCTGAAGGTAGACTCACGTGGGGGCAGCCCAGGAGGGGGAGCTGTGACAGGGGAGCGTTCCGCTCCTGCTTTATCTAGAGTACAGATGTCCGCCTCCCCACCAAGCCCCAGTCTCGGCACCATTTAGGTGGCTGAGGGGAGACGGTGCAGGGACAGAGCCCTGGGACTCCATGAGGCTATTGTGGACCCATGAAGTGACTTTGACCGCACGGCTCACCCACCCAGACCTCAGTCGCAAGGCTTGTCCCAAGGGCCCCATTTCCTCGGTGTACTTCCTGAGTGGGGAAGAGGACCTTTGAGCCCGACTGAGCCCTTCTCACTCTGCCTGCCCCCACAGCGGTACATAGACGGCGGCTTCACGGGCATGCAGCCCTGCTCCTTCTGGACCGACGCCATCACCATCTCCACCTTCAGCGGGCAGCAGGACATCTGCCCCCGGGACTGCCCGGCCATCTTCCACGACTTCCGCATGTTTAACTTCTCCTTCCAGTTCTCTCTGGAGAATATTGCTAGGATGACCCAGGCCTTGTTCCCGCCAGACCTGCTGGTGAGGGACGGGGGACCTGGGAAGACAGAGGGAACACAGGAGGGTGGCAGGGCCTGGGGGTGGGATGGGCAGCCAGTGAGGCCCACTCAGTTCCATCTGTGTCTCCTCCCCTCAAGCGATCCTTTAAATGTCCTCCTAGACCTGGCCCTGCCACTGACTAGCTGTGCAACCTTGAACAAGTCCCCTAAGCACTCCAGGCCTCAATTTTCTTTTCTCCCCTATAAAATGAAATGATGTCAGAACCACAGATCGGAATGTCGACTGATGTGCAATGTAGGGGTCAGCAAACTATGGCCCATGGGCCATATCCAACACAGCGCATGGTTTATACAACCTATGAGCTTTCCATTTTTAACAGGTTGTAGAAAAAAAGATGTCACAGAGACAATATGTGGCCTGTGAAGCCCCAAATACGTACTATCTGGCCTTTTACAGAAAAGGATTTGTGGGTAATATCTGGTGTAATCCTCTAGTGTCCTCTGCAATAGATACTATTTTTATGTCAATTTTACAGATGAAGACACTGAGGCCATGAGAGGTGACATCCATGTAGCCAATACATGGCAGCACTGGGATTTGAACCTAGTTTCCAAACTCTGCTCTTCATATGGCCCAAAAGCACCCTCTCTGGTTGTACTATAAACATTTTACCCTCTCCCACCAAGGCGGGGGGCTGATGATCAGCTGTGAATGGTTTAACACATTGCTGCAACATACTATGGACACATGATCAGGAAGTGCTCCCCATTTCCTAGCAGATAGGGAGGGATGGGACACTGGATGCATACATTTTGAAAAGCCCATCAAATGAAGCTCAAGAGCAATGGAAGGAGCTGCTCTGGGTGAGGCCACTGTGACTCTCTCTGTTGCTGCAGCCTCAGCTAATTTCCTGGTGTCCCCACCTTGCAGATCCTGCACAATTACTACTACCGAGGGTACGAGGATGCTGTTCTGTACTTAAGGCGGCTGAGTAAGTACACATGGGGCCACGAGGAAGGGAGTCTTGGAGGAAGGGGCAAAGATGGGAAGTGAAACATAGCCCTCAGATTTGTGAACTAGAGATTCCCTTCTCCCAGGAGAGGTGGAAACGGGTGCAGGGACCTGTCGGCCTGTGTCATCCAGGGCAGGCCACTGTGACCGGAAAGTAGGATCCGTGTGAAAAGGCACTTTTAGGTTAACTGATGGGACAGTGTCTAGGGCTTGTGTACAGATATATTTCTGGATTTAAAAACTGTATTTAGGAAATGCATAGCTCATATCTCCCTGGATAATTTCATTCTCATTTGATTTCTTTCTCTTCCATTTTACTATCTTTTCCAATAAAACTGTAGTGTTAATGTATATCTAGACATGATGACGTTACATCTGTGTATGACTTTCAGTGACATATTTCAGTGACATATTGATCAACAAATGAAAGAAAAGAGCCCTTTCCCAGGCTGGTTTGGAAAGCGCAGCCCCCACCCCTGGGCATCCTCTGCACATTATCAGGTGGAGGGAAGATGCCAATGACGGGCATTGCACACCCTAACTGTGCAGGCCGTGGCAAACATCTCTGTTCAAAGGAACCAGACAAAGCTTTTCCATATTTAGAATTGATTCCATAGAACGTATTTGCAGGAAAAGGGAGTCCTGAATCCAAGGATGTTTGCCCAACATTATAGATAAGTTTTTTCCATGTTGCCATAGGGTCTTTGTAACTGTCTTTCTTGGCAGTTGTATAATATTCCATCAGAGTTGTTCAGAAAACTGTATGTTTTTGTTCATTGATCATTGGTCACAACTTTGATCATTCCTTTGAGTTTCCAAATGTTTACTCTAATAAACAATGCTGTGGTGCATTTTTTTGGGTACATAGTTCAAAAAAATATTTTAGGAGTGAGATTAAGGGGTTAAATGAGTTTTTTTCCCCAAAAATTTGTTCACTTTTTTTCTTTCAAAATTGCTTCCCGGGTTCCCTTTGTCCTGACTACTTTCTCCTGGATCCATTCTCCCAGTGCAGTGAGTGGGGAGCAGGAGACCAGGCTGAGAGAACTTGGGCCCTGAAGGACCAGGATCCCCATTCCCCCAGCTGTGTGAGCTTGGGGGGGGATTCACACCCATCTCTAAGTTTTGGTCTCTAATCTGTAAAAAGGGTTTAGATTCTGGTTCATGATACCTACCAACTGTGTGATCTTGAGAAGGTAATTAATGTCCTGGGGCTTCCATTTTCACTTCTGTACAAGGAGGCTGATTGCGGAATTTACGTCGGAGTTTTATTCCTAGCCACAGTCAATCCAGCCCACTGCCCCTCTGCCCTTGGAGACAGGCCCTTCCTCTCACCTCTCTGCAGGACAGACTCCCCCTAACCCTGACTCTCCTCTGACAATTACTCCACATCCTTTCACAGCTGTGAAAACCGAGCCCCAAGTGTCCAAAAGGAGGACGATCTGAGGGGTGTCCATGGAAGGTGGAGATGGGGTCTCACCTACAGAGCTTCAGGAATGGGGGCTCTGGCTAGGGCCCAGGTCTCTAGACCGCCAGCTGGGGATCCCCTCCACCCTTGCCTCATGTGTATGATCTATACGGGGAACTTGAGGTTGAGGAGTCTCCTGATTTGGGACTGCGATCATGGAACAGACACTAATTCCCTGCCCCAAGAGACCCTTCATCACCTCAGGTTGCAGCCTGGCATCCTGGCCACCTCCATACCTGTCTCTGCCCTAGAATTTTTCCTTTCTCTTCCTCTCAGGGCAAGCCCTGGGGAGAGTTACAAAGTGAGTTGCTACACATCTCTGATCTCCCTGCTTCCTCAGCAGCCCCTCTTCTGCCGTCAGGGGGGAACCAGTGCCTTCGCACCCTCCCCCACCTTCTACCCTTAGCAGGTGTGGACATCTTCACAGGTAGGAAAGGCAGTCTTCAACCAGAGGGTGAAACGCTAAGAGTAGCATTTCAGGCATCCACTGAAGAATTGGGGCAGTATGCGGAAGATGGTGGGTTTTCCCAGGGGTCCTGGAATCACTCCAAGTAGGAACACATACAACCCATAAGAAACTGTCTCACGCTGGCTACCAGCTCTTTTTCCTTCCTTTTCTAGTTTGCCAGTGTATGCATGGCTTTCTCAGAGCAGTTTTCAGCTCCATCACTTAAATCCTGGCCTTTTCTCCTGGCACCAGCAGCAAGCAGGTGGTATGACACATCCTGAGAAACTGTGGTTGGTGCCCAGAGCCACACTCTTAATTTCCACCTGCCATCTGGGAATAGAAAAAAGGAGTCCATTCCAGCCTCCCGCCTGACTGCTTTCTGGATGGGGGTCAGCTGCAGCAGGAAGCTGCACCCACAATATGTCACCCTCAACCCCTCGACTCACATCCTGGCATCCTCTTTCTCCTCCCTCATAAGGGCTCACATCCACCTAATTATTCCTGCTGCTGGGCGAGCCTCCCCCTCCACCCCTGGCCTCCGTGGCAGTGGCCTTTTGCCACAGGGAGGGGTGCTGCTTGCCGGCATACTTGAAATCCACATTCCCCCATAGATGTGCATTGATCAATGGGGTTGTTGCTCAGAGGATGCCATATCTAAAATTCCCGTGTGGCACCCAGGCTTGCCCAGCCAGACCTTCCTTCCCTTCCTTCCTTCCTTCCTTCCTTCCTTCCCTCCCTCCCTCCCTCCCTCCCTCCCTCCCTCCCTCCCTCCCTTCCTTCCTTCCTTCCTTCCTTCCTTCCTTCCTTCCTTCCTTCCTTCCTTCCTTCCTTCCTTCCTTCCTTTCTTCTTATTCCTTCCTTCTCTCTCTTCCTCCCTCTCACAGTTTGGTAAATTTACACACACTCACACCTGTGAAACCAGCACCACACCCAAGAGAGTGAACACGTCACACCGAAAGCAGTCCCTCCCACCTTCTCTCAGCAGCCCCACCCCCGAGCAACCCCCATCTATTTTCTGTCACTATAGAAACTTGCAGTGTGACTTACACTATGAAATCCTACAGTATGGACTCTATTTGTCCGCCTTCTTTCACTCAGCATTAATTATTCTGAGATTCATCCATATATAGTTCATTCCTTTTTACATTCCATTCCATTGGATGAATGTACCATGTTTCATTCATCCATTTACCTGTTAATGGACATTTAGATTGTATCCAGTTTGGAGCTATTACGAATAAAGCTGCTATGAACACTCATGCAGTCTTTGAATGGACTTAAGCTTTCATTTCTCTTAGGTAAATACCTAATTGTAGAATGACTAGATTGTATGGTAGCTATGCATTTAGTTAATAGAAAAAATTGTGGTTAAAAACACATAACATTAAATTTACCATCTTAACCATTTTCAAGTGTACAGTTCAGTAGGTTACATAATATTCACACTATATAATCAATCTCCAGAACTTTCTCATCTTGCAAAACTGCAACTCTGTACCTATTGATCAATAACTCCTCATTTCCACCTCCTCATAGGCCCATTCTGTTTTCTGTTTCTATGAGTTTAACTAGTTAATTTATATATGTGGAGTCAAAAGGACAAGGTTTATTTTTTGTGACTGGTTTATTTCACTTATCATAATGTCCTCAAGTTTCATCCATGTTTTAGCATTTGTCAGGATTTCCTTCCTTTTCTTTTCTTTTTTATTATTTTTATTTTGGTATCATTAATCTACAATTACATGAGGAACATTAAGTTTACTAGACTCCCCCCCTTCACCAAGTCTCTCCCACAAACCCCATTACAGTCACTGTCCATCAACGTAGTAAGATGCTGTAAAGTCACTACTTGTCTTCTCTGTGTTGTACAGCCCTCCCCGTGCCCCCCACACACGTTATACATGCTAATTGTAATGCCCCCTTTCTTCTACCCCCCACTTATCCTTCCCTTCCCACCCATCCTCCCCAGTCCCTTTCCCTTTGGTAACTGTTAGTCCATTCTTGGGTCCTGTGATTCTGCTGCTGTTTTGTTCCTTCAGTTTTTTCTTTGTTCTTATGCTCCACATATGAGTGAAATCATTTGGTACTTGTCTTTTTCTGCCTGGCTTATTTCACTGAGCATAATACCCTCCAGCTCCATCCCTGTTGTTGCAAATGGTAGGATTTCTTTTCTTCTTATGGCTGAGTAATATTCCATTGTGTATATGTACCACATCTTCTTTATCCATTCATCTACTGATGGACACTTAGGTTGCTTCCATTTCTTGGCTATTGTAAATAGCACTGAGATAAACATAGGGGTGCATCTGTCTTTTTCAAACTGGGCTGCTGCATTCTTAGGGTAAATACCTAGAAGTGGAATTCCTGGGTCAAATAGTATTTCTATTTTGAGTTTTTTGAGTAACCTCCATACTGCTTTCCACAATGGTTGAACTAATTTACATTCCCACCAGCAGTGTAGGAGGGTTACCCTTTCTCCACAACCTTGCCAACATTTGTTATTTGTCTTTTGGATGGTGACAATCCACACACCTGGATGGTGTGTGGATTTCCTTCCTTTGTAAGGCTGAGTAATATTCCATCCTGTGTATAAACCACATTTTCTATATCCATCAATGGATATGTGGGTTTTGTCCATCTCTTGGCTACTCTGAATAATGCTGCAATAAACATGGGAGTGTGAATATCTCTTCAAGATTCTATTTGCAATTCTTTAGGGTATATACTAACACATATACCCATAATACATGTTTAACTTTTAAGAAACTGCCAAATTGTTTTCCAAAGCAGTTGTACCATTTTACATGCCCACCAGCAGTGTATGAGAGTTCTGGTTTCTCCAAATTCTCACCAACACTTGCTATGATCAGTCTTTTTACTTTTAGTCATTCAATTAGGTGTGTGGTGGTATCTTATTGTGATTTTAATTTGCACTTCCCTAATGAGTAATGATCTTGAGCATCTTTTCATGTGCTTATTTGCCATCCATATATCTTCCTTGGCGAAGTGTCTGTTCAACTTTTTTGCTCATTTCCCACCTAAGCCTTTAATAAGCTTTATTTTTTAGAGTAGTTTCAGGTTTAAAGAAAAAATATATAAAAATAGTACAGAGAGTTTCCAAATACTCCAATCTAAGTTTCCCTATTATTATGTCTCACATTTGTTAGATGTTATAGTATGCTATGTATATAATTTGGTACATAGTGTGGTATATTGCTTACAGTTAATGAACCAATATTGATAAATTATTACTAACTAAAGTCCATATATTCAGATTTCTTTAGTTTTCACCTACAGTCCTTTTTCTGATCCAGGATCCCATCCAGGGTACTACATTACACTGAGTCATGTCTCCTTAGGGTCCTCTTGTCTGTGACAGCTTCTCAGACTCTCCTTGTTTTTAATGACATTGGCAAGATTTGAGTAGCCAGATATTTTTTAGAATGTCCTTCGATTGGGGTTTGTCTGATGTTTTCCTCATGATTAGACTGGGGTTATGGGTTTTAGGGAAGAAGACCACAGTGCCATCATGCTGTATCAAGGGTACATGCTAGTAACATGACATATCATGTTGACCTTGATCACCTGGTTGTAGTGGTGTTCATCAGGTTTGTCCACTGTAGAGTTGCTCTTTCTCCCCCTTTCTATACTGGTTCTTCAGAAGGAAGTCACTATACACAACCCACACATAAGGGGTGGGGAGTATGCTCCACTTCTTTAGGGGCAGGGTATCTACATAAATTATTTGGAATTCTTCTGGAACTCTTCTCCCCCATTATGTGCTTCTTTGATAATTTGTTCATATCACTATGGACTGATGGATACCTGTTTTATATCTTGGGTTATTATTCGATCTCAATTAATTTATTTTGTTGCTCAGATTGTTCTAGCTTTGGCCATTGGGAGCTCTCTCATTTGGTTCTTTAGCCTGTTTTAAAAATTGAATTGTTTGTTTTCTTATTTAAGAGATTTGATATATTCTAGATAAATGTCCTTTACCAGAAATATGATTTGCAAATATTTTCTCCCAGTCTTTGGTTCCTGTTTTCAATTCCTTAACATTGTCTTCTGAAAAGGGGTTTTTAATTTTGATGGGGCTCATATTATTAATATTTTTCCTTTCTGAATCATGTCTTATCTAAGAAATCTTTGCTTTACTCACAAATACACAAAGGTATTTTCCTATGTGTTCTTCCAGAACTTTTATAGTTTTTTAATTTTTCATTTGTGTTTAAAATCCATTTGAGTTTATTTTAAATATGATTCATGGTAAAAAGCAAAGTTCTTTTTTCGCATATAGATATTGAATTGCTACAGCCTTACTTGTTGAAAAGACTATGCTTTCTCCTTTGAAACTGCTTGGCATCTTTGACTAAAGTCAATTGTCTATATATGTCATGGGTCTATTTTTAGACTCTGTTTTGTGCCATTGATAGATTTCTCCATGTTTGTCAATAGCATTCTGTCTTGATCACTGTAGCTTTATAATAAATCTGGAGATGAAGTAGTCTTAGTTTTCCAACTTTGTTCTTTTTCAAACTTGTTTTGGCTATTCTAGGTCCTTTGTATTTCCATATGAATTTGAGAATTAGCTTGTGGTTTTCTACACCAAATGGAATCATGCTGTATTTGTCTGGCCAACTAACTCTCTCATCCTCTGATACCACCTCAAACCTTCCCCTCTCCCTGATCTGCTGCAGAGGACCTTGCCTCCAACTGCACAGAGAAAACCAAAGCCATCTCAATTTTGTGCTATCAAAGATACAGACTCTCTTCTCCCTGTACCCCTCCTTCCCAGCACATTACAGGAAGTGTCCCTCTTCCTGCCTGAAGCCCACCCCCACCTGTGCTCAGATCCTTTCCCCATATCAAGATTCTCAAATTATCCATTACCCCCTTTCCCTTTTATATATCCAACCTCCACCTCTCAACTGGATCCTCACCAGCATCTTTTGAATCTACCCCAGTCTTGCCTAGCTTAGAAAATTTGCTCTGGACCCCCCTCTCCCCACAGTCCTCGCTGCCCCTCTTCTCACTGCATGTTCCTCCCTGGGGAATTGCCTGCACAGCCACCATCCTGGCTTCAGTTGCCATCCATAGGGGGGCTCCCAAATACACACCTCTAAACCCTCATCTCTTCTCTGGGACCCAAACCCACATATCCAACTGCCCATTTGTCATCTCTCCTTGGACATCTCAAAGGCACCCCAAAACCCACATGTTACAACAGACTCACAACCTGTGCTCACCCACTCCTCCCCAGGTCCATCCCCAGTGTGGGCTCCTCTCAGCAAATAGCACCAGTATCCGTTTGGTTGTACAGTCTGCCTACCTTCCCTTTTCCCCCAGTCAGTCCGGAACCAATTCTCATTTATTTTACCTTCTAAGCAGAACCTTCTACTTCTTTCTATCTCCTTCCTGGTGCAAGCCCTCAACACCTCTCCATAGCACCCTGACAGGTTTCTCCTGGGTCACCTGTGCCCTTTCCAGTGAGTGTCTACACAGCAGCCACAGTGATCTTGTCAAAGCCAGGGTAAATGCAACGCCTCCCTGACTATAAGACTCTCATGACCTCAATGAAAACCAGGGATCCTCAATGCCACCTACAAGTTCTCCCATGGTCTGGCCCTGCAGCCTCCTCGGCCCCATCTCCCCACGTAGTGCCCCCACCCCTACTCTAGCCACACTGACCTCTCAGGCCCTCCTCACGCTCCCTTGAACCCGTGGCCTTTGCGCATGCTCTTCCCTCTGTCTGAAATGCTCCTCCCCATTCCACTGACCACCCCCTGGACTGCTGGCTTGCTCTTCAGATCTCAGCAGCAATGTCACACCCTTAGGGGAGTCCTCCTGATTAAGCCCTCCCTGCTTCCCTCTGTCCTGGTACCACGTGCCTCTCTTGGCTAGAACTTGCCTTGGTTAGAACTTGAGATTATTTAGGTGGTGAGCACCTCCCCCAACACTAGACTATAAATTCCAAGAGGTCAGGAACCATCACACCTGTTTTTGTCCCCTCAGTGTCTGGTATGATGTCTGGTACATATAGACACTTAATAAATAATCTTTGAATACATGAATCAATACATAAGCAAATACTCAATATAAATTCAAGTAGGTAAAGAAAGGCCATTGAAAGCATTAATGTTGTTTACTAAAATAATCTGGGAAATCATTTTTTGCAAATGCCATGCTGATGCCAGGGGTTAGTAATGCCATCTGTGACCCCATGCTGTTGTTTTCCTTAGATGCTGCTTACCTTAATTCTCCCTCCAAGAGAGTGATTTTCCCCCGGGTAGAAGTGTACTGCCAGATAGAAATTGCCCTTGGCAATGAGTGTCCTGAACGCAGTCAACCAAGCCTCCAAGGGGAGCAGGCCAGTCCGGAAGAATCCACACACCAACACACGCAATGGGCTCCCAAAGGGGAAGGATGGGGTGGCCATGGACCACCTGTGTCTCCACCTGTGCAGACACCTGAATTCACACGTGAGTGGCCCGTAGAGTCGTCTGTTTTGCCGCCTGTCCCTCCATTTGAGCAGTCACCTGCATCGCCACTGGCCCTATCACCATCACATTCTCCTACTGACCGGCCCCCCACATCACTTTCAGCTGGGAACATACCGCGCAGCTCAACACCCAGGCTGTCACCTGTATCACCATGGCAGCAGGCACAACCGACTGTGTCAGCACCCAGACCTGCATCCCACTGGTCATCTCTGTCACCCATGCCATCCTTGGGGCCTCCAGCTGTAGGGGCACCTCAAATGCCCCAGTGTTCTCCTTCAGCGTCACTTGCACGGCCACCTGTGGAAGAACTGGGCCCAGAACAGCCCCAAGGTACAGGGTCCTCCAGGCTTCTTCATGTCTGGAGCCCTTGGCAAGCATGCAACCATATGGTAGCTGCTGCCTGTTGCTTTATGGGGGAGCGTGGTGAACTTAGCTCTGGCGGCTCTACCTGCTATGAGAACAGGCCACCACAAGGGGGCAGTATACCTAGCATTTGTTCATTTCTTTAGTCCTGTGGTTTCTGAGGTGTGGGTCCCTGGCCAGCAGTGAGTGACAGCATCATCTGGGAACTTATTAGAAATGAAAATTCTCAGGCCCTACCATAAGCCTACTAACTCTGTAGGTGGGATCCAGCTATCTGTCTTTTTCTACAATCGCTCCAGGTAATTATTTTGCCTGCTCACATTTGAAAGCCTCTGTACAGTAGGGTTTTATTGTGAAAGTCCCTGAGCCCTGACAACACTCCTCAAAGAGCAGCCGGAGGACCAGTGCCAGGGCCCAAACTGTCTGTTACTGGTTCACAATGAAATGAGCGCAGACTGAGAGCAAGCATTTAGAAATGTTTGTAGCGATGAGATAGTGCCATGACATCCAAGAGCTTGGTGTTTTCCTACCGATTGATTTGTATTGTATTTCACAAAACTACTGGTCCATTATGAACTGTAAATTAGACTTTCAAAAAACCAAATCTTCACTACAGAAAGTTTGAGAAGCACCATTTTAGGGGCTGCAAAGATGAACAGTTCTCAATTCCTCGTTCTCAGGAAATCTCCCCTCCAGCAGAGGGATGACATGGATGCCAAGCTCCAAAATACAAAAAAAGAATTAATAAGAACTATATAACTAATGAGTGTTGGGGGTATTCATAAAGGTTAAGATCACTTCTCTCTGGGGGTTTAAGGAAGGCTGTTTGGAGGTGACAGATGAGTCGAAATGGGCAGGATTTTGACAGTCGTGGTTTGTGGGATGGGATGAGATGGGATAGAGAGAAAGAGCATTTCAGATTTTGGTTTCTCTGGACATCCTGGGGCAGAGAAGGAAAGTACAAAGTACATTCGGGATGAAGAGGATACGTGTTCGGCCACTGTGAATAGGCTGGGAGAGGGCAAAGGGTGGGAGGCCCGAATGAGGGACAGAAGCCAGGTTGTAGGGTCCTCCTGGTCTGTCAGCCAGATTCCCACAGTTATGATAAACAATAGCCCAGTTCCTTTCTCTGGAATAGGTTTAATTCTTTTAATCACAAAGAGACAAAAATATCAGGACAATAAGAGTCAGAAAATTGGTCACTATTTCACAGGCTCTCTTATTTCCTGTTAAATAAAAAGCATTTATTTTATATTGTTCACACCTGTGCCTAAAGGCAGCCATCTCCAGGTGCCTGAGCCATCCTGGGCCCTGAGTGGGCGGCCTTCCTCACTCATATCAGGGGTGGACTAGGAGGATAGACCATCCAGTGGTTCTCAGCTAGGGGCTATTTTACCCCCAGGAGACATTTGACAATAGCTGGAGACGTTTTGGGTTGTTGCCAAGTGGGTAACATCCAGTGGGTAGAGGCCAGGGATGCTGCTAAACACACAGCCCCCACAACAAAGGATTATCTGACCCTTCAAGCCTGTAGTGCTGGGGTTGAGAAACCCTGTCATAGCCTCCAGCTGAGCCTCAACAGTGACATCGTAGGCCAAGAGAGTTGGGCAGAACAGAACCTCCCCAGGGGTTGGTGTTATCAAGTCATTTAGTGGTGGCCATGAGGTTGCTGGGGATGAGGCTGTTGCAAAAAGTCCTAGGAAAATCCATAAACAAAGGAACCACAAAGAGATTTGGGAGAGCCAGGGATATCCAACTGGCCCCCAAATGAAAAAAGTTCAAGTAGAATAATTTAAATATATTCTATATTATTGTTATTCACATGTATCATGTATTTGCATATTAGCCTTCATATATTATGTACCCCCCCATACTCAGTGAAAATATGCCAAGAGCTTCCTTAAGAACAATGGTCATGAAATTATTAATATTTTCTATCCCACTTAAAAAAAAAAAAAGCATTACATAAAGCAAGTGGTGGAAGGCTGGGACTCCTATGAGGGATTTTTTTGAAAACTTTCCCCAATATGGCTGCTTTTTGTGAGGGAATTGTTGATGCTTGCTATTGCTACTTCAAAAATGGCAACTCCTTCCCGACTCATCTCACTCATGTCTCCTATATTTTTATTTTTGGCTGTAGCTCCCCTTGCCACTTCAAATCCGAAAAGTGCCATCCCTCTGGTTAATGTGAAGGAAATTGCCAGCAAGCCTTATGCAATGTAAGTTTCTCCTTACTTGGGAACACATTCTTTTGTTTGGTGAGGGGGAGGGGGGTCCAGCTAAGTGATATTTCCATCTCTTCAGCTGTTCTGGGAACACTGGGATCCTTTTCTTGTGTGTATGATTACAGTCCACCCCTTTACATTTCACAAACTGCCTTCCCTCTTCTTCAGTAGGGGCAGTGGGTGCAAAATGAGCCTGTTCATGCTGATAGTTTCATTCTCTTCATCTCCCTGCTGTGTACAGTGGGGAAGCCACCTTCTTGGAGTGCAGTGGGGGAATGTGTACCTCTCCCCCCATGTCTGACTCTGGTGATGTCTCAGTTCAAGAGAGCTAGCAGACATACTACATTCCAGCCTTAGGTAGCCCCTGTGTGGTATAAATTGAGGGAGTCTATCAAAGGCCTTCCTTAATCCAGATAATTTTCATAGCATGATAAAAGGGTTTATATTCCTATGTTGCAGATTGTCTCCAGAAAATCTTTTTTATAATGCACATCACTTGTCTGGGTGGTGTAACATGCACTCCACTGTTATCTTTGCAGTCATTATGAAAGGCTGGGAGATCTGTAATTTTTTTATGTTTCCTGGGGTCCACATTGCCAGGCTCCCTTGAATATGGATGCCAGTTGGGTTATCCAGTGGAAAACACCAGCAGGAGACCAGAGGGTGGGTCAAGTAGAGGGTGGGTCAAGGGTATGCTCCCCCACCCCCATGCAACCCGCTGTTGGGTAGCTCTGGCAGTGGCTGGGTTTCTCTGTGGCCACAGATGCAGGTTTGGGAGACCAGGGCTTGGGGCAATTTTACTTTCAATGTTTCCATTCCATATGATATCAAATATATTAAAACATACCCACTCATATTAAGTATAATTTTAATTATAAAACTCTTTGAAAGAGTTGGTGTAATTTGATGATTCTGTGCTTGGGCATAAATTATGCATATTGTTCACATGATTTAAACCTTTTGCATGATGTATACCTGTACAAAGGTTTAACTGAGTTTCTGTTGACTAGTTGACATGATGTTACTTAGATAAATATTCACTGATTACAAAGTAAAAGTTTGCTGGGAACTCTGACGTTCAGCCAGGGCTGGGAACCATTGCATTTATGTGTCTGTCTACCTTCTGAGCTGGAGCAGAGCCCTGACAGTGGAGGACACAGGGAAGGTCATTAACAATCCATTTACTACATCTCTTTGCCCAGGGAGAACACTGTTGAAGACCCCAACTGGGTGAGCAAGGTATTCAAGAAGAACAAACAAAAGCCAAGTGGCAGCAGAAGAGGCTTCCCAAGACATCCACGATCCAAAAAAACAGGCAGCAAAATTCAGTGAGCGTTATTAATTTTTTCTTAAATTCCACAGGAAGGAGCCGATTTGTGAACAGAAAGCAGGAAGCAGGAAGATTACAAGGAGCAGAGGGAAAATCAGTAGGAGTTGGGGTTTGCAGCTGGGCTTTGGAGTCAGACACACCCAACATAAAATCCCTGCTCTGCCACAATCTCACTCAGTGAGCACACTCAGGACATGTGATCTTTCTGAGCCTCTATTTCCTGATCTGTAAAATAGGGATAATACCAACTGCTAAGGTTGCTGTGAGAGTTTAATGAGGTCAATATGTAAATTGTTCCACAGTGCAATATGTACGGTAGCACTCAATATAATTTATAGATATTATGGTCATCTAACTCACAGAGGTAAACTAGCTACCACTCTGCTTCTGAACAGAACTATACTTAAAAAACCAAACTAGACAGTTGTGTGCTCACAAGACCCTCAACAGATAGAGCTCTAAACTGTTGCCACGCCATACCTAAAAGCCCTCAATGCAGGCCTGCTTCTTATGACTTTTTGAGTATATTATCCTTGATTTAATCAACCAGCTTTTACTGAGCACCTCTCATATGCCAAGCACTCTTTCAAGCTCTGGAGATATCAAAGATGAATTAAACTCAATCCCCAACTTTCAGGAGTTGACCCCAAAATTGAATTTTAGACCAAAAATAAGAATAAAACCTACCACTCTGCCAAACTACAAGCCCCATATAACCAAGTCTCCATTTTTTTACTGAACCATAATATTGTATTTAAAGATACGTGCATGTACATATAAAAACTAACAAATTAAAAATGCCAACCTTAAACACAAACCAAGTCAGGTATCTATAATTAGTTCACTGGACTATCAAATATTCTCTGAAAGGAACAGATCCACACTGTTACTTAATTTGTTTCAAGCCTTTATTGGTCAGAAAAATCCCTAAATCAATCTAAGAAGCATCCTTCCAGTTGCTTCTGTCTCAGGTGGCAGTCCCTGGGTAGGTGAAGGGATATATCAGATGAGGGTCAGAGGCTCACCCTGGAGGCTACGGGCCCCCTTCAGAGGCTGGGCAACAGGCAAATGGTGGGTGGTGCAAAGCAGAATGGGGGTAAAGAGCTTCTCAGAGCTGCACAGGAAATGGAGCAGTCCCACCTGTCACTTTCTAGATTAAAGGATTGGCAGGGAGGGCGCAGGACCCACAGGGCATTTGGTGGTCCCTGGGGGTCATGGGATCAGTGCAGCCAGGGATTAGGCTTGCTCTGTCCTTGGTCTCCAGCTCCAAGACTTCCCTGACTTCTGAGTGTCCATATCTCTGTCTTCAGGAGTTCAGGGTCAAGTCTGGTCATAGACCACTGGCAGGCCTACGGTAGGTCGGGGGGGTGAGTGGAGGCTCCCCTGGGGCTGGGAGTGCCATCTGGGAGCCAGACCCAGACTCCGATGATTCCAGGGCCAGGCATCGGAGCAGTGGGAACAGAGCAATTCAGCCAGAGCTCCCTTAGTTGATAAACTGCTAGGAATCAAGGTGCTTTATGAAGAAGAAGGCTGTGATCGAAACAAAACAACATTCATAAGCTCTGGGGAACCCTGTGGTCAGTGGGTCACACATCTGTCTGCGATTTATAGAACAGATCGCAAAACTGCCTGGAGGCAATTTATTTATCAATTGACGATCCATAGCAAGTCCATGCAAATTCACTGCTTTCAGCTTCAAAACCAGGGTAGGGGGTAGAAAAGAGAAGCTTAAAAATGTTAGGCAGGCAAAGAAGACATCTCCTCAAAACAACCACCCCTCCCCTCAATCTCAGTGGATTACAAAAAATACATATAAATTTTTTTCTTTCCAATAGGTCTGAGAGTTGGTTGTGATAGCTCTGCTTAGGCTACAGGTTGGGCTCGAGTCTGTTCCCTGTGCCTCTCATTCCAGGACCAGTAGTTTTGCTGGGTATGTTTTTCTCCTGGAGGATGGCTAGATATAGGCACCAGCCGTGCTTTCCTCTGCTGGCCTTTTCTCTCCTCTCCTAAGAATTCAGTGAACGTGAGTCTGGTTGTGTAACTGACCTCGAAGTAAAAAGACAGACTGAGAAACTGAGAGACTGCCTACACGCTACAGATGGAAAAGGAGGAGGTCCATCTGGCTACTTGCCGCTCAGATCCTCCCGATTGCCACCAAGTCTGTCAGACTTTCCAAATTTCCACTGCTTGAGAGCCCCTCCTTTGCATTACTGTGGAATTTCCCCCTATTCTGATGTGGACGTAATGGTAATAGCTAAAATTTATATAGTAGTTATTAGGTCCCAGGCACCGTGACACAAAGTAACATGCCTGAAGTCACATGGTCAGTAGGTGGTGGAGCCAGGATCCAAATCTAGGTGGTTTGTGCAGTGTCTTCATGTTGAGCGCTAAATGATACAGCCTCCCAGGAGGGAGTATTATTCCCTGGCAGGAGTAGGTCAGCCAGGCTTGAGTGCCATGCTAGCAAGGTTGGACTTCACCTGCGGTGCTGAGGAGTCATCACAGGGTTTAAGCCACAGAATGACACAGATTTGAAAATTATCCGAGAACCTGCAAGTCCACATCCAGCCTTTGTCCACAGGTCTTCCTGCAGTTTCCCAGAGAGGGCAAGTGACTTGCTCAAGGTCACACAGCACGTGGAGGAGAGCTGGAAACTCAGGTTTTCTGATTCCCCCTTTTTGTCTCATTTCTCCTCTCATGTGATTCCTCTGCTTCTCACATCTAGATCTGCTCCCTGCCCACTCGACTTGTCTCTGCTCTCTACTTCTGAGATAGTTTGGGTCACCTACAGGCCTCATCCCGCCCGGATCCAGGAGTACAGCTGTCCTGAGGTGTGGAACTCCCCAGGGTGACTCCGGAGACTGGACACGGCCCCGTCCTGGAATGCTGTGATGGCCCCTGAGCCCCACTGGCCCAACGTCCTTCTGCCCCCACCAGCTTCTTGCTGGTCATAGTCAAGGCCAACACTAGCCTCATACAATGCCTTGTTCACTAAGAAAGCAGCACCCATTCTTGGAGAATCTGACTGCCAGTTGTTGGAAGATTGTCATAACGTACTGATTTTGTTCAAACAAATGACTGTCAGCTACTAGAAATCTGTATGAATGACATACAAAGCTATAAAACTGTATAAATAACACATAGAAAACTGTACAAATGATATGATATAAGTATATCTCTGAGCTGCCTACCCCTTAGTATTGCAGTATATCCCTGTACCGTGCACAGCCTGTACAACTGTTTTCAACACACTGGAGGCCACACCACCTCTTCCCCCTTCCTGAAAAAACAAATATTAATTGGACTTTTGTAAACCAATAATATTTGAAACACTCTTATCAACTGCTCTGCAAATGCAATTCTCCATTTGCAAAATACCCTTGCATGATAAAGAAACCCTTTAACTGGGTTTTGGCATAGAGATTTCCAATTTCTAAGCATCAGCTTGGCTGTAATGGGGCCAGGCTACTTGCTCAGGGCTGCCCAGGGCGATGAAGCTTTGGGGAATGTTCTCAGTGGAAATAAGGGGAGCAGAGGGGTGGGAAGTCCAGGTAGAGACTTAGAAATGATTTATCATTTTCCCTGTGTCCTTTTTCTAGGAAGCGATGAGCCTAGAGAGAAAACCTGGGCTGGCACGGGAGAGGACCTGACAACCCCAGGTAGAGCCTTCTCCCCACAGCCCTCAGACGCCCTCCCCTCACTACTGAGCCTGAGTGACAGGGGTGGCACTCGCTGCTGAGCCTGCTGGTGGAGGGGGAGCACCTCCTCGTTTAAACACCCCTTCCAGCCCTTCCACTGCCTTGCTCCGGACAGACTGACAGATGGTGGGCAGCACAGCCTGGCACCGAGGAGCATACAGCACAGCTTCCTGACTGCTGGACCCTGGGCCCTGGGCCCTCCTCCCAACCCCGGCCGGAGTCTGCTTCTTTGAGATGGACCAGACCCACCCGAGCCCCTCAGATCTAGTCCACATGCAGGACTGAGCCACAGACGCACTTCCCTCCTTCCTGGTGTGTTAAAAGACACCAAGTCCGAAGGGGAGAGCCTAGTAAACATAATGTTCTTCATGTAATTGTAGATTAATGATAACAAAATAAAAAAAAATAATAAAAAAAAATAAAAGACACCAAGTCCTCCTTTTGTTCTCCGTTCTCAGTGTATCAAAGGCTCGACATGGGGCCACCGGATTCTACCTCAGCTGCTCCCTGGAATCATCTGACAGACTTGTGCTGGCGCGAGGTCTCTAAGAGTTTGGCAGGGATTATGTGCTGTGGCCGTGCTGGGTGGGCTGCCCCGGACATCCCCGAAGCCTGGTGTGGTTGTGGAGGAACTGGGAGGCCAAACATCCTGTCTTGCCCATCGCTCAGCCCGAATGGGGGCAGGCTCTGCTGGCCCCGCCTCAGTGAACGTGTTCCATGAGAAAGATACCTTTAGCCTCAGTTTTCTATCCTGGCCAGAAAAGAAATCGTGCCACTGCTCCCCGAACAGTAGATAACCTCCAGCCCTAGCCAGGCCCAGTAAGGAAGCCGGGGCTGCACACAGGCCTCAGCAACATTTGCTTACCAAATCCTGGAACCCCAGAGGACTGGATGGAGACAGCCCCAAACTGACCTGAGGTGCCTGAGGGAAATTTAAGCAGTGGAGGGCGGGGGCTATGGCAAGGAGGCCCTCGTGCAGCCAGCATTAAACAGAACCATGTCAGGGCCCATGAGCCCGCACAGCCCCCTTTAGAAGCTTTCGCCTGGGAGAAGCTGAGTGTACCTTTGAGCCTGAGGGGAATCAAATCAGGTGTTCTTGTACCCTCTGCCTACTCCGATCCTGTGGCCCAGAGCAGTCAAGGGCGGCGCCCTCGGGGCCATGTGGTGGGAGGAGACTCCCTGGAGTGGCACCTGGACGCAGCCCCCCACCCCCCGCCCCTCCTGTCCTCCGGGAGTGGTGCTGCTGTCGGCAGCAGGCTGTGCGCCCAGAGCCCTGAGACACGTGACTGAGGGGAGGAGGGTTTCCATCTTGCACAGCTCAGAGGAATGCTTATTCTCTGGTGTGCAGGGGAGAATGGAACATAATTGTTGTTTTGCCTCAAAGCCTGGATTAGAGCCCAGATGCTCCTATGTTACAGTTATAAGCATCAATAAATCCCCTTGCATAGTTTCCTTCACTTTGCTTAATGTCCCTTTCCCCCATTTTGAGGTAATTAAGAAATTTGATCTTGTTTTAGTTCCAGAGCTACCAGATGAAACACAGGACACCTTGTTAATTTGAATTTTAGATAAACATCAAATAATTATTTAGTGTAAGTATGACCCTGGCACTGTAACTATTTGTTGTATATCTGAAATTTAAATGTAACCGGGCCACCCATATTTTTGTTTGCTAAATTTGGCACCCCTGATTAGTTCCTTTCTTCCTTTTATGCCTTTTTGAAAAAAAACCCAGCATTAATGGGTTGTTGTTTTTTGATGTGCCAGCGACTGTGCTTTGAAACTGGGAAGCCTCACAGGTGCCAAGGTCACGGCAGAACACTTCCTGGCCCTCCAAACATGCCTATTTGAATGTTACATGCAGTGCAGGCCTGCCTGTACCCAGCTAACACTGCAATCAGTCCTTGGCCGGCCCCACTGACTCACCCAGTTAGCCTCCTGACTTCTGAGGGTGAGAAAGCAGGTTGATTATGTCCTGATGTCACTTGCCCACCTTTCAAAAGCCTTCCAAAGCAGCAGGGTCTCCCATGCACCTTGGGGCTCTTGAAAGTCTCCTCGGTGTGAATTGAGGGAGCCCCAGCCTCACACACTGTCCCACCACCCTATATTCCTGTTGACACAAAATGCCCATAACAGTGAGGTCCATGAGCATTGTGAAGGCAGGGATGGTGTCTTGCACATCTGCGAATTCCACAGAGCTAGACCAGTCCTGGCACATAGAAAGTGCTCAGTAAATATTGTTTGAATAGAAGTACAACTGGATTAGACAATAAGGGGCAGGGGGTGGTCACTAAAACAGGGGTTCTTGGAGCTTGATTCTGTCTATAGCTGCCTGTGTGACCTTGAACAAGGAACCTCCCCACTCTGAGCCTCAGCTGCCCTCCTCAGAGCAATATGGTGAGCCTTCAAGGGTTGGGAGTTGGAAACATGGTTTGAAAAGAAGACAAGCTGTGCTCGCAAAAGGTTGCCTTCCCGAGAGAGCCACTAGAAGAATTCAAGTGTTACTTGAAGGGAAAGGAGGCCTCGCTGGCTTTCGATGGAGACCACATCTTCAGCACCAGAGACCAGGCACTGGATTCTGCTCACTTTTGTCCTGGTTCTAAGTGGCAGGGTTTGGGCATCAGAACCTAGGGACTACACCTGTAGAATCAGGACTGGCCCAGATTTTCCCAGACATAAAATTAACTGTCACCTTAAGTGTCACAGTCATAGGATGTCAGGTCTGGAGGGCAAGGATCTTGTCCCCAAGGTCATCAGTGAGCAGCTGGACTAAAACCCAGGTCTCCTGATGCCCAGCACAGGGCACTTTTTTACTGCTTCAGCAAATTGACACCCCAAGGATTGGACACATGGAGAGCATCCAGGCAGGGACAAAGAGGCTGACCCTCCCAGCCTTACGCGCACCAGACTAGCCTGAATGTGGTGAGTAGGCCCCCGTTTTGCCACCATTTATGAATAATCCAGGCTAGACCTTTGTGCTAGTCAATTTCTTTATTTGCTCAAATAACACAGTACAAAAATGAGACTCAGACGCCAGCATCAGGAACTCATACCAAATACTCATAAAGCTTAAAAAATATCATTCCAAATAAGAAACTACACACAGAAGGTTCCTGACCCTCATTTCAACACTTATTCTGATCCTTCACATTTTGGTGGTGTGGTTCCTGAACACTCCCTAAAAGAAATCCATAAACAGCTCACCTCACCCCCATTTCTAAGAAGCAGCAATAAAGTTTAATAATGTTCAGTGTATGCTGTGTTGAACTTCCTAAAGCCTTGCCTTAGTTTTGGGACCAGTCCCAACTAAGTGCCCAAGGCCTCTTTGCCCTTGATTTCCCCCCTTCCCCACGGTGCTCCCACAGGTTCAACACAGCAATACAGTGTCCACCAAGGGTGACAAGAATGAGTTTTAACACCCTCTCCTCTCTGACTTTGTGTTCCAGGCAATGTCCAAGGGCATGTTCATAGCCCATATAGATAATAAACATGTGGCAAATTGTCCATCTGAACCAAGCTGTTTAAACTGTTCAGCTGTATAGAAGGGCATCTAGCAGTCCACACTTCACCTCTGTGCAAAAACTAAAAGGACCCTCTCTCTATTTCAAGAAACTTTACTGCCGTCAGCTGAGAAATTATCATCATAAATCTACAAATCCACAATGTCTAGGAAGTGAATAGCACTTCCTGGGATATGGTCCTCTTGAGCAGTGCATACCCGTGCAGTCGTCATGGTGATCCAGCTTAAAGCCCTCCCCAACTTCCTGAAAACTACCCAGATTATAGCTATAGTAAGAATAATAACATGTATAGACATGTATAGACAGTGTAATTTTCAAAACTCTTCACATTCATTTTCTCACTGACTCTTGGCATGCCCCTATGAGATGGGAGAGGTGCAAGACATCAGCTTTGTTTCTCTGGCCATAGAATCATAGAATACAGGGTTGGAAGGATTCTGAGAAACCAAGAATCCCCAGTCCATAGGTTTCCCTTATCTGGGGCGTACAGAGTTCCTGGGAGGTGTGTGCAAATCCACATGGACAAGCTCTGTTAGTCAACTGAATAAAGTATGTGTTGTACATGGAGGCAACTCTGTTTAAAGTGCATGTGGATATTCAGGTGAGAGAGCAAATAAAAACTTATTTTCAAAACTAAGACTTGTTTAAAGCTAACATCTAAAAAATATCAGCAGGTCTTCTATACAACAGTGGGCATATTTTAGCCCCTGTGAATCAAGAAAACACATGATTAAAAAAAAGAGGCACATAGCACTAGGTTTGGCCCCAGATTGCAAAGACCTTAACTCTGGCTGGGTTCAATGCTCAGGCCCAGTGCCTGTTGAGGTAGCTCCCCCATTTCTTCCCTAACTCCAAACTTAGAACCACTGGTTACATAATTCCAGTTGAGGCCCAAGGCCTCCCAGGGAATGCCAGGCAGAACTGCCTGGATCTCAGTGCTTCCCTTCCCTTTCTCCTTCCCTTCCCTTCCCTTCCCTTCCCCTTCCTTCCTCCCTCCCTCCCTCTCTCCCTCCCTCCCTCTGTAAGTACTTTAAGAATCCAGCTCAATGGGGTGTATGGAGCCACAGCATGAAAATGCTCACTACCTCTCTTTAGGTATTTCAGCATAAGAGAGTCAGAAAGAATCCAATGGGCCACCTAGTCTAGCCCAGAATCCAAGGTCTGGAGAGGTGAGGGGACATGTAGAGGGTCTTGCCACAACTTTGGGGCAGGTCAGTGGGTGAGCCCTCCTCTCCAAACTCCCAGTCCAGTGCTTATTGCCCCCAATACAGCCTCTGCCTCCAGCTTTGTGGAAGAATGCTTTGTGCATCTGAGTCTCAATAAAGCCACAATGGTGCATGGATGCAGATGGCCGTCCACTCTTCAGTCTTGTCTGTGAAGCACTGGATTGGGACATCATGAAGCATCTTCAGGGTCTTCTGGTTAAAGTTGCCAATTGTTTGACTTATTCAAGGAAACTTGAGTGCAAAGTGCAACAACTTTTAATCTGGACTTTGGCTGTTATGACTTGTGATGTTCTGGAAAGACAAAAAAAACCAACATAGGTTTTAGCCATAGCCCGGTTATCTATGGGTCCCTCTCAGATGACAGCCGACCTCTCATTAACCCGCCGACACACCACACCAGCTCCCACCTCTGCGCCTTTGCTCACACAGTACCGTCCTCCCTGCAGGGTTCTCCTGGTCCTTTCTCCCCATCTACAATCAATGCCTGTCACCTCCTGGAAGTCTCGCAGGCCAACTTACTTAATGACCTCAGTTACCACTGATTTGGCAATTAATTAATATTTAATTCTGTTATCAGTAAACATTCTGTCTTTTCCACGAGCAGAACCTTCCGTACGTCCTTACAGCACCTTGCACAGCTAGGCACATAGGAGGGTCTCAATACCTATTGGTTGAATGAATAAGTAAGTGAATAAATGAATGAATAAGTAGTTTTAAAGCCAGAAAATGGAGTTAGGGCTACTGAGCTGAAGTTTCTGTGGTATCTTTCACAAAGAACCCACATCACTCCATAAGCTGTTACCTTATCCATCCTAGAGAGCAAATTATCCCTAATATCCCCACTCTCCAGGAGAAGACCTACTAAGAAAAGAGAGGTCTAAGGTCATGAGAAGTTCCTACTAGGAAAACAAGCCAATGTAGAGTGAGTACTGGTAAGACAAGGGGCAGGTGTCATGGAATAAGACCACTTTCCCGAGAGACTTATCACACGACTTCTGTAGGTAATTCCATAATTCTCTAGGTAATAGGAAGAGAGAGTGCTGGGGGATGGTGACATCATTGTATAACGGTTGGTTTCCCAGGGGACGGTTTGGATGCAGAAATTCTGGTCTTGTCTTCCCACCAACAAACCTAACATTTCATTCCTTTAAAGTCACACCTACATTCAGTAGCTTCTGCGCTAAAGACAGTCCAATGTCTGTAAGTAGGTTATCTTAAGAGAATTTGAAAAAGGTGGAGAAAACTGTTTATTAGAGTCCCCCAGAAAATATATGAATACTAAGATCTTAAAAAAATACAGTGATATCTATTATTTCTAAAGGGAACATCTCAGAGCCTTAGGGAAGGGGGATTATTAGGGAAAGCAGGAAGCAAATCAGTAGAGTCTACATGATCAGGAGAGGCTGTGCTTAACCAGCCAAGGCAGGGTCTGCGAAGAAGCAGCTCTGGGAGGCTTCCCGGACCCAAACAGCCACCGATCCTTCCCATCTACCTCACCCACCCCTTATCTGATATGTAATCTTCTTTGTTTGGTTACTTAAACAGTATGACAGTCTTGAATTGGGAGACCAAGCAGCAGAACTCGTGAAATAAGAAGCGAGCTGAGACACTGATACTGTCTTATCCAAAGCTCCAAAGTGATATCAAAAGCATGAAAATGCGTATATAATTAGAGACCAGAGCCAAATAGAGAAGATGCTAATTATGAAGTAAAGCCAGTGAGGGTTTTGGAAAAGCACAGGGTCAACTATGGGTGTACAATTGTCTTTGAAGGCCTCAGCAAGCAGGGGGCATTTGAGCTGGATCCCCAAAGTCCCAACCTAATCAGGGGAGGGGAGAGGGCAGTAAGCACATCCTGTGGTCACTCATGCTGCATTGCCCCTTCTCACCGGCTGGGCTTCCCCGTAGGGGAACTGGGAGTAACTGCGGCGGCTGTAGCGGCGTCCCATGAGGCTGAGGACAGCGTGCCTGTTGCTGCCCGCGAATTTGTTAGCCAGCTCAAAGGCAAACTGGTAGCGTCCCTCAGCAGAGCTTCTGTCTGGCTCAGTGGAGTGGGCCTCCGGGCTGCACAGGGTGGCTGCCAGCTTTCTGAGGGAAGAGTCTGAGAGCTTGTAGAAAAACCTCTTAAAGCTGGGGTGCCGCCTGATCTAGAAGCAGAAAAGATGACAAGCTGTCAGTGTTACCCGCAGGTAATCTCCTCCAACCAGCTGCCCCTCCCCTAGCTCCGTTCAGCCAGGCTGGGCACCCCATTGTCCCTGGGACAAGCTCCCCTTGTTAGATTACCCCACCACCCCCACAGCCTCAGAATCTGTTCTGCAAAGGTCAGCTCCAAGCAGCGGGACAAAGTGAAAAAATAGTGCAAGTCTTTGGACTCAGATAACTGATGCTTAAATTGCCTTTGCTAGCTGGGTGACTTCTCTGAGCCTCTGTTTGGTCATGTGTAAAATGGGAATAATAATACTCCCCCACTGTTGTTGCAGGGAGGGGATTAAGTGAACAGTTTACATGAAATGTTTCATGCATAGCACATGTTGAATGAATTTTAGTTCCTACCCTAAGCCTTCTCCTCTTAATGCCTAAATGTCTTAGGCTGGGTTGCCCCAGAGACAAGGGGGCTCGAGTGCAGGTAGTTTATGTGGTCAGTGATCCTGGGAAACTCTGATGGGGGGGATGGAGACCTGGGACAAGGATGGGAAGGCAGCCCACACCCAGTTAAGAGTTATAGGAGTCTAATCCACACAGCGCCCTAGGGGAGCCGATGTAGAACGTTCCTCAGAGTAATCCCCCGAGGGGGCCAGGGAGTTGGGGTATGTATATACCAGCTCCCATCAGCTGGTGGTTGGGGGCTCCTCCTGGGAAGGTGGACAGTGTTCATTCTGGCCTATCACGTGAGTGGTTAAGTGGCTCTAGGGGCCAGTCTCAGGCCAAAGGATACCAGTGTTGGCAGAGGGGAGTGGGGCCAGCGTGTACTGTAGTGGTAAGTGAGTCACCCACAGCATCCACTGCTCTGATTACTTATCTGTGACCTGCGTTCACACCTGACACCTCCTCAGATGCGATCAGTGTTTGTCTCTCCAGGTAAACTGTAAGTTTTTCAAAGGCAGGGAACCTTCTGCTACAGGCTATCTAACAGAGGAGGAAAATACTAAAAGTTTGAAACAACTGGAGACTGTACGAATGCTGATGCATGTGCCAAGACAGAGTGGAAAGGAAGATAGCAGAAATCCAGATCCGTGGGCCTGGCAGGCTGGACATGGTGAAGGAGGCATCCAGGGAGGAGGGGCATGAGCTGAACTTCAAGAATGAGTTGGATCGGGGGATCCTAGCGGGCAGGAGCAGCCACAGGAGCATTACATTATTGTAAACTAACATTTGTCTCATCTGCTCTGTGTCTGGCAGTTTCTGTATATGTACGAAACTTTGTCAGGTAAGTATTTAACCGCTATTTGCAAAAGAGGAAATTGAGACTCAAGACAGGTTAAGGGATATGCTCAAGGTTGCCCAGATACAGAGAAACTCAGATCTGGGTTGTGGGTTGCCGAGGCCCCCAGGTTTGGCCCTGGGGGTACTGAGCAGTCCTCACCTGCTCTCCCACCTGGCCGTCTACTTCTTGCAGAAGCGCCACCAGCCGCTGGATGATTGGCTCCTCTAAGGAAAACAAAGATTGAGGGGCTGTTGACAAGTTCTGCAATAACACATCCATTGATTACAAACAGTATTTTGTCTCTAAAATATGGGACACAGCTTAGTTATGAAGGGTAAAGAAAAATCTCCCCCTAAACTAGGGCTCGAGTATGAGAGCTTTGTTTGAGTTTGCTTTATGGAAAAAGAAGGGATTTGGGCCAGCTGAGCCTCACCTCAGGTCCATTTGACAGAGGGAAAACTGAGACCTCCCGATGACTTCTTACCCTGGGTGCAGAGTAGCATGGTCAGGAATGGGAGTCGGGACCAGGAGCAGCTAATCAGAATCCAAGGGTGAGGTGACGTGGGCAAAGCCAGGGCTACTGATGGAGCAGGAATGCATCCATCGGCCTGTCTATAAACAGCAGTGTGCAGGTAGCCACTGACACCAAGAGTTAATTGTAAATATTCAGGAAATTTGTGGACCCATTGTTATTAACCGTTGGCAGCTTAAAATCAGGTTTCCCCCCAACATCTATCTACCTTCAGCCTGTTTGCCAGCGCACCACTGGTTATGAGACCCAGAGCAAGTGAGGAATTTTATATGAAATATTCAAGCAAACCAGTGGGGTGGGGTGGGGTGGGGTGGGGTGAAGTTACCTCCCACAGAATAGCCAGGTGTTCTCCACCTGAAGAAGATGCTCTACCTGGAACTCTGCTCCAACAGCCCCAGGTGAAAGGCTAGCCCTGCCTCCTCCCTTCTCTGTAGAATCTCCTTGGACAGGGAATTTGTCCCCCACCTCCCCAATGCCCCACTCAGATTCAGCCTGTGAAATCCATGCAAAAGTAAAGTCCCAGGGCAGCTGTCCCAGATGAGAGCAGGGTGGTACTAACTAGATTCACATGCTCCTCCCGCCTGAGGTCGCCCTTCCGGCTTGAGGCTCCTGGCCTGGGAGGGTGCTTCTGAAGATCCAGCCAGTTCCCCTTCTGCAGGCAAGGACCCCTGGAACTCTGGGCTGTCCAGATCTGAAGGCAAAAAGGAGGCAGAGTGAGTGTGTTTTGCACCTGTCTCAGATCCACAACACATCACAGAATCCAGCTTTTGACAAGAAGCTGTCCCCGAAGGCACTGGCACCAGAGGGGTCCTGGTCTCCCAGGCTCCACGAGCCCGCAGTCTTCCTGGACCAGCCTCAGAGGAGTCCACTTTGCCTCTCTCCAGAAATCTTCTCCTCCACCAACCCCCTGCCTCCTCACTGGATGGGAGGGGGATAAGTTCCCACCAAGTGAGCCCACTTCCCTCTAACTCTGTGAAGCTTTGCCTACCTGAACCTTACTTTCTCCATCTGTCAAATGGGTGTAGTAAGTCTGGTCTCATAGGATGGTGAGCAGGTGAGTGAGATAATATGTGTGCAAGTGGCACAGAGTAGGCACTCCAAAAGCATCACTTGCATCATTGTATACCAGTGGTCCTCCCAATTCAGAGCAGTAAAAACGCCTGGGCCATAGCCTACCTCATCAAACCTGGGTCTCTGTTTCTCTATTAGCTTTTCAGATGATTCTGATGCACTTCTCTGATGAACAGAGGCGCTGCTCTCATACTGCATTTGTTTTTAAGGTTTATGGATATATGTGGGGAAGGCGTGTATTGTGGCTGGTGGATCCTGCTGGCAAGCAGCCCCTCTCCCCTCTCCACAGCCCTCCACACCTCCCACCCTGCTCAGAGCAGAGAGAGAAAGTCAAGATGGAAGGAGAAGCCACAGAGCTGACCAACCCTGTCCTGGAGGAAGCCTAGGGCGGGAGGCAACCTCTGTTACCATGGCAACTGGGCCTGCTCACCAGGAGGTGAGATGGAGGGCCGATGGCCCCCGACACACAGGGGCCGAAAGTTGGGCTTCTTGAGTGGCCGGGCTTCCGGGCTGGCAGCATCTGCTGCCCCTGCTCTCTTGGGCTCCTTCGAACCATGTTTCTTAAGAGAAAAAGCTTTTCTGAAGCTGGGCTTTTTCTCGTGGGATTTCTTCCTGTATGCTGGAGCCAGGTTTTCTACAGCCACTTCTGGCTCCTGGACTTGAAATTGCTGTGGGGGAGATGAGAGAAACTGAGTCAGGACCCCGACTTTGAGGATTTGCAAATGAGCTAGGGGAAGAGATCAGCATCTCCTGAAACCCACTGTGGACCAGAGGGTTCAACCTGGAGACAAGGGCAATGGATGCTCAGAGCTGGGGAAACAAGTGCAGCCTACAGTGACCAGAGGAGGTTTCAGGATGGAGGAGGGACTGGAGCCGGGCTTTGGAAGGATGTAGAACGGGGAGCGGCAGGGAAGTTACTATGCCAGGTGGGGGCGGGGGGATTCCATAGTGAGGGTCAGTCTCTACACCTGCAATGTCTAGCTCACCTTCTCTCCCTCCTGCTCCTCGGCATCTTGGAGTAGGGTGATGATCGTCTCGATGAATTCTTCTGAAAAAGAACAAAGTGGTGGCTACACTTCAGTGTAAAAAAGCTGAGAAAGACTTTTCTAAGGCCCAAGTGGCTCTCTGGGTGATTCTCCCAGGCAATAGTCCAGGGTGCTAATGAGCTTGCACTGGGTGTCCCAGGCCCCGCCATGAAGTGACTTGTCCAAATCCACAGCCCATATTCAAATCCAGGCTCTCAGAATCACACCACCCACCAAGCCCTTGCCGCAGGCCAATGTTTTCCTTGCATCGTTGCATGTAGGCCCCACCAAGGAGCTGAGGCTCGGCCAGGGAACGTGACCCCAGCCTGGCTCCGGGCCTATGCTTTGGCCCCCATGCTGCCTCCGCAGCCTGCCGCCTCAGAGGGAGGTAAAGACAGGTCACTGCCTCTCTCTGGTTCACTTTCTCTTCCGCAAGTGGCCAGACGTTTTACCAGGGCCTCTGAGAAAAGGAGAGGGACTACTAACTGAATTCTGAGGCTCTGTCCAGCTGCAAGTCCTCTTCCTGTCCCCAACTTCCTGCTCGGGAAGAAAGCTCAGAGGGACTTGGACCCCCACCATCTGTAGAAAGGGCCTCTTGGACTTCAGGTTCCTCTGCACCTGAGAAGCAAGAGGAAATGATGGGTGTGTTTTGTCACCTGAGGGTGTTAACTAATGCACAGGAGTCAGCAGGGACTCCAAAGTGTGACCCGTGGCCAGATCATGCAAAGGCTTTTCTGGGGTGAAGGTGAGCAGCTGGGCAGGGCCATGCCTCTCATGCCCTGGTCCAGACACAGCTCTCTGATCCTTTTGAACTTCCATACAACTTCCCTGGACTTCACTCCCCTCTCCTCCCTCCCCTGAGGACCTCATCCCCCCTCCCCCCTCCCCCCACTGCATCTTCGCTTGGTGTACAGAGGTGGAGAGTAATTCCTGCTTCCATGGCCAGACTCCGCCTGCATGAAATTATCTCCCCCTGTGGCCTGAAATTCCAGCACTGGGATCCACTCTTCGGTGTTAAGCATTGAACAATTCTTTTTAAAATGCATGTTCCCCCGACTAGGATGCCCTGTTAAGCTGTTCCTCCCTGACACCCAGGGTGACCCTTCCTCCCTGTAGCTCTGGTACCATCATTGATGAGCCATGTGACCTTGAACACATTGTTTTTCTTCCCTAAGCCTCTGTTTACTCATCTGTAAAATGGGGATAATAACGTGTAGTCATAAACTGGCTGTGAGAACTGACTGAGCATGGATACACAGTAGGGAAGTGTCTTATTTCATAAGTGAAGAGATTGCAGCACAGAGATGGGGGATGACATAGACAGTACAGCTCAGAACCCAGGTGTTCTGCCTCCCAGGCTCCAGTTCCTGCCTGCATGTGCCACCCCTCTTCAAGGGTGTGGAAGCTGAGCCTGTGGAAAGAGGATCGTTGGGGTTCCCTGAAGAGCATTTGCACCGGGGGCTTAGCTGAGCTGCCTAAGTGGCAAGGTTTCGTGTGTGGAGGTGACCTGCTGGCATCCCTTTTCTCCTCCCCACAGGCCTCCTCACCCCACTAAGGGCAGAGCAAAAGCCAGAACTGGGATGGCAGCCTTTCAAATGGCCCATTCCAGCCCAAAGGAAGGTTTTAGACCTGGAGGCAGCAGCAGCGTTGCTATGGAAACTGTGAGCCTGCTCACCAGGGCTGCTAGAGATGGAGGGGCGATGGCCCCCAACACATAGGGGCAGGAAGCTGGGCCTCTTGGGTGGCCGGGACTTCGGGCTGGAAACATCTGTAGCCCCTGCTCGCTTGGGCTCCTCGGAGCTATGTTTCTTACAAGAAAAGGTCCTCTTGAGACTAGACTTTTTCTCTTGGGATTTCCTCCTGTAGGCTGGTGCCGGGTTTTGTGGAGCCGCCTTTAGTCCCTGTGGCAGAAGGGCTTGCAGCTGCAGTGGGAGATGAGAGAAACTGAGTCAGGGCCCTGACCGTGAGAAGAGGGGAAAGCTCCTCAAGAAGCAACTAAAGGGCAACAGGTGGTTCGAGGCGGCCCCAGGGGATGGAGGTGACAGAGCCCAGAGCAGGGGAAGCTGGGGCTGGAAAGACAGGTGGGACTTGAGGAGAAGGAGAGGGAGGGGGAACAAGCGCCCAGGGGTGCTACACAGACTCCGCTCCTCACCTCTTCTTCCCACTGGTCTCCCGCTTTCTGGAGCAATCCCACTATCATCCGGAGTATAGTATCCTCTAAAAGAAAGCAAATGCTCCCGGTTAATCTTTCTAGAGGCACAGAGAACTCTTTCTGGTGACTGTTGTACTTCTGAGACCAGCTGGGGCCTTCTGTATTAAGAGAGCGCCCTCTTGAAACAGTTCCTTACGCCACAGAAGTGGGGAAAGCACCACAGCCCAGGGGCTGGTCCTTTGGCAAGAGGGCTGGAAGATCCACAGGGGAAGGTACTAGGCCAAGGCATAAAATTGTATGCAAGAAACTTCAGGTCAATCCTTTAAGTATTCAACCTGTGCCCCACTATATCCTTTGAACTTTACAGATCTGTAAATGTCTGCTTTGGGTTCAGCAAGCTGTGTGACCTTGGGTAAGTCTCTTAACCTCTCTGGGCCTTCATCTCTTCCCCATGAACTGTGGGTCTTAATCTCTATCCCACTTCCCTCAGAAGGCTGTCAGGCCATCAGATGAGGATCTGTGCTTGGAAATACTTTGCAAAGCTAATGCTGATCTTCCAACCTGCAAAAGTCCAGCAGGGGAAATGGTGAAGACCCAGCCTAACTATGAAGGACTCCAGCAAGCTGGACGGAGACCACCTGCCACATTGACGCCTCAATCACATTACCGGGTCTTTACAGAGAAGCCTCAAACCACATAAATGGTTTTCTTTGATACCTCAGTCAACCAGTCCAACGACAATGTGCCAGTGTGGCCTCTGCTAGTCGCCAAATGATCAGGTTACACAAAAGGGGGTACAAACAAAATTCCCTGTTCCGAAGCTGTCCGCAAATTTTTTCACCCCTCGCTCTCCTCCCTCGCTTCGCTCTCATTTATAAATCCTGTTTGGCTTTTTCCCCTGACTCAGTCTACCTCTCACATGAGAAAACAATTAGCACGTAAAATAAACATCCCCCCCAAAAAAAAACAATTAAATGCCTTTTGGTTATTCTTTGACACACACAGAGCTCTTCCATTTCACATCTTTTAAAATAAGCCCATTCTTCACAGGGAATTGGATTAATAGAGCACGACTGATTTTAGTAGAAGCAATAACAGTATGGGTTGTGTGTGAGATTGTCCTTATTTCTTGGAGACACAGGTTTAATTTAAGTACTTTAGGATGAAGCGTCATTTTACTTAAAATGATTCAGCCACAAAATTATACGCACACACACAAATGAAGGGAATATGGCCAGCTATTAACAACTGTGAGCATATGAGTGTGCAAAGAACTGTTCTTTCCATTCTTCTATATATTTAAATGTATCTAGAATATATATATATTCTATATTCCTCTATTTTCTATTACTCCTGTAAATTTAAAAAGACTAAAAAATGTCCCATGCTTACTGACACACAGGCAGGAGCATTTGCCAGCAGCCATTCTAATTTCCAAGACTCCCTTCTATGAAACTCTAAAATAAGCAAATGTGACCAGAAGTACCAGAAGGGGCAAGATCAGTACACACAGCTTGAGAGTGGCCATCAAGGTCTAAGCAGTCATCCAGAGCAATGCACAACAGCCACCCCAGCTGCAGGCAATGAGGACACTGAGCAGATTCAACTCACCGTCAAGGTTTTTGAGCTCCCCTTCCCGCTGGTCACCTGGGGCTTGGGAAGAACCCTCCAGGACTCCAGCACCCCCTCCTTCGGTGAGCAAGGACTGCTGGAGAGCAGAATCCTCCCACCCTGGAATAAAGGTGAGAGTAAGTGGTGGAGGGGGGAAGGGGGTGTCAGTGACATTCTTCTGACTTGGTTGATCAACAGTGAAACATTACAAACTCTGTTGTAGTTTGAGGACCAATCAAAAGTCAGAAACCTGCCAAGGTTTCCATTTGAAAAGAGGCTGCCTCAACCCAGACATCCTTCCCCCCGACCCCGACCTCCAAAGTACCCCGGACCTCCCTTGGTCTCTTCTCCACATTGAACATGGTAAGTTTTGAGCGCTACAGGGCAAAGCTCCCCTTCCCCACAGGAGCTGAGAGGCATTCAACTCCAGGAGGTTAGGAGTCAGAAATGGAAGGTTCCCTGGGGACCAGCTCCCTCGTTTTACAAATGGGGAATCAAAAGTTCCAGAGAGGGGCAGCAACTTACACAAAGTCACACAAGCTGATCCCAATGGACCAATGCACCCCAAAGCTGGCTCTTTCTACTTCCCAGGCACCCACCCCCGGCCTCACGTATGTACTAGTGTGTGGGTAGGGCTTCCCTCCTCGCCTCCCTGCAGCCTTCCCATTTCTTCCAGGTCTGTGTACCTTAAATTAGAGTGCTTTATTTATGGAGCAATTTCCATGTGTCGGCTCTGAACCATGGCCCCCCCATGGAAAAAGTTTGAGGCTCAGAGAGGAAAGTCACCAGCCCCAGGTCACACAGATAGTGAAGTTTGTCTGAGACATCAAGGTCTCAGTCATCGTGTTGTTCTGCCCCAAAGAAATGTCACAGTGGTCTTGTTCCCGACACTTGCCCCACCTTTCACTCCCTCAGTTGAGAGGTTTGAAGAGCCAGCTCAGAGCACCCTAGCCCCTGTGCGGGGCAATGGGGTTGCCATAGAAATGTGCATGGTCCACTCACCCGAGGGTGCTGGGCCCAGGTGCGCCTGCACGGAGAGTGAGGCAACAGCCATCCTGAGCAGCCCTGCCCCTTGACCTTCAGCTTCCTGATCTTGGGCCCCCTGGGATTCCTCAGCACCTTGTTTCTTGTGACTGTGTTTCCTGCGGGTAGCCTTCTTGTCGTGGGCTTTTTTCCTGGAAGCTGGCTGTCCCGGTGACTCAGGGGTTTCTGCAGGCTGGGGGAAACCCTCCTTCCCCTTCGCCCTCCTGCTGCCCTTTTCTTTGGGCTCCTCAGGGCCCACCCTGAGGACGAAGTTCAGCGCAGTCTTCAGCCAGCCCTGCTGGGCCCGCCTCTGGGCCTTGTCCTTCTTGGTGTCCGGTGGAGGCCTGCGCTCGCTGGGGAGAAACTCCCTGGGCCCCTCCAGGCTTAGGGCTGCGGCCATGGTGCCCTGAGCCTCTGCTGACTGAGCTGGGCTCTTGGGGCATCTGGTCCCATTGCTGGCTGTCCCCTGAAGCGCCCTCCTGGAGGGGGGCGTGAGCAGGGAAAGGCAGTGGCAGTCGCACGACTCCGAGTCCTTCCGGGGATTCTGTGACCTGTCCAGAGACCTGGCTCTCCTCCCTGAGAGAGACGTCCTCGGGCACTGCGGATGCTCCGTCATGCTACAGCCAAAACAAGCAGCTTTGTTAGAAGAGGCCTACCAGAGACTGCTGAGGTGGGCTCAGGCTGACAGGTGCACCTGCCCAACCGACCCGCTAACATGGGTGATACGACTCTCAGAGCTGTTGTCTCGTTTAAATTCCTCAACAGCCCTGGGACGGAGGGCTATCCTTGTCCACATTCTCCAGAGAAGGAAACTGAGCTCCAGATCTCACAGCTAGTGCATAGCTCCTCAGAGACCCCAGAAGGAACACAGCCCTGCCAGTGGACTCAGTTTAGTCCATGGAGACCAATTTTGGGCTTCTGACCACCAGAACTGTAAGATAGCTAATCCTTGTTATTCCAGAACCACTGGGTTTGTGGCATTTTATTATAATGGTAACAGGAAACTAATACAGCCGGACCCAGAGGCCAAGTCCTGCCCTCTGGACTTTGGGAAGCTGATGTATCTTTTCTGAAACCTGCCTGACACACCTTCCTGTCTCTCACAGGCTGTTAAGACAATAAAGAGCAGTAAATGGCAGCTGGGTTCTTCCGATTGCTCAGGCCCAGCTGGCAGTCATCCCTGACTCCTTTCTTTCTCTCACTCCCACATCTGATCCATCAGCAAAGCCTTCCAAATGGCGTCAGACCTCCACCACGACAATGCACCTTCTCGACCACCGCCTGGGTCTGGGCACCCCCTCCGCTCACCTGGGCTGTTGCCATCTCCTCCTAATTAGTCTCCCTGCTCTATCCATGGAGAAACTGCCCCCCCGCCCCCGGCTCCTGGGGGCTTTCACAGCATAAGTTAGAGCACGTCAGCCTCCTGCCTCCAATGGCTCCCCTTGCCCTAGAGTCAAAGTCAAAGGCCTTACAGTGGCCAGCAAGGCTCTGTGGCCTCTCCAGTCCCCTCTCATGACTCACTCACACAGCCCTACTCACTGTCCCTCAGGCCTACTTTGTCTCAGGAACTTCTTTTCTGGAACATACCTCTTCTAGACAATCTTTTGGTTTGCCCTCTCACTTCCTTCAAGACTCCACTCAAGTGTCACCTTCCCATAGAGGCCCTCTTTGTTCGCCCCACACCAGCACAACCTCTCCCCCTTTACCTTACCTCCTGAAGTTATGCAGTGTCACATATTTATGTGCCTGTTTGTTGTCTGAGTCTCTCTCCCTCTCCTTTATCTGTTTTGCTAGGTCTTGTACTCTGAGTGCCTAGAACAATGCCTGGCACATCACTGGCACTCAGGAAGTACTTACTAAACTAATGAAGAAATGTATAACACAAACATTCAGTAAGCCATTCAATACCTAAGGTATCTTCCGATGTGTAGTTAACATACAGTAAACCCGTCTGGACCTGTCCCATCTTAGAGCAGCAGAGGCCTTTCTGTTCTCCATCCACAATGAAGCAGCTGCCCAAGGAAAAGATGAAAGAACCACCTCCTCTTGGCAACATTTCAAGCAGGCTGGGTCTGGGCAGTGCACTTACTTTGTGTGTCTTTAATTTGAAATTCCCAGGGCTTTCCAATTTGTCCACAGTGTCCAGCAGCCCTTTTCCCCATGGTGGAAGTTGAAAGAATAATGAAATATAGTTTTGAATCCCAAACCTGAGCTCCCAGAGTTTCATATGGGCTTTAGATTCACGGATTGTCTACTCTAATTTGCAATTACAGCCTTAACATGCATCTACTAAGTGTTACTTACTGTATTATGTCTCCACATATTATGTATTTACGTCATATCTCCTGCATGTACCAGCTGATTCATTACTTTAAAATGTACTCTATTAGCTATGTCCAGCTTAGAGGTAAAAATAAGAATCATCATTGCAATTTCAGATGCACAGGGATCCATGTGAATGGGAGGAAGGTACATGAAAAGAGAAAAGAAAAGGCATGGGGAAATAAAGAGACATTCGAAGGTGACAGTACCATTCAGGAGGACTTGCCTCCTCTCAGCGTGTTCTGGGAAGGAAGGACTAGGGCAGATGGCCAGGGGCCAGTGGTACCACCAGCACTGGTGGCGGGTCCACATGTGGACAATCTTGGGGGAAATGAGAAAACTGCCCGGGAAGGAAGCAGGTATTTTGGAAGGCTTTATTTGTTGTTTAATTTTCCTTCAAAGGAACATCTGAGTTACATGAAAACTTTTAGCAATACACCTTTGTACCTTATATGGAAGTTGACTAATATTCTTAAAGCCTCGGAGGCTGAATTACAGTCATGCCTCCAGAATATGGTATGGGGTGGGATAAGGAGAAGAAATCATAGAAGGAAATATTTTTCTTTCTTCTCATTTATTTCTTCCAATGAGCATTCAATAAGTACCAACTGTATACCAGGAATTATGCTTGATGCTGGGGAAATAATAATGAACAAGATGTTGGTTGTCCCTCAGCGAGAATGTTCTAGTCTTCGGCAAATGGACAGGGGTGGGAGGTGAGTGAATGGTGATGACAGGAGTGCTCTGTCCCCCTGATGCCTGCTCTTTCTTTACTAGCACACGGTCTTAAGAGAAGATAAATTTAGGTAGAAGGTCTATTTCATTTTAAGGTCCAAGTAAGCTGAGCCAGAATTTTCAGCCAAGTGAGATGAACTGTATTTACTGAACAGTGTCAGGGTTCTCTCTGCTTTGTCCATATTTTCCTGTGCTCAGGGCAGATTGGATGGGGTTGGCAGAGAAACAGTTCAGTAACAAAACCACCAAACCAGCCAAACACACGGGTCACCCTTGTTCAGCTCAGCCCCTTTTTCCTGCATTAATTTGGCTCAAGGGGCCCCATAGCATGGAGGCCCAGAGTGTCCTTCCCCAGCCAATGGGAGAAGAGGTGCAGTCATCTTTTTAAAAGTTGTCATTGCTACAAGAACCATTTTCACCCTTGCTGATAGTCACAGGGTCTTCCTACCACATTCAAAGGACATGTTCCTACTTCTAATCAAAGCATCAGTACACTTCCACCAGGCAAGGGTTTTCCTGGACTTTTCAAGAAAACCTCCTTGATTTGGCCATTCCCTCCCTGGAACAACAGTGCCCCATGCCCAGAGGGAGGTGAGGGAGACCCTGGAGAGGAGCAGGGGGAGCAGCCCACAGGCAGGGGAGCAGCGGGTGGGTGACATGCCACCTTAGTGATCCAAGAGCGTTTCCCCAGGGCAGAGTCTCTAGGCTCTCCCAAGGCCTCCTAATTCCAAATCCAGGGACCTCTTCCCATTCCTCATCCTCCACGGCTCTCCTCGCAGCTCTCTCCCCTCTGGGAGGTGGGCTGGAGCTCAGCCACTGTCCTCTTCCTCCCTGACTGCGCTCCCCTCTAGTGTTTCAAAGATGCTGTCTTCCAGCGCCAGCCCCGGGCGCTGAGAGAGTGCGTCGGGCCAAGGAGGGCAAACCGCCCAGACACACGGGAAGAGCCTCCCTGGCCAGTGGGTCCTCAGACCGCTGAAGTCTCTAAGCCCTGAGAAGACGGGGTTTTCTCTCACACACACACCAACATCTATGTGTGCTGAAATGAATTCTTTCCAGACTTGCCAGCTGTAAAATCCTGCCTGTCCAGAACTCAGGAAAGCAAGACTTTCTCTTTCCTTCCTCTTTTTTCTTACTTTATGGCCTGCTTTGCCTGGAGGTGGGCCCACACTCAGCCTGGCTGTCAGGGAAGCCCACCCAGGCCAGGACTTGCTTCCAGACCACTCACCCCGAGACAGCAGCAGACACTCACTTCGTGGAAATCCAGCTGCTCTTGTCAATTTATTGCCTTGGCAAATAATTTCTGAGCAAAGTACAAATCTCCTCAGAAAGACCCAAGTGATCTACAGATCACAGGACTTCTGATAAGACATGACGCACACCAGTGGCTTGTTTAAAAACAACCACAAACCACCAGAGAAAAAGCACAGAGCTGACCTTGAGCTATTGTGGAGCCGGAACTTTGTTGATTTTTTTCCAAGTATGTTGCTGTTTTGGGTTTATATTCTAAATGATACCCTGACCTCATCTATACACTATTCTCTAATGTGTTTAACAGCTGCGTTACTCTGTAACAGCTGGGCTGCCAGTTTCATAGAGATCGTTTGTTCCTCCCCTTCTCCACCCCTATACTTTACACCATAGATATTTAACAAATAGCTGGCTGCTCTGGAAGAGAGTGTGTGGCACACATGTGTGGACCAAGGGGCAACACGCACAGGCACTCATTGCTCCAGCCTTTAACAATCAGTGGCAATTTGTTACAGCAGCCCAAATGGTCTGAGACACTCATGTGTTACAGTAACACAGTCATCACACATTAACCTACACAGATTCATAATACCCTATACTTTTCCCGCCCCAAGTGCAAGGGGCCCCGTGAACCAGATGGGCCGGCAGTGGGACACTGAGGCTCTGAGTGGTTAGGAAGCTTGGCCAAGGCCCCACAGTGGGGAAGCAGAGACGGTTGGGGCTTGGACCCACTTCTCGATTCTAAATCCTTTCTTCTGTGTCCTACATCAAGTGGCCTCCCGTAAATTTAGACACACACACATGCGCACACAGGGACTTAGAGATGAGCACACCTGTTATTTCACACCGATAGAGTTAACCACACCTGTACACATGCCCACTGTGACTTGTACACACAGAGTCACACATCCACATGTGCCTAGGAGGACATCTGTGCCCCAGAGGCAGAGACTGTAAGCACAGGGCAGGGCTCACATGTTCCTGGGCTGGTGGCCAGTCAATAGGCTGGAGGGTCAGCCGCTGTACCCTTCAATTCACATTTGCTTCTCACCAGCCTAGGCCCCATGGACACTCCAAACCCTGTATCTGGCCAAGGTCAAAGCCTTCAACCTAGGCTCCCACAATGGTATGGGTCCCACCTGCAGCTCACATTTCCCCACATGCAGTGTAGCAAGAGGCTTCCTGGGGAACAGACCCTCAACCTTCGCTGGCCAGAATCAAGCAGGGTAACAGTTGGTCATCTCTTCCCTCAACACTGGACCCATCCTTCTCCCTTGCCCACTTCTCAAATGTTATGGTGACAATTCAAGGGATCCCTTCTCTTCTGTGGGGTCCTGGGTAGGTTCCTAGGGCTGGAAGCCCCACCTCCCGTAGGCTTGGAGCCCCTGTTGGAACCCTTCCTGCAATGGGCACTCACCACCCTTTGAGGCAGAAAGCCTTCCTTAGATGCAGCTGAAGTCGCTGGTGGCAGTCCTTCACAGCCCTGAGGGAGGCCATGTCACCCCTGAGTCCTTTCCGTTCCAGTTCACCACCCCGATTGACCAGGTCTCTCGGTTGTTCCTCAAATTACAATGCTTCTGCAGCCATTCCCTGCCTGGGCACTCTTCCCTGGCCATTCCGCAGCTGCTCTTTGTCAAAATGCAAGGCCCGGGCCCAGGCAGAGGCTCCAGCCAGGGCCCAATTGCAACAGAGCCCTCTGGGATCTTTGCGCAAAGCCTCAGATCATGGAGGCATTTGAGTGGCCACATGGTGCCATCGGGAGGGTCAGGTCTGCCTGGTCTAAACTGCAGCTCAGTATAAAGGGGTGGACTTGGACTGTCTGCCTGTTCTTTATTGTCACCACCAAACACACTTGTCACCTGATGCCTATTTTCCAAAAGGTCAAGGATTTGTGCCTGTTGAGGATCTTTCAAAACCCAAAGAATAACTCCCTAGTGGTGGGGCGTTAGGCACCACGAGAGAGCAGTGGGGTGGGCTGGCTGCGGCAGTATGGTCCCCATTCACAAAGCCAGAGACCTCCAGAACTGCCACTGCTCCCCTCCATCCAGCACTGGAGTTTGTACCCCACAGCTGCCCCCACTCGTCCCCACCCCATCTTGTCCTCTGCCCAAGACCACGGGCAATCAGGCCACCAGAAGCTCTTCCCAAAAGATGTCCCTGTCTTTAGAATTTCCAAGAGCCTTAAAATTATAGACCCTCAATCCAGGCATAGATAGTAATAACACCTCCCCTTTAAAAGGGGTTTCCCTTTACTATGTATCTTCACTTAAAGTCTATAACTTGACCGACAACACCCAATAGGAAAATGAGCAGGAGAGGCATGTGATGTTGCCCCCATTCTACAGATAAGGAAACTGAGGCTCAAGGAAGTAAACTTCCTGCTCAGGGTTGCTGGCTGGGAAGTAAGAGGTTCAGAGTTTCTAAAGTCCAAAGCTGTATAAAGTTCAGTGCTTTTTGCATGGCACTGGCTGAGATGACTTCGCTGAAATATGCTCTATCTTTCTTTCAAGAGATGAAGAAACTGAGGCCCAGGGAGGGCCCAGCAAGCCAGAAGCACAACTGGGCCTGGACTTGGAGTCTGACTCCTGGGTCTCTCCTCCTTTCAGGACCCTAAGATACCAACCCAATGCTCCAGGCCCCTGAGAAAGGAGTATCATTCCACCAACCTCAGACCACGAAAGTCGCTCTGTCCCCAGACACAGTGGCTGGGACCTCCAGCCCAGGGGCTCGGAGCCGGGCGTCCCCCGCAGTGTTGGGTGTTGGCGGACACCGCAGAGGCTGAAAGTTGTGTCCACTGAGGGTAGGTAGCCCAGGGAGAAGATGATGCTATTCCTGCCACAAGCTTCTAGAGTGTCTCTGAAGATGCTCTGGTCGAGTTTTATAACTCCGGGAGCTGAGCTCACGGCAGCCAATCCTGAGAGCTGAGGGCCTGGCTGTGCCGGACTCTCCCCATCACTGCTGGACCCGGCCTATCCCAGGGCTGCTTTCTGCTCTTCCAGTGATAGGAGGCTTACCTCAGCTACCCTGGAAAACAACAGTTTCATTTGGCAACTTCCTTATTACACCTCAACCCCAACAAGAAACCAACGCTCAGAAAACAACCTTAGGCCTGGCTGGAGGAAAGCCAGCCCATGGAATAGAAAACAAGGACTTCTGAGAAAGGCAGCATGGAGCAAGGAGAAAAGGGCAGTTTGTATCACCTCCACATTCTCCCTCAGCTTTCTGAAGAACTCCAAAGAGGGAAGGATCTAGAAAAAAAGATCATTGCGTACAATACATACACTCCTTGAGCTGGAGGAAAAAACTCAGAAGGAGAAATTGAGAAGGGGCATGCTTTCGAAACCCCGCTACCCCTGGGTAGGGTCTCTGTGAATCCTGACAGAACATTCTAAGAAGTTTCAAAAATTCACATTTTCACTTTCTGTAGTTTCTGGATTTTTTAAGAGAGTTTGTGCATGTATTTGATCAGAAAAGAAAAACTAGCTTTATGTCAACAAAAGCAAAACATGTCAGAAATCATCTTTTGTTTAATAATATGGGCAGGCCTTGCAAAGTCAATATTGAAATCACTGAGCTTTGGAGTCACCCAGACTGGACAGTGTGACCTCTGGCAGGGGACACCATGTCTTTGAGTTTGTTTCTCACTCAAAAACTGAGTGGTCACCTTAGAGGCTGATTGTTAGGACCAAATGTGGTAATGCTCATTAGGAAAAGAAGATAATGTATTGAGTACCAGGCACTTTTCTAAGTATTTTCTGAGTACTAGGAGTGTCTAGCATCCAGTGCATGCCCAGTAAAGGGCCAGTATTTTACAATTGGTAGCAGAGTCATTAATGCTTTGTTCAGTCTGTCAGCAAACAGGTTTTGGACCCAGCTATGTGCTGGGCACTGTCTCAATACTGAAGTGCTTACTCAGGCTTCAAACAAGAGTTAAGTTGTAGCACATATTTTTCATTTATTTACCAAAACTGTGTTCTTAACCATGTCCTCCAGACCCTGTGTGCATCATACACGCTCCTTATTTAGAGGTAAATAAGCCCCACCCCACCCACATGGAGGTCACAGTGCAGTTGGGAAGAGAGACATACAGAAAAAATCATAAGGAGCAGGTGGAAGGGAATGGGGAGCCCCTCTTGTGTGGATATAGAGTATTAGTTTGGGAAGATGAATGGTAGAGAAGGTTGTACAATAATGTGAATGTATTTAAGGTCACTAGGCTGCTGATTTAAATGGTTAAAATGGTAAATACCATTTTATGCATATCTTGCCACAATTTTTTTTAAAAGCAGATGGAAAAGCAAGGGCTGAGGGCCACATGGGGCGTTGTGTGCCCAAACCTACCCCATGACCCAGTAATTCCAGTAAACTGCAGGTATGTACAATCCCAGGTTTTCCCGGGAAAGAGAACCATCCTGGGGCCATCGTGGGCATTGGACACCTTCTCTACCAGGCAGAGGGGTGAGCTAGCCCTGTCCTCCATGCCCATCAAAGACCAAGCCTTGAGCAGGGATCTGTGATGAGTCACTGCTGCCCGACGCGTGAGGCCCAGTGTCAAATGGCAACGGAGGGTGCCTTGTTCAAAAAGTGTTAAGAATTTCAACACAGAGACAGCAGAGCATGAAACCAATTGCAGGCCTTTCTGAGCGTGGGCCCCGTGCAACCGCCCAGGCTGCGTAATCACAAGGGGACTCTGATGGGGACAGCTCCCAACCAAGTGTTGCGAGGAGAGGTGACAGAGGAAGCAAGAGAGGAGACTGAGAGAGAACACTTTTTGAAATTTTTATATAGGTAGAACATATAGAAAAATCCACTAATCTTAATTGTATAGCTTGATGAATTTTCATAAAGGGAATAAACCCGTGTAACTGGCACCCAGATTAAGAACCAGAACATTATCAGCACCCCAGAAGCCCCCTTGTGCTTCTCTTGGGTACCACTTTCCTGACTTCTAACAGCTTAGATGATTTTTGCCTGTGTGGAGGCATTGCGTAAATGGGAATCGGGCTGCTGGCATTCTTTTAGGTCTGGCTTTTTCACTCTATTCCATGCTTGTGAGATTCAGCCATGCCACTGTGCGTAGCTGTAGTGGTAAATTCTCAGACTGACAATACAAGTGTCGGAGAGAAGCAGGGCACCCAGAACTCTGACCCACTGCAGGAGGAGTGGAGAATGGTGCCATTGCCTTGGAAAACCAGGCGGCAACATCTCCTAAAGCTGACCAGCACCTCCCAGACACAGACAGGACAGAAACACATGCACAAGCAGCATGGATGAGTGCTTATATCTGCACTGTCTGTAATAGCCAAGAACTCAAAACCTTGGAACTACTCAAATGCCCCCTAACAATAAAATGAGTAAATAAGCAATGAGATATTCACAACATGGAGACTTTTTCCTTTTCCTGAGAGTCTCTATATTTGTCTAGAAAGATTATTCATCCTCTTGCATGGCCTGGGTACACAACAGGGGGGCACAGAAGATAAACTTGGTCTTGAGTAAAGGTGGAGGTATTAAATTAAAAGGGGGCAGTAGAATATGATTTCAGTTATTTGTGGAGCATAAAAACAAAGCAAAACAGAAGGAACCAGACAGCATTAGACTCACAGACACTGAGAAGTGACTAGGGGTTACCAAGGGGGAGGGGAGAGGGTGGGGGTGAGGAGAGGGAGAGGGTGGGGGCGAGGAGAGGGAGACTGCTGAACCACTGTGATGTATATTTGATTTTAAAAAATTTTAATTAAATTTAATTTATTTCAAGTTTTTAAGAAAAAGAGGGGGCAGTAGAAGAGAGTGTCCCAGTCTCAGGAACCACAGGTGGGGCACCTCTGAGTGACACATTTAGGAGAATTTTCACAAGACACACTCAAACCCATGTGAGTTTGGAATCCCAATGCCCAGATACCCGCCCCTGCCCCTACAAGAGAATTTGCATTACAGAAAAGGAGAACAGGTGCCTTTGGTGACTCAGGAGCAAAAGGCATGTGTGTGAGCATGCCCCCTCCCAGGGCCACACTCTCCCTGGAATCCACGGTTTCAAGGTCCAGCCCCACCCTGTGTTTGGGCCTCCCAGCCACCGAGCTTCCTGGAAAGATGTGCTCTTCCCTTTCCTCACTGAGAGGTTCCTGAAAGACTGACTTCATCTTTTCTCTAGCCAGGTCAGGACAAAAGACCAAAGTCCCTTGGCTGGAAGGTAACCTCGGAATATTCTTTTCCTTCCTGTGCAAATGACTGAATTTAGGTCTTGTGCCTAAAGTGCTCGATGAATCTCAATTCCCTTCCACATTCCCCTGCCTCAGTGGCTTCTTCTCTCCCCCCAGTAGCTCCCAGAATGTCCTCTCCCTCAGCTGTTCTTCGGGCCCCCCTGCAAGTGGGCAGCTCAGGTGATCATCCTGTTGGCACAGCTTTGCCATTGGACAGAGCTGCTCTGCAGCCCAGCTCCCCATCCCCAGTTGGGAAAACTAGTAATAGTGAAACAACAGCAACCATTTGTGAAATATTATTATTAATATTGCATTTTTAATTATATATCATTATATACCAGGCTCTGTTCTAAGAGCTTTTACATGCGTTATTTATTTTTACCCCATAATAATATTTATAAAGTGGATACTGTTATTGTAAAGATCTGAAAAGTGACTCTCAAAAAGACAAAAAATAAAACCCACTTAAGTGACACTGCTAAATGGCAGATTAAAACCTGTCAGTCAGTCCCCAAAGCCTGTTATTAACCATGGCACTCCACTGTTTCCTGAACCACAGTTTTCACAGCTGTACAATGGGAGTAAATGATGGCAACCTTGCAGACTTGCTGGGAAACTTCAAGGAGGTGATTCACATGAGGTCCTAGCCCAGGGCACATAGCACTTGGGCAGTGACAGCATTAGGTCTAGAAAAGCTCACAAAGAGGTGTCATGTGAGGGACTGGCATCCACACCTCTCTCAAGGGATCTGCTCCAAGCCTAACAGTGCTGCGTGAGTGAAGCCCACTGGAATAATTCCCTCTCCTAAGGCGGACACTGGCTTGTTCACCTTCCCTTCTCTGGCTTGGCTCTCAACCCTCTTCATCAGTGAAGAAAGCACTTGGTTAACAATGGCTCTGCCAGGGTTTCTCACCTGGGCTTTATTGACAGTCTGGAGCAGATAATTCTTTGTTGTGGGGCTGTCCTGTGTATTGTAGGATTGTCAGCAGCAACCCTGGCCTCTACCCACTAGATGCCAGCAGTACCCCCATGCCAGTAGTGAGAACTAAAAATATCTCCAGACATTGCCAAACATCCCTTAGAGGACAAATCACTCCCAGCCAAGGACTACTGCCTTAGGCAATAGTGACATGTAATAATCTCATCCAACTAGGAGTCCCCAAAGGTGGGCAGTTTCAGGTTTGGTGTAGCAGCTCGATGATGCCAACAAGGTGTTGATGCTCATCACCTCATGATCACAAGATGGCTGCCACGATTCCACTGTGCCACCATCACAGTCCTTTTCAAAGGCAAGCAAGAGGGACAAAGTCATGTGTCATTTATGGCTTCACCTTTAATCCAAAGAGTTTTTCCAGACCCTTCTCAGCAGCCCTCAGGTATCTATTGACCAAAACTAGGTAAGGCCCATCCTTAGCTACAAGGCAGGCTGGGAAAATGACTATGTGGTCAGGAAGAAGAACATTGGAAATGGACTGGACCCTCCTGACATGGAAGCATAGGCACCCCTCCCACCTGGGGGAATAATTTTTCTGCTTTCTTTACTAGACCATGAGCACCTTCAGGACAGGGGCCTCCTTGTGTTTTCCTCTGTATCCTCAGAACTTAGCCCTGTGTTCAGCACTGAGAAAGTGCTCGATGGATTCCAGTTGGACAAATAAATGAATAAATGAGTGAATGAATGAGTTAATTACTGAATCAATGATTTGACCTTCCCTCTTCCTTGTTTAAATCACTAAGAGCCCTATATAGGCAATTATTTATTCACATGCAAACTAGACATTATCAATGCAAATGATAATGCAAACATGACCCAGTCCTCCAGCAAGCCATGATTCCTCTGGCCACTGGACATGCTGTTCTCTCTGCCCAGAATGTTCTTCCTGCTGCCTCCAACCTCCCCTTGCCCATCTTTCAGTGGCCTGCTCCTTCTTCCTCTCTAGTTTCTGGTTAGACATTGCTGCCTCGGGGAAGCTTTCCCTGATCTCCCAGTGTGGCTCGGAGGTCTCTGCTCCACCCCTGCTAAACTCCCATGCTGCCCCATCCTAGCACTTGTCGCCCTGGGCTGTGACTCCCTAGCAGTGAATCAACACCCATGGGAGCCACAAGAGCACACCCTTCACCAGCAGCTTCTCCACAGACTTCTGTTGACTGAATCATGTATACCAGGGTTTGGTAAAGTTTTCCTGTAAAGGGATAAATTACTTCCAGCTTTGTGAGCCATATGGCCTCTGTTGCAACTATTCAACTTTGTGGCTGGAGTGAGAAAGCAGCCATAGATAGTAGGTAAACAAATGAGTATGGCTGTGTTCCAGTAAAACTCTTTATGGGCACTGAATTTGCATTTTATATAAATGTCACATGCCACGAAATATTATTCTTAAAAGAATTTTTTTCAAACATCTAAAGATGTAAAAACCATTCTCAAAGTCTCTCAGGCCACACAAAAACAGGTGACAAGCCATAGCTTGCTGACTGATTAACAGGGAATCATCTGCTTTGGGCTGTTCTGGGTTGTTCTTAGAGATACAGAAGGACCACTCAGAGCAGCAAGGCAACAGTATTTCTTAATATCAGGCCCTAAATTAAACTTGAAAGTACATTAAATGACCTAGCCATTATGTCCAGTAGGCTGTATTTTAAGAAATCAAAGATGATTTCAGATTAAGGAACTGTTCCTATCAGGAAATATGTCAATACGTTTACTCAAAACTGTCTGACAATTTCTACGTGCCCTTCTGATGGTAATTTTTAAACTAGGAAGAGAAGTGTTTCCTTCATGCATCTAAAAAATAAGCAAATACATGGATGGAGCTGGAGGGTATTATGCTCAGTGAAATAAACCAGGCGGAGAAAGATAAGTATCAAACGATTTCACTCATCTGTGGAATATAAGATCAAAGAAAAAACTGAAGGAACAAAACAGCAGCAGACTCACAGAACCCAAGAATGGACCAACAGTTACCAAAGGGAAAGGGACTGGGGAGGATGGGTGGGAAGGGAGGGATAAGGGGAGGGAGAAGGGAGAAAAGGGGGCATTACGATTAGCACACATAATGTAGGAGGGGGGGACACAGGAAAGGCAGTATATTCAGAGAAGACAAGTAGTAATTCTACAGCATCTACTACGCTGATGGACAGTGACTAATTGGGTATGTCGGGGGGACTCGATAATAGGGGGAGTCTAGTAATCATAATATTGTTCAAGTAATTTTACATTACCTATACCAAAATAAAAAAAAAAAGCAAATAGAAGGAAATAAAAGAGAAAACAAACTTGAAATAAGAAATTTAAAATCAGTATCTTGGAAGTGGAAGCCAAGGTTGATCCCCGAAGCACTGCTCACAGCCTTTTCTGCCCTTAGTGAATTTCATTGCTAGTCAGCTCCCACCTTCCTTTTAAGTTCAGGGTAGGACCAGGTTTCCACCTGCAAGACGCTGCCTGCAAGGTGAAACCTGAGAGCCAAGCCTTTCTGACCATTCTGAAATCCCCGCCCCCACCTCCCGCCCCACCCCCGGGGAATGTGATCAGCCGGGAGGGCCTTTGGCACTAGGCCCATGCTGGAGGGGACTCACCAGAAAATGAGCCATGCGGGACAGACCTTGAAGGTCTGATCTATCAAAACAAGAGCCTACTGACAGGCAGGCAAGCCTGTGGGGCCCACTGCTGGAAGCAGAGCTGCTGTACTGTGAGAGGAATGCATGTCTGGGTGCGACTGAAAACACCAGAGACCCCATCACCCCACTGTTTTGAATAAGCTCTTCTGGGATCTTTTTTAAAGAAAACAGCATAGCATCACTTTAGTACTATTATTATCATTATGATTGTTACTGTTATGCTCACAGATGGGAACATTCAATACACACTGTTCTACAACTCACTCTTTTTTTTTCTTTTTTATGTTCCCGTCGTGGTAGTTCCACAATATATGTTGTCTTAAGCGAGTTTCTTGGTCAAAGAGCAGACAACACTCCCTTTCTTGTTTCTAAGCCCCAAATAGTTTCTTTTCTTAGCGGGTGAAAGGGTTCAGACCTCTAAGGACAGTCAGTACTCAGGAGTGGTGTTCAGCGATGTCAGACTTCCAAGAGTTGGGGTGGAACCTGCAGGCCCCACTCCCACCCCAACCTAGACGGGGATGTGGGGAGGGGACAAGGAGGTGGGTCAAAACCAGCTTGTCCACAACTAGGTCACTGCCTCCCTCCCCAAGGAAACATCCCTCCCTCTTTATAACCCAAGACAGTTGAAAAGTAGGACATCCAAGTTCGACTTTTTCTTTCTCACTTGGGGTTCTGAGAGGTAAGTAAAATTCTCAAGGCTTAGTGGAAGACATGAAGACTAAGAATATCCCATGCTTGGAATATTCTTGATATAAGTTATATACATTGTCTTAAAGAACAAAATCACCCTAAGCCTTCCTGCACCACATTCCCTGAAACATGGTTTTATGAACTCTAAATGTTCACAGACAAGGATAGCATCACCATTCGGCAAACGGCCATGAGACCCCAGCTCTGCAGCTTTGGGAATGCCCATGTGTCCATTCCAGTCAGGACTCACAGACCTAGTTTTCTTTATAGTAGCTACATACTATTCCACAGTGTTTACTTATCCAAACCCTATTTCTAGTCAGTTGGATTTTCCCCCAAGTTTTTGTAATTGTAACCCAGTACTTTTGAGAATCTCTCTATAAATATATTTTTGTGTGTATTGTGAGAACATTTCTGAAAGGTGTATTCTCAGAAACAGAATGACTGGATCCCAAAGGAAACACACTTATATTCTTGGTAGGCCCTGCTGAACTCCCTTCCAAAGCTTTGTACCTCTTCACACATCCCCCTGTGGTCCATGAATGTGGCTGCTGCTTCACACCCACACCCTCTACAGCAGACACTGTTCTAGGTAGCTTTGCCATAGGTATCTTTGCTGCAAGCATTTCTGGTACAAACATTTTTGCCACATAATTAGACATAAGGCAATTGTGTCATAAAAGATAAAATTATAAGAAATAAAAGAGGGACATTCATTAAAAAGGACATAATGCAACATGAAAACGAAATAACAAAATTTAAAACTTTATTTTGAAATAAAAACTATTTGAATACATTTAAAATATATGTAGATTCATGGCAATACTGTGCAAAGAACTGGCTTTATTTTGTCTTCAAGGCCTGCCTCCAAGTCTTTCATTCATAGTATTACTGTAGTCATCCCTTATCCCCAGGAGATACATTCCAAGACCCCTCAGTGGAGGCTCGAAAGGGAGGATGGTACTGAACTCTCTAAATACTATGTTTTTTTCTACACATCCACACCTATGATAAAGTTTGATTTATAAAGGTGTAGTTAGAGATTAACAAGCACTAATAGTAAAATAGAACAATTATAACAATATACTATAATAAAATTTCTGTGAATGTGGTCTCTCTCTTTCTCAAAATACCTTATTGTACTGTACTCACCCTTCTTCTTGTGATGATGTGAGATGATACAATGCCTACGTGATGAGATGAAGTCAAGGGAATGATGTAGGAATTGTGACATAGGCTATTATTGACCATCAGACAAGATGTCAGAAGGATCATCTGTTTCCGGATAGCAGTTGACTGAGGGTAACAGAAACCAGGAAAAACAAAACCTCCGATAAGGGGGAACTACCATACACAATTTTTATTTTTTGTTTGTTGGTTCGTCTTCTCCTTTAACATTGTTTGTTCTATTGATTTTTTCACTTAAGTTTCTTCCTTCATTAAGAGAGGTATCAGTTTCCAAATACTGGGATGCCTATTTGTGAAAGTCTTTTACATGGTTCTTTGTTCTTAACATCTTGTCACATGTCCACTGACAGACATTCCAAGTTCTATGGGAAACATGCAAGAAATGTTAACACTATAATGTATTTGTAACTGAGCTCTGTTATCATCGAAACTGATATGTTATCAGTTTCTGGTGCAATATAGTATTCAATCTGGCTTTACACTCTTCTAGTAAGTTTTGTTACCATATTTTCTATCAAGCTGATACATATATAGTTGTTATCATCCACTATTTTAAGACCACCATGTCTACATCATTCATAGACCATTATGAGGGCTAGCTAAGATTTATATGACAAAAAAAAAATGGGAGCTTCGTCAACAGAGAAATGAAACAAAACTATAAACTAGTTATTTTATCTTTTGCAGTAAAATTGCCTTATGGCCGAGTAGTTATATGGCAAAATGCTTGTGGCAAAGATGTCTACAGCAAAAATGCTTGGCAAAATTACCAGACCCAAGTGGACACTATTGTGCCTGTTCTTTGTTGTCAGTCTTATTTTAATTTGCCTTTATTTAATTGCTCATGAAGTTAAGCCATCTTCTCAAATGCTTTCTACCTCTGAGTTTGTTCTTGAGAAGCTGGTTCTTTATTGAAAAAAAATATTCAGTTTATCAAGTTATATTGTTTCCTCCAGGAAGTGCTCATTCTGCTCAAGAGAATATGTGGAAGCCCTTGCTTCCTATAACCCACAGGAGTTTGTCACTTCCTGCAGAGAAAGCAATTATTCATTCATCATTAGCCAGATGCAAAGGCTTTGGGATCAGATATGAGAACTCCTCAAAGGAAACCACTTCTCCAGGTTTCAAGAGCTTGTGTTCACAGATAGTCAGGGTTGAATTTATAGGCTCCACAGATGGGAAAAAGTCATTTCACACTGCAAATATAAGTTTCACACAGACCTAAATAAATAAATAAATAAAAGATCAGCCATTGTTCAGCTCAGGTTCAAGTATTAAACCAAATGAAATGTCAAAATCTTGATATAAGGAGGCCAGTCCAAATGGATTGACCCATTCACATCCATCCCAACCACCTCCAAGGGTCCCTTTTCCACCTCATGGGCTAAAAAACTAAAAAGTACACTTTGAAATTAGAGTTTCAGATGTGAATTAGGGTCTGACAATTAGATGCCCTGGCCCAAGATTTGGGAGGAGCCAGTGAGATGGGGTGTCTTCCTGTGGGTCCAGCTGCTGCTGAGAAGAGCAAGGTGAAGAGAGGCTGTGTGGGTTAGGCAGTGTTCCAGCACGCGGGCACCCTCATGGAGCAGTGGTGGCCCCCGAAGTCTGGATCACAGCTATGGTGGTGGTATTCCAGAATGTTCCTGGAGATCCTGCCGGGAATCCTCCAATCCAATGGCTTTGTAAGCCTTTCCTGCCCAAATTACCTGGCGTATTTTCTCTTTCCTCCCTGCGAACCCGAACGGATACTACTCACAAATACTTATCTTGACAGAAGTATGCAAAATACGAGAAAGAAAAGCTTAAATAAAGGGTGATGTTGTGAATCATGCTCCTGGTTTTCCTAATAGCACTTTAGTCAGGAACCTCACCCTGGTAGAAAATCTGAAGAGTGTAAAAAAGGCAGAAAGAATGAAATAAAAATCATGTTATTCCACAAGAATCAAATATTGATGAGAAGAAAACATTCAGCCCCACTGGGATGTTGGTCCTAATCGGCCAGCCAGCTGTTCCTTTGAATGCGAAATCACCAGCTCAGCCCAGGGGAGCCTCAGCTGACTTTGGTGCTCACACATAATACCCAATGCAGAGAAGTTCCCGGCCCCTTCCCAAGAGCAAGGGAGAAAAGTTACGGCAACAGAAAGTGATAAAATATGCAACTTGTCTCCTAGTTCTAACCCACAGACCTGGGGACACCAGTGGGAGGCTGAGCACCTGTCCTCTTTCTCTCCCATAACGCTTCCTGGCTCCACACTGACCGCCCGCATGCCTGGAGAGGGACCTCCATACCCCTCTAGCCCAAGCTAGAACCGAAAACTATTTGTCCACTTATATAAGCTGGGCCTTTTCTTCCCACCTTTCATCCAAGACCAAAGTTCCCTTCCACAGACCTCTTCTCTCTGTGTCCAAGAGAAAATAATCATAAAAATAGATATCACTGTATACTCTAAGCTACCAAGAGTTAGTCCTCACAAGAACCCTACAAAGTAGGAATCATTCTCATTTTACAGAGGAGAGACTCAGAAAGGTTGAGTCAATTTCCCAGCGCAACGCAAATGAGGTGGGCACAATAGTCAAACCCACAACCATCAGGATTCAAAGCCTGGATTCTCACCCCTGTGCTGCTTCCCACTCTTAAGGGCCCAGGGCCGTGCCCCAGACCGGCTCCCTTTGGGGACACCACCATGCCACACAGGGACTCTGTTTGCTCAGAAACTCTTCTTTTTCTTTCCGTGCACCTTCACTGAGATGTTTCTAATTCACATGCCGTAAAGTTCACCCAGCTTTAAAGTATACAATTAAACGGTTCTTAATATATTCACTGAGCTGTGCGCCCCTCACCGCTCTCTGATCCCAGAGCATTTCCATCACACTGAGCACTCCCATTACCCATTAGCGGTCATTCCCGTTCGCTCCTCCCTCAAGGCCCCGGAAACCACTCACCTACTGTCTGTTTCTGTGGGTTTGCCTCTTCTGGACATTTCATATAAAGGGAATCATACAATCTTTAGTCTTTTGATCTGACTTTTTTACTTAGAAGAATGTTTTCAAGGTTCCTCCATGTTACAGCATATATCAGAACTTTATTCTTTTTATGGCCAAATAACATTCCTTTATATAGATAGACCACATTTTGTATTCTGTTCATCTGTTGATGGATATTTGGGTTGTTTTTACTTTGGGCTGTTATGAACATTTGTGTACAAATTTTTGTGTGGACATCAATTTTCAGTTCTCTTGGGTATGCACTTAGGAATGGAATTGCTATATGATAAATCTATTTTATCCTTTTGAGAAATTGCTAAACTTTTCCATAGCAACTACACCATTTACATTCCCATTAGTGGTCATTCCTGTTCGCTCCTCCCTCAAGGCCCCGGAAACCACTCATCTACTGTCTGTATGTACAGAAGTTCTAATTTCTTCAAGTCCTTTCCAACATTTGTTACTGTCCATCTTTTTTATTAAAGCGATCCTAGTAAGTCTGAGGTAGTATCTCATTGTGGTGTGATCTACATTTCCCCAATGATTAATAATATTGAGTATCTTTAAGTGCTTATTAGCCATTTATCTTTTCTGGGGGAAATACCTATTTAAATCTTTTGCCTGTATTTTAATTGGGTTACTTGTCTTTTTATTTGGGGTTGTAAGGGTTTTTATATATCTTGGATACAAGACCCTTGTCAGATAGATGATGTGAGGATATTTTCTCCCATTTTTTTATTGTCTTTTCAACTTCCTGATGGTGTCCTTTGAAGCATAAAAGTTTTTAATTTTGATGATGTCCAATTTATCTGTTTTTTCTTTTTTTGTGTGTGCTTTTGGTATCTTATTTAAGAAAATACTGCCTAATTCGAGGTCATTAACATTTACTTCTTTGTTTTATTCTAAGAGTTCTATAGTATTAGCTCTTCTATTTATGTTTTTGATTCATCTTGAGTTAATTTTTTGTATGTACTGTGAGATAAGGGTATACCTTCATCTTCTTGCATGTAGGTACCCAGTTATCTCAATACCATTTTAAAGAGATTATTCTTTCCCCATTGTATAGTACTGGCACCCTTATTAAAAAATCAATTACCATATGTATGGATTTGGTTCAGGATTCTCCATTCTATTTCCTTGATTTATATATCTAGCCTTATGCCAATACCACACTGTTTTGATTACTATAACTTTACAGTAAGTTTGAAATCAGGAAATGTGGATTCTCCAACTTAGTTCTTCTTTGCAAGATTGTTTTGGCAATTCAGGGTCACTTGCAATTTCATAAGAATTTAGGATCAGCTTATCCAATTCTAAAAAAGAGAAAAGCAATTAGAATTTTGGCAGGGATTGCACTGGATCTATGGATTAATTTGACAAGCATTGCATTTTAACAATATTAGGTCTTCCAATCCATAAACATGAGATATCTACTCATTTATTTAGGTGTTCTTTAATTTCTTTCAACAATGCTTTGTAATTTTCAAAGTATATTTATTGTGTTTTAAGTTTATTCCTAAGTATTTTATTCTCTCTGATACTATTGTAGACTTGTTTTTAAATTTCATTTTCAGATTGTTCATTGTTAGTGTACAGAAATACGATTTACTTTTGTAGATTGACCTTGTATCTTGCAACTTTGTTCAACTCATTTACTAGTTCAAATAAACTTTTATCTTTAGGGCTTTTTATATGCAATACTATATCATCTATAAACACACATAGTTTTAATCCTTCTTTTACAATATGAATGCCTTTTATTTGTTTTTCTTTTCTTTTCCTTTTTTTTTTTCTTCCCCTAATTTCCCTGGCTAGAATCTCCTGATAATAGGGGGAAAGCCTCTAGTCTTTCACCAGTCAGTGTGATGGTACCAGTAGGGTTTTCATAGATGTCTTTTAACAGGTTAAAGATGTTTTTTCCAGTCTTGGTTGTTGAGTATTTTTATAATAAAAGCAAATACTTCCTCTGTGTCTATTAAGATGATCATGTGGGTTTTGTCTTTCATTTTATTAATATGGAGTATTACATTAATCCTCTTTAACTTTGACCTATAAGTTTGAGAGAAAATTAGAGTCATATTCAAATACTAGGCCTCTAATCCCCAGCAGGAGGAGACTGTACCCAGTGGAACCAGGGCTTATTACTGAGCATGTCTGGTGCCATCCAGTTAAATCTTCGGAGCTTCAGTGCAGCAATTCCTTTTGGTTCATCCCAGGCAAAGAACATCCCCTCTCTGCTAGAAAACTCACTTTCTAGTATAGAGAGAGGTGACAACAATCCTTTACCTAAAGATTGTGCCTCCTCCTCAGAATGTAGTCAGAGCTTGATTGCATGAGACAGAAACTGCAACTCAAACCAACTTAAGTGAAAGGAGATTTGTTAGAAAGCATTGGGCTGTCCAAGAGTTGAAGGAAGATCTGCAGGGATCCAGATAGCCCAGAGATTGCAAAGACAGGAATTGGAGACCAGACCCTGTTGGGACCTCACCTCATTTTCCTGCTTCTCTGGCATCCCCTGTGGCAGAGGACATGGCCATCAGCAGCTTGGGGGTTAACTTCCCTGCCAGCTTCAGTTAGGAAAATCCCAGGGAAGGACTCTGATTGGCCTGTCCTGCATCATATGCCATCTCTGGAATAGTGAGGTGGTCAGGGGAATAACCTTGTCCCAATGGCCCCATGTGGATTACAGGGCCTTTCCCCATTGCCAAGGGTAGGAGTCTGTGATGAAATGGGAGAAAAGCCACTCTCGGTGGCAAAATCAGTTATTTAGAGGAGGATGGCAAGAATGGTGCATGAGGATTATGGGATTGCCTCTCTTTTGGAGCCAGAAAGAGAAACCTGCATTTGAGTTCACAGGTAAGCAACCAAGTATCTCAGGACAACCAAGATACCATTTGTAGCCAGAGGGGCTATTGAATGTCAGTTGGATAGATTGCTGGCACAACCCACTTATTTTACAGATGAGGAAACTGGGATCCAGAGAAGAGGCATTGCCCAAGGTCATACAAATAAATAGCCTATGCAGAAAGACCTTTGCAAAAAGCATAGAGGTCAGAATGGATTGGGCAGAGACAGCTAGCTGTCCACCAAAGAGGCCCTTCCACACTGTAGAGTGGCTGCCCAGGCTGGGACTCCACTCCCCACGCACTCTGCAGCTATTTGTCCCCATGAGTAGCAGTCAGGGTCATGGCAGGGAACTGAGGTACCACACAGCAGGCAATTGTGGAGATTTAATAACTAGACCATTTATAAGGATGCATATAAATAATAGGGCATTTCCCTGAGACCAGTAACAGTGGGGAGTTGTTACCACTCCTAAGCCTAAAAAAGCATGTGGAGTGAGCAGTGAAACAATTTGGAGGAAGTGACTGAATGGAGAGGGCAGTGATAGAAATGTGACCTCTAGTAGAGGAACATAGCCAACTTAGGGGACCCAGCAAAGAGGGCCTGGGCAGACCGGGTAATACAGCCTCGGCCACACTCTCCTCCATCTCCTGCCAGTGGCTTCACTGGCTAAACCCAAGTAGACACAGAAGACAACGGAGCCCACTGTAACAATCCACAGAGGCCAGCCCCTGGCCACAAAGCAGGATGAAGGCTGGACAGCAGCATGAGTAAGGGTGGAAAGTCGTTCAGAAGGAGCGAGAACATATTTGGCATGCCACATGCCTGAGTTCTGGCAATGGAATGCACACAGAAATGATGGACACCTCGCCCCATGAAAGCACTTTCCCAATCCTCTATGCCATCTGACCTCCCCAGGCTGGAGGTCAGCCCCCCAATCCCCAACATGAAGCCACATGAAGAAAATGGAAGTCCCTCCCTCAGTTTGAGGCCCCAGATGATTTCATGGAGAGGATCCCACCACCACCACCATGCCCCACCAACCAAACTTTGCACGACTGAGAAACAAATGTCTATGGTGCTACACCACTGAGAGTTCAGATGCTGCAGCTAATGTTATAGTAGAGCTGATATGGTAGAATAGAAGCAGATCAACTGAGACTGGCCTCCTTAGAAAAGGATTTTGACCTGGGCATGTCTCCCACACTCTAGAGTCAAATGAATGAATTTATATTATCAGAAAGGCACTTCATCTTGCTGAAAATAAAGATGTGAATGAGTCACCTAGCTTTCGTTTCTGCATTTATTTGGGGACCTTCTGCTCTTGGCTCTAGTTCAGACCTCCTGCTCTGTCAAAGGCCCTTTTCTCTTCTTGGCTGATCAAGACCTGAGTCATTGAGTTATTCACTGGTCAGCCAGGAAAACATGTCCCTTATTACAAATCACTTTAGAGTCTGTGATGGGCTAGAGATAGCATGGTCTGCTCCAAGCTTGGAAGGGATGCTGATGAAGGGCGAGATCCCAGGCCCTGGGTTCCCTCTGATATCTTAGTCTTCAGTGTCCCAGATCTTAAAGCTGGGTTAGGTCATGAAGCTCATAAGCACTGGTGGGGAGAGAAGGGCTCTTGTCACCTGCTTCAGGATCTCCCTGGAGATTCACACACCATGTCCAGCCACCCCCAGCCCCTGCTCCCCGAGAATCTGATATGCATCCCCCAGTTCACACCATGGGTAGGGAACCTGAGCTTGTCACTGGCTGGAGAGTGTGACCCTATGACCAAAGGGAAATCCCTTCCTGGTCAGAACTGCTGGGATTTAAAGAGCCATGTTTAGAACTCAGGGGGTTCCCAGGCAGATTTCACCAATACAGAGCGCTTCCTTGAGTTAGGATGTTTAGACGGGCCTGACCTGGAGAGCTGAGGTCTGTTCAGGAGAATTTATGATCTCATTGATCTTAGCTTGCCCCACCCCAAACAAAGGAGGGGCATAGAGAGGGAGAGCTCCGGCCAAGTTGGCCTTGCCTCCCAGCCTTTCTGTCTACATGACTCATGCCCATTAGGATTACATTTGATTACACAGAACAGAAACTCACAACAATGTCTATCACAGGTGAGGCTTTCATAGTGGGAACCTGTGGGTAAAATTGTAGCATTTCCAGAATATCTTACCTGGCTTTAGTGCATTTGCATATCCTCAGGGGTGGAGAGAAGTTCATCTCCACGTCAGTGGGTAATTACCTGGGCAACCAAGGGCATGTCTGAACCTGAGAGCTTAAGGGGAGGGGGCTGGCTTGCTGGCTTGTTTCTGCAGGAGCAGAGGAGTGAGATGGCCCTGGACTGCAGTTTGTAAGCAATAAATGGGTTTTAAACTTTATTTCTCCTTTTGAATGATTTCAGTTTTTAGAGGTATTTTGCCCCAGGATTTCCTCTCCCGGGACTGACAGAACCACAGGCCAAATAGAAGGGGAGCAGACAGACTACAGGGGAAAAACCGATGTGAGTAAAGATACTTGCTCCTACCTGCACATGCTTTTCACACCTCTGACAGCTCAATCTAAAACTGGGCCCCTCACTTGACTCTATTTTTTTTTCTTCATGGCAATTACCGCCACCTGATACCGTATGCTGTAGTTCTTGTTTACTTATCTGTCTTGGCCACCAGTGTATTCCCCAGTTTTTAGAGCAGTGTCCAGCATACAGTAGGTGCTCAATAGATACGTGTTAAATAAATGAATACATTATTTCATTTGAAGCTTCTCAAAAAAGCAATGTGGCAAGCAGGGTAGAAGATGCCCATATTCATTTTACAAAGGTGGAAACTGAGGCCCAGACGGCTGACTTCACTAAGGCCTCTAGGGAACTAAGGTAGCCTCAGTCCTTTTGATTCCTGACCAGGGGCTGGGGTAGAGGCACGTGGGGTAGGTAGAGAAGCTTTTGATATTCCCCTGACATGTGTCTCATACCTGTGCAGGGTCTCATCTGAGCCTCTGATCAGAATTTGATAACTTACTCTGGGATAAGGTGGTAAGAAAAAGACAAAAAGTTATTCCCAACAGAGACTGGGAAGATAGGAATTTCAGAAACCCGTGGTCTGTGAATTGGGAGTGAAAGGAAAGGAGCAACACACAGCAGCAATTCACCGGAGAATTCCGCTTTATCAGGGAAAGGTGCTGGGTTATATGGGAAGGGGCATGGGGTGATTGTGGTGTTACTTCTACGGGGCTCGTGGCTATTGGCTAAGTGCTGGGATTGGGAGGGGGGCGAGGGGTGATTGGGCTTCAGGTGGCGCCGGCGGGAACCGAGGACTCGGAAGAGAAGCAGGAGGTTACCCATCTTATGGGTGGGGGCCCTTCATTCCCCCCTTTCTCCTCTGTGGGGTTGTGGACGTTGCTTTCTCTCTGACTGCTTCCTGCTGAACGGGGGCGGAGAAGGGGGTGAGGGCTTGAGGACCGGGAGGAAAGGGTTGATAGGACTCCCCACAGTAAGGACGAGTAGATGTGGACTTCTTCAGGTTGGAAATCAATGAAGGTTCCCTGTAACCATAGGTCGAGGACCTGTTGATTCCAATGGTGCCAAGAGGATACGGGTGCCAGAAGCCAGGCGTCTGCGGCCATTGTTTCCAGGAACAGTTTCCAGCGGAGAGAGGGGTCCATCTCAGCGTGTGGTGAGGAGGTTACGTGAGGGTGAGGGATCTTCTGTGGCTAAAAGCTGGTAGTTCCTGAGTAAAAGCTGGTTGAAAGTTTGATTAGAGATTTTACCGACTTGGGATTTGATAAACTTTACTATACAAGGTAAGAAGAGACAGGCGAGAAGAATGATTATTACAGGGACTGCAATGGGCCACAGCCAGGTAAGGAGGGGGTTTGTTAGTATTGAAGAGAATGGGTTGGAATTGGAAGCAGAGTGGAGGCTGGAGGCAAGGTAGGTCAGTTTGGTAATGTCAGTTTCTACAATGCCGGATTTGCTGATGTAATAGCAGCACTCTTCCGGAAGGAAGACACAGGTGCCGCCGTTCTCGGCTGTAAGCAGATCTAAGGCCCGCCGGTTTTGAAGAGTGACTTTAGCTAGCGAAGTGACCTGTCTTTGGAGAGAGGCCAGGGAATCGGCAGTGGATGTCAGGGCTCCCTCAAGTTTGGCGTTGAGATCTTTAATTGCCCACAGAGAGTGACCAAGGCTCCTCCCGAAAACCCTGCCCCAATGGCTGAGGTGGTCAAAGAGATACTGACCATGATGGGAAGGAAAGCAGCCCTTTTTGTGCGCGAGGGCAAGGGAGGTTGGAGCTCAAGGAATTCTGCCATGCTGTAAAGTGTAAGCTGTGGGATTAGGGTGACGAGAATGCAGGGTATATTGGAGTTGGAAGGCAGGGAGTTGAAAAGACTGCCATTACACCAAAAGAAGTGTCCTGGTTGCGTAAAAGTCTTAGAGCCGGAGGTGGGGGTGTAGATAGAGAGGCAGTGAAGTGCGCTGGAGGGGGGAGGGGTTGGGCCTACACAGTGGTGGATGGTGAGATTATCTGCGTATTCTGGTTCCCATAGGGGTATGTCTGCCAGGGGACGGAAGGGTTGTCCTTCTGCATGGAAGGAGTAGTTGGAAATATTAAGGGGCACGGCTGCCAGCAGTGGGCGCTGTAGTGATGTGCACAAGAAACAATTGGCAGTGTTGAGGGTGTGGTTGAGAAAGATGGTGGTGTCTTGAATGAGCTGTAACCAAGAGTAGGAGCGGGGGTAAGAAGATGAAGAGGTGCCATCAAGAGTTTGGACAATGACTTTTTTGGAATGTCCAATGTCTGATGCAACTTGAGAGATCTGGGAATGAGAGGGAACATACTCTCGAGAGATATGAAGGGTACCGTGGGGGGGTCAAGGACCCCCCATAGTAAACTGAGGCTGTGACTCCAGTGGCCCATTGAGAGTTCCAGGGATCTGGGATTGATAAGGAGAATGAGCTGTTGGGATATTTTATGAAACGGTTGGAGGAGTAATACTGTGGGTACCGGGAGTTACCCATGTAATGAATGGTGCAAGACCAGTAGGGACATCCCCCATAGGTGTCTGGCCATCGCCTGTAATAGGCTTGTTTTTGGTCATAGAGGAAGCAGAGGTAGGGAGAATAAAGGTAGCTGCTAGTGAACACTTCGGTGGAGGGAGGAAAGTGGAGGTATAAAGGCTCAGAGCAGCCTTTCAGAGGGCAGTCTGATGTGGCAATGAGGGCAGTAACTTTTGTTTGATGCTGTGTGTAAGTCTGTCTGACCTTGAATTGCCATACAAAGGAGGCTGGGGTGGCGAGGAAGACAATAGGAATGAGGGGAAAAAGTGAGAGAGCAGTAAAGGAGGAAAAAGTCATGATTCGGGTATGGATGGCAAAGGGGGTGAATGGGAGATGCGGAGTTTCAAGGGATCAGAGGGATGAGGCGTGGTAGAGTAGACAGGGTATTGGGCTGTATCCGAAGGACTCTGGATTGTGACTGATGGGTCTTGGGTGTCCAGAGAAGATGGGTCCTGGGTGTTTGGTTTCAACCTGGAGATATGAATCCAAGGGGTGACAGAGTTATCAGGCAGTGAGAGCTTGGCGGCCGAGGGGGTGCAGAGAATAACTGGGTGTGGACCTTCCCATTTTGGGGTGAGAGAGGGCCTATCCTCGGCTGCTTATAAAACACTAGTTGGCCGGGCTGTAAGACAGGAGGGTTTTGGGAGGCGGATGGATCAGGAAGGAGCCAATCCTGATATTTCCACAGTTCAGTGCGGAGGAGAGAGAGTAGCGGAAGGACCATATTGGGATGAATTGGTCCTTTGTGGGAAGGGAGCCCTGGGGGTAGAATTGGGAGGCCGTACATGATCTCAAAGGGTGACAAGAAGGAAGGTTTCTTTGGGAAGGCCCGAATGCGGAGTAGAGCTAAGGGAAGTAAGTGAACCCAGTCAAGGTGTAGCTCTAGAGATAGTTTGGTCGGGACGTCTTTTAGAGTCCTATTGGCTCTTTCTACTTTTCCCGAAGCCTGTGGTCGATAAGGACAGTGTAGATGCCAGGGGAGTGAGAGCAACTTGGAGAGGTTCTGAATGATTTGGGCAGTGAACTCAGGGCCGTTATCTGATTGGAGGGAAGTGGGCATCCCGAACCTAGGAAAGATCTGGGTGAGGAGGACAGAGGCAACCGCGGACACTCATTTGTTAGTGGTGGGGAAAGCCTCGACCCATCCTGAAAATGTATCTACTAACACGAGTAGGTATCTGGTACGCCGTATGGGGGGCATGTTAGTGAAGTCTATTTGCCAATCTCCGGCTGGGACATTACCCCTTGCTTGATGAGCCGGGAAGGGTCGGGCCTTGAGGGGGGTATTAGGGTTAGTGCGTTGGCAGATGGTGCACCTGCAGGTGATTTGGTTAAGTAGGGTTTTGTCTTCAGGAGAGAGAGACAAAAAGGATTGTAAAAAATGGATCAAGGATTGGGGGCTAGGATGGAACAGATCGTGTAAGAAGCAGAAGAGGGACTCTTTGTCCTGGGAACAGAGGGTGTCTTGTGATAAGGCTAAAACCGCAGGGGCAGACGGATCGCTGTCTGGTGCTTCTTCTGACAGGGCAATCGACCGGGCTACTCTGTCAGCTTTATTGTTACCTCTTGTAATGGGGGAGTCGTCCTTTTGATGTGATTTGCAGTGGACTATGCCCAGTCGGTGTGGGAGTTGTGAAGCCTCTAGAAGTTTAGTAATTAAGGCTGAATTAGTGATGGAATTTCCTTTTGTGGTGAGGAGGCCTCGTTCTTTCCATACTGCTGCGTGAGCCAAGAGAATGTGGAATACATATTTGGAGTCAGTGTACAGTGTGAGAGACGTGTCCCGGGCCAGAGTGCAAGCTCTGGTGGCTGCAATGAGTTCGGCCTGTTGATTGGTTGCACCGGGGGGTAGGGCTCGTGCCTCGATGACGTCTTCAAGGGAGACTACTGCGTATCCTGCGTAGTGGGTGCCCTCATGTTTAAAGGAGGACCCATCAGTAAACCAGATGAGGTCGGAGTGTGAGAGGGTTCCTTCGGAGACCATGGAGTGGCACGGAAGGAAGTTGTGAAGGGCTTCCAGGCAATCATGCGAGGGAGTATGAGGAGAGCAGGGTAGAGGAAGAAGAGTGGCCGGATTCAGGGGCAGGCAGGGGAGGAAAGAAATGTCTGGGTTTTGGAGGAAAGAGGACAGTAAGGTCAGGAGTCTGGAGGGAGGGAGAGTCTGTAAACTTTTGTAGGTTAAGAGATCCTTTAGGTGATGTGGGGACAGAATGGTAAGGGGCGCCCTGAATGTCAGTTTATGAGCTTCCTCCTGCAAGAGCTGTCCAGCGGCTAATGCCCGTAGGCAGGGGGCCCATCCCCGAACTGTGGGGTCTAATTGCTTGGAAAGATAAGCTACTGGGGCAAAGGATGGGCCATAATATTGGCCTAGGACTCCTAGAGCTTGACTGGACCTCTCATGAATTTATAATGAGAAGGGCTTCGACAAATCAGGAAGATGGAGAGCTGGGGCTGCCACAAGGGCTCGATGGAGCTTAATGAAGGAGTGTCGGGGTTAGGAGGACAATGGTTCTTCAGGGGGGCCCTTGCTGAGGTCGTATAGGGGTCTTGCCAACAGGGAGAAGTTAGGGATCCACGCTCTAAAATACCCAGCCAGGCCTAGAAAGGAAAGGATTTCTGTCTTGGTTTTGGGAACGGGCAGGTCAGAGAGGAGCCGTTTTCTGTCTAAGGTAATAGACTTTCTTTGTTGAGATAGAAGGAATCCGAGGTAAGTGACAGAAGGGGAAGAGATTTGAGCTTTGACGGGGGATACCCGGTAACCTCTGGAAGCTAGAAGGTTAAGTAGGGAGGCAGTGTCAAGTTGAGACTGTTCCCACGAGGGACTGCAGAGTAGAAGATCGTCCATGTATTATAATAAGGTGGACTCGGGGTGATCATGATGAAACTGTTTGAGGTCCTGAGCTAGGACCTGTCCAAAAATATGGGGACTATCTTGGAAGCCTTGTGGCAAAACTGTCCAAGTGAGTTGTTCAGAATGTCTTGTGTATGGGTCCGTCCAGGTGAAGGTGAAAAAATCTTGGGAGGAGGGGTCCAGAGGGATAGAAAAAAATGTGTCCTTGAGATCTAGGACTGAGAAGTGGGAGGCTGAGGCAGGGATCTGCGATAAAAGGGTGTATGGATTTGGGACTAAGGGATGGATAGGGACGATGGCCATGTTGATGAGGCGAAGGTCTTGGACGAGGCAGAAAGATCCGTTGGTTTTTTTTAACAGCTAATATGGGGGTATTAAATGGGGAGTGAGTGGGTCTGAGGTAATTTTTGTTTAAAAGATCTTGAATGATGGGTTGGAGGCCTATGAGGGCTGAAGTGGTTAGGGGGTATTGGGCCTGACAGATATACTGAGAGGGGTCACGTAATTTGATAGAGGCAGGAGAACATAGAGCCATGGAGGGGCTTGTAATGTCCCAAACTTTGGGATTTACAGGGTGTATGAGGGCGGAACTGGAGCTTTCATTGGGTAGAGGGGGGTCGTCGGCTATGAGGGCCATTAGAAAGGGAGTACTGGGGGCTGTGGGAGTGGATATAGTTATGGAAACATGGAGGAGAGAAAGGATGTCCCATCCTAGTAAGGGGATGGGACACTGGGGCATAACCAGGAAGGAGTGGGAGAAAGGTATGGGATTGTCCTGGATTGTGCATAAAAGGGGGGGGGGTTTAATGGGAAAATCTGTTTACCTCCTACCCTGACTATAGGAGTACTGGCAGGCGTGGTAGGGCCCCAGTATTCTCGCAAGACTGAGAAGGTGGCTCCTGTATCTAGGAGGAAGGAGATGGGGCGACCATCTACTATTAAAGTAACCCTGGGCTCCTGTTTGGTGATGGAAATGGTCGGGCGAGAAGCCCCCGGGCCCCGTCAATCTTCTTCTGCCAGCCCCACTACGGAGGGCTTAGGATGGGGGTTGTTCGTCCAGCCTCCCCTTCGGGTGGTTGGGCAATCAGACCCCTAGTGGCCCTTTTTGTGGCATCTGGGGCATGGGGTGGTAGGAGATCTGGGGGAGGGGCACGCCCTTGACCAGTGTCCTTCTTGTCCGCAGTTGAAACAAGCTCCTGGGGGGGGCTTGTTTGCAGAGTAGTGCCCAGGTTGTGGTTTTATCAGCTGGGCCAACATTTGGAAATTGGCCTGATCAGCCTTTTGTTTACGGTGTTCTTTCTCCTCCTCCCGGTTATGGAAGACTTTAAAGGCCACTGTTAGGATCTCAGTCTGTGGGGTAGCGGGGCCCTGTTCTAACTTTTTGAGTTTAGCTTTAATGTCGGGGTAGCTTTGAGCCAGGAAGTATGTCATAAGGACATGTCTCCTGTCAGGCGTTTCTGGGTCCAGGCTGGTAACTGTAATAGGGCTTGAGTGAGTCTGTCCAAGAACTCGGAGGGAGTCTCCTCCCTCTTTTGAATTATGTCTTGGAGCTTTTGAAAATTGACTACTTTACGAGCTGCCTTTTTCAGACCTGCTATTAAGCAGGAGGCGAAAATATCCTGAGAGCGGAGACCCACGGCGGTGTTATAATCCCAGTGTGGGTCTTGTTCGGGGACAGCGGTGGGGCCAGGGGGGTAGGTGGGGTCAGTCCTGTGGGTTTTGGTGGCGTGCGTTTGGGCAAAGTCCCAAACTCGTCTGCGCTCTTCAGGAAGGAGGGTATTGGCCAGGAGCATGAAAATGTCATGATGTGTGAGGCTGTATGACTGGAGGGTCCATTGAAACTCCCTGATGTATGTCGTGGGATCAGTGGAAAAGGAACCAAGGCGTTTCTAAAGTTGGGCTAAATCTCCTAAGGAGAAAGGGACGTGAACGTGCACGATGCCTTTGGATCCTGCTACCTCCCAGAGGGGGGCGATAATTTTGGGAGGCCCTCGGGACCGAGTCTGAGGGGGACTGAAGGGTTCTGGCTCAGTCTGTGGGGTAGAAACAGGTCTGCGGAAACGCGTATACGAGTAGGAATTTCTTAGGAAGTGTGGGTCGTCACCCAGACTTCTCTAAGAAGGCAGAGTGCTGGAGTCATGAGGAACCTAGTACTAGGAATTTTCGGTGGAAGGAATTTTCGGTGGAAGGAACAGAAGGGGGGGGGGAGGGAGCGTTCTCATCCGCAAAGGAGTCACCTCGTTTATGGCTGTTGGAGGAGGGGCCTGAGGGTCCGCCGCAGCCGTGAAGGCCTGAGGCGGGGAGAGCTCCCTCCTCGTCCCCGAGCATCAGGGCCTTGCCGGACGATCACGGTCAATGGCGCTGCGATAGCTCAGGGAAGAGCGGCCCGCTCGGGGGAAAACTTACACAAAGGCCAGAGAGGAGTGGTGAGTGTGAGGAGCCAGCGCCGGAAAAAGAGGACGAGAGCAAGCTGCTGCTGGTGTCGGGGGAAGACAGGGCCCAGTTGGGGTGTCCCGTCTCCCGGGTTTTGGCACCAATGAAAGGAAGGAGCGACACACAGCAGCAATTCACCGGAGAATTCCGCTTTATTAGGGAAAGGTGCTGGGTTATATAGGAAGGGGCATGGGGTGATTGTGGTGTTACTTCTACGGGGCTGGTGGCTATTGGCTAGGTGCTGGGATTAGGGGGACGAGGGGTGATTGGGCTTCAGGTGGCGCCAGCGGGAACCGAGGACTCGGAAGAGAAGCAGGAGGTTCGCCATCTTATGGGTGGGGGCCCTTCAGGGAGAGGAAAATGACATTATTCATAAACAGGTGGCTTTTTAGCGCCCTCAGTTCCACCCCCCCACTCCTGCTACTTACTCTGCACCCATAGGTAGTGACCTCCCTGTGCCTGGAGGTGTTCGGGCAGGGGCTGGATGTCTACCTACGGAGTATGTCTGAGCTGGAGAGCTGTTCTCCCATCCCAGTAGAAGGGGCTATACTGCATCACAGAACAGACAGGCAGCAGCCAGCCAGGCCAGCGCCGACACGAAAGCGGCTTTTGCGCCACCTGGTGGACATGACTTTAAGCTGCAGGCCTTTTCATGGAGGAAGCCGGCAGCCTGAGCGTCCCCCAAGAACCTGAGCAGTGAAGCCAGTTCATAGAGGCTCTAACGATTTCATGAGAACCCGCCCGCTTCAGTTTACACAAGCTCAGCGGAGCTCCTGCCCTGGGCCAGGCCCCATCAGGCTTCAGACAGGGCACTGTTACAGGAAGGATCTATTAATGGGACTCAGGGGTTGCTGAGGTATGTCCCTGGGATTGAAGGGGATATGTCCCTCCCAAACTTATTCCAGATTCCTGGGAATAACAAACTGGGACGATACCTGGAGGACATCAGGAGGATGCTCCTTTATTCATTCAGCTTGTCTTTCTATTTGGGAGTGACCCTGAATTGTCTTTAACCAGAAGTAAAATTTCCCAGTTCAGTTCAGTTCAGTTCTGGGTAAGCCTTCATGAAACGACCAGAAACGAAAAACAAACCACCAGCAAAAATTCTGTAAAGGTTTTTTGCTCCATGGAGATCATATTGTGAAAGGTTTTGTCTACCAGAGTGCACATTTTCATATTTGTTGTAGTGTTATTTATGTTTATCTTACTGCACCCTTTATTATCATCAGAGGCCTTTTGCAACTGCATGTAGAAGCCATGAAGACTTCACCGCTTCGCATTACCACGCAGAGGTCATCTGATCTGGGTAAAAGCAACGACGCTGGCAAGTGCAGTGGGCCAGCGCAGCCCCACCTGAGGCAGGTGTTGGGTCACGCTCAGCCCAACCTGAAGTACTGAAATGGGCTCTGGCTCCCAGCCCAGACTTTCTGAACTGCAGGGCTCAGATGCCCCTGTGGGAAGTGGGCTCCCCGGCCAGGCCAGCTGCTCTTCTCAAGCACTTCTCCATGCAGTTTCACCTCACTGCTGAGAACAGCACATAGTTTTGATCAATGATTCGTTCCAAGCCTACACCTGGGCATTGGAGGCCAGCCAGGCCCCAGGGTGCAGGGAACCCCAGCACAGGGCCTGGGACTGTGCTACTCCATAGTCTTTCGGTGAACTGAAGGGTCCCTGTGGACTGACTCCAAGTAATGTTTTTTCCTCACAGCATCACTTGTTCCGTGAAGTGGGTTGTGCGCAGTTGGTGCTGCTGAGGTTACTTTGGCCCTTCCTCAAGGGTCAGACATAGGACAGCCCCTCCCTAGTCCTAAAGGTGCCCTCCTTGCCCTCGCAAGGGAGTTCATGGTCTACTTGCCTGTCCTAGTGAGTAAGGCTGACCCAAGCACAAGACTCAGGGACCCCTTTGCCCTTCCTCAGGGACAGGCCTCTGCAGTCAGCACTGCTCACATTCCCCAGCACCCCAGAGCCCCCAACCCACTGGGATCAGAAGGCACACTGCCCTGCCATGCCTCCAGACCTCAGCCCTCGAAAAATGAAGGAGAAAAACACAGCAGGAGCCTGTATGATCCTTAGGGACACTCCCTAGTGCCTCCCAAGCAGAATTCACCAGTGCCACTTGGTCCCCCCACTGCCCCCAGAGGGCATGCCTCTCGTTGCATCTCTCCCTGGGCCTGCCACACCACCTGCTTCCCTGACTGACCTGTGAGCTTCCCCAGTGCAGGGCCCCCTCACCTCACCACCTCCACCCCTCCCCATATGAGCAATTAACTTACAAGGATTTAGGAATTTAAGAAATTAAGACCATGATTAAAATATTTTTAAAATATACACATTCGTATTTCAAAACAACCCACTTTAAACTTTCCATCCAAATCGTGGGGCTGTCCCAATGGCAGCTTAGTTCCAAGGTCCCTCTGAATGGCCAAGCCAGCACGGACGGATGAGGGGACCTGACACCAACGTTAGACAAGGCCTCTTCTGAGCCAGCACCGCATTCGCATACACCACCAGACACTACAGTTTGGAAGGCTCAAGACCTTGCTCTGTAAAAGTGTTTTCTGTGCATCTCTATAGAACTGCTAAGAGAATACTTGGATAGAAAATGCAGATTAGCATGATGGGGAGGGGCCAGAAGAAGAAGCCAAGAAAGGGTGTAACCACTAGGCTCTTCCACAAGAAGAGCTCCCTGCAGCAAGAACCTGAAACGTCGCAGGACTGCCAGGGTTAGAGACAGTGCTAGATGTCACTCACCTACAGTTTACACAATGCTCTATGTCAATCATATCTCAGTAAAGTGGGGAGCAGGGGTGGAACTTCCTTGGGAAAAAGACTATTCTCAAGAATCCATAGAATGGAAAGATGGAGATTAACAGAGCCCATGACCCAGGGTTAACACTGTAAAGGGTCTGACTGGTAGGAGAAAGTGACTTGTGTTATTTATTTAATTAATGAATTTCTTAATATACTTACTTTTTTCAAAATAAATTCTTTATTTACTGTTGACTTTAATATAGTCTGTGAAGAAAAAAAAAAAGATACAGCTAGCTACTTTTTCCAACCATGAGAATATATTTCCTGCTTTTTAAAATTGTGAGGAAGTCCATTTTGACATATGTAGTTTTCAGTGATCCACCACTTTTCAAGAATCTAATTGTGTAAGAAATGGATGCACACCCACAGCTCACCTGGTGCCAGGTACATATCAACTGCTCAATTAATGCTTGTGGAAGGAAGGGTTGAATGAACCCTTTTATTCCTGGCACCCAGGTGTCTATCCCATACCAGGGCCTGGGGAGATGGGGAAAGGGTGGAGATCACCCCAGGTTGAGTGGAGAGTCCAGGCATGAGTAACTGGAAGAAGTGTCTTGACTCAATCCTCTTATTTAAGCCTCCCCATCTTACATTCAGGAGCAAAGTGAAAGACAAGAGGAAATAAGGCAGTATTAGCAGTCAGCAGTCTGAGCTGGGCTGTGTGTCCCTGGGCAAGTCACTCCCCCTCTCTGGCCTGTTGCCTTATCTATAAAAAGAGAAACTGATTTTGATTATCAGTCTATCCTTTTGATTTTTATGATCAAAAAGAGAGTTTGTTTTGACAATCCCTCCCAGTCCAGTTATACAGTTTTGGATTGCAGATGATGTAGAAAAAAAATAAAAGCTATGGGGCGTGGGCTCATTCTGCAGAAGTCGAGGAGATGGAATAGTCTCAGCAAAGATGAGAAGGGCCAAGGAATTTGCTGCTGAGCCTTTTTGCTGACGCAAGCTGCCTGGCCCCTTCTGGTGTAGAATTGTCAAGATGGGACTAAGCCAAGAGTTTCCCTGCTCATGAGCAGTCAGCTTTGAGTCCCAACGTCTGAGAATCCTTATCAGCCTTCTCCTGTACAGTGACTGAAGTCTAACTCAGGTTCAGTCAGATGGGGGATTTCCTGACCCACTGAGGCCACAGGCAGAGGTGGTTTCCTCCTTCCAAGAAAGAAGATGCGAATCCAAGAAGTTCTGTTTTCGATTGAGTGAAAACACTGGCTTCCCTTCCCCCACCATCCTTACCAGGGGGTTGCAAGGGCAGAGGCTCTGACCTCAGGAGGCCCCAGCCAGTACTTGGGTCTGGGGAAGCAGGCAGGAGATGCTGAACCAACAGGACAGAGGCACTGTCATGCTTTAAAGCAGCTCTTGGTTTGCAGAGTTTTCTCAGCTAACACAGGTTAAGCTGTCCTTGCAGAGCAAGCAGATGCTGAGGATGTCACAAACAGTGTCTTATTGAAGTTTCCTGGCAGTCCAGGTCAGGCATGAACAGTATTTGCTGTTGAGAAACCTGAGACTCCAGAGGGGTGGAACAACCTGCCCAAGGTTGCCTGGCAGGTGCAGGCCCCGAACACAGGAAGCCACAGGCTGGGGTGGGGTGGGGGGTGGCAATCTTCACTGGGTCGTAGTCACAGAATCACCAAAGGACTGAACGCTGAGGACAAGGGCATTGGGCCAAGTGAATTGAACTGTTCAGCAAAGACCCAGGGACATAGAGGTAGGGCCACGGCCTCTGCTTAAGAAATGCTTGATACATTCAGAGGCACTAGAAGAAAACAGGTAACATCCCTGGGGTGTGGAGAGGCACCCCACTCAGCCAGCCTCTGCCTCAGTTTCTCCATTGTCAAATCTCAGGGGGTTGGTTGGTGCATGAACTGAATGAGATAAAATAGAGGCAGAGCCCTAAGCATAAGGCCTGGCACAGACTAAGCACTTAAGCCTCAGTTATCTTTATGGTTCCTATGCCTAAGGCTGGTAAAGCAGGAGTCCTTTCTCCCATCTCATGCATCAGGCCCCTGAGGGCAGGTGTTCAGGAGCGTGCCCCTTTTACAGTGAGGAAAGCTGAGGCTCAGCGAGGGACCTTTGCTTCCTCTTCTGTATGAATGCGTTGGGCTGGATGCTCTCCGTGCCCAACTACCACTCCAGCCAGGTAGGTAGCAAGGGGTAGGGCAGAGAGAAGGTTCACTCCCTGAGCCCCCCACTTGGCCCCAGGGCTGCCCTTCCTAAGAATGATGCCCTTGGGTGATGTCCTTGATGGGAGGCCTCCCAGTTCTCAGGCCTTCCAGGCCTCCAGGCAGTGGCCACATGCAAGACAACAGCTGTGATTCATGACTACAAACCCCAGCTCGGGCCCTTGCTGCCCCTCGAGGAGGGAGGAGGCCACCGTGCAGCAAGCTGCCTTCATAGGAGACTCAATCTCTGCCCCGTCAGCGCCAGCGCCCAGCGTCCACCTGCCCCTCATGGAAGGGCTTCCAGCGTCTCCATCCCGCCCTGCTGCTGGCTCTCCAGCTGCTCCAGGCGGCCGTGCTTGTCCTGGACGATCTTCCCAGGTGTCTTCAGAAATCTGGAATTCAGGCCCCAGCAGCAGATCAGCTCCTACCTCAGCTGCAGGGGGCTTCCAGCCCACCTGGCCCCAGCCCACTTACTTCATCCGGGCCCCTAGACTATTCACCTGAATAGGAGCTTCTGCCCCGGTTCCTTCTGAATGATGTTCAGCTTGTAGTAGTGGCGCAGGGCGCGTGACATCTTCTCATAGGTCATGTTCACCCGGTTCTGGAAGGGGAAGCAGCCTCACATCAGTCCCCACAGCCTCAGTTCCCACACCGGGAAAGGAGCAGGGTGGACTAGATGGTCGCTTATTGAGCCCCTTGGCCCTGGGTTCCGTGAGGGGCTGGGAGAGTTCTCCTAGTGTAGGAGGAGGGAGAGGCGGGTGGCAGAGAAGTGATAGGTGCTACCTGCCAGGCTGAGAACCAGGGCGCAGAGTGAGTCACATGTTGCTTTTAAATAGTGGACCCACGTAGTAACAAATAAATATGTTTTTAGTTGGATGCACAGAGAGAAAACAGCATGGAAGTGGGACGTGATAGCCTTGCCACCAGCAGCACAATCTTGGCCAAGTCATTTATGCCCTCTCTCTGGGGTGTGGGCAGTGCAGAACAGAGGCAAAGAGCTGGGTCTCGGTGTCAATTTAAGCCCAGTGCCACCATTGGGCGGCTGTGTGACCTTGGATAAGTTTCTTTCTTTCTCTGAATCTGTTTTCATGGCTACAAAATGAGGATTAGAACAGATCTGTTGTGAGGATTAAATTAGCTAATCCATGAGAACACTTAACACAGCACTTGGCATGTAGTATGCGCCCCTTAAATGGAACTGCTGCTCTCTGGGCCTCAGTTTCCCCATCTGACATCTAATTCATGGGGTTGTTGTGAGGATGAAGTGAGTTCATGCATGTAAAGCCCTCAGAACAGTGCCTGGCAATTAAACGCTATACCGTTTTAGGAAATGCTTAATACTGCAGATGGCCATTATTGCTAAAAGACTCATTTTTTTTAACCTAAATGAATTACTTATAGACAAGGACACTTGCTTTATATCATTCCTGTAAATCATGAAATTGACAGGGTAGTAAAGTTTTTAATCCTAATTCTTACTGAAATAAATAATAATTAGAATATAACTAAAGTGCCCAAAATCTTCCGGCAGACATCCATTTAGGTATGGGTGTTCCTCACGATGGGAATGCTGCCCTCAGTTGTTCCCAGGCCTTTCCGACCCTGACACCAATTGCTCCTCTGGAGCCTGGGACCTGACTTTCTACACCAAGTTCTCCCAGGAAACCAGCTTCCTCACCTGGCCTAACTGCCCACTGCATATGCTACACAACTCATGTAAATGTGCTTGGAAAGTTTCAAATGCTGAGCAAAGGTGGGACTAAGCGATTAGAAGGCAAGATTCCTGAGTTCCATAGACAGTCTCCATTCTCAACAAGTAACTGCCTGTCCCTCGGGATCTCCCGCAATAAAATGATCCCAGCACGTGTAGGGCTCCTGGTGAAGCCCCTGTCAGTTGGGGACTGTCCCCCAATGCTGAGGGGCCCATTATGGCCCCCTGCCTTGTCCTCTTCTGGTTATGTTGAGACTACCCTGCCTGCTGGCTGAGGTTCACCTTGTGGTTTCCCCAGAGTCTGGCGAGCCCATTTGGATCCACAACTCGGAAGACCTTGGCGTTCTTGTCTTCCCACCTGATGTAGGGCTTGTACCTGGTGTCAGAGAGCAGCTGGTACACATAATCCCACAGCAGCCGGCAGTCTGCAATTGAGCAGAGAGGATGCAGTCAGGGGGCGTTCCTGGAGCTGTGGGCACAGGCATTAGAAATCATTTTCAAGTGCTCTGGGGCTCTGGAAGCAGGGCCCAGGCAAGGAGCACGATGGTGGACACAATGACAGTATCAACAGGAAAAGGCCACGTGTGGGGGCTCAATACTCACTGTCTCATTCAATCATCCTAACTTAGGAAGTGGCTCCCTTTATGCCCAGGGAAAGATGAGGAACTGATCTTAGAGAAAGACGGACATGTCCCAATCACCAAGCTCCTAAGCAGCAGGCAGAGTGGGGAGTCTCACCCAGCTATGCAGACTGAGCAACGCTAACCTTTCACTGAGGGGCAGGGGGCAGGTGGGGGGCTGTTGGCCGGTGGCAGAGCCCTGCCTCCACGTCCCTCTCTGCCTCTGCCCAGTCACTCAGCCCCCTGGATCTCTGTTACATCAGGATTATAACATCCATCCTATCAAGCCCCTTAATGGGAGGTTTGGGAAAATCAAATGTGCCAGTATGGAAGGTAAGTGGCAAAAGGAACCTAGGAGCAAGATCCTCACCCCACTGCCTGGGCCACCTGGGGGTGGGGACTGTCACTGTGGGGACTGTCACTGTGGGAAGATTGCCCAACCTTTTCTGAGCCACAATTTCTTCATATGAGGTAACATGAGGATTAAGTAACCAAAGGGCAAAAAAAAAAAACCCTTAGCATAGTGCCTGGTACAGAGTGAGTACTCAAAGAACGTTAAGCATTATTATTATAAAGACTATATATAATTGGGTTTCAGTGAGTCCTAGTCATTTCTGCCCCCTCTGTGGTGTCTTAGAATAAATGTAGTGTCCCTACCATGGCTAGAAAACACCCTTTGGAAAAGCAGGCAGCTTATCCGTCAGTCTGTCTGGTTGCCTGTCTGTGAGTCAGTCCTTTAACAATGAATGTGGAGTATCAGTGTATCACCAGGTTGGAGCTCAGGCTGTGGAGCCAGACTGCTTGGATCTACTTATCAACTCTGCTGCTTTCTGCTGTATGATCAGGGGGAAGTCGCTTAACCTCTCTGTGCCTCATTTTCCTTTATCTGTAAAATGGAGCTAACAACAATGCCAACCTCAAAGGGCTTCTGTGGGATTAACTAAAGCCTTGGAACCATGCCTAGCATATTGTAAGTACTCAACTATTTAAAAGTAAATACAAAAAGTTTGAAAGATAAGATACTTCATGCAAATCTGCCACCAGACTATGACTGGCTAAATAGTTCCTGCCCTGGACACAGGGTGGACTTGGCGATCCCAGGCAGCACTGCCTGCTGCAACCAGATTGTGGCCAGCACACAGGACAGTCACGCCATGCCCCGCCCCCCAGGCAGCACAGACCCTCTCATCCCCCAGATCAAAACTGCCCTCTTCCTCATCACCCACGACCCTCCTGGGACTCCGTCTCAGCACACTCCCCTCGGGGCCAGGGAACACAGCCTCCTACTTACCAGCGATCCTGCCGTCTATGGGGGCCTGTGACACCGTGGGGAAGGAGTGGACTCCCTCATCCCTGCAGCCGAACTCTGCACAGTGAGATAAGTTTAGGGACTCCTCCCTGCTGAGGGGCCACCTGGCTAGGCCAGGGGCATCCAGGTGGCTCCCGGTACTGGCAAGCCCCTGCTGTAGAAGGCCCTTTCGGGGGGCCACCTGAAAGGGCCCCGTCCTCTCTGCAAGCAGATGAGCTCCGTTGATGCTGTGGCCCAGAGCCTCCCCCAGCCCAAACCTCCTCAAGGACATGCCTGGGAGCCCTGTGGGGCAGTACTCCTGATGCTGTTCCTCCCCTGGTTAGATGTCAGGGAGGCAGTGGAGGGCATGAGTGAGACAGCCTAGCTCCCAGACAAGAAGCTTAATCTCTCAGTCCTGTTCCCTCATCAGTAAAATTGTTTGCAAAGCCACTATTTTGCACAATTTTGGGGTGACAAAGCTAGGACCAGGACCCAGGTGCCCTGTTTCTCAGTCCAATGTCCTCTCCATCTGCCAAATAAATATTTATTGAGAATGTTCTATGAGCCAGGCATTGTTCTGTTTGGGGGGTGAGGCTGAGGGCGGTAGATGATTACAATAGAAACAGTATATAATAGGGGCAGGAGGGAATAAAACACTGTAAGGCAAATTGGGAATCCTGGGTATATACATGCACATATTGGCCAGGGAAGGACTCACTGACTTGTTAACATTTGAATGGACACCTGAGTAAAGGCAGAAGAATGAGCTATATGGGTATCTAGAGAAGGGAATGCCAGGCAGAGGGAACAGCAAGTGCAAAGGCCCTGAGGCAGGAGTGTCTGTGGCTTGTTCAATGAACAAAGAGGCTAGTGTGTTTGGAGCTGCCTGATCAAGGAGCAGAGGGGTGGAAGAGGATAGGAGAAATCAGAGGGGTCAGGTAAGAAATGTGCTTTGACATTGAGTGAGACCAGAGCCACTGGAAGGTTTTGAGGAGAGAAATGACATGGCCTGATCTGTGACTCTCTCTGGCTGCTCTGCTAAGAATAGATCACAGGATGTCAAGAACGGAAGCAAGGAGACCTGCGAGGAGGCTCTCTAAAGGTGATGGGGGCTGGCCCACGGGCAGCAGGGGAGCTGCATGAAGTGGTTGGATTATGGATAGATTTTGAAGGTCAACTGGATTTGTTGACCAGGATGAGGGTGGAAGAGAAAGAACAATCAGAGATGACGTCCAGTGTTTTGTTCAGAGCAACTGGAAAGATGGACCAGTGTGCTGAGATGAGAGGCTGGGAGAGGAGTAGGGTTGGGGTGGAGGCAGGAAGCAGGTGATTGCTTTAGGAGCTTTGGGGTCCAGGTGCTGTTAGACATCCCAGTGGAGGTGGGGTAGGAGTGTGGGGTTCATGAGTCTGCAATTCAGAGGTCCAGGTATGTATGGGAGTCATCAGCAATGCACAGTATTTAACACCCAAGAGTAGATGCGATTATTCAGGCCTGAATGCAGATAGAGAAGAGGCCCCTGAGTCCTGGGGTTCCCCAACATTTAGAAGTAGGGGAGAAGAAGAAAAACCAGGACACTGAGAAGGAGTGGCCGTGGGGTGTTCTAGAAGCCAAGGGAGGAGTTCAGGGGGAGGGAGGATGGCCCACTGGGCTGCAGGCTGTAAGAGGTCATGCCAGTGAGACTGAGAGAGGACATGCACATCCCTGTTCAGGTCCCTGGAGACCCTGACAAGAAGGGCTTCTTTGGAAAGATCCGAGCAGAGGGAATAGAGGCAGCATACCAACAACTCTTTGCTGGAGAGGAGAGCAGAGAAAGGAGGGGATGAGAGGCAAGGCCTCCCCGCCAGAGGGCTGCAGCACAGAGGGCTGCCAGGAGTGCCCCAGAGCGCAGGAGGGGAGGGCTGGGGGAGAGGGGAGCTCAGCCCACAGCGCGGCCCCTTCTTTACTTTGCCGGAAGAAGCCATCCCACCCCCACCCCCACCTTGAGGCGTCTTAGGGGAGTGTCTCAGTGCCCCCCAGCAGAGCCTCCTCACCTTCCAGGGGGCAGGGGCAGCGCTGAGTGGGCATCTTCGGCCTGAAGGCCCCTCCAAAGAAGGGCCCGCACACCAGGGCTTGCCGCTGGGTCCTGATGTACCGGAGCAGCTCATACAGGACGTCACCTGAGGATGGGCGGGAGGGCCGGCGGCTGAGCGCGCCGCCGGGGAGGGCGGGCCGCCACCCGCCACCTGTCGCTCGAGGGACTGCCTCGGCCCGTCGCCAAGCTTCGCGCTGATGGAGTGAGAGGCGGGGGCTGGAAATGGGTGGGGCAGACCGGGGCCGCGGGGAAGGGAGGACAGCAGGACAGGACAGGCCCCTGGGGCCCTGAAAACAGCAGCTGGAGTGACTCCGCGGCTGCTCCAGCGGGAACCACCTGGCCGGGGTGAGCATGAGCCTCCAGCCAACCGCCCGCCGTCCCCTCCCGCGGACCGGGCTTCCAGCGGAGGCAGGGAGTTTCCCTGACCTGAACCGGGCGCGCGGAGCCGGAAGTCGTCTTTGGTGAGGATGCAGAGGGCTCGGCCGTTCATCTCAAAGCCGCGCTCCCCGGTGCGCTGCAGAGAGTACTCCTGCTCGGCCCAGCGCAGCCAGTGCAGCACATCCTCCCTGCTCCAGAGCGCCGGCTGGACGCCTGCAAGCGAGGGCGCGGCTGGCGGAGGGCCGGCGAAGGGGGCTGGCCCCATGAGTCGCTCACCCTCCTACTCCAGGCTCCGCTGCAATGTCACCTCCTCAGAGAAGGCCACCTGGAACACTACTTCGGAGCAGATGCTGTCTTGCCCTGCTCCGCATGCCCAGTCATTTTGTCACTGTGCCCTGTTCTTTTCCTTCCCGGCACCTTATTTTCTTTAGAATTCCATGTTACGTTTGATATAGGTATATGTTTATGTTTATCATCATCTGTGCATTATATATATATTCACTTACTTATATTTGGAACCTCCTCCCCCACCTGGGCCTCTTTTCCAAGTATTCATTGAACAAATGTTTAATGAAGACCTGCTCGGTGCCAGGCCCTGGACGAGGTGTGCTGGGGCACACCGTTGTAGGTACTCAGCACCTAGCACAGGGCCTGGAATACCATAGAAGCGCCACAAATATGCCGAGTGACTGAATGAGCAAACAGTCCTACAAATAAGGTGTTATTGCTACTGTTTTCCAAATGAGGGGACTGGGGTTCCCAGAGGTGAAGTGACTAGCCCAAGGTCACACAGGTAAGTAGCATGAGGAGTAGCCAGGCCCAGAACCCAGGCCTGTCTAGCTGCCATACTTTCTGATCAGTTGTGCCCACTCCCATCTGGGTTTGCTCAGGACACAGCCCAGGGCACAAAAGGGCTCCTACACCCTGTTCAGTCTGTGCGTATTCTTATCTCTGGCAATACCCAGGCAAATGGCTGCTTTCCTTCATTTCCCCTACTCTGCCTGGGCCTGTTGTGCTCCCAATACCAGTTTCATCTCACTCATCTGGGTTGTGTTTAGCAGGGCCACCTTATGACTTCCATGGGTCCTTGGCACTCTTGCCTTCATGGACCCCCTTCCTCCACTAAAAAAAAATTGTAATTACATTTTATGATTGCATTGGTATATTGTTATATATTAAAGTATACTGGTATTGCATATAAGGTTATATGCAAGTACATTGTTATATTCTAAAACATTTTCTTCTTCCTAAAAGTTCATTTTTTCTTCTGATTTTAAAAGAAACTGGAACATTTTCGTAGGTCCCTGAAAGAACGGGGGCCACAGGCAGTGTGCCCACTGTGACCAGTTGGCTGGTGCTCCTCTTTGTGCAGTGCTTCCCCCAAGAGCTCTTCCTGGCCCTTGGGCCCAGCCTCAGCGTGTGAGAGTAGGAGGAGCTCAGGGCTCATCAGGCCCAGTTGGGCAGACAAGTAAGAAAACCGAGGCAGCAGAGAGAAGCAACTGTCCAAGGCCACACAGTGGCAGTGACAAGACTAAACCAACCTCTGAGTGCCTTGGGCCCAAAACAACACAAAGAGATAAGGCTAGTTTTCATGTTAAAAAGAAAAAAGTGTGTCATCTACTTATTCATTCATTCAGCCAATATCTAACAAGCACCAGCCACATGCAAGGAGCCGGGCTCCTGCTGGGAGCGAGGCGCAGAGCAAGGGGCCCTGGCAGCCAGTGGCTACCTAATGACAGTCCTGATCAGCGGCACAAAGGGAAATGCACTGTGCTACAAACCCAGAAAGCAGGGCATGCAGCCCACCTTGGAAGGGAGGAGTCTTCCCTTTATTTTGGGACCTAAGAAGGAAGAATGAATATCTAAAATTAATCAAAAAATTACTTAAGGAGGGATAAAATGAATAGAGGTGACAACTGCCTTTTGTGGTACTATATACAGCAAAGCCATGTAATCAAGGTCTGATGGCATTAACCCAAGATTGGCAAGTATTATTGGAAAAGAAGAGGGAGCCCAGAAATGTGTGTGAAGTTAATATATGACAGAAGTGGGATTTTAATTCAGTGGAAAGATACAGCAAAATTGCAACTGCTTCTCCACCTGTAAAAAATATATTTGGCCCCTTACATCCCACCATACACAAAACCCAATTCAAGATGGATTATGGCCCAGTAAAATGACTAGAACAATAGAAACCTCTCTAGAAGTAAAAATAGGAAACCATATGTACCAAACAAGGGTTGAGGGGACCTCAACCATACAAAGAAATTTAGAGGCTATAATAAAAATTAAAGATATACCTGACTACATTAATTTTTGTATGTGTGACAAAAGATAGAAACAAAACTAAACATTGATAGATTTCGGGAATATTTGCAATGCAGATGACAGACAAAGGGCTAAAGCCTATCATACATCAAGAGCATCTCTAAATTAATTTTCTTGCCAGCAATTCACAGCAGAGCAGGCTTTCTCAGCACCAGCGCTATTGACACTTGGGGCCTGATAATCCCTTGCTGTGGGGGCCATCCTGAGTTTTGTGGAATGGTTAGTAGCATGTCTAGTCTCTTCTCAGTAGATGTCAGCAGCACGCACACACCCCCAAGAGTTGTGACACCCAAAAATGTCTGCAGACATTGCCACATGTCCCCAAGGGGAAGGGAGCAAAGTCATTGCCAGTTTAGGACCTTTGCAGTAGAGCAGATCCACTAATAAACATGTGGCAAGATATGTCACCTGAATAGTCAGGGACAGACACAATCAGAGAAGAATGAGATACCACTTCAATGACAACACGTACACCTCGCGGGAATGCAGGGAAAAGGAAACCTTGCTGGAGCAAACAAATTCAGAGCCTCCCAAGGAGATCAGTATGCTGATGAGAGAAGGGAGACACAACAAGCTGAGTGGTGTAAAAGTCAGAGATCTCAGGATTGCCTGTTTCATGATATATGAGGCTGACAGCTTGAAAATTCAAAACTATAATTCCTAAATCAGAGGAGTGGGTTTTCCTGTGTTTGGTCAGAGGGTAGGGATGAATTCTACAGCCCTCTGGTTGTTGTGCTGCAAAAACACTAAAATCGCACTGAGGGAAAAACCCTGAACTTGGCAGATATTATCAACCCCAGATGTGGTCCTGCCCCATCTTCCTGAGTGGAATTGGGTTTTTACTTGCTACACCTGCTCACTCCTGCCCCTTGCCTTTCATCCTATTGCTGCCACACCTCCAGTCCAATAAATTGAAAAAGGACCTTCTCATTCTTCACGTCTTCAGAGAATAGTAAGGTCAAAAGGGTTTTCCAATAGGACTTGAGTCCCCAGGAAAGGACCAAGCTCCAAGCTGTGGGTCAGCCACCAAGGTTTTGATCAAAGCCAGCAGCGGGTCAAAGCCCTCACACCAATCACTGGAACAGCTACCCGGCTCTGGGCCAAGTTCCGAAGCTCAGCGCCATGCTAGCCAAGTCCCCTCATAAGTCACTCAATCTCACTCAGGTTCAACTTCCCCCTCTGTGAAATGAGATAATAACACTGCCTGTCTGGAGCAGCGTGGTGCAGAGATTAGGAGCTGAGGCTACAAACTGCAAAACCAAACATTTCCACTCCTCAGTAAAGACCTAGGAGACATGGTGAACGCGTACCCTGGAAGACAGACGTGTGTGAGTGTCCACAGTGGCTCTGGTCAAAATAGAAAAGAACTGGAAACATCCCAAATATCCATCAGCTGGAGAATGGACAATCAAACTGTGATGCTTTCACGAATAGAATGCTGCTCAGCAATAAAACAGAAAGTACGAACGTTGCTACACCTGACACATGGAAGAAACTTGAAGATACTTATGTAGAAGGAAAGAAGCCAGCCATAAACTACAATCAAGAATAGACGGTGCTAATGCAGTAGAAGTTCAAACAGTGGAGGGGAATTGACTGGGAGGGGGCACAAGGGGACTACCTTAGGAGCTGGAAATGGTCTAGATCTTGATCTAGATTTCAGCTACACAGGTGTATACACACACAAAAACTCATGGAGCTACACACTTGGCTATATATAAATTATACCTAAGGAAACAGTAAAAGTAAAAACATATAACAACAAAAAGTACCAATGATAGTGCCAGGCCAGCTGCAAACCATGGGGCTTAAATGACTGTGTCTCTGTTTCCTCATCTGCAAGTTGAGGACAGTTACAAAAATAGTACCGGGCACACAAGCAGTCATGAGGATTCTACGAGAGAATCAGTTTAGAATCCAGGGCCTGGCGTGTGACATGTGCTTCAAGACAAACAGAGGTCTTGGTGTTGGATGAGGTAACACTTGTAAAATGCCTGGCACAGGGCCCAGGACACCTAAGAGTTCAACAAATGCTGGCAAGTGTTATTTAAAGCGTCAGCTCCCCACTGAGAAGTCTCCCTGACCTATTTAGTGGTCGGAGCCTAGCTGCGTCTCCCTAATCAGTCTAACCAAACCTCTGGGGCTTCACCTGCAGTCCAGCCTGGGCTAGTCCCGGGCTCAGCAGTGATCCACTGTCTTTTCACTTCCTCACAGCGACCATCTTTATCTCTCAAAACTCCAGCCTGGTATCACCTTACTCTCCCTGCCCCTGTGACTTGCTTACTGGGGATTTCCAGCTTGGCCAGCTCCTAGCTTCTGGGACAGATCTGGACAGAGCCCCCGGCTGGAGCAGCCAGAGGAGCTGTTTCCCAAGACAAAGTGGGAGGGCTCTGGTGTGTCCCTGAGGAGTCGGCCTTCTGTCCCCCACTGGCAGAGCAGGGCTGGACTTGGGCTTCCTCCCTCCTTGGCTGTGTTGCCCTTATCACTGAACCCCACTAAATCCCCCACATTCTGACCCCAACCCGCAGTAAAAAATACGTTTATATCAAGACCCCCACAGGGAACTACGTAGTCACTTTCCCTGGTAGTTACTAATTCCGTATCTATTCACAGGGTTCTTATACCTCCCCCCATTGTCACATATGCTGGCTCATACTCTGCTCTCAAGGAGTGCTCACTCTGGAGGGAGAAATGATGATTTACACACATTACCAGGGGTTTTTTGATTATGAGCACGTAATTTATGGTGAGGATTCCTCAGTGTTTCTTGCTAAGTAGTTGCTAAAAAAGATTAAGTGTGTATAGATTTGGGGGGCTAAGGGATGAATAAAAAATTAAATACTTTTAATATTTACCATAAAAGAATACAATGAAGCATAATCAAAGTCCAAATAAAGGCAATCATTTCAAGCAAGGTATAAGGAATTTAAATATTAGAATAAAAACAAATTCAGAAAAGCTGCCCATCATTCTGGTAAGAATTAAGTTTTAAATGGGAGAAAAACATTAATAATACTTTATTCCTTAGTAATGGAGAGATTTGCTCACAATGGTGCCAGCTCCCTCCGTCCTCATTAATCAGATCTCTAATTTGGATACTGTAAGACAAAAAGTTCCTGTCTTGACTTTTGCAGAGGAAATAAAATAGAAGTCGAAAGTGCAAAAAAAAAAAAAAGACCCCCACACACATATGTATCAATAGCCCAAATGAAATCACAGCTATCTTTACTATTTATGGTATATGCTTTCTTTCTTTAAAAATATTTATGTTGACCCACTACATTCATTTCACCTCTTGACCAACACTTTGAAAATCACTGTTAGGACTTAACTGCATAAAATGAGGTCCTTGAACGCATTCCCAGCAGCAGAAGCCTCTTTCAGGAGATTATTGGAGATGCAGACCCTCAGGCCCCACCTCTGATCTGCGAAATCAGAATCTGTATTTCAACAAGGCTGGCAGGAGATTCATGTACGCATGGAAATTTGAGACACCCGGGGCCTAGGACACCAGGAAGTCACCCTTGTTAGGACTGTATGTATTAAAATAAGTGCCTGGGGACTCTGTTGTAAGTGAAGGCTGAGAAGTTGAGCAGGGGCACCAACAGCTGCTGGAGCTTGTCCCTTGTTTTACGTTGCCAGGGACATGCAGTGAGTGTCATTCTCTGCCCCAGACATCTGGAAATTGGAGGTGGCACTTTATGTCCCCTCTTGTTATTCACATCTTGGAACTTTGTCAATTTCAAAACACAAAGATCTCCATCCCTAGGCATTCAGCAGTGGCAAGTTCACAGAGCTTTTTCCCGGAGGAATCAGCTCCAGGAAAATGAAAAGACTACTTGAGACCAAGGACTAAGAGTCCTGGGTGTGAGGTCCCAACTGGCCATTAGCCCCTGGGGGTCTCATTCTCAGAGTCTCAGTTCCTCTGTCATCTAATGAAATGTGCTGGTGACCATCACTAAACTGCCTCCTCTCAAGACTCCCGAGTTGTCCCTTAAGGTTGCATACCCTCCTTCCTGACTCACTCCCCTGTGACCTTAGCCTGGGTCCTGCAAGGGGTCCCAGGGCTTTCTTGCCTTCATAGCTCCTGACTCACCCAGCCCTTGGACAGACCCTCACAGACAGACTAGGCAAGGGAGATGCACTCCTCTTTCACTCTCCGCTTCCACAGAGGGAAGCAGAGCTGGGACTCTCCTTTTGTGAGTGGGGGCACTCTGCCAGAGGCCCCGTGGGTGCTGCCCCTCCATCCCAGCAGGCCTGGGTTGATGACATTGCAATTGCCCTCAGAGCGGACTCTGCACCGCTCTACTGCACATCTTTCTTCATCGGGCAAATAAATACAGCAAAGTGAGCTCTACACAGAAATAGCTTGTGTGCTCCACTTGGCGCTGGCTCACAGATCTAAGCAAGACCTGTTTTGTTTGCTCATTTCCCTGCTGAGACAAATCAGTCCTGATGATCAGAATGGAAGGTGGAGGTAGAGGACGGAATGGAACGGGTGCCTGGGAATAAATGTCAGAGAGATGGAAACCCAGTTTCCTGAAATGAAAGAAATGGGGCTGCATCACCACAGCATCTGAAAGGTCAGACCCTCATAAGTGTGAGCAGTTTGCTTATTTGGGATGTTCTTGACAGGAAAATGAGTCATTTAGTGTATTCTATCTCCTAAGACTGTTAGATATTTACTAAGGGCCAGAACTGTGTTGCCTGAATATTTTCAGAAGCAAATATGAGTCATGGAATCTAAGACAAGAAGTAGGGAAGACGCTGTTGGTGCCCTGCCCATGGCCCTCAGCTCTCACCAATTCCTTGCAGGCAGCTGAATGACGAATGACAGCTCCTGCCTGCGCGTGGCTCAGCCCACGCACAGGGCGGCTTGGAAGGCTGGGGAGGCAGTATCCCTGGCAGCAGCCCTCCTCCCATAGTGGGTGGGAAGGGAATGGATAAAGACTTAGCTTCCTTGACCTGGGTTTGGAAGACTCAGGCTGTGCCCTCACTGTGCCCAGAGGTTGCCACTGAGATTGAACTCCAGGTGCCCACAGTGCTATCAGGCTCAAGGGCAACACTCTCTTGGATTTCCTTCTCTTTTCTGAGGGGAAGTATTTCAGGGTCTGCTGCTTCTGGAGAAAGCAAGCTAACCCAAGGCAATAGGACTAGTACCTCAGGAGCTCTAAACCAGTCACGATTACCTTTCACCTTGAGTTGAGTAACCAAGGAATGGGCTGGCTTAAGAGGGGAGGACATTCCTGTCACTACAAGTGTGTGGGAAGACCTGGTAACCATCTCAGAGGGTTCCTGCTGAAGGGGGCTTCAAAAAATTAAAAAACACATAATTGTGCTTACCAAGGCAATGGCTGACCTTTGTAAAGCCCCAATTCTCCTCCTGTACCCTCCCACCCAGTAACCTTGAGCTAGGCACCAGTGACTGAAGGTCACTCATGACCTTGGACAGAACACAAGCTCCTGTCTCTCAATTTCCTTATTTGGAATATGAGGCAGTTACCTAAGGCAAAATCTAGGGTCTGTCAGTGTCAACATTCTAGGGCCTGGTGAGCCGGTTATGAGTGTGGTCTTTGAATATGGGGTAGGCAATGGGGACAATCCACAGGGCCCTGTGGTACCTGCAGAGAAGCCCCACCCTCTCTGAGGCTCGGCTCCTCCAGCTGCCATGAGGGGACTGGACTAGATGACTTCTAAGGTCCTTCTCAACAGCAACACTCACGGTCTTCACATCTATCCTGTTTTTCCTTATCACCGCAGCTTGGGCCTGGAATGGAGCCCAAACTCTACTCTCTAAGCAACTGTTGCCAAACATCTCCTTGGAGCAGCCCTGAGCCCCGATCTACCTGTCAAGATGGCATTTGGACAGAATGAGGTAACAGAGGTTCCTTACAGAGCTCCTCACCCTTCTCCCCAAATCACACTGCCACTTCTCTCCACCGTGGCTCTGAGGTGCCAGGGCACCCTCTGCAGCCTCAGGTTCTCTTGTGTCTGTGAGTCCCCACTTTCCTTCTAATCATGAAAAGACAGGCTGTTCCCCATTAAAAGAATGCCAGGCAGTGCACATCAGAGGCATCCGGGGGCAGCAAGGTCTTCCCAAGGCCTATGAAGTCATACCCCACTCTGCTCAATCCTGTCAGCACTCAAAAAGCAGGTTGTGGCCAGGAAATCAGAAGGGTGTGAAGTCAATGAAGCTATGTTCCAACCACTGGGCCAGCCGAGCAGGAAGTGGTCTGGATGCTTTACAACCCAGGTCAGACATCCCTACCCACAGCTGCCCCAAGCCCCCCACCCAGATTAAAGATCCCCCCACAGCAGTCAGCTAGCTGCCTCTCTTATGATTCCCACAGCTTAGGAGGTTCATTAAAAAATCTCTGAGAAGATTATCAACAAGACCAAGGTTTGGCCTTAGCATGGAGATCCTGTGTGCTCTTGAGCACGTCACTGAGCTTTTCCACCTCTCAGCTTTGCCACGGGAAACATAGGTGTAAATGCATTCATCTACAGCCGGTTCCATGGCCATGAGTCTCTGGCAAGCGACTTACTTAGGAAAACAAAATGAAAGGATAGAACCAACACATTCCTCAAATCTTTGGTTATCTTTGGGGGGATTTGATTGCTCTGTACATTCCTCTTATGCTTCTCTGTTATTTCTCAATCTTTAAGCACATGTTACTTTGGTAATGGTAAAAATTAAACATAGCTATTTAAAAGAGGGTTCTACACACATACAGTGTTCACTGTTTAGCCTTGTCTGGCTCCCTCACTGGCAATGTCCCCACCTCTTTGTCTTTAGCTGGGACCCGAAAACTCATCTCATCCCGGCCCTCACTGTATCAATGAGGAGGCTGCCCACCCTCAGACCTGGCCATGTCAGCTGTACTCCCCAGTGGGCAATTCACTCGTACCTCCTCTGACTGCCTCACCAGGGGAAGGTTAAAGAAAACCTCAGCAAAGAAATAGCAAATGAAGTGAAGCAATTTCTCAGAGAAGAAGTTAATGTGTCACATGTATGTCCTTTAAAAAAATCAGCCTTTCTCCTCCCCTCTACTCACGGAGTCTTCCCGGCAGCTTGCAGACTCCCCTCGCAGCCAGCAGGTTCACTCCAGCTTCACGTCCGGCCCAGGCCTGGTGACCTGTGGGTGGTGCAGCTGCCAAGGCTCCTGCCTAGAGAGGCGTAAATCCAGGGCAGTCAAAGACCAGTGCTCAGTCATCCAAACGTATTAAGGGATTTTTTTAGAGGGAAAGAACATCCATCTCTGTTTCTGCTTTAAAGGCAGGAGCCATGTATGTCTTCAGCTTGGTACCGTGAACATCTTGCAAACAGTGGACGCTGACAAATTTCATCTTTCCAACTCTAACTTTTCATGCCTGTGCCTGACCCACCATAAGGCTAACCTGCCAAGACTTGACTTATAAGCTGGAAATCTGAGGGCCTAGGAGTAACTCCCTGGGATCTTGGTGAGACGACACAAGGAGCCTGAGGATCCAGGATTTAAAAAGACCTTAAATCAGAAATAAACAATTAAATACTATTTTCAAAACAGAAAAAGAAAGGATCATAAGAAGAAAACAAATCTTACCATTTGCAACAACATGGATGGAGCTAGAGGGCATTACGCTCAGTGAAATAAGCCAGGTGGAGAAAGACAAGTACCAAATGATTTCACTCATATGTGGAGTATAAGAACAAAGAATGAACTGAAGGAACGAAACAGCAGCGGACTCACAGAACCCAAGAATGGACTAACAGTTACCAAAGGGAGAGGGACTGGGAAGGATGGGTGGGAAGGGAGGGAGAAGGGGGAAAAAGAGGCATTATGATTAGTGCACATGGTGTAGGGGGCAGCATGGGGAGGGCTGTACAACACTGAGAAGACAAGTAGTGATTTTCTAGCATCTTACTACACTGATGGACAGTGACTGTAATGAGGTATGTGGTGGGGGCTTGATAATGGGGGGAGACTAGTAACCATAATGTTGCTCATGTAATTGTACATTAATGATACCAAAATAAAATTTTAAAAATGAAAAAAAAGAAAGGATGTCTTTCTGAACCCCAACGTCCCACCAAGGGAAGTCTGAATCTTTACAATTTTATAGTCAGCCTAGCCCCCAGAGGTGATTTGGCTCATCCATCAGGATGAGGGAATAAAAAAACGGATAGGATTTTGCAGCAATAGGAGGACCCTGGGGGTCCATGATCAGCCACATCATGCAAAGTAAAAGTGAAACCAGTCCCAGCAAGAGTCATTTTCTCAATCTAGGATCTTCAAGAGTGTTATATTCACCTCTTGGTGTCTGAGGAGGGCAATCTGCAGAGAAAGACTGGATCTGGAGCTAGAAAAGCAAACCCCAGAAGTCTTGGCCATGACAGAAAAGGAATCAACACCTTTTGGGGTGGTTCTCAGTGCATTTCTGGCAGCCCTCAGTCTGCTGCCCCAGTTGGTACTGTTTCCAGGTAACCCAGCCTCAGAAGCGGCCACCTGTCAGTGGGGGCTTGCCACACTGGAGAAGGGACTGCAGGCCTGAGACTTGCAGGAAGCTCTTTGTCCTCCAGAAGAACGGGGAATTCCAGGGCTGTGGCTGCCTGAGAAACCCCAGCCTGGTTGCTGCTGAGAAATAGAGCTTTGGGTTTCAGCATAAAGGCCAGGGAGCAGATAAAACAGAGATTTGGACATGGCTCTTGGACAGAGGGGAGTGGAGAAAGGCCTTGGAAGTGGGCACAGGGCCCAGCTCTGGGGACAGTTCTGAGGATGCTAGGAAACAGGCAAAGGAAGGGGCTGCTAAGGTGGGGGTCCCTGCACAACACCTTTGCCAGCAGTGAGGGTCTCGCTGGTGCAGGGACTTCCAATCTGGTTGATGCAGGGGTGAGGAGGAGGCAAGGAGGAGCAGAATATAACTCAGAGTGTGGTTTCCAAAAGAGAGGGGCTGGGTGAGTGTGGTGGAAAATGAGAGGCAGGGAGGCATGGATTGTGAGGTTTGGGAATTGGTGCAAAGTGAGATTCCAGCCAGGAAAAGGGTCTGATAAAATGGGTATGGAAATTGAGGTGGTGGAGAAGGGATGGGGGCGCAGGTGGCTCCCGTGGTTCAGCAGCCAGGCGCTTACCTGCATTACAGGTGGAGGTAAGGGAGCCACCCGTCCTGGTGGTGTGTCGTGAGCTCTCTACTGGCTGCCTCTGCTGCGCCCCAGGCCGGTGCTCTCAGGCTCTCCTTACCCAAACCCCTAACTTGGCGCGGAACACTGGGAAGTCACGTAGGAGGCAATCTCTCTTGAGAAGCGCCGGGTGATGAGCCCTCGGTCCCCGGGCGAGCAGTAGCGCAGGGCGCTCGGGTAATCGCTATCCTTCCGGGAAACGAAAACGAAAGAGTGGGATCCGGCTTCCACTCCCGCCCTGCGGGTTCTGGGGAGGGCAGGGGCCGGCCCTGCGGAGCAGAGCCCCGCGGGCTGCGAGGCGTCGGTCCTGCTCGCAGCCTCCTGCGGCTGACAGCCCCTCGGGCAGCCTAGCCCTGGCGTGGGACTCGGTATGGTCTGGGGAGCCGAGCCGAGGGACAGCGCCTCCCTGGTCCCGGGCTCAGGACAGCTACAGACCAACTTCACCTCGCCCTTGGGCGTCTGGGCAGATGGATGGGAGGGGGCCTCCCAAGCTGTCGGCCAGGACCAGGTTCCTATCCCTGTAGGGGTGCGTCACCCTGCCTTTCGGTGGAGGCCTCACCGCCCAGGCCCAGGCACCTCAGGGCACTGCGGTGTTCTCACTTAGACCCATCTGGGCTGACACCTGTGTTCCCCGGCCTCTGGCTGCCCCAGGTGTGGTGCCCCTGCCCCAGCTCCCCCTGTCCCAAGAGGAAGCCCAGAGAGACTGCAAGCATTAAAGCACACCAACACAGCCTCCGAAGTAAGGGAGGAAAGAAGTCATAACCTTCTGCTAAAAATCTGAGGGTTTAGATGCTGTTATAAAGAAAGCTTAGCACGGATACATCATGAGCTCCTGAAACCAGCGAGAACAAGGCCAGAGTCCCAAAAGAAAAATGAACCAAGACTGTGCATAGAAAGCCCACCAAAAACAAAATGCCAAATTGTTCCTGGATGTAGAAAAAGTTGCTCAGACTCATTTATTATAAAAGATACGCAGACTAAAGTTATTCTGAGATATCAGTGCTTACCTGTTGGCAAAAATTCCTAAGTTTAATAACGTAATCTGCTGGAGAGGCTGAGGAGGACAGAGCACTGAGCACGTGAAGTGATACAGCCCCACAGAGGGTAGTACAGCAAGACTAGCAAAGTTGCCGATGCTATTTGCCCTTCACCCAGCAATCCCATTACTGGAAAAGGTGTATTCAACAAATACGCCCCCACATATCCCAAATGTGCATGGTTAATTCTTTCAACATGGCTTATAATACCAAATGATTAGAAACAACCCAGGTATCCATTAAAAAGTATCTGATGAAATAAGTTATAATACATCCACTTAACAGAAGCTCGTTATCTGACAGAGCTCTCTGAGGACTATGGCAAACTCTCCAAGCATAGCAATTAAGAACCTGGACTCTGAGGATAGCCTGCCTGGCTTGGAATCCCAACTATGTCATTTACTTGCTGTGTGTCCTTGAGCAAGTTTGTTAACTTCTCTATAAACTACTGCTTCAGTTTCCTTAATAGCAAAATAGAGCTAATAATAATAATACCTGTCTCATAAGGTTGCTATGAAGAGTAAACATTTGTAACTTAATATTTTTAAGACAGTGGAAATAGCGCACCATGCAAAACAAAAAATACCAAGGTACAGAACAATGTCCATTATATGTTACATTTTGTGTATAAATATATACATATATATATACCTATACATATATATGAAGTATTTCATGTATATGTATATACACTGGTATGTATACAAAGAAACTGGGGAAGTATATGTAACAAACTAATAACTTAATTGGAATTCAGTGTAGAAAATAGGAACAAGAGTTTTCATTGGAAACCTTTTTGTATTGTTTTGATTTTTTAACCATATGAATAAATACAGGCTTAAAAGAGTGAAGAAAGACATTTTGTGATCTGTTCCTTGCCAGCAAGCCAAAACCTAAGTAAGTGATGCTGGAACTGAACAAGCATTCATTGCCTGAGACAGACCAAAAAAATGGGGACTTTTCCCTTGGGAAAGACAAAGGCGATGCTACATATGATCAAAGCCTACAAAATTATGAACCCACATGAGTAGGAGCAAGTGGAATGTCTCCTTCACAAAAGAAATATCCACAGGTGTTTCATGCTCAATAAAATAACAATATTTATTTCTTGTTTTAAATTATTGTTTTTTTAAATAACACTTTTCCTACAAAGAACTCAAAAAGCTTTTATAGAACTTACAACAGCAAACTGTCTTAGTACTTGTAATACTTCTACAAGGTGGGAGAGAGGGAATATGAGGTAGACAGAAAGGTAAAAGGTGAATGGGACACTGCATATCTGGGCATGGGCAACAAGGGTAGGGCCAACAGCTCACTGCAGGCCTGGCGCCCAGGAAGGGCCATGAGAAAGTGCCCATTTCTGTGAACTCAGTTTCACGATAGAAGGAAATGTTCAAGGTTTCCTGATAAGGGACACTGGGACCATCCACAGCACTGGTGTTCACCAAGTGTCAAGGCCTCCTGGGTTCCTAAGTGTCCGTTGGGCTCTGCCATGGGGCAATCACAGACATCTCAAAGCTGGCTGCTCTGAATGGACAAATGGCCAGAGTCTGCAGTTTTCCAACAAACCAGGTATAAATCAACAGTGGTGGGTGAAGAGAGGGAAGTGGAAGAGGGTCTTTTTCCTGTCTGTTCCTATAGGATTCATGTTTTCTCAGAGGGTAGCAGGAAAACAGAACTTGACATTTACATTCCATTTACACCAAGTGGTTATTCCAGAGAAAGCGCAGCAGCCCATGAACTCCTCCGAAGAAAATGAAGATAAAATGAGCCAGTGCATCTCTGCCTTCCTGTTGAAGAGCCTGTTTAAAAAATAAAAATAAAAAAGAGGTTTAAAAAAAAAAGACCAGATCTTTGAACCAAAACCTCTCAAAACTAAATAGCAAAACAGAAGATGTCATTTTGAGAATGAAGATCTACTTGAAAACACTGAATCCTCGCTTGAGTGAATAGAATAAGAAATCAAGCTATGTGGCAGTCCAAGGACAACTGATTCAGCAGACAAAATTATAGCTCACAATTGGTGAGCTTCTTGCTAGGGAGATCCAAAAACAAGAGTAAAAGTTTCTTTAAATACATGAAAAATAGGAGAACCATGCCAGATTTGAAATTCTGTTAAAGTTGCTTGATTTAAGTCTTTAGCATTTTAGAGCCAAACTTAGGTAGAATTTTAAAAATATGCTGTGGTCTATTTAGAAATGTTTTAAAATTCATTTTTGAGGTACAAGACAAGGTATCTTTAAAACCCTAACCGTGTTAAGTGCTGTAAGAAAAGCTAGGGCATAAGGATAGCCATCTAGACAAATGGAATGGATTGAGAGCCCAGAAATAAATGCCCACTATTCACAATCAACTGATTTTTGACAAGCATTCCAAGGCACTTCAGTAGGGAAAGAATAGTCTTTTCAACAAATGGTGCTGGGACAACTGGATACCCATATGCAAAAGAAAGAAGATGAACTTTTAACTCACACCATATGTAAAAATTAACTCCAAATGGATCAAAGATCTAAATTTAAGAGTTAAAACTATAACTCTCTTAGAAGAAAACATAGGTATACATTTTCATGACTTTGGATTAGGTAATGGTTTGTTAAATATGACCCAACAGCACTAGCAACACAATTAAAAATAGATAAATTGAACTTCATCAAAATTAAAAACTTTTGGGCTTCAAAGAACACCATCAGGAAAGACAATCTGATAGATGGGAGAAAATATTTGCAAATAATATATATCTGATAAGGAATTTATATCTAGAATACATGAAAAACTCCTGAACTCAGTAATAAAAAGACAACCCAATTTAAAAATGGGCAACGGATCTGAATAGACATTTCTCTGAAAAGATACACAAATGACCAATGCACATGAAAAGATGCACAATTCTAACCATTATGGAACTGCAAGTCAAAACCACAATGAGATTCCTCTTAATGCTCACTAGGCTGGCTATAATCAAAAAGACAATTAATAAGTGTTGACAAGCATGTGGAGAAACCAGAACCCTTGTACCTGCTGGTGGGCCACAATGTAAAATGGTGTAGCCACTTCAGAAAATAGTCTGGAAGTTCCTCAAAACGTTAAACATAAGTTGTCATATGACTCAGTATGTGCCAAAAAGAATTGAAACCATATGTCCACAACAAACTTCTATATCAATATTCCCAGCATCATTATTCATAATAGTAAAAAAGTGGAAACAACCCAAATGTCCATCAACTGATCAATGGATAAACAAAATGGCAAACAATGAAATATTATTCAGCAATAAAAAATGGAGAACTGATATGTGCTACAATATGGATGAAACTTGAAAAACATATTATGCTAAGCAAAAGAAGCGAGACACAAAAGTTCATGTATTATGTTAATCCACTTAGGAGAAATGTCCAGGATAGGTACATCCATAGAGACAGAGAGTAGACTGGTGGGGCTGGGAGGAAAGACTGGTGACTGCTCTTGGGTTTGGGATATCTTTGTGGGGTGATGAAAATGTTCTAAAACTGATTGTAATGACAGTTTTAAAGTACCATAAGTATACTAAAAGCCACTCATTGTACAGTTGAAAGGGGTGAATTGTATGGTATGTAGATTTTATTTCTCAATAAAGTTTTTTTAAACAGAAAGGAAAGCCAGAGAAGTTCAGCATCAGTTTCTTAAGCTGCAGGGGTAAATTTAAGACACAATTACTTAAAAAGTAAGGGAAAGAAAGAAAAGGAGAAAAATGGGAAAGGAGTTACATCAAGCAGTGACTGGGTTGAGGCAAACATAGGAAATAGGTGGTAGTGATTTGTCCTACTTTGTTCTCTCTTCTTGAGAGAAAAAAAAATTAGAAGGAGCCATGAGTATTGAGAGAATTAGCTGATAAAGAAGCAAGAAAGTTGAACTAAGGACATTCCTCAGAATCATAAAGTGCAGTCATCAGCAACACTTTCCTACAGAAGAAACCGTAGCAGGGGGAGACGACCAACATCATGAGAATGTGATGAATGGTACAAAGCAAAGAGATGTTCAACTCCAGATACTGAAAGGGCAAGGACAAAAAAAAAATTAATATTTTGGCTTAAATGACATTTGTTGATCATTTTCTGTGGGTTAGTTCTCTGTTCTAAGTGAATAATAAAAGATGATCTCATTTAATTTTTACAACAGCCAGCTCTCTGCACCACAGCCAGTCTCCATTCTCCCAAAAGCTTTCACTCTATTTTGGGTAAAACCCAATCACCGACCATCAGTTCTTAAACTGAGGCCAACTCCTGGCTCCTGGACCTGAACTCACTCCATTCCAGCTATATGGCCTCCACGCTGTTCCGTAGGCCTGTTCCCTCTGCCTGGGACACTTTCCACCCAGGTGTTCCCAAGGCCCACTCCCCACTTCCAGTCTCTGCTCTGCTCAAATATCACCTTCCCAGAGAGGCCTTCCCTGATCACCCAACCAAAGTTGCTCTCCATCACTCAGTCTCCCCTAACCCTGCTTTGAGACCACATCACTGTCTGATGGGACTAAACAGCAGGCCAGTCATCTGCTTTACTGTCTGTCTCCCTCCTGCGTTACAGGTTCTGGGAGAGCAGGTGCATCTTCTTTCTCGCATTCAGACACCCAAAGCCTAGAACTGACTCTGGCATATAGTAAGTACTCAATAAATATTTATTTGAATGAAATTGGTCTATCAAATACATTATTTGATTGCCTGTGTTTATTTCCTCTTTGTTTCCCTCTTACTTTTAGTAGCATTATTTTGGGAACTTCCATTCATATTTTGTCTCAGGGAATGTTTTGTTTGAGGGAATGGCCAAGTATTGTTCACATTTGGACCAGAGCATAAAAGAGGATAAGGCCCTTCTCAAAGCCACTGTGATGCAGAAGCAGTGATGAACAGGAAGTCATCATAGGACAGGTACATTTATGGGCAAGAAGTTGGCTCTGAGGGGCAGCCACCCCTCTTATTGTGAAATTCCATGTGATCATTCTCTCTCTGCCACCAACTACAGGTTGTTCTGGAAGAAAACTAAGTTGGCTATGGATTTTGACATCCCTCAGATTCAAACAGTAATCATTATTCTTTTCTGTTTTCCCTTATCTTAAATAATAATCAGGAGAACCAAAGCAATCAACAATCAACAGCAGTGGGGCTGATCATAACCTCTGGGATGGTGCTGCGAGGATGACCACAACCAAAGGCAGAGGTTCTTCTCCCTGATGGAGCATTAGTCTCACCTGGGGAGTTTTCAAAGTGCCTGATGCCCAGACCATACCTCAGGCCATCTTACCAGCTGCCAAACAATGCTGATGCTGCGGGTCCATGGACCACAGTTTGAGTAGCAGGTGTGAGTTCAAACACTGGCTTTGACTCAGGTTCACAATTTTCAGATCTAATGTTTGGTAATCTGGACATTATTAATCCATGTGTTCTTCTAATTTCTGGGCATCCCAGATACTTGGCACCTACTGTTCTGTTTGCTCTTTCCACCCAGCAGAGAGGTCCCTGCTGCAGAAACCAATGTCTCACCTCTTGAGCCATCCTATGATCAATGCTGTCTCCAATGTGTCTCAGCTTCACGGTCAACTCCTGGATTATTTCTTCCTGATGAAGGCTCTGGCAAATTCTATTCACCTTGGGCTGAAAAGGTGAACTGTGATCTGCATTGACAGAAGAGTTCAAAAGAGACAACCCCATAAACTGAGTGTAACTCACTCACCACTAGTTACTAAAAATTGTCTTAGACAATGAGAGGGATGAAATTCCATCATCACAATGATTATCAAAAAGAAAATCTTTGCAGTGGAATAGATCAGTTCTGTCTGTCCAATAGAAATATAATTCAAGCTACATATTAATTTAAAATTTTCTAGTACCCAAATCAGGTAAAAATAATTTCCATAATACAGTAGACTCTTGAGCAATGTGGGGATTAAGGGCACTGACCCCTCTAGCAGTCGAAAATCAGTGTATTATAACTTTAGACTCCTCCAAAACTTAACTACTAGTAGCATACTGTTGACTGGAAGCCTTATTGATAATATAAATAGTTGATTAACACACATTTTGTATGTTATATGTATTATATAATGTATTCTTAAAATAAAGTAACCTAGAGAAAAGAAAATGTTTTATCAAATTGTTGAAAATCTCCAAAAATGTTTCCAATATATTTATAGAAAAAATTTATATATAAGTGAACCAACTGTTCAAAGATCAACTGTATATTTTACTTAAGACAACATAGCCAACATACTATTATTACAACATATGATCAATATAAAATTATTAATATGCTTGTCATTCTTTCTGTTATACTTAAGTCCTCAAAATCCAGTGTTTTTTATACTTACAGTATATCTCAATCCAGGTACTAGCTTCTTTCACTGGAAAACTTTGATCTGTATTTAGATTTCATGAACTTTACAGTTAAAAAAGTAGGTTCATATATCCAAGTTGTTCCAAACACACTTAAAAATTTCCCAACAGAGGGGCTTAAAGATGGCTGTGTGAGAAGTGAGTCAGAAACCTCCTCCCAAAACCATATGTAATATGAAAATACAGCAAATACAACTAATCCTGAAAGAAGGACTGGAAAGAAGACTGTGACAGACTGCCTACATCTAGGGAAAAGAGAAAACCTCATGGAAAAGGGTAAAGTAGCAAATATACAATCCAGCGGGACCCAAGCTCTCCCCCAGCCCCCAGTTTACTAGACTGAGGAAGAGAAATGGATCAGGGAGGGAGTAAAAGCCTAGGACTTCTGAACACCACTCCTGGAGACTAAATTACATGGTGCTATGTAGATTAGTGGGGTTGGAAAGCAATGACAGGCAAAATACTTGGAGAGACTGAGATTACAGCTGCTTATGGAGAACAGGTACCCCAAACCAGTAACTCCAGGACAAAAGAAAGGTGGGCACTTTGAAAGACTTCCCAATGGCGAGAGGGCTGCTAAAGGGGCAAGGATTACACAAAGCTTGCTGCTCAGGAGAAAGGAGAGGTGGACAAAATTGTCCCTGCACACTCAGCCCAGCAGGTTGAGAACTTTCAGGAGCTTCAGGCACTCCATTCTCCTGGCTGGCAATGAATGCCGAGGCACCCCACTGCGATACACAGCCTGCCGCTCCTTCCTCCCCACCAGCATCGGCTCATAAACCTGCTGCCCCCACCATTGCACCAGGCCAGCCAGAGGGCAGTCACACCTAGGGCAGCTACTGGGGCATAACACAGGGGCTCCTCCATGCATGCTCAACTCACTGGCCATGGCAGTGGAAGCAGGCACTGCAGCCAGGAAGCAGGAAAGAGCTCATTCCTCCCCTCAGGCAACAGTGCAACTCCCTTGCAAACCCCGCCATCATTCCAGGTGCTGGGAAGCTCTAGAGAGTAGAGCTTCTGGGCACTAGAGAGTGCCACCTACACAAAGTTATTATTCCATAATAATCATTACAAACGTGAATGGCAAAATAACCTGGTACAACCCAAAATTCCACAAACACCAGAAAGAGGCTAAGTGAAACTGAAAGCATCAATCTTCCTGAAAAAGATTTCAAAATAAAAATCATAAACATGCTCATGGAGCTACAGAAAAATAGTCAAGACCTCAGGGAAGAATCCAAGAAAGAGATAGAAACATTTAAAAATAGAGTATCCAAAATGAAACATTCAATGGAGGGATATAAAAGCATATTAGATGAGGCAGAGGAGATGGTAAATGAAATACAAATTAGAGAACGGAAATACAAAGAAGCTAAGACACAGAGAGAAAAAGAATCTCTAGGAATGAAAGAATATTAAGAGAACTGTGTGACCAATCCAAATGAAACAATATTTGCATTATAGGGGTACCAGACGAAGAGAGAGAAAAAGGGATATAAACTGGCTTTGAGGAAATAATTGCTGAACATTTCCCAATCTGGGAAAGGACATAGTCTCTCAGGCCATGGAGGTGCAGAGATCTCCCAACACAAGGGACCAAAGGAAGACAACATCAAGACATACAATAATTAAAATGACAAAGATCAAGGACAAGGACAAAGTATTAAAAACAACCAGAGATAGAAAAAGATCACATACAAAGAAAAATTCATCAGGCTGTCATCAGATTTCTCAGAAGAAACTGTACAGGCCAGAAGGAAGTAGCATGATATACTTAATGCAATGAAACAGAAGGGCCTCCAACCAAGAATACTCTACCTGGCAAGATTATCATTTAAATTTGAGGCAGGGATTAAACAATTTCCAGATAAGCAAAAGGTGAGAGAATATACCTCCCATAAACCATCTATGCATTGTATTTTGGAGTGACTGCTCTAGATAGAAGTGCTTCTAAGGCAAAATAGCTGTCACCAGAGAAAATAAAACCACAGTAAAGGAAGTAGACAAATTAATTACTAAGCAAATGCAAAACTAAATCAACTACCCCCAAAGTCAGTGAAGGGACACACAAAGAGTACAGAATATGACACCTAATATATAAATAGTGGAAGAGGAAGAAAAATAAAGGAGGGGGAAAAAAAGAACCTTTAGATTGTGTTTGAAAGAGTGTACTAAGTGAGTTAAGTTAGATTGTTAAATAGTAAATAAGCTACCTTTGAACCTTTGGTAACCATGAATCTAAACCCTGCAATGGCTGTAAGTACACATCCCTCAATAATCACCCTAAATGTAAATGGACTGAATGCACCAATCAAAAGACATAGAGTTACAGAATGGATACAAAAACAAGACCCATCTATACACTGCCTACAAGAGACTAACTTCAAACCCAAAGACATATACAGACTAAAAGTGAAGGGATGGAAAAAGACATTTCATGAAAATAATAGGTGGAAAAAAGCAGGAGTTACACTGCTTGTATTAGACAAAATAGACTTCAAAACAAAGAAAATAACAAGAAACAAAGAAGGACATTACATATTGATAAATGGGTCAGTCCAACAAGAGGATATAACCATTTTAAATATCTATGCACCCAAAGCAAGAGCACCTACATATGTGAAACAAATACTAACAGAATTAAAGGGGGAAATAGAATGCAATGCATTCATTTTAGGATACTTCAACACACAACTCACTCCAAAGGAGAGATCAACCAGACAGAAAATAAATAAGGAGACAGAGGCACTGAACAACACATTAAAACAGATGGACCTAAATGACATCTACAGAACACTCCACCCAAAAGCAGCACGAAACAAATTCTTCTTAAGTGCACATGGAACATTCTCCAGAATAGACCACATACTAAGCCACAAAAAGAGCCTCAGTAAATTCAAAAAGATTGAAATTGTACCAACCAGCTTCTCAGACCACAGAGGTATGAAACTAGAAATAAATTATGCAAAGAAAACAAAAAAGCCCACAAAAACATGGAGGCTTAACAACATGCTCCTAAATAATCAATGGATCAATGACCAAATAAAAACAAAGATCAAGTAACATATGGAAACAAATGAAAACAGAAACTAAACACTGCAAAATCTGTGGGATGCAGCGAAGGCCATTCTAAGAGGGAAGTACATAGCAATACAGGCTTATCTCAAGAAATAAAAGCAATCCCAAATGAGCAGTCTAAACTCACAATTAATGAAAGTAGAAAAATAAGAACAAATGAGGTCCAAGGTCAGTAGAAGGAGGGACATAATAAAGATCAGAGCAGAAAAAAAATTGAGAAGAATAAAACAATAGAAAGAATCAATGAAACTAGGGGCTGGTTCTTTGAGAAAAAAACCAAAATAGATAAAACCCTGGCCAGACTTTTCAGAAAAAAAGAGAGTCTATATACATAAACAGAATGAGAAATGAGAGATGAAAAGTCACTATGGACACCACAGAAATACAAAGAATTATTAGAGAATACTATGAAAAATTATATGGTAACAAACTGGATAACCTAGAAGAAATGAACAACTTTCTAGAAAAATAAAACCTTCCAAGGCTGACCCAGGAAGAACCAGAAAATCTGAATGAACCAATTACCAGCAACGAAACTACCTAAGAACAAAATGCTTGGACCAGATGGCTTAACCACTGAATTTTATCAAACATTTAATGAAGACCTAAGACCCATTCTCCTTAAAGTTTTCCAAAAAGTAGAAGAGAAGGGAATACTTCCAAACTCATTCTATGAGACCAGCATCACTCTAATACCAAAACCAGGCAAAGACACTAAAAAAAAAGAAAATTACAGGCCAATATCCCTGATGAACATAGATGCAAAAATACTCAACAAAATTTTCTCAAATTGAATTAAAAAATACACCAAAAAGATCATCCATTATGATCAAGTAGGATTTATTCCAGGGATGCAAGGATGGTACAATATTCAAAAATCCATCAACATCATACACTACATTAACAAAAAGAAGGAAAAAATCACATGATTATCTCCATAGATGCTAAAAAACCATTTGACAAAATTCAACATCCATTCATGATAAAAACTCTCAACAAAATGGATATAGAGGGCAAGTACCTCAAAATAAGAAAGGCCACATACTACAAACCCACAGCCAACATCATACTGAAGAGCAAAAAGCTGAGCAGGAACAAGACAAGGATGCCCTCTCACCTAACTTTTATTCAACATAGTTCTGGAGGTCCTAGCCACAGCATTCAGACAACACAAAGAAATAAAAGGCATCCAGATTGTTAAGGAAGAAGTTAAACTGTCATTGCTTGCAAATGATGTGATATTTTACATAAAAAACCCTAAAGAATCCACCCCAAAACTACTAGAACTAATAACTGAATTAAGCAAGGTTGCAGGATGCAAAATTAAAACACAGAAATCTGTTGCATTCCTATACACTAATGATGAACTAGCAGAAAGAGAAATCAGGAAAACAATTCCATTCACAATTGCATCAAAAAGAATAAAACACATAGGAATAAACCGGAATAAACCTAACCAAGGAAGTGAAAGACCTATACTGTGAAAACTGCAACTGTAAGACACTCCTGAGAGAAATTAAGGAAGACACCAATAAATGGAAATATATCCGTGCTCATGGATAGGAAGAATTAATATTGTCAAAATGGCCATCCTGCCAAAAGCAACCCTATCAAAATACCAACAGCATTCTTCAATGTACTGTAACAAATCATTCTAAAATTCATATGGAACCACAAAAGACCCTGAATAGCCAAAGCAATCCTGAGAAGGAAGAATAAAGCTGGGGCAATTGTGCTCCCCAACTTCAAACTCTACTACAAAGCCACAGTAATCAAAACAATTTGGTACTGGCACAAGAATAGACCCATAGATCAATGGAACAGACTAGAGAGCCCAGATATAAACCCAAGTATATATGGTCAATTCATATACGATAAAGGAGCCCTGGATATACAATGGGGAAATGACAGCCTCTTCAACAACTGGTGTTGGCAAAACTGGACAGCTACATGTAAAAGAATAAAAAGGGATTACTGTCTAACTCCATACACAAAAGTAAACTCAAAATGGATCAAAGACCTGAATGTAAGTCATGATACCATAAAACCCTTAGAAGAAAACATAGACAAAAATCTCTTGACTATAAACATTAGCAACTTTTTTCTGAACACATCTCCTCGGGCAAGGGAAACAAAAGCAAAAATGAACAAAAGGGACTAAATCAAACTTAAAAGCTTCTGTACAGCAAAGGGCACCATCAGCAGAACAAAAAGGCATCCTACAGTATGGGAGAATATATTTGTAAATGACAGGTCCAACAAGGGGTTAACATCCAAAATATATAAAGAACTCACTTCAACACCCAAAAAGCAAATAACCCAGTTAAAAAATAGGCAGAGGATCTGAACAGACACTTCTCCAAAGAAGAAATTCAGATGGTCAACAGGCACATGAAAAGGTGCTCCACATCACTAATTATCAGGGAAATGCAAGTTAAAACTACAATGAGATATCACCTCACACCAGTTAGGATGGCCATCATCCAAAAGACAACAACAAATGCTGGTGAGGATGCAAAGAAAAGGGAACCCTCCTACACTGCTGGTGGGAATGTAAAATAGTTCAACCATTGTGGAAAACAATATGGAGGTTCCCTAAAAAACTAAAAATAAAAATACCATTTGACCCAGGAATTCCCACTCCTAGGAATTTACCCAAAGAAAACAAGATCCCAGATTCAAAAAGACCTATGGACCCCTGTTTATTGCAGCACTATTGACAATAGCAAAGACATGGAAGCAACCTACGTGTCTGTCAGTAGATGAATGGATAAAGAAGAGGTGGTACATATACACAATGGAATATTATTCAGCCATAAGAAGAAAACAAATCCTACCAATTGCAACACCATGGATGGAGCTAGAGGGTATTATGCTCAGTGAAATAAGCCAGGCGGAGAAAGACAAGTACCAAATGATTTCACTCATATGTGGAGTGTAAGAACAAAGAAAAAAACTGAAAGAACAAAACAGCAGCAGGCTCATAGACTCTAAGAAGGGACTAGTGGTTACCAAAGGGGAGGGTTGGGGAATGATGGGTGGGGAGGGAGGGAGAAGGGGATTGAGGGGCATTATGATTGGTACACGTGGCTTGGGGTGGTCACAGGGAAGACAGTATAGCATAGAGAAGACAAGTAGCAACTCTGTGGCATATTGCTATGCTGATGGATAGTGACTGTGGTGGGGTGTGTGGGAGTGGACTCGATAATATGGGTAAATGTAGTAACCACAATGTTGCTCATGTGATACCTTCATAAGATTGTATATCAATAATACCTTAATAAAAAATAAAGAAACTTAAAAAATTCCCAACAATTAAAGCAAGTATCAGTTTTCAAACTTATATTAATTAAAATAAAGAAAGCTTGAAAGTCAGATCCTGAATTGCACTGGCTATATTTCAAGAACTCAATAAACAAATGAGGTTAGTAGTTATTGTACTGGAAAGCTCATGTCTGGATCTTTACATTTTTTTAATTAGATTTTTCCATTTAATGTTTATACCCATAATCCTCTAATGAGTTCCTCCAAAACCTATTTGCTTTTGGCAACCAATGAGTGTTTTTAAGCAACATTATGAGTAAACTACTGTGTGGGTGCTTTGAGGAACTTATAAAGAATAAAGAGAAGGTTTCTGTCCATCACTTGTTTACAACCACTGTTTAGGGATGAAATAATTCCCAAGTGCTTTAGGAACACAGAGGAGGAGGAAATAAATTTGGGCTAAAGTAGATGTAAGTAAGTACGGCTCCAGAAATATGGCAAGTTTTGCACAGAACCTGTGAGGATTTTTGATTTTTCAGACTTTGTCCTGAGAGAATAAGCCCTGTCCTCAAAGAGTCAGAGAGACTCTGTCTCCCACTACAATTCAACATATTATAGTAAGAGCAAGGTCTGCACAGAGAAGTCAGGGAAGATGTCCCAAAGAAGATGATATCTGAGTTCAGTCTTGAAGGATGAAAGGTAAAATCAGCCAGGAGAAGAGAGAGATGGGGAGAGGGCCAGCAGCAAGGAAGTGGCAAATAGGACATTCCAGGCAGAAGGATCACCTGAGCAAAGGCGTGGGGTGACAGACATTGAGGTTTTGTGCACAGACAGTAAGTGGTGTTACTGTTGAAAGGCAGGGAGTGATGGAAGACCAAGTTAAGCAAGTAGGCAAGTGCAAAATCATGAAGGCGTAGTAAGAGGCTTGGACTTTATCCAGTACTGGACTTTATCCTGTAGACCCACTGAAGGATTTTAAACAGGAAATGACATGATCTGATTTGCTTTCTAGCTATTTCTCTCTGGGACCAGAATGGAGACCGGTAAGACTTACGGAAGGGAACACATTTAGAGGCTACTGCAAAAGTCCTGGGGAGAGATGATAAGGAGATGCCTAACAATAACTAACATGCTTAGCATATGTCAGACCACACTTCTATTATCTTGCTAACTACTCCCTCACAGTGACCCCCAGCAGGTCATCAGCCATGTTACAGATGAGAAAGCTATGGTTTAGAGCAGAGGCTTTCAAACTTGGCTCCACTTTGGAATCCCTTGGGGAGGATTTTAAAATTCCCAGTGCTCAGGCCTCACTCCAGTCCATTGAAATCAGAATCCTGGGAGTGTGACCAAGCATCCGTATTTTTTAAAGCTCCCCAGATGGTTTCCATGTGCAGCAGGTTTGAGGACCAGTAGTCTAGAGATGTTGAGTAACTTGCTTAGGGTTTGAAAGCCAATGATTTTGAAAGCCAGGACTTAAATCCAGGTCTGTCTGGCTGCAAAGCCTGTGCTCAGCACACAGAGCCTGAACCAAAGTGGTACTAACAGGGGTGGAGTGGTGAGAACAGATTCTATAAATATTTAGGAAGCAGAATAGACTGAAATTGGTGATAGAGTAGATGAGAAAGTGAGGGAAAGGGAAATTTCTACTCTTCCAGTTCTAAAGACTGGAAAGGTGATGGCAGCAGCCTATAAGAGAATGGGGGTCAGGGGAGGACAGGCAGGTAGAAAGAGAAAGAAGAAAATGTGAGTTCATTTATAAATTTAAGGTACCTGTAGGGCATCTTAGCAGGTGTCTGGATAATATCTGAAGCTCAGGGAATGTCAGAACTTAAAATAAGGATTTAAAAGTCATCATTCATGCATTTATTCAATAAAAATACAGGACAGTGGATCAGATATTTCAGAGTTTGTACAACTGATGACATAACTTCTGGATAATGATGGTCAACAAGGTAGGAAAAGAAGGGGGAATCAGGAAAAAAAAAGATGTTTCCTAATCATCTTTCAACTCTTGTTGAAAATTTCTTTCTAAAGTATACTAATGGGCATTGCTACTTGGCTAACTATGGTGTACAGAATATAACTGTGGGTGTGTTGATGATAATGATTCAGAATCCTGAAACACACCTTAGGATCCTTGTATTAAAGATGTCACATTGTCTCACTTGCCCACACCCTATTCTAAAAGAGTCTGTCCTACTGCCTAAGCAATCAAGTTCTTTCTTACCCTAACCCCAGGTCACAGTTGATTGGGTCAGAAATGGACACCTGACCCAAGAGCAAATAAACCATTGGCTGGCCATGTACTCAGAGCCTAGTTCCAAAAGTGAGCAGGGTCCCACTTCTGTTTAATGTAGACTAGGAGACTAAGGGAGTCATTGGCAGTGGGACCAGGAATGCCACAGGAGTATGTTGGGTCCAGAGTAAGTCAAAGCCATTTGTAAGTGAAAATTATGAAGGGGAAGGAAACATTCAAAGGACAGGCAGGGGAAGCTGGTTGGCAAAGAAGAACTGAACAGAACAGACATTCAGAAAGAAATCAAATTAAAAAATATATGTATGAAAGAGAAAAGAAAAAATTAACCGCAGAGTTGCCCCAGAACCTGAATCCTCCATGTTCAGTTCTTTTCCATAAGCATCCTCACCAGAAAACACAACTTTCTGGAACCAACCAGAGTAGGTTTCTCTTCACTACAACCAAAAAAATAATCATAGATGTATCAATTATCATTGTCCAAAGCTGTCAAAATTAGACAAAACTATGTAGAAAATTGTGTTGGCCATAATTGAGCTTCAGGACAGACTCTGAAAATGAAATTTAAAAATTAAGTTCCCGATACTAGTGGCTTCTGGCTTCGGTTTTGGTCATTTATATCAATTACTCAAAAACATTGAATGCAAAATAGATCAAAAGCTCTGTTGGACTCTGACTATATATGACATTATTTGCTGGCTAGAGAGAGTTGGTGTACCTGTCCTACAGACATTTATATAATAAAATAGCTCTACCACAATATTATAAGTAATTTTATAAGATAACAGGAAATAAATCCTTACATCAAAGTTCAAAGTGATCATATATTAGAGAAGTGAGACACCTTGTCACAAGATCATCAAAATGAATGAAATGAAAAAGTAAACTCTTTATTATTTTCTAAGTATTGACTTTTTAATATCCAGAGCAGGGGAAAATCTCACTTTATGCTAAAAAGTTGTGTGAATATGTATATATACACACAGTTATGAAAACAAAATGGTCTGGCCCAGTGAGGAATTTGGAAAAATCTCATGGTTAATATTTTTGCAAGAATAATTCATTCATAGAGCAAATAAGAAGCCTCAATGTGATGGAACTTTTAAAAATATTGTTGCTGAGAATCCTATATGAGAAACTTTGACCAGATATTCCTTCATTTCCATTTAGGAAAACTTATAAGCAAACAAGCTCTTAAACTTTTATAAGTGTTTCTCCACTGCCAGCTATCACATGACTATTTTATTTTCTCCATGGCAATCATACTTTTATACTCATGACTTATTTACTAAAAATAAAGGTCTTACTAAAAATAGACTTCTGTTTCAAGACTGAGCACAAGCTGTTATATTCTGTACACCATAGTTAACCAAGTAGCAATGCCCATTAGTATGTTTTAGAAAGAAATTTTCAACAAAAGTTGAAAGATGATTAGGAAACATCTTTTTTTTCTTGATTCCCCCTCCTTTGCCTACCTTGTTGACCATCAGCCATTATCCAGAAGTTATGTCATCAGTTGTACAAACTCTGAAGTATCTGATCCACTGTCCTGTATTTTTATTGAATAAATGCATGAATGATGACTTTTAAATCCTTATTTTAAGTTCTGACATCCCCTAAGCTTCAGATATTATATCCTAATCCCTCTGACCCCACCAAAATTAAAGTATGAAACAGAATAAAACCACAACAATGAAGAGAAATGGGAGTCAGGGTCAACAACAGATGAGAAATCTGTACATGTTTCTGGAAGGCTGAAAACAGATGCAACAAAACACGGAGAAATGAGCCAGGCAGAGAAAGAGCCGAGAACCTACCACAGGGGCTCCCGAAGCCTGGAAGCCCCCTTTACTCCACCAATACCTCGAGGCTGGGTGAGGGAGACATGCCACTGACTGGAAGTCTGATGGAGATCAACTGAGCCACTTGGTACACTTGACACCTCCAGCCCACTGTACCCTGCTCAGATTCCAGGCCAAAAAAACAAAAAACAAACCATTCTTCTCTAATGGAAGAGAACAAATCTTGTGGAGAAATCCAAAGCTTCTTTGTGGGTGTTGGTGCCTCAGATTAAAGGTCTCTTTGTTCTAGCATTTAAGGGGCCCAGGGTTAGAAAGCTAGCTCCCTAACCATCTCCCTAAAGTGTCCCTGACAGACACAACCTACTCAGAGCCCTCCTATGCCCTAGTTGAGTCCCCACTCAGCAGGGAGCCCTAGAGAGGCAGTTAGGCATCAGAATGGTAAAATTCTGAAGCCAGATCCCTTGGGTTCAAAGGCAAAATCTGCTACAGATAAAACTGTGTAACCTGGGGCAAGATTACTTAATCTCTTGATGCATCTGTTTCTTTAACTGTAAAATGGGACGAATAATGTATTATTTCAACAATTCTAGGATTTCTTTAATGCCCCCAAAATCAGAATGTGTTTTATAATCTATAGCATGTCATATTTCAACAGCATTGTTTACCTTCTCAGTTGTAAACAAAATAATGGTACATTTTATAACCAATGAAATACTAAATTTAATGAAACACCATAGTAACTACCTCATAGAAAGGTTGCTGAGATGAGTAAATCAGTTAATATATTTAACCTGCAGAGGACAGTGACTGGAACATGGTTAAACACTACATAATGTTAACTATAGCTACCACTGGGAAAACAGTCCTACTCACAGCAGAAAAAAGCCACACCAGCTACCCAGTCCATATTTTTTAGAATAATGGATGAACACCAGGCAATTGAAAACCACAGAATGAAAGAGAAATACCAGATAAATAAAGAGAACAGTGATCCTGAAGAAAATTATATAATTCAGGGAACAGAAGATAATGTTTGCAAGTTCTAGTGTTACATGTTTAGAGAGATTTAAGAAAATATTACATTCAGGAAACAAAAGACAATGCTTGAATAAAGAATTACTTAGAACAAAATCTTCCAGATGTCAAAAATATCACTGCCAAAATTAAAAATACAACTGATGGTCTAAAAAATTAAGAGAAGGAAATCACTCAGAAAAAAACATCAGAAGTTGAAAAATAGAAAATATAGGTCATAAGGAGGACCAGTATGATTAATAGGAGTCCCAGGAAGAGAGAGATAGAGGGGGAAATTAGCAAACCAAACAGTATAAGACAGCCTCCCAGAACTGAAGGTCACCAAACTTCAGATTACAAAGTCCCATTGGAAAAATAAAAAAGCTATCAGGACAATAAAAGGGAAAATAAAAAGACTGAAATTTCAAAACATCAGGCATAAGGAGATGCTAAACATCTCCAAAGAGAAACACAAATTAGTTTGGTGACTAACTTCCCACCAACAATGGATACTAGAACATAGTGGAAAATTAGTGCCCTCAAAAATTTCATAAAAAATTACTTTCAGCCTAGAATTCTATGCCTAAATAAACTCTCAATAATATGCAAGAGGTGAATAAAGACATTTGCAGACACACAAAGACTCAGAAAATTTCTCTCCCATTCACAGTTTCTTATGAAGTCTTTGAGGAAGTATTCCAGTAAGAGTATGACTAAACCAACAAAGAAAGGAAAAGATTTAGAAGGTGAATTCAACCCATGTGAAGGGAAATCCCAGGTTGAAATGGTGCAATAAGGCTCAGAAAGTGACTACACTGGAGCAAGAGAACAGCTCTAGAAGGGAAGTCCCCAGGGAAAGGGAGATTTGATAGAAAACATATTAAGGAAAAGAAAACAAAAATTGGGGAAACTTGAGGATATCATAACTACAAATCACATTGGGGGAGGGGAGGAAACGCAATGAGAAAGCCCAGAAAACAATAAAAAATCTACAGGAAGATTATGGTCCAAACATGAAGCAAATTAATATGTGGCTTAAATTTAAACTGAAGGAATTATTTTATAGTGCCCTCTGAAAGGCTATTCCTCTGTGTTACACTTTGCAGTACTTTACCTGTATGACTAGGCATAATCTTAAGCAATTGCAGCTCTAGTCCCTTGTTTCATTTGCTTCATTACTGGGAGGTGATTATCCTCAGGTAAAATCAGTACATACAGACTTTTTGCTGGTAGCCATCACCCTTAAATCCTGGAGCCTTAAGAGAGCTTGAAGAGAGTGTTTGCACAACCTTTTACCTTTGGAATGCTGACACAACAGGTGGACAAGAATGAGGTATAATGTTCAGGAAGTCTTGGCCTCTCCATATGCTGGACCATCTGCTTCCAGATTGGAAAACAGATGCCTCCCTTTTGCCAAGACAAACCACATCACCAGAACTCAAGGCTTCATCTCAAACTTAGTGTGACCTCTTCTTTTAATTGAGGAAAGTGGCTTTTTTAAGAAAAGCTTTAAGCCATTAGTTAGTACTCTGAATTCAATCACTTTGAACAATTAAATCTTTCAAGTAAAAATCAGCAGCAATTGCCTCATCTCAAAGGACACACTTGCTCATCTTCAATTAAACGCATTATACTTGAATGTTCAATTGCTAACAACACTTGATCTGAATAATATTTTTTAAAGAATTTGCTTAAATTTAGCAGGACTACTAACCAATCTCAGGAAGGCTCAAAGTCACTTGTGAAGGACAACCTGCTTCTTTAAAAAAGCATTACTGGTATCCCTCAGGATTGAAGTACAGCAAAAGAGAACTGGTCACGCAGTAAGGACGAAAAGAAGCTTGCACTATAGTGAAATGTGCATCTGAGTGAGACTTGGCATCACTAAGCGTAGACTACCCTCCAAGAGAGCCCTAATGGAGGAATGAGAGAGTGGGCAGGAGCAAGGAGAGGCGCTGAAGGAATGTTCTAAGTTGAGAGTCTTGAGCAGGTTTGTAGATTAAGGAAAGGAATTCGAGAACAGTAATGTAAAATGGAAGATAGAGTAGGGCGAATTGTTGAGGCAAAGTCCCAGAGGTTTAGGAACAGTAAGAATGAAAACACATGGAAGATTAGCTTTGAACAGGAGGGGGTCCCACCTTCCTATGAGTTAAGATAGGAGATCACATGTGATGCTCACCTAAGGACTTCTGATGAAAGGGTGAAGGAGATTCAGGTGCTTATCCCAAAGACATCAGTTTTGTACATGGAGCAGAGAACTAGGCCATATGATAAGGAAGAGGGGGATCCTAACAGAAGTGAAAAGAAGAAAACTGACCATAGTAGTACAACAGGAGCTGAAGACCACTGTCATGCCCCTAGCCCCCCCAAAAAGGAAGAAAAAATATGTATATGACCTTGGTGGGCATTCCCTTTCCAGCTGGCAAGGGTCCTAAACTTGTAGCTAAAGGAAAAAAAATTTTATCCTATCCTCCCAAAGAAGAAGCTTCAGTTACTTTCTAATTTCCTGTTCTTAGGCAAGTTGTTAGCTTCTCTGTGCCTCATTTTCCTACTTTGTTAAAAGGAATTTTTAGATTCTCATGAATATTAAACAATGATCTTTCTAAAGTGCCTGATATACAATAGGCCCTATGTTGTATGTCTTAGCTACTAACATTGGACTTGGGTGTTAGACAATATTTACATAGATACAGTAGTGTAAACTGAGATTTTTGGTTTTTAACTTTTAGAATCAACTGATAGACAAAGCATGGAAGAGTTGGTTGTGCCTGGAGGTCAGAATGTAAATGTTAACAACCCTGGCTCTCCCAAAACATGAAAAGTAAAGGGGACAAACAGCAGGCTGTGGAAGGCTGAGTGAAAACAGGGCAGGGAAGTTAGTATCTTTATCTTATAAAAGGATCATGATATTGCTGAAAAGACATGAAATAATAGGAAACGAGAAATAAGAAATTAAAAATTTTTTAATTGTTTATAAAGATAACAAATTAGAAGTATTAAAATAATTTAATTATCAGACATGAGAAGAGAGAGTCTAGTATGGGCTAAACCTCACCTGTCATATCAAGGAATCAAGGGATGGCATCAATTTGATAAACCAGAAGATTAAAAGAGTAAACATACATTATCTAAACACTGTTGTCAAATATGGCTCCACATGACTATCAGCTTGGAAACTTAAAAAAAATTTTTTTTTGGTCTTGGAATAAAACTACACATAAGGTTTTTTAAACTCCCCAAATTATTCTAACATGCAGCCAGGGTTGAGAATCACTGATCTAGAAAAACTGGAAAGCGTTGCCAGTTAAAGAGTTTCCCTTATGGGAATGGGATAGTGGAATGTTGTAGAAATGAAAGGGAATGGCTGGATACTGACTGCATTCATTCATTCACTTTTTCATTCAACAAATATTGTAAAAGGTTTCCATGGACTTGAGCACTTGCATTTTTAAAAAATTTAATGCAACAAAAACACAGCATCATTACCTAAATCCACACTTTCAAATACACTGGGCAGCAACTGGGAACCACTTACTTATTCCTGAGAAGAAAGTGTATCACCTACACAAGAGGAAATAGTTGGGAAAAACAACCTTTCACAAGAGGGCCACCAGGCTGCAGGCTGACTGGGAGAAGAAAGGGAAGAGTGCCTAAGGGCACTGGAGGGCACCAACTCCCCCTCACAGCCCCCCCCCAGCCCTGCTGCCAGATGCCACTGAACCAGGGCTGCCAGTGGGGTTCAAAAGTAAAGAGCTCTGAGGGCAACAGTCCCCAGAGCGCCAGAACCTTGCAACAGAGTAAAGAGTGGGAAGAAGGTGGGGGAGAGGTCTGGGGGAGCTAGGGTCTTGTACATTAATTTCACCTCAGCCAAGGGCAAGCCCCTAAGTAGGTGGCTTACATAGTAGGTGAAATACCTAGCCCTGTGATCAAAACTGCAACCATACTGTCATTTCAGTTTCTATTGTTGGTTTCAAGAGTATTTTGAAACATATACATAGTGAAGATATTCTTACCTCATGCTATTTTGAAATAATACCCTAATGCTTAGTTCATACCACAGCAAGGATTATTTGACTTTTTTTTGTGAGAAAAAGTGAAGGTACCTGTGAGGACTGATTGCTCACCCAGCAGACAAGGTGCCCAGAGAGAAGAAAGGGAACTGACTAGGGAGAGCCTCCAAATGAAGATCACCTACTGCAAAATGTGTTTAGGACCAGCCCTGCTTGTGCCAGTCAAAAGGGTAATTATTTGTTAATTGATTAACTAATACCTGGGAAATACAAAATCTAGAATCTGCATTAGGAAAATAGAATACAAGTTGGGCAAGTTTCAGTTAGGGACGTTGGGAGAAATGGAGGCACTGTAAGGAAGCCAACGAGCCATGGGTAGCTCAATGGGGCAAGCAAAGGAGCAGAGAAGGGAAGACCTGGAGGTAAGATGCAACAAAGGATTGAGTGGGCCAAAAGCAAGACGTATGTTTTGCATTCTGGAACTCAACATAACAACTATTTACATTTTGTACATATCTGACCAACTGAATGGTGAAACCCTTGAGGACATGTATCTATTTCATAACTCTGGGACCTTGCTCAGGGCCTACACATAGAACGTATACTCATCAGATATTGTTGGTTATGATTATAAAGATATAGTTGCATAAGGGGGTGGAGAGAATGGAATAAAAAAGGTTAGAGTTGGATGAAAAATGTTGGCTACTCTGTAAGTTTATTTAAGGACAGCCTGACCTTTTAGTTTATTATCTAAGGAAAGCCTGACCTTTTAGTTTGTCTTGAAGACACTTCTGTCATTTTAAGTTGTAAAATAGCAGCATATTCACATATTTTAAACTCTTGGTATAGAACTTTATCAAAAACCTGGAGATACTTTCACAGTTGGTGGTGGGAGTGTAAATTGGTACAAACTCTGGGGGGTGTGGGTGGGCAACGTACCAAATTTTACAAATGCAAGTGTGTTCAAGGTTATTTGTTGTAGCATTGGTTTCAATGTTAAGTGATTGGAAACAATCCAAATATACATCAATAGGAGACTATTTAAATAAATTATGAAGTAAAAACAGTGTGCTTAATATGCTATCTTTTGTCTAAAAGGGTAGGGAGTATAAAAACCTATATTTACGGTTATTCATATTTGCATAAAGAGCCTCTAGAAGAATACCCAAGAATCTAAGATAAATGGTCGCCAATTATAGGGAATGATGAGAGTGGGAGCTGAGCAGATGGAAGAGAAGCATACAGAGGAGACTTCTCATCATATGCCTTTCCATATTTTTTAGTTTTCCAACCATGAAAATGTATTTTTAGGCAAACACTTATACACTTACATTGTACTTACGATGTGTCAGCCGCTGTTGCAAGTAACTCACTTTTTATTTACTTAACACACTTTTTCCAAAATTAATTTAAAAAGTTATCTCAGAAGTGTCATAATTGCATTGTGGTTATGCAGAAAAATATCTTTGCTCTTAGGAGACATGTGGAGTTATTTAGAGTTGAAGTTAGTATTATGCAACTTTATCTCATATGGTTTAGCAAAGAAAAACATCTGTGCATGTATTCGTGTGTGTGTGTGTGTGTGGTGTGTGTAGGGGGGGACAAAGAGAAAAAGATAAAGCAAATGTGGTCCCCCAAAATGGTGAATCCATGAGAAATGTTTATGAGTAATCATAGACTTATTTGTACTACCTTTTTGTAGATTTTTTATTTTCCATGGTAAATGTTGGAAGGGAAAGCAACCTCACAAAAGTCCTTAAAACTTAAATGTTTCCACAAACTGTTTGGACTGGTTTCCAAATCCCTTATAATATATTGCAACCTATCTGCCCAGCCTACTTTCTCTTCTTGAACTGTATGCACTAAACTGTATCTTCATTTGACCAAATCTTGCCTTTTAAGCATATCTCAAAAATTACTTACTCTAAATGCTTTGAATCTTCCAAAATAAAGTGATTTCTTACACTTGAATATCTACAGCACTTTTAGTTCTATTATGATACATCATATTCTACATTTTGTAATAATTATGGTATGTTTTTCTTAAAACAAGATGTTAATGCATATTAGATACGTATATTAGTATACTTAAATACAGGATACACATTGTCTGTCACAATATAATTATTAGGTTACAAGTTACTCTCTAAATACTTGGAATTGAAAGAAAAGTGTCTTGTGAGAACTAAGAGGCAAGATTAATGCATGGATAGTAACTGGGTGAGATGGGCAGTTACTGGAGAGGGAAAGGCTACCAGCTCTCCCTTGCTCAGGCTGTTCCCTCTGCCTGCAGTTCCTGGCCCCTTAACTGTTGCAGACCTCAGCCCAGGGGTTACATTACGAAGGAAGTCTTCTCTAACCTCCCTGTTGGGTCAAAGTCCCATTATAGCATCTGGACCTCTCATCGCATTGTATTTAACATTGGTATGTGTAACTGACTACTCTCTGCCTCCTTTACCAGACTGTACACTCCAGAAAGGAAGGGTTAGTACCATTTTTGTTCACCATTGTCACCCTAATACCTAGCACAGTGGCTGGAACATAGTAGGCCCTAGTAGCTTTTTGGAAGAAGAAAAAAAGAAACTGTGTCTATCTAGAGGAGGCAGGGGAGAGTTGGTGAGCCTTAGAAACAAAGAAAAACGGGTAAAAATAAGCATGCCAGCATTCTCAAAAGGAGAGAAAAGCTGAATAACTGGAGTCTATTGACTTCTACAATTAACGTATCCCATTTATACTGCTTATACACATCCATACATACATAGGGTTTCTTTAATTCAGCCCTTTCCTATCAATAACTACTACGTTTTTAGAGGTGGACAGGGCCTTTTATGCATTTTTAATTTCCGATGAGTTCCTAATTTCCCTTAAATGAATCATCAGGATCGTTGCTCTGGACTTCCCAAGGTCCTACCCACCCCCTCTACTTCTAAGAAAAAGTGGCTTTAAGTTCCCCTTACAAAAATTATGGGTTTGTTTTTCCAAAAGCTGTGTTCATACGTGTAGACTTCCCTAAAGTAAGAGAGTTAAAATTGGCCTTCAGTGAGTCACTTTCCAGCCAAGAATGGCTTGTGATTTCCATCTTCAGTCTGTGTCGCAGCCCCGGATCAAAGCCACTGCCGGGGTAAGAGGACCTTCAATAATCAGCTTCCTCTGTACGACTTTTGCCTTGGGCAGTGCTTAGGGCTTTTTTGTTTGTTTGTTTGTTTGTTTAAGGGTTCCCGGCCGGAGAGCCTCCCAGGGTCTTCTGGGGAACCTCCCGCACACCGGCGGGAGAGCTACCGGCTGCGCAGCCCTGGCCCGCGCCTGGCGAGAAAAGCGCGCGCTCGGCCGGTTGGGCGGCAGCGGTCACGTGTGCTACCCGTGGCCAATGGGGAGCACACACGCCGCGCGGCGGCCAGGGGCTGGCTCCGGCGCCGCAGTGACGCGCCTTAGCGTTCCCAGCCGCTGACGGGACCCGACGGTCGGGAAGCTAGTTTCCCGCACTCCGGGGCCGGGCGCCTCCAATTACCTTGGCTTGGGCGTTCTCGACGCCGTGGTAACAACGCCCTGCAGTCTCACACCGGCCCCCTCAGGGAGCACCTCCTCCATTTCGTCAGCAATGTAATAAAAGGGAGAAACGCGCTGCGGCCTCCTGAGCCAGGAAAAATGGGGGCAGGAAAAGGCAGGCTTGCATCTGCCACCACCTCTAATTGGGGGTTCCTTGTTTCCAGTTGTTTGGTATTGAACATATTGGTGGCCCACCAGACTAAAATGCCAGTCACAATTTTTACATACATAGAAAAACGAGAGTTCTAGGCATGAAACCAAACGTGTACATTAGGTTGTTGGCTGTTACTCTATAAATCAAACGTGGTAGCATCGGAATTTTTCACACTGCTGCTGTTTTTGAAGTGAAACTAATTAGAAAAGCACTTGGGGTAAATGTGGCAACCACCCACAGGACACCTAGGAAGACACCCATCAGCTTCATGAGGAATCTGTGAGGTATAATGAGTGTGAAAACATACTGGTAAGGTTTACAATAAAACATAAGTTCTAGAAGAGTGGTGATGAATGAACAACTTCGCAAATATACTGAAAAACCACTGAATTCTGAGCTTTAGAAGGGTGAGTTTTATGGTGTATGAATTATATCTCAAAAAAAACAAAACATGTTTTAGAAGGTATTTATAAGTGACAGAATCTCAGGCTTTGAGACAATTGTTGACACCTGCACAGTTGAAAATTAAAAATTTTAGTCAATTGAGTTCCTTCTAGAAAATGGATACCATATTTGATACAGTGGCATGGGACCTATCAGGATGCTTGAATCTCCACCTTTTAAAATTGGAGGATAGTTTGAGATTAGTTTTAATAATACATTTCAGGTGTATAACATTTTTAATCTAAAAATCTAACCCCAACACTCTTTAATGTTCTTCAAAACATAAGACTTTAATATTCCAACATTTTGGGACATTTAGGAATCACACATTTTGCAAAAACAAAATTTCAAGTTTATCTTTCCTTCATGTGTTTTCCTGTATTGATAAAATCAAGAAGGAACCCAAACTGAATTTTCCCTACCTTAACAATGCAGATATCATTGGGTGAAGTTTAAAGGCAAATTTTTACTAAAGATGTGTTTGGTCTATTTTAGTTGATTTGGGATTATCTTAATTAGTTATCACAACAATGATTCGGGCTTATAGAAACTAAAAGATTTAATACTATGAAGCAAAGTCAGTTTCAGATTTCCACCACCTAATAACTTCAACAAATAGATTTAGCACTCTCCTTTTACAGTTAACACTTAAATGATCTACAGCCCAATTTTATATCCTCAGTACCAAGAAAAATACACACTAAGTAGAATATTTATCTTATACAAATAATATCTTACCTGTTTTCCTTGGCATGGCTGAAACTGCCTGGGAGCAAACAAGTCTGGTCATGTATGTCCTCTGAAAACTGTATTTCACCCACAGTGATTTGCAACAATTTGTTACTTTGGGAGAGGTATTCAGAAGTTCTTCAGGTTCATAAACAGTGGCAACATGTGCTTTCTTCATATTTTTTCCCTGTTGAAAAACATTTTTTCAGAGGATTTCCCCCATTTCTCAGCATGTATTTGGTTTGTGAGACAAATATTGATGTTCTAACAATACAAGCAGCTTTTATTCCACATATAAAAAGGTTATAGGTTTGGGTGGAAGATAGAAGAAGGTAATCTCTAAGGTCTTTTTCAACTTAGATAAACATCTTTCTATGTTGCTTGGTCTTTAGATCTGCTACACCACTCCACATCCTCCTCTCCCAGCAGTTTTTCTTCATCTTTTCAACTGCCGCATTCCATCAAGGAAACAGTCTAAATTAGCACACAGAAAAGGAGAGGCAAATAGGTGTAGCCAAAAGAAAAATAGATCAGAAACCTAGAGAGGTGGGTAGGGTTGGAGATGGAATACAGTCTTTGTCCTACTTCCTTCTGTTTGTGTGTTTCCTCTCCAGAATGATTCTTATATTCTCTCTTTAATTCTCCATATACCAATAGTCCATGGTAGACACTAATGAAGGCTATTCTCCTGCCCCCTTTTTTCTAATATTGCGGTACCAACCCACTAAATTGAAGAATTGAACTAAGACTTTCAACGTCTATGGATGCACTTAATTCTCTTGACTTATAGGTTGCTCACAGAATTTGACTTTCTATTTTACCTTATAAATTGAGGCGGATCCCAGAAAGGGAAGGAATGGAGAGGTCAGACCATAAAGAACAATTAAAGAAGGTAACGGGAGGCCTTCAGGAACCTTAGATCAGTGCTACCCAACAAAAATAGGTGAACCGCGTATGTAACTTTAAGTTTTCTAGTAGCTACATTAACCAGGTAAAAAGAAACAGGTAAAATTAATTTTAATTATGTATTTTATTTAACCAAATTTTCCCAAAATAAATCTAAATGTTATTTCGATCAGTAATCAATATTAAAATTATTAATGATATATTTTATGTTCTCATTAATGTAAGTTTTTTAACTCTGGTATTATTTTATACTTACAAAACATCTCAATTCAGACTAGCCATATTTCACGTGCTCAGTAGCTACACATGGCTAGTGTCTACTATACTGGACTGTAAAAACAGTAAGGCTGCATTGCAGCTTTAGAGAAAAAAACAGTTGAAAAGAAATGACTTTGGGAGAAAGGCAATGAGCAGCTGCTTCAGCTATACAAACCAAGGGAGGAAGTCATCAAGTTGAATTCTGACTCATTATTTTTAAAATGTACCAAGTTTTTCAGTGTAGAATGCTTCTTCAGTATTTTGATTATTGTAATTTGGGCCAGATTAGGGGACAGGTAAATTGGGATGAAGGGTGGTGAGTCCCTGGGCATTTTTGGTGCCCTAAGCAGCCTGACATTTTAACTATACTAATCAGGCAACCTTATGATCTCAATTTGATTTCTCAAAGTTTCCACTGGGAAAAGGACATTGCTCTTCAGCGAATGCATCAGAGCCAGATCAGCCTTGGATGAAATTATTAAATTACTAAATAGGCAAAATTGGCCATCAAGATACAGTTGAAGGGTGAGGTTCCTATCAGAAAGAGCCAGCTGACAGCCTTACCTATCAGCCCATTGTGAAACTGTCATTTAGTAATAGTTATTCATATGACATTGCTAGATAATTCAGAATAAAATATCTAACCATAGTCTTTTAAAATAAACATCAAGAAATGCTGGACTTGATTTTCCCCAGATAGGTTTACATTGCACTTTTACCCAAACAATTCTGTAGGATGTTGAGGTACTTATTGAAAAATAATTAGTACTTAGTTATATTATTTACCTAAAATTTATTTTTGAATACATGGATGAAAAACCCTATGGTTTTTTATATAGTATAATTAGATAATTGCCTTGAGAAAATGATGTGCCTACCTGAAAACGCCAGGAAAACCCAGGATTCACAAAAGCATAATAATGGATTTGCGCAAGGAAGTCCAAGCAGCCATTGAGCTGATGTATGGTGCCTATTTAATAATCATTGTTTTTTGTTAGGTATCAGGTCTTATTTCAATGTGTATTTATGATATTTTTTACTGAATAAAGTTATTTCACCTACTTTGGAGGTTCTGATATAAAGTTTAAAATATATATGAGTGGAATTTTATCATTTCTGTGGCAACTAATTCATCTGTGGGTTCACATTTTGCTCTCTATGTGTGGTAGGCTGAATAATGGTCCCCAAAGATGTCCACAGCCTAATCCCCAGAACTCATGAATATTTTATCTTACATGGCAAAATGAACTTTGCAGATGTGCAAATTAAAGCTCTTGAGAAAATATCAGCAAACAGAATCCAAAAATACATCAAAAAGATCATCCATCATGAACAACTGGGATTTATTTCAGGGATGCAAGGATGGTACAATATTCAAAAATCCATCAACATCATACACCACATTAACAAAAATAAGGATAAAAGCCACACGATCATCTCAATAGATGCTGAAAAAGCATTTGACAAAATTCAACATCCATTCATGATAAAAACTCTCAACAAAATGGGTATGGAGAGTACATACCTCAATATAATAAAGGCCATATATGACAAACCCACAGCCAACATCATGCTTAATAGTGAAAAGCTGAAAGCTTTTCCTCTAAGATCAGGAGCAAGGTAAGGATGCTCACTCTCACCACTTTTATTCAGCATAATACTGGAGAGCCTAGTCACAGCAATCAGACAACAAAGTGATAAAAGGCATCTAAATTGGTGAGGAAGAAGTTAAACTCTCACTATTTGCAGATGACATCATATTATACATAGAAAACCCTAAAGAATCCACTAAAAAATTATTAGAACTAATAACTGAATTCAGAAGTTTCAGGATACAAAATTAATACACAGAAGTCTGGTGCATTTCTATATCCTAACAATGAATTAGCAGAAAGAGGAATCAGGAAAACCACTCAATTACAATTGCATCAAAAAGAATAAAACACCTAGGAATAAACCTAGCCAAGGAGATGAAAGACCTGTACTCTGAAAACTCAAGACACTCATGAGAGAAGTTAAAGAAGACACCAAAAAATGGAAATCTATCCTGTGTTCATGGATAGGAAGAATTAATATTGTCACAATGGCCATCCTGCCCAAAGCAATTTACAGATTCAATGGAATCCCTGTCAAAATACCAACAGCATTCTTCAATGAACTAGAAAAAATAGTTCTAAAATTCATATGGAACCACAGAAGACCCCAAATAGCCAAAGCAATCCTGAGAAAGAAGAACAAAGCTGGGGGGATTATGCTCCCTGACTTCAAGCTCTACTACAAAGCTACAGCAATCAAAGCAGTATGGTACTGGCACAAGAACAGACCCATAGATCAATGGAACAGCATTGAGAGCCCAGATATAAACCCACACATATATGGTCAACTAACATATGATAAAGGAGCCATGAATATACAATGGGTAAAAAACAACCTCTTCAATAACTGGTGTTGGAAAAACTGGGCAGCTACATGTAAGAGAATGAAACTGGATTACTGCCTAACTCCATACACAAAAGTAATCTTGAAATGGATCAAAGACCTGAATGTAAGTCATGAAACCATAAAACTCCTAGAAGAAAACACAGACAAAAATTTCTTGAATATAAACATGAGAACATTTTACTGAACACATCTCCTCAGGTACAGGAAACAAAATAAAAAATGAACAAATGGGATTACATCAAACTAAAAAGCTTCTGTACAACAAAGGACACTGTCAGCAGAACAAAAAGGCATCCTACAGTATGGGAGAATATATTCATTAACATCAAAATATATAATTTGTATGCCTCAACACCCAAAAAAAACAAATAACCCAATCAAAAAATGGGCAGAGGACCTGAACAAACACTTCTCCAAAGAAGAAATACAAGTGGCCAACAGGCACATGAAAAGATGCTCCACATCGCTAATCATCAGAGAAATGCAAATTAAAACCACAATGAGATAACACCTCACACCAGTTAGAATGGCCACTATCCAAAAGACAAGAAATAATAAATGCTGGCAAGAAGGCAGAGAAATAGGAACCCTCCTACACTTTTGGTGGGACTGCAAGTTGGTGCAACTGCTGTGGAAAGCAGTATGGAGTTTCCTCAAAAAACTAAAAACAGAAATACCATTTGACCCAGTAATTTCACTCCTAGGAATTTACCTGAAGAAAACAAAATCTCTGATTCAAAAAGATATATGCACCCCTATGTTTATCACCACACTATTTGCAATAGCCAAGATATGGAAGCAACTTAAGTGTTCATCAATAGATGAAAGGATGAAGATTTGGTACATATACACAATGGAATACTATTCAGCCATAAAAAGAAACAAATCCTACCATTTGCAACAACATGGATGGAGCTAGAGGGTATTATGCTCAGTAAAATAAACCAGGCAGAAAAAGACAAATACTATATGATTTCACTTACTTGTGGTATATAAAAAGCAAAGCAAAATAGAAGGAACAAAACAGCATTAAACTCATAGACACTGAGAAGTGACTAGTGGTTACCAAGGGGGACGGGAGTGGGCAGGGGCACAGGGAGGGGGAAGGGATGTTGAACCACTGTGATGTACATTTGGTAAAATTTTTTTTTTTTAAGGCAAAAAATAAATTAAGGCTGTTTAGAAGCAGAGATTTTCGTGGATTATCTGCATCCAACCTAATCATATGACTCCTTAAAAGAGGCAAGCAAGAGGGTCAGAGTCAGAGAAGGAGGTGTGATAATGGAAGTAGAGGTCAGAATGATGTGAGAAAGGGTCTATGAGCCAAGGAACACAGGCAGCCTCTAGAAGCTAAAGAAGGCAAGGAAACTGATTCTCCCCTATAGCCTCTAGAAGGAATGCAGCCCTGCCAACCCAATTTAGCCTTCTCACCTCCAGAACTATAAGATAATAAATTTGTATTGTTTTAGGCTGCTCAGTCTGTGGTTATTTATTTATTTTCCATGCAAGAGATTTTATTATCTGAAAGAGAAAATGGCTGCCCCCAGAGAGAGGGAGCAGCCTGTGGTTATTTTTAACAGCAGGAATGGAAAACATATACATTATCTTGATCTAAGTACATATCATATTATTGTCAGTACATCATGTATATTTTTAAATGTTCATTGTAAAGTAAATTTGGACATGGTCTAGAGTCCATATTATAGTACTGCGTTTCCATAACAATAACTAGACAGTCATAATGACTAGGATTGTTGAACTCTAAATAACTTATTGGTGGTGGCAACTGTTAATTAGCTAAGAATCTTTATAATGAGCAATATACACTGAGCAATAATGAAAAATATATATTGATGCCCTAATGAATGCCAGGTATTGCACTAGACACTGAGGATATAGCAGTCAACAAGACAGAATTAGTCCCTTCCCTCGTGGAGGTGACAGTCTAGTAGGGGAGACAGGCATATATGTTTAGTTAGATTCATGTTAGATGTTACAAGAATATATAATAGATAGTGGGCCCAATCTAGTCTGGGTGGTCAGGCAGGACTAGGAATGATGTGTAGGCTGGGACCTAAAAGATAACTTGGAATTGGCCAGGAGGGAACAGGAAAGAGGAAAAAAGAATATCTCAGAGAGCCGAAACACCAAATGCAAAAGCAAAAAGGAAGGAAAGAATTCAAAGCACTTGAAGAACTAAAAATAACAGCAAAGACTTTCTAATTCAAGATAGCTGAGATCTTCCTCATGTCACTTCTCTCAAAAATAAAAAGGAGGATGAGGGGAAAGCAGCAGAAACACAGATTTCATTTTTATTGAACTGGTAGTTACTCCAAACCACGATTCATGAAAATGGAAAATGGATGGAAGATGGTAAAGGACTTAATGGACCCCAGGAAGGTCAGGCCTAATTGGCTGGAGAGGGAGAGAGGAAGAAACCAGGCAGGTCACCCTAAAGATCCCTGCAAAGGCTCAGGAGCCCAAAGCAGGTAAAGTGCAGAGGGAAGTTAAAGGAGTGGAGATGTATGGAGCGTGATGCTGAAAAGGGAGATTTGTTTGAAAACCTGTTTAATAAGTGGTCAGGTCCCCTGGTCCCCATTCCACCGGATATAATCAGGCTACTACTTTTCCCTCCATATTACTGAAAAGACAGGGATTAAGTCTGAAACTGAAGATGAGATATCTAGGCTTCTTCTCCTGCTCAGATACAAAACTTTGCAGCCAAATTATCTCTCTAGTTGAAAATAAAGGGTACTTCTCAGGGAAAAAAAATGAACCACACCAGAAAAAGGAGCCACAGATACTGATATTTGGGGGTCCTCATAGGGGAAAGTTACAGTGAATCCCTTCAATTGACATACACTTAGGTCCCCCAATCAGCTTTTAGAATTTCACTTTTAAAATATGAATGGACAAAAATCACCCAATATCTGAGAAAAACATTCAATGTGAAAAATATTAAAACCTCCAACATGTAAGAATCAGGGAGAAAAAAAGAATCACAAGAAACAGAGACAATGCAGGGAGCACAAAAATACTTCAAAGAAATTATAGCATCATCAGAAAAATATTGTATCCATGAAACAAGAACAGGATGCTAAAAGAATAAACAGTCTAAGAACAATAAAGAGCAGTTGGAAATACAAATACTATAGCTAATTAAAATTTGGTAAAAAATTACATAAAGATAAGGACAAAGAAATCCACCAAAGTTAGAATGACCTTGGAAATTATTACAAGTCAGAAAAGGTCATGAGAACATTCTGTAGGGCAACTGACTGATGTCTTCTAAAAAATTAGAATTATGGGGAGATAAATTGGTGGGAGATGGAAACACTGCTCTGGATTAAAAGAGGCTAAAGAGATGAAACAACCAAAGGTAATATGTGAACTTTGGATCTTGGTTTAAAAAAAAAACTGGTATAAAAAATGATATTAATGAATTATTGTTACTATTCCTAGGCACAATAATGTAATCACATGCATACAGGGAATGTCCTTAGTTTTAGGAGTTGCATCTTAAACTATTTGGGGGTGAAATGTCATGTTCTCTGCCACTTGCTTTCAAATTGGTTAGCAAAAGAGTTATTAATAAATAGATGAAACAAATATGGAGAAATGTTAATAATTAATTAAATAGTGGGTATAGTAGTGTTAATTACACTACTTTCTCCATTTTTCTCTATATTTGAATTTTCCATAATAAATAACTGCAAAAATAAAGCAGATATGTCAAAATGTTGATTATTGTTCCATTTAGGTGGTGGATGGACTCTTGTTGAATATACTATGCCCTAAACTTTTATTTTTGAAATTTTTCATAATAAAAACCTGGGAGGAAAAGTCATGAAAGAGATCTAAAATTTAAAAGACTTTCATCCTAGTATATGTCAAAATTGTTGCCTATTTTAAAAAAGAATTCAAAATAAAATGAAGCAGTGAATAAACTGGTTGAATCTAATCAAGTGAGGTAGCAATTACAGGTTCTAATCAGATTGGAAAGTTAGTTAATGATAAAACTGAAATCCTTAGTTTTGGTGGAGTAGTTTGGTATATCAAGGCTAAGTAAAATCAAACCTATGCTTTCAATATCCAAGAGAATTTGGCATATGCAAGAATTAACAATTAACCCACATTTTTAAGTTTATTGGGCTTACGATAAATTCTTAAGTATTTAATTTGTCAGACAATTAAGGTATGTAAAAAATAAAATATTTCAAATGCATGTGAGTTGAAAGATTTGTATTTAGTTAGGTGGCAAAGGCCCCTTTTCATTCAATTGCTAAAATTTGCTAGACTTTCAACTAGAATAATAAAGTGTATTAGCTGAAATGTTCTAATTTATCTTATTCTTTTTTTACCAGTTTAGGGAGACTGATTTTTGAATGGTTCATTTATGTGGTTGAAAACCACCCTTGAGGATATTTTAAAAACTCAACTGTAGAAGACAAACATATGGACAACAAAAGAAAATGATAAGACTAGAGGATCTAGGAAGTTCAATATCTGAATAATAGGGATTCCAGGGGAAAAAAGAAAAAGCAGCAAAAGCTTTAAAGAAATTATCAAAGAAACAAATGTGAGAACACTTCCCAAAACAAAGGACATATGTCTCCAGAATGGAAAGTCCCACTGAGTTCACAGTAAGACAAACTAAGGAAAAGACCTACACCAAGGTCTGTGCATCAATGATAAATTGCAGATCCTGAAAACTTCCACATTGGAGAAAAATGAAGTAGTAATTCAGCAGCACTGTTGGGAGACAATAGAATCTTCAAAATCTTAAGAGAAAATGTTTTCTAATCTAGGACAGCACACGAACTTAAACTAGCACGTGAGACTAGAATAAGTCCCATTTCCCTATAACATCTCAAAAAATGAGCCTCTCTGGCATCCTTTCTCAGGAAGCTACGGGAGAATGGGCTCCGCCAAAAGAAAGGAATAAACTGACAGTGATGAAGTGGGGATCCTGGAAAAGGGTTTTTTCATAAATTATTTAGCAATGATTGGTTTCTAAATTATGTGCCTGGGTTAGTTTACAAAAATAAAAAAGGATTAAAAAAAAAAGGAAGCAAAACAAGAAAGCCAGTATGAATGAAGAATACTGGGTAAGTAGCCCAAAATAAGAAAAGATGCATGGGCAGGGGCCAAATCATACAGAGTCTTATATGCTTTGCTAAGGGGTTTAGATTTTATCCTAAAATAAGTGAGAAAACCAGGTATAGAAAGACAAGTGCCAAATGATTTCCCTCATTTGTGGGGTATAACAATGAAGCAAAACTGAAGGAACAAAATAGCAGCAGACTCACAGACTCCAAGGGACTAGTGGTTACCAAAGGGGAGGAGTGGGGGTGTGTGGGTGGGGAGGGAGGGAGAATGGGATTGAGGGGTATTATGATTAGTGCATATGGTGTGTGTGGGGTCACGGGGAAGACAGTGTAGCACAGAGAAGACAAGTAGGGACTCTGTGGCATCTTACTACACTGATGGACAGTGACTGCAATAGGGTATAGGGGGGACTCGATAATAAGGGTGAATGTAGTAACCACACTGTTTTTCTTGTGAAACATTCATAAGAGTATATATCAATGATATCTTAATTAAAAAAGTAAAAAAAATGCTTAATATGCCTCAGTTTATCTTTAACACTACCATATGGAAAGCAGTCGACAAATGGCTACTATCATTTTGCCCAAACTTTCTAATTTTTAGATAAAAAGAAATGAGACAGAGAAATCATGACTGCCTGGTGCCAGATAACAGATCTCCTTAATTCCTGTTCAGCTTTTTCACCTGACTCCTTCTCAAAGTCAGTTTCTAAGTACAGGATTCTCTTGCTATCCAGAAGTAGAGCATTCCTATGAAACCTCTTGTAAGCCAAAATGGTGCAAAGCAAAGGCACAACTACCATTAATTTATATGGAAAAATTTTTGAGCATTCCCAGACCCAAAAAATAACCTCTCGTAGACTTTTCCAATCCTTAGGACACATTTTGCTAACAGATGCACATAATAAATAGTGATAAAACACAGCACAGATGCTCACACTGTTCAACACCATGGTGGCTTGATGCTGAGTGCAATTCCCAGGGAAGAAAGTTGTACAGCTCGCTGCAAAACAAACACTGAATGCTGTTTTCTCTTTTTGCCTTTTTTTTCATAGAAGTGAGAATCTGCTTCAGTTTATTTTGGTCATCAAAAACGGGTAGTATTGTAGGTCTTTTGTAAAAGTGAAGTGGTGTAACGCAAACTTACAAAAAATGGGGGACACCAGTGTATGATTATCACCCAAACCTGAACATCTAGTTTTCAGCATTATAATAGGGACTGTGGGTATGTGGATAAAATGAGAGTTCCTGTAGCCAGGATTCTCACCTGGTCCTGGTTGACTAGCTTACTGCACACCTGTGGGCAATACATGGCTGTTGACCATATAAGAAGAGCTCTGCCAGTGCTCTGGGCGCATCACGGTGGCAGGCCTGGAAGGCTGCAGGAGAGCAGAGCAGAGGCTGGAGTGGTTGGCAGTGCCAAGGACAGAGGCCCAGAAGATGGCTGTGTGGGACAACTGGGCAGGTAGAGAGGCCCAGAGGATGGCTGTGTGGGACGACTGTGCAGAGAGGCCCAGAGGACGGCTGTGTGGGACGACTGTGCAGAGAGGCCCAGAGGACGGCTGTGCAGGATGGCTGTGCAGGCAGAGAGGCCTAGAGGACGGCTGTGCAGACAGAGGGGCCCAAGAGGCAGAGACCGGCTTGCTGCATGCAGACTCGCTCTGAGTGAACGGGATTCTAGTGACTGACCTGCTACCTGGAAATAAAGTTGGGTATAACCCTTTCACCCCAAGAACGTTTTGCTCTCAATTTCTTTGGTCACATTGAATCCATAGTGAGCTTGCCCGGGGCTGAAACCCATTGGCAAGACAGGGTAAAATTGTAATATTCCAGAGTCTCTTTCCTGGCTTTAGGGTATCTCCATATGAACAGGTGTTCCTAAGGGGTGGAGAGAAGTAGTTCATCTCCATATCAATGGATAATTACCTGGGGGACTGAGGGCTTATCTCAGGTTGTGAGAGGTTAGGGGGAGGGCTCACTTGCTTCTGCCAGAGCCCTCAGACCACAGTTTGTAAGCAATAAACGGTTTTTAAACTTTATTTCTCCCTTTGGCTGATTTCGGATTTAGAGGTATTTTGCCCCGGGATTTCCTCTCCCTGGAATTACAGGGACTTACCTTCATTTACAATAAACAAGAGAGAACAACCCAAATTACTACCTAAACTTAACTGTTAAATGCTACAGAGACTCAGAGCAAGAAGAATTTTCTGAAACTGCTCTTCAACATTGTTCATATGTTGCTATCATGTGGTTAAAAATCAGAGTGGCTAAGGAAGGACTAATTCCTAATAATTCCTTCTAAATCCAGCCTAGGAGTGTACTTGTCTGTGTGTGTATGTGCATTTGGTAACTTTAAGAAGAATCTACAAGAGCAATTACTATACCATTAAAAATGTGCTGAAAAGGGACACATTTGATAGAGAACCAAATATCCCCTTAAGAAAAGATGTTAAATTCTCTTTAAAATAGTAACTCTATCATTATTAATGATTATGGAGAAAAGAAAATATTGAAGACATTTTCTTCAAACTGCATGTTTTTATTTTCATTCAAACTGCATAATAAATGTTAAGGAAACGAGTGTATTTTCCTATACAAACAATTTATGGTTGACATTAAGAGGGCAATTTTATCTCACAGTCTTTGGCTGTTCCTTTTAAAGATAATATTAGTTTAGTTGGAGTGTGTGTATAACATTAATACTGATCTTTCCTTAAATTTCTCTAGTGCTTTGAGGTTATAAAATACACCTGCATACATTTTGATTGTTTTTTCTTCCTCATAAGAACCTCATGGCAAAGTTATCATCTTACAGATAGGAAACCTGAGCTTATGTGTGACTTGCTCAGTCAGTAAGTGTCAGAGTGGCCTCAAACTGAGGTCATCAGCTTTTTCCAATGTTTACTTCACTATACCACACTTTCTTATGAATCTGATACCACTTCATGTTTTTATATTTCCTTTTTCACATACTTTGTATAGTCACAAACACTGACTTATTTTCAAGTAGGCATCGTAACTCAAGAACACTTTGGGATCTCGATTAAAAGCAGAAGCAACTTTTCTGAATTGCCTAGTTCCCATCATTTATCTTACTGTTTATCTGTTTCTCAGTATACAGTTTCTCAGAGAATGGAGGTAGGGAGCCAGGACTTCCATGATTTGGAAAACAGCTTTTGCCTTTTTTAAGTTATTGAAAGTTTGGGGAAAGGAGGAGGTGTGATTTGAGCAAAGTACGAGAATCTCGTGGTGTTCTGTGGGCCCAGTAACTGACTGGAGTCCATTTTGAGAGCCTAAAGCTTCAAATCCTAGCTTTGAAGAATGTTCAAATCCTAGTTTGAAGAATGCATATTTTGGGGCTTGTCTATTTGTTTTCTTTTCAAATGCAGTTTACTTAAAACTCATGTAAGGTTAAAAAAACTTGCCAGCATTCTCAGTATTGGGTTGAAAAATGAGACGTGTGTTCACAAACAGAGGCAATGTGATCCGTCAGAGCTGGTCCATGGGATTGGAAGGTCAGAGTCTGTAAACCGTAATAGGAGTCATGAGAGATAAACAAATGATCAGTTTACAAACAGACTCTGCTGAAGCCCAGGGTAACATACTTCCATATTCTCTGACTTCTCCATTCTGACTCTCCATAGGATTTATATTTACAGATGTGTACTTGAAACTTGAATCTCTGGCTGAGCACTCTATGGACATTTAAAGTCACAAAATTCTGAGATGAATTGTCCTGGCATGTAGGTGGGACAGGGAGGGAGCGCATGCCCTCTCAAAATCTCAATGGGAAATGTTTATAGATTACTCTCTTGACCATTATTGGAATTTAACCATTAAGCTTCAAGAAACTTCTAAGCTCCTTAGCTTTCATCATTCCATTTTACCTTTTCTATAACACTCAAAATACAGTCTACTACTACTTGTGCCTTATCGTCTTAAAAAGGATATAATATCTAAATAAAATTCAAAATTGTATTACAACATGAAATCTCCTCCAAAAAGGATTTGGGTGGGTTTTTTTTTTAAAGCATTTATTTTCTTTTTAAACTAATTTAAGCTAAATATTTTTCTAGGAAACCAAATGCAATACATTTGTAAATAGCTTGATGTGGAGAAAATATATTTCAGCTCTTGGGTAGGACTCACCTCTCCCTCTAAACTTTTTCTTTTAAAATCTTTTTATCAACACAGAAACTTTTATAAAACACAGAAACTGAAGACAACACAAAGGAAATGTCTGCCCTAATGAATTATTCTAAAGTGAACACCCTTCTAACACCACCAAGTCAAGAAAGAATTTTGCTCCTACCCTTAGAAGCACCTTCCCCTCTTGCAGCTACAGCTGTTTCCCCACCACCACCACCTAATAAGTAACCATTCTCCTAACTTTTATAGTAATCATTTTCACTTCCTTCTTTAATGGTTTTACCAGCCAAATGTTCATCCTGAGACAGTATAGTCTCCCCATTTCCCTGCCACACACATAAATACATTTTAATTATATATCTATCTTTTAAGTCTTTTTTTTAACTTTATGGTTTATCCCTTTGACCTGTAGAGCTGCCCACAGTCAGAACTTTGCAGATTGCGGGATCATGGTGCCATTCAACGTGTTCCATTGTTCCGTTTCCTGCAAATCAGCAGCTGGATCTCAGGTCTGGGTCAGATTTAGGTTCGATCCATTAGGCAGCATTTTAGGTGATGATGTGGCACATAATGTCTAGTTCTCCCTCTTTGTGATTTTAGGAGCTGTTGATGCATATCCTATCGACATCTATGAATTTGCAAGGGGGTGCAGAGTTGGGATAGTCTTTTTTTTTTTCACTTAATAGTGGAATACTTTCATATAGATTCACTTACCCTCATCTCTTATGTAGTTACCCAAATAACCAAACTTTAACTTTCTAAAGTTCCTTTGGAGGAGATCCTGTAATCATCTAGATAGTTCTCTTGGGGTTCTATACCTTTGAACTATGACTACATGTTTGTTCAATTTACAGATGAGACATTCCCTATAAAGAGATTAAAGGCACACTGACACTGCATGTAAAGCAGATGTATATTAATAAAGATTTAGTAGCAAATTCCGGCCACTAGAAATTAAAAATTTTTGATTCTCTGGTTGATGATGTATTCAAGGTCCAGTCTTTGTTTCCTGCTGGTTATAAGCCTTTGTGACTTCCATGAAGAGATTGTTAACAAAGGTGGATCTGATGAAAGTGAAGTAAAAAGGATTCCTATGAATCTATTTTGGGTTAACATGCAGGTTTCTGGCCTCCCTATAAAAAGTCAGAAATCAAATTATTATTTACATCTATATTTAAATACAATTTTGGACTTCTAAGTCAAAGTGATTATTCTTTCAAAAAGTCTTATTTGATATGTCTACAGTGATCTAGAGATGATGTGACCTAAAGCATTTAATTTAAAAAATTACAAATGTAATTTCTTTAAGAATTTTAAAAACTTGGGATTTTTGGTTTGTTTTTATATTTACTACATATGATGTAGTATAGAGAAAGGATAATTCATTTCTTACACAGTAATTGATAATAGCTTCTACTTTAAAAATATTTTTTTCTAAGATTGAGTCAACCTTAAATTATTTGTTTGGTGTTAACAGTTGAAGCCATTAAAGGTGCCTCCTGGAAGTGCTCAGGAGTTCATCTGGAAGCTGTTAGGTGAGATGTCAAGCAAGAATTCTGGGGTCAGATGATACTGGGTTCTCAGCCTATCAGCACCACTTAGTAGTTTAATGACCTTAGCTACTCAATTTTTTTATGCCCTATTTTCCTTATTTATAAATCTGAGTAATAAAATCTATCTCCCAGTGTTGTTGAGAAATTTGAGTGATGTAAAATATTGGGAAAAGTACTTTGTAATACTGACTGGTAGATGTTATATCTAAGGAGACTTAAATAATACAGTTAATCAGATGAACTGTATTGCTTTTGGAATTGGCCACTATGACAACTGAAAATTCCAGGTTTGTCAACTTGACATTAGAAAGGGTTTCAGCTTCAGTTACAAATACATCTGAGAGATGCAGATTTTAGAGATGCATTAAATTAGATATGAAATGATAAAAATCAACAAACACCTGTGCTTTCTGTGAATTATACTATATTTCTTGTAATCGCATACTGTCCCCTTGATGTCTACCCAAAACGGTACCAGGTCTGACATGCTATTCATCATATGAGATTATAGACAGAAATAGAACCATTTAGTTTCAACTATTAATTAAAAGAGACATTGGTTAGCCTGATTCTCCAACCTTTGGGCCAGGTTTTTGTATATTACAAATCTACAGAGGAAAACCTCTCCAGAAGGAAATTGTTTCAAGAATTGTCTTGCCAGAACACCAGAAACTTTTTCTTTGTTTAACTTGAATGGCATAACATTGTACTTTATAGAAATGGAAATAATGGCATTGGTTTGAACAATCCTCTATATTACTTTGATTGTAAAGTATGGATCCTAGAACACTCATTAACATTGGTTTGCATTTATTTTTACTATTGAATACTGTGGCAGAGACAAAGCTATGTGTTCACCAAATCTTTTTTCATACTCCTTTCCCCGGGATTCACAGGAAGTTTTATCTTACAGCCTTCTTACGGATCAGTCAGGTTGGGCCACATGACCAGTTCAGGCCAAAGAAATGTCAGAAGTGAAAGGCTCACTTCCGCAGGAGGCAAAGAAAAACTCTTGCAGGATTCTCCAGTCTAGCTCCTCTGCCATCCCTGACGTGGAACCTAGTTAGCGTTGGACTGGCAAAGCCAGAGAGGGCAGCAGCTGCGACCGCTGAGACACCACGTGGAGGTGCGCTGCCCCTCCACAGTATGGGATGCTTGTAAACATCCTAAGTGAAGTGCTAGAGTAGAAACGACCTCCTGGACCTCTAAAATTTATAATGAAAAAATTTATAGCTTCAGTTTTCAAAATTAAAATAGTTGACCCTGTTAGTGCAATTTTGCTATACAAGTATCCAGCAACCATTTGCAACCTATTGGAATGAGAGTTTGTTTTCTCTTATTTCTACCCTTTCAATTCTAATCCTAATCCTCAACCCCAGTTTAGCTTCTAGAGATTCTTCTGTAGGGAAAAAATTGACTCAGAATTTAAGAAATCATGCCATTATAAACTTTCATGAATTTCAACAATTTTAAAATAGAATAGTTTGTATAAATCAGTGTAACATTTTTAGTGTAAATTTTAAAAGTACAAAAGCCACTAGAAATCATGGCAGTATGACTAATGTTATCTTTCTGTTTCCAGCATTCATTTTATAGGACATGGACCATGCACAGGTAATTTTGAGTGTTGGAATATTTTATTTGTAACACATCCAGTTTTCCAATAATTTGTTTCCAGTTGACTTAACATTTGTAACTTTGTTTGCTATAGCATGTAGTTTCATTAAGCTCAGGGTTTGAGAAAAATGTTTTTTTCCTCTTTTCTTTTGGTCAGAATGCATACCCAGGACAGGGGCGTCCAAGCAAAATATGTTTACGGAGCTCCATTATTCTTACTGCCTTCTTCCCCAAGATGTACAGAGATTGGGGCTCCACAATTTTCCATAAGCATTACTGTCCTGGGGTTGCGCGAGTTTATCTTCAATCCAGACAACTAACTTTTCCGTTTTATACCTTTAATAATTGAAAGAGGGTATCCGCAGCTCAGAAATTCAATCCACCCTGGCTGGGGAGACGGGAGAGCGTCCTCCTTCGGGCGGGTGGGGCTTGCTAGGAAGGAAACCGGACACCCAGCGGCCGGCGGAGCCCGGCCTTCCCGGCGTGCCCCGCGCGTCGTGGGGACTCTTATCGTGAAGCTCCAGGTGACTCAGCCGCGTGGCCGCGCGGGCCAGGGCGAGGGGGCGCGCCGCTGCGGCACGGCAGGTCCCGGCGGTGGCGGCTACTCGCAGCGCGCAGCGCGCCTCCCGGGCGAATTCGGGCCCCGAGCGAGACAGCGCGGCAGGTAAGTGGCTGCGCGCGACGGGTTCAGGCGCGGAGACCCCGCAGGGCGAGTGTGGCGGCGAGCTTGGCCCGGAAATTTGCCCGTGTCTGGGGGGCATCTCGGGACGCCCGCAGGGTCGTACCCCATAGAAAGGCGACGCGACCAAAACCATCGCGACGAAGAAGGGCGGAACGGAGCTCTGGGCGCCAGTTTTCGTGCCGAAGATAAAGTCTGATGATCCGGGAAGGGGGGACCTCCTTATATGGAAATTGTAAACACAGTCGCGGGGTCCAGCCGCAGTGTAACTTACGCTGCAGGCCTTTGGTGTGTTTATCGCGCCTGAACAGAAACGGCGAGAACCCTGGAATGTTTCTTCACAAAAGGTTTGCAGACAGTTTTTTTTTCTGGCAATTAGCTGAATTCATTAAAATATTATGTAGTTGGTCGGACTTACTCCTAAACTCTGTCGGGAGCAGAGTGCGTTGTGCTCGCTCTCTTCACCCTAGCTTGAAAGTCTTCCTTCTCTGCCACCCACAAATAACTAGTTTTCATCAGTGGCTTTGAGATCTGGGGAAGGCCTGAACCGGTAATTTTCTTTTAAATGAAACCTTACTTTTGAAAGCAGACAGCGTCTTCAGGTTTACAAGCTTAGTTCGCCCTATCAAAACCTCTTCTACTTTGGAATGTGTGATTCTTTCTGAAAACAACTGGGTTGAACCGATTTATTTTTAAACAAAAAAACCGGTGAACAAGTGAACAGGATAAACAAGGCTGTGGAGGAACTGTTTAACCAGTTTATGAAAACGCATTTTCCAGGCCCTGTGATTGTGCCCGTGTTAGCTGTTAAGTTGTTAGCTGAGAAATTAAGGTGTTTTTTCGATGATTCCCCAAAGTGTTGTAGTAGTATCAGTCGAATATGATGCATCCAGAGTCAGAGAACTTCATCCTCACCTCCTCCAACCACTGCCCACCCTCCCACCCCCCCCAAAAAAAATTCTGGGGCAGTAGTGTTCACACATTGTTTGCTCCTTAAAAATGCCAGTAATGCTCCCAGGAATTTTATTCTAGAGATCTGTGATGGGTCTCTGAGTCTGCATGTTAAGCAAGCGCACTCTCCCTTGGTCTGTTATTGATGATTCAGGAATCGTACTCTGAGAAACACCACCCAGAGGGATGGCCTAAGAATTTTTAGACTAGCCCAGCTCACTTGACACCGTTGATTTGCTCTCCTCTGCCCGCTTACCCAGGCATGAGCCAAGAAGTTCTACTCTGGGAGAGAAACTTCAGAAAAGATAGTGTTTTCTTAAACTCTGACAACGGGTAGGAAATGACTTCCATACATATTCTGGCGTTTGCCTTGGTGGTTTAGAGATAGCCTGTGCCTATTAACCTGTCCTTTTTCCTTCTTGGGGCCGCTTCCAGTATCCTTAGAGCTTAAGCAAAGCCATTTTGCCAAATCCCCTCCTCCCAACTAACTTAAGTCTCCTTCCTCATGGAACCAGGACATCTAGTGCCATGTAATTTCCATGGCCTTGAGCTTTCAGAATTCCTGGGATGTAGCAGTACCAGTAGCATTTATGAGGGCTTTCTGTTCAGCTGAACATTAATTCAGTAATCAGTTATCCCAGTAATGCCTGTTCTGTACAAAGCGCTCTGTAGGCCTTAGCAACAGCATTACAAAGATGGCACAGACTTGCATCTCTCCCTTGAAGCAGAAGTGAGGGCTGGATAACTTCCGCTGCCAAAAGCTTTTCCTATTTCTGGTCCCTCTTAAAATGGATGTGTAGGGATGAGATTAGAGTTTGGCTATGTATTTGACTTTTTTCCTGTTTTTGGTATCTTTTTGGTGTCCGATAATCTCATTGATCGATCTCTTCCTGTTAATTCACAAAACGTCATGTCTTTCCTTCTGTAGCCCTGGGCGTCCTGATTATTGTGTCTTCCTCTGTCCCTGAATCTGAACATGCCTGCTCATCCATGACTAATAGTTTAGGCAGGCTGATGAATGATTTCCATTGGAAAACCCAGAGTCACGGAGATGTGGGCTTAGAAAGATAAAGGAACCTATTCCAAATTTGTCTAGTACAATCCTCTCATCTTTCAGATAAAGAATCTGAGAGATGAGGTGGCAGAGTGAGGGCTTCTAGCTCGTAGCCCAGTGTTCTTCACACTAAATCATCTCAACAAAAAATGTTTCAAAAATGAAAAAGGTCCAGAGAAATTCAGTTGTAAGTAGATGGAGAAAATGGAGAGATGTCCACATGACTACAAAGGTAGTATTTTCTGGAAAAATGGAGATTGAAGGACAATGTGGGCCAAGCATATGAATCTTTAAGAGTGGGAGTACTAAAATAAGGAACTCTGAAGCTTGAAATAAGCAGTAAAAGGGCAAATAAGAGCAAACATAGTTATCTTTTAATCCCAAGAGATGTCATAAATTCACTATTTTAAAAAATTCATTAAAAGTTATAAGTACATTGGTGAATTCTCATTAGATGTTAGATGTTTGAACAATGTCTAGACTCTTTTGAAGTTGTCACATAATTATACTGTATTTACCAAAGTTATTAGTTATTTCTGGGAAACAATATATGATAGATCTAACTAATAATCTGATTCTTACATTCTTAGGGGAAATTATATTATTGGAATAGTATTTATTTCTGGAATGTAGGACAGAAAGAAATACGGATGAAAAAAGAGAACCTTTTGATATTTTTCTTGGAGTCCCCAAATTAGACATTGTTGGATTGTTCTTGTATATTCATGAAAGTAGAATTAAAAATACTAAGGACTTAATAATCAGTAGACCTTATTATGTACCAGGCACTGTACTAAATGCCACTACCTCATTTACTTCTCTCCATTTGATAGCTGAGGAATTGAAGACATAAGAGCTTAGGCTTGCCCAAAGTCATAGTAAGTGGCTAGTGTTGAAACTGAAGTCCACCTGCCTCCAAAGCCATTAAGATTTATACTCAATAGTTTCCTTATTATATTTCATTTGGTAGTGGTAAAGATTGTGGGCTCTGGAGTCAGTCATTCTTGGGTTCAGATTCTACCTCCTGCATTTACTAGGTTGGATAGTTACTCATCATAGCAACTTTTTTAGGGAATTATATGCCAGGTAATCTGAGCACTCCATTGCCCTTAATTGTTGAGCTCTTGTGCCCTAGGGCCCAAGCAGCATCCTTTGTCTTGTGCCTGCCTACCTATCCTACTTGCACCTGCTACTTAGAACCAGGCTTGCTGTTGAGTACCCTAAGAAACACACCACGCCTCACTAAGTCATTGCGTTGGACTGAAGGCTATCGAGAATATCCTGTTACCATATTTAATAATCTGCTTGAAAAGGTATTTTCATATATTTAACCCAAATTCCTAATTTGTCTGGTAGGCATATTTCTTTTTTAATCCAGATGGGAAAATGTCAAAATCTAATATGAAGTAACATCATTTTCACTTTGAACTTTTAAAATTTTCTCCTAAACTGTTCTAAGCTTTAAAAAAAAATTTCAGCATTTTCTTGAAGAGCTTCCTGTTTTTAGAGATACATTTTTCTTTTTTTCTCATTTTAAAAGTAATACTCATTTTAGAGACTTTGGAATATTCAATAAAACATGATTTAAAAAAAAATCACTTAGCATAGAATTAAGGGAGATAATTATTTTCTATCTTTTTTCAATGAATATATTGTTTTAACCTGCCCTTTTTAAAACCTAATATATCAATACTCTTTCATGTTATTTTAGTTATTATGCTAAAATATATTTCTTTTTAGTCTCTTAATGTGGTAATTATTTTAATTGATTCTAGAATGTTAAACCAACCTTTTTCATAATGTATTATCATTTTTATGTATCTGGATTCGATTTCTTAATAATGTGTTTAGGATTTTCGTGCTTACATTCATGAGAGAAAGTGGTCTCAGAAAATGAATTGGGAAATAGTCCTTTTCGGAATTGGGAAATAGTCCCTCCTTTTCTATCCTCTGGTAGAGTTTATATAAGATTGATGTAATTTTTCCCTTAAAGGTATCGATGAATTTCCTAGTTAAGCCATTTGATCCTGGAGTTTTCTTTATGGAAAGGTTTCAATTAAGTGTTATAGTTCTATGTATATGTCAGAATAATGTAATATATATAATCTTGTATATAGTTAAACACATACAAAGATATTTATGGCAGGGAATTGGCTTATATGATTGTGGGGACTGGGCTAGGCCATTAGAAGGCAGGTTGGAATGCTTAGGCAGGAGTTGAAGCTGTAGACCACAATTGAATTTCTTTATCTGAGAAACTCAGTTCTTTTCTTAAAGCCTTTCTGTTGATTGGATCAGGCCCTCCCAAAGTATCTAGGATAATCTTCCTTTCTTAAAGTAAGTATAGATTTTAATCACATCTACCAAATACCTTCACAGTAACATCTAGATTGTTTGATTGAATAACTAGATCTGTAACCTAGCCAAGGTGACATAAAACTTGACTATCACAGCTTCTCTCCAGTCTTCATGTCTTGGCTACCTTATTAGTTATCTGATGCCTTCAAGCAGATAATTTTTTTCCTTGTTACCCAGCTTTTCGGAAGGATGTGTTATTCCAGGAACTAAGACTAAAGCCAATTCATGGTATCATGGTGGATGTGGGGAGGAAGGCAGACTTGAACTCATCTTGAGAGAAAAAAAATTTTCCCCAAGAATTGAGGTCCAACAATAGAGTGACCCAAGCAAGAAACTCTTTTTGGGTATTTCTAGGTAGACTGGACTGAACTAATAGATGTGCTTTTTAGTCCTAGATGGAAAGTGATAGGGATCCCAGATTCTTTTGAGAGTCATGATTGATATAATTATAGCCGGGAGATTGGGAGCCCATCATAAGGTTGCCAGAAGTGGGTGGGAGATTACCACCCACTCAGCTGCTTTCTATAAAATAGCCTACTGGGCTGATTTTTGACGAACCAGGTTTCTGACTAACCAGACTGTAATACATTTATTAATTGCACTGCCTTACACTGTTCCTTTGCTAGAAAGAGCTTTCCTTCTGGACAAAGCTGGCACTGGTTTCAGCTATCCAAGCAGCACTAACACAAAAGACTTCTCACTTCTCCCCCTAGGGAGGACATATTAAAAGATAACTCATACAACACCAAGAGTGAACCTAAATGTAAACTATGGACTTTGGGTGATTATGGTATGTCAATGTAGGTTCACCCTTGGTAAAAAAATGTACCACTCTGGTGGGTAATGTTAGTAATGGGGTTGGCTATGTGTTGGGGCAGGGGATATGTGGGAAATTTCTGTATATATCCCTCAATTTTGTTGTAAACCTAAACTGCTCTGAAAAAATAAAGTCTTAAAAAAAAAAGACATTTTTGCTAATAGTATATCCCTTGGCTATTTCCTGGAAGTTGCCTAAGTAACCCTTAACAACTTGTGTATCTCTTCCTTTACAGGGTTTCAGGTAATAAATAGCAACCTAGACATTAGGGACCTCACCCTGGAGATTCTATCATGTTGACTGGCTTTTTCTTGGGAATCATGAGCTTTGCCTGCTCTATTATGTGCCTCGGATAGTTCCTAGCTTGCAGGTGTCATTGGAATGAACATTACTAGTAGAAGGTAATCAAAGTATAGAAGAACCTTGTGTGGAAATTACAGAATTTCATCTTTTTAGGTAATAAAGTTGCAAGTTACAGCAGAATTAGGCAAGATGTTAATGTGAATTCAGCTCACTCAGATTGTAAAATCAATCTCCATCTGGAGGTAATTGATTTAGATGTCATCTCATAGCAACTCTTTAAAAAGAAAAGATGCTGGGTGAGTCCATTATATGGGCCCAGGATCTTGAGCTAGAAACATCTCCAAACCTGTGAAACTTATGCAGACATCATGAAGTAAATCAGACCTGTAAGGAGAGGTAATACAGCGCAGTGGTAACATTACAGACTCTGAGCCAGAACCTGGATTTGAAACCTGTCTCCACTTTATAAGCTATGTGACTGTGGGAACTTTACTTAATCTCTTTCTTCCTCAGTCTCCTCCTCTATAAAATGGGGGGAATAATGGCACCTACTTCATAAACTTGAGTATTAAATAACATTTATAAAGTATTTAGAACAATATGTGGCACATGATATGTATTAGTAAAGTTTATGCCATTGCCCATCTGGACTTTAGATGTAATGTTTGTGGTGATTTGACATATTGAACAATCTCAGCTGTAATTTGTGATTTTAATGTGTTTTTGAGTCATTGGGTTTCAGTTTGATTATTAGTTTAAGGGTGTAAGAAAGCTCTGCCATTTGAAAAAAGCATTGCAATATTTAAGAACTTGAGATATACTAGATTCATAGGTTTAGGATTCATGAGAGTTTTTGAGTACTTAAAGATTTGCTTGGTAGGCAATTGAACTGCTAAAATAAGAAAAGAGAATATATTAAGATTATAAGTATAGTTTAAAATGTTTGATGGAAATAACTTAGGGTAGTGGTTATAGGGGATTCAACTATATTGTGATGTTTTCTGTTTTAAACTGGTTGATGATTTATTATGAGATTTTATTATAGTTTTTTAAATCTTTTTGTTTATAATACAAAAACTTTAATTGGGTAATTTGATAAAGTTGGAAAAGAAATTCATTAGGGACCTTTAGACAATTATACATTGAACATAAGGTCTTAAGTCTTAATTTAAATCCAAGTAACTTTAATACAGTCTTTCCTGTGCACAAAAGCTGTTCTTGAACTCAAGTTATATTGATAAAAAGACAGTAAAGGCAGTAAGTTAAGGATGTTGAGAAGACAGGAAAATATATCCAAACAATTATAACCATGTCACTACTGCCATTGTGCTTTTATCTGCCAGCCTCTTAGCCTGGCCTCAGCAATTCATAGAGGAGAAAGAAAGAACACCCAGGAAGTGGAATCAGAGGCCCTCCAGCCTTTCTGCAGAATTGGAATGCTCTTGTCTCTACTGTATCTCTTCTCTTCTGATGGCTTTCTTCCAAGGTAGAAATGAGGAACAGAAGTGATTTGGACAAGAGACATCTTGGCATTTTATGCCTTGCCCAACTTGTGTAGTTTTTGGCCTTAAATTCTATTTTATAAGCTATTAATATACTTTCCCAAACTCTCTTTTGAGTTATTTGTTTCTTTTTCCATTCTTTGCCTGTTTTTCTGCTGGGTTAGTGTCATGGATTTTCATAAGCCCTTACTGAATATTGTAATAACTCTTTGTAATTTTTTGGAAATACTGTTGTTCAAGTCTGGTTTTGTTTATAGGATCCCTTGCCATACAAAAGTTCAAACTCTTTTTGTCGTCAGATTTGTCTTTCTCTTCTTTTTTAGCTTTGGGTGTTTGGTCTTGATTAAAAAGACCTCCCTATCCCAAGACTGTAAATCCTCTGGAATATTCTTCAAAAAGAATATTGTTGTGATTCAGTTTCTTATCCATGAAATGAAAGGTTGTACTAAATCAGTTATTCCCAAACATAGCCAATCCACAGGATCACCTGAGGAGCTTGTTAAAAATTCCTTTTCTTAGCAGATCTCACCCAGACCTACTGAAGTGGAATCTCTGGGCAATGGGGCCCAAGGATATGTTTTTAACAAGTTCCTCTAGGTGATTTCTGATTATCAGCTAGTGAAAACCAAGTGACTATGTAATCACTAAGGACTCTTCTGATTCTAAAGTATCTCTTTTCTGTATTACGTAACTCTTGTGTTTTTGCATTATTTCAACCACTAGATTGTAAGCTCTTTGAAGGTAGGCAGGGCTTTGTTGTGGGCACTACACTTCTTGCCATCAACCCATTGAGATCCTATTACTTCACATTAGATGATTCCAGTAGCCTCCTCTTTTAACTCTTGGAGTCTGTCTGTGGCTGTATATATCTGAAGGCAGCAAACATTTTGAACGTCATACTGCTTTATGCAGAAACTTTTGACAAGACAAAATCCTAACTCTGTTTTACTTAATTCAAGGCCTCTCTATAAGCTGGCTCTGGCTCCAGCTTGTTTTTTCAGCTTTATCTTGCTCCAGGGCTGTTGTATAGAGGCATCTAAGCTCCTTAAGATGATGGTATGCATGGGGTTCCCTGGAGTTGTATGATACAGTGGTAACCCTGATTTCTCCAACCCTTCTGCATTAATCCTTCACTCAAGCCTGATTGGTCCCCCAACATAGTAATAAGTATAATAATAAGTATACTTTCATATAGTAATAAGGCTTCGCTCATTCTTGCTTTCCTGCTGTTATATGCCATTCACACTATCTAGAATGTCCTGACCTCTGTCACAGTTCTACATATTAACATCTGCAGGTGGAGCATTAAACAGCCATTAAAAAGAACAGGGAAGATTTCTAATCACTTTTGTGGGGTGAATTCCAGGATATGTTAAGTAGAAATAGCAAAGGACAGGACTGAATATGGTATTCCATCTTTTGCTTAAGAAAAAAGAGGGATTCAGAATTTATGTTCACACACACATATTATGCTTATTTATACAAAGAGAAATGAAGGATAAACAAATTAGTAGAACTGGTTATTTGTAGGGAGTAGATGGGAAAATACTGGAAGGAAAAGAGAAGGGGGAGACACTTCCCTGAGCATTCCTTTTTTATAAGACTTTAACTTTTGAACCATATAAATGTTTTCTATTTTCAAAAAATACATTTAAAAATAACAAAAAATGTGCTATAATTGTATATAAAGAGAAACAAGTTAGTCTAACTTACAGGACATACAGAGAAATATAGCTTAAATGTAGCACACTGAATGTACATCCCTAGTGGGATGTACTTTTAAGGACAGAAAGAACTGCCCCCTAGAAGACACTTAAGCTTAGCAGCTTATTTTTAATAATAATATTGATGTTATGATTTTGAAACAAGTTTATCAACCATGATTTTCAATGTGAAGGAAAAGACATAAGGAAAAATTTTAGTGTTGAATTTGATTGAAAATATAAACTCAATGGTTTAAAAAAAAAAAGCTAACTTTGTCCATTGAAATGGCCTAGAAGCAATGCCGCTCCAGTAGCTATGAGGACACCTAGTGCTCAGATCCTGATTTATAAATGCCATTATCCACTGAAAGGAGCAGAGGCTCCAGGGAGAAATGGCTGATTCCAGGTCGGAAGCAGAGACAGTAAAAGGTGAGCTTGGAGAAATCTTTTGCCAGGAAGTAGCCTCAAAAGCCAATAAAATTACGTTAAAACGATACAGATGATGGTTTGAAGAGAACCCCCACTAAGCCACCCACTCAACTTATTTGGGACAATTCGAACCAAAAATTGGGGACAGTGGAAAAAGATTTTGATGACAATGGACTATTATAATACACTAGATTAAAAAAAATCTTTGAGTCCACAATGATACTTAAAAGGAGAGAGATAAGGGAAAAACAAAGAAATAATTATACTTCACAGAAGAATGATAGAAGGATGTAGGAGGAATGATACAATTAGAAAGCCATCAGTAGTCCCAAATGTAATAAATGATTCAGATAAGAATCAATATATGCTAAAACTTCTGGGTGAAATGTTATTGGGAGATAGGGTATTATTTCATCTCTCTTTACAATTTCATGAAAAATAAAACTCAAAAAAATGGAGTGGGGGAGGAATATGCAAGGTTATAAGATTCAGAACAACCAAATGCAAGGAATGAGCCTTGACTGAATTAAGGATACAAAAAAAAGGCTATAAAAGAGAAATGAGGCCAGTTGAGTAAACTTTATTGTGGGTTATGTATTATAAAATTGTTCATTTTCTTAGGTGTGAAACCGGTTGTGTTTTGTAGGAAAATGTTCTAAGTCTTAGATATGCTGAAGTATTAGGGATAAAGTACTGTGATTTCTGTAATTTTCAGGTGATCTGGAAAAAGCAGGGTTGGGGGGCACAGCACACACCAGGCATACACATGAAACAGGTTGATCATTGGTAAAAGTTGGGGAGAAAATCTTATCTTCAAAGCCCAGCTCAGATTTTTGTCTCACATGAAGACTTCCTTTTTCCAGCCCCATGTGAGGTAATTTGCTCATGAATTTTTGTGACTTTTTTGTTTATCTTATGTCCCCAAACCTGAGTGCACAAGAGCTGCCTGACAACTTGACTTATTTTAATTACAAATTCTCAGACTGCACTATAAGCCTGTGGAGACAGACTTGCAGAAGAGAGGCCTGAGAATCTGGAAGCACTGATTGGAACCACTTAACCCATATTTATTAGTTAAATTTACTTACCTTTTTCATACATTCCCACTTAACCAGTATGGGCACTTAGGTCTAACCCTTGAAAATGTTGCTCAATCCTTTGTGTTCCTCTGTGCTGGCATCTAATTATACAATTGCTTAGGCTCACAGGGAGAGAATATACGAAAGGCATGTGTATAAACTTTGACCAGTATTCAAGAAACATATTATCATGAGTTCTTTTTGTGCACAGGAAAAAGTCTTCTGGTATACTTACAATATTAATCTAGACACATAATTTATCTTTAAACTACATAATATATTTATGTGTATTAAAGTAGCTGGAGTAAAATTACATTTTACTTTTTGAATTAAAAATTTGATTAAACATTGTCTCTCAAACAATAGACTGCAAAATTGCTCCAATATTAATAGTTTCACTTATCCACACATATTTTTTTTAATATTTCACTGAAATGAGTTGTGGCAGTAATATTTTTAGGCAAAACAAATTTTTGCTCCCATTTTATTAAAGTTAGAACAAACAAAAGCTACATTCTGGGTAATAAACTGGTACAGGGAATCTGATTATGTACAACTGCCATCTCTATTAAATTTAATGTTCTATGAAACTCATTCCAGTAATTCTAAACTGATAAAACTAGTGTTACTTATTATAGAAAAAAATAAAATTGAGTAGTTAAAACATAATTTTAAAAATTAGAAGAAAAAAGTTCTGTATTGACAACTCAAAAATACCATTTTAGAACTTCTAAATAAGTGAGATAGAAAAGTTATGGCAAGATCATTAAGTTAAAATTATTATTGACATTGGCATAGAAATAGATTAATCAGTGGAACAGAGTTTAAAAGCCAGACCAGGCACATACTGTATGTTAGAATTTGATAAAGGTGTTATCTCAAATCATTGAGGAAAAAAATGGACTTTTCAGAATACGTTATTTAGGCAGTTAGTTGGGTAATCATTTGAATTTTATTAGTTCCATATCTTGTTCTATATGCCAAATTTAATTCTATGTGGGTTAAAGATTAAATGTAAAACAAAAAAATGATGAAATTGGTGGAGTACAACTATTATAATAGGATATTATGTACCATTGAAAATAAGAGTATGATTATTGATATACAACCAAGTCCATGATATATAGAGAATACAAAAAGTATTTATGGCAGAATTTCAAATTGTAAAAAATAGAAGAAATGTATTTATGTATTATGCTTAGGAAAGTCTGGAAGAAGAATTATGGGCGATTTTTGTCTTCTTACAGTTTTTTTCTGCCAGGAACAATAAACATACACTACCATACATACAGAATTGTTTGTTCTTTAAAATTCTATAGGACTAAAAGAGCTAAAGAAAAGACAGTTTGGCAAGAGAAGAAGATCCAGTGTTTTCCTGAGGCAAAAATGGAAAGAAACAGAAGGTCAGGTATAAATGAAAAGTTAGCTATGGCAAAAAATAATTCAAAGAATTCTAAAAGCAGTACAACATGCCATTTCACTGAATCAAAAAGAGAAAGGTAAATGAAGTCAGCAGAACCATACCATAGTCAGAACATTGAAAGTGTTCAGAAGTGAAAGACAAGCATGATGAGCTTATGGAGCCAAGTGAGTGCTAACTAAGCTGTGTAAGGGTGATTCACAAAACCACATTTCTCTCTCTTGCCTTCATACAGTGCATTGTGCATTTTGAGGGCTTTTCATGCATCCTATTTGGGAAAGGGTTGTCTGACTTGGTAGTGGCAGATATCCCATTTTTATGGATGAGAACACTCAGCAGACTTCTTTTTGGATGAAAAAACTTAACGGATGTTTTCCTGGTGACATAACTAGTTAATAACAAAGCTAAAGCCAGAGCCTGCTTTGATTCAGTCTAGTGGGTGGTCTTGTAATCATACCATGCCATCTCTCAGACTTCCAGGGAGATGTGAGCAAATCATGGAAAACAGCCAGTGACTCTAGTCAGGCCTGACAAACTTGACATGAGTAAGTCACTGTTACCTAATATCTACCCAGCACTGGGTTTTTTTTACCCACCCTCGCAAAACTTTTAAGGTATTCAAATGTGACATTTTGGGATTATTGATGAAAATTAATGGCTTTTAAAATGACTGCATTAAAATAAGCTGTTATATTTTACTTATCACACTGGTAAAGATGAGGAAAACTGAAACACTGAATGTTAGCAAGGCTTCTGGAGAGTGGACACGCCATGCTGCCTGAAGGGTGAAGTGGTGTGTTTATAGAGGATGGTCTGGCAGTACCTGTCAAATCTTAAAAATTATGTACCTTTTTCCATAGCACTTTTACTTCTAGGAATTTATTCCAAGGATATAATGAGGTAGATGCCCAAAGATATGTGTGCAAAGATTTTACCACAGCTTTATTGATTTTGAAAATATTTGTATCTTTTTATGTTGACTGAATTTTTTTCAGTGAGCACATACTGCTTTTACAAGCAGTAAAACACTAAAAATGCTATTTTTATTTATGGAAAAATATGACCATTCTGTCACAGGATTCTTGCATTACTTGATAACTGCAGTTGCAGTGACCCTGGAAATTTGTTTTCCCTTTAAGCATTTCTGACACATGATAGAAGGAGTAACTTCTAGAATCAGTAATGTGTGAAAGGCAAGGTGCTTTGGGGGAAGCAGCGTGTGTGACTGGATGGAAAGACTATGGAAATCCAAGGACCTAGGTTTGGAATACATCTTTGCCTCTTAGCTAGAATTGTGATTTGGGACAAGTTGCTAACCACTCTAAAGTTTGATTCTTTTTCACCCCCAGCAGTAAAATGAGGATAATTAAAGTATCTGTCTTTGAGTTGTTTCAGTATCAAAGAAGATTAGGTTTGTAAAAATTCTTTGTGTACTCTTTGGTTCAGGAGTAATAACAATAACCAACATTTATCAAGTGCCGTGTGCCAGGCATTATACTAATAAGCACTTTAAATGTATTACCTCATTTAATCCTTGCATCTACCCTGTGTGCTAGTTGTTATTATCCTCCCTTACAAGTGAGGAAGTTGAGAGGTAGACTTGGAACCTGCCTGGGGCCACAGTTATAAAACATAGAGTCATAATGGAAGATCATACTTGGGGAGAAATGTAGCAAGGGATCTCCAAGAAGCCCTTGTGTCTCACTGGTCTGTCAGAGTTCTTTGAAGAAGACAGCAAGTACTTGGGAAGGGAGGGCCCAGTGGAAATACCGTACTAACAAGGGTCTCTTTCTTTGATGATTCAAGCAGCATAATTATTATGGGTTTGGGGATATACTATAAGAAAACTGAGATTTAGATATGTTAAGAATAGAGTTCATATGAGCTTAATAATGGGGTGTTCTTAATATTTTGAGAAATAATCTGGAAAAAGGGAAACCAGAAAGCTTCAAATAGTCAGAATTTCATCTGGGTTTGGGAAATTAGGATCACACAAGCAAAGGGTGTGAATAGAACCATTACAGAAAAGCTTCAGTGAAGTTGGTTTAAAATATTTATGTAGACCCAGAGCACATTTCGAGGACCACAGCCTCTTAGCTATCAGTTAATAATATCCTAGAAGGTGATCATGTAGACATTTTAGATTGTATTTATCACCTCTGTTGTCTGTTCCCTTAAACTTCACCCCTTTAGAAATCCTAGTTATAACCAGAGAACATATGTGAAGCAAAATAGAAAACATGTTCACCTTCAATAGAAAACTAGCAGTGGTCTCACTACTATGCATAAAGAAAAAACCATAATGGAACCATACCAAAGTCAGTGATGGGCAATTAAAATAAAGAAATATAGTGGTTTTCACATAATAACAGACTAAAAGGACTAGGATTTGTTGTCTGGAATGAAGTTGGCAAAGATATAATTACTTTCTAAATTTAAATATGGAATATAGTTGAAGGGTAGATTGGTTTATTTACCAAATTCTATGGCATCCTGCCTCATCGTCATCCCCCACCTCTCCACATAGAGAGGAGACATGGCTCTGAAGTAAAAAAGGATACTGACTTTTAAAAGATCATAGCCTTGTACCACTAATAGTCTGAAAGCATTATGATTTTGAGATAACATGCATGTCAAGTTTGATTGCCCCAGCCTCATTCCAACTAGGTTTTAAAAATCTGAATAGTTCAATGCCAAGGTGTTGAACTTAATTATATCAAGGTTATTTTGTATTAATACTCAAGATTATATTCTAGGGAGAAACCAGTGCATCCCTTTTTTTTTCCCTTTGCTTAAAATTTTATTTGCTTTGCTTTTAATGGATAACTTTAGAATTCTTAGATATCTTTGTATCTTTACTGCCTTGTACACAGTAGGTAGCAGTAGCATTTATAGAAGTTAAATTGTAACAGCATTCTTTGCATTTAAAGAAACGAGTTCCCATTGGGAAAAAAAGCTTTTAAAAAGTAAAACAACACATATATATATGTATATAGAAAAGAGAAACAACAAAAACACAGAGAACCCACAATCAATGCTTCTACTTATTTTGAGTGCCAGTTCTGTCAGTGTAAGTGGGAAACAGTTAGCTTTTGGGAAATGCCACTGCAGCTAGAAAGCCTGATGAGGGCTACAAGCTGCAGTCAGTAAAATCTGAATTGTGTTTGTGTGTGTGTGATTTTGATGTTGCATGAGTGGCTAAATGTAAATATGAAAGAATCATTTCAAGTTGCTGGTAATAATGGAGGAAAAAATGAGGAATTGAGAGCCTGGGTTTTGGTTTGGCATTGCTTCTAATTAGCAGAAACTCAGCCTAATTGTATCTCAGCGCCCCTTGAGGGGAATGGGTTAGGGGCTTCATAACTCATTGTTGCAAAATTTTATTTTCAAACATTTGTGAGAAGGTCTGAAGCCTTCTTCAGATTCTCAGGCTATTCATGACAACATAAAGATGAAGAACCATTCACTAGATGACTGATGAGTTCTGACTGAAGTTTAACTTAGTCTGTTTTATTATAACCCTGGTTAGATCAGTTTACATACCCAGAGTTAAAGTATATAAACCTGTTGTATTTACACTCAACATTGGTTTTGAAAACTCAGAATGGCTTTTATCACCTTTAAACTATTTGGATATCCTATAAATTCCTTAACATATCTAAAAACATAATTGTTTTCTACTTCAAACCTATTTCTTTTTTAAAATTTGTGCTTATCTGTTTATCACTTTGTGAAAACCTGCCTGTCAGTCCTGATTTCCTTTCTCTCATGACTTACATGTGATCACTAAGGCCTGATCATGTTACCTTATGAATCATAATTGTATTTATATAATAATATAGTTTATATAATAATAATGAGTATTTATCAAGTGTCAATTACTGAGCCAAGTAATGTACATTCATTTTCTCATTTAATCCTTGCAAAAGCCTGTGAAGTAGGGAAGATTTTACATATGGAGAAACTGAGGCTTAGAAAAGTTAAGGAATTTGCCAAAGGTCATATTGCCAATTACTGCTCTTTCTTAGTCCAGAGCTGGTGCTGCAATCCATTCTGTCCCGCTGTCTTTCCTTCATAGTTTTTTTTTTTAATTTACTGATTTGAGAGAGAGAAAAACATTGCGGGACATCCATGAGCTGGCCTTGGTGTTCTGCAATGCGTCTGTTTTTAGGTGCAAAGAATATGTAGAGAGAAATAATTCCATTTATCAAATACTGTATGTAAACTTTCCAAGATGGGGAGATTATGATGCTAAATGGCTTTGCTGTTACAGGTCAGGACTTGACAAACTATGGGCCTTCATAGGAGGCCTGCGAAGTTAAATAATATAAACATGTATTTGTGTAGCTTTTTAGAATGTATAATAGTGCTTTCACATACTATGTGGAAGTGAAGTTCAAGCTGGCTTGTTGGATGTTAAGTTTTCTTTGCTTCTGAGTCCATTAATATATTTCTGACTCCCAGTTATTTTCTGAAGCTGCCTCTCCAGTTACTGTTTGGTGTGCTAGGACTGTGTTGGCCAAAAATAGATTTGTCGCATATTATAGATTTGTCGCAATAAAGAAGTATATTATTGAAGTGCTTTGCTTATTTCTTTTATTTCCCCTCTTTCCCCTCTTCCCTCTCTTTCTCTCTTTTTTCCTTAGATCTGTTCTGAGGACCAAGATTCACTAGGGGTATGGTTACAGAATTGAACTCAGTAGGCAATGAAGTACACATGAATGAAACATCTGTCCTGGAAGGGGAGTAACCCTTGCTGTTATGCTTAAACTGGCTGCTCTGGTATATGCTGAAGAATTAGGTGTCAGTCAGTTCACTTTTTTAGATTTCATAGGCCAAGTAGGTTTTGTTCTACCATCCTAGGAATATAGAGGAATTAGTTCATAGGGGACTTTGGGAAATGTTGGATTAGGTGAGTTAAAGTGTGTGCCACTGAGCATTAATCCTGAAACAGTTTCTTGAAAAAAGGAGTTCTGAAGCTAAATCCATTTGACAAAACTCAGCAAACTGGTTCACTCTTGGAGTTTCATAGTACATTCTGATCTTGTTCATTGAAGCATTGTTTGTAATAGTTAAGAAACAACTGAAACACCTGTAGATGGGAAAGTGGAATCACAGAATATTACACAGCAGTTAAGGAGTAAACTAGATTAGATCTTCCAACATGGATGGATCTCCACATTTATTAAGAAAAACATTACAGAATGAGAATGATGCATATAGTGTATATAGTTTGTGTTTTTTAAAACTATATGCTTTTATGAGTATATCTGTGTAGTATAAATGCATTTTTATAAAGTCAAAAGGGTTCATACCAAGCAAATAGTGATAGTCACTTGGAGAAGTGACTGGGATTGGGAGTGATATAAAGGGTCCTAAAGGGAAATATTCATGTATTATTTGTAATAAAAATTAACTAAATAAAAATAAAATGCCTCTTCAGTGCTCAGCAAGTTTTCTTTCCCCTCATTGGAGATATCTACCCTATTAACTTCCAAGTATATCTTTCTATTTATTAATTCACTGTATACAAGTTAAACTGAGTTTTAAGTCTTGGTACTACAGACTAGGAAGAAGTGTTTTTATTCTAATCCATTATAATGAAACTATTTTTTACACATTATAAGAAATAAATGGAATAACTAATACTAACAGTCTGAACAAATTCTAAAGAGAAAGGCTTATTCAAGCTTACTGTATTTTGGTGTAAGAGATCTTTTGGAGAGCAATACAGGGAAGTTTGAACTTGGTTCTTGAGTGGCTTAGCGAAGAGTCGAAAAGCAGCAGCTATAGGCTGAGCAAAATATTATACAGTTGGCCCTTGAACAATGTGGGGCTTAGGGGTGCTTACCCCCATGAGGTAAAAAATCCACATATAACTTTGACTCCCCCAAAACTAAACTAAAGGCTGCTGTTGAGCTGAAGCCTTACCAATAATATAAACAGTCCGTTAACACATAATTTTGTACATTATATGTATTGTATACTGTATCTTAAAGTAAGCTAGAACAAATAAACTTTTTTCAAATTGTCACAAATCTCCAAAAAATTTCCCAGTATATTTATTGAAAAAACTCTACATATAAGTGGAGCCATACAGTTCAAACCCATGTTGTTCAAAGGGCAGCTGTGGTTCAAAACCGACTAAACCTAAAGAAGCAGACCCCCTTTTGGTCTTTGCAGTGTTGGTAATAATGTTCTTCCCAGTTCCATGGATCTTCCTTCTCCTGTTCTGTAGACCTGATTTTGATGTCTTCTGAATCAAACTTGAGGACAGTGGTGGTTCTGTTTGACCTCCCCAGTTGCTGGGGATCAGTTTTAAGTGGCTCCTTTTTTTGTGTGTAAATAGTTTTTTTCTTTAAGGAAGGGTAATCCTGAAGAAGCTGTAGCCACACGACAGGTTTTCTATCAGAATATGTATTTTATTCTCTCAATTTGCCTGATGTTGCCAGAGCCATTGTCTGAAAACAAAAGATTTCATCAACTGAAAGTATCTCATCACTAAAATCACTTGTTTTCTGGCACATGTATTGACTCATCTTTCCAAAGTGGCCATTTTTTATATTTCAAGTTATACATATATTTCAAAACAGGACTAACTGATCAGTTTTATTCTAAAAAATGTATTAGGACAAGTAATGAAGGGATCCACAGTTTAATTCACATTACAAATGTTTATTGGCACTCTGCATGCTTGCATGTCAGGAAATTCAGAGTATAAAAACACGTCACCGCCCTTAATGACATAACTTCTTCCTGAAAGCGTGTTGGCATGCAATCCATATGCATAAAAATTGCTGGTGTGATGTGAAATGATTCTTCCACCAGAACACCACCAGAAAGTGCTAAGTAGGATGAACTTGAGGAATGTTTTCAGTAGTTGGGCAGTCCTCAAAGATGAAGCCTGATTACCTGGCAGAAAGGCATGAAGCTCCTATGCGGTGCCTGCATTCTGCCTGATCCACAGAGGCTTTGCACATGGCAGTAACTCAGTGTTCATCATGATTGTGCACGACCTGAGGAGAGTCAGCCTTATAGCTGGTGACTTCTTGGTCTAATTTTGACGCAGGGGTTGGAGGTTGAGCATAAGGTATAGAAAGTGAAAGAAAGAACTTATAAAGGAGAACTTGGGCACTTTTAAGTCAAATTTTGCTTTTTTGTTTTTAGTACAGGTAACTTCTAGTTGCAACTCTTATGCTAGCATTGTGGTTTTGATTTCCATTTCTTAGTGCTTAATTGTTGCAAGAGTGTGTGCCTTGATTTTTAAAAATACATGGGCAGGTTTTCTTTAATGGACTAGTTCGATTCTCCTTCCCCTCATTTGTATCTCTGGTATAAATACCAAATTATTGCACCACCATTTAATATGTAGAATTGATTGTGAATGTGGCCAAAGTAGTGGGTTTGATGTCTGTGGATAAAGCTTAAAATTATTCCCTAGTAACAAGTTTATCAACATCTCTAGTGATATAGTAAAGACCATTTAAATCAGCCTATTCGTCTCAATATAAAATCACAGAAATGTTTAAGATGTTGTTTCTCCTTGGCCCAAGAATGAGAGCTGTCTGTCAGTTCTTTAGTTCAGCTTTCAAGCCATCAAAGTCCTTGGAAAACTGCTCTGGGGGAGTTCTAAAGCGCGCATATTCCTCTTCTTCCAGGATTGTTTTCTGATCAAGCAGACAGTTCAGGATACCGAGTCGAAGGATGAATGGTCACCGTGACAGTGAGAGCGACAGGTTATTGCGGCAGGAGGCTAGCTGCCTCATGGATGAAACCCCAGCTACAGCCCAAGAAAAAGAAACAAATAGCCTCGCTTCTTCTGGTCTTCAAAATCTTACTTATTCTCTAGGTCCCAGGAATGATGGTACGGTGATTAGATCATGACTTAATTTAGAAGGCTTTCTGATACCTGAGCATCCACTCTACCCAGAAAGCATAAATGTTCTTAATTTAAATAAAATATCCAGCTAATTGGCTTAGTTTATATATCACAATTATATAAAGCTGACCATCAGAGAAAATCACCACTTATTTAATCAGCACATCTAACTTAACGATAATGGTGTAGGAACAAGAGCCATGGGCTTAGAGTCAGAAAACAGATTCAAATTCTAGCTCTGCTGCTTACCAGCTATAACTATGGGTGAGATTCTTAAATCTTTCTGAGCCCTGTTCTCTTAATATGGAAAACGGGGATATTACTATTCCTTTTACCTCAGGAGGCTGGAAGATCACTGAATTAATGGATTTGAAGGCTCCTGATGAACTGTTAGGTTCTTTCTGACTTTTCATAAAGCAAAATGATAGCAGTTACCATTTATTGGGCACTCGTGCTAGGAACTGCATTTTTTTTAGATCAAGGGCTGCAAACACAAGCCAAAATCTGGACCACCACCTGTTCTTGTGGGTAAAATTTTGAAATAAAGCCCATCATGCCCATTTGTTTACATACTGTTTTATGGCTGCTTTCCTGCCGCAATGGCAGATACTATGTTGGCCCACAAAACCCAAAATACTTAATGTCACTTTACAGAAAGCTTGCCTTTTCCTGCTTAGATTCACCCTCCTTTTACAGATGAAGAAGCTGAGGCCTCGAAAGCTTAGGTAACAACTTGCTCAGGTTAATGCTAGTAGAAGGTAGAGGATTATCAACTGACAGCAGAGTGTGGCTGTCACCCTGTGCATCACTGGGAGAACTGGTGCCATAAGTCTCTCTTCCTGCTCACCTATCTAAGCAGGGTGAAACCTGAAGCATCATTCAGGAATCAACATAGTGTTATTTGCTTCATTGCTGGGAGGAGGATATCAAGTGTTCAGAAGAACTGAATTATTAATTTAGATGTCTATGTCCATTTTTAAGAATAGCACTTGGGAGTGCAAAAGCCTGTCTTGGTGATTGAAGGGGCTCTTGCTATTAAGCTACCTATGGATTGTGTGGAAAAGCACTGGTGTGCAAACACAGGGCCACCCTGAAAAGTTACCAGAAGCTGTAGGATGTGAACTCTGATAAGGTTTTTTCTCTAGATTTGGGGTTCCTTTTCTCTAGAAGCAAATGGGTAAAAAAATAAGTGTTCTTTAGCTAACAGTTTATTGGTTATCTAAGTGCCCAAAATCAGACTAATTTCCCTGAGGTCATGGGCAGTAATCATGGATTATTGTGTGTTCATGGATTATTGTATCCCAGTTTAAAATAAATGAGGGATGGGAGTGGGACATTGTTGTATCTGTAACATTTTATTCCTTTTCAAAAAATGTTTGAAGGAAACGCAGAAAAATGTTAACTAAGTTTGCCAAATCTAGCAGTGGTGATGGGATATATACACTGCATTAGCTCTGTGCTTATGTTTAAAATTTTTTGTTAAAAAACCTTTAACGTTAAAATATATTCAAATAACTGCCTTTTTAAAAGTATCCTCTGGTAATTCTTTAATAAATAACTTTTCCTTGATGTCTTCTGTGTCATCCAAATTTCATGTATTTGTTTTAAGCCAGTTTTAAATGATGTGGTATTGTACACATCAGTGTTCTCACATTCTTTATTTCAGTTGGTAGTCAAATAATTGTGTGAGATAGGTGGAGTGAACGTTATTCTCATTTTGTAATGATAAACCAGGTTTAGAAAAACTAAGTCCCCGAAAAAAACAGTTCTCTGGTAACAGTAGAACAAAAACAGAGACCCAAGAGTCAATCCGGGTCCAAGGCCATTTGCACTGGAACTGTTCTGCTGAGAGCCAGACCTGCCTGTTCAAAGAATGGTATTGGAGCTGTTAGAATTCTCCTGTGCACAGTGAAAATGCATTTTTCTGTGAATTTCTAGGATCAGTGATGCATAAAACAATTAGACTATCATCCTTTCTGGAAAATAAAATTTAGAAGCATTTTTGAAGAATGTGAAAAATAAATAGTTTGGCACATAGAAGTAGCAGGTTCCTTAAATTAAAAAATCCGGAAATACAAGAGTATTTAGAAATAGAAGTGAAAACAGAAGTTAAAAAGTGATTGCCTCTGTGAAACAAGACTGGAGAAGGTTTTGGGGTGTAGCAGGGGATTGCTGGTGTTCCACAGAAATTCTTCTCTAATGCTTTTTTAAAACCATATACTAGTTTACTTTAGGATTTTTAAGTATTTTGAAGTGTGGGCATTACTGCCATCATTCTCTCTCCCCAGCACACACACACACGGAAGAAAGCTTGGGGGGATCCATTGTGAGTCTGTAGTTCTGTATTTTCCCCTTATTTGCTAGGGGCAAGGAGTTTTGCCTGTGAACACCTAGACGTTTGGGGTTGTTTGTTTAATGTTTGTTGTTTTTTAAGGAAGACAAGGTTTATTTTTCCTCCAAGGCTTTTTGCTGTCAAGTTATTTTTGTTTGTTTGTATGATCTTTTAGACCTTTCATTTGACTATGCCTCTCAGCCAGCAAATCTTCAGTTCTCTCACATAATGCCACTTCCTGAAGACATCAAAGGCCCTTGCTTCCAAAGTGGGAATAAATGGAACCACGAACCCTTTATTGCTCCAGATCGATTTGGAAACAGCACTGTGGGCTTTGGCAGTAATGTTCATTCCCAGGCACCAGAGAAAGTGACCCTTCTTGTAGATGGCACACGTTTTGTTGTGAATCCTCAAATTTTCACCGTTCATCCGGATACCATGTTGGGAAGGTAATTGATAATAATTTCCTTCTAAATTCACTCTGTTTGCTATGAATAGATTTACCTGCTGTTTATCTTGCATTAAGTGTGAGGATAAAAAGCATTGCATTGCTTATTCTTCTACCTTCATACTTTTACACAGAGAGGCCAAGCATGTAGAAGTTTTGTATATGTTGGTAATTTGGGGGAGAGGGTGTGGTTACTGTATTTACAAAGGCAGTGTAATGAAATGAGCCCCCACAAAAGGGCGTGCATTAGTCAGAACTAAGGAAAATAATCTGCACAATCTCGTTCCTTATTCCTCTATAAACTCACTTAAAAATGGAAGTCAGATACTTAATTCTTTTATCCACTATTTTTATAACCTCACACAAGCAATGTTTTCTGAGTCCACAGGTAAAAGTTACTGGGATAAGGTTCTGTTATGTCCTGTTCTTTTTTTAAAAATAAAAAACAGAATTAGGGAAATATCCCACATGATACAAAAACAAAGCCATTTTACGGAACATCTTTTGCCTGCTTCTGTTTCCAGTTCTGCGTGGTAGTAGGTCTTATATTGCCATTTTCTAATGCCTCTGTCACTATTCAAATTTTCCAGAACAGAATCTTTATATCTGGCTATTTTGTTGTTTTATGATTGCACTGTTTGTTCATGTTCTGTACTCTGCTCCTTCATTCAGACTATGGTCTTATCCTCCTCTCATCATCGCCCACCCCCAGCTTTTTAGGATTAGAGTTTAGGAAATGGGAAGAGCCTTTAAGGAGGAGCTCTGTCCACGAAGTACTCTTGAGCCTGGGCTGGGCATTGGGAGATCTGTGGCCAACTGTAGACCTTTATACGAAGAAGAGCAAATTGGGATAAGAGTGAAATAATAATAATGTGTATGTATACACAAACATTTGGCTTTTGAGGATTCTCAACTACTTAGAAGTAGATCTTATTTAAAAATCTAACCTCATTCAGTATTTTGAACTGATTTGGACTGAATTCGAGATCAGAATGGACGACACTAATTTGCTGAACTTTAGGCTAAATGGAGGCCAGTTATTCAAATGTGTATATTTGAATATATACATACAAATTTATGATGAACCATTTTTAGCCAGAACCAAACCTATGTTTTTCTCAAACATCTGAATTAAGATTAAACTACAACATGAAGAGATTTTCCAATTGGCCCTATATTTTATCAGATGTGACTTCCCTTCCTTGTTATCATCAGGACTATTGCCCAACCCGTCAGTGTTCCTCAGGACAGGCTGGTTGGTTGAGGAGGTTGCCTCTGAAAGTAGTGATCACGAGAAGGCAAGCATTCTGTGGATGGCATTCTTTCTTTGAATCTAGGGATGGGATGTCCCATAAAGAAGAGAGTCCGGTTCTTTATTGTAGGTGGTTCATCAGCTCAGTCAGCTGAGTTCATGAATTCTTAGTTACTTAGATTTGTTCTGTCTTATGGCTACGTACAGTATTCATAAGCCTAGCCAGTGAACTTAGAAATGTGGGCCACTAGTCACAAGGGGGACATGCTGAGAGATTGAGAACGGACTAAGGCTAATCCGTGCCACTCCTAGACAAGTAACTGTTGACTTAAGTCCTGCTGATGACAGGTGAACTCAGACTGATTCATAGCTGTCTTAGGTAGGCTTCAACCAGAATGATCCAGAAAAATGTTAGCATTCTTTGAAGGCTACATTTATCAGGATGGATTTCTTAACGTATGGCGTGGTGATTTGGAAAGCACGTGATGTGGAGTCTTTTTCAGACCTTTGAAAGACTGCCAATTCAGAGTGGAGGAGGATAACATTTTTGAACAGTTGAACAGCAGGTTTTCTAAGGAAGGAAATGGCAGTGAGTCCCCGTTAAGAACTCAAGTTGGGCTGACTGAAGATACTGCCTGTCCTGTCCTTTCGCTGGCTTCCCATTCCACAACTCATAGGCAGACATGCAGTAGTAGTAGTAGAGGTCATGGGCCCAGTTTTACTGGAGGGGGGTCTGAGAGAGGGAAAGAAGGAAGGATGGGAAAAGGTAAGAAAAGCAAGATGTCCTCCCTGTGACCTTATGACCTCTGAGTTCATGCACAGAGCAGCCCTGCCTCTGATAGGTGTCAAAACTGCTGATAAGCCAAATGCTTACCCTCCTTCTCTACTTGACATGAAACTCCCATCCTTAGAGTTACTCCTTGGATTGAGGAAGGGCATTTTTTTCCAGAGCTCCACCACTAAAACATACCTAGAATGGGAAAGCTAATTACCATATCTGCACCTACTAACAGAAATTCAAGTATCAGATTAGATATTAAAAAGCAAAACTCAGAAATATTGAGGACTGGCACGCCAGATAGATAAATGTTGATGTTTACTGGAATGTCGGCATACTGGATGGGAAAGGAAGAGGGAAGGTCAAAGCGTAAGACACCCTGTCTCCCTGAGCTACCGGTGTGAATGGCCAGGTTCCCAGGCAGTGGGCAGGGCGCGAGCAGCAGCCTTACACACTCCAGAGACTTTCCAAGGGCCAGCTCTGCAGGTGCTGTCACAGGCTCGGTACAGGTGACCTTGAGGACTTGCTGCTTCATTCCTCCTCGCACTCAGATGCTGAAAGCAATTGTGCCACATTTTCCTGTCTGAAGGGAGTTTCCTGAGACTTGAGTATTACAGTTTGGGTTTTGGGTCCCAGGAGTATATTTTTAACTTATACTATGAGAGCATGGAATGGAGTCCTGCAGAATGAAGTGAAAAAGAGGTCTCATCTGTAAGAATCCTGTGGAGGAGGTAACACTGGTGCCTGGGTGTCTTGCAGGATGTTTGGACCAGGCAGAGAGTACAACTTCACACGGCCCAATGAGAAGGGAGAGTATGAAATCGCTGAAGGAATCAGTGCAACTGTATTTCGAACAGTGCTGGTATGGAGGAGCCTTTCATTACATCCTCTTCCCCAGGGGCATGCACAGTCAGAAGACTTGGGAGTTGCATCTAACTGGGTTACTGACTTTAGAGTCTCTATTTTCCAGTTATTGCCTCTCCTTCTTTATTTTCTATTCCTGTAACTTTTTTGTCCTTGCTTGTGTTAGCTCAGTCAGGTATCAAATTGTGATTAAAAATGTCAGGATGGCCATGAGCAACTTTGCCATCTAATGAATCAGCCAACGTGGTGATAGTTCTGGTAACCCATCACTTTAACAGAACCAGGAGTGAATAGAGGGTGTAGAGGTAATTTGTCATCTTGTTCTTTGCCTACATTTTTTCTTCCTTGTGTTTTTACAGGATTATTACAAAACTGGTATCATCAATTGTCCTGATGGCATCTCTATCCCAGACCTTAGAGATACATGCGATTATCTCTGCATTAACTTTGACTTCAATACTATCCGATGTCAAGATCTGAGTAAGTACAGGAGGCAAGAAACAATCTCTGCCTTTAAATGGGCCACTTCTCAGGACCTAATCAATGTTAACAGCTATTACCTCATAGTCTTTTTTGCTCTAGTAATACAAGCATTTGGGCAGAGAGGATGTACACCTGCATTTTCTCTCCCCAGGTGCTTTACTGCATGAACTGTCTAATGATGGTGCTCACAAGCAGTTTGATCACTACCTCGAAGAGCTGATCCTGCCCATCATGGTGGGCTGTGCCAAGAAAGGGGAGCGAGAGTGCCATATTGTTGTGCTGACGGATGAGGATTCTGTGGACTGGGATGAAGACCACCCCCCACCCATGGGGGAGGAATATTCCCAAAGTAGGAGCCCCCTGCATGGTGTAGATGTTTTCAGCAAGAAAACAAAGCTTCCCAGAGTAGCAATTAGATCCTAGAACCAACACGAGTATTACTGTTGAGCTGGCGAAGAGCACACTGACCTGGGTGATCAGTTCAGTCTAGAGCTGCTGGTCTTAATTTTATGCCAGGAATATAGTGAGCATTGTTATACCTCCCACTTGTGCCCCTGGTGTCTGGTACCGTGTCAGTACTAAGGCAGCATGTTCAGTAGTGGCATTCTCTCCATTCACTGCCTTTGTAAATCCTTTTGAATCAGTAATAATATAGATGGTATAAAAGGATATGCATTGAAAAGTCTTGTTCCTGCTCCTCCTCAGCTTGTTACATCCTTCCAGATATATTCAGTGCATGTACATAAAAAATTATATACATGTTTTTTCTTTTTCTTAAATGGACCATATTATACAGACTGTTCTAGGCCTTATCTTACATTAAAAGCTTCCATAATCTTTATGGCTTTATAGTATTCCATTGCATGACTGTCATAAGTGATTTAACCATTTAGATGTTGGTGACATCTATGCTATAAATTAAGTGATGCTGTAGGGAATGTTTTTTCAAACATAGTCCTTTCACATATGTATTTACCTCTTGAGAAAAACAGTCCTCTAAATGGAATTTGTTTCAAAAGCTTTGTGCTTTTATAATTCTGATAGATGTTGCCAAATTATCCTCCATAAAATTTGAGCCAGTTTATACTCATAAAACAATGTATGACAGGTTTGTTTCCCACACCCTTACCAAAACAGTGTTTTACTAAATTTTTATCTTTGCTACTATGGCAGGTAAAAAACAGCATCTCATTTGAATTTTAATTTGCATTTCTCATTTCATGAATACAACCAAACATCTTTTACATTTTTAAGAGTCGTTTAATTTCCTGTTCTGTTGACTGTCTTCAGACCTTCTGCCCATTACAAAATTGGATTGGTGGTCTTTTGTGATTTATGAAAGCTCTTTAAAACTGCTCTCTTTATATATTAAGGAAATTAGTCCTTTGTAATAGAGTTGCAAATATTTTTCAGTTGATTATTTGTCTTAGTTAATGGTAGTTTGCCTAAGCAGAGGTGTTGTATTTTTAATGTCATCAGGTGAATCCTTTTTTTTTTTTTTGATGGTTTCTGGATTTTATGTCTTACCCAGAAAGGTTTTCTCCACCCTGAGATATAAAAACTTCCTTGTGGTTGGTTTATTATTTAAAATTTAATCTGTGATCCATCTGGAAATTTTGGCATCAGGGCTGAGATGTACCTTTTAGAAGTCTGATTCTGTTCACTTATCAACCTCCCCTTATGGAGGACTTTGCTCTATGACTAACCCCAGGCTCTTTTTTCTAGTTCTTTATAGCTCGAAGCTCTATAGATTCTTCAAATATATTGAGAACCGGGATGTTGCTAAAACAGTGTTAAAGGAGCGGGGCCTGAAAAACATACGCATTGGAATTGAAGGTAAAAAAAATATCCCAGTCAGTACTCAGCTTGCATGGCTTATGGATAGGTTGGCCCTATGGCCACAGGCTATGTCCTGAACACTCAGCTTCCAGAGGACCTAGAGAGCAGTTACACATGAAAACTGCATTCCTACCCAGATTTTAAGAGTTCTTATTAAAATGTTTTAAAGCAGCTGTAGGAGAAGTTCTGGTTTACTGCCTTCAGGACGAAGCAGTGAGGGCTAAGGACACTGGTGGGTAAATGTGGCTCATGGGCTCACCAAGCAGGAGGGCCATTCCACTGTCAGTCTTGGTGGGAATCTTAGTAGGAACTGGAAGGGTTTTTCTGAAAACTATAGCTTGGAGACTCAAAATTTAAGTTTATTCCACTACATAACTTTGAGGAATATCTGGATGTATTGACAGATGCTTTAAGTGATCTGAGCAATGGCTTCCAACCTGTGGTCTCCATGGAAGGAACTGAGACTAATTCTTGGAGAGTGTGGGAGCCATCCTGGTCTCCCCACATGGGTATCTGACGCATGTTTTGCTATTCTTGCTATTTCAGGCTTGTCCACAGAACTCATCAGACCTTCGCTGTGTCTGACTTGGATTGGAATTTAAAGTGGGAAGAGATTTTTGATATCATCTATTAAGCCTCTTTCTGCTGTGTTCCTGTCTCCTTGGGAGCCCCAGGGACAGGGTGATAGGGATCACTCCCTTTCCCAGAGCGGCCCATCAAACTGTCTACCATTAGAACATTCTTCCATAGGTCTGCCTTCCTCTGGCTTCCTAGCATCTGAAGCTACTCTAATGATCTCTTCCATTTCCATGCAACAGCCTTTCAGATACTTAGGCACCATCCGTTACTCTTTATTCCATGTTTCCTTAACTACTTATCTTATAGTCTCTGAGCAACAAAATTAGAGGGTTGAGTAGTTGTGTCCTAGCAAGGTTTTTGTTCTGTTGTTGCCAGTAACTAAAGGCTTCTTTTCCCCTTCCATTAGAAGGGACAGAATATTTTGTTACTTCCCTTCTAGAGACAAAACCTACTAACCTGAGCAGGAAGGAACTGAGCATGTAGGTGGTTGAGGGTAGGAGGGCACAGTCAGAGGCTGGTTGTTTCCCCACTGGTTTTCATGCAGGGTTTTTAGATTTGGGGGGAAATTGATCTGGTTAGGAAGGAGAAAGTATGGAAGCCAAAGTGAGCAATTTGCTGCAGTCATGAGAACAGCCTTTTTCTGTTTCAGGTTACCCTACCTGTAAAGAAAAAATTAAGAGAAGACCTGGTGGTCGGTCTGAAGTAATCTATAATTATGTGCAGCGCCCCTTTATCCAGATGTCGTGGGAAAAGGAAGAAGGAAAGAGTCGCCATGTGGATTTCCAGTGTGTTCGAAGCAAATCCCTCACTAATCTGGTAGCTGCTGGAGAAGATGTCTTGGAGGACCAGGAGATATTAATGTACCACCCACCCCAAGTGGATGAACTTGACAGGCTAAATGCCCCACTTTCTCAGATGGTGTCCAGTGACTTTCAGGACTAGGGCCAGCTGTGAGGCTGCCCCTCTTTAGAGATTTGCTCTGTCTGGGATGCCCACAGCCAGTCTTCCCCAGGGTTTGTTTCACCTGAGTAGGAGACATGCTTCTCCCTCATCCTTTGCCTTTCTCCCATAAATAGAGTGTGTCCTTTTAAGTGTGTGCCTCCGGCAAGGGATGAAAAGCACTTGCTGGTAATTAAGCTTTCAGCTTGGAGCAGCTCTGGTGACTTGAAAATTTTGGGTCTGGTGCTGTTCACTGAGTCTTTGCATAACTGCAAAAGCAGGAAAGGAAGTCAAGACTCTTGTCTTGCCTCATATTCAGCAAAGGCAGTCTCATCCTTTACACTCTGTTCTTGGCTTTTGTTTTGTTTTCTTTTATACCAGGCAAATTACTTAGCAGCAAAGGGACCAAATTTAAAAGGAGACAGTCTCTATCTTCTTCAAGCAGGCTAATGGGATGCTTACAAGATGCTAATGAAGATGCCATTCCTGGTGGTCTCTGATGAAGATTGCAGCTGGGAAGAACTAGGCTCATTCAGAATGTCCAAGAGGAAATTCTTAAGAGTTTAAGTTCACTATTGTTTTTCATAAATGCAGTGAACAATCCAAAACCACACAGGTTCTCTGACAGAGAAGATACTGGCATAACAATTTTCATGAAACCTCTTAGTCTTTGAGGTTTTTAAGCCTAAACAATTGGTTATTCATTTGGACTGAAAGTGAAAGACCTCTCTGAACCAGCTCACTTAGATTATCCTGGTATGGAATCTGGTGTGAAGCCATAGGTCTTCACCCTAGTGGGGCACATTGCTGTGGGTATGGGTGGAAGACCTTAGCTGTGCCTTAAAGTCTTTCAAGATATAAGCAGAGATTTCTCACAAGTGCTGTTTCTCAACAGACTTAAGAGCTCTAGAGAGAGGGGACATTTGGGGTGAAGCTGGGTGGGAAAATTTCACCTACCCAGGCTTTGTCCCAGTGCAGTATTTTTCTTTGTATATTTCTTTCATGTTAGTGGAATTTCTTTGGATATCAGCATATTTCAATTTGTGAAATAGCCTGTCACACTGCTCACATGGGTAAGAAAACTATGCTGTCATCCCCAAAGGAAGGCTGAGTCGAAGGGATATTAGGTCTGGTGATTTTATCTGCTTTGTCAGCTCCGTGTTAACAGTGCACAGTATGTGACAGCCCAGATCACTCCCTCCAGCCTCCCTAGTCCTGAACCACCTTCCCTGATGGCCCTGTGGCTGTTAACAGCACAACTAAATTTAGAATCTAGAGCCAGATGTGACTTGGGATCATCTGTTTTGTTGTAAAGGCTGGCCTTCCGGTTACCTACCCAGAGCACTTATTCATCACAAATTACAAAGAGATCTAGTTTCTTTCAAGTTCTTAAGAGAAGAAGGTGTCTGGTTTTCTTAAGATTCCATCCCCATGAGACATTAGGGCAAGGCTACTTGATTCCATTTTAGGACTGTCCTAGTCACAGTCCTCCAAAGGTGAAGTCAGATGGATGTTAAAAGCTCCTCTTTCCAAGCTAGAAAAACAAGAACAAGTTCTTAAGTGTATTCTGTGTGTCTGTGACCAGCATCACAGTGGAAATCAATGTTTACTCAGAAAAAGTAGTAGTAAGGGGTTAAACTGAGCCATCTTCCACCTACAGGGTTCTGGTTATCACTGGCATCCATTTGTAAGGCTGATGGTTTAGGGTTTAGGGTTAGGGTTTGGGTTCTTTTAGTCAGAGGGTAGTTTTGTCTTTGAAACTCATTGGCTTCTATTTGAGGTCAGGTATGGTTGCATATAGTACCTTATTAGTACTACATTCATACCTTGACCAGCCCAGAAAATTTTTTAATGGTGCTTCCTTTAAGCTTTTCAGGTTACTTCCATGCCATCACAAGGGAAATCTGAACTCTGTAGTCTATAAGATGTATAACTTCTGTTATATGTCTTACGTGTTGTTAATATTTACGTGTGAACATGCTGCAGCTAACACTCTAAAACTAGTCCTTGCTTAGGTTAAAAACCAGGTATGAAAGTATGGTGTGTGCTTGACACTTTGTTCTATGTAAAAGATTAACTTCCTCAAGGCTTTCAAGAACTAGTTAACGTGCTTTTGGCCTTAACCCATGGGGTTTGGGTGAGCTGGGAATCTGCAGAGGTAAATCTGCAAGTGTCACCAGGTGGTGGTGACTGAGGGGAAAGCTGGGTCCACAGGTTCCTTCTGGTGGAGAGAGGTTTCTTCTGTAATCCCAGCCTGGAGCTCAACGTAATTTGGTGGCTCCCCCCAGCCATCGCTGCTCTGTTCCCAGCACCATGCTATTCTGAAATGGCAGGACCTCTCAGTCCTTTCAGGGACAAGGGCTGGGTTGTGGTTATTCCCTTCAGTCAGCTACTGGCCAGCTGGGCAAGAGGTATTTCTGTTAAAACAAGGTGGAACTCAAGTTTGGTGGTTTTTTCCTAAGTGCCTAAATAAGTATGCCAGGCTGTTTATACAGAAACATTTTCATAAGAAAATGGTTTTACCCAGACTCTTATTACTCAGAGGTATCTCAGCAAGCCAATATGAACCTGAATTTAAGGTTTAGAATCTGAGTTTGTATCTGCAGATCATGTGTGGCTGGTTAGGAAACATTTGCCATTGAGGAGCTGGAGGGAGGGCAATGTTAAAATGTGTCTGGTGAGCTTACTTAATGGTTTCTCCATAGTGGAGGAAAGGTATTGAAAGAATGATATCAAAAAGGATAAGGAAGCTTGACAGTAGCTAGATTTACTGCACAATATGCAATAGATTGTGATTTTAAACTAATTCCAAGAGAACAATGTGATATCTAATGTGCAGGTCCATGAAAATGAAAACAGTCAGCCCAGGCTTTAACTCAAATTGTCAAAACATGGTACAGTGCCTTTTTTTGTCAAGCATTAATGGAAAAGTTAAGAAAGAAGGGGTTCTAGTAATTTATTCAGTGCTTCTTGCCATTTTGAAATCATTAAAATGGGCACGGTGAGTTCAGAAAGCAAGCCTGATGCCTTCATGGGAGAGGGAGCCACATTTGTGCTCAACGTGGGACCACCTCTGTAGGAGAACATTACATTTCCTCTTAAAGGCAAAATGCTTGTCTCTTTACATTGTATTTACTTTGAAAGTTGCACTTGTTCACCTACCAGTGTTTACAAAATCCTGTATTTGGATGCTTTTTCTATAATAAAATACTATCATTTGTGTCCATGTTGTCTTCTAGCAGAAAATAAAATTGGAAGTCAAGATGTTAAAAGGGACTGGAAGAGGCGTGCCTTGAGCCCGAGTGTGCCTTTCCCACCTTACTGTCGGTAGCTTCCAAAGCCCCAATGGGCTGCCTTCTCAAGCTCCTGGTTAACTTTCATTCAAGACTCCTGAGTCCTCAATCCACCTAAGGCCTCTGCAAAGTCCAATGAAATTCCAATGGTAGGACTCACAGACTTCTCTCTTCTAGTCATAGTTTAAAGCAAGTGAGAAGGGAATGTAGGTGGAAGCTTAAAGATGGCAGCATGAGAAGTGAGACACAAAACTCCTCCCAAAACCACATATAATATGAAAGTACAGCAAATATAACTAATCCTGAAAGAGCAACAGGAAAGAATACTGTGACACACTGCCTACATCTGGGGAAAAGAGAAGACCTCATAGAAAAGGGTAAAATAGCAAAGCCGCAATCCGGAGGGATCCAAGCCCTCCCCCAATACCAGCTCACCAGCGGAAGGAAGAGAAACAGAGTGGGAATGGGGTGGAGGCCTAGAACACCCAGCACTGGAGATCTGCTCTGAAAGCACAAACCTACATTACATGGTGCTCTGGAGATTAGTAGGGTTGGAAAGCTAAGACAGGCTGAATACTTGGAGAGACTCAGGTTCCAGCTGCTTGTGGACAACAGGTACTCACAACTGGCCACTCTGGGACAAAAGAAAGATGGGCACACTGAGAGACTTCCCAACAGCGAAAGGCCTTCTAAAGGAGCAATTATTACACAGCTTGCTGCTCGGGAAAGGACAGGTGGACAAAATCATCCCAGTGCACTCAGCAAGTTGGGAACTTCAGGCACTCCAACCCCCTTGATAACAATGCAGTTCCGAGGCCCCTCACTGTGATACACAGCCTGCCACTCCTTCCTCCTGGCCAGCACCGGCTTGCAAACCTGCTGCCCTCACCAGCTGCTTCAGGCCAGCCAGAGGGCAGCCGCGCCTACAGCACCTACAGGGGCATAGCATAGAGGCTTCTCCCTGCATTCTGGAGCCACTGGCCCTGGCAGTGGAGGCAGGTACCACAGCTGGGAAGCAGGAAAGAGCTCTTTCCTTCCAGCAGGCACCGGCGCCACTTGCCTGTGAACCCTGCCATTGCTCCAGGTGCTGGGCAGCTTGAGAGAGTAGAGCTTCTGGGCACTAGAAAGTGCCGCCTACACAAAGTTATTGTTCCATAATAATCATTACAAATATGAATGGCAAAAGAACCTGGTATAACCCCAAATTCCACAAACAGCAGAAAGAGAGCTAAGTGAAACTGAAAGCATCAATTTTCCTGATAAAGGTTTCAAAATAAAAATCATAAACATGCTCATGGAGCTACAGAAAAACAGTCAAGACCTCAGGGAGCATGTCAAGAAAGAGACAGAAACTTTGAAAAAATACAGTATCTGAAATGAAACATAAAATGGAGGGATTAAAAAGCAGATTAGATGAGGTAGAGAGGAGACGGTAAATGAAATACAAATTAGAGAATGGGAATACAAAGAAGCTAAGAGAGAGAAAAAAGGATCTCTAGGAATGAAAGAATATTAAGAGAACTATGTGACCAATCCCAGTGGAACAATATTTGCATTATAGGGGTACCAGAAGAAGAGGGAGAAAGGGATAGAAACTGTCTTTGGGGAATCTCGAGAAGGAAATAGTCTCTCAGGCCATGGAGGTGCACAGATCCCCCAACACAAGGGACCCAAGGAAGACAACACCAAGACACATAGTAATTAAAATGGAAAAGATCAAGGATAAGGACAGACTGTTAAAAGCAGCCAGAGACAGAAATAAGATCACATACAAAGGAAACCCATCAGGCTATCATCAGATTTCTCAGCAGAAACCTTACAGGCCAGAAGGGAGTGGCATGATGTATTTAATGTCATGAAGCAGAAGGGCCTGGAACCAAGATTACTTTATCTGGCAAGATTATCATTTAAATTTGAAGGAGGGATTAAACAATTTCCAGATAAGCAAAAGCTGAGAGAATTTACCTCCTACAAACTGTCTCTACAGTGTATTTTGGAGGGACTGCTCTACATGGAAATGCTCCTAAGGCTAAATAGCTGTCACCAGAGAAAATAAAACCACAGTAAAGGAAGTAGACCAATTAATTACTAAGCAAATGTAAAATTAAAGTCAGTCAAGGAATACACAAAGAGTACAGAATATGACACCTAATATATAAAGAATGGAGGAGGAAGAAAAAGGGAGGGAAATAAAAGAATCTTTACATTGTGTCTGAAATAGCATACTGAGTTAAGTTAGACTTTTAGATAGTAAAAAAGGCTACCCTTGAACCTTTGGTAACCATGAATCTAAAGCCTGCAATGGCAGTAAGTACATATTTACCAATAATCACCCTAAATGTAAAAAGACAATGCACTGATCAAAAGACATAGAATTACTGAAAGGATAAAAAAAACAAGTCCTGTCTATATGCTGCCTACAAGAAACCGACTTCAAACCCAAAAACATACACAGACTAAAAGTAAAGGGATGGAAAAAAATATTTCGTGCAACTAATAGGGAGAAAAAAGCAGGAGTTACAGTACTTGTATCAGACAAAAAAGACTCAGAACAAAGTAACGAGACAAAGAAGGATTATTACACAATGCTAAAGGGGTCAGTCCAACAGGAGAATATAACCATTATAAATATCTATGCACCTAACATGGCACCCAAATATATGCAACAAATACTAACAGAATTAAAGGGGGAATTAGGATGTAATGCATTCATTTTAGAGGACCTCAACACACGACTCACTCCAAAGGATAGATCAACCACAGAAAATAAGGAGACAGGCACTGAACACCACATTAGAACAGATGGACCTAACAGAAATCTACAGAACACTCCACTCAAAAGCAGCAGGGTACACATTCTTCTCAAGTGCACATGGAACATTTTTCCAGAACAGATTACATACTAGGCCACAAAAAGAGCCTCAGTAAATTCAGGAAGATTGAAATTGTACCAACCAGCTCCTCAGATCACAAAGGTAGGAAACTAGAAATAAATTATGCAAAGAAAACAAAAAAACCCACAAAAACATGGAGGCTTAACAACATGCTCCTAAAAATAAAAGCAAGTGAGAAGGGAGGGCAGAGTCCATGTTAGGCAGGTGCTCTTGGAGCACTGCTATAGAAAGTCATGCTCATCTTTTGGTCACTGGAACTTAGCACTGCTCTGTCAGGTATCTATTGAGCAGCCTCAGCTTGTTTAAGCCTGGGAGCTTAAGGGTGGTACTGACAGCTTCCAGGGTGCTAAGGCAAGCCTACGCCACCCTGTCAGGCTGCCCTTTTATTAGCACAGAGGTTAGTAACATGCTCTGAAGATGTGGCCAGTTGAGTATATTTTGTGCCAAGCATTGCTTAGTCACAGAGACACACTAACTATGACATAGTTCCTCCTTTCAAGGTCCTTCTACATCCATGTGAATACAGATCTCTACACAGTCCAGGTCACCCAGGAAGTCTGAAAGGATGGAGTAGCCAGTTTTTACTGTGAGTGAAGTTCACAAGAGGATTCTAGAAGCGGCACATGTATCAAATTGTGAAGGACAAATACTAACTCTGAATCCTTAAATAAGAGGAAAGGAGGAATTACAGGCCAAGTCAACTCTGTGAGCAAAGATGAAAAAGGTGAATTCTTGGAGGAGAGAATGGGGTGATATGGTGATAAAAAGACAAGGCCAGAGTAAACAAAGTTTTGTACCTCTGACAAAGTTGTTCATCATTACATGAACTACTGGGAGCCCTCAAGGGCTTTATGCAGGAGAGTGACATGATCAGACTTGAAATTTGAAATAACTTCTTTGGCAGTAGGGATGATGACAGACTTGAGAGGGGAAGGACCAGAGACAGAGAGGCCTGCCAAGACCACTTCAATGGAACTGGCAAGAAAAGAAGGCACTGGTATGCCCCAGACTGTTTACTGATGTACTTGTAAGAAGTTTCTGGCTTGGACAGCTGGGTAGGCTGAGCTAGAATAAAAGCTATGGAGGCAGAAGAGCTCTGCTCATACAGCATCAGTTTGAGACTGTAGGAGGTCCTCCAGATGCCCATTTCTAGTATACACTTGGCTACGTGGGATCTAGAGTTCTGGGGATGGGTCTACATAAGTTGGTCGTTTTGAAGACTTCACCATAAAAATGGTAGCTGAAAGGAGACAAGATGGTGGTGTGAGTATGACAGCAGAAATCTCCCAAAAACATATATATTTTTGAAAATACAACAAATATAACTATTCCTAAAAGAGAGACCAGAAGATACAGGACAACAGCCAGGCTACACCTACACCTGAGAGAACCCAGTGCCTCACGAAGAGGGTAAGATACAAGCAGCGGCCCAGCGGGACCCTAGCACCGGGGAGGGAGATGGAGCCCAGGACTGCTAAACACCCAGCCTTAGCCATCCACACCAGGACCACAGACACACAGTGCGTGGTGTGCTGGATAGCAGGGAAACAGGACAGTAAAACCTGCGAGCAGGTCCCTGCAGCCGGCGCCCCCAGGACAAAAGAAAAGCGAGTGCTTTTTGAAAGTCTTAAAGAGACAGGGGCATCACAGCTGGACAGAAGCATCCTGGTGCACTCAGCCCAGCAGCTGGGAATCCCGGGGAACTCTGGGTACCCTAACCCCATAGGCGGCAGCACAGCTTGGAGGTCCCTCATGGCGATAAACAACCTCCCGCCCATTCCCCCTCTGGCGCGGCCCTGCCATAGCAGCACAGCAGCCTGAGGCTGGCTACGCCCACAACAACCATGGAGCTTATTCCACAGCGGCCAGGCAAGAATCAGACACCCCGTCTGTGCCCAACTGCCCAGCACAAGTCGCTAGGAGTCGCCGCTCTCCCAGGAAAGGAAGGCGAGGAGCAAGTGGAAAGGGTCTTGGTTCTCCCAGCTGACACACATGCCAACTGCACACAACTACCTCTATCACTATGAAAAGGCAGAGGAATTTGATACAGACCAGACTAACCCAGACATCACCTCCAGAGAGGGAATCTGAGGAGACAGATTTAACCAATATTCCTGAAAAAGAATACAATATAAAGTTCATAACCATGCTGATGGACTTGCAGAGAAATATGCAAGAGCTAAGGAGGGAGAATACAGAAATAAAACAATCTCTGGAAGGACTTAAAAGCTGAATGGACAAGATGCAAGACGCCATTAATGGAACAGAAATCAGAGAACAGGGATGCAGAGAAGCTGATGCAGAGAGATATAAAAGGATATCCAGGAATGAAAGAATATTAAGAGAATTGTGTGACCAAGTAAAACGGAACAATATCCACATTATGGGGGTATCAAAAGAAGAAGAGAGAGAAAAAGGGATAGAAAGTGTCTTTGAAGAAATAATTGCTGAAACTTCCCCAAACTGGGAGAGGAAATACCTCTCAGACAACAGAAGCACACAAAACTCCCAACACAAGGGACCCAAAGAGGATAACACCAAGACACATAATAATTAAAATGGCAAAGATCAATCAAAGACAAGGACAGAGTATTAAAGGCAGCCAGAGTGAAAAAAAATGTCAACTACAAAGGAAAACCATCAGGTTATCATCAGACTTCTCAACAGAAACCTTACAGGCCAGAAGAGAATGGCATGATATATTTAATGCAATGAAACAAAAGGGCCTTGAACTAAGGATACTGTATCCAGCATGATTATCATTTAAATATGAAGGAGGGATTAAACAATTTCCAGACAAGCAAAAGTTGAGGGAATTTGCCTCCCAAAAACCACCTCTACAGGGTATTTTAGAGGGACTGCTCTAGATGGAAGCACTCCTAAGGCTAAACAGATGTCACCTGAGAAAATAAAATCACAGCAAAGAAAGCAGACCAACCAAATACTAACTAAAGGCAAAAAATAAAATCAACTAACCACAAAAGCAGTCAAAGGAAACACAAAAGAGCACACACACACACACAAAACACCTACAATACAAAGAATGGAGGAGGAATAAGAAGGGAGAGAAATAAAGAATCATCAGGCTGTGTTTGTAATAGTAAATAAGCGAGTTAAGTTAGAAAGTAAGATAGTAAAGAAGCTAACCTTGAACGTTTGGTAACCACGAACCTAAAGCCTGCAATGGCAATAAGGACATATATTTCAATAATTACCCTAAATGTAAATGGACTGAATGCACCAATCAAAAGACACAGAGTAATAGAATGGATAAAAAAGCAAGACCCATCTATGTGCTGTTTACAAGAGACTCACCTCAAACCCAAAGACATGCACAGACTAAAAGTCTAGGGATGGAAAAAGATGTTTCATGCAAAAAACAGGGAGAAAAAAGCAGGTGCTGCAGTACTAGTATCAGACAAAATAGACTTCAAAACAAAGAAAATCACAAGAGATAAAGGACATTATATAATGGTAAAGGGGTCGATCCAACAAGAGGATATAACCATTATAAATATATATGCACCCAATACAGGAGCACCAACATATGTGAAACAAATACTAACAGAATTAAAGGAGGAAATAGAATGCAATGCATTTATTTTAGGAGACTTCAACACACCAAACACTCCAAAGGATAGATCCACCAGACAGAAAATAAGTAAGGACACAGAGGCACTGAACAACACACTAGAACAGATGGACCTAATAGACATCTACAGAACTCTACACCCAAAAGCAACAGGATACACATTCTTCTCAAGTGCACATGGAACATTCTCCAGAATAGACCACATACTAGGCCACAAAAAGAGCCTCAGTAAATTCAAAAAGATTGAAATTCTACCAACCAACTTCTCAGACCCCAAAGGTATAAAACCAGAAATAAATTGTACAAAGAAAGCAAAAAGGCTCACAAACACATGGAGGCTTAACAATATGCTCCTAAATAATCAATGGATCAACGACCAAATCAAAATAGAGCCAAGGAATATATGGAAACAAATGACAACACCACAAAGCCCCAACTTCTGTGAGATGCAGCGAAAGCAGTTTAAAGAGGAAAGTATATAGCAATCCACGCATACATAAAGAAGGAAGAACAATCCCAAATGAATAGTCTAAGGACACAATTATCGAAATTGGAAAAAGAAGAACAAATGAGGCCTAAAGTCAACAGAAGGAGGGACATAATAAAGATCAGAGAAGAAATAAAATTGAGAAGAATAAAACAATAGAAAAAATCAATGAAACCAAATAGATAAGCCCCTAGTCAGACTTATAAAAAGAAGAGAATCTACACACATCAACAGAATCAGAAATGAGAAAGGAAAAATCATGACGGACCCCACAGAAATACAAAGAATTGTTAGAGAATACTACAAAAAACTATATGCTAACAAGCTGGAAAACCTAGAAGAAACGAACAACTTCCTAGAAAAATACAACCTTCCAAGAATGACCAAGGAAGAAACAGAAAACCTAAACAGACCAATCACCAGCAAAGAAATTGAATCAGCAATAAAAAAAACTACCCAAGAGCAAAACTCCCAGGCCAGATGGATTTACTGCGGAGTTTTATCAGACATACAGCAGAGAAGACATAATACCCATTCTCCTTAAAGTTTTCCAAAAAAAAAAGAGGAGGGAATACTTCCAGACTCATTCTATGAAGCCAGCATCACCCTAATACCAAAACCAGGCAAAGACCCCACCAAAACAGAAAATTACAGACAAATATCCCTGATGAACATAGATGCTAAAATACTCAACAAAATATTAGCAAACCGAATTCAAAACAACATCAAGAGGATCATACACCATGACCAAGTGGGACTCATCCCAGGGATGCAAGGGTGGTACAGCATTCGAAAATCCATCAATATCATCCACCACATAAACAAAAAGAAGGACAAAAATCACATGATCATGTCCATAGATGCTGAAAAAGCATTCAACAAAATTCAACATCCATTCATGATAAAAACTCTGAGTAAAATGGGTATGGAGGGCAAGTACCTCAACATAATAAAAGCCATATATGAAAATCCCAGAGCCAACATCATACTGAACAGCGAGAGGCTGAAAGCTTTTCCTCTAAGATAGGAACAAGACAGGGATTCCCACTCTCCCCACTGTTATTCAACATGTACTGGAGGTCCTAGCCATGGCAATTAGACAAAACAAAGAAATACAAGGAATCCAGATTGGTAAAGAAGAAGTCCAACTGTCACTATTTGCAGATTACATGATATTGTACATAAAATACCCTAAAGACTACACTCCAAAACTACTAGAACTGATAACGGAAAACAGCAAAGTTACAGGATACAAAATTAATACACAGAAATCTGAGGCTTTCCTATACACTAACAGTGAACTAATAGAAAGAGAAACCAGGAAAACAATTCCATTCACAATTGCATCAAAAAGAATAAAATACCTAGGAATAAACCTAACCAAGGAAGGGAAAGACTTATACCCTGAAAACTGTAAGAAATTCTTAAGAGAAATTAAAGAGGACACTAACAAATGGCAACTCATCCCATGCTCCTGGCTAGGAAGAATTAATATTGTCAAAATGGCCATCCTGCCAAAAGCAATCTACAGATATAATGCAATCCCTACCAAATTACCCACAGCATTCTTCAATGAACTGGAACAAATAGTTCAAAAATTCATATGGAACCACCAAAGTCCCTGAATAGCCAAAGCAATCCTGAGAAGGAAGAATAAAGTTGGGGGAATCTCGCTCCCCAACTTGAAGCTCTACTACAAAGCCACAGTAATCAAGACAATTTGGTACTGGCACAAGAACAGAGCCACAGACCAGTGGAACAGAATAGAGACTCCAGACATTAACCCAAACATATATGGTCAATTAATATATGATAAAGGAGCCATGGACATACAATGGGGAAATGACAGCCTCTTCAACAGCTGGTGTTGGCAAAACTGGACAGCTACATATAAGAGAATGAAACTGGATGGATCATTGTCTAACCCCATACACAAAAGTAAATTCTAAATGGATCAAAGATCTGAATGTAAGCCATGAAACCATAAAACTCTTAGAAAAAAACATAGGCAAAAATCTCTTGGACATAAACATGAGCGACTTCTTCATGAACATATCTGCCCGGGCAAGAGAAACAAAAGCAAAAATGAACAAGTGGGACTATATCAAGCTGAGAAGCCTCTGTACACAAAGGACACCATCAATAGAACAAAAAGGCATCCTACAATATGGGAGAATATATTCATAAATGACAGATCCGATAAAGGGTTGACATCCAAAATATATAAAGAGCTCACACACCTCAACAAACAAAAAGTGAATAATCCAATTAAAAAATGGGCAGAGGACCTGAACAGACAGTTCTCCAAAGAAGTTCAAATGGCCAACAGACACATGAAAAGATGCTCCACATCGCTAGTTATCAGAGAAATGCAAATTAAAACCACAATGAGGCATCACCTCACACCAGTAAGGATCGCCACCATCCAAAAGACAACAAATGTTGGTGAGGTTGTGGAGAAAGGGGAACCCTCCTACACTGTTGGTGGGAATGTAAATTAGTTCAACCATTGTGGAAAGCAGTATGGAGGTTCTTCAAAAAACTCAAAATAGAAATACCATTTGACCCAGGAATTCCACTCCTAGGAATTTACCCTAAGAATGCAGCAGCCCAATTTGAAAAAGACAGATGCACCCCTATGTTTATCGCAGCACTATTTACAATAGCCAAGAAATGGAAGCAACCTAAGTGTCCATCAGTAGATGAATGGATAAAGATGTGGTACATATACACAATGGAATATTACTCAGCCATAAGAAGAAAACAAATCCTACCAATCGTAACAACATGGATGGAGCTAGAGGGTATTATGCTCAGTGAAATAAGCCAGGTGGAGAAAGACAAGTACCAAATGATTTCACTCATCTGTGGAGTATAAGAACAAAGGAAAAACTGAAGAACAAAACAGCAGCAGAATCACAGAACCCAAGAATGGACTAACAGTTACCAAAGGGAAAGGGACTGGGGAAAATGGGTGGGAAGGGAGGTGAGGGGAGAAGAAAGAGGGTATTACAATTAGCATGTATAATGTGTGTGGGGGGCACAGGGAGGGCTGTGCAACACAGAGAAGAAAAGTAGTGATTTTACAGCATTTCATTATGCTGATGGACAGTGACTGTAATGGGGTATGTGGGGGGGACTTGGTGAAGGGGGGAGTCTAGTAAACATAATGTTCCTCATGTAATTGTAGATTAATGATAAAAAAAAAGTACAACTTGATTAAACATACTATTAAAAAATATGATAGCTGAAAACACAGTATGGGGTATTATTACCAAGAGACCATGTGAATGACAAGAGGGCAAAAGCACTGATCGCTCTGGGGCCACCAGCATGTAGGTAGCAGCAGAGGAACCACAGAGAAGTCAGGCGTGAGCGGAGCTTTTTTTAAAAGTCAACAGTGTGAGTGCAGCATGTTAATCAAGGAATACGAGGACTGAAGAGAAGCTAATGGACATGGCAGTTACAACACCAGTGACCAGAGCGAAGACTGAAAAACTAATGGTAGCATGTTTTATACACAGGAAAATTGATACTGATGTTTGACACAAGGGACAGAAACCAGATGAGTGGGCTGAAGTCGGAGAGGAAATGAGGAAATAACAAAAGTGACTGCAGAGTGCTCTTCACGAAGAAGAGGCCTCTGCCATAGCACGGGACATGCGTAGCAGCCTCCGAAATCCTGGACAGCTCACTTTCCCTGCTGCCAAATCACTGCCACTTAGACATACTCTGGAAAGCTTCCCAACAACTCTGGCTTCACAGTCCTCGTACGATACTAATATAGTAACTTCACAGTTGAGGCTGCATTCCTCAAGGCCCTTGGTGGGAATTCTCTCCCCAAACTGATCTGCAGGTTCAGAACCACGGCCGGCTCCCTACTACACCCCCACAGTACCTAGTAATAACTCTGTACATTGTGGATGCTTAAATGTTACCTGGTCAAGATGTATGTTTGTTTGTTTTTACTGAAAATACGCCTGAGAAAACATCATGGAGACTGTTTTTAGTCACTGTTGGTTTTGCTAGATCATTCCTGGGAAATGTATGCTACCTAGTATATCATTCACTTCATCTTTTTGAGTTCAATACAAACCATGTTACACACAGAGGCCCAGGAGAAAAACAGGAGAAGGTGACCCAGGAAATAGTTTCCAAGGAAATAATTCAGACAAAAAGTATTAGCAATCAATGGCAGAGGATTACTATTATGCCATACAGATATTTTGAAATTAGCAATCTACTTTTCAGATCCTAAATACTAACCCCAAAGAACTCATCTGTACCTCACTTCTGAAAGTAGTTCTAAAAAGAAACAGGTACTGAAGAAAATTCTGATGCACTCCTGAATCAGTGAGAGAGAATGACCCCAGTATTCAGCTTTTGGCATGCAGGAGTTATTTCCTAACTTCCCCGAAAAGAGTAGGAGACAAGTTGCCTGTGAATAGGACCAACTCTGAGCCAATGGTCCCCAACATGTTCCTGGAAACCCAAGAGCTTTGGAAAGACAATATACATTTGGCCTGCAGTTCTACCCTGGAAAGCCTTTGTCCCTTCCTTGCCTCTTTCTGAGGCTCCTTTCCATAAGCCAGGGAAGGAGCTAAGAAGTGGGACCCAACAGGATTCCTCAAGTACACAGCATCTGGAGACAGAACTTTGCCCTGGTGGACATGGAGGGCTAAGAAATCCCATCCTGGGAGCTCGTGAGGCTCCTGGTCAACCCCAGGCTGTGGGCAGTTATACAAATAGCCACCAGCTGACAGCCCTTTTGTCAGCAGGTGTTCCCCTGGCCTGATCACAAAGGGAACATCCACTGCCCTGGACACCGAACCAGGTAGAAGAGCACATGCCTGCAGCGAACAGAAGACTTGTTCTCAGTGAACAAAAGTGCAGGTCCCAGCTTCTGAGACAGAAAAGCACTTGAGCTAAACGTGGTGATGCAGTGTTCCATTTCTGTAGACAAAGGAGTTAAAAGAAGACACGAACATTCTGTCTCTCTGAATTGGGAGATGCATTTGCTTGAAAACACATCACAGATTTACACTACTGTTTTTACATAGTTTATTCAGAATTTTGAAAGTTAAAATGTGGGCATTTCCCCTAAAACAAATCATCCCCTGCCACTCCGCAGCACACAGACTATCCCAGTCCTGCTACTTCTCTTTGTTCATGCTTACCACACACTCTTGCAACACGTGGGGGGGTCAAGACCCCAGCTATTTGGTAATGCAAATAAACTACAAAGTTACACAAAAGAATCTCATTTACTTCCTTTTCACTAACAGACCATGAATGAAAGATTAAGGGCAACACATTTACTTCATCCAAAGTTAATATACTTCCCTAATATTTTTTCTTCCTCTAAGATATTAAAACCCAAAGCAGTAACTTTGATATTCCATTTTTCTTTTCTGAATGGCTAAGCTAGGACATACTTTCCTTTCAAAGCTTATCATTAACCTCAAGATTGGCAGAAAGCAGTCTCCCAGCTGAGGCTTGGCTGTGACACTCTACAACAGGCAAAATTACCACATAGGTGCAAATGATGCTTTTAAGAGTTACCAAAACTTTTAAAAGAAATGATGCATTAATATGGAGACTCCACATTTTTCTGATGAAGCAAAATTCCTCTAAAGATGATGGCAGCTGTTCAAGAGAAGGCACTTTGTGCTAAAATTCAGAGCATCCCTCATGAGGGAATGCCACAGCAGAGAGGCCTGGTCAGCCCAAGCTGTAAGCCCCCCTTCAGGGTGGAGAGGGGCATCCCCAGGAAGGCATCTGCAGAGGACAAACTGGTAATCGGGATCCCAAGGCAAAATCGTTAAGGTTTGGAGGGGAAAATGTCAGAGACAAAACACAGTTGCACCAAGGATTGAGGAGTGAACTTTTGCAAGGACGTGTAGGTGGCTCTGCACTTTCTGTTGGGCTGGTTCCTTCACCGCTTCGAAGGAGGCTCTGGAGGCTGAGCAGGAGCAGCACCTTAACCAAGAGGGTTCTACACCTCCTGTCTGCCTGGACTCCTTGCCGTGTTCCCAGGAAAAATCCGCATTCCTGTTGGCAGCGCTTTTGGGTATTGCTGGTCCATGACAACTCTTAGGGATTTTCTGATATAGCCCTGAAGAGAAAGCGTTTTCCATGTGATCAGGACACCCTGGCAATGCCCACTGGCTTTCTGGGCCTTCTAAGAGCAACATGGACCGACTACATCCCATCAACACTCAGAAAAGCAGCATGAGTATTTTAGATAGGTGGGAAGAGATAAATCAATGGATTGAGGGTCTTTATCCTAGTACCATAAATAAAGTGCACCATGAATGGAGGGTATTAAAAGTCACTTGCGGAGGCCGAGGTATGGGGAGAAACTACCACCACCACCCCCTCAAGGGATGGCAGATCATTTCCTTTAGCCAGAATGCTGGCTGCTGAGGCTTCGTTATTGCTTATTTCCTTAGTACATGGAACTTTCAGCTGTAAAGAAAAAAGAAATACTTGGTGGGTTTGGCAGAAAGCATATCACAAAATCACAGGAATTGGCAGATATTCAGTAAGTTTATGTTACAATCAAACTTTTTTTTCCCCTTCGTTCTGATGAACGTATTAGGAAAACTCAAGTTTTTTTAAAACATCTATCAAATTGGCTCATGATACTTCTAAAGAAGCAGGACAGCTGTTTATGACAATGCAGCAGAAATGGCTGTCTTTGTTCTACAGATCTTCAGATGCATGATGAAGAGAATCCACACTATTACATTTCAGGAGTTTACCATGATGTATCAGTGGGTTTCATAAACTTCTTGGAAGCTCTTCCAAAAGAGTGCAAGAGGAAAACTATGGTGTTGTACAAAAAACTCTGCTCCAGTCAGGCCAGCTTCTGGGACACTATTTTGCCACTTTCATGTAGGAAGGTATTGCCCCCCGTGCCGTCAGGCCCTCGAAGCGCTTGTAGGTGTAATTGATGAAGACCCAGTCTTTGTTCTTATAGTCAGCCTCAGGGTGGTTGCTTGTTACCACTGGGAAAGAAATACATGTGAGAGCCGGTTCACTGCCTTCACGCCAAGGACTCCTCAGAACTGAAGGCATGACATTCTGAAGCACACCAATGTTTACTGGGGTTAAAGTTGTTCTTCACTGCAAATTTTATTGCTTGCTATATTCTTTGAACCTATTTTATTGCTTGCTGTATTCATATTTTTCACAAATATTTAAAGTTTTATTTTCCCATTTCTGTGATTTCAGGGGACCTCACCTTTAATTTAATAAATAACAGGAAAAGAACAGATCTTTTTGATTTACCCACCCAGCTGAACAGTATCAACATGGCAGTTTGCATTCATTTTCCATTTGACAAGGCTTCACTGCTACCCAGCATTAGCACTGGAAAATACTTTCAAAGAACCTGAAGAACTAAAGTTCCTCTCCATGCTCTCTACCCTGATTTGTAACCATCACTCCAAAACGTGGGGGGAAATACTGTGCTTATAAGACAGCAGAAGACAGTGTTGGTGGTATTACCTGTTGGCTTAAGAATATCAGATTCTGGAAATTCATCGAAGTTTGAGGTATCATCAATACTTTTGATTTCAATTGATATTGCAGCAGGTCTCTCTCTGCCAAGAATAATGCCAAAAATTACTAAGGTTAGTAATCACATGGATCATAACTAATCAAGTATTTCTCCAAAAAAAGCCCCTCGTCTGAACAGGAAGACTACCACTGGCAGGCAGCACTCACTTTCTCTGAAAGGCCATGCCAACTGACTGATTCAAACGAAACAAATTACACTGAAAAATCACAAGTAACAATTACTCACAGCAAGGAAGATAAAAATAATGAAAAATTAAAATCCACAGTTCATGCACTCTCCCTGATCACCTGCCCTGTCTGCTAAAAAGGGGACTGAACCTCTGAGTGTCCCGTCAGGTGCCCTGCCTCTACCAGAGGTGCCAAAAGGTAGAGTGGCCAAAGCCGCAGCATGAACAAGCAAAGGTAAAAATCACAAGGATGCAAATCAGAACGTGACTGTGAATGAGATGACAACTACTTCACCCTCTGTTTAGCAACGAAAGAATGAGTAAGAAGGTCTGGGACCACCGGCAGGTGGGCACTGTTGGCAGCGCTCTACAACCCCCACTGCTAAACTAACAACTCTCACTCCCGCTCCCCACTCTGCTCTGTGCTCCTCCCCACCCCAGTCCCTCCTCCTCTCGTCTCTCCCCTCTCTGTCTCTTTGTGAAAGCCCCTATCCTATGTGCAGGGACAGTCCTGCCCACGGTTCCCAACATGAGAGGCTGGTGTGTTCTAAGTAAAACCAGGTGCAACACGATTCTAAGATGATCCCTTCCCCATGGAACCCAAGTTCACTTTACCTTGGAAATAACTGCTGGCTTCAACATACCTGTGGCACACAGTAGACGGGAAGCTCCAACTCTTCACCAAGAATGAACATCAGGAAAAGACCTGAATTTCTAAGAAGCTCTGTTCCCTTACTTGGCTTACCAGTAATGAAATGGTGCTTCCAATTTAGTATTAAGCAAACTACAGACTTTCTGAAATAATCCTGGAAGCTTTTATATGGATATACCTGATATGTTCCCAGTCAACGCCTTCAAAGAAAGAATTACTTTTGATTTCCTCAACTCCAGGGGCTCCAATTCTATGTTCCCATTCACAGCAGAATCTGGAAAAGACAGCAGCCTTTCAGCCTTTTAGCGTACCTCAAGTAGTCTCCTCAGAAAAAGAAAAGAAATAACTTCTTCCTTTTTTCAAAAAAGAATGACAGGAAACAGGGGGCAGACCCAGGAAATAATGGAAGTTTTTGAAAAATGAATTCACTCGTGTCAAAAAGCCTGGGTGGTAGGAGGGAAAGAGGTTCTCTGACTAGTACCTCAAAATTAGATCCTTGGCTTTCTCAGAAATAGGAACTTCTGGAGGAAAAGTCAGAGTTTCTTTCCAGTTCATCACCTTCTTATATGTCTCTTGAGGGGTCTCAGAACAGAAAGGTGGGTAGCCTGTAACAAAAAAGGAACCTGGGAGCTTTAATATCCCAGAACTTTGAATTTGACTGGATTATTCTCTTTAATATGATTCTCTGTAACTCTTAATGACCCTGTATGTTCTACCCTCCATGACATCCCAGAAAACATCTACACCAATTTTTTATTTTCCCCCAAGTGAATCTGTGCTTCTGGTACCCCCCAAGAGCCAGCTAATAGCTGGAGCTGGGAAGACAGACAGACCTAAGCAGAGCTGCAGATGTGGGAATCACTGCCCGAATAAGAGGATGAGACAACATGATTAGGACATGCCTCCCTTCTAGGGATACCCTTCACACAGGTGAAGTGCCTTAACAACCTCAGTAAGAAAAAAGCTATGTTTTTAAAAGTGACCACCATGCTTGCCTCTTTTTGAGAATTACAGCCAAGAGGATAAATTCTCACAAACCATACACAGTACTCCACCAGACCTCCACACAGACTACATCCACCTCCACAGGCATCCATCCTATGTTCCCAGAGACAATGCAGCCAGACACATGCCTCACCAGTCGTCCACACACACTCACTCGGTCCCACCACAGATATATACACTCTCTTCATGCTCTCAGGTTTTGGCCACTCCCACAGATGTGTCCCCTAAATACCAGACACACCATCCAAATAAGAGAGGTCAGGGGGTTCAGGGCATTCCATACTTTGAAGGCTTTGAGAGAGGAAGGGGATAGCAAATAAGAAGTGCATGAGGCAATGCCCAGTTAAAGTTCTCTGTAAACAATGATGTTTAATAAATGCCAGTGACTGAAAGGGATAGTAGATGGAGAAGATGAAAAAGTAGAAGAAAAATATGATAAATGGTCAGCAAAGCAACCACAGGATGCCTATAAGCCAGAGAATAGAGTAGGATACTCCTGATGGTCATGAGTTTTCTACCCAGGTAACTTCATTTTGAAAGACAAGGGGGAAAATTCTTAGATAACCCCAACTGAAACACAGTCTACTATCAATGTAGGAATCTTTCCTGGCTGCACAGAAAAAGTCCTCTGAAAGCATGCAACTTACCGATGAGCATCTCATACATGATCACCCCAAGCGACCACCAATCACAGAGCTTGTTGTACCCGGTCTGCATGAACACTTCAGGAGCAATGTAGTCAGGAGTGCCTACTGTGGAGAAGGCCTGAAACACGTACCACATGTCAGGGTGGCCCAGCAAGCAGGAGGGTGTCCAGAGTTCAGTTCTAGAGACCAAAGGCTACCAGTACCACCAACAGCTACCTACAACTAAGCAGGACAGCCCAGTAGCTTATTGCAAGCCTAATTTGCCAAAGCACTTTCAAAATGAACCATAAAACTTTGCCAGTGAGGCAACAGACCCCTCCTAAAGACAGCCACAGCCCATACTTGATCAGGTCAAAAAAAAAGCTAGTGTCACCATTTACTGTGCCCCCAGTAAGTGGCAGGCTTTATTTTTCTTACGTTTGTGAGCCTCTTTGGACCTGAACAAAACTCAGCAAGAGGACCCTATTAGCCCAACTTTGCAGATAAGAAAACCTGACAACACCTAAAACAGTATTGCCCAAAGCCTCAGAACTAGTTAAGTGGCAGAGCTCAATTTAGAAATTAAATATCTTGCTCCAAATCATCCTTCTACCATATATATTCTTGGATTTGATAAAATCATGAAAGGAAGCTTTGCGATCAAATGCTAAAGTTACATCCTACAGGTTAAAGATTTATAAATGTCTATTTACCAAACTTAATCATTTATGTAAATAGTTCTTAGGGGAAGATTTTTTCTAAATGCAAGCAATCTACTCTCATATACCAGGACTGCAATACTAGGGTGAAATACAAAGCCTGTGCTCAGCACAGGATTTAACATATGGAAGGCTCTAACCTAGGTGCTTTCTATATTACATGTCTTCTAAAAGTAAAAATTATACCTGGGTTGTCTTTTAAAAATATTTATTATGAAATACTGTAAACACAGAGGAAAAAAAAGCACAGAAAACACAACACACATACTCATTAAGCATGTTAAACAGAGGTTAATAATCTACCATGTTTGTCTCAGATCATTTGTCTTTTTGAAACAAAACTACAGAAACTATATTAAAGCCAGACAGTCCCTCCCTCCACCCCTACTGAAGTCAAAACTACCCCGAAATTGCTGTGCTCAATGCTTGCATGAATATTCACATAAATCACATATTACTTCTTATATATTTCGACTTAACAAAGGGTTTCATGCTGTACCGAATTATTTTGTGTTGCTACAACTTGTTTTTTTTTAATTTTGGGAGGGTTAATGTACAATCACTTGAACAACACTATGGTTACTAGACTCCCCCCATTATCAAGTCCCCCCCAACATTCCATTATAGTCACTGTCCATCAGCGTAGTAAGATGCTATAGAATCATTACTTGTCTTCTCTGTATATACCCCCCAGCTACATTATGTGTGCTAATCGTAATACCCCTTTTTCCCCCTTGTCCCTCCCTTCCCACCCATCCTCCCCAGTCCTTTCCCTTTGGTAACTGTTAGTCCATTCTTGTGTTCTGTGAGTCTGCTGCTGTTTTGTTCCTTCAGTTTTTTCTTTGTCCTTATATTCCACAGATGAGTGAAATCGTTTGGTACTTGTCTTTCCCCACCTGGCTTATTTCACTGAGCATAATACCCTCTAGCTCCATCCATGTTGTTGCAAATGGTAGGATCTGTTTTCTTATGGCTGAATAATATTCCATTGTGTATATGTACCACCTCTTCTTTATCCATTCATCTACTGATGCACACTTAGGTTGCTCCCATTTCTTGGCTATTGTAAATAGTGCTGCGATAAACATAGGGGTGCATCTGTCTTTTTCAAACTGGGCTCCTGCATTTTTAGGGTAAATTCCTAGGAGTGGAATTCCTGGGTCAAATGGTATTTCTATTTTGAGTTTTTTGAGGAACCTCCATACTGCTTTCCACAAAGGTTGAACTAGCTTACATTCCCACCAGCAGTGTAGGAGGGCTCCCCTTTATCCACATCCTCACCAATACAACTTGTTTTTACTCAACATATTTTGAGATTTACTCATGTAGCTCATTTACCCATTTCACTGCTGCATACTACTGTCATACCATCAGTGTTTTTTATCCATTCTCCTATAAATGGACACTTCTGTTGCTTCCAGTGTTCCACTATGACAAGTAGCACCTGAATAAACATTCTTATAACACTTCTTGGGCACTCCAGAGGATACTAGTGGTATCGCTGGGTCTTGCATTATGAGCATCTTCAACTTAATTAGACATCTTCCAACTGTCCTCCAAAGTGATTTTATCTATTTAAACACCCCCAGTGTGAATGAGCTCCTGGTGTTCCACATCTCACCAACACTTGGCTTGGTCAGACTTTTAAATTATTACCAATTTGATGAACAGGAAATGGAATCTTGCTGCTTTAAATTGCATGTCTCTTATTTCTGGTAAAGTTGAACATATTCACATGGTAATTAGCCATTGAGGTGTTTTTCCTGTGAATTCCTGTTCAGATTCTTTGCCTGTTAGTTTTTTTTGTTACATTATCTTTTTTACTGATTCGTAGGAATTCTTTATGAATCCGGGGCATTAATCCTGATTCAGAACATTAGTCTTTTATAGTTTTACATACTGTGACTATCTTTTTCCAGTCTGAGGCTTATCATTTTTATCATGATTTTTTAAATGATGTAATATTTGTCACACACCAAAAAATGTGTTATCAAATTAGGAAGCATAATAATGAAAATGAATATCCATGAGTTCAACTAAAGAACCAAAATATTACCAGTGTCATTAAAGCTAAACATAACACTCATCTCCATCCCATCTTCCTGCTTCTCCTAACTCCTGCTCAGCTCTTAAGTTTATCACTCCTCTTCTTTTGAAAAGAAATTTAATTTTGCCACATGTATTTCTCTAAGTGAGATCTTGTTCAGTTTTGCTTTTGAGCTTTGGTATCATTCTACTTGCAGTCTTTGCTATGTGATTTTTCCTTTAATGTTTTGTTTCTAAAACTGATCCATGGTGCCACATGTAGTTGTAGTTCAATTATTTTCACTGCTCTAAAGTATTCTATTCCAGAATGTAACTGTTTTCCTGTCAAAGGACACTGGGTTATTTCCAGTTTTTTTGCTATTATGAAAATGTGATAAGCACTCTTATGTCTCCTGGTTTACAGGTGCAAGTTTCCGCAGGACATGTAACTAGGTGTAGAATTGCTGTGTTGTAGGGTATGCACATCAACTGTAAGATAATTCCGAAGTAGTTGGACCATATGGCTTGTCTTTTCATTTGTTTATTTCTTTTAATATACAGAAGGATTTTTTTCATTAAAGCAGTAAAATAAATCATTTTCCTTTATGATTTGCACTTCTTACATGTTGTTTAAGAAACTGTTTCTTACTCCGAGGTTAGAAAGCTATTGCCCTGTATTTTCTCCTAAAATTTTAGAAATTTTATTTTCCATACGATTTATTTTTGTGTATACAGTAGGGTAGGAACCATTTTTTTTCCATATAGATAATGTGCATTGTTTCCTTTTAAATACACATATTAAATAACATAAATGCCAGTTTTTTTTTTTAAAGCTTTAAAGTCTGAAAAATGGATTGGGCCCTCCTCAAGAAGCAGCAGTATTTTCCTTCTAATTATAAAGGTTAAGGAACTACAGAAACCATTCAACTTAGATTAGTCCAGCAAAGCTGAATGTTAAGGGATTAAAAAAAAAAAACTCTTAACGTTATAAAATATAGCCAACAGCCAACTCAAACTTGTGATATAAGGTAACGCTCTCACTCTGGGAACTAGAGTCCCACCTTCGGAGCTCTCATTGTATAGCCCTGATAGCCTCAGGTAGCAGGTATTTCTAATCTGGACACTACCCACTCTTCCCAAACCTTTGTTTGTTTTCCAGACCAGGCGTCCTCTAACTACAAGCTCTTAATACCTCAAATCCATACCCTTCTTTTTCCTTTTGCTGTCTGGGTATTTATAGTCTCAATGAGAGCTACCCTATAAAAGAGATTTGTTAATTGTTAGTAGTCATTTCAAACACATGATGTGTTCCAACTTCTGATTTCATTTAGGATTTTAGGGGAAATAAAGCAATTTAATTTTCTACTTAATCACTTCTATAAATTCTGCACTAAAAAGTAATAATAAACTGACAAAGACTGGATACCTGTCTGTACTTCCATTTCTTACCTCTGTGATTTAATAACTTAAAGCTGACTCACATCTATTTCTTAATCGGTTACTGGAGCCTAAGGTTACTCAGGACCACACAGATACTTAAAACTTTACAATATGATGTAAGCAGCCAAGAAGTGAAGTTAAAGCCTCTACAATTTTTTAGTGATTTTCAATGGACTTAAAAGTAATAGACTAGGTAAGCAATTACATCTGTTAATTACATCTAGAGCAGTAAATTTACATTAAACATTAACTAATATTAACCCTCCATTTGATACTACCTGGAGAGGATCATTTACAAAAGGTCAAAAGCACAGGGTTGACTGACCTTTTGAAGACTGAGAGTAGCTTTATTCTCTCCAAGTTATCAAAAGAGGTAATATGAGGATGACCTTAACACTTTTCCATTTCTATTGCAGGCAGAATAAAAAGGCAAGAACCTTAATCACAGCATGAGAATCTTAATTTATTCATATTTTTTTAAAAAGACATTTTAGGCTATTAAAAGACATTTACCTCCAAATATAGAAATTGTGAAATCACCTTCTTATAGACCTGTAAGTGGTTCCTAGTAAATCTGATATAACCCTTTGGTGTTTGTCAAAGAGCATAAAGACTGTCTCAGAGTATAATTATAATTTATGCTATTTAAGCTTAATCACAACCAAAATAAATACTAGCAAGTGGCCAAAGGTTAAATCTTAGCTTGCTTTAAAAACAAAAACAAAAAGAAAGCACAGAAGAGTCCTTACCTTTCATTAGCTTTCAAAACACAGGTAAATATCAGTTTCCCAAAAAATACAGGAGCTATTGTTTAAGAAACAGTCTCTCCAGTGGAGGGTCCCAACCTTCACTGCACAGCAGAATCACTCAGATTCATTTTAAAATCAGATACCTAGTTTATATCCTAAACGAACTAAATCAGAACCCTGGGTGGGACTTAGACATACATCAGTATGTTCTGAAGTTCCCCAGGTAATTCTGACGTGTAGCCAAAGTTAAGACCTACTGCTCTATGGAGAGACATAATAAAAACATCCACATTTGTTCCTGACAGTCCCTATAACCCTCAACAGGCTATGTAAACAGTTTTTCAACCACATTCAGAATTTAGACAGTTAAAGACTATCAGAGTTCCTAAAGAAAGGAGACTATGATATGACTAACCATACCAAACTTAAGTGTCCCCAAGTTAATGTCAGAAAAAGGTATCAAATATGTTTCAGTTTCATAAAAATTATAATACTCAGAAAAAGGCATCAAACATGTTTCAGTTTTTTACATCACAAAAGTGTTTGGTTTAAGTTAATGCCTCTCCCAGAGCCCAGTTTTATCATAAAAATTATAATACTCAAAGCATGGAGGATGGGCCTCAAATAAATTTTAAAAATGTAAGGCTTTCCTATGATTCTTTCATGAACAATTCTACAGGCTTCAATTTTCACATACGCCTGACACCTACCTACTACTCACTAACAGTTTACTAAGTGAGTTAGTAAAAACACTTTAGAGAATTCTAATTTATTATTTTACTAAGAAGTCTGGCCAAACCGCATTATTTGGCAAATCTGCTAAGTTACCACTGTATACACCAAAAAGCAGAAGTGCTATCTATGGGATTGATGGGGTTAATACATATTTCAAGTAAGGTAGAAAAATAAAATGTATAAGCACACATGATTTGATTGTTTTTCCCACACACTCTGTTGATGTGTAGTCAAGGACTGAGTGATGAGAACCAAAGCAGTTCTCATGGCTCAGAGCCACCTTCACACAGTTTTGGTATCCTTGAGAAGCATCGCGACCTTGGGCTAGACTCAAGGCTGGATAATGATGTTTGAGTTCATTTTAAGTTCATTTATTCAATAAAAACGAGAAGTGCCTTCTCGGCACTGCTCTTGCACTGTTACGCCTTGAGTCCCCTGGCTGGCCCTTTCAGGTCTTCGATAACTCATCGCATCTCCTCCCTTACCTGCGGGTCAGAGGCGGGAAGGGGACTGACAACTATCATTTCTAGATAATACATGTTTCATGACCATACTTCTGAGTTGTAGTTTTCCATTGCTGCTTTTCTTGCTTTCTAAAGATCAACTGTTAGTTTAGTGTTACCATCATCAATTTCATTTGCTATGGGTTTCTAGCAAAGCCTAAGTATAGAGAGAGACACACTTCTATTATCTCTAGTCAGTTTTCCAATAACTAGACATTGGGACATACACCCTGCATTTCAAATGTGAACCAATGAATCAGAATAAATGTTTGCCTAGGCAGCAATGTATCACTGGTGAATTTGTTCTATTTCAATGACTTTCCAACAAGGTAAATGCAATAATGTTACTTATTTTTAAGCTTGTGGGGCATAATTTTATGTGTATATACTCAAATACTTATAAAGTAAGAAACATTTCCCTTAAATTTCTCTCCAATTTTTATCACCCAGTTCTTTTTTCCACCACAGAGTAGCAAAGGGTGGGGCAGGAAATTGAGGAGTCTTGACTCACATAAGTGAATCAAACTTTTAAGTTTGAGTACCACTACCTTAAAGCCCTGGGGAGGTATTTTTACTTCATTTCATTTTGAAAAAATTCCAACTGAAACACCTTTTTATGGGAACAGGTGGAACTGGAAAGAAAGGGGCCATCACCAATAGAACAGGTCAGGAGGAGGTCATACTTTGAAAATGTCACATTTTCTCCTCTCCTTCAAAAGATTAGTTTTGGTATTGCTGACATGATGACAGTGCTCTAGTAAGGTAATCTTAAAAGCACGGGAGACAGACACACCACAAACACTTATCAAATGCAAATTTATATGCATATTTTTGAACTATAAACATGGTTGGTTGGTTTGTAGCATTTAAGAAGCCACAGACATTACTTACTAGCTGACGTCTATTTCTTTTCCAGGTTTCTGCTTTCCTTTTGGAATTCATGTTCTGGAAAGCTAAATGTAGAGAAAACAAGTTCTAATCAAAGTTCAGACAGGAATTTTTACTACTTTTTCAGGCTCTGGTTCAAACCACATGAGACCCTAAAGTCTTACTTTTCTGCACATACATGAATAACTCTGGGAAACACACTTCCCAGCAAGTTTATAAGCCCAAACCAGACTCTAAAGCACTAACTCAAAGAATCAAACAGTGAGAATCATAAGCAGCACTTCCATGTGGATCATGCAGCTAGACTGGACAAAGATGGGCCTTAATCAGAATTACTTAATTCAGATTCATCAGAAGCAAAGTTCCCAAAGTGGATCTAAAAACATTCACAATTTCTCAAAATTACCATCAAATTTCCAAGAACAGTAATTGTTACATAATCAGAAATTTCTTAATTTATAATACATTATTTGCCATATGCTTCTCTAGGATGCACTGTAATTTTACTACATTGTTGCAACAGTTTGATTAGTGCTTGAGTGAAAGTGATACTCATAAGGATAACTTACTTTCTGCTAGGCCAGAAAGATGTACTTAGGACAAATCTGATCTGGAGTCGGTCACAAGACCTTCTTCCTCTACTACTTCTGCTTGTCTGCCACATATTTATCCCCAGTTAAACATTTTTTAATTTAACTATTGTTGATATACAATCTTATATTGTTTTCAGGTATACAGCACAGTCGTTCAACAGTACCCGTATTATTAAATCCTCACCCTCTCTAGTGCAGTTACTCTCTTTGTCAACACAGGAAGATGTTACAGAATCAATGGCTATATTCTCCGTGCAGTACTACCATCCCCATGACCAACTTACACTATGATTAAGGATTTTTGTGCCCTTTTATCCCCCTCACCCTTTCCCACCCACCCACCAACCTTCTGAGTAGAGCTCCAAAGAAAGCTCTTTCCGACATCCACCTTAACATATTTGGTAGTACTCATCTTGCCTCACCATACAACACAAATCACAGGCAAACCTGAGAAGGCATTTTTATTCTCCAAAGACTGATGCTATGACAATTTCCTAATCTGCCCTTGCTTGTTTTGGTTATCAGGGGAACAGCTCTTCTAGGCCCAGTTAAGGGATAAAAAAAAAAGCTAACATTACTGTTAACACTTACTGAAATCACTGGGGAGGCTGTGGTTCAGATTCCTATAAAATTCTGTCCTATGTGCTTTTTTTAGTCCTGTGCAAAGGCCAAAGTCAGAAAGTTTCACATGGCCCTATGGAGAGAAGAAACAATAATGGATGGATGAACATTCATGGACGTGGAAGAGAACCTTATCTTCCCCAGCCCCTTGCAGTATCCATTACAGCTCCACCACTGAAGTGTGCTGCCTTTTTAAATTCTATTGAAAAGAAAAATACATAGCCAATTAATTTGCTGAAATTCACTTCAAATCCTATTATACTAATAAAAGTATTTAATTTTAGCACATTATCCTTGTTTCTGTCCAAATATCAAACTTCAAACAGAGCTGAACCCTCCAAAGCATCTAAAGATAATTTTATTACTTCTTAATACTCAAATATTCCTCTGTGCTTCTATATGGTCTTCCAAATTACCATTTTTAATGTTTACATAATATCCAAACAACTTAGTTTATTCTTGTGTACCTAACCACCTCCCTAATACTGGATGCTTACTCCACTTCCAGTTCTTGACTCTCATGTAACGTGGGCTATAAGCACCCATGACAGAGAGGGCCTATGTTCCCAATCTTAACTGTGGTCTTAACAAAGGATGGTCTTAACAAGTGGTGGTTAAATGATGAATAAATTAACAAATCTTTGTTCATACAGCTTCTCCTCTTGAATTTTTCATTAGTATAAACTTCAAGGTGCAAATTATTCCAATGACAAAGGGAACAAACTTTATTACATAGTTCTTAATGTTGCCATACTGTATTCCAATCGGAAGTCTTTGACTTCATCATTATTCTCTTCAAGGAACACTCACACCTCCTATGAGCAGGGTACCATGCTTTAAATGTGTTGTCTCATTTGTAATTCTTAATCTACACTTCAGACTCAAGTTATTAAATGGCTTGTGGTAAAATGGCAGAACCAAAGCCAGAAATCAATCCATGTTCTTTCTCCCCAGACCAGAATTACCTAACTTCTCCAATTTCCAGTCTTACCTAGAAAATGGGGATGATAATATAACCTGGTATGAAAGATGAGAATTAACACATGTAAGGCTCCTCACCTGGTGCCCGGCACATAACTAGTCCCAAGGAAGATGTATAGGTGTTCTTGGGGTGGTGACATTTTAAGTAGATAAGGAGGTAAAACCAAAAATAGGGGAGGGAAACCTGATGCTCAGAAATCTACAATGCTCAAGGTCACAAAATTAGAAGTGGTGGGCCAAGGTTTGAGCCCCAATAACTTCAGCATCTGTGGTCTGCCTCTACCGCTTTCCTTCAGGACATCTTCAGGCCTTGAAATACAAACTTCCCAGACTACAGGGAGTCTAGAGAAGTTATACTCAAATGGGTCAGGTCTTGTTTTGTTTTGTAAAGACATCCCATTACGTGTACGTGCATACTCGCACACACCTCGTGCACACATGCATGCACAAAAAAGTAAACTGTCCAGGATAGGTTTGAGCCTACTAACTTGCTATCTTTTTTTTTTTCAGATTTGCAAATAACTTATTCTAGAAGCCAAGGAATGAGAATTTAATTATAGCTCTCATAATTACACGTTTTACCCAAACACCTCTAAGAACTGTGTCTTAAAAAGGAAAGCCTGGAGCAAACGATATTGAAGCCTAAATTTTCAAGGAATTCTGTAGCTATTCTGAGTATACAGCAGGGACTCAAAACTTCTACATTTTCACATCTACAATCTGTGTGGGTGAACACTTAAATGAGCTCAGTTGTGAGAAGATTTTTCTATACTTGCAAGGCTAGTGTATTGTAGGAAGCAAATCTGCTCCTAACAGGGTTTCCCACTTTACCTCAGCTAGATTGTATCCCCCAAGTACTTGGCCTTCAACAGTTTTGTTTGCTGGACCTGAACACAGACTATGACATACAACTAAGCCAGCACTAAGGCATGTGGGACATAGGACCAGACAATCTGACCTCAAGACTGCACAAGGTAGAGCTGGTGCTTTATTAAAAATATAGCTGAACTTAAGGACATAGAAGAATACTGTCACATACATTTACATTTTAAAAGCAGCATAACAAACTATTTTTAGGATGCTAACTGTATATAAATTATTGACACAGAGAAAAAACATTTAGCTATTAGACCAAAATAACAGTTATCCTTGAATGATGAGATTAGAGCTATCTTTCTTCTTTATAAGTCTCTGTATTGTTCTAATTTTCTACTATGTATGTGCAAAAACCTACTAACCAGAAGAAATTATCTGGCAAATCTCCTGCTCTCTTAAAATAGAAAGATAAACACTGTCAAAGAAAGTTCAGGCCAAAAGTTCAGGATTTTCAGTGACAGCAAGAAGTTATCAAAAGATAGCAAGAAAGAAAAATATTCTAGGAATTAAACTGACTTTTCTACTTAAAAATTCAGAGAATTTTGAGTAACAGAACACCACATTCTAGAATTTTAGAGCTAGAAGTTGGGAGCCTCTTTGGATCAATATATTCACTTTATAGCTAAGTGAGATCCATATGGTAGAGGGGTTTGCCCAGTAGCCAGCATCTAGCAGCACAGGGATTCATTTCTGACTTGCTGTGAGTTTAAGAACCAAGTAACTAAATCATTTGTATATAAAGGGGCCATTATGGAGGGTGGGCTGGACTCTTTTTTAAGCAGAGGGTATATGATTTTGAACCTGAACTTTAGGACATATTGTTGTTTTGCCTCACTTCCTGGGTCTTGGCTGGGTTCCTCAACTAATGAGGTTGCCCAATAGGGGGGTTTTCATAGGTGATGGATAAGTAGAGTTAATTACATGCTAAGAGAAAATGACTATCTTTGGCTTTATTACAAAATAACCTCTACACCAATTTTACTCTTTTTTTAAAATATCATTTTAAGAGGAATGTTCAATGAAATTACAGAATCATAAGCCTTTCAGAGAAACACAGTTAACAGCAAACTTACTTGTAAAAAAAGAAAAATATACAAGGCAGCTCACAGCTCCCCTACTGTGATTACTACAAGCTGTGCAAGTTTAAAGTCGTTACAGCAGAGGCTGCTCAGATAGGTAAATACACGCTGGTTGTACTACGACCCCCCACAGTACCTTGCTGTCCAGGAGAAGGTTGTCTGGTTTGATGTCTCTGTGGATGAATCCAAGCTGATGAATGGAATCTATGGCTAATACTGTTTCTGCTATATAGAACTGAGTCTCTTCTTCTGTCAGGGTGTCTTTTTTCATCAACAGCGTCATCATGTCCCCTAGAAACAAGAAGATACAAAGCCACCACACATACACACACACATACACACACACACACACACACACACACACACACACACACACACACACACACACACACACACACACACACACACACACACACACACACACACACACACACACACACACACACACACACCATGTAAGTGCCAGTTTTCAGATATGTCTTCTCTACCTGCCAACATAAATCAGTGTTCAACAGGGCTCTGCTGTTACAGCAACTGACCCACATGCCAGTATGGGTGGAAATGGTAAGCAGTGTCTTAACATTTAAAAGGTAAAATTCACAGCCACAGAGAGCAAAGCACTTCTACCTAACCTAAATGAAGAAAGTAGACCCATTTACTTTGGAGAGAAAAAGCAAATTTCTCTCACCAAAAAAAAAAAAAAAAAAAAATGTGCATTTGCTTAGAATGTTTTGGACTAGGGAAAAAAGCTACGTGACTTTTCACTTTGTACAAGTATCTGCAAACTTCTCTATACCTAGAACCAAATGGCATTTCCACACTGGTTGTACTGCCATTGCTAGAGAAAGGCTGAAATGCCAAACAAAAAAAACATGCACATTTCAGAAAGCTGAAACAAGGTCTTCAAATTCTATTCACAAAACACTAGAACATGAATAAATAAGAAGGTGGTATTTAGGTAGCAAAGTGTTAGTCAACAAAAGACAAAAAGCTAAAAATACTACATACTGGAATGTGTGTAATAGTTGCCTCCCAAAAGTACAAACTGAACATCTCCCAAGATCAGTGGGGGTTTTTTCCCCAGTGTTTTATAACAGATATTTAAATATCTACCAATAGGCTTTCTGCAACTTTTACAACACAGTATCAGTTTTTTAGCAGTTAAAGGTAACCTCTGTAAGTTTTCTACAAGATCAAAATTTAATTACTTCTGCTTAACTAGCAATATAAAATGGTGAAAAAAAGATTCTGATCCTAACTCAACAGTTAGATAAAAGCAAAGCAAGGCAAATACATACATGTAGTTTAAAACTAAGAGAAACAGGAAAGATTCGGTTTAGATCTCATAAAAAGCTATTTATGTTAGAAAACAGGGAGAAGAGAAAGAGTTCTTATTTCAATAGAGCATCAGGCTACTTTTTGAATTTCATTTCATTTATAACTTTGGGGGAATTTTTGTATTCTTGGAGAAAAGTGGGTATTGACCTTCAGGCAAAAATTAAACCATTTATTTAAATGTTCTTCAACCCACAACTTGAAAAATTTGATCCCCTTATCATTCCTGGCAGCTACATACTCAATCTGAAGGCACATCAGGACATGGGGGTGGTGCACTCAGGCTGGCTCTAAGGTAGCTGTGGGGCCTGAGCGCTGTGGCCCAGGAGAGCAGCTAATGGCCTCACCTGTGCGAGCTCACCCAGATGATCAGAGAGCTCAAGCCAAATGGTCTATGGCTCTGTAGGCCAGCTCCATCAAGTGCAAAGGGCAGGGTCCAGGAAACAAGAGAAGCTATGGAAGATGGTGCATGTAAGGCTTAAGGAGATACATGTCAAGGGGTTGGGGACTGAACTGGTTTTTACTCCCATTTGAGAACTGGCATCTAAATGTTAAGAAGTCTCTCCTCATTCTACCAGATACTTTTCTAACTTTCATCAATTATTAATAAAAAGTTATGCTGACCCTAGATCTACACTAACGGCTGTCACAGGATCAAAACATTGTGCCACAATTTTATTTTCCTTGCTATCAAATAAAAGAAGAAAAAGTTTTCCTATGTCCCCACCAGAGTTTGCTCACAGTTCATCTGCTTACTGGGAAACAGACTGTGTTCCCAGAACAGATGGTATGTTCCGTTCTGGGTTTACTTTGGAGCTGTCTTAGGAGATGCACATGCTGAGTTACATAAAACTTGAAATTTCAGAAATGAGAAATTGATTCTGACTACTATGATAAGTAATGTGAGAAATTCACTCCTTATTAACACAAGTTGTAGAAAAAGAAAAAAGTTGAAGCAAAGAATGTTATAGCTTCAATGTTGTCACTTGGGTAGCTGATTACACATGATTCCCACTGACAGGAGAGCAGGCAGAGTCCCTAGTTTTTTCCTGTAATATTTAAAAAGAAAAAGAAAAGAAAGAAAGAAATGTCCATCTGAAATCACGAAAATGAATGAGAAGGTTACTTTTATGGCACTAAGAACTGGAGAAAGGCAACCCCGCACAAGACAGGTTACTGACTTCCTTTACAGACCTAAAAAAGATAGAGAAAGCATCTCTGTGAGCACGATGACAAGTCGAAAGGAGGGTTAACTGATGTGAGAGAGAAGCCACAGAACAAAAAAGGAAAAAGGACCTTTCATCATCAAATAATTACCTCCAGGCAGGAACTCCATGATTAGGTAGAGGTTTAGCTTATCCTGAAAACTATAGAACATTTTCACAACCCACAAACTGTCTGCCTCCACTAGAATGTCACGCTCCGCACGAATGTGGCCAACCTGGAGGTATATGCATTTGATTAATGACAAGGCTTGCTCTGCTTTATTAGACTGCATATTTGTTTAAACAATGTAAATACTGTTTTGAGCATTAAACTGTGATGATGCAAAAGATCTAATTTACGCTTAGGCAAATCTACAAACTCAAAATAGACAACATTTGACTTGAAGGTATTTGGTGATGAGCACTTCAGTGATGAATGGCTGAAGAAACAGCAAAATAAATGGCTTTAATGCAAATGGCAACTTTAACGGTGGTATAAATTTAACTGATTAGTTAAAATTACCATTCTTTTGCATGTCTTTTTGTTCTAATAATCTTTAACAATAAAATTAAGCCCCTGGATGAGACTCTCTAAACAAGTCCTGCCTAAGGTCTGCAATGCTATCGGTAACGACAGCGCCTCAGGTTGACAATTCCAGAATGCTGACACCACAGCAGTCAGCTCACTGCTATACAGAACATGTGCTCAATCAATTCTTACTGAATTGAAATATAAAAACACCTAAGAAAAGTTACTGATTCAATTTATGACATCTCCAGTTTCCTACTTTAACTGAATTACCTAGCTAAGGAGACCAAAGTTGCCAAAGGTTTCGGAGAACTGGTAGAATTACTTCATTAAAATGTTTTATTATCAAATTTACCTTAACCACTTTAAATATATAATAGTAATAAAAACACTGCTGTACATGATCAAATCCCACCCCTGTCCTTTTATGTAAGTGTCACAAGGGTTGACACTTGTTGGGTTGAATCAGGCCTAAATTACTGAGACCCAGTCCAACCCAGGGCATGAGTTCCATAGCATGCTCAGAGATAAAGATGTGCTGAGGCTCACAAACTGGCATTTTCTGTTGGCAAACTCAGTTGTGGTAGTTGTTTTGTTTGATACAATGTTCTGAATGCTCATTTGCTTTATTGGAAAGTCTTTAGTAAAGCCAAGCATTCTCTCTTCTATGTGGACACAGATCCACCCCTCTCACTGGTCTTAGACCTAACCTGCCACATTCTTCCATGCTAACTACCATAGGCTTGAAGGCATTTGAGTTACATACTTGAGTTTTCAGTTCCCATTTAAATTGTTCTTTGGGAAATTTTTAAATAGCTTCAATGTTACAGAAAACTTATTTTACATTCCTACTTATGGTATGAGGGTGGGAAAAATGGAAGAAAATGGTGATAAGGAATAGTACCATAAAATCATGAAGAAGCAAAGCTTTCGGGAAACACTTATTTGCTGAACTGCATCTGTGGCTATGGCCCAGGCACAAAGACTGTACAGGTAGCCTCAACCAACGCCTGCTTCCCCTGGCTCCCATACAGCCTCTACCTACGGCAGGGAGCGAGAGAAAAGGGGAGGCACTACTACTGCCACTTGTCACACACCTTGGGAGGACAGAATGGTGACTGCAACATTCCCTGCACGTCAAGGGGAAAAAGCTGCAGTCACTATGAGCACACCTTGCCCTTCTCTCCTGGGGCCAAAACAGCAGCTAGGAACCTCAAGATTCAGGAGTGGAGTCAGGTGAATACAGAGTAAAGGAGGGAAGAGCCAGAGGTGCAACTCACACCAGAGGTTCCCTTTCCCCTGTTCCATAAACACTTGATGGGGTGGGGAATTATGTGCTGGTTGCTATCATGGGCACTAGGAAAACAGATAAAAGGCAGTCTTTTGTGCCATCCTAACACTATATTGGCATCACAATTGGAGGTTTCCCTTTTGCCCTGGAAAAGAAACATGAAGGAAACTAGCTAAATGCTTGTCTCTTATCTTAAAAATTTTTTTTCCAGGTAGCAGAAATTTCCATCCTGATCCTGTGGACAGAATAACAACCTGAACTCTCAGTGGGTAGCTCTAATTCCTGCTCAGGTTAGTAAAAGAAAACAAAAATTGTTCCTCTGCATCCTGACAAAAAGTTAGGTTCTAAATCTGAACTTTGTCAGGCCTACCCAAAGTGATGGATTAGCACTGGTCTCCTTCCATTCTTACCCAACACAAAAGTGCTTCTTCTAGGTGGCTGACAGGTAGTTTGGGACCAGAACTTTAACTGGGCCATACTGAGATCAAACCTAGGGGGTTCAGTCCATTAGCAAAGTGAGCTAACAATTAAATTAATGCATCTTTTAAAATTCTAATGCGAACAGAAAATTCCTTTATTTTCGTGCAGAAAAATTTTAGAAATTGATTTTGAAGAAGGGACAATTTTTGAGAAAATCTTTTTACACGTTATGTTGGGATCGTCCTGTTACCAAAGCTAGGCAACTGGCATATACTGTGAAGGATTAGGAAGTGAGAGTCACGAGGTGCCCTTCTCTTTGCAATTTTATTCTGAATGCTAATTATTTGATGAAGAAAGATTTTGAGCCTTATTTAAAACTATAGGAAATATGTTTCATATAAATAAACCTTACTTGTGAAAAACAAAATATTCTAACTAATCAATACAGCTTTACGTTTTCCTTTTCAAAATTAACTGAAACTCTTTCAATGCCTACATTCACATATCACACACTAATTTTTAGATAATACATAAGCAGGGCTGTAATGAATTTTGAACAAGGTTGGCATTAGCATAAACTATAGTATCTGAAGACTTACTGCCAGGGTATTTGATACTCTCAGCTGAAATTCTTGGGAGTCTAAAGCTTTTGAGTTTTAGAGTGTTTTCCTAGAGTATTGGGAAAATAAAAGAGAAAATAAAAACTCTACATTTTGAACTGGCACTTAAATGAAAGACAGAGAAACCTCAGTGATTATGCCTCCTCTCAAGACGCAGAAAGGACTGGGCATGCGGCCAGTCTCCATCCCTGCTCCTGGGCTGTGTCTGCCACACAGTCTCTTTGCCTTCCTATGGCATCTGATCTTTTACAGGATACTTGCAGACAACACCCACTACAATCTGTTCCTAAGCAACCAGCTAAATTACATTTATAGAAAGTCTGCCTTCTTGTTTTTAATATACTGTCCAATATTTCAAATCTTACTTATTTGGCATGAAGTATTTATGCATCTTATAAATCTAGTTGCAAAGTTAGGGTAGGTTTTAGAAAGCATTCTTAATCATTAAAGAATCTGTATTGCTCTGCCATTTGCACTACCTTTCTTCAAATTCATTCAGAAAGAAGACTGATCTCTTCTAAGTAGTGATGAGCTACTCAGAAGACCCAACTTGGTTTTAGTAAGCTTCATTCAACTTAGAATAAAGCACACTAAGACATACTTTAAATTTCAAATTCCAAATTCAAATTTCCAGGCCTCAGTTCCAAGGAATATATACAATTTCTCTCTCTCAGCATTTAGTAGGGAACATGCTACCACAGCAAACATGACTTCACAAAAAACAGATACTTGTTACAAGGACAACTGGGAGACATAAATAGCAGATGCTTCTCTAACAGGTTTTCAAAACTTTAAAGACTGCAGATAACTATAATAACAGCATTATTTGTACTTTTTAAATATATGTCTTTCTTTGTTGTGAAAAGAAAATTAATATTATATGTATATTCATACATGATAGAATAAAATAATATACACTTCAAATAGACAAAAACAGTTTTAGGAGACAAAAAAATTCATAAGCTGACTAAAATCATTGCTAAAATTGTGCTTTACCTGCTCTTTTTCAAGCATATCTGCTTTACGTAGTATTTTCATTGCATACACATGCCCTGTGTCTTTCTTTTGAACAAGCCGCACCTAAAATTATAAGAGAAATGCCAAGTCAGAAGTTCACAATGCCAAGCTAATGCTTTCATGTGTCATAGGAAGTTACATGTAAACTGAAAAAGTGCTACAATTTTAATATAATCAACTAGTAATAACAAAGCAGAAGAATGTGTTTTCCAATGTTCCAAAGTGGATATATTCCACACCGTGGAGTCAGTGCTGGAAACATCCTCAAATATCTCCACACCTGAACAGCTTTGGCTCCCTAGTTGAACAAATCAGTCTATTTTGAAATCCTCACTTTTGAACCTGTGGGCGCATTAAACCCATGGCACATGTTATTCATTCAGGTCAGAAAAGCTGAGAAAATGATTACAACAATGATGATAACAATAGCAAAAGCTCATGCACAAGAAAACCCTCCAGGAGGAAAAAAAAAAGAATGTACAATTGGGGAAATGGGATTTTACACTATTTTCCTTTCTCTTTTCTATTTTTCAGTGGTTTTTGAAAGAATAGATAGTTCTATGATGAAAAGAAAATGGTCTACAAATCCCAAGAAAAACTTCTTGGCGATTCCTGTTCATCTTCTCCACCCCCTTCCAAGGGGAATGTATGTTTTCTTCTCCCTGCACCTTTCTGCACTGTCTTTCTGATTGAGTTCCAAGTCCCTTTCTCACCGAACAGAAAGCTCTTTTAGAGGTGGTGCTGTCCCTTCCTCTCTCTGTCAGAATGTCAGCATTCTGGACACTGAGGGATCAATTCACTCTTTCACCCGTGCCTTTGAATATGTACTCACATTTTCCCTAGGTGCTAGTTTTTAATAATATGCTGCTCCTTTGATACAACGATAATGCAACTATTACATCAGTAAGTTGTCCACTTTGGGTGTTTTCCGCTAATGGGGATGACCTTGCGTGCATTCATTCAAACCCTCCCCAACAGACTGCTCTTGTGACCAAACAGGATGCATTTGCAAGACAAGCTGGGACAAAGATGCAAATGCTTTCAACTTTCTACCACTACCTATACAATTCATTTCTATAATTTCTGTCTCCTGAAGCCAACTTTTTAGAGCTGTTCCTATCTGGTGGGAAGAAATAAAATGTGGAGATATACTGTTAGTTTGCTCCTGGAGAAAACTACTACTGGGAAAAACAAGAGCTTTAAGATCAGGAAGACCTAGGAATTTACCCAAAGAAAACAACTTCTCAGATTCAAAAAGACATATGCACCCCTATGTTTATTGCAGCACTATTTACAATAGCCAAGATATGGAAGCAACCTAAGTGTCCATCAGTAAATGAATGGATCAAGAAGATGTGGTACATATACACATGGAATACTATTCAGCCATAAGAAAGAAACAAATCCTACCATTTACAACAACATGGATGGAGCTAGAGGACATTATGCTCAGTGAAATAAGCCAGGTGGAGAAAGACAAGTGCCAAATGATTTCCCTCATTTGTGGAGTATAACAAAGCAAAACTGAAGGAACAAAATAGCAGCAGACTCACAGACTCCAAGATTACCAAACTAGTGGTTACCAAAGGGGAGGGGTATGGGAGGGTGGGTGGGGAGGGAGGGAGAAGGGGATTGTGGGGTATCATGACCGGTGCACATGGTGTATGTGGGGTAATGGGGAAGACAGTGTAGCTCAGAGAAGACAAATAGGGATTCTGCGGCATCTTACTACACTGATGGACAGTGACTGCAGTGGGGTATGGGGGGGACTCGATAATAAGGGTGAATGCAATAACCATTGTTTTTATTGTGAAACCTTCGTAAGAGTGTATATCAATGATACCTTAAAAAAAAAAAAAAAAAGATCAAGACCTGAGCCCAACTTGTTACCACTGCTCAATGGCTGTGTGACCCTAAAACATTATATATCCCCTCTGAGTCTTCATTTCATCATCTATAAAATGAGTGATTATAGGAGGGAAACACTCAGTAAATAATACCTATTTCCTTCTACCTTTCAATTTTCCCTCTAGATCAGTGCTTAAAGCATCAACATCATCTCTGGCAAAAGAGAGAAAACAAGAGTTCTGGGACAGCAAAGAAGAGAAGAAGAGGACAGACAGCAGTTAAGATGTGGGGCTGGCAGGTTTGACCCACCTACTCCATATTCAGTTATATCAACAATCAATAGCTCATGGCATGTTAGAAGCTTAAAAATCTGTGGTATTTTTGTATTTTGTAAGTAGCTGTGGTTTTTTACCTCACCAAATGCTCCTCTGCCTATTACTTTTAAGGACTCAAAATCTTCCAGTCCAAGTCTTGTTCTCTTCAAACGAAGAAACTCTGTTTCCTTTCGAGCATGTGCTGATCTCCTGAGTTGCTTCTAATGTTTAAATAAAGAGGGAAAGAGGTGGGAAAGGGAGGAGTTGAAATTCTGAAACTCTGCAAGAGTCATATATCTGTGATTTCACCCATCTGGAAAGCAGGACCACACCAGACTAAGCAAAATCTTTTCACACATGAAAGTACCACAGAAGGACCCCAAAGAGATCACTTCTTCGGCCTTCGCTGACCTTCAGATCCAAGAGCCAGACAACACTGAATAGATGGGTGCCTCCTCTGAGGACTCTGACTAACCTACTTCAGCAATCCACTGTTCAACTTCTCTAAGACAGAAGAAGGATAAACAAGAATATTTTCCTTTAACCTTTTTTTTTTAATAAAACATAGAAGTCATTTTTTAAAAATTTTCCCTTTCGGGTTTTTTTCTACTCATTATAGCTCATTTTATGCTTTAAGTTTTGGATATTTTTTTAACATTTTCCTGGGTTCTGTGATTCATTCCTATTTTTGAAAGTATTTCCACTGTCACTTCAGTTTCCTGCAGTTTCTTGTCAACTATATTTTCTCCTACCGCATCTGTGGGCATTGGGGTAGAGGGCTAATTTGAGAGATATTTTGCCTTGACAATGATTTCAGAAATTTAGCTCACTTCTATAGAACCTTTACAGTAAATTCTGTAAGTATGCTATCATTTGTTTTGTTAAAATTTCAATTTGATTTAATCTCTTTCTTTTCTTGGGATTCTAAATCTAATTAATTTATTATACTGTGCCTGGAAAAGTCCTCATCTCCTTAATAGTTAACTTCTCCTACTGCATGAACACCTACATCCAGAAGCATGCCCGACCTCATAAGTTCCTCATTACTAAGCCAAAACTGTTCCTCCATGCACCAATGCTAACAACTTCCTGGACAAGATACGACCTGCCATGCCGTGTTTCAAGGAAAAATTTCCCAATATTAATTACCTCTTCATCTTTTAGGCCTTCTTCTTCCATCACTTTTTCTAACTTCTTTTGTCTAAAAATTAAAAAAAACATTTGAATGATAACTTTTCTCTGAAAAGTCCTTACAAACTATTTTTTAAATGATAAAACAAGTAAATCTCAAATGCCTCATTAAAACAATAAATTACAATTACTAAGACAAGTGAGAAGATTCCCACCCTTTGTTAGTTCTACATTTTGAAAAACATTGTACTGTTAAGATTAATGCAACAAGTAATCTTATTTCGAAATGAAAAGTTCTTTTTTTTGGCAGTATTTCCTCCTTAAAAAAAAACCCACTAAACAGCTCATGTTTGATAACCTCTTATATCAGCGTGTTTCTCTCCCTCCCTCTCCCCGAGTGAAATCTACTTCTTTTATTTTCACATCTTCCTCCTTCTCCCTGCCGCAAGCAAAGAGTAATAAACAGCAAAGTAAAGACAGCATTTGGAGAATCAAGGGGGTGAAAACGATCAGAAAAGGTGATGGGTACCACTATTAAAACTTGACTCTATCCTTGGAGTATTGAACTTTAGACACTGCATCCAAGAGTATTTTTGACAGACAGTCTCATATTGATTTGATAAAACTAAAGAAATAGGTAAAACTGCCTTACAACCAATTCCATACAATCTTTATTTATTCAGCATAATAAATTAAAGCACATGGGCTGGAATCTCTTCTGCTTTCACTTATCAGCATTCCAGATAATAGGCAATGTGAGCAGGGCAGGGAAGAATAAAAGTTCGAGGTACATGAAGCAACAGCATGTAATCTAGTGCAGCTGGGGCACTTCAAATGCCACAGAAGAAGGTTGACTCTTAATCTCTGGACAGGGAAGAGCTAACAGAGCCTTGTGCACAAAGGAGCAAGGATGACAAGATTTCTATTTTAGAATGGCAGCCAGCAATGATGAGCTGATGGACTGGCAGGGAAAGCAACTGACAAAGACTATCAAAATTATTCTGATATGCATTAAAGATCTCAAACTAGGTATACTTGAAACTAATATAAGAGTATATATCAACTATACCACAATTAAAAATAAAATCTATAACTAGGACTGGAAACCTAGAATGAGGTGAACAGAGCTATGCCAAAGATGACCAACTGGCAACAGAGTCAAGGGAAAAAGTCTTGAAACTTCTCATATGGGAGAATAATGCCACTAACCAAATAAAGAAGAATCAGAGAAAATGGGAAGAAATGAGAACTGACAAAGCTCATTCTAATATTTATATGGAAATTCAAAGAACATAAAATATCCAAAGCAATCTTGAGGGAAAAAACCAAAGTTGAGAACTTACACTATATGACTTTAAAATTTACCACACATCTATCATCAATGGATATTTATTACAGTAATAGTACTTAGTTAAAATGAGTATACTGTTAGAAATGATATTACAAATCAATGGATTAAGATGATAAGAATCCAAAACAAAAAAAGCCCTAATTTCAATCCATTCTGGGTGCATTTTTAGTGTATATCACAATGTAACAATACTATTATAAATAAAACCATAGATCATATTGTTCCTGGAGAATGTGATATATCTCAATGATGAACCAAAGGGCAGAACCAGTAGGATTAAAAACTATCTGGTATCAAATAACACAAGTAACTTAATCAGAACTCTTAAGCATTTGGTTTGTAACTACAACATCAGAGCTCTGATTTCAAGAGAGTGGTGGCCTTGAAAATAACTATCTCCAACAGGTTTCACATGCCTAGAGATATACTGTGCCAAGTGTGCCTCTAAATTCCCCATGAACCAAACAAAAAGCACTGTGCAGGCACTTATCTGTTCTAGCAGCTATATATAATATATCTTGTTATTATTCATACAGACGTGTGTATTTAAGGTCAAATCATATATCCTATGTAAATTATGACTTACACCCTCATGAAGAAAGTGACTGCAAAAATCCTTAGCAAAATATTAGCATATCAATATGAAACTAGAAATAAATTATGCAAAGAAAATGAAAAATCCCAAACACATGAGGCTTCACAACATGCTCCGAAATAACCAATGGATCAATGACCAAATAAAAACAGAGATCAAGCAATATATGGAGACAAATGACAACAGTAATTCAACACTGCAAAATCTGTGGGACGCAGCCAAGACTGTGCTAAGGGGAAAGTATATTGCAATACAGGCCTACCTCAAGAAAGAACAATCCCATATAAGCAGTCTAAACTCACAATTAATGAAACTAGAAAAAGAACAACAAATGAGGCCCAAAGTCGTAGAAGGCGGGACATAATAAATTTTAGAGCAGAAATAAATAAAATTGAGAAGAATAAAACAATAGAAAGAATCAACGAAAGCAAAAGCTGGTTCTTTGAGAAAATAAACAAAATAGATAAACCCCTAGCCAAACTTATCAAGAAAAAGAGAGAGTCTACACACATAAACAGAATCAGAAATGAGAAAGGAAAAATCACTACGAACACCACAGAAATACAAAGAATTATTAGAGAATACTATGAAAAATTATATGCTAACAAACTGGATAACCTAGAAGAAATGGAAAACGTACTAGAAAAATACAACCTTCCAAGGCTGACCAAGGAAGAAACAGAAAATCTGGACAGACCAATTACCAGCAACAAAATTGAACTGGTAATCAAAAACCTACTTAAGGACAAAATTCCTGGACCAGATGGCTTCACCACTGAATTTTATCAAACATTTAGTGAAGACCTAATACCCATTATCCTTAAAGTTTTCCAAAAAATAGAAGAGGAGGGAATACTTCCAAACTCATTCTATGAGGCCAGCATCACTCTAATACCAAAACCAGGCAAGGACACCACAAAAAAAGAAAATTACAGACCAATATCCCTGATGAACATAGATGTAAAAATATTCAACAAAATATTAGCAAACTGAATTCAAAGTACATCAAAAAGATCATCCATCATGATCAAGTTGGATTTGTGCCAGGGATGCAAGGATGGTACAGCATTCGAAAATCCATCAACATCATCTACCACATAAACAAAAAGAAGGACAAGAACTACACAATCATCTTCATAGATGCTGAAAAAGCATTTGACAAAATTCAACATCCATTCATGATAAAAACTCTCAACAAAATGTGTATAGAGGGCAAGTACCTCAACATAATAAAGGCCATATATGACAAACCCACAGCCAACATTATACTTAACAGCGAGAAGCTGAAAGCTTTTCCTTTAAGATCGGGAACAAGACAAGGACGCCCACTCCCCCCACTTCTATTCAACATAGTACTGGAGGTCCTAGCCATGGCAATCAGACAACACAAAGAAATAAAAGGCATCCAGATTGGCAAGGAAGAACTTAAACTGTCCCTGTTTGCAGACGACATGATATTGTACATAAAAAACCCTAAAGAATCCACTCCAAAACTACTAGATCTAATATCTGAATGCAGCAAAGTTGCAGGATACAAAATTAATACACAGAAATCTGTGGCATTCCTATAAACTAACAATGAACTACCAGAGAGAGAAATCAGGAAAACAATTCCATTCACAATTGCATCAAAAAGAATAAAATACCTAGGAATAAACCTAACCAAGGAAGTGAAAGACCTATACTCTGAAAACTACAAGACACTCATGAGAGAAATTAAAGAAGATACCAATAAATGAAAACACATCCCATGCTCATGGATAGGAAGAATTAATATTGTCAAAATGGTAACCTGCCTAAAGCAATCTATAGATTCAATGCAATTCCTATCAAAATACCAACAGCATTCTTCAACAAACTAGAGAAAATTGTCCTAAAATTCATATGGAAACACAAAAGACCTCGAATAGTCAAAGCAATCCTGAGAAGGAAGAATAAAGCAGGGGGAATTACGCTCCTCAACTTCAAGCTCTACTACAAAGCCACAGTAATCAAGACAATTTGGTACTGGCACAAGAACAGACCCATAGACCAATGGAACAGACTAGAGAGCCCAGATATAAACCCAGGCATATATGGTCAATTAATATGTGATAAAGGAACCATGGACATACAATGGGGATATGACAACCTCTTCAACAGCTGGTGTTGGCAAAACTGGATAGGTACATGCAAGAGAATGAAACTGGATTATTGTTTAACCCCATATACAAAACTAAACTCAAAATGGATTAAAGACTTGAATGTAAGTCATGAAACCATAAAACTCTTAGAAGACAACAAAGGCAAACATCTCCTTAATATAAGCATGAGCAACTTCTTCCTGAACCCATCTCCTCAAGAAAGGGAAACAAAAGCAAAAATGAACTCATGGGAGTACATCAAACTAAAAAGTTTTTGTACGGCAAAGGACATCATCAACAAAACAAAAAGGCATCCTACAGTATGGGAGAATATATTTGTAAATGACATATCTGACAAGGGGTTAACATCCAAAATATATAAAGAACTTACACACCTCAGCACCCAAATAACCCGATTAACAAATAGGCAGAGGATATGAAGAGACGGTTCTCCAAAGAAGAAATTCAGATGGCCAATAGACACATGAAAAGATGCTTCACATCACTATTCATCAGGGAAATGCAAATTAAAACCACAATGAGGTATCACCTCACACCAGTAAAGATAGCCAGCATCTAAAAGACTAAGAACAACAAATGTTGGCGAGGATGTGGAGAAAGGGGAACCCTCCTACACTGCTGGTGGGAATGTAAGCTAGTTCAACCATTGTGGAAAGCAGTATGGAGGTTCCTCAAAAAACTAAAAAAATAGAAATACCATTTGACTTGGGAATCCCACTCCTTGGAATTTACCCAAAGAATACAACTTCTCAGAATCAAAAAGACATATGAACCCCTATGTTCATTGCAGCACTTTTTACAATAGCCAAGATACAGAAGCAACCTAAGTGTCCATCTGTAGATGAATGGATAAAGAAGATGTGGTATATATATATATACAATGAAATACTATTCAGCCATAAGAAAGAAACAAATCCTACCATTTGCAACAACATGGATGGAGCTGGAGGACATTATGCTCAGTGAAATAAGCCAGATGGAGAAAGACAAATGCCAAATGATTTCCCTCATTTGTGGAGTATAACAATGAGGCAAAACTGAAGGAACAAAATGGCAGCAGACTCAGAGACTCCAAGAATGAACTAGTGGTTACCAAAGGGGAGGGGTGTGTGAGAGGGTGGGTGGGGAGGGAGGGAGAAGGGGACTGAGGGGTATTATGTTTAGTACACATGGTGTTGGGGATCACAGGGAGAACAATGTATCACAGAGAAGGGACATAGTGGATCTCTGGCAACTTGCTGCACTGATGGACAGTGACTGCATTGGGGTATGGGTGGGGACTTGATAATATGGGTAAATGTAGTAACCACATTGTTTTTTCATGTTAAACCTTCATAAGAATGTGTATCAATCATACCTTAATAAAAAATTTTTTTAAAAAAGAGGCAGAGTAGATACAACCGAAGATAGGATCAGTGAACAGTAATATCTATAACTTAAAGAAACAACAAACAGAAAGAAAGAAACCAAAACATAGGGAAAGAAAAACCTAGATAAGAGCATTTAGAATACACAGGACTGAGTTAAACAATATAATATATGTGTACTTAGAATCCTAAATGGAAAATGGGCAGGGAATGAGGTAGAAGGAGCAATTGAGAAGGTAACAGCTAGGAAATTCCTAAAACTGATGAAAGATATAAACCCAAGATTCAAGTTCTATGCATTCCAAGCAGAACAAACACAAAGAAAACCACACCAATATAGATCACAGTAAGACTGGTGAAACCAAAGACAAAAGAAGAGAAATCTTAAAAGCAGCCCCAAGAAAAAAGATAAGGGGCAAAAAAAAGATTTACAGCTGACTTTTCAATAAAAATGATGGGAGTCAGAACACAGCAAACCGACATCTTTAAAATATTAACAGAAAATAACAGCCAATGTATAATTCCGTACTAGCAGTGTGGAATTCCATACCTGCACTTCAAAAATCAAAGCAAAATAAAGATGTTTTCTAGGCAAGCAAATGAGGGAGATTATAAGCAAATCGGCACTAAAAAAAAAAATACTAAAGAGAGTTCTTCAGATACAAAGAAAATGAACACAGAGGGAAACATGAAATTGAAGAAAGTAATGAAGAGCAACAGAAAAGGTAAGTATGTGAGTATAATATAAATGGACATTGACTCAGGAAAATAAAAATGTAATGTCTTAAAAAAAAAATTAGCATGTCAAATCCAGCAACATGTAAAAATAGTAATACAATAAGACCAAGAGGATTCTACTCCAGGAATGCAAGGTTAATTTAACATTCAAAATTCAATGCATGTAATTTCCCATATTAAAAGAATAAAGAAGAAAAACAATGTGATCATTTCAAAATGCAGAAAAAGCATTTGACAAAATTCAACTCCCACTCACAATAAAAACTCTCAACCAAATAAGAATGTAAGGATACTTCCCCAACCTAAAAAGAACACCTTAGAAAGCCTACCACTAACATCACAACAATGAAATAGTTGAGTGCTTTCCCCAGTAAATCAGGAAAAACACAAACCTATTCCTACCACTTAAACTCAACACTGCACCTAAAGAAAGAAAAAGTATATAGATTGGAAAGGAAGAGGTAAAATTCTCTATTTGAATATGACATGATTGTTTACATAGAAAACCTTAAGGAATCTTTAAAAAGCTACTATAATATATGAAAATCAGCAAGTCACAGATTTAAGGTCAATATACAAAGTTCAGTTTTATTTCTATATGCGAGCAGCAAACTGAAAAATGAAAATTTAAATATCTACTTAAGACTAGCATCAAAAAAACCCAAAATACTAGGAATAGATGAACAGAGGACATGTAAGACCCGCACACTAAAAACTATAAAACACTGCTAAGAAAAATTAAAAACCTAACAAAATAGAATATACCATATCCATGCACCAGGAGATTCAATATTGTTAAAATGTCAATTCTTCCCCAACTTGACCTACAGATTCAATATAATTACAATCATAATTCCTTCTGTAATCAGGCTCTTCTGTAGAACTGACAAAGCTCAGTCTAATATTTATATGGAAATTCAAAGAATCTAAAATATCCAAAGCAATCTTGAGAAAAAAAAAAAAGAACAAAGTTGAGAACTTACACTATATGACTTCAGAATTTACCACACATCTATAGTAACTGAGACAGTGAAATACCACCATAGGGAAAGACAAATAGATTAATGAAACAGAGAGCCCAGAAATAGAGAAACACTTATACAGTATTTGATTTTCAACTTAAGTCGCCAAACAATCCAACCAAGAAAAGAAAATCTTTGCAACAGATGGTACTAAAATAAGTAGATAACCGAAAGAAAAAAACTAAATCTCAACCCCTACCTCATAACACACACACTTATTAATTCAAGATGAATCACAGAAATGTAAAAACTAAATCTATAAAACTTCACAAGAAAACATAGGAGAATATCTTTATGACTTTGAGGCAGGCAAAGATTTCTTAGAGGTCACAGAATGCAATTAACTATACAAGAAAAAATGCGAAGTTAAACTTAATCAAAATTTGAAACTTCTACTCATCTAAGGACATTGTTAAGAAATGAACAGGAAAGCCACAGAACGGGAGAAACTATGTGCAAAACATATACATGGTAAAAGACCAATATTTAGGATATATAAAGAACTAATACAACTCAATGGACAAAAAATTCCAACACTTCACAAAGGAATATACACAAATGGCCAAAAGCACATTGAAAAATGTTCATCATTAATCATCAGGGAACTGCAAATTACAACAACGGTGAGATACCAGTATGCATCTAATAGCTAAAGTGAGAAGACGGACAACACAAATGTTAGCAAAAATGTAAGGCAATTGGCGCTCTCATACACTGTTGGCAATATCATAGAAAAAGGTGTAACAGTTTCTTATAAAACTAAACATATACCCATCTGTGTTTATGCCCCAGCAATTCCACTCCAAAATATATATCGAAGAACTGAAAAGAAACATTCACAGAAAAGATCTGTATACACATCTATAGAAACTTATTCAAAATAGCCAAAAACAAAACCCAGATGTTTATCAATAGAATGTATAAACAGAGGTATAGTCAGAGAACAAAATGGTACTCAGCAATACAAAAGAACAAATTATTGATACAAAGTAACATGGATGAAATCTGAAAACATCCATCAGGCTGACTGAAAATGCCTTAGTCAAATGAGTACTTACTATATGAATCTATTTACATGTTCCATTTGTATAGAATAGGGAAGATTAAGCTATGGTAGAAACAAAATCACAACAGTGATTGCCTGGGGCTGAAGGAGCATCTCTGGGTATGAAAACATTTCTGGGAAAATGGTAATGTTTTATGCCTTAACAGGGGTTTAAGTTACACAGGTGTGAGCATTTGTCGAAACTCATTGACTGGGTACCCTTAAGATTGTACATGTCATTGCATGCAAATTTTACATTCCCTTAAAAAATAAATACTGAACTCTAGTTTGTTATACAAGCAGAAATAATCAGGAGCCTGCAACATACTTTTGAAGCAAAAAATTAAGATGAGTTAATGAATGGATAGGAATAGATTAGACAGGTATGTGACAAAACAGTAAATGATAACTACAGAATCTAGATAGCAAATATACAGGTATTCATTGTACAATTTTTTCAACTTTTCTGTACTACTGAATATCTTCATCATAAAATGTCAGGAAAAAATTTTTAACTATGAGTTACTACATGGATAGTATATACTATAACAATTGCTACCACTACCATAAACTAAGTGATTACTATGTGTGAAGCCCTATGGTGGGTACTCATGTATGTTTATCTAATCTCCAGAGCAAACCTGTAAGGCAAGTAGTATTTATCCCCATTTTCCACATGGGGGAACTGATACACAGACTAAGGAACTTCCAGCCTCATATAGCTACTAAATGATAATGGCGCAATTCTAAACCCAGGTCTAACTCCATAAGGGGTGCTCTTTCCATTATATCACACTGCTTTAACAATGAACTCTAAGAATTTGGCACAATTTTTTATACTACTGTAAGTCTGGGGAGAGGAAATCCCAGGGCAAAACACCTCTAAAAACCGCCGTCAGTCAAAGGGAGAAATAAAGTTTAAAACCCATTTATTGCTTACAAACTGCAGTCCAGTGCGGTCTCTCCCTCCCCTGCTCCAGAAGAAGCAAGCCAGCAAGCCAGCCAGCCCCTCCCCTTAAACTCTCAGGTTCAGACACGCCCTCAGTTGCCCAGGTAATTATCCACTGACATGGAGATTAACTTCTCTCCACCCAAGAGGATATGCAAATGCACTGAAGCCAGGCGGGATACTCTGGAAATGTTACAATTTTACCCACAACTACCATGGAATTTTGTGTTATTAACTAGTACTAGAAATAAGTGGATTTTAATAGCAAGGGCTTTAGAAATCAATGACAGTCATTCCATTGTAAAGGAATAGGCTATAACATAGCTGCTGCTATTCTTGTCTCCTTTCACTTACATTATGTGCCTTATGATTCTAGCCATGAATGCCAACACCATAACCCAATTTTCTCAAACAAAATTCTTTACCTCATTTCTCGTTCTTCATGTTGAGCAATAAGGTTGCTATAAAAATTCTCCAGTGTCACTTTGGTCATTGTCACCCTTTCCTTTGTGTGATTACTCATGGAGGAGCAAGGTGTTGAGCCCGTCATTGCCATGGCTGCTAGAAACAAAGAAACGAAGAGATACTAGTCTTGAAGTTAGAATCCTCCAATTATGTGCTCTCCTACCATATTGGTAGGAATGTAAATTGGTACAAGTGTTCTGGAGCACAAACAATATATAAAAGATAGACAAACAGGATACTTGGGGAATACAGATATATATTAATGTCCTATAACCTAGAAATACCATCCATAAGTAAAAAGCTTAGAAAAATTGTTGCAAAAACTCTAAAGGGGATATGCACAAAGATGTGCATTACAGAGGATATTTATTATGCCATCATTTGTGTTGTGGGAAGTTGGAGCAAACTCAGGAAAGAAAGAAAAAGAAAATGCCATGGATGCATACAAAGAAATACCATGCAGCAGGTAGAAGCAAATCTACCTGCACCTATAAGCAACATGAGTGTATCTTTAAAACATAATGATGTATTTTGAAAAAGGAAGAGAAAAAGATCACAGTATTATATGCATAATTAGAATTATACAATATAGTCACAGTACAATTCTTTGCCATTTATGAATACACCATTTAGGACTTCCCATGATTCATACACAAGGAGCTTCAATGCAGCCTTGTAAATGACAAAAGAAACTAGAAATAACTTGAATATCTAACAACAGGACTGATTAAACTATGAAAAAAAATCCTGTAATTAAATTATATGCAGACAATTAAAATATGCAGAAACACTTAATGTCAGAGGAAATGTCTCCAATCTAAGTGAAAAGAGATTACAAAACAGAATGTGCATCATGAGCTCAATTTTATGTTTACCGTATATGCACAGAATTTTTAGAATTCCATATATACCAAAATGTTACTTTCTAAATTTCCTTAAATGAGCATGTACTACTACCATTAAGTTACCAATAACTTAAAAATCTACAATTTTTACGATTTAAAAAGTCTATGAACAAAATACTCATTTATAAATATATATGTGTTCTGACATGCCTTACAGTATTTGATAAATGTTGTTGTCTATTTGAATTTACAAGTTAAAACAAAGATCTACGATGGAAACAGTATTAAAAAGAAAAAACCTAAATCATAATTTTAGTAATGAAAGATACCTTAAAAAACAAAGGACCCTAACTTCCTAGTTTTACATATAAGAAAACCCATACCAACAAAGTTCAAACAGCTTACAGAACATTATTTACTAAATTTACATCTCATTTTCACCCAGATGTTTGTGCCAACCTACACTATCAAACTTGGCCAGATTGTTCACCAACCCTGACTTGCTCCAGCACTGGCAATAATGGTCAATATTTTATCCTTATCATGCCTTCCTCCCACATAACCTGCCTCTTTTCACCTCAACATAAAGCTGAGTAAAAATCAGGAGAGGCCAAGAGCCATTTTCAAACATAGTGCATTTCATGAAAAGTCTTCCGAAGGTTCTCACTTAATGCTTTGCAGTTTTTTAATTGTTTTGTAGATTAAGCTATAGCTTTTTAAGGAATGTGCAAACACTTGCTAATACTAAGAAAAAAGGCTTAATATTAAGCACTTTTAGTAAAAGAACTCAGGGAAAAAGCACATAAAATAATCCTTTCAGAGCAAAGAAATTCAAAATCAAATCCTTTCTTCAAACATTTTGATTCATGATGTGCCAAAATGATCAGTATCATAAATTCAAGACATTGAACTCAGCTCTACCTTACTATAAAATGTTATTTTTCATGGGGAAATTTCTGCTAATACCAAGGCAAACTCAAATGTTTTCAGGCTATCAGAATTGTTAAAAAAAACCCTCTGGTTTATGAAGTTTGGGTGTGGTTCCTTATTTGTTAGTCTGTACCCACCCTACTCCACCCACAATGGAAACCACATGCTCTCTTAAGTTTGGTGAAGAAATTTTAAAACCAGATTTAAAAACAAGTCTGTCCTCCTCCCTTATCTGAACATTTCTGGAGAACCTGTGTGTGTGTGTCTGTGTGTGTGTCTGTGCATGTGTGTGTGTAGTTACATTTTAACAACTGAAATTATTTCAACATAAAAATACAACTCGAGTGTTTAAGCCTAAAACAAACAGTGCCTTTCACATAATAAGCCCTTAATAAATGTACAATGAGTAAGTTAATGATTTTTCACTTGTCAACAAAGCTAAAGAACAATTGTATTTACATTGATAAGTATGTAAAACAGAGGGGGGGGATAAGTTTTGGCTGTTTAAGTCGCTGGCATGACTTTCTAAACTTTTAAAAGATAACAGGAAATTAAGTGCAACCAAAGATGTTCCTGTAGTTGGCCAACAAATTTTGTAGCAGAATGGTTTTCGACCTTCACAGTCTCTAATGTAATGGCAAAGACTGCACACCACTCTCTCCCTAGACCTTTCTTCAAAACTTCATCCTCCTTTTCTGCTTCCTAAAAGAGTTAGCCTAATTCTAAAAACCTTTCATCAGGAGATACAATTACTATTGCCCTAGAGCAATTTATCGGTTTACTGGGTCAACTAAACACCTTTTGTAAGACAGGGCTTTCCCTCCGGATTTTGGTAATGCAAGCCTTCCCGTCCTAGCCTGAGGCCATCAGAAGCCCCTGCCCTCTTTGTTTCATTCTCCAACTCTGCAGAGTTAGCGAATAAATAGGTTAAGTGAGAAATTCTTAAAAGTTTTAAAAACTTAGCAAAGGAATGTGATCCTAAGTCAGAATTAGGTACTGCAAACATAAAAGGGGGATCAACTGAAAACCTATTATTCAATCTAGTTATGCCTCACTGACTGACTTTACAGTGACTGTTATCTCTATCAATACCCCTTTTCTCACCCACTGTTTAATTCCTCTGTGACTAATATCCCATATCTTTCATTTGGACAACTGAACACTGCGGTTAAGACTATTCCTTAAGAGTCACATACTAATTTTTCCTACTTAACTGGATCTCCTAATCTCTCCCACAGGAAAGCAAGCACCCTATCTTATACGACTTTTAATATCTTTCCCCCAACTCATGCATCATGCACAATGCTATGCATTTGGGAAGTATACATAAAAGATCTACTAGGGAAGTATATATAAAATATCTACTTTTGCATATAAAAGATCTACTAGGAAAACACTGGTTTTTTAGTCCACTACTAGGAGGTGAGAATATGTATGTGTGATGGGAATATAGGGCTAGTCGCAGAATGGTTTTCTATAAAGTTGGAGGATAGATTTCCCATACTCTTAAGGAGGAAGCCGATATGTAGTGTTTGGAGTGGAGAGTGGAGCCTGTTATTATGGCAGTTATTTTACTTATTTGCGGTGGTAGTAGTTTTATGTTTAGGGAAACCACATCTATCACCTGGCTAATTCTAATTCAGAGCCAAGGTGCGCTAAAGGGAACTGGAAGCACAAGGTCTGTGCATTTCAAAAAGAACTAGTTTCTCTTCGTGTCTTTTAGTCGGTTCAAAGTTGCAACCGGGAGAACCCTACTGGCCATTCAGCACACCTTCCGACAGACTTTCTTCTTAAGTCTTTATCGACTTTCCTTTTCTACTCTAATAGTCTTCACTAAATGTCCCTGTGATTTAAGAATATCGGAAGCCCAAGACACTAAGACTAACAATGAGGAAGGAGGCAGGTTCAAAGTTACCACACCCCAAGGTGGGCTTTCGACATCTTCCCTCACATACAACAGCTCTCAGGTTCTTAGACCGAAAGAAAGAAAGAAAAGAAGGTGGAAACTGTAAAGGCCGAGATCCGGAGGGGAAGGAGCGGTGGCAGCGAGCAAAGCTGGCAGCATGGAAAAGAGAAGAGAGCCCGGCTCGCAGCGCCAACAGCACGAGAAGGAAGAGAACGGACGCGGCGGGGAGGCTGGAATGGGAAAATATGAACAGGACCAACAAGGACGCTGCGGAAGCCGGGCGGCGGGGGCCGGTCAGGAGGCTGAAAAGGGCGGCCGAGAAGCCAAGAGGCAGTGCGGGAACGAGAGAGCCGCACAGAGTCGTGGGAGGAGGAGATGAAGGAAAAAATCTGAAAAGGACTGAAAACAGCCGCAGCAACACACTCACCAGAGCCTCGGGGAAGGCTGGGGGCGACGGACAGCCGCAGACGCCGGCCCCGCCAGCGATCTCGACGTACAGACGGGCGAAGCCCGAGCGGCAGCAGCCAGCAGACCAGAGGGGAGGAGCCGCTAAGGGGCTCTGCAGGGGCCGAGGGGCAGTTGCGGGACAGGACAACAGGAAGCGCCCCAACTGCCGGAAAAGACGGCAGCGCGGACGGGCCAAGGTAGCCTGGTCCCCCGCCGCGGGGCGGAGCTGGCACGGCAGCCAGGGGCTGAGACTGCGCAAGCGTGACCTCCTGGCGCCGCGTCAGGGGATTTCAGGGCTGCGCGTGCGCGGCCCCGCCCCCGCCCCGCGCACACCCCTCCCCGCCCTGTCTGAAGTGGCGAGGCCCGGTTGAGCACGGAAGTGTGAAGTGTGGAGGCTACTCGGAGAGGTCCCTTTCGTTTTTGTTATGTTTTGTTGGTTTTTCTTGTACTTTTTATTTTGAACTAATTATAGGCCCACAAGATTTGCAAAATTAGTACAATGTGGCCCCATATACTCATCACATAGCTAGTTTCCCCCAACATATTACATAACTACACTATCAAAACCAGGAAACTGACATTGGCACAATTAACTAGACCAATACAATTACATAGTTTACAGACCTTACTCAGATATAACCAGTTTGTCATGCACTCATTCGCGTGTGTGTGCGTGTGTGTGTACATATGCTCGCACGCAACTAGCGCTGTGAAATTTTTCCTGTACAGCCCTCATCCCTCACTTTCCCTTCATTTTCAACCATTCTAGTGATAGGCCTGCTGGAACCCTCGACCCCACCTATGATTTCCTTGATTAACATGCCTTACCTTGGGATCCGATGAGCTCTCGTGGATTTGGACATTGGACTACCGCCGGGAGTGTGTCCCAGTGTGCACAGAAGAACCTGATTTTCAAGGCTCCCCAAATACTTAGTCTGTATCCCCCTTTTGGGTAGGGAGCTCCCAAGTATTTGGACACTCACTCATTCCTTGAAAATGGAGCACAGTGCGTGTCAGGCTCCTCAAAGGTGAATAAGACTGGTCTCTGCCTGCTTTCCAAGGGGCCATCTAAGGAGCAAATGAAGTATGCATGCAAGTCATTCATTAGGGTGCTTGTAATATTATGGTGCTTCATTCTTCTGTGTAACTATTTGTAAAACCATAGGCTCTGATTTGTGCTTCAAGCTTTGGGTCCCAGGCTTTGTTTCATTAATGGTCTTAAGAAACAGGCCTTCTTTGACTGCTTTCATTTTTTTTTCTAGTCTTCACAGCCCAGATTCTTTTTGTCTACCCTCATACAAAAACCACTTCACCATTCATTCTCCCTGCCCAGAGGCCCAATTCTTCCCTAATGCCTTTTGTCAAAGTCCCCCAGAACCTTTAAGACTTAATAACTGGGCAAGATGTTTGCATAGTGCTTCTCAGTTTACAACCACATTTCATCTCTGTTGATCCTCACAACATTGGAAGGTCACATTGGATGGGGTTTTATACATAAAATAACTAATGCTCAGAGAAGCAAAGTGACTTCCCTGAATTCTCACAGCTAGTAAGGCAAATAGCAAAGCAGGAAACCCCATTTTCTAACTGCAAATCCAATATTCTTTCTGCTTTCCCCCTTCATTCCCCTAAAGCCATTCTTAAACCTTATCTTCTCCTTGGAATACTGCCACTTTCAGAAGAGGGATTTCATACTCAGCTCTCTGTAGCCCTACATTAATTTATCTGTACCACAACTGTAATAAATACTCAAGTTTTCCTCAAAATAGCCTGGCCAGAATATGCTGCTCTCCTTCATGGACCCACATAATGACATTTTACCATTTACCAATAAGTATAGTGGACATTTTTCATTCTTTCTGACCACCTTAGCTCTTGAATCCCTTTTATGTGTTTCCCACTTCTATCAAAACTGAAAATTCCAAATAGCCCCTCTTCTAGACTCCCTTGCAGCTAGGGAGTGGGCACTGTCAACCTGAAAATAAACAGCCACAATGAGAGGCAAGTGAGTATTTATTTGGGATCAAAGAATTGCAATTTGGGGAGCACAGATCTTCAAATAATGCTCCCACTTGTAATGCAAAAGCAAGAGGTCTTTATGAGAAGGTGGGGTAGGGGCAATTGCATGAGTTAAGAAGAGAAAAAAAAGGGTTTTATGGGTTTTAATAAGCTAAGCTACTCTGGGTTATGCATTGATTTACTACTGACTCTATCTTCAGGAAGTACACAACCATCAGACCTGTGATTAGAATGTCCATTCTGCAGCTTACTTCTCAAACAATTGTTGTTTTGCCCAGTCAAGGTTTGGGCCCAGTTCAAACACAGGCAAGGGAAGTCGGTTTCTCTCCAATGGCAATTCATTCTCCATTTTAAAATAGCTCCAGTCATGTCAGTTTTTCACAGCACAAAACCTAAGTTCTTCTAATCACTTATACACACCCAAGACTCTGATTTGGAAACCAGGGTGATCTGACCCTACGCTCAGACACAGCCTCATTTGCCTCACTTTAACTAATACTAGTGTTGTAAGATCCTACCTTTTTTCTTTTTTTGGTATCATTTATCTACAGTTACATGAGGAACATTATGTTTACATCCTGCCTTTATTTTAGATATTGATATTTTGTTCATAATGGACTTTTGTATATATCAATTTTTATTTTTAAAAATACTATCTTGATTACTGAGTTTTTGCCACCCTTATAAGTTTTTTTACCATGGCAAGTGTCTTGCTCACCTCACCCTACTCCAAACCCGGGAAAGATCACTCTGAATCCATTCTGGCAAGAGTGGTGGCTGCTCCATAGTTTCTAGAGACCTCCACAGAAATGTCACTGGCCAGAACTGCATCATGTGGCCACCCTTGCAGGGAAAGCATGTATTCAGCTTTTTTATACTCTGTAATGGAGGCAGTCAAGAAAGAAAGGGATTGAGAATGGATATTGGGTTATCCAGCCAGTAATGTCTGTCATGGTAGTATATATTTCTTTGCTGTTCCCTTTTAATCTAATTTACTAATCTAAATGGAGAACTGACATATAGCAGTACCCTTATTAATTGACTTCTGGTTAATGGGAACACTAAACAAAGTCAATCCTTCATATTTTTATTCTATATTATCTCTGCCTTCATACAATTATAATTACAATATAACTCACCTAATCCAAGCTTCTCAGTTTTATAACAGATTTCTCTAAAAACTCTGGTAAAATACACCCTTGTAGTATACTAAGTTATTGTTCATCTCCATGGGACTTCAGTTACTTGGTTTGAATATTAGCATTTTTTTATCTTGTTCTTTTCCCAAGTTTCAGACCATTAGTCTTTTTCCCTTTTCTCTAAATACTGCTTCAAATTGTTTGTACCAAAGGAGTCACTTGCTTCTTCTCCATCAGGCTGATCTGCGATTGCTTCACCAGTTGAGTTCAGCCTTTCAGTAGACAATCCTCTCAAGGACAGACATCTTACCCCCTAGCAGAGAATGTCCCAACTATTGGGAGTAATGACATCAGTAGTCTCTGAATATTACTTCTGTAAGAGGATAGGAGCTGTGCTTGTTACCTACTAGCCCAGTGCTTCTCAAACTTCAGTGGGCATACAAATCTCCTGGGATTCAGTTAAACTAAAGATTCTCATTCAGAAGGTCCTTGCAGGGCTGAGCTTCTGCATTTCAAACAAGCTCCCAGGTGATCCTAATGCTGCTGATACATGTACCACAACCCGGGTAGCAGGAAGCTGAACATGTATCTTCTAAGTGAAAAATAAGAAGAGAAAAGTGCCCATGATCCAACAGTTCTAGGTCCCTACCAAAGCCAGGCTCAGGTGAGGCAAGTGGGGCCTCTAGGGCACAACACTGAAGGAGGCTCTCAAGCTCAGGTGCAGCCTCTGCACTTGCATGACCTGAGCGTGAGCAGCATCTCCTTACATGTGTGTCCAAGGCACCTCAGTAGCCCACCCTAGTCCCAACTCTGATCACTACCAAGTAAGATTTTGGTGAGTAGCCCCTGCACTACTTTCTAATACACATATAAACACATATGGAATCAAACTGTATGAAACTGTACCTGCAATATTACACATACAGTGTTGTACTGTTCTTATTTGTTTGTCAAACTCATCTCCCTTTCCCTACTTAATTTCTGCTCAGACTTCATGTCAGATCTTACTTTTTGACTCTATGTAAATTAGACTCAAAAGATCATATTTCCCAAGAAGATTTAATAAAGTAGGCAAAATAATCAACTTACAGACTTAATTGAAAAAGACCATGAAACAATGCTACATACTTTGTATGGTCCTAATTGTGTTTAAAAAAGAAAAGCGTGAACAGAGGCAGAGATACACAGATAGAAAAAGGATATATTCCAATAGGCTGTAAAACTTCCATTATTAGAGAAAACAGTAAATATTTTTGAAAGACCACTTTACATCAAATTCTCTTTTTCTTTTTTACATTCTAGCTTTGGCTTTTTTGCAGTTCCTCAGATTCAGAACTCATGTTTCCTATTTGTTTGATGACCACCTCATTCCCTCCAGCCATTTAATTCCTGTTCAGTCTTCAGCTTCCTCTAGACTAAATCTGCCTAAGACTTCTTATACCAACTACATGTTCCAGAGTTTTCCAAAGACACCCTCAGATTCAATAATTTGCTAGAGAAATTCACAACTCACTGAAATGTGTTATACTTATGGTTACATTTATTATATGGAAAGAGTACAAATTAGAACCAGCCAAAGTTGGAAGAGACACACAGGACAGAGTCTGGGCAGTTTCCAGACGTGAAGCTTCTATTGCCCTCAGGATGCATTACCATCCTAGCATCTACGTTTTACAATATGCACAGAGTATTGTCCACCAGGGAAGCTCACCTGAGCTCCAGTGTCCGAAGTTTTTATTGAGGTTCATTAATAGGCATAAATGATTGCCTATCTGGTTGAACTATCTCTAAGCCTTTCTGGCTTTGTGGCTGTGGCCAGCTTCTACCCTAAAACTATTGGGGGTGATCATCCCCACCCCGAGAAACTTCTTAAGTAAACTATCAGGTGTGGTGTAAAGGGCTCATCATGAAAAACAAAGACACTTATATCACTCAGGAAATCCAAGAGTTTAGAGGTTACTGCCCAGGAGAGGGGGTTGATGGGGAAGCCAGATCTTTGAACAGGCCATATTCTTCCTACATGGCATGGTTATAAAAATAATGTGCCCCCCACCCCCTCTCAGTTCCAAAGTGTTAGGATCACGTCTGGTTTTGCTCCCCGTCTTATCCCTGGCCCCTACTTAGTGGTTGGCAAATGTTGAGAGTGCATAATAGAGTCGTTTATAGCATGGAAGTGACAGAATCTGAATTTGAATCTTGGTTCTTCTTTTCACTAACTGTGTTGACCCTGGACACATTATTTAACCCTCCCAGTACCTAATTGTCCTCATCTGTAAATTGGGGGTAATAATAATACTTATCTCATAGAGTTGCAATGAGGTTTAAATGAATGAACATCATTAAAGTTCTCAGAACAATGCCTGGCACAGAGTAAAAACTAGGTAATGTTTAATATTAGTGAATGCTCAATAAATAATTGCTGATTGAATAACTCTCTGGCACATGAGAGGTGCTTAGTAAATATTAATTGAAAGAATATCAAACAAGATTTTCCTCTTTAGATTTGCCTATTTTTCTATTAATATAGTACCAGATGTATTGATTAGGACATGTCATCAATATGCCTGATTTTCAGCTCTCAAATCAAATTATTATTCTGAAGATTATAGCTCAATAATATGCTTAAGAAAAGTACAAAAAAAAAGAGTTTTTTCACTTCTCTAGCAGTACCCTCAACCATAGAGTGAGGAGTTGAATTAGATAGGATTCAAGGTGTCTTCCAATGCCAACACAATGTCATTTGTCCTTAGGAAACAAACTAGATATAAGAACTGAGAAGACCATTTTACATGGAAGCATGAAACCTTTGAATGTGTAAGCTCCTATTAAAAAAAGGAAAAAAGAGAACATTCAGTTGAATGCCAAAATTTATCTTTAATATGTGAAAACATACTTTTGAATTGTGGCAACTAGTTTTTATTAATTTGATGGAATTTGACTCCCTGGCAACACAGAAAGGTCATTGAAAATTTATTTTAATCTGTAAGAAATGCTTTACTTTATCTTGTCACTTAAGCTGGCCTAATGTGAGTGACTAGAAGGTGATTGATAATAGAATCAGTAATGTCTCCAAACAAAGAGATTAAACACCTTAAAATAATACTATTAGCAATTAGAATCAATTTTTCAAAATATGCAACTTAGTTACAAAGTAATGCATATACATTAAATATAATAATCACATGTTTTAAAAGTGATTCATTTTTATTAAGCAATTATCATGTTTAATAAGAAAAAGTAAATACATTCCAACCACTCTTCTTACCATGTTTATTTTCCAAAGCCAAATGTTAACAATTGGTTCCACCTATTTTTGATGCATATACACACAGTAAAAAATATAGATATATGCCCCTGGTATGAAAAGTATTTGTAAAGTAGTATTTTTTCTTGCCATTTTAGTGTTACCCCAGGCAGTCACCCAATTTGAGGAATTGGTTGGTATGGCAGAGACCTTGTTTAAGGGTGGAGGGACCATGTCCACATCTGCATCCACCCTTTGGAGAGCAACGAACAACTCCTCACCAGATTCATTTGCCTCAACGTGCAGCAATTCTAATTCTAATTCTAGTCCACCAGTTTCCTTGAAAGCTGAAGAAGAGCATCATACTGAGTAGAAACAGGTCAGTTGGACTACCTGCCCTTCTTTCTCTGGGATACAGTTAAATACGAAAAAGTAAAATAAGAGTACAGAATGAACATTGCTTTCTCAGATGACTCTAGGAAACTTTAGATCACAGCCGTAATGTCCTGATTGCATAAAACAATTTTTTACAATAAATCTAATATTTGTGAAATAAATATCCAGTATGGAAAACTAAAGTCAAATTGTGGACCATAATGAAGCTATTAAACTAGAAAATTCTTAAGCCAGCAACAGAAGGATAACTATGCGTTAAGGGTAATAAAATTATATCATTGAGGGAAGATAAATTTCAGCTTCTTCATACTAATGGAACACAGTTCTTTTTCTACTCTCCCAATTTCTCTCAATCAAGAAACAGAAGCTAAAAAGACAGAGTTTTGTTAGAATCAGGTATCAGCCTCAGAAAATATGCCTTCAATAGCATAATTAAATACTAACAACCTTACATTCAGACATATGAATCTTAGTGTATCAGTTTCCTTTTGCTGTTTCATAGATTACCACAAACTTAATGATGAATAATAACACAAATTTATCATCTCAGTTATGTAGGTTAGAAGTGTGGTTAAATCAAGGTGGTCATCATGTGCAGCCCTTTCTGGAGGCTTCGTAGAAGAAGGTGTCCTGCTCCTTCAGATTGTCATGGAATCCAGTTTCTTGTGTTGTAGAAACTGAGCTCCCCATTTTCTTGCTGACTGCAAACTGCAGACCATCCCCCTTCTAGAAGCAACCACATTCTTAGTGACCCACTTCCACCATCTTTATTTATTTATTTAATTATTGTTTTTTATTAAGGTATTATTGTTATACACTCTTATGAAGATTTCACATGAAAAAACAATGTGGTTACTACATTTACCCATATTATCAAGTCCCCACCCATACCCCAATGCAGTCACTGTCCATCAGTGCAGCAAGTTGCCAGAGATCCACTATGTCCCTTCTCTGTGATACACTGTTCTCCCCATGATACCCCACACCATGTGTACTAAACATAATACCCCTCAGTCCCCTTCTCCCTCCCTCCCCACCCACCCTCCCACACCCCTCCCCTTTGCTAACCACTAGTTCATTCTTGGAGTCTCTGAGTCTGCTGCTATTTTGTTCCTTCAGTTTTGCTTCACTGTTATACTCCACAAATGAGGGAAATCATTTGGCACTTGTCTTTCTCTGTCTGGCTTATTTCACTGAGCATAATGTCCTCCAGCTCCATCCATGTTGTTGTAAATGGTAGGATTTGTTTCTTTCTTATGGCTGAATAGCATTCCATTGTGTATATGTACCACCTCTTCTTTATCCATTCATCTACTGATGGACACTTAGGTTGCTTCCGTATCTTGGCTATTGTAAATAGTGCTGCAATAAACATAGGGGTGCATATGTCTTTTTGAATCTGAGAAGTTGTATTCTTTGGGTAAATTCCAAGGAGTGGGATTCCCAAGTCAAATGGTATTTCTATTTTTAGTTTTTTGAGGAACCTCCATATTGCTTTCCACAATAGTTGAACTAGCTTATATTCCCACCAGCAGTGTAGGAGGGTTCCCCTCTCTCCACAACCTTGCCAACATTTGTTGTTGTTTGTCTTTTGGATGGTAGCGACCCTTACTGGTGTGAGGTGATACCTCATTGTGGTTTTAATTTGCATTTCCCTGATGATTAGTGATGTGGAGCATCTTTTCATGTGTCTGTTGGCCATATGAATTTCTTCTTTGGAGAACTGTCTCTTCATATCCTCTGCCCATTTGTTAACTGGGTTATTTGCTTTTTGGGTGTTGAGGCATGTAAGTTCTTTATATATTTTAGATGTTAACCCCTTGTCGGATATGTCATTCACAAATATATTCTCCCATACTGTAGGATGCCTTTTTGTTCTGTTGATGGTGTCCTTTGCCGTACAGAAACTTTTTAGTTTGATGTATCCCATGAGTCACTTCCACCATCTTTAAAGCCAGCCATGGCAGGCAAAGTCCCTCTTACTTTTTGAATCTCTCCTCCTTCTTGTGTTTTTTTTCTGACCCGCTCTTCTGTCTCCCTCTTCTATGTTTAAGAGCTTGTGTGATTAGATTGGGCCTACCTGGATAATAATGGGATACTATTCTCCCCATCTCAAGGTACTTACCTTTAATCACATATACAAAGCTGTTTTTCCCATATAAGATAACATATTGATAGGTTCCAGGGCTTAGGATGAGGACATCTTCAGTGGGCCATTATTCTGCCTACCGCACTTAGTGGAAAGTGTTGAGGATGGGTTTAATCCTTAAAGTACCAAATCCAGACTACATGACAGGACTTTGCATGTACTATGAAACAAATATCTCATAAATATTGGGAATTATCTCGAAGTAACATTTAACTCTAACCCCTGAAACATAAAATATATGTTAAAAGTATAATATATCACCTTAAAGAACACTGATTTTGTTTTCTAGTATGTCTTAACTCAATTAGTAATATATTTCTCCAGATGTTACTTTCCTTTTCTTTTCCCATTTTCATTTTATTTTTTAATTTTTTAGTTCAAGATTGAAAAATGGCAGATTGCCTGTTGTAACAAGAGCAAGCCTCAGAAGTTTATAAATGATTTAATGCAAGTACTTTACACAAATGAATACATGGCCACACACAGCCTGACAGGGGCAAAATCGTCTACTTCAAGGGACAAAGCTGTAAAACCAGCTATGAATCAGAATGAAGTTCAAGAAATAATAAGTGATAATATGACTGTATTATATTGTCACATGAATTTGAAATTATTTTATCATTCAAACTTAAGTTATTATCTGATGGCTTTTTTTTTTCAAATCTATTTTTCTAAGGAAGAAAAATCTGAGGAGACTTTAAAACTCTTATTAAATATGGGAAACTTTATAGAAAAACTTTATATGAAAAGTGGTTATTAAAATAAAACTAAATTTTATATCCCTAAAAAGTTTGGGTTCATAAAATTTATGACCTTAGAAGAGTAAATTGTTAAAAATCTTTCAAACAAAATTTCAGGACAGTTTTTATCTTAGTTTCTCTTTCTTATCTTTGTTATATCCCTTATCTTTTATTCTAGAAATAGAGGTTAATTTGACTATCTTATTTACAGTTTTTAAGTTAAAGAAGCTGCTTAAATATAATAATGTGGATTATCAAATAATTTGGGGGGCATATATTCCAGCAAATCTGGGGACTCACTGAATCCAAGCTCTCTATATTTTCTAATAAATGCTATTTCTTTGTTGGAAAAGGCTCATTCCAAGTCTAGTTGTTTCAACTGATACTGGGAATGGATAAAAATTAATTCCTAACATTTTGGAGTAAGTGGACCTGGAGTTCAGAGCAAGCAGCCAGGTTAAAGCTGATGGTACCACAGGAAGACAAATATGTGTACTCTCAGTTTATGACATAGACCTTCACTCTCTTTTTTTGTTTTGAAAAATCTGAGTCTCACTCACATGGAACCACAACCCTAAACCTAATTCTAACTCTAACCGTAATTACATCGTAAACCTAAGCCTACACCTGACCCTAACCCTTAACCTCACCATCAGCTTCACCCACACCTAACTGTAAGCCTAACCCTAAACCTAATCCTAACCCTGACTTTGAGCTCTCAACCTAACTCTAATCATAGCCATACCTTCACCCTACACTTTACGCTAATCCTAACTCTAATCCTACCCAACCACTAACCCTTCACCCTAACCCCCACCTTCACCTGCACCTAACCTATCATCTACTTAAATATCTCATTGGTATTTGGGCTGCTTTTGCAAAATGGAGACGAAATTGTAATGCAGATTGCTTGATGGTGTATCTCAGGTCATACATTAAGATACAAAGGTCTCATAAAGTATTTTTGTGTGTTACTGTTCTTTTTCACAGGAGTCACAAAACAGTTGTTTCCCAATACAGATGATGTTTCAATTAGGAGAATGGTAGGACAAAAGCTAAACAACTGTACCAAGAAGCCAAATTTAAGCAAAAACCTGAACTCTCAGGATATTAAGTACATCTTTTTGGTAAGTCTTTTAAATCTTCACAAACCTTTCAATGTGGCAAGAAGATCTGAATAGGCTTTCCTGGGGGTGAAGGCAGGCACTGGGAAGGGCATTTACATCTGGGAACTGCTGAGTTCAGTTACAGATTCTCCTTTCCCAGAACCTCTCAGACATTTTGCTAACCTTTAATACATCCAGAGCATACCAGAAATCTCTAAGAAGAGGATATAATATGCAGTGTTTTCCAACTGTGTTTTACTGAGGAATTTTTTTCCTTCACAGAACATGTGCTTAATTGTGCATAGGGGTAGAAAGGAGGCAAAAGATTGACACGTGACGATTTGGAAAGTGCTTGCCAAAACAGGGGAGATGCAGACCTTTGGGAAATCTCGGAGGTACATCAGAGATTTGAAACTCTAAACAGTGCTTTGATCTGTGTTCAAACAACTGGCCAGGAGTACTGAGAGGTCTCCTCCACCCTCCTCCATTCTGCTTCATGAGAACTTTAAATCAAGTGTTATAGTTTCCATTTGTCTAAAAAGGATTTTTTCCAAGATGCTTGGATTATATAAAGAAAAGTAATTACTTGTTTCAGTGAGTCCTGATTTTTATACACTTTATAGTCAGGCCCTGTCCTAGGCAAAGCCATAAAGTGGAATTTTGTGTTTGCTTTAGCAACCCAATGTCCTGGCAGTTTCATTGTGCTCACCCTTCCTCTCCATTATTTGGATGGAAAATATGTACAAAATAATGCATGATTGTGTTATTTATATTTGGATAAATATGGTATACGGTAAATTTATGAGGGCAGGTTCACCTAACCTTTTCTACCTCTATCTTTGACTTCCCCTCTGCCTGTTCTCCGCCTAACCCTAGCCACTTTTAAGACCATTTTACTTGTCTTTCTTCTGACCGTGTTTTAAATGGGATGCGGAACTGCATGCAATGCAGTGATCCCCCTCCACCCGTTGCTGACCACCCCCATCCTCCCTGTATGTCCCTCACTATTTTTCAGTAGAACTAAGGCTAGCTCTGAGAAAGGTCAACAATATTCTTTCTTCCTTAAAAACAAAAACTAAAAAACTAAAAAACTTATATTAAAAGAAAACATTATAAGGGATTCTTTCCCATGGCACATACATACTGGTAGACTGACTTGAGGATTTATAAAAGATAAGGATATGTGTATTTATTTCTCCCCAAATGATTAAAAATTTCAGTAGCTTGTGAATTTCACACCCAGTTCTAAAATAATTGTTTAGATGAGCCTTCTCACTTTGACATGAGACTACCCAGTTTTCCTGCTATGTACTGTCCAAGTTCCCTTTCTAAATGCCGTGTAACCAGACCTCCAATCATAGGGATATCTTTTGGAGAACATTATTGTATTTCAGAGCTCTGCAAAGCATTTTATTTCTTATGTTTTTTTAATATCTCAGGCTGCCAAAGACTGACACAAAACTCATCTCTGACTATATCAGTCAGCACAGTGTGGAAAAAATTAAAGTTAAAAGGTTTTTCTATCAGTTTTGCTTGTACTTGCCAGGAATAGCACTGTTAGATTACATGGCTGTGTCATTAATTAAAATTGAAAAAGGGAACAAATCTGAGCCTGAGCCTTGCTTTCCTACTGAGTTGTTTGGAAAGGAAATGCATATATTTTTAATCAGAAGTAGAGATTAACACTAAAATGGAAAAAACAATTTTTTAATTGGCATTTATCTTTCACTGAGGTATAACTAAATTCGAATTATTTCAAAAGGACTGAGAAGGTATGTTGGGAACTGCAGGGTCACCTAAAACTCAATTTAGTCATGCTTGATGAATTAGTCAGATATAGCACCATCTGGTGGACCGCTGCTGTATTTTTCTCTTCTTGGTCATTTAACAGCAGTTTAATGACTATACTTACTCAGGTGAACCATACTTCCTCATCGCCCTGCCCCCAAAATGTTCTTTGGGAAAACAACTTTCTTTGCATTATTATTATTAGCATGGCAATATGTAGAAATTTGCCAAGTCTGCAAAACCGTGTAAACTTCTACCAATTCCTATACATCCAAGTCCAGCAACCCTGACCCATGGACCCTGTCGTAGACTATGCGCTCCACCCAGAACTGAGCTCAAGGTTGCCACTGGTGGCTTGGATCTGAAAGGGCAATCCTTTCCTGGTTAAGCCTCATTTCTATAAGGATAAGTGCTAAATTCTATCCATCCCCCTTTTCTGTCTCACTCCTGTGACTGTCCTCAAGTTGCCTGCAGCATGCACTTTGCCAAGTGCTTGATACTACCAATCTTTTTTACCTTTCTCCATTTTTTAGCTTCTTTCTTACAGGAGCTGAAGAAAATTTTTTTATAAGAATTACTGGACATTAGACTATCATCTCTATAATTTCCCACTAACTGGACAAACAACCTTCTGAAATTTCCAAAGCCACTTTAGTATATATTATTTCTACCCTGATATTCAGCAGGGATTCTGAGGCAGACCTTTTGGGGCAGAGGCAGCTGAAAGCCTGCAGGTTAATACAGCAGTGTGCAAAGAGGGTGGGAGGGATTTTGTCCCCCACCCCTCAACCAGGGAATATTTGAAAATACCTCAAGATATTTTTGGTGTCACAACTGGATGCTACTGCTAGCATCTAGTTGATAGAAGCCACCAATGCTGCTAGACATCCTGCAGAGGACGGCTCACCACAACAAAGAATGACCCAGCCCAGAATGTCAATTGTGCCAAGCTTGAGAAATCCCGGTCTAAAATGGTTTTCCTATAAACTAAATCCTTATGAGGTTAAGTGAATTGCCAAGGTTAGTGATCACTATCTATTAGAAAGCCAACACTGGCATATACTTCTTTGTATCTGTCATGGTTCTCCAGAAAAACAACCAACAGGGTGCATATACTAAGAAATTTATTTTAAGGAATTGGTATACACAGTTGTGAGGAACGGCAAGTCTGACATCTGCAGGGCAGGCCTGCAGACTGGAACACAGGGAAGAGTTGGTGATTCAGCCTTGAGTCCAAAGGCAGTCTGGAGGTAAAATTCCTCCTTCCTTAAAGGACCTCAGTCTTCTCTCTTAAGGCCCTCATCTAATTGGGTGAGACCCAGCCTCATTTGGAGGTAACCTGCTTTACTAAAAATCTACTGATTTACATGCTACTTTTATTTTTTAAAAAACCCACCTTCACAGCAACATCAGGCCTGCTGTTTGAACAAATAACAGGGAAACATGCCTAGTCATGTTGATACATAACATTAAATGTTTTAGGGTCAGAAACTCTGGTTTTGAACAGTGAGATATCACCTCATACCAGTTAGAATGGCCACTATTCAAAAGACAAGAAATAACAAGTGTTGACAAGGACGTGGAGAAAAGGGAAACACTCTTACACTGTTGGTGGGAATGTAAACTGGTGCAGCCACTGTGGAAAGCAGTATGGAGGTTCCTCAAAAAACTAAAGATAGAAATATCATTCAACCTAGTAATTCCACATCTAGGAATTTGCCCAAAGAAAACAAGATCCCTGATTCAAAAAGATATATGCACCCCTATGTTTACTGCCACATATTTACAATAGCCAAGATATGGAAGCAACCTAAGTGTCCATCAAAGATGTGTGGATAAAGAAGTGGTATATATATTCCATGGAATATTATTCAGCCATTCAAAAAAAAAAGGAAATCCTCAACAAAGGAGCCATGGGCATACAATGGGGAAATGACAGCCTCTTCAACAGCTGGTGTTGGCAACACTGGACAGCTACATATAAGAGAATGAAACTGCATCACTGTCTAACCCCATACACAAAAGTAAATTTGAAATGGATCAAAGACCTGAATGTAAGTCATGAAGCCATAAAACTCTTAGAAAAAAACATAGGCAAAAATCTCTTGGACATAAACACGAGCAACTTCTTCATGAACATATATTCCCGGGCAAGGAAAACAAAAGCAAAAATGAACAAGTGGGACTATATCAAGCTGAAAAGCTTCTGTACAGCAAAGGACACCATCAATAGAACAAAAAGGTATCCTACAGTATGGGAGAACATATTCATAAATGACAGATCCGATAAAGGGTTGACATCCAAAATATATAAAGAGCTCATGCACTCAACAAACAAAAAGCAAATAATCCAATTAAAAAATGGGCAGAGGAGCTGAAAAGACAGTTCTCCAAGGAAGAAATTCAGATGGCCAACAGATACAAGAAAAGATGCTCCACATCACTAGTCATCAGAGAAATGGAAATTAAAACCACAGTGAGATATCACCTAATACCAGTAAGGATCACCACAATCCAAAAGACAAACAACAACAAATGTTGGTGGGGTTGTGGAGAAAGGGGAACCCTCCTACACTGCTGGTGGGAATGAATGTAAATTAGTTCAACCATTGTGGAAAGCAGTATGGAGGTTCCTCAAAAAGCTCAAAATAGAAATACCATTTGACCCAGGAATCCCACTTCTAGGAATTTACCCTAAGAATACAGCAACTCAGTTTGAAAAGAACAGATGCACCCCTATGTTTGTCGCAGCACTATTTACAATAGCCAAGAAATGGAAGCAATCTAAGTGTCCATCAGTAGATGAATGGATAAAGAAGAGGTGGTACATATACACAATGGAATATTATTCAGGCATAAGAAGAAAACAGATCCTACCATTTGCAACAACATGGATGGAGCTAGAGGGTATTATGCTCAGTGAAATAAGCCAGGTGGAGAAAGACAAGTACCAAATGATTTCACTCATCTGTGGAGTATAAGAACAAAGAAAAAACTGAAGGAACAAAACAGCAGCAGACTCACAGAACCCAAGAATGGACTAACAGTTACCAAAGGGAAAGGGACTGGGAGGGTGGATGGGAAGGGAGGGATAAGGGGGGTGTGAAAGAAAGGGGTATTATGATTAGCATGTGTAATGTGGGGTGCGGGGGCACGGGGAGGGATATGCAACACAGAGAAGACAAGTAGTGACTCTATAGCATCTTACTATGCTGATGGACAGTGACTGTAATGGGGTTTGTCGGGGGGACTTGGTGAAGGGGGGAGTCTAGTAAACATAATGTTCCTCATGTAATTGTAGACTAATGATACCAAAATAAAAAAAATTTTTTAAAAAGGAGATCCTGCCATTTGCAGCATCATGGATGGACCTAAATGGTATTATGGTAAGTAAAATAAGCCAGGTGGAGAAAGAGAAATGCCCTATGACTTCACTTCTCTGTGGAATCTAAAAACAAAACAAAACAAAATGAGCAAAACAGCAGTAGACTCATAGACACTGAGAAGTGACTGGTGGTTACTGTGGGGGAGGCATTGGCGTGGATGGGTCGGAAGGGTGAGGGGGATAAAGGGGCACAAAAATTCTCAATCATAATATAAGTTGCCTACGGGAACAGCAGCACAGCAGGGAGAATATAGTCAGTGATTCTGTAACATCTTCCTATGTTGACAGATAGTAACTGTGCTATGGGGATGGATTTAATAGTATGGTAACTGTTGAACCAAACCACTGTGTTGTATACTTGAAACCAATATAAGATTGCATATCAATGATACTTCAATAAAAAAATATAACAAAAAAAAGGAAGCCTCATGTTGAAGTCTGCTCCACCTCTCAGTAAGTGTGTAGGTTTTGGAAAGTCACTTTACCTCTGTGAACTTTAATTTAAACAGGGGTAATAATACTATCTACCCCAGAGATGGATGAAAGGCTTATGGAATTTGAAGCTTGGTAGAATTTGGAGAACTCTCTTTAAGACAATTAATACAAAATTCTGAGTACACAATCAGTTACAATTTTGTATGGTAATTTAGAATAAATAAATCATGAAAATTACATAATGTTTTAAAGTTAACAAATTTCCCAAATATCACATAATGTAGGGGGAATTACAGAATATTTTTATTAACAGCTCTGTAATACTTTTATCCTACTTTTTTGGGATCCAGACATGATGTTTGCCTCTTCAACAGACAGTTTTGTAATAGCTTTTTTATAGAGAGAATAGAAAAATGACTTAGATTATACTGCACCATAGTTGATGGAAAATTGCTTTTTGAATTGAGTATATTTATAGTATTCCCAGAAGGCACTGCACTCTGGAATGGCCAGCAGAATCATAATATACATAGAAGAGATTACAAGGCACAAAAATATATCCCAGTCAATCCTTAACAAGATCTCAAAAATGCCCACTGCTATTTTATGGTTACAATCGGAGGAGAAAATATGACTGGGGGGCATTTAAACTGGAAAGAGACAGTGGTCTTAACTGATTATGGTTGAAATATCTAATTTTGGTAAGTATCAGGACTAGCTATAAAGAAGCTGCTCCACTTCAAAAAGCTGAAAAATGATCTGTTTTTTTTTTAAAGTACATTTTATTCTTATTTTTTATTTTGGGGGATTTGATGATAAAATTTTACTTTTTCATAATCTTTTTTGAATATAGTTTATATACTATATTATATTGGTTTCAGATGAACAACTTCATGATTCGTCAATTATATACATTATTAAATGCTTACCATAGTAAGTGTAGTTACCATCTGTCACCAAAGTTATTACAATATTATGAACTAAATTCCCTATGCTCTACTTCTATCCCTGTAACTAAATTATTTTGTAATTTGAAGTTTGTGCCTCTTTATCCCCTTTACCTATTTCATCTCATTGTGGTTTTAATTTGCATTTTCCTGATGATTAGCAATGTGGAACATCTTTTCATGTGCCTGCTGGCCATCTGAATTTCTTCTTTGGAGAAGTGTCTGTTCAGATTCTCTTCCCAGGTTATTTGTTTTTTGGGTGTTGAGGTGTGTGAGCTCTTTATATATTTTAGATGTTAAGCCCTTATCAGATAAGTCATTTATGAATCTATTCTCCCATGCTGTGGGATGCCTTTTTGTTTGGCTGATGGTGTCCTTTGCTGTACATAAGCTTGTAGTTTGATGTAGTCCCACTTGTTCATTTATTATTTTGTTTCTCTTGCCTGAGCAGATGTGTTCAGGAAAAAGTTGCTCATGTTTATATTCAAGAGATTTTTGCCTATGTTTTCTTCTATGTGTTATTTGGTTTCATGACTTACACTGAGTTCTTTTATCCATTTTGAGTTTACTTTTGTGTATGGAGTTAGACAATAATCCACTTTCATGCTCTTACATGTAGCTGTCCAGTTTTGCCAACACCAGTTGTTGAAGAGGCTGACTTTTCCCCATTGTATATCCATGGCTCCTTTACATATAATAATTGGCCATATATGTGTGAATTTATATCTGGGCTCTCTTTTATGTTCCTTTGATCTATGTGTCTGTTCTCGGGCCAGTACCAAATTGTTTTGATAACTGTGGCTTTGTAATATAGCTTGAAGTTAGGGAATGTAATCCCCCCAAGCTTTATTCTTCCTTCTCAGGACTGCTTTGGCTGCTCAGGGTCTTTTGTGGTTCTATCTGAATTTTAGAACTATTTGTTTTAGTTTGTTGAAGAATGCCCTTGATATTTTGATAGGAATTGCACTGAATCTGTAGATTGCATTAGGCAGGATGGCCATTTTGACTATATGAATTCTTATCCATGAGCGTGGGATGTATTTCCATTTATTGGTGTCTTCTTTAAATTCTCGCATGCATGTCTTGTAGTTTTCAGGGTATAGGTTTTTCATCTCCTTGGTTAGATTTATTCCTAGGTATATTATTCTTTTTGATGTAATTGTAAATGGAGTTGTTTTCCTGATTTCTCTTTCTGCTAATTCATTGTAAGTGTATAGGAATGCAACAGATTTCTGTGTATTAATTTTATATCCTGCAACTTTGCTGAATTCAGTTATTTGTTTTAACAGTTTTTTGGTGGAGTCTTTTGGGTTTTCTATGTATAATACCATGTCGTCTGCAAACAGTGACAGTTTAACTTCTTACTTACCTATCTGGATGCCTTTTATTTCTTTGTGTTGTATTGCCTTGTCTAGGACCTCCAGTACTATGTTGAATAAAAGTAGGGACAGTGGGCATCCTTGCCTTATTCCCAATATTAGGGGAAAAGCTTTCAGCTTTTCACTGTTAAGTATGATGTTGGCTGTGGGTTTGTTGTATATGGCCTTTATTATGTTGAGGTACTTACGCTCATACACATTTTGTTGAGTGTTTTTATTATGAATGGATGTTCAATTTTATCAAGTGCTTTTTCAGCATCTATTGAGATGAGTATGTGATTTTTGTCCTTCTTTTTGTTGATGTGGTGTATGATGTTGGTGAATTTTCAAATATTGCACCATCCTTCATCCCTGGAATAAATTCCACTTGATCATGATGGATGATCTTTTTATGTATTTTTGAATTTGGTTTGCTAATATACTGTTGAAGATTTTTCTGTCTATGTTCATCAGGGATAACAGTCTGTAATTTTCTTTTTTTGTGGTGCCTTTGCCTGGTTTTGGTATTAGAGTGATGCTGGCCTCATAGACTGAGTTTGGAAGTATTACATCCTCTTCTACTTTTTGGAAAACTTTAAGGAGAATGGGTATAAACTCTTTAAATGTTTGATAAAGTTCAGCACTGAAGCCATCTGGTCGAGGGGTTTTGTTCTTAGGTAGTTTTTTGGTTACCAGTTCAATTTAATTGCTAGTAATTGGTCTGTTCATATTTTCTGTTTCTTCCTGGGTCAGTTTTGGAGGTTTGTATTTTTCTACAAAGTTGTCCATTTCTTCTAGGCAATCCAATTTATTGACATAAAATTTTTCATAGTGTTCTCTAATAATTCTTTGTATTTCTGTGGTGTCTGTAGTGATTTTTCCTTTTCATTTCTGATTCTGTTTATATGTGCACACTCTTTTTCTCTTGATAATTCTGGCTAGGGGTTTATCTATTTTGCTTATTGTCTCAAAGAACAAGCTCCTGGTTTCATTGATTCTTTCTATTGTTTTATTCTTCTCAATTTTATTTATTTATGTTCTCATCTTTATTATGTCCCTCCTTCTATGGACTTTGGGCCTCATTTGTTCTTCTTTTTCTAGTTTCATTAAGGGTTTTCCAGCTCTTAATTATGATCTTAAATAGCTTCCTCTTCAAGAGCAACAGCCAACAAAGACGGGCAGACTCTTACTTCTTTGTAACATCATACTAACTGTGTGTTTCAGGTCTGGAAACCATCCAGACTTAGAATTCCAACTGTCCTTAGGATACTCTTCAGGGTAGAGTTTGGAGCAGCCTATCTCTTAAAACACAAGGAATTCATCGTTCTAAAATCTTTAGTTTCCACAGTGTTTTTTTCTTGGTAAATGTGAGTAAGTACAACAATTCCTTCACAGAAGAATATATATTTTTTCAAGGGGAAGTAGAATCTTCTCATTTCTTTTTGGTTAGGATAACAAAAAGGAAACACAGGCCAAAAGAGTGATATCTATTAAGGTAACGTAACATCTTCTCAAGTACTCACATGATAATAGTATTTAAATGAAAATGTTCTCAGCTTCTACCTTCCTGAGGCTCCTGCTGTCTATCAGGCAAATCCAAGTGCTCTTCCCACCCTTTAAACCTTTCCTCCAGAGCTTGCTGCCCCTCACCCCGCCCTTGTTCTTAGCCCACCTTCTCACTATGCCTTGTAATAAAGTTTGCTAACTCTTTACTTCCTGTCAAACACATTTTTCCCTTTTTGACTCGCACATGAAAAGGAAACACTAATGCCTTTTTTTTTGCCTATCCCTAAGGCTTTTATAATGATAGTTAATTAAATGTGGATTTCACTTGCTCAATCTGTTTCAGGAAATAGAAAAGTCAAGAAGAGCAAAGGATTTAAAGTCTCCCATGATGAGTCTTAATTAACTGGCCCATCAGAAATCATACTATTGTTTAGGCTACTAACTAGGCCATGGGATGATTTTATGCAAAGTGTAAACAGGGCATGTTAAAAACAACTTAGAGAAAAGATATCCATAAGAGATGAATTAGGAGAGGTCAGGTGACTCAAATCTGCAGGGGCTTGAGCCTTCTGCTACCACTGACACTCAGTTACACATGCACCTGCTTGCCCACTAACATCTGTGCACACAAACACAAGTGTACACATACACCCATGTGCTCACACAGACAGAGGTACACATACGCACATCTGCACACATCTGTGTGTAGACACACACACATACTTGCAAAGTCACACATGCACACTCACTCATCACGTACACATATACATACTAATACACACCTGTGCACATCCATGCACATGTACACACATGCTCATGTATGCACTCATATCTTATCTCCTGTGAAATTTTTAGCAATTTATTCCAGCAGCCATAGGAAACTAACACAGGCCCATATGCAAACATGTTCATAAAGCAAAATTTACATGGAATAATGCTCACTGTGTGGATGTTTTCTGATATTTTTAATTTTATTCCAGTTTATTTCATTTTTTTAACAAAGGAAATGCTGGCCATTTGATTGCATGTCCCACTAAGGGTTTCATTGCAATTCTGGTTTGAAAAACACTCCCATAGAGGGTATAGCAGAGGACTGCTCTGGTAGCCTTTAAGTACTGGTAAAGGAAAAAATTAGTTAAAATTTTAGTGAAATCATATGCTGATGGACAGTGTCTGTAATGGGGTATGTGGTGGGGACTTGATAATAGGGGGAATGTAGTAACCACAGTGTTGCTCGTGTGAAACCTGAGCATAGGATTGTATATCAATGATACCTTAACAATAAATAAATAAATGAATGAATGAATGAATAAATAGAATTTTAGTGAAATCATCAAAATGGTTGTTGCAACCAGGCTCAAGAGATGGATGAACTGTAAAATGACTTAGTATTTGCTGCCTTTGAAGACACTCTGCCTGTTGGAGCACCACACTTGCTTGCCAAGGGCCAGCAGAAACAAGAATCAAAAGATCTCAGGGTCTGTTTTGGGGTTCACTGTGATGCCCAAGCCAAGAGCTGAGTAAGCTTGGGGGCAAGCCTTCTGAGAACCGGTTAGCATCCTCCTGATCAGCCACCGCACACTTTCAAACCCTGAGGATGTCTGGAAACAGAATCCTTTGCTAACAGTGCTGGAGATAATGATGTGGTACAGATAAAGAGCATTATCAGTACTCAGTAGCAATCATTTGATAGCTCTGGTGTTTAAATCACAGCACCTGCGCCATTGTAAATTATACAAAATTATGGTTGGGATGAAAATCCTGACTATTCTTAATGGAATACTAGTTTCTGAAGTGACACAACTCTGACTCTTATAAGCTTGTAAAATTGGCAGGTCATGTTTATATTCTGCAAGTCTTGATCCCACCAACTTAAAATGGAGTTCACAAATTATCCCACAAAGGATTAGGAATGGATATATGTGAAGTGTCTGACAAAGTGCCTGGCATATAGTACAGTCCCAGACAGTGCAAATCATTTTTCATTAGTGTGTACTTATTCGTTCTTACTGGCTAACCAGTTTCTCAGTTCCTGAGGATAGGCATTGAGCATCACACTAACAGTTAAAAAGAGGCTCAGAGAATCATCAGCTTTCTCTCCACTTCTGGACTGTCATTCTTGATAGTGACACAGAGTTCCTGCCAACAATACACACTGGGAGCAGCAGCTGCAGGGTCTGGGAGAATCCCTGCAGCTTACACATATGCACTAGCAAGGCTTGTACTGCAGCTAACCTCCAGCACCAAAAATAAGTTAAGTAGGGTACATCTTTACCCAACAAGCACATGGGAAGATCTTCTCCCTCCTAAGGCTGTTTACTAACACCTGGCTCTCGATGTTTCTGTAGTCTCTGCCATCTAGAAAAGCCCATAGTAGATGCTCAATAAGTATATTTGACTAAATAAATGAATGAACAAAAAGATGAAGTGAGTTGATCACATATTCTAGATAGGGTTTCTCAACCTTGGCACTACTGATATTTTGGATGAAATAATCCTTTGTTATAGGGAACTCTCTATGCATTACCGGGTGCTGAGTAGTAGCCACTAGATGCCAGTAGCACCTCCCCAATTATGAGAATGAAAATGTCTCCAGACATTGCGAAATGTCCCCCGTGGGGGGTGGAAATTGTCCCCTAACTAGGAACAGAGGCCTTCAACTCTGGCTGCATATGAGAATAACTTAGGAAGACTTTTAAAAAATTCGATGCTTAGGCCACACCTCAAACCAACTAAATCAGACACTTGGGGTGGCATCTAGTCATTGGCATTTTCCTAAAGGCCCCAGGTAATTCGAATGTGCAGCCAAATGCTGAGAACCACCCCTCTAGCTGCTTGCTACTGAAACTCTGGTCCATGGACTAGCAGCCAGGCCTTAGGCCTGTCAGATAAGAAGAATCTCAGACCCCACCCCACACCTACTTCATTAGTTGGATTCTAGGCAGGAGACAGAAACCACACCAATTATTTCATATAAAGAACTGTCAACTAGGAGGCAGGATCCAGATGGTGGCGCAGGAAGACCTCCCCCCATGGACACACCAGAAGTACAACTGCATATAGAACAACCCTGAGAACAAACTGAAGACTAGCAGAAAAGATTTGACATAACCAAGGATGTAAAGAAAAAGCCACATCAAGATGGATAAGCTGGTGGAGATGCAGTCTAATCAGGATCCACACCCCTAGCACAGTGACCCACAAACAGGAGGAATATCACAACTGGAGCATCCCTCACAAGGCCCGCATCAGGCTTCCCAGCCTGGGGAACCTGCACCAAGAAGGCACGCCTCCACAACACTCGGCTTTGCAAACCAACAGGGCTTATGTCCAGGAGAGCTGGAGGGCAGCAGGAAGGCGAGACTCCGCTCTGAAAGGGCGCACACAGTCTCGCTCACCCAGAGTCCCAGCACAGAGACAGCAATGTGAAAAGCACTGGGCCATACAGGAAAGAAACTCACTGGCAAGTCTTAGGGAATATGCTGGAAAGGCAGAGATCTGTTGGGACATTCTCCAGGAAAAGAAGCACAGTGGGCGCCATTTTTTTTCACTCCCCTCCTACCTAGCTGGCCCCGCACTGGTGGGAACTACTGCTGACACCCTCCATCCTCAGCGCTAGAGCTTCCTGCCCAGCCGGGTGTCCTCCTGCGGGCTCGCCCCACCCAGTACACCTGCCCCCCCATACACACCCAGTGGGAGGGCCTCAGTGGGCACCAGAAAGAAATTAAATAAAGACTAAAAAGACAATGGAAAAGATCAATGGAACTGAGAGTTGAGTCTTTGAAAAGAAAAATAAAATTGATAAACCTTATGACAGACTCATATGGGAAAAAAGAGAAAGGGCCCAAATAAATAAAATAATAAATGAAAGAAGTTAGAATGGATAACTCAGAAATATAAAAAATCATAAGAGATTAGTACAGACAACTATGTGCCAACAAATGAGACAACCTAGAAGTGGATAAATTCCTAGAAATACGCAATCTTTCAAGACTGAATCGAGAAGAAATCCAATGCCTGAATGGACCCATCACTACTAATGAAATTGAATCAGTAATCAAAAAACTCCCAAGAAGCAAAAGCCCAAAACCAGATAAAATAGGCAAGATATAGAAGCAAACTAAGTGTTCATCAGTAGATGAACAGACAAAAAAAGTGTGGTCCATATATACAATAAATATTACTCAGCTACAGAAAAGAATGAAATCTTGTCGTTTGCAACAACATAGCTGATCTAGAGGATATTATGCTAAGTGAAGTAAGTCAAACAGAACAAATCCCATATGATTTCACTTATATGTGGAATCTGGAAAACAAAACAAAGGAAAGAAAACAAGCAAAACAAGCAAACTCATAAATACAGAGAGCCACTGGTGGTTGCTAGAAGTGGGAGGGTGGGGGTGGGCAAAGTAGGTGAAGGGAATTAAAAGGTATAAACTTCTACTTCCAAACTACATAAATTATGGGGATGTAATGTACAGCATAGGGAACAGTTAATAAAATTTTTAAACCTTTGTATGGTTGACAGACAGTAGTAGATTTATCATGGTGATCACTTCATAATGTATATAAATATGGAAGCCCTATGTTCTATACCTGAACCTAATAAGGATATTTAATGTCAACTACACGTTCATAAAAAATTTCTTTTAAATAAAGAATTGTTAAGTATAAAGTTTTAACTAGGTAATTAAAAGAGTAAAAATAAACTCTAATATATTAGGGTGATAGCAACTGCAGAAAGCTGCTACGGCCCATAGGTTTAGGGGAATAAAGGAAAGAGGTTGGAATCTCTGGGAAGGAAGTTGCCTGGCTAGTGCTGGGGTCTCTGAAGGGCATGATGAAGTTCATCCTGAGAGTGTTGGGAAAACTGGAAACTCAAAGTTGCTGCAACAGGAAGATATTGAGGCAGGATGCCCACAGGAGCAGTAGGCAGACAGAGCCCTTCTCCCTCCTCCGCTTTGCAGTCTCCCTCTAGCGCCTCCTACTGGGAATGCCTGGCATAGAGCCACCTGGCCAAGCACAAACGTGGCTTGGAGAGGCCAGCCCCAGCAACACAAAGCTGAGCTTGGAAGGGTGGGTTTGGAATTGACAGACATTAGCTTAATAATGGGCACATCTACTGGGTCAGAATCTGCATTTCAGCAAGAGCCCCAAAGGACTGCCACGCACATTATAGTGTGAGAAGTGAGTGCATCTTTAGAGGCTGTCACTTCTTTTATCAATCCTGACTTCTAAACAAGTTATCTCAAGTAAGTCAGTAGCCTGGCAGCAAACCCAGGCTTACAATAATCACAGTTCACTCCCTAACACCAGTGATACAAATCACTACTTTATTGTGGTTTATCATCTTACGTGTAAAGAGTATTTTCAATGGGAGGAAGAAATGAATTCAGTCTCTGTGTTCTCTTAAAAGCTAAGTATGTCCTGGTCTGTTTTTCCTCTTCTATTTCGAAATACTACAAACAAAAGCAAACTGCCATCCTTTTGTTTTTTCGTCCCTCCTTAAAGGGCTGAGCAAATTCAAAAACTTCCATTGTGCAGTTCACAGTAACAAAACAGGGACCCCTCAAGGAGCCTCTGGATCCTTTAACTCACCCAGGGACAGTGAGTCTGGGAATTCACTATTTCTTTCCCACACAGACACCGCAGCTCCTCTGAGAGAAAACTTTGCTAGGAAGAGTTTGCAGTGACCTCACTTTTCCAGGCATCTGGCAAATGTGCCCCATTCACCACAAGGGATACCTGGTGGGAGAGCATGGCAGCTAGGTGCCCACACATGCACACAGCGGAAGAAAGTACGTGGTCAGCAAACGTCCTTCAAAGCACCAATCAGCATGTTCCCAAAAGCATCACCTTGGCGCAGCCAGCACATTCCCAGGGCCGAGGTCTGTTTGCCAACGTGCCTGGTAAGCTTCTGCCACCCAGTGGATGTTCCTGACTCTTAAGCTGAGATGTAAAGCCTAGTATTTGGAATTTATTCAGAGCTTAAGTATAATCGTTCCTGAACACTTCCAATCCTTTTAACAAATGCATTAAAAATTCACATAAAATGGAATATATTCACACTTGCGGGTTGGTGTAAGCTATGTATGCATACATATTCAATTTTATATGAATGGAAATTTATTGTATGCTTTCATAAAGAGAACACAATTCATATGAAAGTGGGAATGAAAATGACCTTTTTCCAGTGTGAGGAGATTCTTCATAGTTTAAAGATACACTAAGCAGGTCACAGTTCCATACATGTGTACATTTTTAGTACCAAACATTACAAATTCTCTTTTAACTTTTTACATGAAGTCAAAAAAAAAATAAGTATTGTAAGAAGTGTCAACGATTTTGATTCAAAGGCTTACATTTGTGTTAAAGGCTTGCCAAAACAATATGAGTTTATAAGACTGTCTTGCTAATGTATAGGGTGATTTTCCTCACAAGTTTTACTGGTCATGGATTCTGAGATTTAAATTCTTTAAAACTATCCATGGCATATGACATATAGGAACTTGTTATTTGAGTGTGGATGAGTAATCTAATGGGTAAATATGCTGGTAAAAATATTATACAACATTATTCAGAGAAGAACCAAAGAAGTGTAACTCACAATAATCATACATTTACTGTGTAGACACTAGAAGACCAGGTGTCCTATATTTAAAGGAAAAAAGTCTCAGTGTTAAAAACCATCTTATAAATTCTTAACTTCTTAATAATATATATATTACTTTTTGATATTTAATGAAAAAAGCATGAGATTGTAGATAAAAACTCTTCTGAAATTTTCATTTCCTTAGGCAGCTCTGACTCACTTGCTAACAAACATGTTATAGAAATCCAGCTCTTGATTTAAAAAGAAATATCAGAGAAATCTAAGACTCATTATGAAAGTAAATAAGACACATGAAAGCCGATTATTTGGATTTTAAAATTTCATTAAAACAAGTGAAAAATTACATGACAATTTCCAAACAATTGGTTAATTATACAAAACGCATTCGGGCATGAGAAACTTTGATGGAAAGTGGAAAGGTTATTATTGTGCTAAGTTTCAACTGAACGTGAGCTGTGACAGCTGATGGGCACTGGCGCCTTTTGAAATTTATCCTGGTTCATTGCAGGGCATATGGTGAAAACTGTGTGTGGTGAGTCAAGCCCAATTAAAATAAAACCAGGAAATTAATTTGAAATGGCAATTTAGTTGAACCAGAACTGGACCCAAATTGTTTTGTTACTCTACCAATCATAATCACTCCAAACTCCTCTCTTGGCTTCACTAAACTGAATAAAGCTATCATTACAATTATATTTTGATATTGAATCACACAAGAAGGCAAGACTGAACTAAATAGCAATTCTCTGCTACCTTTGTGAGTTTACTGCAATGTGTGAGGGCTTAACTTTTTTTTGCCCTTTTAGCCAAAATTTAAAATCAATCAATAAAATATTGCATAGAACAAGACTTTTAAAGGGTCAAGAAACAAAACATTTCAGATACATGGTTTGCAGATATTTTCTCCCATTCCCTAGGCTGCCTTTTCAGGTTATTTGTTCTTTTTTGCTATAGAGTTGCAGGAGTTAGGCCTATGTTTTTGGATATTAAAAGAGTTGTTCAGTGATATAAAGGTTCAGCTAATGCTAGATGAATAAGTTCTAAGAGATCTGCTGTACAACATAGTGCCTACAATAGTTAATATAAAATATTGTACACTTCAAAAAGTTAAGAGGGGATCTTCTGTTAAGTATTCTTACTACCAAGAGAAAAATGGGACACAAGGAGACTCTGGAAGGTGTTGCATGTGTCTATCACCATAACCTTGGTGACGGTATAACGGGTGTTTGCTTATGTCCAAACTCATCAAATCGCCCACATTAAATATGTGCAGTTCTTTGTATATCAATTATGTCTTGATAAAGTTGTTTTATAAGAAAAGAAATAATACATACTATCCAAAGATCACATAAAGCATCTTCAAATGAAAAGTAATTTCCCATTCTTCCTTTTTTTGAGTTTACAGAAAATTGAGCAGGAATTAGTTTCCCATATTAACATCTTGCATTAGTGAGCTACATTTGTTACAGTTGATGAATTATTGACCTATCATTACTAATATAGTCCAAAATTTACTTTAGGGTTCATTTTTTGTGTTGTATATTCTATAAGTTTGGGAAAATGTATAATGAGTAACATGTATCCACTATTACAGTATCATACAGATGAGTTTCACTGCCCTAAAAATCCACTGTACTCTACCGGTTCATCCCTCCCTCTACCCTTTGAGTCCCTAGAAACTACAGATCTTTTTCTGTCTCCATATATTTTCCCTTTCTAGAATGTCATGTAGTTGTAATCATACATATGCGGCCTTTTAAGATGGGCTTCTTTTTATGTTATGCATTTAAGGTCCCTCTATGTCTTTTTGTAGTTTGATAGCTCATTTCTTTTTATCATTGAATAATATTCTATTGCCTGAATGTACCACAGTTCATTTATACCTTCACCTACTGAAGGGTATCTTCGTTGCTTCCAGGTTTGGGCAATTATGAAAAAAGCTACTCTAAATATCCATGTGCGGGTTTTAGTAGACATACATTTTCAGGTCCTTTGGGTAAATACCAAGGAACATGGTATCATGACAAAATGATCCCTTTTGAGTTAATTTTTGTGAAACTCTATCTTCTAGAATCTTCTTTTTTCACAGGATATCTGTTTATTCTGGGACCATTTGTTGAAAAGACTATCCTTTCTCCATTGAATTGTCTTTGTTCCTTTGTCAAAGATCAAAACTGTAGTTGCATGTGTCTCTCTATCTGGACTCTCTATTATACTCTATTTACCTATTTTTCCACCAATAGCACACTGTTTTGATTACTGTAGCTTTATTGTAAGTTTGGAAGTTCAGTCATGGCAGTCCTCCAACTTGGCTTTTCTCCTTCATATTTTACTGGCTATTCCAGGCCTTTGACCTTTTTATATAAACTTTAGAATCACGTTGTCAATATCTACCAAACAGCTTGCTGGGGTTTTGATTGGGCTTGCATTGGATCAACTTGGCAAAAACGGACAACTTAATACTGAATTTTCCTATCCATGTACATGGAATATCTCCCCATTTATTTAAACCTTCTTGATTTCATTCATCACAGTGTTGTAGTTTTCCTCAAATAGATCTTAGACATATCTTGCTTTACTATTTTTCTCTTCTTTCGTCCTTTTTTTTTTTTGTTGCTAATATAAACGGCATGTTTTCAGTTTCAAATTTCAATTGTTCATTGCTGGTATACAGGAAAGCAATTGCCTTTTGTATATTTACCTTGTGTCCTATAACCTTACTATAATTGCCTATTTGTTCCAGGAATTTTTATGTTGACTTTTGGGGAATATCTACATAGCCAATCATGTCATCTATGAATAAAGACAGTTTTATTTCTTCATTCCTAATTGGCATAACTTAGATTTCTCTTTCTTGTCTTATTGGATGAACAAGAACTTATACTTTGATGTTGAGTAAAAGTAGTGAGAGGAACATTTTTATCTTTTTTCCTGATCTTAGTGGGAAAGCATTTGTTTTTCACCATTAAGTATGAGGTTGAGAATGTTCTCTTCTTTTCCAAGTTTGCTGAGATCTTGTTTTGTTTTAATATAAACATTAGTATGTTTCCACATTAAACTAAATAAAATCTCTCTTGAAACACAGCTGGCAATAAGTTATCTTTTCTTGTCTAACCTAAAACTTCTAAAGTAACAATATATCCAACATATGTTATATTTTTAAATGAAGATAAGAAATGATCAACCCAAATAACTTCCAATGGGTGCAGTTAAGTAGTAATAGCACTTTCCAGTCTTCAGTGAAAACTATATTTAAGCAAAACAACCTTCCAATCCTCTTATTCAAAATCACATCTTTAACCCATTGTGCATATGAATGATTTTAAAATTTTGTTCATGAGCTTAGCCATGCCTGTAATTACTTCAATGCATCTAATAATATTTTTAAACTATTATTATGTTCCCTCTAATTTTCTTGATTCACTCATAGGTGCCATATGTAATAAAGAACCAAAGGAAATTTCATTATCTCTTTTACTGGCTCCAGACTGTTGACAGAGACACTGTACTCTGTGTGTCTCCTTGACACAGCATTTTGATTGTTTCTACATTATGGTAAACCAACATTTGGGAAGGAGTATACTGCACATGGATGGCCAGATTGGAAAACTTAATGCAAAATTCCCATAGTACTAACCACCAAGAAGAGTTTCTCTGGAACAAGAAACTACTTTACATTTTGCCCTCAGAAGAGTGTTCATAAGTGTCCACAGAATACTTGAAAAATGCTTTACCTCAGGCACTAAACATATAAAACAGATTACAGGAATGAAAATATGGCACATCTTATTATAGTAAAGATGGGTATCAAAAACAATCTGCTATCCTTAGGCCCTTGGTCACTGACAGCCATAGGAAGGCTCAACCTAGGTTATTACCATCTATGAGGTATCTGAGGCCCCCTTGACTATGTACCCACTTCTTGAATTTTCACAGTCAGCAGAACTCTTACTGTATACAGCCCATTGTTACATTAAACTGCCAATCTCCCACAGAGGTCCACTATGGAGCCCAGATATTTTTCTAATTCTTAAAGGGGGGAGGACATTAAAAACAGTCCAAAATGACAACATAGAAAATGACTGAACACAAGTCAACTTACAATGAACTTGACTTATGTAGAATGGATAAAACTGTGGACAAGTGAAACTACTTTCTGTCACTCTCTGCCCTTCAATGCCATCTTAGTAAATCTCTCTCAAAACCTGCAAATCTCAGAATTTTCTTCTATTTATTTCATTGTTTTGTTTATTCTTCTCATCTTTAATCAGCTGAAACTTGAGATTACTTTTCACTGACTTTAAAATTCGGTTATTAGCCAACTGGCCTTGTAAAGATGGGCAGGTCCCTGTTGGTGGACCAACATATGTATTTTTACTTTGCTTAAAATGCTCTGTCATATTGTGAAATAATTTCAAGCTGGGAAAAGAATAATCAAGAATAGTTAATATATTTACCCCGATTTGATTGTAATTTCTTTCTATTTGACTCCATAGGCAACAATTGTTATAACCCTAACCAAAGTATAACTTATTTTTTTATTTATGGCAATCTGAGAATTAAAGTTCTTAAAAAAATATGCTTGATTTATAACGATTATAAAATGAGATATTGGAAAGCAGAAATAAGTTATACACAGTGAAGTTATGGTTCTCAAAAGGTTGTAACATTGTAGACTGATGGCCTCTAAATACCATTTGTATGACTCAGAATTTGTCTTTTGAACAACTGAACATTATGTTACAGTTAGGGTTTAAAAGCTGAGAGCCTTCTGTCGTTTTATCCTGTGGTTAGGCCTCAATTCTTCACTGCTTATTCTTCAGGGGTGTGCATCTCCAGACCTGCAGAAGGGGCATCTAGAAGTTAGTGTAACCCTAAGAAGGAGTCAGAATATCTGGCTGTAACACTTAAGAGCGTGGGCAAATTTTTCAGTTATCCTGAGATTCATTTTCTATTATGGAAACTATATGGATACTAAAAGAAAAGAAATCTCTTGCACATGATAGTCACCAAGCAGATAAACAGACTGGAGTGATCCTCACTAAGTCTAAAGGCAAGGAAGGCTATAGCCACAGTTCAAAGAGGAGCCAGTGGTAAGTAGAACTAATGTAAGCCAACAGGCTTGGACAGCAGCACACAGCTTAGAGATATATTTGACTACTAGACTTAACAGAATTTGACTTTGACTGAATCAAGTGAAGTAGGGAGGAGCCAGGTATATTTCCAGGTTTCTGTCTTGGGCAACTGCAAACTTAGGGCATCTTTTAGCGGGAGAATGAGCATAGGACAAGGAGTGGATTTGACAGTGGCATGGCGAAAGCCTGGGAGTTAAGGGCAGCTGAGTTTGCTATGCCTTTAGGAAACCTATGTGTGCAATTAGAAGCTGGATATATGGTCTGAAGATGAAGGAGAAATTATCTGAAAACAATTATGGGGAGTGAAGACACACCATACCTTTAGCCCTGAATCTAGGAGGTAGGTGGGTGGGTGGTATAATTCAAGGCAGAACCAAGTTTTAATTAAGGAAAGGAAGGGAAGCAAATCTTTAGAGAAAAAGTTGAGGATTTGGGGCGAATGCTGTTAGTCAAACTCTTTTGCTCAGATCAGCTATAGATAAAGTTATTGCCTTCATTAATATCAACAAGAGACCAGAAGCCAACTCCTAACCCTCTCTTATTTTTTCTATTTATATTTGTTCTTTTGGAAATATCTGACATAGTTTTATAGTATTAGTTTATGCAAAAATATGGTATTCAATTTTTAAAGTGCAAACTATAACCTCTTTTTATAAATTAATAATTTCAAAGCTTGAAGGGACCTTAAAAATCATGTAACTCCTTGAAACAACTCCTATTTCAAAGTCATAATATTAATAAATAGATTTCTATACCATCATAGTTAACACGATCCAATGAATTCTTCATTTGTCACTTAAGGTAAAACCTCATTTTTTATATCTAGGAGGGGGGCACCAGCCTGGAAGGCAAAAACGTTGGCTTCTTGTGTCTAAACTGTCACTTTGTTTTTCATGCAATGCTTCAGCAATTTGCGTGTCATGCTTGTGCAGGGGCCAGGCCAATCTTCTCTGTATTCAAATTTAGTATATATACCACTGAAGCCAGAACTGAACTGGCACTTTTTAGTTTTATGACCTTTAGCAATTCATTTAATCCAGAGACTTCAGCGCTCAAACGTGAAGCTGAATAAAATCATGTCTATATTTTATTCAGCTAAAAATCTTTATGAGTCTATGAATGGAACAGACACAGAAACTTTCTGCTTTGAAACAGTGGCATACTGGTCATTTCAGCTTGATGAATTTTAGAATGCTAAATTTGGATTTGAAAAATTAGGAATTGATTTTACTTATTCCTCCAGATATTTAACTTGTATTTATGGATAAAGTACTGTGAGCTAGGCCCACTGAATGGAAAACTTAGCTCTGGTTCTTGGTGGTTAAAGGCAAAAGACAGAAAGTATTGGCAGAAAGACAGAGGCAAACATAGATTTTATATGATTTAAAAATAATAAAATCATCCCCCTCCTCCAGCCTAGCCAAGTCTAATAACGTACACTTTTGTTGTGATATTTTATATATATTGGAAGCTCATTTATAATCATTGTATACAGGCATATATGAAAATATGGTATTTTACTGCCCAAAAGAAATAGTTCTATTTTCATATTTTGTGAAACCACAGTTTATATGGCTTCTTATTTTCTGATCAGATTTTCATCTTCAACAATTTCTTACTTCTCAGTTCTAGTTTTGGCTTCACTTATTATTCTGATGAGAAATTTTCCCTCAGAATGCCCCCTAATCCTTTAAGTCTCTATGCTCCTTCTCAAACTGGATTATATAGTTCTTCTTTTAACATTATTTAGTATGTTCCTAAAATAAAAGGGAGTAGAGCCTAGGGTTGTTTTACTCATAGTTCTCCCGCAGTTAAGATTTCTCTTTCTTTCCCTAAAAAAAAAAAAAAAATGCACATATTGTTTTAACTCTACTTGCAATCTCATACATTTCCACTTTGTAAGCTATTTACTAATGTATGAATTGAAGCAATAGGAAAATTAAACAAGGCTCGCCAGCTTAGCATTTTCTATATTTAGTTGTTAGGTTTTTTTCCTTCAGTAGAAAAGTCCACATAAGGTACCAAAAAAAAGACAGTAAATGTCAGGAAGATTATGAAGCCGCCAAAATGTGCAGGAAGCCAACATGAATATGAGGAAATTCATTAACAAATCTGCCCAAATGTGTTTATAAATGATTAAATTTATTGATAAAATGATGTGATTCCGGAACTTGCTTGAAAATAATCAGGGCTGGGGTGGAGGTGGGCAGGGATGGCGAGTAGCTTACAGATTGAAACAAGGTAGGTCATGGGCTGATAGTTGTTCAAGCTGGGTGATGCGTACATGCGGTCTGTTATAAGATCCTTTCTACTGTTGTGTATATTTAAACTTTGTACAGTAAGATGTTACTGAATGCTTAATTTTTTAAATAACTAAACTGGACATTTTCTATCCTGGAATATCTTTTTTTTTTTAATTACTAGAGTAAACTACTCTACTCACTTAATTTAGCATTCAGATTCTCAGTCGCACTAGGCACGTGTCAAGTGCTCAGTAGCCACACACCGTTAGTGGGTGTGTATTGGACAGGGTAGAGACAGAACATTTCCTTCATTACAGAACATTCTATTGGGCATCCTGGCTTTAGATCCTGATGAGTGGCACTCATTTCTGTCATTCTCCTGGGATATGATATATTTTTGAATCGCTCGCTTGGCCAGGGTGGAGGCAGAGGGACGGGCAGATGCAGCAGCTTCCATCTGACCAATCGGCGATTAGTCGTGCTCAGCCTTGTGTTACCAACCCAGGACGTACATTAGAATGGACCGGGGAGTTTTAAAAAATACTGATACCAAGCCCCATCCAACTCAACTGAATTAGACTCTCTAGAAGAAGAGTTTGAGTATCAGTATTTTTAATGCCCTCCACATAACTCTTTAATAGGACCACTACTGATCAAAATTTTTATTTAAGTGTAAATATTCTGGTATTGTAAAGCTCTTTCTTTTTAATCTTATAAAAGTTACTTGGAGCCCATTTATAAATACATAACTGCAGGCAGAATAACGTGTGTGACTAGTTAGGGAACTCTTATGGCAAAAACCTTACCATCTAATGCCAAGTGGTGTGTCCAGAACAAATGAAGAAATACATATTCATTAATTTATGTATTTAATATTACTATTGTTTATGTTGTTAAAGAATACTTAGAATACACTATATAAACATGTATTTATAGTTATATATATGTTAAATTTCTTTCCTTTAACCAGAAATGTTTGACTATTTGGTCCATGAGCACACGTTAGGAGTAGATATTTAAAGTATGGGTTTTAGTCCCTGGCACAGATGGAGCAAATTAACAGAGACTTAACTCACAAAAGCCAAGAATTATAAACATCTATTAGTTTTACAATGACGTGACATGGGTTTAGCAATGAAATGCCAATGTGATTTTTTTAATATATTGAGGTATAATTGACATACTGTATCAGTTTCATATGTACCACATAATGATTTGACATTTATGTACATTGTGAAATGATGAGCCCAGTAAGTCTAGTTATTATCTGTTACCTTATAATGTTGATACAATATTATTGACTGTATTCCCAAGCAACGTATTTTAAAAACACCTTTTCCATAAGGAGAAAACTTCCCCAAATCCTAATGCTAGCCCATCAAACAGATAGTTTACAGAATACAATGACTCTTTTCCTAGCCAAGATGAACGCTCTAAGTTCATGAGTAAAAAGAATAAACCAAAGATTTTAATTCTTGGACTATCAAGTAGAAACTAGTTCCAGGATATGAGTTGTTATATTAGAACATTTATTTGAAAACAAGTGTTCTTGTTACAATGATGGGAGCGTCCAGAGCTGAGCCCCTTGGCAGGGAGTCCCTTGCGACCTGCAGTGCCACCCAACTTATTTTAATTCTTTCTCTAGTTCCTTAGCAGATAAACAATGAAAAGGGGAAAGAACACTGAGAGGCATGCCACTGATAACCTTTATAATGGAGGCTACAGATAAATTACGATCCATATTCTCATGAGTGGGTTAGACATTTTTGGCCAAGTAATTTTCCTTCAAATATTCTGTAGTATAGCTCTAGAAAGCTATAACGGAGTTTTTGTATAAGAGAGTTTTAGTCTATTTTTGAAAACAGCAGTTATTTAATGTGGTTATAGCTGTGAAAATATGTTTTATACAGATATATGAACATATTATATATGCATACATGTATATGTATTAATTATAAAGTATAATTAACAATTATAATTAAAATATACATATATGTCTGTGAAAACAAACAGTGGACCACAAGATACTGAAACTGAGGGCTTAGGTTTTTTAAAAAACTTGCCCTTGAAAAACTTTAGCTTAACAAGCACTTATTAGGACCCCTTATTAAGCATTGTGCTGAACCTTGACTCTATTTTGAGGAGCAAATAAGGAAGATAGACATATAACTACAAAGTAGTGGGTCCAACAGCAGAGGAACGTTCAGTGTTCTATGTTACCACAATGGAAGGGCACCTAGCCTAGTGTCATATCAGGAAGGCTTCTTGGAAGGGATGATGTCCTAACTATGCCTTTAAAGACTGAGTAATTATAAGCATTATTTTTATTGAATGAGAGTGAGGGCTGGAGTTTGGAGGAATGGTGAGTAGTGGACAGAGAAAAGAGCATAATGAACCGACAAGAGATTTTATGTGAACAGGGACTATAAAAAACCCAGCAAACCTGGAATATGACATATGCTGTAAAGATGACTGCAGATGAGGCTGGAAGGAAAGGCACAGTCTAGATTGCAAGGAGCATATGCACCTCGTTTCAGAGACTGAACTTCCCCCTTCACAACTGGTCACATTTGCACTAGATTATTCAGTCTAGCTGTAGTAGAGGGATTTAAGTGGGCAAATAATGAAAGCAGAGAGATGAGTTAAAAAGTTAATGCTAGCAAGCAACGAAGAGATTGTGAACTAGAGTAATAATAACAATAGGGAAGGAGAGAAAGGATGGAGTCCTTCTCTGGGGATTATTTTGGTAATAAAATAAGACAGAAATTGATGATTGATTCAATAAGGGAGAAGGGGGAGAAGAAAGTAAGACTGACTCCCAACTTTCTTGTTTGGGTCACTGGAAAGATGTTGGTATTTCTGAGTTAGGGAATGATGAGTTTGAGTAAGAACACCGAATGGATGAAAACTTCTAAGGAAGGAATAGTCCACAATGGCAAAACCATCAGAAAAGTCAGTAAGGAGGTTGAAGTCACAGCCTCCCGTACTAGCAAGACTGGCCACATGGCACATGTCTGTAACTTTTGTGACTACTAAAGGTGCTTGGTAGATCTCCACTTATTTCTTAGGGTTATTCCAGGTGGGGTGGTGAAGAAGGATGCAGCTTAGAGGCTGGTGGTAGAGAACTAACACGACCAAGGCACAGGGAGGAAGGATTTTGGGTCTCAGAATACACAGACCTTAGTTTGAGTTGTCATTCTGTCAACTCTAAGGGTGAGTAGCCCTTTGAGCCTTAGTTTCCAAAATTTGCAAAATTACATGAAATAATGATAGTAGGGTGCCAGCATGATCAGGTACTCACCGTGTCTTCACATGACAGAGAGAGAGCTCTCTCCCTCTTCCTCTTCGTATAAGGGGCAAGTCCCACCCTATGACCTCCCTTAACCTTAACTCTGTCTTTATAGGCTCATCTCCACACTGGGAATTAGGGCTTCAATATATGAATTGGGGGAGGACAAAATCAGTCCATAGCACAGCCATTCCAGTCTCTGATCAAAGGAAATGGATATGCCCCAACCAAAGCACCCTCATAACCTAGTCTTTGAGTAAGAAAGATCATCTGAAGTTAGAGACATGGATGGAGTCATTGCCTTATTCAGACCATTTTCTCCTCTCTTCTGCTTTGCCCAGAAATAATGTTCTGGAATCAGTAAAGAAGATGTTTTTTAATTGTATTATTTTCCTAAAAAAGAAGAGCATATGTTCTCCCTCTCCTTCAAACAACTGATGGATTAATTTTCCTTTTGGGTATCTCACCTTTTTTCTAGCTCACATCCTGGACCTTGGCCCTCTCCCACTGTGAACTATCTGCAGAATCTTGGCCAAGGTATTTTTATCATGGAGCTTGTTTTCTCAACTGTAAAAAGACTGGGTTGAATTTAATGTCTTAAACTTCACTCTATTCCCAATTATATAATTCTAACAATATTGAAAAGCTTTAAGGTTCTAAACCCTTGGCTTCCATAGTCTTCAACTCAGGATCTTCTATTAGAGTATGATGGGCCTAGTTTGTAACATTCCCGTGCTAAGAAATAGACAGATATTGTGATATTATGACTTTTACTCCATGCACTCTCTAAATTGAACAGAAGCAAAGTTTCCCTTACAACTTTGAATTCGTGCACAATGTCGCATTCTATACGAGGCAGTAGAGTAACTGTAAAGCCAAGAGGGAACCACAAGAGGGCAGTACAATAACATATTCGTAAACGTGAGGTAAATACTTGAAACTGAGAGCTAGCGGTTTATGGGGTGTTTCTGCAAACACAAACTATAGACATCAGGTTTATCTGGGGATGGAGTCTGGGATTCCAGACCCAGGATTCTCTGGCAGTTTTGGCCAAACGGAGCCCAAGTAGCAACCAGGCCTTTCTGAGTTTAACTGTTCCCTTTATGGATAGTTTCTGAAGGAATGTGGTTAGGAATGATAACTTTATTGTGTTTAGATCATCTCACCATTGTCATTCAATGTCATTCCCTTCATTTTGAGTAACGAATTTCTGCTTATGTTGTACAAGGATAAAACGTAATTGAAATCAATGCCAGCTAAAGTTGATGATCAGTGAGCACCAAGGGTTCAAGCTACTCACGTTCGCCCATTGTGGGCAAAATGTGGCCTTTATCTTCACTTTTTCCTTTTCAATGAATTTTTTTTAAATGGGAGTTGATGTTTGAAGTGTTCACTTTTTTCAACATTTCTACTGATTCTTTGATGCTAGTTCTCCAATATTGATATATTAATGGGAGTAATGGAAGTAAAGATCCCCCAGACCCCCCCAAAAAAGAGTAAGTTAAAAATATTAGTTCTGAAGGTATACTACTTCAAAACAAAAAATCAGGTTTCTCATTAACACTGTACCTTTACCATTGAATAGCTATATATGAATGGTCAAATGTGGTATGTTTTGTTTTTAAGGAATATTTTTATCATTTACCTTTAGAAATTCTATTAATGTTATATTCGAGTTCTTATGTACATTCTTACCAAAAGGTAGTATTCTGTGATTTTAGCACATTACAGAGTTCATTTTGATATTTGTTAAATTAATTATACTAGAAAAAAATGTTTTAAAACAGCTACTTATAAATTACCACTATAACTAAGCCATGTAATGTGCGAATAAAATTATTATGAGCAGAAGTTAACATTTAATAATGTTTATGGAGATGGGAGACCCTATATTTTTTATATCACTTTTAGTCTTTCTGCCTAGTTTTTCTGTGCCTAGTTTTTTGCTAATATTTTATGTATTATTTTACCAAGATATTACTAAAATCTATCTATAAAAATGTACTCTAGAAACACTTGTTTTACATAATAATCATATCTACCAAACTAATTTTTTACTCAGTAAAACACTATCATTAAGATATTTTCAGAAATTCTGAGGGGCAATGATTTCCAACCTGGAGTTCTATAAGCCAAACGATAATCAGTTGTGAGGGTAGGATTAAGACATTTTCAAACATGCAAACTCTCAAAACATTTATTTTCCATGCAAACTTTCTTGGGAAGTTATCAAAGAACATAAACGTTTTACTAAAACAAGAGCAGACTAAGATAAAGGAAAGCATAAATCTATCAAGCAGGTGATTGAATCAGAAGAGAAATGGAAGCAAATCCAAGAGTAAAGACCCAGAAATAGCCACAAGGACAGAAGATTCCAGGCACTATTCTCCAAGAAATGATAATAGTGACAGACAGCCTGATAAGTAAAGACATGGAGGAGGAGACAAGATGGTGGCGTGAGTAGAGCAGCAGAAATCTCCTCCCAAAAACATATATATTTTTGAAAATATAACAAATACAACTATTTCTAAAAGAGAGACCAGAAGATACAGGACAACAGCCAGGCTACATCTACACCTGCGAGAACCCAGTGCCTTTCGAAGAGGGTAAAATACAAGCCATGGCGCAGTGGGACCCAAGTGACGGGGAGGGAGAGGGAGCCCAGGACTGCTAAATACCCAGCCCTAGTCATCTGCACCGGGACCGCAGACACACAGTGCGTGGTGTGCTGGATACCAGGGAAACGGGACAGTAAAACCTGCGAGTGGGTCCCCACAGCCGGTGCCCCTGGGATAAAAGAAAAGCATGCTTTTCGAAAGTCTTAAAGGGACAGGGGCCTCACAGCTGGACAGAAGCGTCCTGGTGCACTCAGCCCAGCAGCTGGGAATCCTGGGGAACTCTGAGTGCCCTAATCCCATAGGCGGCAGCGCCACTTGGAGGCCCGTCATGGTGATAAACAGCCTCCCACCCATTCCTGCTCCAGTACAGTCCCGCCATAGCATAGCAGCAGCCTGAGGCCGGCCACGCCCACAGCAACCATGGAGCTTACTTCACAGTGGCCAGACAAGAATCAGAGACCCCCGCATGCATGCAACTTCCCAGCACAAGCTGCTAGGAGTCACCGTTCTCCCAGAAAAGGAAGGCCAGGAGCAAGGGAAAGGGTCTTGGTTCTTCCAGCTGACACACGTGCCAACTGCACATGACTACCTCTATCGCCATGAAAAGGCAGAAGAATTTGATACAGACCAGACTAACCCAGACATCCTCCCCTGAGAGCAAATCTGAGGAGATAGGACAAACCAGTCTTCCTGAAAAAGAATTCAAAATAAAGGCCATAACCATGCTGATGGACTTGCAGAGAAATATGCAAGAGCTAAAGGAGGGAGAATACAGAAATGAAACAATCTCTGGAAGGACTTAAAAGCAGAATGGACGAGATGCAAGAGGCGATTAATGGAATAGAAATCAGAGAACAGGAACGCAGAGAAGCTGATGTAGAGAGAGATAAAAGGATCTCCAGGAATGAAAGAATATTAAGAGAACTGTGTGACCAAATGAAACAGAACAATATCCACATTACAGGGGTACCAGAACAAGAAGTGAGAGAAAAAGGGATAGAAAGTGTATTTGAAGAAATAGTTGCTGAAAACTTCCCCAAACTGGGGGAGGAAATAGCCTCTCAGACAATGGAAGCACACAGAACTCCCAACACTAGGGACCCAAAGAGGACAACACCAAGACACATAATAATTAAAATGGCAAAGATCAAAGACAAGGACAGAGTATTAAAGGCAGCCAGAGAGAAAAAAAAGGTCACCTACAAAGGAAAACCCATCAGACTTCTCAACAGAAACCTTACAGGCCAGAAAAGAATGGCATGATATATTTAATGCAATGAAACAGAAGGGCCTTGAACCAAAGAGACTGCATCCAGCACGATTATCATTTAAATATGAAGGAGGGATTAAACAATTCCCAGACAAGCAAAAGTTGAGGGAATTTGCCTCCCACAAACCGCCTCTACAGGGCATCTTACAGGGACTGCTCTAGATGGGAGCACCCCTAAAAAAGAGCACAGAACAAAACACCCAACATATGAAGAAGGGAGGAGGAGTAATAAGAAGGGAGAGAAATAAAGAATCATCAGACCATGCTTATAATAGATCAAAAAGCGAGTTAAGTTAGGCAGTAAGATAGTAAAGAACCTAACCTTGAACCTTTGGTAACCACTAATCTAAAGCCTGCAATGGCAATAAGTACATACCTTTCAATAATCACCCTAAATGTAAATGGACTGAATGCACCAATCAAAAGACACAGAGTAATAGAATGGATAAAAAAGCAAGATCCATCCATATGCTGCTTACAAGAGACTCACCTCAAACCCAAAGACATGCACAGACTAAAAGTCAAGGGATGGAAAAAGATACTTCATGCAAACAGCAGGGAGAAAAAAACAGGTGTTACAGTACTAGTATCAGACAAAATAGACTTCAAAACAAAGAAAGTCACAAGAGATAAAGAAGGACATTACATAATGATTAAGGGCTCAGTCCAACAAGAGGATATAACCATTATAAACATACATGCACCCAATACAGGAGCACCAATATATGTGAAACAAATACTAACAGAATTAAAGGAGGAAATAGAATGCATTGCATTTATTTTAGGAGACTTCAACACATGACTCACTCCAAAGGACAGACCCGCCAGACAGAAAATAAGTACGGACACAGAGGCACTGAACAACACACTAGAACAGATGGACCTAATAGACATCTATAGAACTCTACACCCAAAAGCAACAGGATACACATTCTTCTCAAGTGCACATGGAACATTCTCCAGAATAGACCACATACTAGGACACAAAAAGAGCCTCAGTAAATTCCAAAAGATTGAAATTCTACCAACCAACTTTTCAGACCACAAAGGTATAAAACAAGAAATAAATTGTAAACAGAAAGCAAAGAGGCTCACAAACACATGGAGGCTTAACAACACACTCCTAAATAATCAATGGATCAACGACCAAATTAAAATAGAGATCAAGAACTATATGGAAACAACAACACAAAGCCCCAACTTCTGTGGGATGCAGCGAAAGCAGTTTTAAGAGGAAAGTATATAGCAATCCAGGCATATTTAAAGAAGGAAGAACAATCCCAAATGAATAGTCTAAAGACACAATTATTGAAATTGGAAAAATAAGAACAAATGAGGCCTAAAGTCAGCAGAAGGAGGGACATAATAAAGATCAGAGAAGAAATAAATAAAATTGAGAAGAATAAAACAATAGAAAAAAACCAATGAAACCAAGAGCTGGTTCTTTGAGAAAATAAACAAAATAGAAAAGCCCCTAGCCAGACTTATAAAAAGAAAAAGAGAATCTACACACATCAACAGAATCAGAAATGAGAAAGGCAAAATCACGATGGACCCCACAGAAATACAAAGAATTATTAGAGAATACTACAAAAAACTGTTTGCTAACAAGCTGGAAAACCTAGAAAAATGGACAACTTCCTAGAAAAATACAACCTTCCAAGACTGACCAAGGAAGAAACAGAAAATCTAAACAGACCAATTACCAGCAAAGAAACTGAATCGGTAATCAAAAAACTACCCAAGAGCAAAACTCCCGGGCCAGATGGATTTACCGTGGAACTTTATCAGACATACAGAGAAGACATAATACCCATTCTCCTTAAAGTTTTCCAAAAAACAGAAGAAGAGGGAATACTTCCAGACTCTTTCTATGAAGCCAGCATCACCCTAATACCAAAACCAGGCAAAGACCCCACCAAAAAAGAAAACTACAGACGGATATCCCTGATGAACACAGATGCAAAAATACTCAACAAAATATTATCAAACCGAATTCAAAAATACATCCAAAGGATCATACACCATGACCAAGTGGGATTCATCCCAGGGATGCAAGGATGGTACAACATTCGAAAATCCATCAACAACATCCACCACATCAACAAAAAGGACAAAAACCACATGATCATCTCCATAGATGCTGAAAAAGCATTTGACAAAATTCAACATCCATTCATGATAAAAACTCTCAGCAAAATGGGTAGAGAGGGCAAGTACCTCAACATAATAGAGGTCATATATGAAAAACCCACAGCCAACATCTTACTGAACAGTGAGAAGTTGAAAGCATATCCTCTAAGATCGGGAACAAGACAGGGATGCCCACTCTCCCCACTGTTATTCAACATAGTATGGGAGGTTCTAGCCATGGCAATTAGACAAAACAAAGAAACACAAGGAATCCAGATCGGTAAAGAAGAATTCAAACTGTCACTATTTGCAGATGATATGATACTTCACATAAAATACCCTAAAGACTCCACTCCAAAACTCCTAGAACTGATATCGGAATACAGTAAAGTTTCAGGATACAAAATTAATACACAGAAATCTGAGGCTTTCTTATACACTAACAATGAACTAATAGAAAGAGAAACCTGGAAAATAATTCCATTCACAATTGCATCAAAAAAAATAAGATACCTAAGAATAAACCTAACCAAGAAAGTGAAAGACCTATACCCCGAAAACTACAAGACATTCTTAAGAGAAATTATAGAGGACACTAACAAATGGAAATTCATCCCATGCTCTTGGCTAGGAAGAATTAATATTGTCAAAATGGCCATCCTGCCAAAAGCAATATACAGATTTAATGCAATCCTTATCAAATTACCAACAGCATTCTTCAATGAACTGGAACAAATAGTTCAAAAATTCATATGGAACCACCAAAGACCCCGAATAGCCAAAGCAATCCTGAGAAGGAAGAATAAAGTTGGGGGATCTTGCTCCCCAACTTCAAGCTCTACTACAAAGCCACAGTAATCAAGACAATTTTGTACCAGCACAAGAACAGAGTCACAAACCAGTGTAACAGAATAGAGTCTCCAGACATTAATCCAAACATATATGGTCAAATAAGAAATGATAAAGGAGCCATGGACATACAATGGGGAAATGACAGCCTCTTCAACAACTGGTGTTGGCAAAACTGGACAGCTACATGTAAGAGAATGAAACTGGATCATTGTTTAAGCCCATATACAAAAGTAAATTTGAAATGGATCAAAGACCTGAATGTAAGCCATGACACCATAAAACTCTTAGAAAAAAACATAGGCAAAAATCTCTTGGACATAAAGATGAGTGACTTCTTCATGAACATATCTCCCCGGGGAAGGGAAACAAAAGCAAAAATGAACAAGTGGGACTATATCAAGCTGAAAAGCTTCTGTACAGCAAAGGACACCATCAATAGAACAAAAAGGTACCCTACAGTATCAGAGAATATATTCATAAATGACAGATCCAATAAAGAGTTGACATCCAAAATATATAAAGAGCTCATGCACCTCAACAAACAAAAAGCAAACAATCCAATTAAAAAACGGGCAGAGGAACTGAACAGATAGTTCTCCAAAGAAGAAATTCAGATGGCCAACAGACACATGAAAAGATGCTCCACATCACTTGTCATCAGAGAAATGCAAATTAAAACCATAAAACCACAATGAGATATCACCTCACACCAGTAAGAATTGCCACCATCCAAAAGACAAACAACAACAAATGTTGGTGAGGTTGCAGAGAAAGGGGAACCCTCTTACACTGCTGGTGGGAATGCAAATTAGTTCAACCATTGTGGAAAGCAGTATGGAGGTTCCTCAAAAAACTAAAAATAGAAATAGCATTTGACCCAGGAATTCCACTTCTAGGAGTTTACCCTAAGAATGCAGCAGCCCAGTTTGAAAAAGACAGATGCACCCCTATGTTTATCTCAGCACTATTTACAATAGCCAAGAAATGGAAGCAACCTAAGTGTCCATCAGTAGATGAATGGATAAAGAAGAGGTGGTACATGTACACAATGGACTATTATTCAGCCATAATAAGAAAACAGATCCTACCATTTGCAACAACATGGATGGAGCTAGAGGGTATTATGCTCAGTGAAATAAGCCAGGTGGAGAGAGACAAGTACCAAATGATTTCACTCATATGTGGAGTATAAGAACAAAGAAAAACTGAATTAACAAAACAGCAGCAGAATCACAGGACCCAAGAATGGACTAATGGTTACCAAAGGGAATGGGACTGGGCAGGATGGGTGGGAAGGGAGGGATAAGGGCAGGGAAAAAGAAAGGGGGCATTACAATTAGCATGTATAATGTGGGTGCAGCATAGGAGGGATGTGCAACACAGAGAAGACAAGTAGTGAGTCTATAGCATCTTACTACACTGATGGACAGTGACTGTAATGGGTTTTTTGGGGAGGGACTTGATGAGGGGGGAGTCTAGTCACCATAACATTCTTCATGTAATTGTAGATTAATGATAATAAAATGAATAAATGAAAAAAGAACCACAATGAGATATCACCTCACACCAGTAAGGATCACCACCATCCCAAAGAAAAACAACAACAAATGTTGGCGAGGTTGTGGAGAAAGGGGAACCTTCCTACACTGCTGGTGGGTATGTAAATTAGTTCAACCATTGTGAAAAGCAGTATGGAGGTTCCTCAAAAAGCTCAAAATAGAAATACCATCTGACCGAGGAATTCCACTTCTAGGAATTTACCCTAAGAATGCAGCAGCCCAGTTTGAAAAAGACATATGCACCCCTATGTTTATTGCAGCACTATTTCCAATTGCCAAGAAACGGAAGCAATCTAAGTGTCCATCAGTAGATGAATGGATAAAGAAGAGGTGGTACATGTACACAATGGACTATTATTCAGCCATAAGAAGAAAACAGATCTGACCATTTGCAACAACATGGATGGAGCTAGAGGGTATTATGCTCAGTGAAATAAGCCAGGCGGAGAAAGACAAGTACCAAATGATTTCACTCATATGTGGAGTATAAGAACAAAAGGAAACTGAAGGAACAAAACAGCAGCAGAAGCACAGAACCCAAGAATGGACTAATAGTTACCAAAGGGAAAGGGACTGGGGAGGATGGGTCGGAAGGGAGGGAGAAGTGGGGGGGGAAGAAGAAAGGGGGCATTATGATTAGCATGTATAATGTGGGGGGGGGCACAGGGAGGGCTGTGCAACACAGGGAAGACAAGTAGTGATTTTACAACATCTTACTACGGTGATGAACTGTGACTAATGGAGTATGTGGGGGGGACTTGGTGAAGGAGGGAGTCTAGCAAACATAATGTTCCTCATGTAATTGTAGATTAATGATGCAAAAAAAAAGAATAAATACAGAAATGCTTTTATAACTGTATCATAACAATTTAACAATGAATTTTAATAGGTATTTTCCAGAATTAATATAGTTTGATAAGTTTAAATATCCTACAAAATATAAACAGACTCATAAACACAGGGAACAGACTGGTGGTTACCAATGAGAGGGAACAAAACATAGGTGTACAGGATAGAGTTACAAATTTCAATTTATTAAATAATTTAGTCACAGGGATGCAAGTACAGCACAGGCCATAGAGCTAATAATATTGCAATATATTTATAGTGACATAATAACTACACTTATGGTGAGGCTTTGGTACCATAAGCAATTGATGGATCATTTTGTTGCTCATCTGAAACCAGCATTATGTTTTTAATCATCTATGTTTCAACAAAAACATTTTAAGAAATAAAGGAAGAATAAAATGGCCGATAGTGTCTAAAGGTGAAGAAACTAGAAAAATAGATTCACATCAGTTCAGTGCTCATTCTCCTTAAAACAAACATTCCAACATGTGTCTAATTATTCAAGGAACTATGAGGTCATGAAACTTACAGAAAATTGAAGCTCTTGTTCATAGCCAACCTGTCCCCCACCAGCACAGACCCATAGGGTTACGCCACAACTCCTCCGATAGGCCGCAAGGTTTCACGCCTGGAGTGCCTCTGGCCAAACATCTCCCCAACCAGCACAGACCCTTAGGGGTCAGCCAGAGGCTCCTCCCATAGTCCCTCAAGGCTGCAGCCCTGCAGTGCCGCTGAGCTGATCCCTCCCCCACCAGCACAGACCCATAGGGGTCCACCAGGACCCCTCTCCCATAGTCCCCCAAGGCTTCAGCCCTGGAGTGCCACTGGCCCGACCCCTCCCCCGCCAGCTCAGACCATAGGGTCTGCCAGGCCCCCTCCCATCATCAAGGCTGCACCCTTGGAGTGCTGCGGTCCTGGAGCATCCCGTGCAGCACACACCCATAGGTGTACGCCACGACCCCTCTCCGATAGGCCCCAAGGCAGCACCCTTCTAGTGCCGCTATCCCTGGCCCTCCCCCGCCAGCACAGAAACAGAGTGGCCCTCCAGGAACCCTCCAATAGGCCCCAAGGCTGCACCCTTGGAGTGCCTCTGGCCGACCCCTTCCCTTCCAGCCCAGACCTTAGGGTCTGCCAGGACTCTCTCCGATATACCCACAAGGGACTGCAAGGCTACACCCCAGGAGTGCCGCTGGCCCAACTCCTCCTCTGCCAGCACAGACCTTAGGGTCTACCAGGACCCCCTCCTAGTCCCACAAGGCTGCAGCCCCATAGTGCCGGGATCTCAGCCCCTCCCCCACCAGTACACCTCCATGGGGGTAAGTCAGGGCACCTTCCATAGGCCCCAAGGCTGCACCCCTGGAGTGCCTTTATTGTTCCTAGCTGAGACTGAATCAACTTAATTACTGGGTTTTATAAGTAGAAAGATCCTATTTAGATGATGCATAATGTCAAGGTCAAAATCTGTTTCACTTATTAAGGATCACATACTCTTCATATATATTAGAGAAATATATCTTGACAGGGGTATTTAACTGGAAAGGATTCTCAAAAAATTTATGCTTAAAACATCTTCCAGCTTAAAATCTGTGCCATGTCAGTGACAATGAAGTGCCTTGTGATCCTCCTCTTTGTTAAGGCATGACAGAAGGAATCGCCCAGGACGGTGACACATATCTTAGAATCAGTTACACAAACCCAGCTGCTCCTCTTAGACAAACAGGCTGCAAGGAGGGCAGGCGAAAGCAGGAGACACGGACATTCACTGGAGTCCAGGCACCTTACAAAGTCCGAGCAAATACTGAAGGCTGTGCAGAATCCCAGCTTTCACCCAAGTCCGTTTTCCTCTGAGGTTGTGTATCGGGTATATAGTCCCACACCCAGATGTACTGCCTTCCTACAGTTTTTTCCCTCTTCTTTCTGACTGCTTTTCCACAATTTTCTGTAGCTTCACAGAACAATTCTCTCAATGCATTTTCCTCATTTAACCAAATGGTTAAGTGTGGTCAAGAAAAATTACTGGCTTAACATCACATAGGAAGTTAGTGTCCAAGCTGGGATTTGCCTAGAATTCTTACCTTTCATGGGGCTATAGAAAAGTATCAATAGCTAACATTTATTGAACATTTAAGTATATGCCAGGAAGGATGCTAAGTAGTTCATCCACATAAACACATTTAATCCTCACCACAGTCTTATGAAATTATTATTATTCCCTTTTACATATGACAAAACTGAGGCTCAGAGGGAGTTTAAGTAACTTGTCAGGGTTACTGTTCCCCTCTTGTAAGTGGTGGGGACAGCCAGGAGTCTGTCCCCGGAGCTGTTAACCCCTATGAAGGTTCCCGGTGCAATGGCATCACTACAACAGATATAAAAAATTTTTTTTTAAATTAAGGCACTATTCAGAAATACACAAAATTTTATGACCTAAATTGTGCTTTTTTTAAATCCCCAAGCTAGCTGTTATTGTTTTTCATGTCATTTTGTTGGGTCAAGGTAGCCTGAGAATTATGTAAATAAAAGCCTGAAGTCACACGAACATGGGCAAAATCCATCAGATAGCTGGTCACTAATGAACAGTTAGGTCATGGACTTCATCCAGGTCATGGTTATTTCTGTTACATTCCACTTTACAGTTATTTATATCACAGAAGCAAAATGAGACAACTCAAAGGGGATAATGATTCCTGTTCTTACTGCAAGTTTATCCAATTTACTCTAGCTAATCTAAAAGACATACTTCAAGCAAATACAGTTACATATAGAAACCTGGATATATCTGCTTCTTTATTTTTAAATAAGTTGCTACCATACTTGAGGCCATGCATTCTTTCAAGAAAACCTTTTATGATAGAGAGCTCATGTAGAATCACCAATTGCTCTAAAATTTCAAACGGTAATTCAAAATAAAACTGACTTTCTTGCTTAACCATATTTATTTTAAAGAAATTGACCACTGCCTTTTTCCTGCTTGTTCTTATCCAAGGCCAGAACATAGGACTGTAATGAAGAGGGATCGGCTGCTTTCCGCTTATAGGTCTTGGTAACTTTATCCACATCGGGTTGTTTTCTGGTCATTTCTTCCACGAAGGTCTGAAACGTCAATGCCAGTTAAACGTCAATTAATGCAAGTATACCAGAGAAAATCATCTTTAGAGATGAACTAAAAACAAAAGGATAAAAGGAGCATGCAATTATTTCCGAAAAAAGAATAAACCATTGGGTTTCATCTTTAGGGGAAAAAAATCTAAACCATCGTAACATAGAATTTACTCATTTCTGAAGAATAAAAAATGTTATACTTGATAACGACAGCATTACAAAAATTATTTTCTTTAGTCTGAAAACCATGCATGGGAGCAGCTGTATGAGTAACACAACTGGTCTCCACAGCAGCTTGGCTCAAGCTTCCAAGCTCTTGCCGAAGCAGCTTAAAGTGAGCATTTGCCTGTAAAGAAAGGAGTTAACTGGAGCGGTCCCTAGGACTTTTCTGCGGTGCCTTTCATCTACGTATTTAAGATACTTAATTATTGGCTTTGATATACAATGTCATAAAGCATCCACACTAAATGAAGATATATTCTAAACATTCTTTTCTTGTCAATAAATATGCTATGCCAGGAGGGTAAAAGTTATTCAGGATGAAGTTCATAGTTAAAAGGTTTGACTATCTTCCCATTTCTTCACTCATCTCCTAGGCTCATTGTTATTGCTGACAAGCCATCCCCATATCTGGACTATGCAGCAAAGGCATACACTCTGGGGAAAAGCGATGGGGAAAGGAGGGGTTAGATATCAGGGAAAGTGGAGTGACACATTTCTGGAATATTTGTCACACTGGAGACCACTGATCACACATGGCTTGAGACACTTCAGGGCCATTATAGACATTGATATTGTATACTTTTATTAAAATAAAATATCAAAGTTAACTGCTTATCCAACAAAGCTTTGTAAATGTATAACAAACAAACAAAGAAGCAGACAAACAAAATCACTGTTGGTGTGACACCTACCATCTCAGAGTTTAAAACAGGCAGGATACACAGGAGAAGTATCTTTTTTGAGGAAGAGGATGTGTTCCCTTGCAGATATGATTATTTGAGGTACTGTTGGTTATTTTGGGAGATGTTTAGCAGCACACAGTAAGAAATGCAAGCACGGAGCAATCAACAAAGGTGGGTAAGCAGAATGAAAGCAGCAGAGGGCTGAGGATGAAATGCAAGGAGGGCTGGTGTTCAGAAAGCAAGAGGTAGGGCAGGAGCCACCCTGAGATAGGACCACAGGAGGGTGACTTCACAGAGGCTAATAAGGGGAGAGCCGTGGGAGAGCTGAGACCATCAACGTTAAGTGATGGAGAAGTAGGACGTTTTAGGGAAGCGGTAGACTTAGAGACCCAGTTGGAAGACTTGATGAGTGTGCAAAAGGGGGTGCGGTTTACAAGCAGGAAGCACTTTCGAGAAGCATGGCAATGAAAGAAAGAAAATACCTGGGAGGACAGGGGTTAGGTTATTTCTTTTACCTGGTGCTCTGCAACGAAGGCTTTCACCTCTTCAGTTTCCTGCGGGATGACTTCCTTATCCTTATCACTCAGTGTGGTTTGGGCCCATTGCAGCTGTACCAGCAGAGCTTCCAACAGTTCCTGCGTAGTGAGGAGCCCAGCCAGGGCGCCAACTAACCTCTGCTGATACTGCTGGGTGCACACCACCACCTGTTGAGGAGACAGATATCGCGCTGCAGCCCCTCCATCAGAGTCAACAATTTCATTGATGGAAAAGAGACAAAATGTAAGAGTGAATTAGCCTCATCCTGGGCTGCATGCCTGCTACATGTGGTCTTCCTAGACCCCACCGAGACCCAGCCTGGGTTCTGTGCTTTCCCTCCATGATGTGTGCCCCCTTCAGAAGTTTAGAGATGCCCATCAATCACCTGGGCTGCCTTTTGCTGCCTCATTTAAGTTCAAACGGCATTCTATGAATGATCAAGTGTGCTTCCTCCATGTAGCAGAGTAAAAATAAAAACAGCTAAGATCTTACATACAGCATTAAACCACATCAGGTATGCAAGTCACTCCACAAGCATATACTACTCTGAAATACTGCTATTTAAGTACTGCATTATTCAACAGGTACAGTGCGGACATGGGACAAAAAGGGATTCGGTGAACCAAATGATCGCCTTGTTATTATTCAAGGACGTAGCTGTAAAATTCCTTTAACTTTGGAATGAAAAGTGGACTGGAGGGGCAGCCAATAGGCACAGGAAGGGTGCTTTACAGAACATGTGTCTGCGCAGAGGCTCATGTTCCCACAGCGGGAAGTGCTTCTTAATTTTGAAGTCTTCGTAACTCCCTATTCTCGAAGCTACTGCTGCTCTAAAGATGATCTGAGATACACGGACCTCCTCAAACCTGGCCCAGATGAGTGCTATCCAGTGCTTAAAGGTGGTGCTGCAGTCAGGGGGGCAGAGGGCCAGCAGAGCATTTCCCATGCTGGTAGCTTTATTTAGTTCTGCTTGTTTTTCTTCCAGTTTCTTCATGAATTCCTACAGCAGAAACAAAGACTTCAGTTAGCTGCTGGCCCTGGCTGAAAACACAACTCCAGTGACGTTCATTTGACTGTCAGAGTTAAACAAATAAACAAGAACTTCAACTGGTTTATTCCCAGCTGGAAAGAATCCACTAATTGGGACATTAAGAGAGGAGATGGGACAAACCTACGAAATAACTTACTTTCTAACATGGATTTCAAAATACAAATCAAGGATGATACCTCATGCTTCACAAAATACATTAGATAAAAACGCACTCTCTTAAACTTGGACATATTATGATCATATTAAAGGAGAATAGCATTGGGAGAAAGAGTAATACCAGAGATAGAAATAATATTTATTGCAAAAAAATTTCTAAGAAATAAGACAAGGAAGTTAGTATTTAAAATAGCATTAACTGTGTCAGGAATGATAGCAGTATGTACTAAACCAAAGTGCCAAGGAAGAGAGAAGGTTGGGCAAGGAACTTATACATGTTTGGGAGTGTTGGAGAAAGGGTCCAAATGTCCAGGCAGGGAAGAGCCAGGGAGAGGCTGGAGGCAGGGGGCCAGCCTGCGTGAGATATGTCCCTTTCAGAGGCCAGTAAGAGCCATATTCTGCCTCAGCAGGATGAATAAGATTCGAGAGGCTTCTTTCAAATCAACCTGTTTTACCCATGTCTCACATATATAACTGTACTTTCTACCATCAGAACTGTATCGACGGATGCATGGATTGCAGAACTCCGAACATGGGATAAAAAATGAAGACCTTTGCCCTAAAAATGGTGACCTAAAAGAAGGTTAAAAAAAACAAGCTCACACTGAATTTCAAGCATCCTGCCCGGACCCCCAGTGGGCTAAGAGGGACCCTGACTCACGAGGGTTACCAGATGCTGCACACAGCTGTCACTCGTGTGATGGGGGGCAGGGAATCACTGAAAATACAGGTGTTTACTATAGTGTCAGTGACCTTCAGTCTTTAACTTCTGTGAAGCAGCTCTGTCATGTAGCTCCTCCCGTGGTATTTTGCTATGTTAAATAATTTGTTTACATACATACCTACTATACATTAAGGTCCCCAAGATCACAGGTCTGTGTCTTATTCTTATTTCATATCTTAGTGATTGAATAAATACTTCTTTCACCTTTTAATTAGCATTTTTTGCTGCTGTGGAGTCAAGGTTCAATTAACAACAGGCTCCACTAACATGATCTACTTTTAAAAATATTTTTATTTTCCCCAATATGGGCCCCTTAAATAAAAGAAAAACAGCTTTATAAGGAAGAGAAAACCAGAAGTTAATAACAGCTGTGCTTTTCCAGAGGCCAGCGGATCAAATCACATACTCTTCACCATTCCTGCCCGGGGAGGGCCAGGGCAGTGCCGGGAAGGCTGCAGACGGGACCATCGCCTGCCCACCACGCGCTGGCTCTGCTCATCGGCTGAGCGCTGCTCCCGAGGTGTGTACTCATGGGGGAGAGCTTGCCATTTTTAAAAGATGGATTATACCGAGAAGCCTCTAGTCCTGGGGCTCAAAAAACTAAACATTCTGCATTGCTTCTAATGGTGAATGTGTAAACGAAAGCAAAGGAAATGAGAAAGAATAAATAACGTTAAATGTTACTACTAAGAATTTTAACTAAGAATTAGAATATCATTACTAAGAAGTATTACTATGGATAATGCAACATGTTATCACTAAGAAGCCCTTTATAAAATTACATGTTACTTTATGCTATTTAAAAATATTTAAAGATGATTTGTTGAAAACCACTACCCCTGCTCTGGATACCTGCCTCCTGATGTTTCTGGGGAGCTCCTGGTCCTGCTGTGAGGGTGGTGACCCCACGAGCAGGCTCCCTTCTGGGGTTGTCAGACCTGGAGCCTGGGCTTCAAGGGGCTATGCTGGGACCCAACCCAGGTATATTAGTAGAATTCAGTGCTGGCTAATGGTCAGCCTAGGGTAAAATAACATAAACTAGTTTTTCAAAATATTGAACTGAATCAAAAATTTATAATCAATTTGATGTAATTTCCCCACTTCTGCATTTAAACTTCAACTTTAAATGTCATTCTTTCAGATATTATATAAGCTCGCATTGCTTTTATTAATGACAAAGCAATATTTTATTGCTAAATGTGAGGTACCCCATCACTGAGAGAGCATAATAATTAAAGAAGTTTCCACAGATGATGTAACTTACACTATACTAAAATCAATGATGTATTTCCAATCTGACCTTGAAAGATGAGGTTATTCAGCAGTGATAAACAGATCTTTTAAAGTTAATAGGAAATGCTGACATCAGTACTAACACTAAGTGTTAGCATTGCAATTCCTGACTTTCAGAGTCAAAGTTTAAAAAAACATCTGTTGAGAGCTATCTGGACCATTCTCTTAAGGGTTTTTTTGCTAGTTCTATGCATTGCCGCAGGGAAGAGCATGACCTGAAAATTCAATGGCCAGATTTTCACTTGGTTAATTATTCAGTGGTATATCTACTTATATTCCTTAATTTGTAATTTATACTATGAGCTACTTGTCAGAAGAATTTAAGACGGCTCTTGATTAAAAACAGAATAAGCAGAGGCTTAAAAATAAAATTTGAAGACAGTTGTTAAATTACCTGCTTGTCTTGCTTACAAAGGTCAAAATTATTAACTCACAGTTCTAATGGTGTAATTTTATAAATGCCAAACTGCTCATTAAAGAAGCTTCATCTTTGAAATGCACATAAAAATGCAACAAAACTGACCAATTATGTCAGAAGTCAAATAACCCCCTATAAAAATCAATGTGCTTTCTTAGAGGAAATAGATTTTAGGATAGATTTTTAGAATAACGACCTTCTTTATAAAGAAAACAAAAAGACAGTTACACATACGTGTCTGGGCACATGGAGACTCATTTCTCAAAGCAAGGAGGACACTGATGAATTCTAATATGTACTGAATTTTAATTTATTTCTCAGGAAGGAAAATATTCAGGCAGTTGCTATTTGAAGTCATGAGTCTATTTTGCCTATTTTGTTTGATTTTTCTCATTGAGTTTTACTTAACATTCAACGTAACTCACTTTATGCTTATCAGTGAGAGTCCGAAGACCATCCTTATCCTCTGGGAGAACGTCATGCAAAAGGAGGGTCTCCTCTGCGTCTGACAGCCACTCCAGCAGGGGGTACACCACGTAGTTGAACTCCTCTGCCTAATGGTGGGCACACACACACACACACCCCAAACAAGAGCCCCAGATATGCTTGTTAATATAGCAGATGCTTCCTCTCAATGGGAAAAAAGTCTTACATTTAAACTGATTAAATTAATTGCACATTATTTCCATTAAAAAGATAAAGCTATACCGTGCTGCATTTTACAAACATAAGAAAAACATCTAATATAGCAAAAAGGCCTCTATGAAGAATAATTCCATTTTAACCATCTGATTTCAGATGAATGGCAGCCTGCTACACATCCCAGCTGAAAAATGGCCCAAGGTGACTCAAGCAGCGCTTTTACGTGAGGGTGAGAAAACTTCCCTCTCTGAGTAGTTTAGCGGGGTTGGGAGGAGGACCGAGGCAAGGATGCTGAGAACTTCCTTCTCCACCGCTGTCCGGCTTAAGAAGGGAGGCGCTTCACGGTTCTTCGGAGAGCCGCTCCGCCCCTTTCTCCCTACGCCCGGCTCTGTCCGACGTGACTTGTACCTGACGCAGAGCCGCCTCCAGCCGTGTTTGCTTTAATACAGAAAGCGCGCACACGGTGTCCCAGCGTGTGCCTAACTCCTGCATCTGGACCTTGACCCAGGAGGAGTCGTCTCGGCTGCCTTCTGTGACCTCTCCGGCCGAGCGCTCCAGGGCCTGCATGCTGCTGGCCCTCTTCTCCAGCTCTTTTTGGAAGACCTAAGAACATATTTTTATAAAAATTGATTTTTTAAATTAACCAAACCGCAGCAGTAAAACATGCTGTTTGAAATACACATGTGCCTAACAACATCACTTATAGATCTCCAAGACCCACACTTTAATGACCCATATTTTTCACAGAGGACAGGACCACTGCTCCCACTGGATAGAACACTGTAAAGAACAACTCCTGGGTGAGGCTATTCGATCTTGTGACACTCTCCTGAATAGCCTTATTGTTTTAAATGACACATTGGATTTGAACAGTGGTGGCCAACCTTCTTTACTTCAAGTCCACCAAAACAAAGGCATCGAATCCTTTTTCCTCATTCTTTAATAATGGTGTCCCAATTTCCTCTCAAACGTTAGTGTGCGTGCCAACTCTGTGCTGACTACAGCACTACTCATAATCAGTAAAGTATCTAAGAGACTAACAAATAACTCAGCAATCCTGGGGCATTTCACGGGGTCTTAGAGATAATCGTTTTAGAGGAATCCCACAGGGAGTTGGCAGATAGCCCGTTTTTCCTATAAGATGCCTTTGTCTTTCACAGCATCCTGAATACCAGCCCATAGCGCCAAATTTTAGAGACCTAAATTTTTATCTGTCACCTTGAAAGAAAAGCTTTTTTTCCTTCCCACTTAATTTTGATGAATTTCGATGTGCTATGAATTAAACTGACTTCTTTTGGCCACAGACTTAATCCAAGAAATGAATCCAGGGTACTTCATTTCTGATCCAAGAGTCTGTATATGCAACTAGATCTTCCAAATAACCAATCTTATAGGTAGACTAAAATTAACTCACTACTTCTCTAAAAAAAATCATCAAATGGATATCACCAAGCATATTGTATAATTTTGGCTATCTCCATGATTTTCTATTCTGATCATCAGACCATTCATAAAAGTGACCCCATCAAGAACAATCCAAACATAATGTGATGAATTCTTTGCTGATTTCACTCTAATGGTGTTAAACGAGATGTGCCTGTAGGTAACAGATACACATACACATATACGCAGACACACATGCACAGGAGATACGTTATCTATTCATTTCGTGATAGGACTAATTCAACAGCTCTGGTTTGACCTTCCAATGTACTTTGTATACTTAAAACTTCTTCTTTAGCCTTCCAATTGTATTACTATTGCTGAATGATTAGTACATTCTTGATGACTTTCAATATATTAAAAACCTGGCAAGTGCCTAGCGGGGTAAATATTTAGACAGTGAGATTATACAAATGGCATCTATGTAACAAGTAACATGACACTACTCTTTACTCACTGAATGAATGCCAGGGAATGGAAAAGTTTGTATTAATCATGCACAAAACATTTGTCTCAATATAAGCAAAGCTACATTATTTTTAAACTGTTTTATTTCTGTGGGACTGATCAATGTTCTTCACCTATTCTTTTATTTTCTGTTAATATGAAAATATAACACACTCTCTTTTATGGATATAATGAGAGAATAGAACCAGAAAAGGGGAAATAAATCTGCAAAAGGACCAAATACTTAAAAAGAACAGTAAGATAAAAACGGGAAAACCAGGGAAGTATAAAGAGAACATTTTTAAATGAAATACATTTTCTGAACTCAAAAAATGACAGGGAGAAATATAACATGAACTCAAGGACAGTGCTGTAAGATATTTGTAAATAAAGTCAACCCTGATACAACCATTTTATATTAGTGCCATGCCTCATATTCTTTTTAGGGTTCTTTAAGCTGTAATACAGCATTTCATCATCATATAGGATGTTACACTCAGTGTCACCCGGACATCTTGAATATTACCTTGGCTTGAACAACAGTTTAACATAACATACCTATCAGCAAATAGCAAGGAAACTAATTTTCTTTAAGTAATAATCAAATCCCTCTTAATGTATGTCATTGTCTCATAAATTGCTGTAGTTCAGTGGGCAAGGTTCACACAGTTTTTAAAAAAAGGAAAGTCATAGATCAAGTTACAAATTCATACACTTATGCAATGACCAAGTTCCAGGCCACTGAATGAACAATTTTAAATCATATCACATCATTATTTACGTGAATAATGAAAGATAATAAAACAGTCTTGGAACATGTTTTAATGTTAAAAGACAATGAACTCACTTTCTAAGTTCTAAAAGATTTTAAATGTGGTAATTATAAACAAAAGTATTTCACTGATCCTAAAGTAATTTTCCTGTATCACTTTTAAAATTGGTTTCCCAATTCTGCTCAAATGTACACATATTTCAATATGAAAGACTGTTGCATAGTATGATACATTGCCTCTAGACTTTAAAAGGCTAAGTGGTTACAGTTTCCTCTATACTCAGAATTATCAAACGAGATCAATAAAATGTCCCAGATAACAATACCTTGTGATTTTTGATCATATAAATCACTAAACTAACGTCCCCATGGACAGGCTGGTCTTCTGCCAGTTGGGGTTCAACTCTATACAACCAGTCACTGAGGGCCTGCAGGGCATCTGTGAATTGTCCAGAGGATAAGAGGGCTTCTTCCAACTTGTTTTGCCTGAAGAAAAAGGTAGATAAATCAATCTGGGCAACAAAAGCCACACTGTATATCCGAACACATAAAACTCATTCGTGAAGGCTGAGCAGGACTCAAGAGGAAAAACAACATCCTGGTATTCATGGCTGTTTCTTTGCTTTCCTTAGAAAATAACAAAACTTCTTTTCAAACTTTCTCTCTTATTCTTTAAATACATGGCACCTGTTCCAGGAAAATTCCCCCATCACAACTCTGGAAATCACTGACCCTTCAGTTTCTTCAAAAAATTGGACTTTTTAATTAAAATTTATTTTCAAATTTGTGTATTAAACTATCACACATTTCTGGGGTGTACAGTTCTATGAACTGTAGCATATGGACAGGTTCACACAGCCATCATCACAACCAAGACATAGAATAGTTGCATCATTTCCCAAATCTCCCTCCTGCTGTTTGTTTATAGGCACTGCCCGCCCCCATCTCTAAGCCCTGGCTTTCAGGGATCTGTTTGCCATCACCAGTTTTATCTTTTCAAGAATGCAGTGTAAATGAAAAACATTTATATGACATTGTTAAAAGACCAGAACCTTCTGAGAGTGTAAATTTTAAAGATTCTTAAAAACTAACAACTAAAAGAAACTCATTATGAAGTTCCCTACAACTGAGTATAATATTCTATTTAATCTTAATACTGACAAAAGTAATTAGACTAGGGATCAATGAGAAATGTGAAAACATTTCTAAGATATCTGAACTCTTCCACTACTATAGTAATTTCTTAAATACTTAACAATTTGGCAGTAAGTTTAGGGCCTTCACAGATGAAGTGTAATGAGAAAGGAGATTGGAAAAGGGGGGATAGAATGTGGAAGGGAACAGCGGGGTCAGAGCAGTAGGACGTCACATGCCACATTAAGCAGCCTGTGTTTTAGTTCACACCCAGTATTAAATGCTTAAAGGGTAATAAAGCAGGGGAATGACAAGATCCTACTTATAATTTTAAAAGACCACCCTGGCAGTTAATGTGTTAAGTGGATTAAGAAGGACAAAGCAGACCTGAGGAGACCAGTCAGAAGGCAGTTGCTCGAGTCAGGTGTGAGAAGACTGAGGCTTGGAGAAGGATATCAGTTCTGAGTGAACTGAGAAGTCAAAAATAAACAATAATGAACAGCAAAGCCTTCTCAGTGCAGGAACCGTGTAAGTGAGTTTATTACTGATGAGCAGAAGGTCCCAGGCAAAGGACATATTTAAGGTTCCAAAAATGTTCCCCCCAAGCACCACTATTGTGTGTTTGAAAGAGGTCTACAAAGTAACCAAACTGTCTTAAGGAGCATTGTACCTTTCCCCAGATTTCCCACAGATCGTATCCCATTTCTCTTTGAGATCACTCAGCATGTCATCCAGTTTCAGGTTGTCATCAGCCAGGGAGGTTTTCTCCTTCAGAGAACACCCAGTTCTGGTGGTGGTGTCATAGACAGAATGCTTGGCTCCCAGTGATTTCTGAAACTCCTACATATTTAACAAGAAAACAATGTGCGTTTCTACTTGGGACTAATAAATAAACAGGTAAGTGACATTAAAAGCAGCATTCTTTAATAAATGGACTCTAAACCTTACTGGAAGACACCAGCAAATAATCAAGTCAGAGTGTACTGCTATACTCCAGAACACAACAGGGGAGAAAAGAAACTTCAGATTGCAAAACAAAGGATTTATTTTTCTCAGAAGCCAGGTGTCTCTAAGAGCACCTACTTTTGTCAGAAAATATTTCCAAGTAAAACAAATCCTGCATCTTTTGTGGTTACAAACCAGAAACAGCATACTAGTTATGATAAAATGTAATTGCTAATAAACTACTGAACAACCCAAGGGTTTGGAGAGGAAAATGTAGTTAATACTCTGTGAGTCACTATAGGTCCAGTATGGACAGAGAGTGACTCAATAGTGCATACTTACTACAGGGCTTTTTTTGGCCAGATTTATTTTCACACATTTTGGATATTCACAACAATGTTACATGTAATTGTATCTGTGAGCCAGGAGGAGGGACACATAAGAACCATATCTGTGGATTCCTGTGTTTGGACCTATTGCTCTTTCTATTCACACCATTTGGGGAGCTGATACCCCTCTTCCTCATGGCTTTAATGCCCAACCAGAGCCTCAAAAAGATCCACAGATCATTTTTCCAGGATTGAACAGCTACGTTGTTAACATGGCATCTACACTTTGCTGCTTCTTAACATTGTTAACTATGTTTGTGTCTGTATGTACGTGCGTGGGGGGTGAATTCTCTTCCTTCTACCTAACTCAATTACAGGTTTTTCTGGAGCAGAGAGCTATTATCTCTGTAAGCCTCTCATTACCATGTTGTATATTGGGTGTGTTCATAAGTACGTAATAGAAAGAATGAGACAACCACTATTGAATATTTAATCTCAGGGAAGAGAAGAAGGAAAGGTCAACCTAACGGGCACTTTATGAGCTCATAAAATATCATGGAAACATGAATACAATGATTCTCAACTCTGGCAGCATCTACGAGTCATCCCAGAGAGTGAAATGTTATGTAAATGGGTAATTTTCCACAGTAACTTTGGTTATACTTACCTAATTAAGTTTTTATTGCCTTTAAAATTTAGACATTTTATGACTAAAATATTTTGTCTTGTAATAGGTGGCAGCTACATCTGCGAAACTTTAGCAATAAATACCGTTATAATATCACACTATTTCTGCAGTTTATCTTCTATAATTATTATGTTTTCATGTTATTTTAAAGAGAATGTTAGTTTCAGAATCATGGTATTGACAGATTTTCTTCACACATCAGACAGCTCATAACTGTAATAGCTGAATACAGGATAGATTAAAACTTTTTAAGGTCAGAAAGTACCCAAATGATGACTAGAAAAGACTTCTTTTAAAATTGGCTGTGTGTGTCTTGCACATTTCAGAGAAATGGTTGACTTGAGTAACAGGTCACACTAGATGGGGCTCTTCACATATTCTTATTTCTAGGATTCTCCAACTTAAATATGCAATATACATTCATAAGAATACATGACACCACCTCTTCAAGTTCAAGTTCAAATCTGGCATTTTATTTTGAGAAAGAGGCTCTCAGCTCTCCATCAGAGAGGAAGGAAGGTGCTGCTCGCTATCATTGTGCTGCCAGTATTGTGTGGGACAGCTCCAAGGCAGAGGGCACCAGCAGAACAAGCCATTCATGAGCCCTCATCTAGCCAAAGAATGGGCCCTCAAATGCTTCCTTCCATCCTCCTAGGATCATGACCCCTTGAGGTCAATTAGAACCAAAGATGGGAGCAACCGACCTTCATGAAGGTGATGGCCAGACTTTCCCAATGATGATGAACCTTACAACGCCCCAAGATTTTCCAGCCTTTGAAATATTATGTTTCAAGCGATGACTTACATGCAGAAGCCTAAAACTGTAAAAGCGTTTGCGGGAGCTACTCTCCCTTTGCATGCCATGTAATAGAAAGTATAAAATACAACATTTCCACATCTAGTCTGCACAAGGAAGCTACTGACCATGTGTCTTTGAGGGTCAGAGTGGAATTTCATATACTCGCATATACATACACACAACAAAATACCAATTTTCCCCACTGCATTGTTTGAAAGAATCTACATGGCAAAATATATATTAAATTTTACTATAGAATTATTTTCTACATGGCATTTGGTCTATGAAAGAAATTACTGGACAAGATAGTGGTGAAAACTTGGGATGCCCTACAAATCCTTTATATGCTTTGTATTGCGGAAGCTTCCAGTTTTACTGCTGAATGTTCTCTCTTACCAGTTGTTCACCCTGGAATCATAATGGAACAGCCAGAGCAAAGATACTGCTGCCACCTAGCCAGCGTGAAGGGCCACTGGATTACATGTAATGTCCACACGGACAGCCTTTTTTCTCCAGGGCCGAATAAATACACAGTTGTGTGACAATTTAAAAGTGATCTTGAGATATATAATGACACAAGAGGCTTTTCTTAATTGTAGACCCACCTTGAGCTGTGCGAGTTGTGTTTTTATTTCATCTGGATCGTTGGCGATTTCCAGTTCAGAATCCAAAGAGTTTTCTGACTCTTCCAGCCACTCCATAAGTTTACTCCAAGCTTCGTGGAACTGCAAAAGAGATTCATGTCTCTGTCCAGGAAACTTTCTGGTATACTTACTATGTTTAAAATCGAGTGTTTTTCAAATCGAAAATGAATATTTGTGGAAACGTTAAGTTAAGTCAAAACTTCCTCTGAAGAAGAAAATAATAATAGTTTCATCAGCAGATTATGCAATGTCTAGTTAATGCTTGGCTTTTGTGGCCATGCCCCAGGGTCACTTTGCTGTAATGCATTCAAACACATAAACTCCAACAAAAATAGGAATGAGCCCAGAAACAGTTAGGGAGCACTAGGGAGAACTTGCCCTCCTTTCCTTTTGCTTAATAATTAATGTAAACTCTCAGAGAATTTTATTTGTCCAGAGATGTCTCTTGAGCTTACTCCTAAGGTGTTTAATTCCTATGTTAAGAAAAAGGAACAAAAGGAAGAGAGGGAAGGATAAAGTTTATTAATTGGTTTTGAAAAGTAACAGGAATAAAAAGAGGCCATTTACAACTCTATTTAATACAAAGGTAGTCTGACATCTTTATTGCTGCCATCAAAATCCTCAAATGAATGCCTGTGCCTCACATATATATAGGTTTTATGATATGTAAGAGCACCCACAACCCTTGAATTCTAACCATATAATTCTTTTTGGTATCTTGAAATATTCTGGTGCTATGCATATTGGATTTCAACCAGTCTCTTTCTTGTTTATCACAGAGAACTAGTGTTCTCTGTGTACTCTTTTTGGATGCCAAATTGTGAAACTGGCTATAAATTTTTTCTCATGATAAACGTAAGTGAATGTACACATAACAAATCTATGTAATCAAAACCTGTTTTATATCAAAGCACATTAATGATGAAATAACAAAGGGCATTTAACAATAAGAACAATAAGAGCACACAACCACACAGCTGCAAAGGCCCACTAGAGATATCTCATCAAATCTGCTCTCCTTGTGCATCCCTCTCACAGCTCTAATCAATTTGATCATGAAAACCAAAGGCTGTAACAGGCACATAAACTACCAAAGTTGGAGAACAAGATCAACATCTGAGCCCAACACTGAGATATTAGGATAATAAGAAATAAATTAAAGAAACAGCTAGTCATGGTGTTTGGTCATCTTTCTGCAAATATATAGGCTATAACAATGGTAAGTTTAGTGATATAAATGCACAGGTTTTAAGGCTGGCCCTGCTTTCAAAACTACTTTTAAGCCAGGTAAAGCAGAAGAAATGCTACCCTTTGGCATCAAAAAATGTAGAAAATCCTTATAAAGTTAATTAGACAAAATGAGAAAATAAAATTGACTAACTGGAGAAAGAAGCAAGAGGGTGGGCCACTGACTACTGGCATCCAAGAGACTTTCATAAATTAGACATTCATAATTCAAGAAATGCCTACACTACAATAACACTGCTACATATGTGGACAGAAAATATCAGGTTCATCATTAATACTGTTTAAAAAATATTAGAGACTGACTTTATTCTAGAGACTCACTTATAACAAGGAACATATCACACATTCCACTCAGAAAAAGGATCTATGGCATGTAACCCTGTAAAAATGTGATTTGACATTTCTAAAGCCTTTAACAAATTTATGCTGATAGTTTTAAACAATGAAACATTTAACTCCTGTATATTCTGCATCACCCAACTGAGCTCCCCCAAAATAATGGGGTCCAAATCCAGTGATAGAAAATGCAACTGAATGGGGCAAGACAAGTCACTGCAAAATACAGCTGCAATATTATAATAAAGTTTCTAGTAGAAATCAAACAATATAAGCCAAGCAAGGTGGGTAGATCTGTCTCCTTCCTGGAGTACAGAGACACATAATTTTACCTCTTCTCTGTGTTAGTCTAGAAGGGAATATGAGTGACAGTGGAAGAGAGCAAGGAAAGTTCATGAGATCCGTGAGATTCTCTAGATTAAAAAAGATAAATAAAAAGGAAAAACACATCCCCAAAAGATTCCGACAATTAATTTAAAAGCGGGATGAAGCTGTATCAAAATATCACAGAAGAAATTAAGGCTTTCCAATAAGTGTACGGACTCAGAGAGGTGAGAAATAACAACCAACACAGACACAGAATAGGCCCTGTCACAAAACTGGCTCTCTCAGCTGATTGTGAAGAAAGTTTGGCTGAGGAACTAAATGAAAGATAGCAATATAATAATTATAAAGAATGATGTCTTATTCTGGCTACAGAGTGGAGGGAAAGGAGACAGAGAAAACCAACCAACCCAGTAACAAAAACGCTGGGCCTCTCTTGGGGCCTTAATGATAACAGTCCATCGAGGAAGTCAAGTAATAATCAATCAGTCCTTTAAAGATTAGTCCCTAGGGCCTGAAGTGGCTGCCAGATCAAAAAGCAATGTCTGTTGTAAATAGTGCAGCTAACACCCTCTAGCTCCATCCATGTTGTTGCAAATGGTAGGATCTGTTTTTTTCTTATGGCTGAGTAATATTCAGATGGAGCTAGAGGGTATTATGCTCAGTGAAATGAGCCTGGTGGAGAAATACAAGTCCCAAATGATTTCACTCATATGTGGAGTATAAGAGCAAAGGAAAACTGAAGGAACGAAACAGCAGCAAAATCACAGAACCCAAGAATGGACTAATAGTTACCAAAGGGAAAGGGACTGGGGAGGATGGGTGGGAAGGGGGGAACAAGGGCGGCAAAAAAGTAAGGGGGCATTACGATTAGCATGTATAATATGTGGGGGGGCACGGGGTGGGCTGTGCAACACAGACAAGTAGTGATTTTACAGCATCTAACTACGCTGATGGACAGTGACTGTGAAGGGGTATGTTAGGGGTACTTGGTGAAGGGGGGAGCCTAGTAATCATAATGTTCTTCATGTAATTGTAGATTAATGGTACCAAAAAAAAAAAAGCAATGTCATCACCCAAACAAGTCTTTTTAGGAAATAAACACCTTGGCTTTGCACATGCATGTTACACCTAATACAGTCTGCAGTAAAAGTACTTTAGTAACACAATATATATTTCAACAGCTAGAACTGATTTACTGCCAAGCTCAAGAAATTTTTACAAAGGTCTACCTGCTTGGCCATCTTCTTTGCATCATCCAAGGATCTTCCTCTTTCTACCAACCGTTGAACCATTTTTTCCCATCGACTTTGTACACTGATCAGTAGATTTTTAATTAGGACAACATCTTGTTTCTGACTGAAATACTTCAGGTGGGTTCCAGTTCTGTCCAGCTCTATTATCTGATCACGGTGAGAATTTACTTCACTGGCAAAGACCTTTCCCAAAAAAAGGGGTATAATTAGAAACAAAGGAAAGCTGATTTATCTTAAAAATGCTTCTGGTGTCATAAGCTCAAACTGTTTCAAAGGACAAAATAAAGTTTTCAAACTACCAAATTCATGCTTCTGACATTAACACAGTCTGTTGTCTAAAAAGTCTGAAATGAGAATGTTACTCATCTGAGTTACAACACACCTTGTGTTCGTCCATTTCAAATAAGACTGTGTCCAAGATAAGACTTGGCCGAGAAGCTACATTTAGGGTCTGTTCAGCCTGGGTCAGCCAGTTGATAAAGTCTTGGAGAGAACTGTGGAACTCCAATGCCAAGTTGAGGGCCTCTTCCAGTTTAGTCTGCAGAGACAGATTATTATGGTACTTGATGATATTCAAGGCTCTTTCCCTGCTCCCACCAGTTTAAGCACTCTCTGGCAGATGCGCTTCCCATCCACATCTTATTTATGCATGAATGCATGATCTGTATTATCCAAACAGTTCATGAATGTAGTGCACCTTCACTAAAATACTGGCAAACCAAGACCCTTTAATACAGCGAGAAGCATCTCACTGCAGCTAAAAAAACAATTTAATATACACTGAAATTAATTATGGTTTGGGGGCAATTAACTACAGAACACAACTATTAAACAGAATGTGTAGAAATAAAACTTGACATTCATATGATTAATTTTTGGTGCCAAAATACTATGAAGTATGTATTATGCTCTGTCAGTAAGGGCATATAATCTAGTACTTCTAGCCTATCCTTTTTCTTAGGGTATTAAACAGTAATATTTTTAATCTTACTTGTGGACTTATGTTAAGTGCTTGTCATATGAACAGTCATCTCCCTCTCTCCTACATACAGTCCTTTGCTTTATTAGTGTGATTAGATAGAATTACTGAACAGTCCAGAATTTCAATGGTTCATAAATTTAAAAATGTTACCTATTAAACTTGATCTGTGATATACCTTTATCTGTGTTTGAATAGATTCCTTTAACTCTGTTCTTCTATGTTAAGACAGAATACAATTTTCAACTGACCCCATGTAACCTCTACAAGTACAAAGAAAATCTAAGCATGGATCATTAAAACATGGATCAACAGACTGTTCACTAATGATGCTACTCAGAGATAAGGTAAAACCCATGAAATAAAACAACCAAAACATTAATTCTATTATATTAATTCCACATACTTTTCTTTCACCGAGTTTGGTTTCCACAGATTCCCATTTTTCTTTCAAGTTATTTATGTCTTGGTCAATATTTGTCTCTGCAGATTTGGGGCATCTTGCAAGCATCTGCTGATGTTTCTGCATCAGGTTACTATATGTCTCTTCCATAACATCAAAGGCAGCACAGATTTCCTAAACAGAGATATCCCCCCAAGTTATATCATTTTTAAGGGAATAAAATCTAAGAATCCTTTATCCAGTACATCAATCCCAAGCCTCTTATTATGTAGTCATCACCATCCAGCACAAAGAATAACCCTGATACATTCAAACTTTTCATTATTATTGAAACAACACCTAAACCTAGAGCTACATCCTGTCCACCAAGCAATCTCAGAAATGGCGCTATCAATGGCAATCCACTCCAGCACGCTAAGGTTTGTGAGAAGTATTTTTAATGTTACCAAGAAAGGTTTCACTGTACAGTAACCAGTCACTTCTGTCACCCTAGGCAAGAAATTTAACCTCCCCGAGCTTCAGTTTCTCTTCTGTGAAATGGTTTCTCTCCTGAGACTATGACATAATGACTGTAATATTTTTTGGTATAATTTAATTCCATACTCTGAAGATATACAGGGGATTGAAAGCAAAGACCCAATACAGTGAGACATTTAAGTTGATCATTCAGAATTTGGAATCACAAAAGCCAAAATGTGACACCATGAGTATTATTTTCCTTTATAACATTTTCAAAGCTTTTAACTGGGAGTTAAAAGCAGTACTTTTTCTACAAAGAATATTTTTAAAATTGCTATCAAATTCAGAATTGAAGATCAGTAAAATAACAGCTACATTTGTGTAAAAAATTAAGACCAGTTCTATTCTACTGATTCAATTATAACTGAGTTATAATTATTTTTAAATATTAAATATTTAAAAAACTCTGGTGGGTCAAATTATAGCTACCACAGAAAAACTGTTTATTCTATGCTTTATAATTTTTAAAATTAAGATATATTCATAAAATTCTTCATTTTCAAGTGCACATCAGTATTTTTTAGTATATTCATAAGAATGTGCAACCAAGAGGAGAACCAAGATGGCGGCATGAGTAGAACAGCAGAAATCTCCTCCCAAAACCATATATATTTTTGAAAATACAACAAATACAACTATTCCTAAAAGCGAGATCAGAAGACACAGGACAACAGCCAGACTACATCCACACCTGCGAGAACCCAGCGCCTCGTGAAGCAGGTAAGGTACAAGCCGTGGCCCGGTGGGACCTGAGCGCCCCTCACCCCAGCTCCCAGCAGGGGGAGAGGAGTCAGAGTGGAGACGGAGAGGGAGCCCGGGACTCTGGAATAGCCAGGCCTAGCCATCCACACCGGAGGGCAGACACAGTGTGTGAGGTGGTGGATACTAGGGAAACAGGACAGTAAGAGTGGGTCCCTGCAGCCGGCGCACCCAGGACAAAGATAAGTGAGTGCTTTTTGAAAGTTTTAAAGGGACTGAGAGTCCACAGCTGGATGGAACCATCCCGGGACGCTTAGCCCAGCAGCTGGGAATCCAAGGGAACTCCGGGTGCCCTAACCCCCCGAGTGGCAGTGCAGCTCGAAGGTCCCTCACAGCGATAAACAGCCTCCCGCCTGTTCCCCCACCAACGCGGCTCCACCATATTGGAGAAGCAGCCTGAGTGTGGCCATGCCCACAGCAACTGTGGAGCTCCACAGCAGCCGGGCAAGAATTAGAAACCCTGCCTGTATGCAGCTACCCAGCACAAGCTGCTAGGGGTTGCTGTTTTTCCAGGAGAGGAAGGCCACAAACCAGCAAGAAGGGACTTTCTCTTACCCAACACATGCACCAGCTCCCCACAAATACCTCTATTGCCATGAAAAGGCAGAAGAATTTGATACAGACCAAGATTACAGTGGCAAACCCTGAGAAAGAGATAGACCTAACCAATCTCCCTGAAAAAGAATTAAAAATAAAGCTCATAACCATGCTGATGGACCTGCAGAGAAAAATGCAAGAGCTAAGGGATGATGTCTGGAAGGAGATTACAGAAATGAAACAATCTCTGGAAGGATTTATAAGCAGAATGGATAAGATGCAAGAGGCTATTGCTGGAATAGAAACCAGACAACAGGAACGCATAGAAGCTGATGCAGAGAGAGATAAAAGGATCTTCAGGAATGAAACAATATTAAGAGAACTGTGTGACCAATCCAAAAGGAACAATATCCGCATTATAAGGGTACCAGAACAAGAAGAGAGAGAAAAAGGGATAGAAAGTGTCTTTGAAGAAATAATGGTTGAAAACTTCCCCAAATGGGGGGAAGAAATAATCAATCAGACCACGGAAGTGCACAGAACCCCCAACAGAAGGGACCCAAGGAGAACAACACCAAGACACATAATAATTAAAATGACAAAGATCAAGGACAAGGACAGAGTTTTAAAGGCAGCTAGAGAGAGGAAAAAGGTCACCTACAAAGGAAAACCCATCAGGCTATCATCAGACTTCTCAACAGAAACCTTACAGGCCAGAAGAGAATGGCATGACATATTTAATGCAATGAAACAGAAGGGTCTTGAACCAAGAATACTGTATCCAGCACGATTATCATTTAAATCTGAAGGACGGATTAAACAATTCCCAGACAAGCAAAAGTTGAGGGAATTTGCCTCCCACAAACCACCTCTACAGGGTATTTTAGAGGGACTTCTCTGGATGGGAACACTCCTAAGACTAAATAGATGGCACCAGAGAAAATAAAATCATAGCAAAGAAAGCAGACCAACCAAATACTAACTAAAGGCAAAAAATAAAATCAACTAACCACAAAAGCACTTAAAGGAAACACAAAAGAGCACAGAATAAAACAACCAACATATAAAGAAAAGAGGAGGAAGAATAAGAAGGGAGAAAAATAAAGAATCACCAGACAATGTTTAAAATAGCTCAATAAGCGAGTTAAGTTAGACAGCAAGATACTAAAGAAGCTAACCTTGAACCTTTGGTAACCACAAATCTAAAGCCTGCAATGGCAATAAGTACATATCTTTCAATAATCACCCTAAATGTAAATGGACTGAATGCACCAATCAAAAGACACAGAGTAATAGAATGGATAAAAAAGCAAGACCCATCTCTATGTTGCTTACAAGAGACTCACCTCAAACCCAAAGACATGCACAGACTAAAAGCCAAGGGATGGAAAAAGATATTTCATGCAAACAACAAAGAGAAAAAAACAGGTGTTGCAGTACTAGTATCAGACAAAATAGACTTCAAAATAAAGAAAGTAACAAAAGAAAAAGAAGGACATTACCTAATGATAAAGGGCTCAGTCCAATAAGAGGATATAACCATTATAAATATATATGCACCCAACACAGGGGCACCAACATATGTGAAACAAATACTAACAGAACTAAAGGAGGAAAGATAATGCAATGCATTCATTTTAGGAGACTTCAACTCACCACTCACTCCACAGGATAGATCCACTGGACAGAAAATAAGTAAGGACACAGAGGCACTGAACAACACACTAGAACAGATGGACCTAATAGACATCTACAGAACTCTACATCCAAAAGCCACTATTTACAATAGCCAAGAAATAGAAGCAACCTAAGTGTCTATCAGTAGATGAATGGATAAAGAAGATGTGGTACATATACACAATGGAATATTATTCAGCCATAAGAAGAAAACAAATCCTACCATTTGCAACAACATGGATGGAGCTAGAGGGTATAAATAAGCCAGGCAGAGAAAGACAAACACCAAATGATTTCACTCATCTATGGAGTGTAGGAACAAAGAAAGACTGAAGGAACAAAACAGCAGCAGAATCACAGAACCTAAGAATGGACTAACAGTTACCAAAGGGAAAGGGACTGGGGAGAATGGGAGGGAAGGGAGGGATAAGGGAGGGGAAAATGAAAGGGGGTATTATCATTAGCATCTATAATGTGGGGGTGGGGCATGGGGAGGGCTGTGCAACACAGAGAAGACAAATAGTGATTCTATAGCATCTTACCACACTGATGGACAGTACTGTAATGGGGTTTGTGGGGGGGACTTGGTGAAGGGGGGACCCTAGTAAACATAATGTTCTTCAAGTAAGTGTAGATTAATGACAAAAAAAAAATGAATGCACAACCATCATCACTTTTAATTCCAAATTTTTGTTGCCTCAAAACTTTGTGATTTCTTAAGACTTAAAAAAAAAACTTTCTCAACATACCTACAATACCACCTACAAAAAGCTTTTAATCCTAAAGCAAAACTTTTAAATATATCTCTTGAAACTGTAATATTCCAGTTTTTCTAGTTTCCTTCATTTCTTACACAACCAAAAAAAAATTACTAAAACAGTATTACAAAATATCAATAAAACTTTAGAATTCCTTGTATCATGACATTTCTATAATCTGGCATATTATGTCAGGTTCTAACAAACTTATTTTATATATCCTATTCAACCCAAATAAGCTGATATGCAATATTTTTCTAAAAGTAAAATATTCTAAAGATAAGCTCTTTGCATTCCAACTTTTTACATGAGATCTTCTAAGTTAACATTTTTTTTTTCACGTGTTTTAACTATCTCTTTATTTCCTTTAATATTTCTCACCTTTTCAGGCACTTAAGTAGTATCTATTGAGTACCTACTACAGGGTCCTATGGAAGGAGGTACAAAGACAGAGCTTACAGTTTTGCTGGAGGTTCATGATATATATACATGAATAGCCAGTGAGCAAAATGGTATCATTTACCTCTGTGTGTGTTTGTTTCCAAGTATCTAAACATATATAAATATAAGCAATACATAGGTAACTATTTGTGTATACTAAGTTGTATGGCACAGATAATTACAAAACAGGCAGATGCATATGGAAATTAAGTGAAGGGATAATAAGTCAAAGTGGTTGAAAGATGATTTAAATCTGGTTGTCAGGAAAGACTATATTGCTGAAAGATCTGGAGCTGAGTTTTTCTTCTTCTTTTGAAATAATTATAGACTCACAGGAAGTAGCAAAAATATTCAAAGAGATGCCAGGTACTCTTCCCCCAGCTTCCTCCAGGGGGAACATCGTATATAACTATAGTTCAGTATCAACACCAGCATATCGACATTGGGGCAATTTATAGAACTTTTCCAGATTTCACCAGTTTTTTTTTTTTTTTTTTTTTATTGAAGGGTAGTTGACAACAGTATTGCATTACATTAGTTTCAGGTGTACAACACAGTGATTCAACATTTATATACATGATAATTCTAAATACATGATAATTCTAGGTACCAGCTATCACCATACCAAGTTGTTACAATATTTTGACTATATTCCTTATGCTATACATTACATCCCGGTTACTTATTTATTTTACAATTGGAAGTGTGTTTATATATATATACATATATATATATTTTGTGAGGGCATCTCTCATATTTATTGATCAAATAGTTGTTAACCACAATAAATTTCTGTATAGGGGAGTCAATGCTCAATGCACAATCATTAATCCACCCCAAGCCTAATTTTCGTCAGTCTCCAATCTTCTGATAAGTTAACATTTTAAAAGTGTTTGTTATAAGATACTAATTCCAAGTATATTTGGTCGAGAAGTTATTAAACTTATATTTGATGAACTCTTAATAGCTATGCAGGTACTTCCACGAAAGTAAGCAAGTATCTGGGAGTCAGTCAGGTTTTATGGAAAAGAAAGAAAAGCACTGCTATTATTTTGTCGATTATTTTTTCAGCCAAAATGGGTCTTTTGTGTCACCAAAAAAACAACAGTTAACAAAAACAAAATCATACAAACAGTCCTTTTTCTAAAACAATGAATATCTATTAAAGGTTCCTAGAAAATTACACACTGGATAATAGGATTTACGAACTGCTTATGGCATTGTGAAATGAGTAAGATGGTATCTTTGTTATATTTCTTCACAACACCCATAAGATAGTTACTTTCTTTCCAAGTCACCAAATCCAAAATTGTTTCCAAATATGTACAGTTTTAATATGTACACTTCCACTAAAGAGTATAACTTTAATGAACAATGACCCATTTCTTTTGCCAAATCCCCAAGTACTTCCGTTTTTATTTCCTAAAATACTAATCATCAGCATTTGAATATTTAAAAAACTCTGGTGCAAATTCAAATTTAATGTAAAAGAGGATTCATTTTCAAAATTTGAAATGGACTGATTTCTATTAGAACTTTGAGCTGAATTACAATGGGAAATTAATAGGAAATGTCAATAAATCAAAGGTAGTCTAAATTTAATTTGTCAGTCCATACTTCCATGCAAAAAAACCACAGTCTCAAGTTCTATTAATTCTTTTTCCTTCTCCTCAAGAGTTGACAGTGGCACAGAATCTGGGTGGGAAGGGCCCACAGACACAGTGCTCCAGACTGATGGTTCAGACAGAAGCCTCCTCTCATCCCTTCCTAGTATAGCTATGAAGTTGGAGATATAGCCCTATCAACATTAAAACAAATAAACAAGTAACTTTGTTTTAACAGAACAAAGAACATATTTTCCAGCCTTCCATGAAACAAGGTAGGTATATCATGCTTATGACAATAATTTTTAAGTCAATTCTGATTACTTGTAGGATTTTTACTTTCACTCAAGGCACAACAGTTTATAATTTACACAATGTCATATTACTATTCATACAAGTTTATCATTTTATGGGGGAAAGTTTGCTTTTAGAAAAGGTTTGGACTTTTAAGCCCCCTTTTCATATATCGACGCAGTAACCTTTGAACTAAAGGTACCAGCTTGAAAAATTAATCAAAAAATGGTGTGTCTAGATAGAGATTTCTGCTGTAAAACTGTGTATATATTCTTTAAACCTTCTCCCAGGATTTCTTTTGATCACTAGGGCCCACACAAAACGGTCAGTTTCTTAGTCTGAGGCTAGAGCTGTAGGAACTAATATACTCACCATGTGGGCGTCAAGCTGCTCCCTGGCTGTTTCTGGCAAACCTCCCAGAGGCCTGGATGCTAACAGATGACGCTCTGTGTCATTCAGCCACTGTTGCAAACCCTCAATTTCACCGTGGAAGCTTTTGGCCTGGAGCGATTAAGAAATTCAAGTTTGGGCAACAAACACTGCCACTGCCAAGCATAAACAAGGTCTAACCAACACCAGCCTAAGCCCCTCTCCGCTCTCTTACGGGCAGCGGGAACCTCAGGGTCTGCCGTGCCTTTCTGCATCAGGACAGCTCGGCAGATAAGACTATTACACTAAGAGCTAGAGAGCTGAGGTCTCATCTGCTCCGCTTTTTATTTCACTTTCTTTTACTCCTCTCCTTGAAGTATAAAAATTAAACAAGTGTATGTAAATCAGTGAAAGAATTCCACACTGTTTTAGTCTTGAAGACTAAAGAGAGTTCCAGAATATACAGTAGGTCCCCCTGACCCACAGTTTCACCTCTGGAGGTTTCATTTACCCCCAGTCAACTGAGCAACCTGAAGCAGATGGGCCCCCTTCCAATGAATCACCAGAAGGTCAGTAGTATCCGAACACTGTCACAAAGCCTACATCATTCACCTCACTTCATCATGCGTTTTATCATCTCACATCATCACAACAAGAAGGGTGAATATTTTGAGAGAGAGAGACCACACTGACATAACTTTTATTATATATAGTATATGCTATGATTGTTCTATTTTCTGATAATACTTGTTAACCTCTTACAGTACCTAATATAAATTAAACTTTATCATTGGTATGTATGCATAGGGGGAAAAAAAGTATATATAGAGGTCAGTACTATCGGCGGCTTCAGGCATCCACAGGAACACATCCCCACTGTGGATAAGGGGGGCTACTTACTGTATTCTCATGCACCTGGCACAAGGCACCATCCAGCTGCTGCTTCCTTTGCTCTGTTTTTTCCCAAACATTTTGCCAGTGTTGATTCAAAACCTCCAGTTTGTTCTGAAGGTTGTTTGCTTCTTCACCTGCACTTGATTCAATAAGATCATTTACTGCTTTGTTAACAGCTTCCACAGTGGACTGATGGGCTAATACATCATTTTGAAGCACCTGAAAATATTAAGACAACACTCTGTTTGCTAGCTCTTGTTGAGTTAACATTGCTTTTAACACATTTGTTGTGTTTTCTGGTTATGAGACATTCTGAACCACAAACATCATACACACAGAATTTTAATACTAAAGCAGAATTTTGAAAAAACCTACTTCTTCCCCTTAACTTTGCAGCTTTCCTGGATATGGATTCCATCTACCAACATCCCCTGAAATGATTATGTAGAAACATTTGCTAGTTCTTATTAAAATTACCTTGCAGTTGAGGACATACATAAAATATATAAAGTATCCAGAGGTTGTAATGAAAAAGTTCTAAAAGCTGATTCAAGATCATTTTAAGTGGACTTACTTTTCATATCTTAAGTGAACAATTTAAAGGATATTTTTATTTCTGTATACCCATTTCCAAATGTAAAATCATTATATTTCTAAGACATAAAATGTCATATCTTATAATTAGCACTCTAAGAGGGAAAAGATATCATAGAATATTCTTTTATATTCTCTCCTTGGAAGCGTGTTAGAAGAAACTGCAAAGTTGACAGGAATCTTGGGAGTCCCTTAACACTTTATAAAGGGAAGGAGATTTACTGCCATCAATGATACTCAAGCCCAGCATTCCAAAGTTTAGCTGTTCTTTGCTAGAAAATACAAAATACTTACTACAGATCCCAATAAATAGTGCTTTCCTTTTCATACAGTGGAAATATAAGAATAGATTAATAATGCTTAAATGCACGAACATGGGGGCCAGAATGGTTAAGTGCAGAAAGCAATCCCAAAGGTAAAAAGAAAAAAATAAATTTCAAATACTGAAAAAGAATTACACTTTAGAGAACAAATATAGCTTAGTAGTAGTTCCCTTTCAAGAAGACTGTGGTTACATTTTTGGAAAACAGAGGAAACCTTCCTTCTAATATTAGTGAGAGCTGATGGTAATCCTTCCCTACACTCACTGACTCAGGGCTGGCCAGAGGAAAGAAAAAGCCCAGCATCCCTCGTCCTATGCAAGACGTCCCACATCTGCAGGGAAACGCAGACCAGGTGGGATTTTCAGGGAAGGGCGCTAACCACCTGTGATCCCCGTTTCTCTGTATTCACTCATTCTCTGCGGTCTCTGGGGAGGGAGTGTTTTCCAAAAGCTACACAAGGAACTGAGTAAGGAGTGATCATTATAAAAAGCATGTACTTTGATTTGTTAACAGTAGGAATCACCTTCAAAGGTAAGAATTAAATATTTGTGTGATCAAAATATAAAGTTATATAAAATTCCATTTTTTAAATGGTCAAATCTGGCCACATAAGACAGAGCCTAGGAGAAGCAAGCAAGAGAGCGATGGAAACATTCCCTCCCTTCCTCCAGCAATTGTACAGGCAATTTTAAGTCCTTTGAGTTTTCCTTAGAGAGACAGAAAGAGAAGAGAGGAGAGAGAGAAGGAGCCATTTCTAACTGCTCAAAGAGAGATGAACAAAAATGAAAAATTGCTATTCATCCCCTCCCCAAAATAACTGGGTCAGGGAACCTCATTTTTCCACTTCACTGAAGTCTACAAAGTCCCTGTCACTGTTCTATGTTACTTTTGAGACAACTGCCGTTTATGAAAACATAAATGCTATAAATGCACAATATGAGAATAAACCATTTTGTTTTTATGTAGTCTGACTAGTCATTAATTTTCTAGCAAAGGTATAATATAGACATTAAATAATGAAAAATACTCATGATGCAAAATAAGTTCTAATTGCTTAATCACATGTGGTTGGGCAAAGACAAAGGATATAGATGGAACAAGGTAAAAGAAAAAGAAAATTTAAATTAGGGTACAAGTGCTGTGGAATAAAAATATGAAAAATGGAAGACTAAAGCAGAAATAGCCAAAAACTGGCTATCATGATAATAAAGTGCCCCAAACCTACCTTTTCTCTTAAAATGTTAATTAATATATAAAATAATCAAAGATTGTCTATTTGATAAGCAAGGAAAACTTAAGGTTAGAATTTAGGCACTAACCTCAAATCAGATACCAATATTCATGTGAATGCTAACACTCTATGAAAGACTAACCTTTGATTCATTAAGCCTAGTGACTTAAAATATAGGGAATTTTCTATGAAAAATTATCAACCAAGTGTCACAAAGATGACAACGTCATAAAATTGTTTTATGTGCATCTTAAGATAAACATTTCAATTTATAAATTAGCCTTAAATCAACTGCAGGATATACAAAAACTTTTAATACAATGAATATTTTTTAAAACTAATTAAGAAAGAAAAGGACTAAGACACAAAAAGCCAATGAAAAGAGAGACAAAAGGACAAAGCCCAACAGAATGAGAGATGTACACAGAGAGAATTGTTGGACATGCCAAATCAGTCAGCAAGTGAGAGGACATAGAGACAAGGGGCACCAAAGCGAAAACACACACACACACAACCTGCACCGGGACATCAGAGCCTATGGCTTTAGGCTATAACTGCAATTTCTAAATTGAGTCTATGTTAATCCAGTAACAGGGAAAATCAGGGACTGGAACATTCAGTGTCTGTCATGCAGCCTTAAGAATTTAGCCAGAAATTTCCCCTCCTTTCTGTTTTTGATAATAGCCTTGAAGAGTAAGAAAAATAGTTTGATGACAGTCTCTTAAAAAGCATGTTTTAAGTAGCTTAACATTCAGTAACAAATGTCGAATATGAACTTGTGCTAAAATAATAAACTTGAAAAATGCATGAGAAACAGACATACAGGAAATTCTGAGGCTGCTAGAAAGACACAAAGAAGTGTAGCATGCAATTACAGCTACATACGTGGTGCTTGGCAAGTTCAATTTCGATGGCTTTAGGGTCTCCTTCAACAGGTTTCTGCTCACTTAGCAAGCCCTCAGTGTGAGTCAGCCAGGCCAACAGTTCGTCGAGAGCATGCTGCAACTGCCCCAGTGCTAACGGAGCACCCCCCAGCTTATGCTACAAAGAGAGTAGTAAGGAAGACATCCATTTATGAATGACATACACTTATAAAACAGGGCAAAAAAAATCAACTTTTTTTGGTCAGTGATGCATAATTCCATAAGCATGTCCAATGGAGTGTGATCATTGTATCCTCACATTGGGTGTTTAAATTCTTGGTGGTTAAAAACAGTTTGTGAGAAGTAGCAAGAGTGCCAGTAAAACAAGAGAATTTAGGGGCTTCAAAAGTTGATGCACAAAATCATTCATTTCATTTTTTAATAATCATTTTACGTGAACATGTAAAATTGCACTTTGATAATTTCTTAAAATAAAAAGTCTTGGTACTTACCTGTTGGTTGATAATTCTCTCATTCAGACTATCCCATATTGATTTCAGTTCCATTAATGGGTCTTGAACAGTATGTTTGTCACTCTCTTCTGCTTTCTTCAGCAGAAGCTCTGCTTGGTGGTTCAGTCTTTCCATTTCTTTCTGTTGTTGGTAGGCCTCTGACTTAAATTGCTCTTTTTTAAAAAGAGGGATATATAAGGACACTTTGTTCTAAATCAAAACGTTAAACAAAAGAAATTCTACAGGTTAGACCTTTATTCCTATTCATGCTTCCTGTGTGGGGGAGGGGAGGTTAACAGGAATAAGAATCTATCAATGTAGTAATTAAAAAATAACAACTCAGGTAAAGTGAACACTTGCTATCATCAGGTTATGCTTAATAAAGTTAAAAAGAACATGCTTTTGTCCTCAATTTAACCAAAGGACACAAAAATGAGATCAGTTACGTAACTTCCCTGAGGTTATTTGGCTTGGGAGTGGATAAACTGGAATATAATCTCAGACAACCTGATTTCAGAGACAGAGCTCTCCAAACCAGCTTGCTCTAGGAAAGCCACTGAGACACATGCAAATGTCCAAAATCAATTCTCCTGCATACCAACAATTATACATAAAGTATACCATGTATTTACTATATGACCAGATATGGTGAAAAAAAAAATCTCAATCTAATGATGGTAACAGCAAAATTCTCAAAAGAGAAAAAAAAATTTTTCTAGAATATTCTATATCACACTTAGGGATGAAAATGATACAACTTTAAAGCCCAATAATAACTCTGTATAAAATCGAGTAGCGTTTATTGAAAATGGTGTGATGTCTCCGTGGATAGGGACTTAAAATTAGGAAGGAAATAGCTGCTCCCACTTTGATAAATGATCATCAGCACAGAGGGATTCAAAGAGGAAGCCGTCCAGCCATTTTTGCAGCTGGAGATCAAGAACCACAAAAGCAAAAACTACAGAGGAGAGCAGATGGAAAACAACAAGCATTTATAAAACAAACATTATGGGAAATGAGATTACACCATGGATGCTTCTTTAGCCTGTTAGACTAAATGAATTACTCTGAACATAACGAAGAAAGGAAAAGTGTTGCTGTATGTGTACTGATGACAATGACACTACTGAATAGTTATAAAACGTCTTTACAGGATGATCAAATGGGAATAAATACACCCCCTCCCACAAAACTCAACCTGCTGTGAACATAAGGATATCAGAAAGTCTGTAATCAAGTCTTAGGAGTGTTGCCTCTGGGAACATAACATTTGGGGTGGCTTTTTAAAAAGTCACCTTTCTTCTTATTTGTATTTTTTTATTTTAATGAACAGCTATCAATTTAATAAGAAGAAACGAAAACCACTAGTATTTTATGCCCTTTATTTAATGAGCATATATACACTGCTTATTATATGCAGGCACTATATTAAACCAGTTTCATTATCAAGATATTTACACTTCAATTACACAAAATAAGTTTGTGTAAAAGAATCCTACGAAGCAAGAACTTAAAAATGCAGTCTTTGCTAAATTAGTTAGCTCCCCATCCCATACCTTTAGCTCTTCAATCTGCTCCTTGACAACGAAGTCAAGTTCTGTTCCAATTGGAGACATTGAAGCTAATTTAGCACCTGCAATATCCACCCAGTCGAATATTGCCTGAAAAACACATTAGTCCATCTGTTATTATAATAGTATGTCTGAAATTGCTACACCTCTAGTGTTACAGAAAAGTACACTTGTAAATCAACAAAAATATTATGGAATGGGACTATTTAATATAAGGTTAAGATGGTTCAACTGAAAAGGTAAAAGCAACAATATAACAGTTGAAATAGAACTATATATGAAATATATGGAATAGATGTAAGCCAATTCTGCATCCAAGTTTGCAAAGAATATTCTGTCTCTATAGAATCTTATAATATTAAGAACTTTCAAAACAAGTCCATTTGAATGAGTTTTATAAATGGAATCACATGGAATCGAATTCTCCATGCTCTTTCATGTCTGCCTAAAAGGAAGATTAGATTGTATAAATATACAGAGAAACCCATCCCATCTGTTTATTCAAGTAAGCAAGTATATTGTCTAGCACTTGAGCAAAATATACAGCCCAACAAAACCCAATGCATTATCTATATTAGCATTAAAATCCTGCACATATAACAATTAACATTATGGCCATTAGTCTGAATTACAACACAGATGACAGCATCTCCTGTTTTCCCTGTTCTTCTTAGGTAATATAATATTCTAAAAAGGAACAACTCATATTTCTTCCAGGAACTGAATGCACAAAAGTATTCTGCTCTTTAATGAAGCTGCCGCATCAGAACAGCAGGAGGAAATAACCTTGGAAAATATCTGAATTTCAAAGTTGTCATTAATAAAACCAAAAAACTTAAGCAGCAACCTGGGAAATTAAATTTACTTTACTTTACAATCAAATTTTGAAATCTCTTGAGCTTCTCACTACAGCTAGTCCTAACAGCTCTTTACTAAATCAGGGTAACAGTCATTCCCCCAGTTGATGCTACTACCCCGTGATGGACCTTGTTTTCCAGCAGTGGTAATGAAACTGTGTAAGTCATGGTGTCTATCCTGGGGCCTCCTCCGGTTACTGGCTCCTGAGGACAAATGGCTGTAAGTGTGGCTATACTATCTCCAGCCATGGCAGCGGCACAACTCAATGACTTACCAAAAGTATGTGAACATCATGATCTGGCCTCACAGAGTGACGGCTGGAACCTGACTAGTTTTGGCCACTGATACTTAACCAATAAATTATCACTTTGGTTTAAAAAAAGATGGGGGACACAGAAAGGGAAAGTTATAATCAGGTATTATTTGTAGTGACTTTTTCATACATTTCCAAAGTTCAAAACACTTCTCAGCTGACAGAGCCGTACTTGTGATATTTATTGAAATGGAGAGGCATAATAAAAAGGAAAAGGTGTTCTCATTTGAGCTTTAAAAATAATACTCGCTTGGTGTTATGGAAATACTTAGAAGGGCTTTTTCCATATGGTAGGAGGGATGAAAGATTAAAACTCTTTCCAGCCTGTTAGGAAATAAAATAAAAGTTTAGGAAGGTATGGAGATAAATATACCTGAGTTGATCTCAACTGACAAGAAAATTTTTAATTAAAAAAATAAAAACACCTAAAAAAATTGTTAATGAACTGAACAAAAACCCTTAAGGTAGATGAAAAACAAATATTAAAAGAAATTTTATATATATGGAAAAGAAAACACATTTTACATACCAGATTATGACCTAATAAAAGAGAAATCTATTTAAGTTCATTGAGAACACTAGCTTTGAATCAAATTTCTTTACTCCTGACTTTAGTTAAACTTGGTGGTATTTTTAGATAGTGTTTACTCCTTTCATCTAATTCCACTCAACTTTAGAACAGAACTCAGATTCAGTTCCATTTCACTGTCTGGTGCTGAGGCTTCATGAAAAATGCTGTGTGGGAACACTTACTTTTACTGAAATAAAAATTTCAAAGTAGATTTCACTCGATGTATGTCTAAAAACATGTTTAGATGTGTACAGAAATCTATACTGATCTCAAGTGTCAGAAATATCTCCCAAAAGACAAAACATGAACTGAAGTAGGCGAGCCAGTTGAATCCCCACTTGCAGCCCTGGGGTGGCATCAGCGGGCCCAGCGTGCGTCAGTCTGTGGAAATCCCTGAGGATCCCTCCTTCCAGCAGACACACAGCAAACCCCTCACCTGCAGGCCATCCTGGTACTGAACGGCAGCCTGCATCGCCTCCTCCAGTTTGTCCACCCGGTCTTTCCAAGCTTTATTGAGAGAATCCCACGCTGAATGTAACTGAAATTTAAATGTTAGAACTCTGTTAGGGTCATATGTTTTCAACTACTTCTATCAAATATGCTTTAGTTCACAACATTAAAAAAAATATTCTGTTAAGAGTAGAAAATATGCTAGTTGTACCTCATCTACACACTTCTTGACAACGGGTTTATCTGGTTCCCCACATGCAGCGATGAGTTCAGAACCCAGGTTGATGACTATATCCAGCTCTTCTTGCAGCCCATCTATTTCTTCCCTCTTGGACTAGAATGAGAAATGACAGCCTTAGAGCCTTAAGTAAAATCACAGTGTAACTGAAAAGATGCATGCAATGACATTAATGGTAGTTATTTCTAGGAAGAGGGATTATGATCAGTTTTTATTCTCATCTTGCTATTTTCTAGGTTTCTGCAGTATTTTCATCATGCAAAGACAACAGAAGAAATATTGTATAGAAAAAACCAGCATCCTTTGTAACAAATGTTAAATGTTAAATAATGTTTAAGAAATAATTCTATGTAACAAATGCTGGAATAAGTTCTTTTAAGTATAATAACAATGAAAAGCATAGAACCACATTTTGTTTTTCAAACCCAACAGTTTGGCAATCTATATTTAAATTGATATGATAATCTAAAAAAAGAAGAAAACAGAAAATACTAGTCCCCTCCCCCCCAGAAAACTCAAACACTTGGATACACAGAATAGATTGGTGGTTGCCAAAGGTGGGGGATTGGGAGATGGGAGGAATGAGTGAAGGGGTCAAAACATACAAGCTCCCAGTTATAACGTAAGTATGTCATAGGGATGTAATGTAAGCATGGTGACTGTAGTCAGTAATACTGTATTGCACATTTTTAAGTTGCTATCGGAGAGGGGATCTTAAAAAATAATACAACAAAATATGAGTAAAATATGGGTTCAAAGACTTCATGCAAATTAATGTATTTGTTAATAGAATTTGGGTAATCTAGGTCTGGAGTTACATTTTAGGTCATTTTCCCAGGGTTTGTAAACTATAAAAAAGTGATGACATCAATGCAAGAGTCCACCTTGCCTTCATCTTTTTGGTTAAATATATTTGTTCATTCAGGAAACATTTAGTAAGCATACACCAAGCCCTAAACTACACAATGGGGATACAATAAAAAATAGATAGGGCTATTCTGCTCTAGGGGCACAGAGCCCTTTAGGAAAGACAGAGGGATAGTCAGTGATGTCTCACTATGTGTGGCGTCCTTTGAGGAAGTGTTGTGGGAGCACAGAGAGACTAACTCTTCTAAGTATATAAAAAAAGATTTTATGTGAGGGTAATAATCCAACTGAACCTTGAAGCTGGAGTGAAATTTGCCAGAGGACTGGCATGAAGAGCATATCAGGGTGAGGAAATACATATGCTAGAAAGAGCACAGCAGATTTCGGGAAAGCCATTTTCTAATATAGAAGCAGTAAAAAAAAAAATGGCTTTGGAAACACAGGCCTAGGCTAGGCTGGGCTGTAAAAGGTGAGTACACAGTTCTAGGGAGTCAGTATTTCATTCAGGAGGCAGTGGATGCCTCCGAAGGGTTTTGAGCAGCAAGACAGAACAGACTTAGAGAATCCAATGGCAGCGAGGCTGCAGGCCTGACAAGGAAGGGGCTCTGCAGGGAGGGACTGCTTTTGGTCACTTCAGCAGCCACAAAAAGAGAGCGAGGGAGGGAGAGAGAGAGAACAAGGCCCTGGAATAAGGCAGAAGCAGTGGAGATGAAGAGAAACTTTAAAAATACACACTCTCTAAAGGGAAATTAGTGGGCATTACTTATCTCCTACGGTATCACTATGCATTCCCCTTTTGGAACAAATGTAAATCTTAATAGAGTACTTCTGAATATTTACCAATGGAATCCAGGTTTCATTATACTGTAACTTATTTTTTTACTTTAAATGGGACATTCTGCTTACCTCTGCTGCTTCTTGCTGTTGTTTTATCACTAGGGGATCAATGCCAGGATCCTCCAGATCCCGGATGAAAGCTTGTGCGTCTTTAGTGGTAACCACCAGCGACATGTGATCACACCAGAACTTCTCTGCTAAGTCCATTACATCCAGTAGTTTGGCTTCCCTTACCTCCACTAGCATGTGTATGTTCTCCCAAAAGAAAACCATTCTCTCAACCTTACACTGAACAGCTGTGGTACAAAACAATATCCAAAAGGCAATGTGTTAGCCCCATTTAAGCAATAAAGTAGAATATTTTAGTTCACACAGATTCAATTTGTTAAGTATCTAAAACTAGACCAAAGTTTGGTTGACGCCAGTCTAGTGGGCATGTGTGGGCCCAATGGCCTATTCCTCAGACAAATTCAAGTTCTGAGGGTGTCTGGCTCCTCTGAACTAAGGCGCTTCCTGACAAAAGTGGATGCTCAAAGACACGTGAGCTGAGTAGACCTCAGTTTACCATGTTTCCTAAGAAAGTGAAATAACCACTTAAGTATATTCTTTATGCTCTCCAAGAACAAAGATGTCCATTCAGTCCCAGGAATATAACAACATAGGATATGTATTTTGTACCTGTTTCTAGAGCTTTCTTTTCATGAATTCCCACTAATTCACATGGATGTTCTTTCTTTTGATCCCCAGCTCCTATTTTTAATATGGCTGGCTGTAGCCATGGTGGCCATTTCTGTGGCTACGGGATAGAGTACCCACAATGTAAGATAGTTTGTAGTCAGCAATGAGAGAAAAAAAGAAATAATAATCCCTAGGTTTGTTCTTAGCATTGTGCTTTAACCAACTGGCTTAAAAGTCCCAGAGAACACATGGCTTTTTTTGTGCCATTGCACTTTGCATTAAACTGATGGATTTCACTAACACAGGAAGACATTAACAATGGATTTATGTACATGTACCCTTCAATCCCCAAAACACCATATTTGTAATACTGTCTCAAAAATCTAGTATTTTGGCATGCAACTGGACTGCCGGTGAACAGCATGGGCATTTAGAGTTGCTTTAAAAATAAAGTTCAACTCTTCCTTATTCTGAAACCATTACCTTTGGCAGATACATCTTTGTCGGTGCCCCCAGAGCGAGCAATCATTTCCTCTCCCCTCTGTTTAAGAGTTTCATACAATGGTTGTAGGTTCTCCATGTCTACTGACACGTTCTTATTGTCACTGATCTGCTCCTTAATCTTCTCCACCTCAGCAGAGATAGAAGGCGGCTGCCTCAAAAGCTCCACCAGGCGTTCGAGGCTCTCCAGGACCTGGTCGATCTTGTCATGGAACTAGAAGTAAAATAAAGGAATCATTTATTGGGAAAAGATCTGTGATACCAAGTGTGAACATTTATATAGAAAAAAGCATCTATTTAACATCACAGTCAAGAACTAAATCTTAGCCCCTGTGTTAACACATTCATCCAGTTATATGCAGATGGTGTATGACATTTGAAAAAATCCTACCTCACATGCACCTCTCTTCATCCCATTCCTTTTATAGGCCAGACTATTTCTTGCAAACAATTGAATGTATTCATTAAAAAATGGTATATGCTAATATATAAAAGACCACCTGAGGGCAGTCTCTTACCTACTGCTTTTATCATAATTCAAATTAATTCGAATAATTAAGTTTAATAAGCTGGGTGTTTGGTTGGTCTATCAAAACTGATTGTTTTATTCACCTTTACTCCTTATTTTGGCATCCTGAGGACATTATATTATTAAATGTAAGATTCATGCAGTTTTGATTATCTTAAAGGATTATTAATTTAAATTTCCTGAACTGCAAAATGTTAAAAATTAAACAAAACTAAAACCTTCCCAACATTGCAACAGAAGTCTGTATTTAATTCATGTCCAAACATGTAGTCAGATTCATGAAATAATTTTAAAATTTTGTTTGCAAAAGTACTCTTGACAATGAGACAAAGTTATGAAAAGTGGTTCATTCAGACTCAACACTATCCTCAACATTAAAGGAATCATCACTCTGGAGTTATAGGAAATAGACCACATTAATGGTAGTGGATCTAATGATAAAAACCAAACTTTGAAAGTGGAAAATCTGTAGATAATTTCAAATTTAACTTCTTGAAAAAAGATGTTTTCAAAAAAGGAAAAAGTATCAATTTCTGACTGTATATGAATCTTTTCCTTCGTATTCAGCCTATCATTCAGTCTTTCTTCTTACTGGGACTATTTTACTAATAATGATAATAAAGTAACACTCTGTTTCATGTCTCCCTATGGCAAATACCGCATTCTACTCGAGATACACGCTTACTTAAGTATTTGGACAATGATGAAACTGTATGTTTCTTAAGTCATTGAAAATTACTTTTTATTGTACCTACAAGCAGGCAGCGAAATGTAAGGACTGGACTCAAGCAAATACCACCTCTGAGAGAGACAAAGACATCAATACTCAAAGTTAATGTAATGAAATAATCTTAGTTGAAATTTAATCAGGAGATCCAGGAAAGTTTTTTTCCATGCTCTGCTGTTCAGAAGAGCCCAGTCACATGTCTGGTGTAAACAATTACCTGAGTAGATTGAGAAATGGCTTCATCCAGGGCCACAGCTCGCTTTTTGACATCTTCTTTAATTTGACTGTAAAGGGTGTCAGCTGCCACATACTTCTCTTGGATGGAAAAGCCTTCCCTTGGGCTCAATTCCAGCAACTGTGGCCCAGTTTTGTTCATCTTATCTATATGAGGTTTGAGTTCGACTAACAGCTCTCGCAGTTGCTACAACAAACCAAACAGCTCCTCAGGATCACAGGGTCACACCTCCAGGTCACAGCTGTCTACATCCCCAATGCGTGCAGCTGGAAAGAAGCTCCAAACAAACACCCTCCCCATCACAAGGCATTTAGCACACGGCTCATATGAGTCTTTGCCGGTAAGCGATGCCCCTGACACAAAGATTAAACTACAGTCTGGTCATGTCAAAATCCCCAGAAGGGTATATATAAAAATGCTCATGGAGCAAAATCCCAGTTCATTATCCATTTCATGCCAAGATGGCACATTTTGATACAAGTTTTAGCCAAGGGTCATATTACATCAAAGGATTCTGAATTCTATAGGTTGTCCCCAACCTATAGAAACCAAGCTATAACTCTTGGTATCCCTTTCTGCACACTCACGACATACACAGAAATTACTTAAAAGAAAGGGAGGAGGAAGGAAGGAAGGGAGGAAGAAAAAGGAAAGCAGCTCAGTAGAAGATAGACACAATGCTGAAAGGACAAGAACTACAGATAATGCCTAAGTTAGGGGGATGTAAGCCCACCAAGGCATTGCATTATATATGTAAAGAAAAACAAAATGTGTACATATATTCATAATATATACATGAAGTTATTCTATGTACATACAGACATGAATGAATCGATTTGTATTTATTTTCAAAAGTTAAAGGCTGCAAGGTCATCAGTCTATCAAACGCATAACTATATACTGAGCATTATTTACAAGGTGCATTTAAGGAAAAATGTGACATATGAAAATTTTACATAATGCCTAATCAAAAGGTTCAATGAAATTTATAGTAATGAGTGGGTGTGGAATCCAAGTGGAGCCCCACTCTGTCTGGGGAGATGAATAAATCTGGAATATCCAGACTCCATGGAACCCAAAGCCTCCCATGGAGCAGTTTTTCAGGGTCAAATCCAAAACCGCTCCCAGGGGGAATATCCACTTCGCCTGCAGGTTTCTCTGAGGCCAGCCTCCAGACACCCCTGAGGAGCCTTCCATATGCACCACATTATTGCCTAGGCTCCGTCATCAGCAATTCCTTGTCCTCACTAGGAAGTACATCTCCAAGCTGTTTGCTATCCAGCCCCTACCAAACATTTCTCTGCGAGAAATTATATTCAGGAAAGACAGTCTAGGAAAAAAGCTATCAATCTTTTCCTGCAAGTGTTTTGATTTCTATCATTCTTCAAGAAGACTCGTGAGGACAGCCACTTACGTAGATGTGTCCAGTGAAATCAGCCACGAGAATTATTTTGAAAATTGTTAAGGTACTTGGTCTATTACTTCATTAACAATACCCAACATAATACACTATTCTTGAAATTTTTCTGAAGATGGTCTCAAAAGTCTTTTGGTAAAAGCTAAATAAACACAAATTCAATTAAAAAAGAGAAAAAAAGAAGGGGGAGGTCTAACCTAACATGCTGTACAGAAGAATCTGGGAGGGTCATGTCTGCGACCGAGCTCCTAGGCGGTCCAAGCTAAGATATTCTTAGTTTGTTTCATGTTATTAGGTCCTATCTTCACGATGCTTTAGAGAATGGAGGTGCTGAGATTAATTTCAGCTAATAAACAGTCCCTTGGAAAAGGAATGTGTTACACATGGTCTGGTTTCAATGTTCTATAAGACATGTTTGTCAAACAAGTTTACACTCAGAGCATTCACAAGACTCTCAAGTTGGATGAGAGATCTCTGCTGAGACTTGAGCTGCCTAGAGTTTAGGTGGCTCTCATCTGCATGGCACCACCAGGAGACACCTTAGCTTGGGAAGTAGTAAGGTAAGCCTTCTTTAGACCATGTCATGACAGACAGGAGAATATTTACTAGATGCCTGCGTGGTGTGTATGTGCAGGGATAAAGGGCCAGATGGACACCTTTTGCTTCATGTGTAACAAATGACTCTTGGCAACATACTGTCGTACAAGCCCAGTCACGCTGGAAATACTTAGTGTGACTTCAAGATATTTACTACTTGGTAACATCGCTACTGGAGCCATTTTTCATTCTTAGCTGGAATGAACTAGAAGATTGTCCCAAAAATAACTGAAGAGGATGCTGTGGAGCTGCAGAAGAAATGACATTCTAGAAGACTGCAAACATTCTGAACAATTTAGTTTGAACAATTTTTCTAATTCCGTTATACATAAAACCATAAATTTGTTTTGAGAGTTGAAAGATTATAAAAAAAAGGGAAAAACGGATCCAACTTCAACATTTTCAATAATGGTCTTTTCCATACTATTTATTATGCCAAAAGCAGAGCCACCCAAGCTCTGTTAAGCTTTGTTAACATTTAAGTAACGGCTGCAATGAAGGCTTCATACTGGTTCTGAATTTTATATATGTTTAAAACATGACATATTTGTAGATGTAAATATACTCTTAGGTTTACACATACACATTTATAGAAGCAGAGAACTTCAAAAGAGCTCCATGTATATAAGGTTAAAAAAAAAAGGGAAACAATTTGTCTTCATACTTCGGCATTATTCATTTTCATAGAGCAACACTTCACCACATTGAAATTTGGAGGTTATTAGTTATATTGTACAGTTTCTCACAAGCTCAATAGCCTTGTCTGTAGTGTGTCATTTCCATTTATTTCTACTCTGCACTTACATTCCAGTTATAAAACTTAGTCAATAGGTGTAAATTGAAAGCAATTCAACATGCATAAATTCAAAATACTTCAAAAGCTTATTTTTCTAACATTTTAAAATGGGAATTTTGGTTTTTGCACCCAATTTATACTGCATACTATTCTATAAAATCTGTGGTGTAATGAATAACATGCACAATGTGGTCCACCAGCCTGAGTCTTCTCACTGTAACCCTAGACAACAGGTAAGCAACTGTGAGGTAAGTACATGTTTGCAGACCAGAACACAATATTGCTGAAATGTCCTGACAATGTAAGGTGTCTGTCTAACTGCATTGAAAAGCACCATAAAAATCATGATTCTCCTTTAAAGGGGAATACAGCATTCTCTCTGACACTGAGCTTACCCTTTGTTCTTCCTGCTGCTGTCTTAGAGTTTCATATTCAAGAGCTGGGGCAGGAAGCTGATAGATGATTCTTTCTGTTTCTGTCAGCCATGACCAAAGTTCTTCATATGTTTCCCAGAACTGGTTAACCAGGGACTGTGCCCTTTCTAGCTGTAGGGACCTCTCTGAGTTCATCTGGCAGATGGTATCATAATTCTTCAATATCTTGTCCAGTTTTTTCTAGAAAATAAGATAGTGAAATGTGTTTAAGAGGCCAGGCTGACCAAGAAGCACATCAACTCCAGAATGTTTTATTCAGCACTATACACCAGGTGCAGAGGAGGCACTTAACAAATATACGTTAAATGAGCAAAGAAACAAAACCCATTTAGATTTAACCATTTCCATGTATGAAAGTTCATGTTGAAGTAAAGAAAGGCCCTTCAGGGTCATCTAATGTTACATATGGCAGGAGTTCCTTTCCTGTTAAGGCTGAATAATATTCCACTACATGCTGATGTTGTGTTCTTACTACAAAAAAACGTTTCTATTATATATATGTAAAAACCAGCTAAAATGTGAGAAACATCTTAAAAGTACAACTGGAGATCAGACTAGTAAATTATGATATATTCATACAAATAGATTTCTATGAAGTCATCAAAAATAATGGGATTTATGACACACAGAACTTCTCAAAAAATTAGTGAGTAAATCCAAACATAAACAGCCTCAGGTTTTCATGAATAAGACTTTGAGCTCTCCAAACACAGTAAATAAAATTCTCCAGCCATTCTTCCATCTTAGAAAACAAGTTTCACATGAGTCTAGAAACATTTACATTACTCTCTGGGAAAAAAAAAAGGACTACCTTTTGCAAATGAAACTGTAAAAGGAACTCCTACTCCGCAAAACTAATTAGCTCTATTAGAATCAAAGTAGAACATTATGCGACACACTTGTGCAGTGGTCACAGTGATCCAGATTATGGTACAAATTTGTATCATAAACTAACAGCAGACAGTAAATCACAACAGTAGCCCAAAAACCCTCAGAATGATGCAGAAATTATTTCATGATAATCTGCATTTTTCATGTCAGAACCTTTGCAGTAATAATAAAGTTAAAGATTAAATTATAAACAAGCACACTGCCATTGCAGAGTACAAATAAAAGAGAAACTATCATTATACAATGACATTCTATTATTTTATCTACGATACATATTAAAAGCAATGCATAATCTTTAAAATGGGATCTGAGGCACAGATATTTGTACAATTGTTTTGTCATGGGACATTTTCCTACCAGATGCATTAATACATATTAATTTCTTTAGTCTGCTCGGATATCTGAATATGAAGTGAATTAAACATTTATTACTTATGGCTGGGTTCTCATCCATTTAAAGGATCATTAAAACTACATAAGCTGGATGGTCCCTCTAATTATTCAGCTCATTTTTCCCCCTATAAAGCTTACTGTAACTTTACAGAGAATGGATTTCAGCATTAGAGGGTACCACACATGTTGGGTTTTGTTTCAGCTCAAGTGGCCCCAGTGTTGCTGAAGCATATAAACAGTTGATATATATAATATATCATTTGATATATTATCAAATATATTTATTTGATAATAATGGCAATAATACAGCTAACATTAACTGAATGCTTAATGTGCACCAACTATTCAAGGACTCAAACCTCTACAGTTTTTCTGTCCACTAAAAAAAGATTGTCCCTAGGGTGACTGCTGGAATATTCCTTGCACTCTTATTCTGTAAGCTTGAAAAATGCCTTTTTTTAAACCAAAGATTTAACGGTTTAAATGGCAGCTGTAGATAAAGGAAAGTGCTTTTCTAGGACTGAAAGCTCAATGCATGCTGTTTGTTCAAGATTCTCACTACCAGTCACAGAAAATATTTTACCTTCATTGATTGCTTTTCCTCTTCCCTGCATGTGGTCATGATTTTATGTCCAGATTTAACAAGTTCATCAATAATATCTTTGTGTCTCAAAATCTCCATGGTGAATGTCTGTGATTTAGCAAAATAAAGATGAAGAGAGAGTGTGAATGACTAAAATGAAAACAACTAGGCAAAGTAGCTATAAATACCCAATTACACCAGCAGGGTCTTGCAAAGTAAATCATGCCAACACATTTTTCTAGACTTGGAGCACACTAACAAATAATTTAGAAGCAATTGGAAATGCACTTTCTCACCTTTTGAACCTGCAGCTGAGCAGAGGTCTGGTCTTGCTCAAGCCTGATGTCACCCAAAGACATCAATTTCTCCTCTGTTTCTGTAATCCAGGATAACTCAGCATCAGCTGCTTGGTCAAACTAAACAAAAGATAAATAATTAGGTGAGCAACCTCCTGTAACTGCTACCAGAAAAAATACCTACGTATATTTCTTTTAAATATCTCCATTACACATGTGAGGAATCTGAGCTTCTCTCTTCATGGTTTCCTAAAATAATGCATAGTAATGACGGACGTTATACAGAAAGGAGGACTTTCCACAGAGAAACTAAACACAAGCTCTTAAAATGTGTGGGATGCATAACACAGCATTAATGATTTTTAGGACAGCTAACACTGTTGTCTTCTTTTTGGTCATTGTTAAGAATTTTCTCCTTAGGAGCACTATTCAAATGGAAGAACTATGAAAGTCAATAGTTGGGTACCACTTTTCAGTCATTTCATCCATCACTTTAACCCATGTGATATGGAGTAGCATTCTGCTGTCTAAGTACATGATTCCTAGCAAAAAGAAGGAAATATTACCATTTATTTATTATATTATGTGTATGTAAATGCATGTGTAAAATATATCTCTGCTTCTGTATCACTTTTTACATTTAATTTAATAACTGTAGAGAATATTTTCAAAGAGCATTCTTAAATATTTTGAGAAATTTGATTTTCCTGATCCTAGCAGTAATTCATAGCAGAAATTCATCAAGTAAAGAAAAACATACAGAAGCAAATTAAAGCCCAGAGTTAATACTGTTGGTATTTTAGTGAATTTTAGCATTTGAGAAAAGTCTGGGATAATACTGCAATAAACAGTTTCATATCCTTTTTCACTTATTATGAACATCCCATGTCATATTCTTTTAAATGTGATTTTTAAACAACACCATTGTGTTCTAGCATATCTGGGTATTTTCATTTAAGCTCCCTGCATTTTTTTGCTGTATAAACAACCTGAAATGAGTATCTCTGTATATAAATCTGTTGGCATCTCTAATTAGTTTCTCAGGCTGGATTCCCAGAAGGTGACTCCTAAGTCAGAGAGTATGAACGTTTTCAGCGCCTTGCATCAGATACACCCCAAAGCCTTCCTGTGCTAAGCAGTTACCATAAATGAATAAAGTGGGCACGTAACAATAGAAGCACCAATGGTACATGGTAATTAACAATGGCCTCAGAGGGAAGATTTAATGGGGAACAGATATTGTGAGGAGTCAAGTCCAGAGCTTCTAACTTTTCAAGAGAACCTTGAAATCTCAATGGAGGCAAGGGGGTTAACTATGTGAGGGGAGGACAGGTAGAGATAAGAAATGAGATTGAGAAACTATTCATACTTTTAAGACACTATGAAACATCACGCAGACTCATGGGAAGATAAAGTGAACATACTTTCTTCCCTGTTCCTCATAAGTACACCTAAAGGCGTTGGGCATTATATATAAAACGTAGGTAAGAGCTCTGGATGGGGAGAGAGCAGAGCAGAACTGCTGTGGACCTGGGCACCGGGGCAACAAACCGCACGGTGGTGAGGTCTCTGGGTTGTCTTCTCGCCCCACACACCACAGACTGCCCCCTGGACAGACAGGAAATCCAGAAACACCAAGCAGCACAGACAGAGCCCAGTTAAAGCTGCTGTCTGAGCCGAGAGACCAGGAGAAGGGCAGCCTGGCCAGACGGGAAACTTTGAGACAGTAACCAAACCCCACAGAAAATAGCTCTGGTCTCACCTGCATGGGCCAAGAGATGCTGAATGGGGAGCCTAGAATTCCACCCCCATGAGCCTCTAACGGGGTCACCCCTAAGGGTTGTGTCAGAGGCGGCCAAGTAGCAAGTTGGAACTTTCATTCCCACTGGCCAATGATAAGACCCCTGCACACAGTGTCAATCACACCATAATAAAAATTAAAAAATAAATAAATAACTAAATAAAATAAAAATGAAAACATGGGTAACTGTTCAACCACTGTGTTGCATATTTGAAATCAACATAAGATTGTATATCATGATACTTTCATAAAAATTAAAAAAAAATAGTGTTATAGGCCATTCTCTTCAAAACTATGAAAATAAAAAAGAGCTTCTAGGAAGCAAATCCATCAATACAAAAAATTGGAGTAACAGCAAAAATACTGAGCAGTATATACATCAGAAACAGGCAGCAAGAGGATACAGAAGCACCAGTCACCTGGGAAGTCCACTGGGGAGTAGAGAGGTCTAGAGTGAAGCTGAAGCTCCACTCAAAGCTAAGGAGGAAAGTGAGGAAGGCTGCCTGGGAAGCAGGAGCAGCAGTCTGGGATCGGCGTTTGGGGCAGCAGAGCTCAGCGCCTCTCGGCATGAGGTCCCAGCCACAGGCTCAGGCAGTCATGCGCAATGACACGCTCTATAAATAGAGCAACCAGCAAATCATAACCCAGGCTTCCTAACTACACACTGAAGGGCCCTATAGATGATTCTTTAAACGCTAACACAATCTAACACCCACCCTTCCCAGAGCCAGTGCTGGTCAGGAAAAGGGGAAGTACTTGCCTCACTTAGGGCCAACTCAGGAGGGCCTCTCTCCTCCAGAGTGTCCATAGGGCCACCAGCGGGGCCTCCGTTCCATGCGGATGCTTCACACTTACTCCTGCTCCCCTCACTCCCTTCCAGTGGAGCCTCAAGGGTGTGCTCCAATCCATCTGAACAACAGAATCTTAACATGGCCCTCAGTAGCCTAAGACCCATCTTCAACAGTCAATGACAGAGAAGAGCCAGTAGTAAAGAACTTCTACGAACAATGAGAAGGGAGGGGCGTTTATCAAGGGGGGTGGGGCTAAAGAAGGGGGCGGGGTTGGGGGGGGGAAGCAGTTAAAGGGGCACAAGAATCCTCAATCACTATATTAGTTGGTCACCGGGACAGTAGCACAGCACGGAGAACACAAAGATTCTATAACATCTTACTACATTAGTGATCATCACAGCACTATTTATAATAGCCAAGATACGGAAGCATCCTAAGTGTCCATCTGTAGATGAATGGATCAAAAAGATGTGGTACATATACACAATGGAATACTATTCGGCCATAAGAAAGAAACATATTCTACCATTTGCAACAACATGGATGGAGCTGGAGGACATAATGCTCAGTGAATTAAGCCAAGTGGAGAAAGACAAATGTCAAATGATTTCCCTCATTTGTGGAGTATAACAATGAGGAAGAACTGAAGGAACAAAATGGCAGCAGACTCAGAGACTCCATTAATGAACTAGTGGTTACCAAAGGGGAGGGGTGTGGGAGGGAGGGTGAGAAGGGAGGGAAGAGGGGATTGACAAGTATTACGTTCAGTACACATGGTGTGGGCTATCACTGGGAGAACAGTGTAGCAGAGATAAGGCACATGGGGAATCTGAGGCATCTTACTACACTGATGGACAGTGACTGCATTGGGGTATGGGTGGGGACTTGATAATATGGGTAAATGTAGTAACCACATTGTTTTTTCATGTGAAACATTCATAAGAGTGTATATCAATCATACCTCAATAAAAAAAAAAAACAAAGCAAGCAAACAAAAAAAGAATGCATGGCTGAATATGAGAACTAGAAACAGTAAACTTTAATTGAAATGATGGGAGAAAACTAAAACATCTGGAGAATCATAGCTAGATATTTTAAGGAAACTAGAATTCTGGATCTAGTCTACGTCTCTATGACTAGTATTAGGATTTAGTATAGATAAGGCTGCATTCTTGAAACAATAGTTTTCTCTAAATTCACCCTCATTTTTATTAGAAGTAACTAGATTAAGAAAATAATTAACACTTGGCTTCATTATTTGTATAAGTGCAGCAAGAAGAGCAATTGATTACATGAGATCCTTTAAATGTGCTTTGAAGGAACTTTTTATAAGAAGTTTCAGATTGGACTTTTAAAGGCCTCTCTAGGCCAGAAAGCCAAGCCAGACTCGCCTTCAGGTTTTGCCTGCAGTACCTGTAGATTTGGGTGAATTCTTCTCTTCCTGAGGTCCCCAAGCCATCTTGAGGTTCCTGCCCCTGCCAGGAAGTGACTTTCCTTACTCACCTGGTAAGGCTGCTGGGAACCCTGTAAGCAAGGTCAGTTCTTCCAAGGGGCTTTGTTGGCTCTATAAAGTCAACCTTAGTTCCTTAAAGCTGTTCATATCTGAGTTTATGCACGTGTCTCTCAGGTATGTCATTCCAGTCAAAGCCTTGGTAATATAACCTGTGTTTTTAATTGGTCCTCTTACAAGGAAAGCAGATTCTTATTGAACTTATGCAAATAAACATACTGCCATGAACTATGAAAATAGTCACTGAGAGTTTTTAAATTCTGGAGGAATTAGGTAGAGAGAAAGATAAATGTTTCAATTCTGTCTATAAAGATATTTTCATTTACTAAACTGTTGTCAGTTTAAGAGAAAAAGCTTAAAACATGTTATCAGCAACATTTGAAACATAAAACCACAAAATCATTTTCCTTAGTTTATTTAATCCTATGTAACCAATACCTGTTCTTCTGAAATCTAGCTCTTTACTAGTTTAGGAGTAATAAAACAGTTACTATAAGTGACAAAAGACTTACAAATGACAATGGTGAAAGATCTGATGGGAGCTTACTATAAGACAGCTGACATAAGAAATTTGGATATTTCTGTAACACAAAACATTCAGTAACAAAGTTTAGCATCATTCCCTTTGACAGTGCTTTCCAGGTACATATATACCAGATAAGTAAGCCAAATTAGCCAAACATTTTTCCCGATGAGGAGAAAAAATTCCTCTGACATGTTCCAGGGGCCCTCTAGAAAATATCAGAGTGAACTAGAGGTAAGAGCACCTTTTTGAATTTGATTTTGGGAAGTTGTCAGAAGAAAGTTTCTTTGGCACTTGCTTAAATAAAATTATAGGTTACCATGAAGCAATACTTATCCATTTAACTAGAATGACAACAAAATACTTCAAAGGCAGATACAGAAGGTTACACAGTTGTTAGCAAAGTTTACCTTTTAGTCCTTTTAATATAGAGATCTCATTTTCGTATATACTCAGACAATTCACTGAGACTTTAAGCATGAGAAACTGCTTTGATAAAACAATTAGAAACCTTTTGGCAAATTTTCAACATTAAGAGCACACTAGCAGTTTAAGAAAACTTTTCCTTTTCACCGAAAACAAAATTCTAATTGGCTGTTAATGTTGAAAAATTGCAAAAAGTTTTCTAATACTTCCACAGAGTTTCCATAATTTTTTTTTTTACATTTAGAGTTCTTCTTCTTTAAATAAACAGCTGTACTTTGGAACAATTACTTTCTTTTACCCTCAACAAAACAAATTTCCATTCCTTATACTTTCTCTTATTAAAACACACATCTTCATTTTTTTTCTCAAGATGGCGGCATGAGTAGGGCGGCAGAAATCTCCAGAAACCATATATATTTTGAAAATACAGCAAATACAACAGTGGGGGAATGACAGCCTCTTCAACAGCTGGAGTTAGCAAAACTGGACAGCTACATGTAAGAGAATGAAACTGGATCATTGTCTAACCCCACACACAAAAGTACACTCAAAGTGGATCAAAAACCTGAATGGAGGTCATGAAACCATAAAACTCTTAGAAAAAAACATAGGCAAAAATCTCTTGGACATAAACATGAGCAACTTCTTCATGAACATATCTCCCTGGGAAAGGGGAAAAAAAACAAAAATGAACAAGTGGGACTATATCAGCTGAAAAGCTTCTGTCCTGCCCTTGAACCTTTGGTAACCACAAATCCAAAGCCTGCAATGGCAGTAAGTCCATATCTGTCAATGATCACCCTAAATGTAAATGAACTGAATGCACCAACCAAAAGACACAGAGTTACAGAGTGGATAAAAAAGCAAGACCCATCTATATGCTGCTTACAAGAGGCTCACTTCAAACCCAAAGACATACACAGACCAAAAGTGAAGGGATGGAAAAAGATATTCCATGCAAACAGTAGGGAGAAAAAAATCAGGTGTTGCAGTACCTGTATCAGACAAAATACACTTTAAAACAAAGAAAGTAACAAGAGACAAAGAAGGACATGACATAATGATAAAGGAGTCAGTCCAACAAGAGGATATAACCATTATAAATATCTATTCCCTTATATTCATTGATGAAATTAATTATCCCCAAAATAAATGTTATTTTTCTCTAAGAATAGCTGGGACCCAGGAAAACTACTGTATTAAGTATTAATAATTTGATATTCCCTGATGCCTATGAATACCTAACTAATATAAGTAATCAATCGATTATGACACATATTTCTGAGTGTTCATTTCTATTGGATTTATACCCTAGACTGGAATATATTTAGAAGTTTCCCACCAAAAATTATTTTACTGGTGGACATAAAGACATACTGACATAAGCCTACCCATAACTACCTATACACTGCACTGCCAACTCGAAGTCTAAGAAAATATATCAATAATCTTACCTTTCCTTGTGGACTATTCATTTGTGAATTTATCTAAAACTCCCTTAAATCATCTGTACAATCTCCACAATGGAAGATTTTAGGTTAAAAGACTACCACCTGGAATAAGAGAAAAGTCTCTAAAATAGGAAAACATTCTCTAGTCTAATTCAGCATAAAGACCTTTATTCCTGCCCTACCATGTGCCAGGTAGCATCAGCTCATACACACTCACACTCTCCTGGGAATCACTCTTACATTCATTTTATTGATGCCATGGATAAAATAGGAAGTATTTTGTCAGAGCCAAGATTTGAATCTAATTTTCCCAATTATTTCTTTTTAGAATTTATATTTCCAGAATAGAGCTAACCTATTTATTTAGCCTTCTTATTTAAATTAAGCATCAAAACTTTACATTCTAAGTTATCCATATCAAGAACTACAGAAAATTTCTTTATAGTATACTTAAGCATTCATTATATTGGAATTTAATTTGATAGTTGGATACCTCTGAAATCTGTTTTTCTTGATTTAGCTATAAAACTTAGTGAAACTTTGAAACCTCTGACTTCAAAATCTGAATTTTTACATTGATATACTTGAAAATTATGCCACAAGTTCATTTGAAGAAAAATGGATATTAGAGTCTTATTTAAAAAGGAGCCTTATACTGTTTCTTGGACATTAAACAATACTCTGACTAAACAACATTTTGATTACTTGAATACAAATGAATCAGAAACATACGGATTGAATATTCCTTGACATATAAGTGGGTTTGAATAGAAAGGGAAAAAAAGTCATTGGCAAAATTCATCCAGACGATTGCCAAACCTAAAATGTCTGAAAACATAGGATTTTTTTTTTTTTTTAAGGTTGTAACATCTTCTGACATCAAGCGGCAGGATTTTTATTTTTATATCTTTTTAAGGTTTACATAATGTTACACATTTTCTTTGACCATGGATGGTACAAAGTTTTTTCCTTTCAGTTTTTGTATAATTCTGGCTCATTACAGACGTTATCGTTTTTTTGAACAGCTTTCTTGTAACATTTATTTTTTTATTTTTTATTTTTTTTAAATAATTATTTTTTATTAAAGGGTAGTTGACGCACAGTATTACATTACATTAGTTTCAAGTGTACAACACAGTGGTAGAACATTTATATACATAATTCTAGGTTCCAGCTATCACCCTACCAAGCTGTTACAATATATGTCCTTTTTTTTTTTTTTTTTTTTTTTTTGTGAGGGCATCTCTCATATTTATTGATCAAATGGTTGTTAACTACAATAAAATTCTGTATAGGGGAGTCAATGCTCAATGCACAATCATTAATCCACCCCAAGCCTAATTTTCGTCAGTCTCCAATCTTCTGAGGCATAACAAACAAGTTCTTACATGGAGAACAAATTCTTACATAATGAATAAGTTACATGGTGAACAGTACAAGGGCAGTCATCACAGAAACTTTCGGTTTTGCTCATGCATTATGAACTCTAAACAGTCAGTTCAAATATGAATACTCATTTGGTTTTTATACTTGATTTATATGTGGATACCACATTTCTCTCTTTATTATTATTATTTTTAATAAAATGCTGAAGTGGTAGGTAGATACAAGATAAAGGTAGAAAACATAGTTTAGTGTTGTAAGAGAGCAAATGTAGATGATCAGGTGTGTGCCTGTAGACTATGTGTTAATCCAAGCTAGACCAGGGCAATAAAACATCCACGTATGCAGAAGATTTCTCTCAGAACAGGGGGGGTGAGGTTCTAAGCCTCACCTCTGTTGATCCCCAATTTCTCACCTGATGGCCCCCCTGCGACTGTGCCTGTCTTAGGTTGTTCCTCCCTTGAGGAATCTTACCCGTCTCTGGCTAACCAGTCATCTTCCGGGGACATACAGGGAAATGTGAAGTTGGTAAGTGAGAGGGAAGCCTTATTGTTTGAAAAGGTTAGCTTTTTACTTCTTTGCATATTTATGCCCTGTGGCTTCTATGCCCAGCATTTGTCTTGAGGATTCTTTACCACTTGGAAGAATTATGATACTCAGTAAATTTGATATGAGGCACGAATTCTATTTAAGGGTTGTAATTAGAAAGGAAGAAGAAAAGCTATAGAAGTAGCAGGTGGAAGAAAACATGGGAAGATTGATTATTTCTTTGACATATCTTCTTGTAGAGTAACTTCAGCATGTATAGGTTTTAAGCTACTACTTAAATTGCGCACACACATTAACATAATAGGAGTATAGTTACATAACCAAAGCATATCTGTAATTACCAGCCATCTCCAGTGAAACCAAGAAAACCAGTTAGGCACCTTAGGCATTTGTGAAAACTTATCTATGATATGGTGGATATTGTCCAACGGAACTTGAACAGTCTGAGAGAAATCAGACAAATTAAAACAACCCATTCCTGGGGACTGTTCACATCCCATATGTTCTTTTAACAGTAAATAGTCTGTAGTTGTAAGACTTTGGAGCACTACAATTTGCACTTCTCCAAATTCTTGGTTGAGTTCCAACAGTATAGATCCAGTCAAATTTGTTGTTTTACTGTATGCACAGGCCAGCTTAGATATCTCCTTCCTCATTCCCATGGCAAGTCCAGGAACTGGTGGGATGAGTGCATCTACAGCTGTAGCAGTGCATGGATCTTTGTTGGGGTTTTTTGATGATCATCTTCTGGCATGAGTCTTCCAGAGAGTGCTGATGTTGGAAGTTCTTTTTCATATCGTATCTTAGTTCATTTTCGGGGTAGCCCAATTAGGCTTTGATCCTCTGTATAAACACAAATAGACCCTTTGCCTACACTTTTATAAGCCCTTTATACCCTTGTGTAGAACTCGTTGGAGGTTACCACACAGGAACTGCCCTTTTTTTTTCTTTTTTTGCTTTGTTTTTGGTATCACTAATCTACACTTACATGACAAATATTATGTTTACTAGGCTCTCCCTTATACCAGGTCTCCCCTATAAACCCCTTTACAGTCACTGTCCATCAGCATAGCAAAATGTTGTAGAATCACTACTTGCCTTCTCTGTGTTGTGCAGCCCTCCCTTTTCTCCTACCCCCCCATGCATGCTAATCTTAATACCCCTCTGCTTCTCCCCCCACTTTATCCCTCCCTACTCACCCATCCTCCCCACTCCCTCTCCCTTTGGTACCTGTTAGTCCATTCTTGAGTTCTGTGATTCTGCTGCTGTTTTGTTCCTTCAGTTTTTCCTTTGTTCTTATACTCCACAGATGAGTGAAATCATTTGGTATTTCTCTTTCTCCGCTTGGCTTGTTTCACTGAGCATAATACCCTCCAGCTCCATCCATGTTGCTGCAAATGATTGGATTTGCCCTTTTCTTATGGCTGAGTAGTATTCCATTGTGTATATGTACCACTTCTTCTTTATCCATTCATCTATCGATGGACATTTAGGTTGCGTCCAATTCTTGGCTATTGTAAATAGTGCTGCAATAAACATAGGGGTGCATCTGTCTTTCTCAAACTTGATTGCTGTGTTCTTAGGGTAAATTCCTAGGAGTGGAATTCCTGGGTCAAATGGTAAGTCTGTTTTGAGCATTTTGATGTACCTCCATACTGCTTTCCACAATGGTTGAACTAACTTACATTCCCACCAGCAGTGTAGGAGGGTTCCCCTTTCTCCACAGCCTCGCCAACATTTGTTGTTGTTTGTCTTTTGGATGGCAGCCATCCTTACTGGTGTGAGGTGATACCTCATTGTAGTTTTAATTTGCATTTCTCTGATAATTAGCGATGTGGAGCATCTTTTCATGTGTCTGTTGGCCATCTGTATTTCTTTTTTGGAGAACTGTCTGTTCAGTTCCTCTGCCCATTTTTTAATTGGGTTATTTGTTTTTTGTTTGTTGAGGCGTGTGAGCTCCTTATATATTCTGGACGTCAAGCCTTTATCGGATGTGTCATTTTCAAATATATTCTCCCATACTGTAGGGATCCTTCTTGTTCTATTGATGGTGTCTTTTGCTGTACAGAAGCTTTTCAGCTTAATATAGTCCCACTTGTTCATTTTTGCTGTTGGTTTCCTTGCCCGGGGAGATATGTTCAAGAAGAGGTCACTCATGTTTATGTCTAAGAGGTTTTTGCCTATGTTTTCTTCCAAGAGTTTAATGGTTTCATGGCTTACATTCAGGTCTTTGATCCATTTTGAGTTTACTTTTGTATATGGGGTTAGACAATGGTCCAGTTTCATTCTCCTACATGTAGCTGTCCAGTTTTGCCAGCACCACCTGTTGAAGAGACTGTCATTTCGCCATTGTATGTCCATGGCTCCTTTATCAAATATTAATTGACCATATATGTCTGGGTTAATGTCTGGATTCTCTAGTCTGTTCCATTGGTCTGTGGCTCTGCTCTTGTGCCAGTACCAAATTGTCTTGATTACTATGGCTTTATAGTAGAGCTTGAAGTTGGGGAGTGAGATCCCCCCTACTTTATTCTTCTTTCTCAGGATTGCTTTGGCTATTCGGGGTCTTTGGTGTTTCCATATGAATTTTAGAATTATTTGTTCCAGTTCATTGAAGAATGTTGCTGGTAGTTTCATAGGGACTGCATCAAATCTGTATATTGCTTTGGGCAGGATGGCCATTTTAACGATATTAATTCTTCCTAGCCACGAGCATGGGATGTGTTTCCATCTGTTAGTGTCCCGTTTAATTTCTCTTAAGAGTGACTTGTAGTTTTCAGAGTATAAGTCTTTCACTTCTTTGGTTAGGTTTATTCCTAGGTATTTTATTTTTTTGGATGCAATTGTGAATGGAGTTGTTTTCCTGATTTCTCTTTCTGTTGGTTCATTGTTAGTGTATAGGAAAGCCACAGATTTCTGTGTGTTGATTTTGTATCCTGCAACTTTGCTGTATTCCGATATCAGTTCTAATAGTTTTGGGGTGGAGTCTTTAGGGTTTTTTATGTACAGTATCATGTCATCTGCAAATAGTGACAGTTTAACTTCTTCTTTACCAATCTGGATTCCTTGTATTTCTTTGTTTTGTCTGATTGCCGTGGCTAGGACCTCCAGTACTATGTTAAATAACAGTGGGGAGAGTGGGCATCCCTGTCTAGTTCCCGATCTCAGCGGAAATGCTTTCAGCTTCTCGCTGTTCAATATAATGTTGGCTGTGGGTTTATCATAGATGGCCTTTATTATGTTGAGGTACTTGCCCTCTATTCCCATTTTGCTGAGAGTTTTTAACATGAATGGATGTTGAACTTTGTCAAATGCTTTTTCAGCATCTATGGAGATGATCATGTGGTTTTTGTCTTTCTTTTTGTTGATGTGGTGGATGATGTTGATGGACTTTCGAATGTTGTACCATCCTTGCATCCCTGGGATGAATCCCACTTGGTCATGGTGTATGATTCTTTTGATGTATTTTTGAATTCGGTTTGCTAATATTTTGTTGAGTATTTTTGCATCTACGTTCATCAGGGGTATTGGTCTGTAGCTTTCTTTTTTGGTGGGGTCTTTGCCTGGTTTTGGTATTAGGGTGATGTTAGCTTCATAGAATGAGTTTGGGAGTATCCCCTCCTCCTCTTTTTTTTGGAAAACTCTAAGGAGAATGGGTATTATGTCTTCCCTGTAGGTCTGATAAAATTCCGAGGTAAATCCATCTGGCCCGGGGGTTTTGTTCTTTGGTAGTTTTTTGATTACCGCTTCAATTTCGTTGCTGGTAATTGGTCTGTTTAGATTTTCTGTTTCTTCCTGGGTCAATCTTGGAAGGTTATATTTTTCTAGGAAGTTGTCCATTTCTCCTAGGTTTCCCAGCTTGTTAGCATATAGGTTTTCATAGTATTCTCCAATAATTCTTTGCATTTCCGTGGGGTCCGTCGTGATTTTTCCTTTCTCGTTTCTGATACTGTTGATTTGTGTTGACTCTCTTTTCTTCTTAATAAGTCTGGCTAGAGGCTTATCTATTTTGTTTTTTTCTCGAAGAACCAGCTCTTGGTTTCATTGATTTTTGCTATTGTTTTATACTTCTCGATTTTATTTATTTCTTCTCTGATCTTTATTATGTCCCTCCTTCTGCTGACCTTAGGCCTCATCTGTTCTTCTTTTTCCAATTTCGATAATTGTGACATTAGACCATTCATTTGGGATTGCTCTTCCTTTTTTAAATATGCTTGGATTGCTATATACTTTCCTCTTAAGACTGCTTTTGCTGTGTCCCACAGAAGTTGGGGCTTAGTGTTGTTGTTGTCATTTGTTTCCATATATTGCTGGATCTCCATTTTGATTTGGTCATTGATCCATTGATTATTTAGCAGCGTGTTGTTAAGCCTCCATGTGTTTGTGAGCCTCTTTGCTTTCTTTGTACAGTTTATTTCAAGTTTTATGCCTTTGTGGTCTGAAAAGTTGGTTGGTAGGATTTCAATCTTTTGGAATTTTCTGAGGCTCTTTTTGTGGCCTAGTATGTGGTCTATTCTGGAGAATGTTCCATGTGCACTTGAGAAGAATGTATATCCCGCTGCTTTTGGATGTGGAGTTCTATAGATGTCTATTAGGTCCATCTGCTCTACTGTGTTGTTCAGTGCTTCCGTGTCCTTACTTGTTTTCTGCCCAGTGGATCTATCCTTTGGGGTGAGTGGTGTGTTGAAGTCTCCTAGAATGAATGCATTGCAGTCTATATCCCCCTTTAGTTCTGTTAGTATTTTTTTCACATATGCTGGTGTTCCTGTGTTGGGTGCATATATATTTAGAATGGTTATATCCTCTTGTTTGACTGAGCCCTTTATCATTATGTAGTGTCCTTCTTTATCTCTTGTTACTTTCTTTGTTTTGAAGTCTATTTTGTCTGATATTAGTACTGCAACCCCTGCTTTCTTCTCACTGTTGTTTGCTTGAAATATGTTTTTCCATCCCTTGACTTTTAGTCTGTACATGTCTTTGGGTTTGAGGTGAGTTTCTTGTAAGCAGCATATAGATGGGTCTTGCTTTTTTATCCATTCTGTTACTCTGTGTCTTTTGATTGGTGCATTCAACCCATTAACATTTAGGGTGACTATTGAAAGATATGTACTTATTGCCATTGCAGGCTTTAAATTCGTGGTTACCAAAGGTTCAAGGTTAGCCTCTTTAGTATCTTACTGCCTAACTTAGCTCACTTATTGAGCTTTTATATACACTGTCTGGAGATTCTTTTCTTCTCTCCCTTCTTGATCCTCCTCCTCGATTCTTCATATGTTGGGTGTTTTGTGCTGTGCTCCTTCTAGGAGTGCTCCCATCTAGAGCAGTCCCTGTAAGATGTTCTGTAGAGGTGGTTTGTGGAAAGCAAATTCCCTCAGCTTTTGTTTGTCTGGGAATTGTTTAATCCCACCGTCATATTTGAATGACAGTCGTGCTGGATACAGTATCCTTGGTTCAAGGCCCTTCTGTTTCATTGTATTAAATATATCATGCCATTCTCTTCTGGCCTGTAGGGTTTCTGTTGAGAAATCTGACGTTAGCCTGATGGGTTTCCCTTTATAGGTGACCTTTTTCTCTCTAGCTGCCTTTAACACTCTTTCCTTGTCCTTGATCTTTGCCATTTTAATTATTATGTGTCTTGTTGTTGCCCTTCTTGGATCCTTTCTGTTGGGGGTTCTGTGTATTTCCGTGGTCTGTTCGATTATTTCCTCCCCCAGTGTGGGGAAGTTTTCAGCAATTATTTCTTCTAAGATACTTTCCATCCCTTTTCCTCTCTCTTCTTCTTCTGGGACCCCTATAATATGGATATTGTTCCTTTTGGATTGGTCACACAGTTCTCTTAATATTGTTTCATTCCTGGAGATCCTTTTGTCTCTCTCTATGTCAGCTTCTATGCGTTCCTGTTCTCTGATTTCAATTCCATCAATGGCCTCTTGCATTCTATCCATTCTGATTATAAATCCTTCCAGAGTTTGTTTCATTTCTGCGATCTCCTTTCTGGCATCTGTGATCTCCTTCCGGACTTCATCCCATTTCTCTTGCGTATTTCTCTGCATCTCTGTCAGCATGTTTATGATTCTTATTTTGAATTCTTTTTCAGGGAGACTGGTTAGGTCTGTCTCCTTCTCTGGTGTTGTCTCTGTGATCTTTGTCGGCCTGTAGCTTTGCCTTTTCATGGTGATAGGAATAGTCTGCAGAACTGGGACGAGTGACGGCTGGAAGGACTTCCTTTCTTGTTGGTTTGTGGCTCTCCTCTCCTGGGGGAACAGCGACCTCTAGTGGGTTGTGCTGCGCAGCTGCGCGCAGACAGGGTTTCTGCTTCCTGCCCGGCTGCTATGGAGTTAATCTCCGCTGTTGCTGTGGGCGTGGCCTGGCTCGGGCAGCTACTCCAAAATGGTGGAGTCGCGTTGGAGCAGGAGCTGCTGGGAGGCTATTTATCTCCGTAAGGGGCCTCCTTGCTCCCTGCAGCCCAGGGGTTAGGGTGCCCAGAGATCCCGGATTCCCTACCTCTGGATTAAGTGACCCGCCCTGCCCCTTTAAGACTTCCAAAAAGTACCTGCCAAAACAAAACAACGCCCACCAAAAAAAAAAAAAGAAAAAAATTTTTTAATTAAAAAAAAAAAAAAGTTTTTAATTAAAAAAAAAAATATTAATAAGGTGGTCGTTCGTTTTTCTTTATTCTCCGGTGCCAGCCTCAGGCCTCTGCTCACTGGTCTTTCTGCCCTGTTTCCCTACTATTTGGGGCACTATCCCTTTAAGACTTCCAAAAAGCGCTCGCCGAAACAAAACAGCAAAAAAGCAAAAAAAAAAATGGTCGCGCGCTTTTCTTATGTCCTCTGTCGCCCAGCCTCCAGTCCCTGCTCACTGTTCTTGCTGCCCTGTTTTCCTAGTATCGAGCGCCCTGCACTCTGGCCCGGATGGCTGGGGCTGGGTGTTCGGCAGTCCTGGGCTCCGTCTCCCTCCCGCTCTGCCTGCTCTTCTCCCGCCGGGAGCTGGGGGGAGGGGCGCTCGGCTCCCGCGGGGCCGGGGCTTGTATCTTACCCCCTTCGCAAGGCGCTGGGTTCTCTCAGGTGCGGATGTGGTCTGGATATTGTCCTGTGTCCTCTGGTCTTTATTCTAGGAAGGGTTGTCTTTGTTATATTTTCATAGATATATGTTGTTTTGGGAGGAGATTTCCGCTGCTCTACTCACGCCGCCATCTTCCGCCCCTCTCTCAAACATAGGATTTTTAAAGACATATTCTAATGAACCCAAAAAGACTCTGTGTTTTTCCATCTCTAAGTTATTCTATAAACCCAAATTTGAAGAAAGAATGAATTTACTTGGAAATTTTAAACTATATAAAGCATCAAACAGTGGAAAATTATAGTGTTTGATGAGGAAACCCCAAATCTCAAAAGCTAGATTAAATTGCTATCTGTAGAATAAACTCTGTGTGCACATGTGTATAAAGAATTATGATGACCATAGATTTGCTAACATTCTTAATTAAGACCTAATCAGTCAGATAATAAATGTATCTTTATAATTTAGGAACTGAAAATCTTATAATAAATTGAAAGTTGAACTAAGCCTACCCATTTGCTTTTACAAAAAGAGCACCCACCTTGTCACAGAGGTTTATTAACCACCCAGAGAAAGTGCCTGGGAACTTTGAAACTGGTTTTGCACAACGGGATACTACCACTTGTCTGGAATCTCTAGATTTGGCCACGAAGAAGCAGTAAGGTTTTTGTTTTATATTCTTACTTCTATGTTTGCTTTATTTTGCTGAAAACAAACACATGGAGCTCAGAGAAGTATCTATTCTGCATGAAAAAAGTCAACACAATATCCTTAAACTCTCCTGCCAAATCCATGGCAGTGTATTTGTCAAATTTCTAAAAAGGACATTTCATAAGCTGACATATTTTCCACAGGTCTTCTGAGAAATGCTACTTTTAATTTCCAAAATATATTTAGGCCTCTGTGCTATTTTTTCCTTGCAGAAGCAGGATAAACAAAATTAAATAATGTACATCCCTGACTTTCTCCTCACCTTAGGCCTGAAACGATTTTAACTACCATTCTGTGGTTTGTGGTACAAAAATCTGCTCCTGTGTTACACCAAAGTGGTTTGGTTAATAATCACCCAAAATTTATGGTTTGGAATGTCTTCATAAGAGTGACATGCTCCGTGACAGGTAGTCTGTAAGAGCTGTTTAAATCACAAACTCATTCAATGATCTCAAGACATAATTTTAATACCTACAATCTGCTTTATACCAAGCACCAAGGGTACAACTTCGTGAGTAAGAAATATGCATCCCATGACCTCATGAAGCTGATATTCGCTTAAACAGGAAATCACAGTGGTGTTACTGTGATTGACTCAAGTAGCAAGTCTAGTTCTTTTATGAGGTGTGGTCAAGCTACAAGAATACATTATACACAAATGAGATTTCATGTCCTGTCCATGATTTGTTTCAAACCACTTTCCTACTAACATTTTATACATGAATATTGTCCTAGCCAACTCTGGACTACTGACTTTCTCCAGAACATACCATGCCATGTTGCCATTCTGCGCATTGTTTCCTCACCCGGGAATGAGCTCTCTCCTGCTGTTCTCACCACTACTCCATATGCCCCCACAACTACCTCCCTCTTCATCTCTGTTTATTGGAATCTTACTCAGCCAACTTAGCTTAAAAGCTCTATGGCCCTGTTGGCTCTGTCCCATTTGGATTTAACCATCTCTCTTCTTGTCTTGATTATATGACTCATTTTAGCATTCAGGACACTTTATTTTTTCTAAAATTAGCTACATATGTCTGTCTCCCAGGCTATAGTCCCCTTTAACATGATGTCTTACATGTATAGTTACTCAATAATTTTATGTCAAATGAATAAATGGGTAATCAACAAATGAACTTGAAAGCAGACGTTCCTAAGTATAATCCTTTCATGACTTCCAATTCCTTTTGCTGATAAGTAAACATACTCAGAATCTATTACTGCAAAGAAAAGATGGCCTGACTGTTCTGTTTGAAGCAATATTACGCTATCATGAGAACATCAGTAGTAGTAATGAATGAAGCAACAATAAGCTGAAGCATCTGGTTATCCATAGTTATAGAGAAATGCCACATGTACATTCTCTGTAAGGTTGCAATTAATGAATCTAAGGTACTGGGAGGGTCACAGGTTTTCTCAAGGCCATATACGCTCTACCTCTGGTTAGAATGTGTTTTAAGTGTTTAAAACCCAAACCCCAGCTTACCTACCGCAATCATTTTAATATTTTCACATTGGACAATATTAAAAATATAAAGGAAAGCACCAAAAGTCTGTGTACCTCAACCTAACACTTAAATAAAGAATTTAGAAACCTCACCAAAAAAATGAAATGTTAGTTTCTTTTAGGCTCAAAAAGAAAATCCTGTAACTAACAATAATTTAAATTACCTACTTCTAAAATATAACAGAAATAAATCAACGAGAGAAGAAAAACTCAAAATATAGAGTAGTTCTTAGAACAGGATACCTTGAAAGCAAGATAGATGCTAAATTATATAAATAATACAGGAAACAGAACTAATACAAGTGAAGAATCAATAAAACAAGACAGAAATTTATGAATTTTCACACGGGATGGTGGAGGTTGGGGGCGATTAAAAGAAAACAGGCTGATCGTATTTCAAAGATCTCTTGAGCTGTTTAGTTAGACATTTCAAGCATTTCCCCAAGAAGACTGGGGAAAAGCACATACCACTAATTTAATTTTTCTTGTTTGGGCCACATACCAAGGAAGGAACAATTGGCTCACCCCCACAGCGCTGATTTCCCACTCACATTTCTGACCATAAATGTACAGTAGTTTAACATTGTAAGAATTCTTAGGAGATTATTTAAGTATGTGCTTTTCTAGGTTTACATTTACAGTGCTTGAACTCTGAAAATCCTTAATGATAATCTCAAAGCCATAATTGGAAAACAACCTATAATTCAAAATATTCGAATTGTGTATAGAAAAATGCAAAAGTCACCATTGTAATTAAAACCTATGGAAAAGTCTGGCTTGGGTTGGGCAATTTCTGAGACTTGTCTATGACACATTCACTTAAAACTTTCTTTTTCTAGATCAAGGTCTGAGGCACATGAAAACTTCACTAGACTAACACTGGAATATATTTCATTTGTGTCTGTCAGCCTCATTCCATATATATAATCATTGGGGTAACAACATTGGTTATGCTATCATTCTCAGGCTGTGAATCTGGTTGTAGGTAAAACAATGCCACCACAAAATCCTGTTGCTTACAGTAATGAACCCCGTGAAAGAGACCCAAGAGAGACCCAGTTTTTTTTTTAACTCTATAGTTTATTAAGCAAAGCTTTAATGTAATACGGCAAGGAGGGATGATGGGACAGACTCTAGGACTAATGCATCTGTTGCCTGATCCTGAAGAGCACTAACGGTGGTAAAATTTAAATATGGCACATTCTCTAATTAATCATTCCTTTAAAAACCACCATCAGTAGGCCTGGCCCTGGCATTTGCAGTGTATGGGACAAGAACACAGTGTAGGTCCTCTTGGTATACTTCTAAATATTTAAAAAGCACAAATCTAGCTAACAAATCATTGAATACATTGTATTCTATCCTCCTATCATGACAAATATAATTTAGATGACCTGGAAGCCCAGATTTGAATTTAAAAATTTTAGACTCCTCAAGTGACCCAAAAGACAACAAGGCTCTGAATAAAATGGCCTTGGCTTCCCCAGCCTCCTGACTGAATGTGCGAGGACCCCCCTCACCATGGTGTTTGTATATTCTGTTCCATTTGTCTGAAATGCCTGCCCCCAACTTCTTCCCCTAATCACATTTGCCTGATCTTTAAGACTCTAGCTCAAAGTCACTCACCGGTCCATACTCGTAAGTCCATTGGACACTTCTCAGTGCATAGTCACATGTGTGCAATAGTATTATTGCAATGACTACCCTGTGCCTTGCTCAGCTGCAACCCTCATGAAGCCATCCCTGTGTATGCCCCCTATTTATGCCCCCCCCCATTTTATCTCTAGTATATAGCCAAGTGCACAGCACAGAACTGCTCAACAACTATTTGTGACCATAAGAATAACTTCTGGAGCTTCTTATGAAAAAAAAGGAAGATTTCCTAAAGATCCCTCCCACAGGTTAGACCTATTGTCTCTGATCAAATACTACAATATATTAAGACCTATCTTGATATTATTTTCTGTGTTTTTTATGTCTCTTTTGTTCCATCCGTGCCCTCCTCCATTCCCTCTGTATATGAGGAACTTCTTTGTCTCCCTAACATGATTTTTTATGTCTACTTTTTTGTTATTTTTTAGTCTGGTGTTAAGGTATACCTTACATACATACAGTAATATCCATTTATTCAATGTAGAGTTCTAGAAGTTTTTACAAATTATGTAGTTGTGTAACCACCACACAATCAAGAATAGACCCACAGCACTCTTTATATAGCTTCCTTTTATTGTTGTCATAAAACAGTAGCTTTATTTGTTTGCATAGAGGTCTTCAATACTAGACTAAAAACTCCTTGAGAGTAGGAACATACCTACTTCTTTACTCTTCCATCCCCACAGTAGAGCCTGACAATCAATGTGTGTTGTATAGATTTGTTCATAAATCAATTAACTAGTTAATATGTTACAGTATATTATGGAGCATGCTACATCGCACATTGTAAGTATAAAACATGTATTGGCTTAATTGCACAAAAAGCTGTAACTGTCCATGTATCAAAACCAGGACCACAAAAAATATATGAAATGCAATGCTTACCATCTCCTGTTTCTGCACAGAGCTGTAAGCCCAAATTGTTCTGTGGATTAATTACCCAGTGATTGCTGGTCACAGTAACATCAAACACAAGCCAACCCACATCTAAAGCTTGGGCCTTTCTTGTGTCTAACAGGAACAGATCTGCATCTCTAAGGAGAAAAAGAAAACAAAAAAAAGTTAAAGATTTGAATGAAGATTATCGTTTCCTATTCTTCAGTGAAACCATTCCAAAAGCGCTCTTTAAAGTAACAGGAGTTAATTAAAGAGCAAGGGGAACAAGTGACTCAAGTGATGAGTACTAAGATACAGAACCTTTTATTGCTAGGCTCCCAATGCAAACCTGGTGCAGATTAGTAATATCTGAAAGTAATTTCCATATACTTTCAGTATATACTACATATGGTGAGCATATACTACAATGCAATGAAAACATTCATTTAGTTCCCATTTGGTTTTTAAGAACCCCTTATATTCAGTGTGATGGAAAGTCAATAAAATTATCCCTCTTTTTTCCAAACTTGGAAAACTCACCACACAAACAAAATCCAAGAAAATATAGAGTATCCTTAAAATTTTTAGATACTTGAGCTGGACAGCTACATGTAAGAGAATGAAACTGGATCATTGTCTAACCCCATACACAAAAGTAAATTCAAAATGGATCAAAGACTTGAATGTAAGTCATGAAACCTTAAAACTCTTAGAAAGAAACATAGGCAAAAATCTCTTAGACATAAACATGAGTGACCTCTTCTTGAACATATCTCCCCGGGCAAGGAAATCAAACGCAAAAATGAACAAATGGGACTATATCAAGCTGAAAAGCTTCTGTACAGAAAAGGACACCAGCAATAGAACAAAAAGGTATCCAATAATATGGGAGAATATATTCGTAAATGACAGATCCAATAAAGGGTTGACATCCAAAATATATAAAGAGCTCATGCATCTCAACAAACAAAAAGCAAATAGTCCAATTAAAAAATGGGCAGAGGAGCTGAATAGACAGTTCTCCAAAGAAGAAATTCAGATGGCCAACAGACACATGAAAAGATGCTCCACATCGCTTGTCATCAGAGAAATGCAAATTAAAACCACAATGAGATATCACCTCATACCAGAAAGGATCGCCATCATCAAAAAGACAATCAACAACAAATGTTGGCGAGGTTGTGGAGAAAGGGGAACCCTCCTACACTGCTGGTAGGAATGTAAATTAGTTCAACCACTGTGGAAAGCAGTATGGAGGTTCCTCAAAAAACTAAAAATAGAAATGCCATTTGACCCAGGAATTCCACTTCTAGGAATTTGCCCTAAGAATGCAGCACTCCAGTTTGAAAAAGACAGATGCACCCCTATGTTTATCGCTGCACTATTTACAATAGCCAAGATATGGAAGCAACCTAAGTGTCCATCGGTAGATGAAGGGATAAAGAAGAAGTGGTACATATACACAATGGAATATTACTCAGCCGTAAGAAAAAAACAGATCCTACCATTCGCAACAACATGGATGGAGCTAGAGGGTATTATGCTCAGTGAAATAAGCCAGGCAGAGAAAGACAAGTACCAAATGATTTCACTCATATGTGGATTATAAGAACAAAAGAAAACTGAAGGAACAAAACAGAAGCAGAAGCACAAAACCGAAGAATGGACTAATAGTTACCAAAGGGAAAGGGACTGGGGAGGATGGGTGGGAAGGGAGGGATAAGGGCGGGAAAAAAAGAAAGGGGGCCTTACAATTAGCATGTATAGTGTGGGGGGGGGCATGGGGAGGGCTGTGCAACACAAAGACAAGTGGTGATTTTACAGCATCTTACTATGTTGATGGACAGTGACTGTGAATGGGGATATTGGGGGGACTTGGTGAAGGGGGAGCCTAGTAAACATAATGTCCTTCATGTAATTGTAGATTAATGATACCAAAATAAAATTAAAATAATAATAATAATAATACATTTTTTAGATACTTGGTTAACATTTTTGTGACTGTGATCCCGGAATTATCTTAATCATATTATTAGCTTCTTATATAGAAGGAGGCAACCCTGTAGCTTGGGAAATACATGCTACCCTGCTTTCAAGCCTGCTTCCATTTGAAATAGGCTAAAATGTCCTAATGCACTCTGTTTATAATGCCATCCCTTGGCATAATACAAATAAACACTTGGAAAACAAGAAAGAACAAAGAAGTAAATTTTGAGAACATTTCAACTAGTTAAGTATTTTTAGGTAGCTTTTTAAAGTATATTTTCTATTATTTTTTAATTGTTCTATTTTTCCAGAATTTCCACCAAACTATCCATGTTCAACAACCCCCACCAAACTTCCAAGCATGTCTTGAAGAAAATGTTCTGATTTTAATGGATATATTTAGAAAAAGAACCAGCCAAAGGATTCAAGCAAGCCCTAAATATCTGATTTTCAGTGATGCAAACCATAGTTCATTGGAAGGTAAATATAGGCGAATAGCATGGTTTGAAAAATCCATACATTTGTAGTTCACCTCTGAAAAGTTATGAATGCTGTATAATTTTTTATAATTTCCTAAGCTCCACAATTTCCTTCTTGAGCAAAGGTATATTATTTCTGACTGATAACCACTCTTCTCTATTTTCTCCTCTCTCCTTTTATATAGGAAGCTCTTCAGCATTACCTACAGACAAAAGAATATGCTTTGGGAGAATTAAGCCAATTACTAATAAGCACAATGATAACAGTTCTGTAATTTTCACTAATACAGCAACTTTCATAACAGTATCTTAAAGATAAATCCCCATCCATTCCGCAGAAACTTAGATGTAATTTCTTTTGAAATTATAAAATTACTCTGTTAAAAAATGACACTTACACAAGGGAAATAGCAGAAATACTAAATATTTCTTATGAACAGAATAAAATAAAGCCATTAAAGTTGACCGCTCTTAACATTTTTAGCTGATTTTTTCACAGATACTCTTACAGCAGTATCTAATAGAAGATTCCAAATATTAAAGCATTTAAAAAGAGTGGAATTCCCACAGAAATACAAAGAATTATTAGCGAATACTATGAAAACCTATATGCGAACAAGCTGGGAAACCTAGGAGAAATGGAAAACTTCCTTGAAAAATACAACCTTCCAAGACTGACCCAGAAAGAAACAGAAAATCTAAACAGACCAATTACCACCAACGAAATTGAAGCGGTAATCAAAAAACTACCCAAGAACAAAACCCCCGGGCCAGATGAATTTACCTCGGAATTTTATCAGAAATACAGAGAAGATATAATACCCATTCTCCTTAAAGTTTCCCAAAAAATAGAGGAGGAGGGGATACTCCCAAACTCATTCTATGAAGCTAACATCACCCTAATACCAAAACCAGGCAAAGACCCCACCAAAAAAGAAAACTACAGACCAATATCCCTGATGAACGTAGATGCAAAAATACTCAACAAAATATTAGCAAACCGAATTCAAAAATACATCAAAAGGATCATACACCATGACCAAGTGGGATTCATCCCAGGGATGCAAGGATGGTACAACATTCGAAAATCCATCAACATCATCCATCACATCAACAAAAAGAAGGACAAAAATCACATGATCACCTCCATAGATGCTGAAAAAGCATTCGACATAATTCAAGATCCATTCATGGTAAAAACTCTCAACAAAATGAGCATAGAGGGCAAGTACCTCAACATAATAAAGGCCATATATGATAAACCCACAGCTAACATCATACTGAACAGCGGGAGGCTAAAAGCTTTTCCTCTGAGATGGGGAACAAGACAGGGATGCCCACCCTCTCCACTGTTATTCAACATAGTACTGGAGTTCCTAGCCATGGCAATTAGACAAAACAAAGAAATACAAGGAATCCAGATTGGTAAAGAAGAAGTCAAACTGTGACTATTTGCAGATGACATGATATTGCATATAAAAAACTCTAAAGACTCCACTGCAAAACTACTAGAACTAATATCGGAATTCAGCAAAGTTGCAAGATACAAAATTAACGCACAGAAATCTGTGGCTTTCCTATACACCAACAATGAACTAATAGAAAGAGAAATCAGGAAAACAATTCCATTCAGAATAGCATCAAAAAGAAAAAAATACCTAGGAACAAACCTAACCAAGGAAGTGAAAGACCTATACCCTGAAAACTATAAGACACTCTTAAGAGAAATTAAAGAGGACACTAATAAATGGAAACTCATCCCATGCTCCTGGCTAGGAAGAATTAATATCGTCAAAATGCCCATCCTGCCCAAAGCAATATACAGATTCGATGCAATCCCTATCAAATTACCAACAGCATTCTTCAATGAACTGGAACAAATAGTTCAAAAATTCATATGGAACCACCAAAGACCCCGAATAGCCAAAGCAATCCTGAGAAGGAAGAATAAAGTGGGGGGGATCTTGCTCCCCAACTTCAAGCTCTACTACAAAGCCACAGTAATCAAGACAATTTGGTACTGGCACAAGAACACAGCCACAGACCAGTGGAACAGAATAGAGACTCCAGACATTAACCCAAACATATATGGTCAATTAATATACAATAAAGGAGCCATGGACATACAATGGGGAAATGACAGCCTCTTCAATAGATGGTGCTGGCAAAACTGGACAGCTACATGTAAGAGAATGAAACTGGATTATTGTTTAACCCCATACACAAAAGTAAACTCCAAATGGATCAAAGACCTGAATGTAAGTCATGAAACCATAAAACTCTTAGAAAAAAACATAGGCAAAAATCTCATGGACATAAACATGAGTGACTTCTTCATGAACATATCTCCCCGGGCAAGGGAAACAAAAGCAAAAATGAACAAGTGGGACTATATCAAGCTAAAAATCTTCTGTACAGCAAAGGACACCATCAATAGAACAAAAAGGTATCCTACAGTATGGGATAATATATTCATAAATGACAGATCTGATAAAGGGCTGACATCCAAAATATATAAAGAGCTCATGCATCTCAACAAACAAAAAGCAAATAGTCCAATTAAAAAATGGGCAGAGGAGCTGAATAGACAGTTCTCCAAAGAAGAAATTCAGATGGCCAACAGACACATGAAAAGATGCTCCACATCGCTTGTCATCAGAGAAATGCAAATTAAAACCACAATGAGATATCACCTCATACCAGAAAGGATCGCCATCATCAAAAAGACAATCAACAACAAATGTTGGCGAGGTTGTGGAGAAAGGGGAACCCTCCTACACTGCTGGTAGGAATGTAAATTAGTTCAACCATTGTGGAAAGCAGTATGGAGGTTCCTCAGAATGCTCAAAATAGAAATACCATTTGACCCAGGAATTCCACTTCTAGGAATTTGCCCTAAGAATGCAGCACTCCAGGTTGAAAAAGACAGATGCACCCCTATGTTTATTGCTGCACTGTTTATAATAGCCAAGATATGGAAGCAACCTAAATGTCCCTCAGTAGATGAAGGGATAAAGAAGATGTGGTACATATACACAATGGAATATTATTCAGCCATAAGAAAAAAACAGATCCTACCATTCGCAACAACATGGATGGAGCTAGAGGGTATTATGCTCAGTGAAATAAGCCAGGCAGAGAAAGACAAGTACCAAATGATTTCACTCATATGTGGAGTATAAGAACAAAGGAAAACTGAAGGGACTAAACAGCAGCAGAATCACAGAACCCAAGAATGGACTAATAGTTACCAAAGGGAAAGGGACTGGGGAGGATGGGTGGGAAGGGAGGGACAAGGGCGGGGAAAAAGAAAGGGAAAAAAAATCATAGGGATAAAGGAAAATAGTACCAGCTGTGCTAAAGGATGTATTAATTTTCTTATCTCTGGTCATTATTTCACAATCTTTGTGTAAGTATATATATAATTCATATGTAGAACTCTATATAAGTTGTACACATTAAGAAAAAAAGAATGGACTATTGAGAAAATATGTAGAAAAATATGTTTGTAGCAGAAAGAAATCCATAATATAACTGCTATACATTTTGTACAGTTATAATAATGAAACTGAAATAAAATCTGCATTCTAGCAAAGGAAATAAAGTCCTTTTCCATAGGTGTACATAAGCTAACATTCCAAAATGGTCCTGTGTTACTTTCCTAAGGCTGCTGTAACAAAGGGCCACAGACTGGGTGGCTTAAACAACAGAAATTTATTGGCTCACAGTTCTGGAGATTGGAAGTCCAAGATCAAGGTGCTGGCAGGGTTGATCTTTGAAGGCTGTGAAAGAAGGATCTGTTCGAGGTCTCCTCCTTGGCTTGTAGATGGCCATCCTCTCCTTGTGTCTTCCTATCATCTTCCCTCTAAATCTGTGTCTGTGTCCAAATTTCTCCTTTTTATAAGGACACTAGTCATAATGACTTAAAGCTAATCCTAATGACCTCATTTCAATTTAATGATCCTTTTAAAGGCCCTATCTCCAAATAAGGTCTAGGTTTCAACATAGGAAATGGGGAAGAGAAGGGAATCACATCAACCCGTAATACTATTTAAAAATTTTTTTGAAAAGGCAGGAATGTTCTGTGTTCATTGAGATTATATTAACTGTCAACATTGAAATGTTTTCCAAAGCAAATTTATATTGATGAAAAGAATTCATAATTACTAAAATTTTTTTTCTCTTTCAGATAGAATTTGAACATTTGTCTTGACTATGACAGAGATCATCAGCATAGTATTTTCTTATACCACTAACTGAAATCATCATATAGTTGTTAAATCCAGAGCCATATTTAACAGATAAAGGATTTACAGCACACAGAATAACTGGATATGGAATACCTAGATATATTAAATATAGTTACTCAAAGGTGAGAAATAATGTGTGTAAACATGTACATTAATAATTCAGCACAAATACATTTGAGCTGATCTTTCATCATGATCAGGTTTGATCATGTCTAGTCATGGGAAATTGGTGGGCTTGAAGTTACTGATTTGGTTTTTATTTTACTGACAAAGGAAAAAGTTTTGCATATGTAATCTCGGAGTCCCAAAATACCAGAAGGATATGTACATCACTAAAAATCAAGCATCCACTGCCAAAACACCACAAAATTTAGTTATCATCAGTCTCACAATTCATCTGAGAATACAGTTTGGTGGAATGGAAAATTTGAGGTTATATATCTAAGTATATGACACTGGAAAAGCTAAAGCAACTTTTGTCATCTTTATATAAATACCAGTATATTTCAATGAAATAAACAAGAATCAGAGATCAGACAGAGCTTGAATGAGTTAGGAATTCCTCAGCCTCAGTTTCCCCATGTGTATAAAACATATCTTGTTAGTCACTCTCTTTATTTAAGCCTAGTCAGAGGTGGCACTGTGGAAGTAACATTTATCCATCTAGAACAGCCTAAAAACAGACAACAGCAAGACACATGTGGGTCCTGGTGCTTTTGATAACCATATTTCAAATGACAGCATCATACACAGATTTTAAAAATGCTAATTTTCAAACAACATAGATGGAAGATGATGTAACTTATAATATGGTTATCTGTGATTCGAAAAATGGCTATAGTGATAGACACGTTGTTAACCATACATGTGAAAAGTCTGAAGAAATTTTTCTTTCAAATTTTGAGAGTGAAAAAAGGATATGACTATATTAATGAATATTTTATATAACATTATTAAAATATGTATACATAATTATATCAGTAAGTTATTTTTTTGCTACTTAACTGCATTAAATATATATCTATGTCTATAAACAGATCCATTAAATAAATATTCCATTTTCCCCACTAATTTTTTTTTTATTCTTTATTTGGGTAAAGCAGATACCATTTCTATATGATCATATTATAATGACATGTTTTTCTTATAATCAGGCACACTATGCATGTAGGTTTGGATGTTTGAAACTTTAACTTTCTCTACTGTCTATATAGCTGAATAAGTGAAGTATTCTCACTATAAGGCTAAAATAAAAATTATGAACAAGAATTATGACAATCAGCTAGTCAGGGATTCTACTTCTGAAAGTGACCGAAATAAATCACAGAATACTAGAAGTAAGTGGGACACAAATTACTTAGCCAAATTATTGTTTTATTGAAGAGAAAATCTAAAAATAAATCAAATGATTTCCCATGGTTACCCAGCCAATTGGAGCACCAGAACCCAGGCTTCCATAGTCCATTTTTAGCACACTTTATCTGATCATGGAAACACCCTTTAATCTCAAAGCTTATGTTAACTGCTCTCCCTGTGCTCAAGTCACTGGGTTTTGTGTTGGAATACTAAAAGGTTGAACTGAACCAGCAGCCTTAAACAAGAGGGGAAGAAATGGAGCCAAGGAGTGACCTGAGACATTTCATAAGTCCATCCATCCATCCATCCATCCATCCATTCATTTATTCACTCTTTCAATTTTGGATTTATTGACTCCCTGTGATGGTTTTTCACTATATCAGCTTAATTAAACTGCAACTACCCTATAAGTCCAGGTAAGGGTTGGCTACAAAAAGAAATTTGGGTGGCCTTTGAAAAGCGGGAGTGAAGAAGTAGCCATATTTGTGTTTGGAAGACTTCTGTATGATCAAGTGTCATCGCAGCTTAGGCATACTGCTGGGATCTGCTGATTCACCTTGTTGGTGTGGGGCAGCAGCTGGGCCTGCAGCTCCTTCAGATCCCACTGAATTTCATTCAGTTCCTCTGAATCTAGGGCCAGGCATGTGGACACATCTGAGAGAAAGGATCTGGTAGCTGAGAAATCACCTGCATCCTTGAGGCTGGAGGCTTGAAGGTAGCTTCCAGTTTGTCCTTATGGGTCCAGATCATCCTTTAAGGTTCGACTTTATCCTTTCTCACCAGCTCACATCCACCTTTCCTGCCTGTCTGCCCAGAGGACCTTAGCTCAGTATCAGATGCAGAGCAACAGCCTTACACAAACTGTTCAACTACCTTCCATAATTGCATAAGGTCAAATCCCTACACTGAATCCTTACAGAGGGACTAGACAGCTATCTTATGTTTGGTTGACTACATTGGAGCACTTATATCTGGAAGGGCAGTACTTTTTTCTTAGTGGAACAGGCACTTTAGATATGAATTTTCCCTCTCTGCCCATGGGGTTTCTGCCAAAATCACTATCCAGGGAATTACAGAATGCCTTATTGACTGTCATGGCATTCCACCCGGCATTGCTTCTGATCAAAAAACTTGATGAACAGCAAGTGAAGTGCAGAATGGGCTCATTCTCATGGACTTCAACAATTTTACCATGTTTCCCATCACCTTGAAGCTGCTGGCTTGATAGGACAATGGAATAGCCTTTGAAGACTCAGTTATGCCACCAATTGGTTGTGAGTATCTTGTACAAATGGACTAATATCCTGGGGGAGCTTTATAGAATCTAAATAAGCAATCCATATAGGACTATTCTTTCATAGCCATCTCTCGCATGAGTCTAGAAATCAAGGCATGGAAAGAGGAGTAGCTTCTCTCCTCAATCTACTTGATCCAACTAGCAAAATTTTCGCTGCTGGGCCCAAGATATCAGGCTCTGTTTGGTTCCCAGTAATGAAATGCAGCCACTAGTAGCTATAGCAATGGTTCCATTAAATTAGAAGCTGAGATATCCATGCGGTCACACTGGGCTCTTCATACCAGGGAATCAACAAGCCAATAAAGTACTACTTTATTATGTGGTATGAATGATCTTAAATATCAAGAGGAAACCAGGTTGATACTACCACAATATGAGAAAGGAGGAGTATGTCTGAAATACGATCACACGGAACACCTCTTAGTGCTCCCATGTCATACGATAAAAGCCAATGGAAAACTACAGCTCAAATGCTGGCATCACTGCTAATGGCCCAGACACTTCAAGGATGAATGTTCGTTTTACCTCACCAGGAAAGGAACAATAACCACTGCGGTGCTTGCTGTAAACCAAGAGGATATGGATTACATAGCGGGGGAAGGGAGTTATAAATACCAATTACAACCATGTGACTGGTTGCAGAAATGAGGATTGTAATAGTTTTGAATATTACTTCCTTATTTTGATATTAATGTATTTGTATACATATTAATCAATTCTTTTTTCTTCCCCATCTACCTACCATCTAGGATAAGTAGTTTTGATAGTAGCTAAACTCGTATGTCAGTGTTGAAATTACAGGATCTCGAAGGGAGAATATGACTCAGCTAGAAATGGAATGAACAACATCCAAAGAGGGATAAAAAGGCAGAAGAATTACTTTACTATTTTACTTTTCGGAACATATGAACAGTTATAAAAAGTATGTGTTGGTGCCAAGTTGACAAGGGTGGACTATTGCAGCTTTATACTTTATGAAATTAGGTAAACTGGAACTAAAAATCCCAGAATTCTCTCCCCTGTTCAGTTCTCTGTTAAGATTAGCCATAGAAGAAATTTGTGCAGGAGCGGAAGTAAAGCAGTAAATAAATAAAAAAAGAGAAGAGCAATGGGCTTAAGGAAGAGAGAGGAATAGACAAATTAAAAATAGATCATGGTTCTGGTTACAATAAAGTAGAAGAATAAGCATGTCTCCCACTAAATACAACTATATAACTGAACAAAATGCACCAAGCAGCTATTTGAAGATTCTGGAGATCAGTACAGCTGACCCTTGAGAAACATGGGTTTGAATTGCATGGGTTCACTTATACCTGGATATTTTTCAAAACATATGTTGGGAAAATGTTTGGAGATTTGCAACAAATTGAAGAAATTCACAGAAAAACCATGCAGTCTGGAAATATTTTTCTTTTTTTTGCATTTTTTTAAATTTAATTTTATTTTTTTGTAGATAATTATTTTTTATTGAAGGGTAGTTGACACACAGTATTACATTAGTTTCAGGTGTACAACATAGTGATTCAACATTTATATACATGACAATTCTAGGTACCAGCTATCACCATACCAAGCTCTTAAAATATCTTGACTATATTCATTACATCCCGGTTACTTATTATTTTACCATTGGAAGTGTGTCCTTTTTTTTTTTTTTTTTTTTTTGTGAGGGCATCTCTCATATTGATTGATCAAATGGTTGTTAACAACAATAAAATTCTGTATAGGGGAGTCAATGCTCAATGCACAATCATTAATCTACCCCAAGCCTAATTTTTGTCAGTCTCCAATCTTCTGAGGCATAACAAACAAGTTCTTACATGGAGAACAAATTCTTACATAGTGAATAAGTTACATAGTGAACAGTACAAGGGCAGTCATCACAGAAACTTTTGGTTTGACTCATGCATTATGAACTATAAACAGTCAGTTCAAATATGAATACTCATTTGGTTTTTATACTTGATTTATATGTGGATACCACATTTCTCTCTTTATTATTATTATTTTTAATAAAATGCTGAAGTGGTAGGTAGATACAAGATAAAGGTAGAAAACATAGTTTAGTGTTGTAAGAGAGCAAATGAAGATGATCAGGTGTGTGCCTGTAGACTATGTGTTAATCCAAGCTAGACAAGGGCAATAAAACATCCACTTATGCAGAAGATTTCTCTCAGAACAGGGGGGTGAGGTTCTAAGCCTCACCTCTGTTGATCCCCAATTTCTCACCTGATGGCCCCCCTGTGACTGTGCCTGTCTTAGGTTGTTCCTCCCTTGAGGAATCTTACCCGTCTCTGGCTAACCAGTCATCTTCCAGGGCCATACAGGGAAATGTGAAGTTGGTAAGTGAGAGGGAAGCCTTATTGTTTGAAAAGGTTAGCTTTTTATTTCTTTGCATATTTATGCCCTGTGGCTTCTATGCCCAGCATTTGTCTTGAGGTATCTTTACCACTTGGAAGAATTATGATACTCAGTAAATTTGATATGGGGCACGAATTCTATTTAAGGGTTGTAATTAGGAAGGAAGAAGAAAAGCTATAGAAGTAGCAGGCGGAAGAAAACATGGGAAGATTGATTATTTCTTTGACATATCTTCTTGTAGAGTAACTTCAGCATGTATAGGTTTTAAGCTACTACTTAAATTGCGCACACACATTAACATAATAGGAGTATAGTTACATAACCAAAGCATACCTGTAATTACCAGCCATCTCCACTGAAACCAAGAAAACCAGTTAGGCACCTTAGGCATTTGTGAAAACTTATCTATGATATGGTGGATATTGTCCAACGGAACTTGAACAGTCTGAGAGAAATCAGACAAATTAAAACAACCCATTCCTGGGGAATGTTCACATCCCTTATGTTCTTTTAACAGTAAATAGTCTGTAGTTGTAAGATTTTGGAGCACTACAATTTGCACTTCTCCTAATTCTTGGTTGAGTTCCAACAGTATAGATCCAGTCAAATTTGTTGTTTTACTGTATGCACAGGCCAGCTTAGATATCTCCTTCCTCATTCCCATGGCAAGTCCAGGAGCTGGTGGGATGAGTGCATCTACAGCTGTAGCAGCGCGTGGATCTTTGTTGGGGTTTTTTGATGATCATCTTCTGGCATGAGTCTTCCAGAGAGTGCTGATGTTGGAAGTTCTTTTTCATATCGTATTTTGGTTCATTTTTGGGGTAGCACAATTAGGCTTTGATCCTCTGTATAAACACAAACAGACCCTTTGCCTACACTTTTATATGCCCTTTATACCCTTGTGTAGAACTCATTGGAGGTTACCACACAGGAACTGCCTTTTTTTTTTTTTTTGGTATCACTAATCCACACTTACATGACAAATATTATGTTTACTAGGCTCTCCCTTATACCAGGTCTCCTCTATAAACCCCTTTACAGTCACTGTCCATCAGCATAGCAAAATGTTGTAGAATCACTACTTGCCTTCTCTGTGTTGTGCAGCCCTCCCTTTTCTCCTACCCCCCCATGCATGCTAATCTTAATACCCCCCTGCTTCTCCCCCCACTTTATCCCTCCCTACCCACCCATCCTCCCCACTCCCTTTCCCTTTGGTACCTGTTAGTCCATTCTTGAGTTCTGTGATTCTGCTGCTGTTTTGTTCCTTCAGTTTTTCCTTTGTTCTTATATTCTACAGATAAGTGAAATCATTTGGTATTTCTCTTTCTCCGCTTGGCTTGTTTCACTGAGCATAATACCCTCCAGCTCCATCCATGTTGCTGCAAATGGTTGGATTTGCCCTTTTCTTATGGCTGAGTAGTATTCCATTGTGTATATGTACCACTTCTTCTTTATCCATTCATCTATCGATGGACATTTAGGTTGCTTCCAATTCTTGGCTATTGTAAATAGTGCTGCGATAAACATAGGGGTGCACTGATCTTTCTCATACTTGATTGCTGCATTCTTAGGGTAAATTCCAAGGAGTGGAATTCCTGGGTCAAATGGTAAGTCTGTTTTGAGCATTTTGATGTACCTCCATACTGCTTTCCACAATGGTTGAACTAACTTACATTCCCACCAGCAGTGTAGGAGGGTTCCCATTTCTCCACAGCCTCGCCAACATTTGTTGTTGTTTGTCTTTTGGATGGCAGCCATCCTTACTGGTGTGAGGTGATACCTCATTGTAGTTTTAATTTGCATTTCTCTGATAATTAGCGATGTGGAGCATCTTTTCATGTGTCTGTTGGCCATCTGTATTTCTATTTTGGAGAACTGTCTGTTCAGTTCCTCTGCCCATTTTTTAATTGGGTTATTTGTTTTTTGTTTGTTGAGGCGTGTGAGCTCTTTATATATTCTGGACGTCAAGCCTTTATTGGATGTGTCATTTTCAAATATATTCTCCCATACTGTAGGGTTCCTTTTTGTTCTATTGATGGTGTCTTTTGCTGTATAGAAGCTTTTCAGCTTAATATTGTCCCACTTATTCATTTTTGCTGTTGTTTTCCTTGCCTGGGGAGATATGTTCAAGAAGAGGTCACTCATGTTTATGTCTAAGAGGTTTTTGCCTATGTTTTCTTCCAAGAGTTTAATGGTTTCATGACTTACATTCAGGTCTTTGATCCATTTTGAGTTTACTTTTGTATATGGGGTTAGACAATGGTCCAGTTTCATTCTCCTACATGTAGCTGTCCAGTTTTGCCAGCACCATCTGTTGAAGAGACTGTCATTTCGCCATTGTATGTCCATGGCTCCTTTATCAAATATTAATTGACCATATATGTCTGGGTTAATGTCTGGATTCTCTAGTCTGTTCCATTGGTCTGTGGCTCTGCTCTTGTGCCAGTACCAAATTGTCTTGATTACTATGGCTTTATAGTAGAGCTTGAAGTTGGGGAGTGAGATCCCCCCTACTTTATTCTTCTTTCTCAGGATTGCTTTGGCTATTCGGGGTCTTTGGTGGTTCCATGTGAATTTTTGAATTATTTGTTCCAGTTCATTGAAGAATGTTGCTGGTAGTTTCATAGGGATTGCATCAAATCTGTATATTGCTTTGGGCAGAATGGCCATTTTGACGATATTAATTCTTCCGAGCCACGAGCATGGGATGAGTTTCGATCTGTTAGTGTCCCGTTTAATTTCTCTTAAGAGTGACTTGTAGTTTTCAGATTATAAGTCTTTCACTTCTTTGGTTAGGTTTATTCCTAGGTATTTTATTTTTTTTGATGCAATTGTGAATGGAGTTGTTTTCCTGATTTCTCTTTCTGTTGGTTCATTGTTAGTGTATAGGAAAGCCACAGATTTCTGTGTGTTGATTTTGTATCCTGCAACTTTGCTGTATTCCGATATCAGTTCTAGTAGTTTTGGGGTGGAGTCTTTAGGGTTTTTTATGTACAGTATCATGTCATCTGCAAATAGTGACAGTTTAACTTCTTCTTTACCAATCTGGATTCCTTGTATTTCCTTCTTTTGTCTGATTGCCGTGGCTAGGACCTCCAGTACTATGTTAAATAACAGTGGAGAGAGTGGGCATCCCTGTCTAGTTCCCGATCTCAGAGGAAATGCTTTCAGCTTCTCGCTGTTCAATATAATGTTGGCTGTGGGTTTATCATAGATGGCCTTTATTATGTTGAGGTACTTGCCCTCTATTCCCATTTTGCTGAGAGTTTTTTATCATGAATGAATGTTGAACTTTGTCAAATGCTTTTTCAGCATCTATGGAGATGATCATGTGGTTTTTGTCTTTCTTTTTGTTGATGTGGTGGATGATGTTGATGGACTTTCGAATGTTGTACCATCCTTGCATCCCTGGGATGAATCCCACTTGGTCATGGTTTATGATCCTTTTGATGTATTTTTGAATTCGGTTTGCTAATATTTTGTTGAGTATTTTTGCATCTACATTCATCAGGGATATTGGTCTGTAGTTTTCTTTTTTGGTGGTGTCTTTGCCTGGTTTTGGTATTAGGGTGATGTTGGCTTCATAGAATGAGTTTGGGAGTATCCCCTCCTCCTCTATTTTTTGGAAAACTCTAAGGAGAATGGGTATTATGTCTTCCCTGTAGGTCTGATAAAATTCCGAGGTAAATCCATCTGGCCCGGGGGTTTTGTTCTTTGGTAGTTTTTTGATTACCGCTTCAATTTCGTTGCTGGTAATTGGTCTGTTTAGATTTTCTGTTTCTTCCTGGGTCAATCTTGGAAGGTTGTATTTTTCTAGGAAGTTGTCCATTTCTCCTAGGTTTTCCAGCTTGTTAGCATATAGGTTTTCATAGTATTCTCTAATAATTCTTTGTATTTCTGTTGGGGTCCGTCGTGATTTTTCCTTTCTCGTTTCTGATACTGTTGATTTGTGTCGACTCTCTTTTCTTCTTAATAAGTCTGGCTAGAGGCTTATCTATTTTGTTTATTTTCTCGAAGAACCAGCTCTTGGTTTCATTTATTTTTTGCTGTTGTTTTATTCTTCTCAATTTTATTTATTTCTTCTCTGATCTTTATTATGTCCCTCCTTCTGCTGACCTTAGGCCTCATTTGTTCTTCGTTTTCCAATTTCGATAATTGTGACATTAGACCATTCATTTGGGATTGAACTTCCTTTCTTAAATATGCTTGGATTGCTATATACTTTCCTCTTAAGACTGCTTTTGCTGTGTCCCACAGAAGTTGGGGCTTAGTGTTGTTGTTGTCATTTGTTTCCATATATTGCTGGATCTCCATTTTGATTTGGTCATTGATCCATTGATTATTTAGGAGCATGTTGTTAAGCCTCCATGTGTTTGTGAGCCTCTTTGCTTTCTTTGTACAGTTTATTTCTAGTTTTATGCCTTTGTTGTCTGAAAAGTTGGTTGGTAGGATTTCAATCTTTTGGAATTTTCTGAGGCTCTTTTTGTGGCCTAGTATGTGGTCTATTCTGGAGAATGTTCCACGTGCACTTGAGAAGAATGTATATCCTGTTGCTTTTGGATGTAGAGTTCTATAGATGTCTATGGATATCCTGTTGCTTTTGGATGTAGAGTTCTATAGATGTCTATTAGGTCCATCTGCTCTACTGTGTTGTTCAGTGCTTCCGTGTCCTTACTTATTTTCTGCCCAGTGGATCTATCCTTTGGGGTGAGTGGTGTGTTGAAGTCTCCTAGAATGAATGCATTGCAGTCTATTTCCCCCTTCAGTTCTGTTAGTATTTGTTTCACATATGCTGGTGTTCCTGTGTTGGGTGCATATATATTTAGAATGGTTATATCCTCTTGTTGGACTGAGCCCTTTATCATTATGTAGTGTCCTTCTTTATCTCTTGTTACTTTCTTTGTTTTGAAGTCTATTTTGTCTGATATTAGTACTGCAACCCCTGCTTTCTTCTCGCTGTTGTTTGCTTGCAATATGTTTTTCCATCCCTTGACTTTTAGTCTGTGCATGTCTTTGGGTTTGAGGTGAGTTTCTTGTAAGCAGCATATAGATGGGTCTTGCTTTTTTATCCATTCTATTACTCTGTGTCTTTTGATTGGTGCATTCAGCCCATTAACATTTAGGGTGAGTATTGAAAGATATGTACTTATTGCCATTGCAGGCTTTAAATTCGTGGTTACCAAAGGTTCAAGGTTAGCCTCTTTAGTATCTTACTGCCTAACTTAGCTCACTTATTGAGCTGTTATATACACTGTCTGGAGATTCTTTTCTTCTCTCCCTTCTTGTTTCTCCTCCTCGATTCTTCATATGTTGGATGTTTTGTGCTGTGCTCTTTCTAGGAGTGCTCCCATCTAGAGCAGTCCCTGTAAGATGTTCTGTAGAGGTGGTTTGTGGGAAGCAAATTCCCTCAGCTTTTGTTTGTCTGGGAATTGTTTAATCCCACCATCATATTTGAATGATAGTCGTGCTGGATACAGTATCCTTGGTTCAAGGCCCTTCTGTTTCATTGTATTAAATATATCATGCCATTCTCTTCTGGCCTGTAGGGTTTCTGTCGAGAAGTCTGATGTTAGCCTGATGGGTTTTCCTTTATAGGTGACCTTTTTCTCTCTAGCTGCCTTTAAAACTCTTTCCTTGTCCTTGATCTTTGCCATTTTAATTATTATGTGTCTTGGTGTTGTCCTTCTTGGATCTTTTCTGTTGGGGGTTCTGTGTATTTCCGTGGTCTGTTCAATTATTTCCTCCCCCAGTTTGGGGAAGTTTTCAGCAATTATTTCTTCTAAGATACTTTCCATCTCTTTTCCTCTCTCTTCTTCTTCTGGAACCCCTATAATACGGATATTGTTCCTTTTGGATTGGTCACACAGTTCTCTTAATATTGTTTCATTCCTGGAGATCCTTTTATCTCTCTCTATGTCAGCTTCTATGCATTCCTGTTCTCTGGTTTCAATTCCATCAATGGCGTCTTACATCCTATCCATTCTGCTTATAAACCCTTCCAGAGTTTGTTTCATTTCTGTAATCTCCTTTCTGGCATCTGTGATCTCCCTCCGGACTTCGTCCCATTTCTCTTGAGTATTTCTCTGCATCTCTGTCAGCATGTTTATGATTCTTATTTTGAATTCTTTTTCAGGAAGACTGGTTAGGTCTGTCTCCTTCTCTGGTGTTGTCTCTGTGATCTTTGTCTGCCTGTAGCTTTGCCTTTTCATGGTGATAGGAATAGTCTGCAGAGCTGGGACGAGTGACGACTGGAAGAACTTCCCTTCTTGTTGGTTTATGGCCCTCCTCTCCTGGGAGAACAGCGACCTCTAGTGGCTTGTGCTGGGCAGCTGCACGCAGACAGGGTTTCTGCTTCCTGCCCGGCTGCTATGGAGTTAATCTCCGCTGTTGCTGTGGGCGTGGCCTGGTTCTGGCCTCTGCTCCAAAGTGGTGGAGTCGCGTTGGAGGGGGAGCGGCTGGGAGGCTATTTATCTCCATAAGGGGCCTCCCTGCTCCCTGCAGCCCAGGGGTTAGGGTGCCCAGAGATCCCCAGATTCCCTACCTCTGGATTAAGTGTCCCGCCCTGCCCCTTTAAGACTTCCAAAAAGCACCCGCCAAAACAAAACAATGACCACAAAAAAAAAATTTTTTTTTAATTAATAAAAAAAGAAAAAAAAAAGGTGGCTGCTCGTTTTTCTTTATTCTCCAGCGCCAGCCTCAGGCATCTGCTCACCCGTCTTGCTGCCCTGTTTCCCTAGTATTGGGGTCCCTATCCCTTTAAGACTTCCAAAAAGCGCTCGCCAAAACAAAACAGCAAAAAAAAAATATTGGTCGCTCGCTTTTCTTATGTCTTCTGGCGCCTGGCCTCCGGTGCCCGCTCACTGTTCTTGCTGCCCTGTTTTCCTAGTATCCAGGGCCCCCTGCGCACGCACTGTGTCTGCACTCTCGGCCGGATGGCTGGGGCTGGGTGTTCGGCAGTCCTGGGCTCCGTCTCCCTCCCGCTCTGCCTATTCTTCTCCTGCTGGGAGTTGGGGAATGGGCGCTCAGCTCCTGCCTGGCTGGGGCTTGTATCTTAACCCCTTCACAAGGCGCTGGGTTCTCTCAGGTGCAGATGTGGTCTGGATATTGTCCTGTGTCCTCTGGTCTTTATTCTAGGAAGGGTTGTCTTTGTTATATTTTCATAGATATATGTGGTTTTGGGAGGAGATTTCCGCTGCTCTACTCATGCCGCCATCAGAAAGGGAATTCTTAAGGCTCAGACAGAGTACAGAAATCCCCCATTACTTTCTCTGAGTCCCCTTAAGCCCCAGCCTTCCAGTAATCTCACAGGCAATGACATTAGGAGCCCCACTAGAACGGAAACTAAAATTCTTAGGAAGGAAACCTTCCTCTCTGATCCCAAGAGACTGGGTTAAATTCCCACGGCTTTATATTATCTTTCTCTCTTCCTGTCACTGCCTCTGGATGCAAGCATAGTCTCAGACCTATGCAACAGAACAAGATAATGAAAGGCCCTACTTTCTGCTAAACAAACAGAAACGGTATCTGAAAGTACGACCAACCATAGAGAAACTAAAGAGAGTAAAAGGGACTATTAGGCCAACAAATTAGACAATTTAGATGAACAAATTCCTAGAAAGACCCAAGTTACTAAACTACTCAATAAGAAATAGAAAATCTGAAGAGGCATAAAAAGTAAAGAAATTGATCATTTAAGTTTTATGTTGATAACTTCAAATATTTCCACAAAGAAAACACCACCTCAAATGGCTTCACTGATGAACTCTATCAACTATTTAATAGAATTAATAACAATAATTCACAAACCCAGAAAATAGAGAAAAATTCAAAATGGAACATAGACTACATGTAAGAGTCAGAACTGTAAAATTTTTAGAAATAACACAGCAGAAAAATTTCATGATACTGGCTGAGGCAAGGAGTTCTAAGATATTACACCAAAAGCATGATTTATAAAATAAAATAATTGATAAACTGGACTTAAAAATGTTAAGCTTTGGCACTTAAAAATATGCCATTATGTAAATGAAAAGACAAACCACAGACTGTAAGAAAACATTTGCAAATCCTATATCTGTTAAAGGATTTGTATCCAAAATACATAAAGAATTCTGATAACTCAGTAAGACGCAGAACTCAACTTGAATATGAGCAAAGATTATCCCTGGTATGATTCCATCCTGCATGCCTGTTCTCTGGAACCATAGTTATTCACATCCATCCACCATCTCTCCCACCTGTATGTCCCACACCCTACAGAGGACTCAATGGACATGGACATGAGGACCCTGAGGCCCCAGAGCTATCTTTCCGTTGTGAACTTAAAATTATCATTTTAAGGTATATAATGATGAAAATGAGCACCAGTTATCTTTAGGAATGATCAATTTAGGGGGCGGGTGCAAAGAGTGAACTGCACATTGTTGAAGCAGAGGCAGCGAATTATGAAGGCAGTTCAATCAAAGTAACACTGCAACTTTGAAAATATCTGTACCATCAGTGATTTCCCTTGAAGACTGCCACCTATGCTCAGGGCTTATTCCTATCAGGGGACAGCATTTAGTAGCTGTAGAGGAAGATGCAGAGTCAGAAGGGGAGGAGGAGTAGGGTGCGAAACTCCTAAGTATACCTGGAAAGAAAGCAATCTGCCCCTGGAAATAGTAGCAACATTCCACAGAAGAAAGTAAAACTTGCTGCTGATGAAGATGATGATGATGATGACAATGACTTTGATGAGGCGGAAGCTAAAGAAAAAGTTCCAGTAAAAAAATCGACACAAGATACTCCAGCCAGAAATGCACAAAAAATCAAACCAGAATAGAAAGACCCACACCAAGATAAAAAGGTCAAGAATCCCTCAAAAACAGGAAGACTCCTAAAACACAGAAAGGACCTTGTCTGTAGAAGACATTAGGGCAAAAATGAAAGCAAGTGCAGAAAAAAGTGTTTATCTTCTCAAGTGGAAGCCAACATCAACAATTATATGAAGAACTACTCCAGATGACTGATCAGAAGGTTACTCAAGATCTTCGCAGTGGAGGAAGTCTCTTTAAGAAAACAATTTAGACAGTTTGTTAAAATTTTCCATCTTGTTTCATTTCTGTTAAAGTTGACATCTGGTATCCTTTGTATAATACAGGGTGAGCACTTTCCCTTCCGTATCTGATAAATGTAGTCCATTGCCAAGAATGTGTTGTCCAAAATGCCTCTTTAATTTTTAAAAACGGAATTCTACCCTTTGCTTGGTTTTAAGTATGTATGGAATGTTATGATAGGACATAGTGGTGGTGTTCAAACAAATGGACATGGTGGGGAGACAAAAACATACATGTGAAATAACATCAGTATTTTAATAAAGCAGAAGTTAAAAACTGAAATGGCCAAGGATTTGAACATTTCACCAAAGACAAGCTAGAAGCTGCTAATAAGCACATGAAAATATGTTCAAAATCATTAGTAGTTAGGGAAATGCAAATTAAAACCTACTAGAATGGCTATCGTCAAAAGACAGACAATAACAAGTATTGCCAAGGATGTGGAGAACCTAGAGCCCTTATACATTGCTGGTAAGAATATTAAACTGTACTGCCACTTTTGAAAACAGTTTGACAATTTCTCTAAAGATAAACTTACCATGCAAGCTAGCAATTCTACTAGTAAATATCTGCCCAAGATAAAAGAAAACATATGTCCACATAAGTTTTTAAGTAAATATACATAGCAGCATTACGTAAAATAGATACAAACTGAGGGAAAATATCCAATGTCCAACAATTGGTGAAAGGGAAAAAAAGTGTATATATATATTCAAAATATACCAAAGTGTGGTATATTCATAGAATGGAATACTATTCAGCAACAAAAATGAACAAACTAAAGATACATGTTACAGCATGGATAAACCTCAAAAACTTTAAGCTACATTAAAAAAGTCAGATGCAGAAGACTACATATTATATGGTTCTACTTATATTCAATGTCCAGAAAAGGCAAATCTATTAACACTGAGAGTAGATTAATGGTTTTGTGGGCTAAGGGTGGAAATAGGGACTGACTGCAAATAGGCATGAGAAATCTTTCTAGGATGATGGAAAATATTCTAAAACTGGAAAATAATACATCAAAAAAAGTGTTGAAAAATTAAGTCAGCCCTGGAATTTCAGGTGGAAGTAATTTCCATATATATGAAAACCAAGATAATGGAAAACAAAACCGCTTAACATGAGTGCTTTAGAGAGAGTAGACAGAAGCAAACTAGAGATGAATCAAAAGATTATCTATGGTAGACTGCAAAGAGGCTGTCACAGTATTGTGAACTCCTCCATCAAGACTCTATTTCCCTCATTCCCTATAACTTGTTTTGGCCAAAACAATGTGTGAGCAGAGGCACTAATATGAATTCAGAGCCTAGATCTCAAGAGGCCTCACACACTTACTCTTTCTGCTTTGGGAACCCGAATCCAACCACATGTGAACCAACCTGGACTGGCCTTTTGAAGAGGAGATACCTGTTGGGAAACTGTGAGTTGGCCAGAAGCTGACCAAAGTCACAGGAGTAAGTTTCAACTGCGATGAGACAAGCCTAACTCAGACCAGAACAACTTCCCACCCAGGCACAGCCCAAATTGCCCATCTCCAAAACTGTGAGCTAAACAGTTAATGTTCTTAGTGGTCTGTTATAAATGGTAAGTTAACTGATACACTGACAGGAAGCAAAGGAGTGATAGATAACAGAATGAACCAAATGGCTGGGTTTTGTGAATGTCTCCAAGAAGGACAGGCCTTGCAGATGCAACAATAGAAAAACAATCCATAAGATTGACTCAGGTCTGGGAATTGTCAGTCACTGTAGCAGAGGAACTAACTGCACAAATAAGCAAGAGTAACAATGACGCTTCTCTACACAGCTGAGAAGAAAGGCAAGTGACATCAGAAAGTGCCCACAGGCTGAACCCTAGAGAAGATTTATGACCAGAGGTTACAATGAAAGTGAAGAAAAAAACTCATTAGGAGCTCATAATGAGGTACTGACAAGCAATTGCATGGACAATGAGAGGTTATTTCAGAATTCATGATCTGGGAGTTAGAGGAGTTCCAAGACATAAGGAAATGTACATAGGCTGGGTGGTTGGATGGCTGGATGGGTGGATGACTAAGGGGCTATAGATGGGTGTTAGTCCATTAGTTATCCACTAATGGATATAAAGTTGTACTGAATATTCTCTTACTCTTTTAATGTCTGTGGGTGCTAAACTTACAACTCTTCCATGTGTCTTACCAGTAATATTTGTTTTTTTCTTAATGATTCTAGCTAGATGTTTATAAACTTTCTTGGTCTTTCCAAAGAACCAGCTTTGGGTTTGTTAATTTTCTCTATTGTATGTTTTTTCTCTATTTCATCCATGTCTGCTCTTATATTTATTATTTTCTTCCTTTTACTTATTTTGTTTACTTTGCCTTTTTTTATCCCCTGGCTTCTTCATTTTGAAAATTTGTTTTGTTTTAGACTTTTCTAATATAGGCAATTAAAGCTTTGTATGCTTCCTCTGAGCACTACTACGGCAGCATCCCACAATTTTGAGATACTGTGTTTTCATTATCACTCAGTTCAAAATATTTTCTAATTTCCCACAGTTTCTTTTTTGATGCATGGGTCACTTAGAAGAATGTTATTTAATTTCCAAATACTTGAGGATTTCATGAAGCTATTATTGTTATTGATTTCTAGTTTGATTGAACTATGATCATAGAACATACTTTATATGATTTTAATCTTTTTAAATTTATTGTGACATGTTTTGTGGCCCAGAATATAGTCTGACTTTATGAATGAGTCATGTGAGGATGGTGCTCTATAAATACCAATTAGGTCAAGATAGCTGATGGTGGTAAGATCACCTACATCTTTACTGATTTTCTGTATGGATGTTCTATCGATTGCTGAGAGAAGTATGTTAAATCATCAACTATGATTACAAAATTGTCTATTTATCCCTGAAATTATGACAATGTTTACTCCACATATTTTGAGGCTCTGTTCTAGGTACATACACATTTATAGTTTTGTCTTTCTAAGCAATTAGCCTTCTTATCATTATGGAACATCCTTCTTTCTCTCTCAATACTATTTGCCTTGATATCTATTTTATCTGATATTAACACAGCAATTCTAATCGTAGGCTTATTGTTTGCAACACTTATGTTTTTCCATCTGTTCACTTTCAACCTAACTAAGTCTTTAAGTATAGCTCTTGTAAATAGCATGTAGTCAGGTCTTACTATTCATCTTATTATTCTGATAATCTCTGCCTCTGACCTGGAGTGTTTAGTTCATTCATATTTACTGTAATTATTGATATGGTTGAATTTAGGTCCAGCATCTTATTTTCAATCTGTCCCCTCTGCTTTTGGTTTCCTTTGTTCCTTCATTCCTTCCTTCTCTGGATCATTTGTATGTTTTTTAGAATTCAACTTGGATTTATCAATTGGCTTTATATTCTTTTTTATTGGTTGTTATGGAGATTAAAATATGCATCCCTAACTTTCCATTCTACTTAGAGTTAAAAATACCACTTCATATAAAATATAGAAACCTTGCAATTATACAGGGAGTCCATTGACTCCCCCATATTTCTCTATATTATAGTTGTCAAATCTCTATCTATATACATCATAAACCCTACAAGACAATGTTTTAATTTGTGCTTTAAACAATTATATGTACTTTAAAGAAATTAAGAGGCTATTTTGTATTTACCTTGATATGTAGTATTTCTGATGCACTTTATTCAGATTTACCACATTTCTCAAAACTAGTTGAACAAAGATTACCAAAAGACATAAACCATATAGCCCACACCTGCCATGAATGCATAAATTACACATTAAAATACCCCCAATTTTTTCTATTAAGATCGTGACAGTTAAAACAATATCACTTGGCACTAATGTGATTGTAAACAAAATTTAAATTCAGGCATTGGAATTGAGTGACCAAATGGGTGATACAGTAAACTGGCTACAAGATAATTCAAAATATACTTATATTGCTTTTTCAGATTATAAATTGAAATAAAAACATATATTAAAATTTTTGTTCAGAAATCTCACATCAAAGTATGAAAATCTCTTCAATAAGGAATAAAAATGCCAGGGAATATTTTCAACTCATTTTTAAAAGTACCTGAATCTGAGTATTTTTGAAGTAAACACAGGATGTTAAGGCATTACTGTGGGTAGGTCTGAAAGAAAAAAAGGAAAAGCATCTGTCTCTTTCCCTTTAAGTAGAAGAGGGACACAGGAATATTTGGAAAGTTACAGAATCCATAAGAACTGAGAATTAAGCTGACTTTAGATAATGTCAAATATTCATTCATTCAGCAATCATTTACTGAGCTCTGTTCTGTGCCAGACACTGAGCTAAGAGGTAGGGACTTAGACATCTTCAAGAGCACCACAGTCTTGAAGGAGACACAAACAAAAACTCAAATATTATTATGAGGAAAGAACTAATCAAGATTCCTGGAGGAGATGACCTATGAGCTGGGTTTTGAAAGAAAAGCAGGAGTTAGACCTTTGTGTCTGAGTATTTTTGTTTTTCTTGGGGGTAGGTGGGGAATAATAGGAAAGGACGAGAAAGAGAAGCTTTCTCAGGTGAAAATAACATTGTCAAAAACAATAATCCTAAAAGGTCATGGTCCATTTGGAGAATCACAAGAAATGTGGACAAATGGTTAGACTAGAACTATCACAAGGACATCAGGACAGGGACCCCTTTGATGTTATGTCAAGAAGGTTGAATTTCATTACATTGAGGGAAGTGGGAAGCCACTGAAGGATTTTAAGTAGGGGAGATACATGGCTTACCCAACCCTTTCTCTCTTGCCTACCTCTACTACAGAAGCTAGGAAAAAGTAAGAGCTCATCTCCCAAGCTTCCCTTGCTGTAAGAGGTGGCTTGGGAACATAGTTCTGACCAACTATGGTACACCTTCTTACCAGTGATCTAAGAAGTACCCTAACTGGAAAGACTTCTGACAAAGATTTTGATCCTGATGAATATCCTTCCGTGGCTGGCTCTTCCCCTTCCCCTCCTCCCATCCCTGAATTTGGGCATTTCGGAGCTGTGCCAGCCATCCTGCAACCATGAGGAAAAGGCCGGGATTGTCCCAGACATATCAGCAATGACATAGTGTGGATCAAGCAACACCTGCAGTATCTCAAAGACCTCTTGCTATGAGAGAATATAAATCCCTATTTATTAATAATCCATTTTTAGGTTGGGATTACTTGAATCTGAATGCCTCCCTGACTAATAAACATTTTAAGAATTAATTTGTATTTCAGAATGATCCTAATTAGTGTGTATGGATTGGGAGGCTTGCCTGGAGGTTTATTTCAAGACCTGAGCCAAGGCCCCCGCCATGGGGCTATAAGGAAGGCAGACTCCAGAGACAGTTAAGAGAATGCAGAAAGGGTTAGGAAGGGACCTGTCACATCTGGATTTCTCGTTTGAGCAACTGCAGAGGAGAGGTGTAAGGACAGCGCTACTCTCCAAACAGGGGCAGATATGGTGAGGGGTTAATGAGTTCAGTGTTCAGCTGGAGATGCCAATGGTATATCATATGAAAACAAGGAAAAGCAGTTGACTGTATCTGGAGGTCAAGAGTGAAGTGTGAATTTGAGATACAGATTTCAGGGCAACTATTATGTGGGGGTAAATGAAAACAGGAAGTATGGTGAGATCTTACAAGTAGAGTTTGAGTAGGGAGAGCAAAAATGAAGCCCAGCAAATCTATTAGAACAAAGGATTATTGGTTGCTTGTCGTTCAGGCGTGGAGGTGGGAGGGAATACAGAGTGACTGCTAACATGTATGGGGTCTGGGAAGGGGGAATCAATGTGTTTTAAATTAAATTGTGTGATGGCTGCACAACTGTGTGAATCTACTAAAAACCACTGAATTATACATTTTAAATGGGTGGACTATGCAAAACGTGAATTACATCTCAAAGACACTGTTTAAACAAGTAGGCCCATGGAAGTACTTTGGAATATAGGCAGGAAGAAGACCCAGTGCAGGAACAGAGGGAGCCATGGCCAGAAAAAGGAGAGAAATGAAGAGAGTATTGTTCAAAAACCTGGAAGAAAGAGTTTCAAGAAAGTATCAGGGATCAAATACAAAATAGGTCGATTAAGTTTAAGACCAAAGTATTTGATTTAACAATTCGGAAATCACTGATGAGTTACGTGTGAATGATTTTAAGTAGTAACAGCAGATGCCAGGTTATACTGAGTTGAGGAATAAAGGAGAGGTGAGGAATGGGAGGTGATAAATACCCTTTTTCAGGAAACTTTTCTTGCCAAGAGCAGAGCTGGTGATATAAGGAGGGTTGTATTGTGGTGATATAAGGAGGGTTGTATTGTTTTCAAAAGAAGCACATATGATGCTTATGTGTTAGGGAAAGGAGTCAGCAGAGAGGGAGCAACAGAAGATAGAAGAGGAGGGGATGACTCATGGAACATCCCCCAAGACATGCAAAGAATAGGAATTCACAACATAAGCATAAAACATTAGAACGGAGGATTTTCCACTGGACTGGGAGGGAAGCTTAAGAAGCCACTTAGTGTGCAGGGACAAGAAGTTTAAAGCTCTACCACTTGATGGCATTCATGTTCTCTGTGAGTTAGGAGTCAAAAGTTGCTGGTTGAGGGTGAAGGAGTAGGCTTGAGGATTTGAGGAGGACGTAAAATTTAGAATAGTTACTACGGGAGATGAATTTTCAAGGAAGACATTTAAAACAAGAACATGTATTTCAAATACTTTTAAAAACTGTAATACAGTTCACAGTTGATAAAAATGGCCTGTGCCTAATGAATTATCTGCAAAATTATTATACTCTGCACTAAGACTTGTAATGACCACACTGAACACATGAGCAGGTTGTCACAAATCCCTGGATATTTGGTGTCTGCAGTCAAAATATAACCAGTGAGACTCAAGCATTGGGCCTGCAAGCGTGCAGCTTCAGGGTGAGCAGAAAGGCCCACCAGTGGGCACTTTCCCCGGCTCCCTGAAGCATGACTCCTCATTCCTCCCGAGAGTGAAAAAGAAGTGATGAGGCTGTTCTGCTGTAGCTGTAGGGAAAAGAAATCAAAAGGTGATTTTTTTTTTTTTTTGCTTCTCTTGAGTAGGTGCCCTCTTAAGGTGTTCAAACAACATAATGTATGTCAAAGGCTTTTGCCAACTGTCAAGTAGTACACAAACATTTTTATCGTAGCTGCACCTATTTTTATCTCTAGTTCTATATTCCTTTAAGCAATTTCAAGAACCCTTTGTTGTGATCACAGAGTTGTTGGAGCCCCGAACTCTCCATGTTTTACTTTCCTACACCTAAGTCCAGCGATGGACGGGTGAAGGGAGGATGCCGCAGCCCTGGTCTGCACTGCAATAACCTGAGGGCTTTTGCAAACTGATACTAAGAATTTGCGTCCTTTCTTCCGCTCCTAGTGCCCTGCATCACCGTGCATCCCAATCCGCGAGGCTAGAGTAAAGGGGTAATGGCGAAAAGGGCAACGGGCGTTAAAAGCCTAAACGTACCTAGCCTGGGGAGTGGGCAATGCTGGGGGTGGGGCGGCCGCGTACAGGGGAGCGAGCCGGGCTACACTCTCCGAATCTGTTTAAATGTTCCCCCTGGCCCCGAGAGCTCTGTCGCGGCGCGTCTTACCTCGGCTCCTTGAACGACCCGAAAAGACAGATTTCATCAGATGCCTCCCTTTCTGGAACTTGCAGTGCCAGCAGCAGAAGACGACGATCGTGGCGATGGTGCCCAGCAGAAGCAACAAGAGGAAGAGGGCACATTGGATGCTGTAGGGTCTCAGCAGGACCAGGAAAGCCGCGGAGACCATGGTGCGGGCGAGGCGGGGGCGGCTCGACGGCGGGGCTGGAGGGCGGCGGCCCGGGCACCCGCACGGGTCGCACGACCCAGCGGCGAGCACGTGCGAGCGCGACTCGGCTTGTCAGGCCCCGCGCTCGCGACCCCGCGTGCAGCCCAATGGCTGCGCAGTCCTCGCCAGCCGCGCTGCGCCGGCGATCCAGGGCTGCGGAAGCGCCCTCCGTAACTCAGCAGACGGCGGCCTGGCGGAGACTGGGCGGCGGGGAGCCTCTCCCCTCCCTCCCCAGGCGCCCCGTCCCCTGTCCGTGTGCAGCCCCCCCGGCGCAACCCCGCCGGGGACTCGGCAGGTTGGGAGAAGCAGCGAAGCCGGGTGCACGTGGGTCGGGGCGGAGACGTGGCTCCCGGACTGCAGTCGCGGCAGCCCGAGCGGGGCGGGACTGGGCGCCGCGGCGGGGGCTCGGCTGATGACATCACGGCCGGGCTGCAGAAGCTCGGGCGCGCGGGCGCGCGGACATCGCTGCGTCGGTTCGGCGGCGGCCGCGGGCTGCGCCCGGGCCTGAGCACTCAGCGCCACCCCGCGGGGCCGCCCGCCAGTACGCGCGCCAGCGGGTGCACATGCAGGGCGCCTTTCCCCGGACACCTGGGCTTTCCCCCGCTGCAGCCTCTCTTGGCCGAATTGCTGGGAATCCCGGCGACAGGGGCCGCCACGGAGCCGGGGGGAAAACCGTAAGGAGGAGGCGGGAGCCTCCAGGCGGTGCTACCCACCTCCCGCCTCCCCGCGCCTTCCCCGAGGCTTGGGCTTTGGAGGATGCAGCTGGGTGAGCTATTGCTTGCGGGGGTGTTCCTCGCACGCTGAAGCGTGAACACCGGGCAGGGCCTTCCCTGGGAATTGGGGTTCTCCGGGACCGGGAGGCCCACCCCTCTCCAAGCCTCTCTAAGCTGGCAGCCTCACCCCTACCCCAAGTAGAACGCTTCGGGCTGCGGACACGAGCTGCTCCACACCCAAACTTGGCGCTGTTTCGCAGCCGAGACACGGGCACTTGAGGCCCTCTTGCAGCCTTGCGTTGACCGTAAACCTTGCCTCAGTTCCTGCATTTGAAGGGAGAGGCAATTTCAGATGTGGGGAACTGACAGACGAAGGGAGTTGGAGCTTGGCTTGTAAATATTTTGAAGAGAAATTTTTTTAGGGAGCCAGAGGAAATAATGATCTGCCACACTCAAAACACACACACTCCCTCTCACCCCCTGCCATTTTCTCATAACCAGCAAAAGTGTATTGTAGCTGACGGCCGGGATTTTACAGTGGTCACCGGTGCAATGCCAGCGCTTCAAGCACGGCGGGAGCGCGGCAGTGCCTCAGGGCGGACGGCCACCGCCACCTACCCGGGACGCCGCTGCGGCACCGATCTGCGGCCTCTGGCGGCCGTGGCAGGCCGGGTGCCGGACTGCGATCCGCCTCTACCGAGGCACTGCTGCCTTTCCCTGTGTGGGGCTGGTTTTCGCTGGTTTGGTTCTATTTATTCTCATAAAAGAGCTGCAGTTATTGCGACAAGGTCACACATTACTGCAGTTGTGGAGTTTCTAGTAACTGCTTAGGTGGACTCCTCGGAATATTTTATGAGACTGAAAAAATGGTGTCATAAAAAAGTAATTTGTAAAATTTTGTAAAGTCGTTTAAGAATCAATGACAATAAAGTTTTCTTTCTTGCTGGTAGGCTCTCAAAATGGGTGTTGTTTTCTGACTACAAAATCAAGTGCAGGGCTCTGCATAAAAGCTTAACCATTTGCACTGATGTTCTTCAGCCCTTTAGCATACTACCATCTGTAAGCATTAAAGAAAACCCAAAAGGCATTGCCTCATGCGTTTCTTAAATACCAGACTTATAAACATGGGAAACAATAGATTAGGTTTTCTTATGCACGACTTGTTTCCTAAAACAAACATTCAAGTTGTTGACATGTTGCATCTCGTTCAGTTTATTTTGGTTTAAAGATGGAAGTACCTTGCAGTTGCTAAGGTGGGAATGTTGACTGTCAGAGTGTAGGCTGCCCTGCAAGTCACAATAGGCTCATAGGTCCTTGGCGCTCAGGGGCTGACAGGTTGCGCTGCTCAGAGGTTTCCTGACCCTGCAGCCCACTGCGGGGAGAGGCTGTATTCCTGTTCATTGCGCTGGGGTTATTGAAGAGAATCCTGAAAACCTGCAATGTGTGGTGTATCAGGAAAGGTAGAATTCTTCAGCGCATTGATTCAATGTAGCCTGGTAACTGAAAACAACAGAACTGAATTAACCTTCTGCAAACACTGGAAGAAATAACTAATAGAATTTAGGAAGATAATCTTTATACTACTTCCAACTGACTAAAATTTGTTGAGTGAGCTGAAATGGCCTCAATAGCTTTGAAACATGCCTAAGACCACAAACACAGCATAGTAACCAATTTGCCCCAAACTCTGGATTTTTAACAAAAAAGCAACTAAATAGCAATTATGGTTCTCTGAACTATTACTCTATTACTTCAGCTCAGTTGTTATCATCCTGAGTCTTGCTGCAGCCATTTATAAGTTTCAAGTGCACACAAGAACGTCATTTATCTTTCTTGGCAGGCAAATGCTTAACTGCCATGCAGTAGGATTATACATATTTCTTTTTAGATGCACTAATTTCTGTTCTTTAGATAAGTTATCCCAAGGATACTAATAATAAGGAAACCAAATCATTGCAAGAATTTAGTATTAGGTTCCATTGTTCTTTTCTGTTGTTTTGGGGGTTTTTTTTTGTGTGTGTGTGAATTTATTGCTTCCTTCTCCAAATAATGACATTATTAATTGCTTCTTTGTTTTTATGTGACATTAATGCATTGTGGAAATTAATAAATATTAAATCAGCCAATCAATCCTTTTTAGATGTTAATTCAGTAGAATGTATGCCTTTTCCTTTCTGCTAGGTTTTCATTAAATAATTATAATTGACATTGTATCAAAGTCACAAAAACATTGAAAGTTTGGGGGTATGGATGGAGGAGGAAGGTCCATGGCCAAATCTTTCAAGAAATGAAAATCAAGATGGAAAAGTATATATAATTTTTTGACCTTTTGTGATCATGACTTAGCACTGTCACCCAAGAGAAGACAAATGAGTTGGGAAAAATAATGAAGAACCTTTGGTGTCAGGTATGTGGAAGATGACCCTCCTTCCCTTTGCGCTGTCAACTCAACTGAACACACATGAGGAACCAAAGGGAAAGTAAAATATTGACTTTATTCAGGGTAAGTTCAGATTGAAGAGAATGGCTTAGAGTCAAGGCCAAAATGGGATGTCACTCCTTTTCCCTGAATTCTCCATTCCCACCCAGTCACAGCTGAACAACTACAGGCCTTCCCAACACTAGGGCAACAAGGGACCCTTCCCCTGCTGTTTCTTACCTAAAGACCAGCGGCTAAAAAGAGCCTGACCATCTTCAACCCACAAGGCATGCAGCGTGAGTGAGTGAGCAAGAGACAGGGCCATACATGAGGAGGGACCTTTTGCACATCAGCCCTGCCCTGAGTGGCTAGCAGGCCCTCCCCAGTTTCCCTCATCACTGAGTCATTCATGTCCCAAAGAGAAGAGTGAGTAAGGGGCTTTAATAAAATGGCAGACACATCTCCTGGAAGTGTATAAATTAGCAAATTGTGGCACAAATTCCTAATTTATGGGTCACAAAGAAACCACTAGAAAAGAAGCCTCCACCCTAAGCTATATTGCATCCAATTGAAGGAAAGGGAGGGAATGAGAATGACTCAAGTTTTGAGCTAAGGTGCATGGACAGTTTTGAAGGAAATGATGACAAACTGAGTTTGAGACACATTGAGGTGGAGATGTCAGAAGGACATCCATGTGAAATTATCCAGGAAGCCCATGGAAAATGTGGGTAGAGCAGTCAGAACCAGGGACAGACTAGGAGCCATCAATCTAAATTACAGTTGAAGCCATGGATATGGATGAAATGACTGAGTAAGAGAAACTTCAGAAACAATTGGAATCAGAACTTTGGAGATGACTTCCATTTGTGGACTGGAGAAGGAGAACAGAAGGCAAGACAATGGAAGCCAAGTGGGAAGCCTTCCAGTTTGGTGGCTTTTAAGGACAGACACACAAATGAGGTTTAGGAAGATGAAGACTGAGGACTGGTGACTGGGCCACCTTTGGAAACCTTCCAGGGAGCTGATTCATTTTAGTGGGAGAGGCTAAAACCAGACACTAATGGATTGAAGACAGAGTAGGAGGGGAAACAGAGGAAAGAACTCTGTCCACAATCTTTAAAGATATTTAACTCTAAAAGTGATGAGCAGAAAGGCAGCTAAACCCTGAGCAAAGGCCAATAATGGTTGTTTCATCAATATACGTTCCTGAACAATTTTCTGAGGACCCTGGGAAAAGGAACCAGCCGTGGGAGAGAAAGTAAGAGTTGGAGAGAGGGGAGAAGAAGGAATTCTCCTGGGCATTCGTGGTTTAATTGTACTAACATGCCCTGAGTCCCCCAGACCGGTTCCTTCTGCTCTCGGTCTGCTTTTGACCCTGCAGAGTTAAAACTGACCCTGACTCGTTCTGATGGCTCCCTGCCCATAATCTTCTCCCCACCAGCCCTGGCTACTAATACTCGGAATAGAAGAATGATTTTCTGGGCAAAGAGAAGGAAAACCTTGGAATGTAGCCCAGGTTGTCTGTAAGCTTTTATAACAAACCCATATGGAAGTAAGTAAACTACCCAAGCCGTAATCACACAAGGACATTACCTTGAAATATTATCTCCTTAAAAACAAAAAGTTTAGTTAAGAATGGTGGTAGCAATAAATGAGTAGAAGTAAATCATACTGATTTGGGGCTGGTAACCTACTTGTTCCCAACTGAAGTTCTTTACTCACAGAATTAATTAGCATGGAAGGAATTGAAAGGAAACTAAGGAAATGTATGGCCTGTTTATTTCATGACAGTATAAGACCAGGCCGTGTGCCAACAATATACATGTTCTTGTATGGAAGGTAAGGAAACTATGTACTCTGGAGGAACCTACATCATCTAATGTAATCTTGGAGGTGATTTCTAACCACCAGAATCAGGGGAGCCATCATGTGGCTGGATCAGAACTGCCTTTTTAAAATTTGAGTTTTTGAAGGAAAAATACTTAGGTTCAATAATATCAAGTATTATTTTCAGCAAATTTTCCCTGGGAAAGGGCTTTATGCTCATTTTATCATAATAAAAACTTTTAAAATAACTTAAAGGCATCATTGGAAGAGAAAATACTTCAACTGGAATAATTCCAAATTGTTCTTGTAACAGTTAAGAAATTTTAGAGCCTGATTAGGATCTGTTGCCCTATGGGTTGTGGAATTCCTGATACTACTGTGGGGGGAAAAAATGTTCTTTCTTGTGAGCATTACAGACTTCCCAAAAAAAGTCTGCTGAGTTTGAAAGTTTAAATCATCAGTGTAATTGAATTCATCTACTCCATAATGCTTTGCAGACAGTTTTTGGAAAGTAATAATCTATTATCCACAAGCAAATAGAATTCATATATATAGTTTTCCACAGAGTGTGGGATTAGTCATGCAGCAAAATACTGAGTCATTTGGCTAGAAAATGTACTCATAGTTGTATGAACTGCCAGTGGAAAATTTGAGAGCTGTTCATAAACCAAATTATAAAGCTCTTAGAGTTATAAATCACTGGGCAGCATTGTTCATTATTATTCACATAGTGTAAAATGTTTCCACCATTTCTAAGAATGGGCAATTGACAAAGCAAGTTTGAAAGCTGAAGTTATTGCCTTCTAGATCCAAGGGAATAGTTGTTGTATAAGTTGAAAGCACTTCTACATTCTTAAACCAGAAAAAGGTAAAGTAGGAGGTTTATAGTTACATAGTGAAAATGTGATGAGATGAATAAAAACCTAACTAATGTTCATGAATTAAATTCCAGACTGTCTTAATAAAATCACAGCAACATTTAACAGTTAACATTCCTCCATTTTGTACAATAATTTCTTGTAGGACTCTTGCATGAAATATTTTGTGGTTATAGATTTGTATGCTAATGCATCAGCATGTAAATAGAAAGAATGCCACTAAAAGAACAGAGGTAGCAAGGGCACCAAGGAGAATAGAGAATTGTGATGAGTAACTGATTAGCAAAAGGTGTGTCAATAACACATAGTCTCAGAGGTTATTAAAATTATCCCACTGTCATGATATAACATAGATCTAGGAACAGAAAGAAAAGTACATCTCAAAATGTCTTTGTAGCCCCCAAACACTCTTTGGAGTAAAGCAGGCCAAAATGCAACTAAATCAGAATATAATAAAGTTTATATTTCAAAGAAGAAAGCCAAAAAACTAAAGCCTGTTTTGCTGGTCCTAACTCTGCTGTAGGTGTTCTTAACTTGGGATTTGTGAACAGGCTTTTAGGGACCTGAAATTATATGTACAAATATAGGTCTCTTTTGGGGGACTTGATCCACAGTTTTCATCAGGGTCTAAAGAAGTTATTACCAAAAAAAGAGAGAGAGAGAATCAATTAGAACTATACAAATCCATACAGACACCAAGGCTTCTGCAGTATCAAATTATTTTCTCAATCCACAACATTAATATCGTGTAGGTACCTCTCCTGAGACTGGGAAAGGGTCTCAAGCACTGTCAGTCTAGGATGAGCTGAGGAAACCGGACTCTAATCTGCATAGGAGTTCAAGGACATCTCCCAAATGCAGGTGAATGCTGCTCCACGAGGACTAGGCGGAGACCATGTGCTGTGAGTTTCCTTGTCCTTTTGCACCTTTAAACAATGGGACAGAGACAGTGAGCTCCCTAAGGTAACTGTCATTGGAGTGTCAGCTCTAACCCTGAGAAGGCAAGCCTTTGTTAAAGATCTGGGGCCATTTCCAGAGACTTCTGTCATGGGAAGAAGAGAAGACCTGGTGCCTGAGCTGCCTTCAGGCCAGTGAAGTGTCCCAGTACGTATCTCGATGTTTGAATTGATAAGCCCCTCTGAGCCAAAAACTGGTCCTAAAACTTAGTCTTGAGCTCAGAGGCTGCAAGGATCTCCATAGTCTTAAGGCTCAGAAGAGAGGCAGAAGGACTTACTCCTAGATAACCAGATAACCAGGTGAATATAGAAACCATTCTTCCTAAATCTCGCTCCAAGCCACAGCTTATGAGGTTTTTCACACCCAGTGCTCAGCTTTTCTACCCATTATCTCTAGCTTTCCACGCTTGCCATACTTGTGAACCTCAACTCCACTTCCTCCACCATTTTCTCAGGACACTAGGTCTTAACTTCCCATCACTGTGACCGTACTGTGTGACTCTCACTCCAGTGGGTAGGTCCAGTTTCCAGGGGTGTCCTGATCTCTCAGTCTGGCTGGTTCTCGTTCCTCCAAGTTCCCTTCTGAGCCTCTAGGCTCTGAAGGGTTTAATGGCACAACATTTATGCATTTCACACAGAGACAGACTTTGAACCAATGCCATTCCCTAAGTTTCTCAGAACCCCCAGGTCTAGCAGACACTATTATTTGTAGTTTTGTTTTGTGGCCATTTGTAATGAGGCAGGAGTCCATCTTGAGAAGATACTGTAGGACTGCAGTTAGTGTTCCAGACCCCCTGGTGATGTACCATCTGTGAGCTGTTGAAGTCTGGTCTTTGTGCCTGGATTAAGGGGCAGCAGTACCCTTGGTTGGTAATCATCCACTTCTCCCTCTCCCTCAAAGGCCATGGGACAACATGTCCTGGGCTTCCTCGTTACGGAACAGCTACCTCGGTGTGGACCAGCGTGTTGTTTTCAGTAATAGCTAATGCTTATTATCCACTTTCTGCTAAATGCTTTACATACATTTACTCATTTAATTCTCACAGAAGCTTCAGGTAGGTACCTCCCAGTTGGGATTTGCTGGACAGCTGCCTTCCTCTCTTCTGACTGTCCGTAGTCTATCCATACGCAGAGGAGTGAGGACCAACCCAACAGCTGATCAGCTGTTCCTGGCACACAAGAGACCTGGTCCTCTCCCTTAGCCTGTGAGGAATTTGTCTAGAGCATCTCCTCTAATCTTTCAATCTAATGAGACTCCTTTCATTAAAAAATTATAGATCCTTGGTGATGGTTACATCAGTGTATATACATATCAAAGTTCATCAAGCTGTATACTGAGATTCATGCATTTTGTTAGATGTAGCTCAAAATAAAATAAAATTTTATTAACAAAAAAATTATAGATCCATTCCTACCATTTCGTTGCCATGTCCGCATCAGTATCACTTGGGTAAATTTGACCCAGCACCTCCAGAAGTTGAACAAATGTAGGGGGCCAGGCAGAGTACCACTCTGGAAAAAGACCTCTATTACTACCAGGCTGTCCTTCATAAAAAGATAGCTTTAATAATTTTTTTCTTTATATTTTTTAAATTGAGACTAGTTTAATACAGCATCATAAGCATCCAGGTTACTTAATGATGTTTCTTGACATCCTGCTCCTCCCCACTGTGCTTCATCTAAGCTTGTATGAGGGGGATTTGGGTCTTTCTCCTTCAATTAGTAATAAAAATACTACTATTAAAAGCTAATATGTTATTAATATACTTAACATATCAACTCATGATGGGGCACTTCTAATTTTATCACAGATGGGGAACAGGCACAGAAATAGTACATGGGTACTAAGGACTGGATCTATGGCTATGGACCCAGTGTGATCCTAGAGCCTGTGGTTGTAACTGCTTCTATGATGCTGCTTCATCATCTAATATACTTGGAAGAGATTCAGACTGTAAGACTAATCAGGCTACCTGCATAGCAAGACTTTACCTCTACCAAAAGAAGAAAAGTATTTCACTAAGCTGTCTATTCTTTGGTAGAAGGACAAGTTTAGCCTTTCCCCTCTTTCTGTGAAAGGATGTACATTTGCCTGAGGTTCTCTCCCCTGCCTGCTGGCTGTTTGAGCAACTTCTCTACTATAGAATCATAGGCTCACAACATTGTCCCAAAATGTCACCACTGCTGAGTCCCATGTTCCTCTCTGAACTTTGAGCTTGGTTTCCATACTTTGCATTCACTGCACGCATCTATGCTTCCTTCCTTCCATATAGCTTTCTAGGCTTCAGCTGGATTAAATAGGTTCATTCTGTCTCCTTAGGCTTCCTTCTTTGATCACTACTTGCATGCCCATCCTTAACTAACTTCCTGGTTCTCACTTGCCCTGCAGGTGCCCTCACCCAAGCTTGGCAACGCAGGTACAGAGAGAAGATGGCCTTTTACATTCCCTTTCATTCTTATTATTCTATGAATTTACTGACAGGAAAATACTGTAGCTCATAAATATATGAATGTATTTTTCTAATGACCTATACATAGGAGGTAAAGAAGCATCTTGATAAGAATGTGAAATGTAGCTTATTGTTGCTTTTTAAAATTTTTAATGTTGCTTCAACATGGTATGAAATAATAGTAGAGCAAGAAAATTAGAGGAGGAGGGGCAGAAGAGAGGAGGAGGGGCGGAAGATGGCAGCGTGAGTAGAGCAGCGGAAATCTCCTCCCAAAACAACATATATCTATGAAAATATAACAAAGACAACCCTTCCTAGAATAAAGACCAGAGGACACAGGACAATATCCAGACCACATCCGCACCTGAGAGAACCCAGCGCCTCGCGAAGGGGGTAAGATACAAGCCCGGCCCGGCGGGACCCGAGCGCCCCTCCCCCCAGCTCCCGGCGGGAGAAGAGCAGGCAGAGCGGGAGGGAGACGGAGCCCAGGACTGCCGAACACACAGCCCCAGCCATCCGGGCCAGAGTGCAGGGCGCTCGATACTAGGAAAACAGGGCAGCAAGAACAGTGAGCAGGCACTGGAGGCTGGGCGACAGAGGACATAAGAAAAGCGCGCGACCATTTTTTTTTTGCTTTTTTGCTGTTTTGTTTTGGCGAGCGCTTTTTGGAAGTCTTAAAGGGATAGGGACCCCAATACTAGGGAAACAGGGCAGAAAGACCGGTGAGCAGAGGCCTGAGGCTGGCACCGGAGAATAAAGACAAACGAACGACCACCCTTTTTTTTTTTTTTTAATTAAAAACTTTTTTTTTTTTAATTAAAAAATTTCTTTTTTCTTTTTTTTTTTTTTTTTGTGGGCGTTATTTTGTTCTGGCGGGTGCTTTTTGGAAGTCTTAAAGGGGCAGGGCGGGTCACTTAATCCAGAGGTAGGGAATCCGGGATCTCTGGGCACCCTAACCCCTGGGCTGCAGGGAGCAGGGAGGCCCCTTACGGAGATAAATAGCCTCCCAGCAGCTCCTGCTCCAACGCGACTCCACCATTTTGGAGCAGCTGCCCGAGCCAGGCCACGCCCACAGCAACAGCGGAGATTAACTCCATAGCAGCCGGGCAGGAAGCAGAAACCCTGTCTGCGCGCAGCTGCGCAGCACAAGCCACTAGAGGTCGCTGTTCTCCCAGGAGAGGAGGGCCACAAACCAACAAGAAAGGAAGTCCTTCCAGCCGTCACTCGTCCCAGCTCTGCAGACTATTCCTATCACCATGAAAAGGCAAAGCTACAGGCCGACAAAGATCACAGAGACAACACCAGAGAAGGAGACAGACCTAACCAGTCTCCCTGAAAAAGAATTCAAAATAAGAATCATAAACATGCTGACAGAGATGCAGAGAAATACGCAAGAGAAATGGGATGAAGTCCGGAAGGAGATCACAGATGCCAGAAAGGAGATCGCAGAAATGAAACAAACTATGGAAGGGTTTATAAGCAGAATGGATAGAATGCAAGAGGCCATTGATGGAATTGAAATCAGAGAACAGGAACGCATAGAAGCTGACATAGAGAGAGACAAAAGGATCTCCAGGAATGAAACAATATTAAGAGAACTGTGTGACCAATCCAAAAGGAACAATATCCGTATTATAGGGGTCCCAGAAGAAGAAGAGAGAGGAAAAGAGATGGAAAGTATCTTAGAAGAAATAATTGGTGAAAACTTCCCCACACTGGGGGAGGAAGTAATCGAACAGACCACGGAAATACACAGAACCCCCAACAGAAAGGATCCAAGAAGGGCAACACCAAGACACATAATAATTAAAATGGCAAAGATCAAGGACAAGGAAAGAGTGTTAAAGGCAGCTAGAGAGAAAAAGGTCACCTATAAAGGGAAACCCATCAGGCTAACGTCAGATTTCTCAACAGAAACCCTACAGGCCAGAAGAGAATGGCATGATATATTTAATACAATGAAACAGAAGGGCCTTGAACCAAGGATACTGTATCCAGCACGACTATCATTCAAATATGACGGTGGGATTAAACAATTCCCAGACAAACAAAAGCTGAGGGAATTTGCTTTCCACAAACCACCTCTACAGAACATCTTACAGGGACTGCTCTAGATGGGAGCACTCCTAGAAAGAGCACAGCACAAAACACCCAACATATGAAGAATCGAGGAGGAGGAACAAGAAGGGAGAGAAGAAAAGAATCTCCAGACAGTGTATATAAAAGCTCAATAAGTGAGCTAAGTTAGGCAGTAAGATACTAAAGAGGCTAACCTTGAACCTTTGGTAACCACGAATTTAAAGCCTGCAATGGCAATAAGTACATATCTTTCAATAGTCACCCTAAATGTTAATGGGTTGAATGCACCAATCAAAAGACACAGAGTAACAGAATGGATAAAAAAGCAAGACCCATCTATATGCTGCTTACAAGAAACTCACCTCAAACCCAAAGACATGTACAGACTAAAAGTCAAGGGATGGAAAAACATATTTCAAGCAAACAACAGTGAGAAGAAAGCAGGGGTTGCAGTACTAATATCAGACAAAATAGACTTCAAAACAAAGAAAGTAACAAGAGATAAAGAAGGACACTACATAATGATAAAGGGCTCAGTCAAACAAGAGGATATAACCATTCTAAATATATATGCACCCAACACAGGAGCACCAGCATATGTGAAACAAATACTAACAGAACTAAAGGGGGATATAGACTGCAATGCATTCATTCTAGGAGACTTCAACACACCACTCACCCCAAAGGATAGATCCACTGAGCAGAAGATAAGTAAGGACACGGAAGCACTGAACAACACAGTAGAGCAGATGTACCTAATAGACATCTATAGAACTCTACATCCAAAAGCAGCGGGATATACATTCTTCTCAAGTGCACATGGAACATTCTCCAGAATAGACCACATACTAGGCCACAAAAAGAGCCTCAGAAAATTCCAAAAGATTGAAATCATACCAACCAACTTTTCAGACCACAAACGCATAAAACTAGAAATAAACTGTACAAAGAAAGCAAAGAGGCTCACAAACACATGGAGGCTTAACAACACGCTCCTAAATAATCAATGGATCAATGACCAAATCAAAATGGAGATCCAGCAATATATGGAAACAAATGACAACAACAACACTAAGCCCCAACTTCTGTGGGACACAGCAAAAGCAGTCTTAAGAGGAAAGTATATAGCAATCCAAGCATATTTAAAAAAGGAAGAGCAATCCCAAATGAATGGTCTAATGTCACAATTATCGAAATTGGAAAAAGAAGAACAGATGAGGCCTAAGGTCAGCAGAAGGAGGGACATAATAAAGATCAGAGAAGAAATAAATAAAATTGAGAATAAAACAATAGCAAAAATCAATGAAACCAAGAGCTGGTTCTTCGAGAAAATAAACAAAATAGATAAGCCTCTAGCCAGACTTATTAAGAAGAAAAGAGAGTCAACACAAATCAACAGTATCAGAAACGAGAAAGGAAAAATCACGACGGACCCCACGGAAATGCAAAGAATTATTGGAGAATACTATGAAAACCTATATGCTAACAAGCTGGGAAACCTAGGAGAAATGGAAAACTTCCTAGAAAAATACAACCTTCCAAGATTGACCCAGGAAGAAACAGAAAATCTAAACAGACCAATTACCAGCAACGAAATTGAAGCGGTAATCAAAAAACTACCAAAGAACAAAACCCCCGGGCCAGATGGATTTACCTCGGAATTTTATCAGACATACAGGGAAGACATAATACCCATTCTCCTTAAAGTTTTCCAAAAAATAGAGGAGGAGGGGATACTCCCAAACTCACTCTATGAAGCTAACATCACCCTAATACCAAAACCAGGCAAAGACACCACCAAAAAAGAAAACTACAGACCAATATCCCTGATGAATGTAGATGCAAAAATACTCAACAAAATATTAGCAAACCGAATTCAAAAATACATCAAAAGGATCATACACCATGACCAACTGGGATTCATCCCAGGGATGCAAGGATGGTACAACATTCGAAAGTCCATCAACATCATCCACCACATCAACAAAAAGAAAGACAAAAACCACATGATCATCTCCATAGATGCTGAAAAAGCATTTGACAAAGTTCAACATCCATTCATGTTAAAAACTCTCAGCAAAATGGGAATAGAGGGCAAGTACCACAACATAATAAAGGCCATCTATGATAAACCCACAGCCAACATTATATTGAACAGCGAGAAGCTGAAAGCATTTCCGCTGAGATCGGGAACTAGACAGGGATGCCCACTCTCCCCACTGTTATTTAACATAGTACTGGAGGTCCTAGCCACGGCAATCAGACAAAACAAAGAAATACAAGGAATCCAGATTGGTAAAGAAGAAGTTAAACTGTCACTATTTGCAGATGACATGATACTGTACATAAAAAACCCTAAAGACTCCACCCCAAAACTACTAGAACTGATATCGGAATACAGCAAAGTTGCAGGATACAAAATCAACACACAGAAATCTGTGGCTTTCCTATATACTAACAATGAACCAACAGAAAGAGAAATCAGGAAAACAACTCCATTCACAATTGCATCCAAAAAAATAAAATACCTAGGAATAAACCTAACCAAAGAAGTGAAAGACTTATACTCTGAAAACTACAAGTCACTCTTAAGAGAAATTAAAGGGGACACTAACAGATGGAAACTCATCCCATGCTCATGGCTAGGAAGAATTAATATCGTTAAAATGGCCATCCTGCCCAAAGCAATATACAGATTTGATGCAATCCCTATGAAACTACCAGCAACATTCTTCAATGAACTGGAACAAATAATTCAAAAATTCATATGGAAACACCAAAGACCCCGAATAGCCAAAGCAATCCTGAGAAAGAAGAATAAAGTAGGGGGGATCTCACTCCCCAACTTCAAGCTCTACTATAAAGCCATAGTAATCAAGACAATTTGGTACTGGCACAAGAGCAGAGCCACAGACCAATGGAACAGACTAGAGAATCCAGACATTAACCCAGACATATATGGTCAATTAATATTTGATAAAGGAGTCATGGACATACAATGGCGAAATGACAGTCTCTTCAACAGGTGGTGCTGGCAAAACTGGACAGCTACATGTAGGAGAATGAAACTGGACCATTGTCTAACCCCATATACAAAAGTAAACTCAAAATGGATCAAAGACCTGAATGTAAGCCATGATACCATTAAACTCTTGGAAGAAAACATAGGCAAAAACCTCTTAGACATAAACATGAGTGACCTCTTCTTGAACATATCTCCCCGGGCAAGGAAAACAACAGCAAAAGTGAGTAAGTGGGACTATATTAAGCTGAAAAGCTTCTGTACAGCAAAAGACACCATCAATAGAACAAGAAGGATCCCTACAGTATGGGAGAATATATATTTGAAAATGACACATCCGATAAAGGCTTGACGTCCAGAATATATAAGGAGCTCACATGCCTCAACAAACAAAAAACAAATAACCCAATTAAAAAATGGGCAGAGGAACTGAACAGACAGTTCTCCAAAAAAGAAATACAGATGGCCAACAGACACATGAAAAGATGCTCCACATCGCTAATTATCAGAGAAATGCAAATTAAAACTACAATGAGGTATCACCTCACACCAGTAAGGATGGCTGCCATCCAAAAGACAAACAACAACAAATGTTGGCGAGGCTGTGGAGAAAGGGGAACCCTCCTACACTGCTGGTGGGAATGTAAGTTAGTTCAACCATTGTGGAAAGCAGTATGGAGGTACATCAAAATGCTCAAAACAGACTTACCATTTGACCCAGGAATTCCACTCCTAGGAATTTACCCTAAGAACACAGCAATCAAGTTTGAGAAAGACAGATGCACCCCTATGTTTATCGCAGCACTATTTACAATAGCCAAGAATTGGAAGCAACCTAAATGTCCATCGATAGATGAATGGATAAAGATGAAGTGGTACATATACACAATGGAATACTACTCAGCCATAAGAAAAGGGCAAATCCAATCATTTGCAGCAACATGGATGGAGCTGGAGGGTATTATGCTCAGTGAAACAAGCCAAGCGGAGAAAGAGAAATACCAAATGATTTCACTCATCTGTGGAGTATAAGAACAAAGGAAAAACTGAAGGAACAAAACAGCAGCAGAATCACAGAACTCAAGAATGGACTAACAGGTACCAAAGGGAAAGGGACTGGGGAGGATGGGTGGGTAGGGAGGGATAAGGGGGGGAGAAGTAGGGGGGTATTAAGATTAACATGCATGGGGGTGTGGGAGAAAGGGGAGGGCTGTACAACACAGAGAAGGCAAGTAGTGATTCTACAACATTTTGCTATGCTGATGGACAGTGACTGTAAAGGGGTTTATAGGGGAGACCTGGTATAGGGGAGAGCCTAGTAAACATAATATTCGTCATGTAAGTGTAGATTAGTGATACCAAAAACAAAGCAAAAAAAAAAAAAAGGGCAGTTCCTGTGTGGTAACCTCCAACGAGTTCTAACAAGGGTATAAAGGGCATATAAAAGTGTAGGCAAAGGGTCTGTTTGTGTTTATACAGAGGATCAAAGCCTAATTGGGCTACCCCAAAAATGAACTAAGATACGATATGAAAAAGAACTTCCAACATCTGCACTCTCTGGAAGACTCATGCCAGAAGATGATCATCAAAAAACCCCAACAAAGATCCACGCACTGCTACAGCTGTAGATGCACTCATCCCCCCAGTTCCTGGACTTGCCATGGGAATGAGGAAGGAGATATCTAAGCTGGCCTGTGCATACAGTAAAACAACAAATTTGACTGGATCTATACTGTTGGAACTCAACCAAGAATTTGGAGAAGTGCAAATTGTAGCGCTCCAAAGTCTTACAACTACAGACTATTTACTGTTAAAAGAACATAAGGGATGTGACCATTCCCCAGGAATGGGTTGTTTTAATTTGTCTGAGTTCTCTCAGACTGTTCAAGTTCAGTTGGACAATATCCACCATATCATAGATAAGTTTTCACAAATGCCTAAGGTGCCTAACTGGTTTTCTTGGTTTCACTGGAGATGGCTGGTAATTACAGATATGCTTTGGTTATGTAACTATACTCCTATTATGTTAATGTGTGTGCGCAATTTAAGTAGTAGCCTAAAACCTATACATGCTGAAGTTACTCTACAAGAAGATATGTCAAAGAAATAATCAATCTTCCCATGTTTTCTTCTGCCTGCTACTTCTATAGCTTTTCTTCTTCCTTCCTAATTACAACCCTTAAATAGAATTCGTGCCTCATATCAAATTTACCGAGTATCATAATTCTTCCAAGTGGTAAAGATACCTCAAGACAAATGCTGGGCATAGAAGCCACAGGGCATAAATATGCAAAGAACTAAAAAGCTAACCTTTTCAAACAATAAGGCTTCCCTCTCACTTACCAACTTCACATTTCCCTGTATGTCCCCGGAAGATGACTGGTTAGCCAGAGACGGGTAAGATTCCTCAAGGGAGGAACAACCTAAGACAGGCACAGTCACAGGGGGGCCATCAGGTGAGAAATTGGGGATCAACAGAGGTGAGGCTTAGAACCTCACCCCCCCTGTTCTGAGAGAAATCTTCTGCATACGTGGATGTTTTATTGCCCTGGTCTAGCTTGGATTAACACATAGTCTACAGGCACACACCTGATCATCTACATTTGCTCTCTTACAACACTAAACTATGTTTTCTACCTTTATCTTGTATCTACCTACCACTTCAGCATTTTATTAAAAATAATAATAATAAAGAGAGAAATGTGGTATCCACATATAAATCAAGTATAAAAACCAAATGAGTATTCATATTTGAACTGACTGTTTAGAGTTCATAATGCATGAGCAAAACCGAAAGTTTCTGTGATGACTGCCCTTGTACTGTTCACCATGTAACTTATTCATTATGTAAGAATTTGTTCTCCATGTAAGAACTTGTTTGTTATGCCTCAGAAGATTGGAGACTGACGAAAATTAGGCTTGGGGTGGATTAATGATTGTGTATTGAGCATTGACTCCCCTATACAGAATTTTATTGTCGTTAACAACCATTTGATCAATAAATATGAGAGATGCCCTCACAAAAAAAAAAAAAAAAAAAAGGACAGACTTCCAATGGTAAAATAAATAAGTAACCGGGATGTAATGTATAGCATAAGGAATATAGTCAAGATATTGTAACAGCTTGGTAGGGTGATAGCTGGAGCCTAGAATTATGTATATAAATGTTCTACCACTGTGTTGTACACTTGAAACTAATGTAATGTAATACTGTGCGTCAACTACCCTTCAATAAAAAATAATTATTTAAAAAAAAAAAAAAAAAAAGAAAATTATTGGTAGTAGGTGAGGAGGCAAGCTACGTAAGATGATTTATTAGGTAAATTATCTGCAGTGCGTGACTCAGTACATTATGTTTAGACCTAAACTTCTGAAACTATAAAAGTACAAAATTAATAGAGATATTGGTAGATGGTAACCACTTTATATTAATATGTCATATTAATATAGGGTATAATGGGGCAGATATTTCAAAGAGAAATTAGCTTGTCCTTGCATGTTATAGTTGATAAGATAAATTATTGGAAAGTTGATTCATTCCTCATTTTTATTTATACACACTGATTCTTGCATCAGAATTATCACATTTTGTGAATTTTAAAAATTGGCCTGAACTTACGAATGTTATACAATATGATTACTTAGAGCAAAAAGCATAATGATCTCACCTTGCCCTCAACTTTCAAAATGAATAGAATGTTCTACATTAATCGAGAAAATGTGAAGTGGAAGATGATTTACATGATGTATAGTTATCTTAAAAATAGAACTTTAATTGATTCTTACTCTTCTTTAGGCTTAACTCTGCATCTGTGTTTCTGACAAATGGGGAAAAGGCACATAAATATCAAGAGCTGGGGGTGGGGGGAACAAGTAGTAACAGAACAGTAGCCAAGGAGAAAATATTCACAAAAACTGCTATTTCTGAGAAATGATTCTGGCTGCCCTTGAACCGTAGGAAAACTTGCCGAGTCCCTCTGAGTTTTGCATATACTTTTCTCGTGCAAACTTTCAGACAGCTCCACACATGACATAGACAATAGGGGACATTGTGGAGCAGATGAAGATTATCTCCCACTGTTCCCAGCCTCTGCTTTCTGTGCTGTTACCTCTCTGCTGTAGAAGTCTTCTTCCTGAACACATCTAAATGAAAGTAAGCCAGTCACACTGCCTAATTACAGTGAAGACAGAGGCTGAGTCATTTAGCACCTGGCTTTCTTGCCAGCTCAGGAGCACCATAAAGAGTGTAGTAAGATGATGAAGATAACGTGTGGCTGGTCTCTTAGTCCATTCAGGCTACTATAACAAAACACCTGAGACTGAATACCCTACAAACAACAGAAATTTACTTCTTACGGTTCTGGAGGCTAAAAGTCCACGGTCAGGGTGGCAACATGATTGGATTGTGGTGAAGGCCCTTTTCTGGGCTGCAGACTGCCCACTTCTCTTTGTCCTCACATGGCCAAAGGGGCTAAGGATCTCTCTGAAGCCTGTTCTTTGAGAGCACTAACCCCATCCATGAGGTCCGTCCCATCATTATCTAATTACCTCCCCAAGGATCCCCCACCTAATACCCGCACTTTTGATGGTCAGGATTTCAGCATATGATTTTGGGGGAGGGGAGAACCCATTCCAATTTCCAGGTACAGGGAAGCTGGGGGGAATAGTGCTCTATCTCAGGGCTAGTCAAAATGGAAATGCTACCAGCCCTAGACTCAAATGGAGAGGAAAGGAAGTGGGTATTTTCAACCTGAAAGGAGAGGGTCATATAGATAAGGCTACTGTGAAAATCTGAGGCAACCCTACAGGAGAGGAAGGAGGAGGATAAATTCTCTTAACTCACTGTCCTCCCTCTCTCTGATCTGCTTGTACACTGCATTGGCTGAACCCAATGGGAAGAGGGCAAGGGAGCCCAAATAGCCAACCTGCAGGCTTAGGGAGCAGAGTAGAGATGGCTGAAGAAGGGATCTGGAGGGGCAAAGGGAAGATCTGCAGCCCTCGGTCTGAGCAGGACTACAGAAATAAGAAACTCTGGGTGAGCAAGTCGACTTTAGTCTTTGTACGAAATGAGACCATAACTAAAGTTTTATTGGAACACACTCATACTTGTGTGTTTACATACTGCTTATGGCTACTTTTGGGCTCTGAGGGCAGAGTTGAGTAGCTCTGACAGAGACTATATGAGACAATCTCCTCACTTTGTACTGCTGCTCATTGCACCACAAATCACAGTAATTCAGTTATAATAACTTGGCAGTGTTGTAGTGTTATGCATATTGTAATGCTATGGCATTTTATTTATTTTTTACTACCAGTGCATGCCAATTATGTCAAAACAAGAAAAAAGGAAAGAAAACTGGACTTCGAGATTTTAAAGCAGAGACTGTTATCAAATTAGATGGCAAAGCATTGTGTTTATTATAGTGACACTATAGCCGTGTTAAAAGCACATGATATCTGTCAACATTACTAAACTAAGCACTCATCACAATATTCCCAACTCAGGACAGCAACAGTCAGAAAATCTAGAAAGTTTGAAATGAAATATCTCATCACAGCAGAATTTCTACACAAAAATAAAAAATGAAGATGAGTCTGCAACCAAAATAAATTTCCCAGTGGTTCATATGTTAGCCAAGCAAGGAAAGCCATTTACCAATAGTGGGTTAATTAAAGAAAGCTTGATTGAAGTAGCTGAGGACATGTGCCCAGAAAAACATAAACTTACTTAAGACTATTAGCCTTTCAGCAAAAACAGTTCCCTAAAGAATCAAGGACATTGGGAGCAACATAATAATCAATTAAAAAACAAGGCAAATGAGTTTGAGTTTTTCTTGGCTCTTGATGAGTCAACAGATGTTATTGATACTGCTCGGTTGTTCTTGTTTATTTGGGAAATAATTGCTGAGTTTAGAGTGACTGACAAATTCGACTCTCTAAGTAGTCTGTGAAAAAACTACGGGAGACAATACTTTCACAGAAGTTGAGAAAATAATTCAGATCAACCTGAGGTGGAATGTACTAAGATGTGTTATAATTTATGGTGGTAAAAATGTGTGTGGAGCAGGAAAAGTATTAGTTGGGCAAATTTACAAAGCCTGTGAAAATACAATGTTTTTAAAGCCTATAGTTATTAATTTGACTATTTGTCAACAGGTACTTTGCAGAAAATATTTGGAACAGTTATATATGATTTATTGTTTTTTCCCAGCTGTGCCTTTCATTAACTATGTAATCATGGGGAAGTTAAATTAGCCTCCTAAGGTTGTTACATATATATGGTTTTAAAAATACCTTTATTGAAATATTAGTCGCACACCATGCAATTCGCCATTTGAAGTATACAATTCAATGTGTGTGCACTTTTCTTTTTTGTATATTCACAGGGCTGTGTAACAATTACTAACATTTTTTTAGTAAAATTCAATTTTTAAAAACATTTTTCTCCCTTCTACAAGAAACACTTTATCCATTCATCCCCCACTCTCACTCCTCCACCAATCTCTCATCCCTAAGAAACCACTAATGTATTTTGTCTCTATAAACTTGACCATTCCTGACATTTCATATAAATGGTTATCATGCAATGTGTAGTCTTTTGTGACTGGTGTCTTCCACTCAGCATAATGTTTCCAAGGCTCATTTATGTGTTAACATGCATCAGCATTTAATTTCTTCTTATTGCTGAGTAACATTTCATTGACAGAATACACTACACTTTATCTCTTCATAAGTTGATAGACATTTGGGTTTTTCTACTTTTTAACTATCATGAAAAATATTACTATGAACATTTGTGTATAAGTTTTTGTGCAGATGCATGTTTTTATTTCTCTTGCATAAATTGATGTAGGAGTAGAATTGATATGTCATTTGGTGACTTAATGTTTAATTTTTTAGGGAACTGCCAAACTGCCGAACCATTTTACAATCCTACCAGCAATGTATAAGGGTTCAAATATCTGCACATATTTACCGAGACCTGTTACTTTCTATTTTTTTATTATAGACATCTTTGTGGACATCAAGTGTCCTCTCATCATAGTTCTATGTGCATTTCTGTAATGATTAATGATATTGAGCAACTATTCATGTGCTTATCATCTATTTGTATATCTTCTTTAGACTAATGTCTGCTTAAATCCTTTGCTTATTTTAAAAATTGGATTATTGTCCTTTTTATTATTTCATTGTGAGAGTTCTTTATATATCCTATATACAAGTCCTTTATGAGACCTGTTTTCAAATATTTTCCATTGTGTGGTTGTCTTTTTACCTCCTTGATGATCTCATTTGTGAAAATAATGTTTTTGTTTTCATATCTATAAAATCATTGCCTAACCCAAGATCACCAAATTTACTCCCTTGTTTTCTTCTAAGAGTTTATAGTTTTACTTCTTACATTTAGGTCTATGATCTAAATGTACATTTTTTCTTGTTAATTTGTGTGTATTGTGTAAATAGGATTCATTCTTTTGCATATTCATTCTTTTGGATTGGCCAGCACTATTTGTTGCAAAGACTCTTCCTTGCTCATTTAATTCTCAGCATCCTTGTAAAAAGTCAATTGATCATAGATGCATATTCCTGGACTTTCACTTCTATTTCAATGACTTATATGTCTATCCTGATATCAGCACATTGTCTTAATTACTGTAGCTTTGTGTTAAAATTTGAAGTTGGGACGTGTGAGTCGTCCACATTTCTTCTTTTTTCAAGATGATCTTGGCCACTCTAAATCCCTTGTATTTCCATATAAATTTTAAGGTCACTTTGGTAACTTCTGAAAATATTATGTAGAAATGAAACAATAAAATAGTGTCTATGGTAAACTTCATTTTTGTGGACTTGACCTCATCAGTTCTATACATTTTTTCAAAAAATAGAAGTCAAGTATTCTAACTTGTCCTGCTATACAGCATTTCAATAACTTAGCAGTAGTGAAGTTTTGCTGCAAATGTTTGAGCTCAGAGCCAAGACTGAAATTTTTGTGAATGAGAACTGCCTTCAAGTGCTCTTATGGAACACTGAATGACTAATAGAAATTAGCTTTCACTGCACATTTGATAATGTTTCTTAATGAATTCATTAATAAATTACAAGACAAAAAGTACTTATATGCAAAACTTATACTGAGATAAAGGCATTTCAGCAAGTAATGTGTGACTCATAAGTGAATGTCAAGTTGCATTATACACTTCCACCACTGTCATAAGTTGAAACAAATGAGATGTTCATCCCCACATAGATTTGCGCTAGATATATTTTTCTTTTTTCTTTTTTGGATATATTTTCTTATTGACATATAGCTGATAAACAATATTAACTTCACTTCAAGTATACAAAAGAGTGATTGAGCAGTTATATACATTATTAAATCCTCACCCCAACCAGTGTAATTACTGTCAACATAAAAAGATATCATAGAAGTACTGACCATATTCTCTATGCTGGAATTTTATCCCTGTGACTATTTTATATTATGACTGAGATTCTGTCCCTCTTTATCCCTTTCACCCATTTCATCCACCCACCCCAAGCCCTCCACAATGGTATCAGCCTCTTCTCAATGTCTATGAGTCTATTGCTGTTTTGTTTGTTTAGTTTTTAGATGCCACATATAAAATGAAATCATATGGTATTTTTCTTTCTCCACCTGGCTCATTTCACTGATCATAATACCCTCCAGCTCCATCCATGTTGTTGTAAATGGCAGGATTTCTTTCTTTTTTGTGGCTGAACATTCCATTGTGTATATGTTCCACCTCTTTATCCAGTCATCCACTGATGGACACTTTGGCTGTTTCCATATCTTGACTATTGTAAATAATATGGCAATAAACATAGGAGTGCATATGTCTTTTCAAATCAGGGATTTTGTTTTCTATAGGTAAATTCTTAGGTGAGGAGTTAATGAGTCTAATGGTATTTCCATTTTTAGTTTTTGAAGAATCTCCATACTTCTTTCCATAGTGGCTGCACCAATTTATATTCCCATCAACAGTGTAAGAGGGTTACCTTTTCTCCACATCTCTGCCAATACTTGTTATTTCTTGTCTTTTCAATAGTGACCATTCAGACTGGTGTGAGGTGACACCTCACTGTAGTTTTTTTTTTTATTAAGGCATTATTGATATACACTCTTAGGAAGGTTTTACATGATTAAAGAATGTGATTACTACATTCACCCATGTTATTGTGAACCCCCATGCCCCATTGCAGTCACTGCCCAACAGTATAGTAAGATGCCACAGAGTCACTATTTGCCTTCTCTGTGCGACCCTGCCTTCCCCATGATCCCCCCAACACCATGTGTGCCAATCATAATACCCCTTAATCCCCTTCTCCCTCCCTCCCTACCTGCCCTCTCCCAGCCCTCCCCTTTGGTAACCCTTAGTCCCTTCTTGGAGTCTGTGAGTCTACTGCTGTTTTGTTCCTTCCATTTTGCTTTGTTGTTATATTCCACAAATGAGGGAAATCATTTGGTACTTGTCTTTCTCTCCTTGGCTTATTTCACTGAGCGAAATATCCTCCAGCTCCATCCATGTTGTTGCAAATAGTAGGATTTGTTCTTTTCTTATGGCTGAATAGTATTCCATTGTGTATATGTATCACATGTTCTTAATCCATTCATCTACTGATGGACACTTAGGTTGCTTCCATATCTTGGCTATTGTAAATAATGCTGCAATAAACATAAGAGTGCATATGTCTTTTTGAATCTGAGAAATTATATTCTTTGGGTAAATTCCTAGGAGTAGAATTCCCTGGTCAAATGGCATTTCTATTTTTAGTTTTTTAAGGAACCTCCATATTGCTTCCCACAATGGTTGAACTAGTTTACATTCCCACCAGCAGTGTAGGAGGGTTCCCCTTTCTCCATATCCTCACCAGCATTTGTTGTTCTTCTCACTGTGGTTTTGGTTTGTATTTTCCTAATGAATATCAATGTGGAGCACCTTTTCATGTGCCTGTTGGCCATCTGTATTTCTTCTTTGGAAAAATGTCTGTTCAGTTCCTCTGCCATTTTTTAATTGGATTATTTGTATTTTGGGTTTTGAGGAGTTTACGAGTTCTTTATATATTTTGGATGTTAACCCCTTATCAGAAAAATCATTTATGAATATATTCTCCCATACTGTAAGCTGCCTTTTTGTTTTCTTGATGGTGTCCTTTCCCATATAGAGGCTTTTTAGTTTGATGTAATTACACTTGTTTATTTTTGCTTTTGTTTTCCTAGCCCAGGGAGGTGTATCCAGAATAAAATTACTAATGTTTATGTTCAAGAGATTTTTGCCTATGTTTTCCTCTAAAAGTTTTACGGTTTCATGTCTTATATTTAGGTCTTTAATCCATTTCATCTTTACTTTGTGTATGGTGTTAGACCGTATGCACTGGATATATTTTTGAAGTTCAAATTACAGTTCCAACATTGTCTTTCAGACTTCAATGCAAATACAAAGGAAATTTCCATATTTCTAAGTACATTTAACCATGCAACTGAGGAGCTTCTACAAAAGCTTAATTGGAAGTAATTAATCTGCAATGTGATAGTACAATATCAAAGAGTTTAATAGAAGGCTACAAGAGTCTACTAAGGGAGAATATGTCCAGTTAAAATTATGATCTAGTGTTGGGAGACATGGACTTCCCTGGTTATGGCTGTAGAGTATTGTGAGCATACTTAATAAAACCACGGAACATACACTTAAAATGGTGAATCTTGTATTATACGAATTTTATCTCAGTTAAGAAAATTACAAGCTTATGTATTAATATCAGCATATGGCTGTACATCAGTGTGAAACACATTTCCAAAGATGAATATGTAAAATCTCATCTAGGTCAGCATTAACTAATGAGCAATTGCAATTGCTTTTGATGGTAGGGAACACTTTAAACCCAAACTAAACAAGAGGTTAGTTTTTTTTTTAAACTCCATTCTCTTTAGTAGACCTGTCTTACAAAAAGTTATTCTCAATTATTGTTTGTATATTTTCAATTTTATGAATAAAAATTATGTAAAAATTAATATTCTCTCTTGCTAGATAAGTACCTACATAGTATCCTCAACTGTGTTTCTCTCCCTGCAAACCCTAAAATATTTCCTATGTGACCCTTTACAGAAAATGTTTGTTGACCTTGCTCTGGGTAAATAAATTAATGATATTTGCTAGGAGTAGAATTTTTATTTATGGAATGCTCTCAATTGTATATGTCTGATTTAGGATTGCTTATGGCAAGCCTGGAATCTTTGGATTTATAACTCCCTAGAAAATGTCATGCAAGCGATACAACTCTGAGGTATTAAATGGAGCTGTGTCACAACTTAAACATTCCCCCCTGTGTGAAGTGACCCTCAAACCTCAGAGGTCTCACCTATTATTCCAGACCACAGAGGACCTATAAGGTGTAAGAAGGAAGGACCTACAAAGCCTGCAGGACGCCCTACACCTCTCCCTACTTTGCCTGTGCCTCCTGGCTGCTTGTATCTTTGAAATTATTAATGAAGTTTGATATTAACTAAATCTCTGATTTCTATGAGTCAGATATGACAATCCAGAGCCATGTGTCATACAAGCAATTTCAGCAACACCATCCCAAATATTATTTTATGAGTGGATTAGAGAATATGAACCTCTCTTAAAATAGGTAAAAGAACCATGTTTTCTAAAAGAAATACTTCGTGTAATTTAGTAAGGACATATGTTACATTCTGCTTAACAGTCCACATATTTCTTTATACTCAGTCCTTTCTGTAAAGTTTTATATTATTTATAATTAAAAGTCTTTTCATGAAAAAAACATTATGCAAGTAATAAGGATGCTAAAACCATAGCAAAGGTAAATTTCAACCCTATTTTACCTAAGAATTATCATCTGCTTTATCAATTTTGAAAACTGATTATCCCTTAAAAGTTTTATGAAATGTATTGTTGCCTTGGAGACAGTTTTACCCATTCTTTGTGGTGCAATTCTTAAATTTACTTCCATCTCAAAACATGAGAGTTTTCAGAGAAAAACAAAACAAACTTTTAAGTAATTCTTATTGACCTCCCTTTGGAATATTTTGATCCCAATTAGATCTGCTATTATTAATGTATTTTTTCCTAAAGATACATAACTTCAGTACTCTGAAGTAGTTTGCATTAATTTATAATGTTCCCACCTTTTTCTTCAGACTCCTTATAACTGATTGACAAGAAAAACTTGTAAAAATGGAAAAAGTTTACACTATTGAACTGTAAATGACAGTTCACTGCATGTCACATCATGGAAACTTGATATCTTCATGGTGGTGGAATTGAAAGACTGAAATCAAATGAAAATGTGTACTAAAGTGGTTAGTGGGAGAAAGTATGATAAGACACATTTACTAAAAGTGGTTAAGTTTATTTGAGTGGCTAGTGCTATTATGAAACTTATGTTTGTATTATGTACATACTTTTTATTTTTGCTTTTAAGGAAAAACATTAACTTTTGGGCTATGTCCAGAATAGCATCAGCTACATGGTTATTCCCTCATCCTACAATTTCAGAAAACCTTTGATAACTAATTGAGAAAATGCAGAAGATCTTGCAAACAGATGAAATTACCAATACCCAAGCTCTTAGAAAAGGAAAGGGGAAAAGAACAGACACAATGGATTCAGAGAATGCAAACAGTGACATGGACAAAAGACAGGTTAGTGTTCTGTTTTGTGATAAAATTTTGTGATCTAGCTCTTGCATAATTCCATGATTACTTTCCTAATTTATTAGTACTTTCTCTTCTTCTATTAACTTATTCTTCTCTTTAATTCTTTATTCAGCTGAGGGAATAAAAGTTCATGTTCATGTTCTCTTTTCAATGTTGAACAAGTTGAGTTAGAAAGATACTCAAAGACATTTTACCTGCTTCTGTTTAAGTATGACCAATGATGCCATTGTTCAAACTTTCCTTGATATTCTGAGAAATTAAAGATCTGACAGCAAACTGTCAGAAAATGTTTTCCCTCAAAAAAAAAAAAAAAACACTGGAGAAATTGGAATACCTCTTCTCTAAGATTTACTGCTTGCTTTTTTAAAAAAATTATTCCACTTGGTGACCCATCATCATCACTGTTTTGGGCAGGGGCCTTTTCCTATTTTTTTTTAAATGTATTTATTCCTTTTAATCTGAATTTCCCATCCCATTCTTCTATGCTTTGGACAAGTTGTCAATATGTTTTTTCTGTATCTTTTTACTTGTGTGTCTTTGTAATACATGTATTGTTTTATGTGCATATATTCTAATTTTTAAAATACACACTATGTATTCACGTGGCTTAAAATATTTTTTAGTCTTCTGGGGATGGTGTCTAGAGACATTCAGAATGGTGCATATGACATACCATCATTGGCTGTCCGGTAATACAGCCACTAACAAAACTAGGCTGTCCTCACCCTAATAGAATTACTTACCTTTATACCCAGAAGGTTGGGAAGGCACCAAAATCCGCACGTGGCATGTGCCTGGGCCAACTTCGAGCAATTTGTGCTGTGACCTAAAGTTCTTATGACATTGTCTAAAATAAAAATAACATGTCAGCAGGGTCTATGGTGGTTCCATGTGTGCTAAATGTGTCTGCGATAGGACAAGAGAGCTTTTCTGAAAGAGGAGCAGAAAATTGTGACAGTATTTAAGGCACAAGTACAGAGTCGGAAATCTAAAATAAAGCTTTCTTGAATAATCAAAAAATAAAAAAACTATACATATATATTTTTTTAAGTAAGTGATGAAAACTCTCCTTCACATCCCCGGCTCCCATTTACCCTTCCCACCTCCCACCCCCCAAATACAGGTAACCACATTTACTGCTTTCTTGTTTATCCTGCCAGGTCTTTCTTTATTCAAATTAAGCAAATATTCTTATCCCCTCTTTTGCACAAAATATAACTGACAAGATATGCTGCTTTCTGCTTTGCTTTTCTACTTAATATATTCTGGAGATCTTTCCACTAGTATATGAAGAAATTTCTTTTATTAGAGCTCCATATTATTCCACTATGTCTATGTACCATTATTTATTTAACCAGTCCCCCATGATGTGTGTGGCTTGTTTCCACTCTTTTCCTTTTTACAAATCATGCTGCACTGTACAACCTTATGGATACATCATTTAGTAGGACACTGGGATCATAGTACACACCTTAATCTACTTCTGGTTTTTTTAATCAGCACTGTTTTTAACATCTATCTTGCTATTATACATCTAATTCATTGTGTATAACTATTGCATAGCACCATATTTTATTTATCCTTTCTTCCAAAGATGAAGACCTAGATTGCCTCTAGTATCTTGTTACTGGAAACAATGACAAAATAAATACCTTCATACATGTCCCTTAAAGAAACAGTATGAGAATTTCTCTGGAATAAAGAAACTCTTTTCCCTTTCATATTGAAGGACAGTTTATGGCTTATAAGTTCATTTCTAGTTCATTTAACTAATACTATTAGATTGCTTTCCACATCAGTCTATGTGCCCAGGAACAGTGCATAAGGGGTTCCTGTATTTGTACTTCCCTACCAACACTTGGTGTTTATATCCATATTCCATATTTTTGACAATTGATGGGAGAAAATGACATCCTGTTTCAATTTTCTGGTGCAGGTGTGGGAGGCCCAGTAGTTCCTTGAGGGGCAAAATAGTCACATGACCTTGCAGGCCAGAATTGTGATTTCTTTAGTGATGTAATTTCCTCAAAAACTTAATAGCTTTCCAAACTATTTCTGTTTGGTTCCATTGTAAGTATCTACAGCCAAAATCTTGTTTGGTCATAAAAAAGCCTGAAAACTCTCCTCTTTTATTATGACAAGGCGGTCATATGTGCTCAGCCTCTTTCCTCTGTGACCTGCGGCAGTTTTCTAACGGTCCTATGAAACAAAATCTTGAAGATAACACACCAAATCTGATCCTTACCATTGGGATGGATCTCAGTATCTGGCAGAGAACACCTGAAGAGAAACTCTTGAGAAAGCCTTGAGATCACAGTACTACATCCTACCATTTAGATGGAGAAGTCACTGGCTTTTTCAAACCTTGAAGATTTAACATTACTCGATTCAGTCAATTTAGATTGCAAGCTGCATTCCAAATGCAGATGGAAGGAGACAGCCTCTCATCTCTGCCAGCTGGCTAGCCCTGAGAAGAAGTCGCTGATATGCTCCAGCATTTTTCTTTTTCCACGCTCAGTAAGCACATGGTCTGCCTTCCAAGGTGTTCAAGGTGACAGTTTCACCAAATATGTCACCAAGGTCTAACAAGAGTCAGGGGCTTTCCAGCATGTTGTACCTATGCCCTTTTTGCCCCAAACCTGCCCCAAACCTGACCTCTAAGTAATTCAAACATGTCACGTCCCAACATCTGCATAGTGATGACAGATGTTGCAAAGGCTGTAACAAAGACCCAGATATAACATTGGTTCATACAAGATAGAAGCTTAGTTCCCTTTCACACAACAGCGAGAGCAGTGTAGGGTTGCTATGGCAGTTCCACAATATTGAGGTGCCCCGTACCTTGTTGATCTACCTACCTCCAGGAGAAGACATGAGCGTTCCCGGGAAGGTCATGATCCAGTAGTGGTACAATACACATTGCTTCTTCTACTCAGATTCTATTGGTGGAAACTTAGTCCCACTGAGCTGCATGGGACTCTGGGAAATGTAATCTTCAGCTGGCAGCTACCTTCCCAGCTAAAACCTATCACTGTGAAAGAATGGGAGAACAAATACCTGGAGAAAGCTAACAGTCTCTGCTACTGTCCATTTTTCTATTGTGTTCTTATCTTTTCCTGTTGGATTTCTTAGTCTGTTCCCTTCTGATGGGTTTCCTGTTGATTTGACAAATTCCTCATTTATTGTAGAAATTAGTCTCCTGTGGTTGTAGATTTTGCAAATATCTTTTCCTAATCTGATATTTGTCTATTAACTTTTATCTCTTCCATTGATGCTTACAAATGGATTAGCTTTTGCTTGGTCTCATTTCTTTCTTTCTTGTAGGAACTTGCTAAAAGTAGCAAGAACCTGACCACACATTCTGATTTTTTTCTAATTACACTCCACAAACTATGGTCACAATAGGCATCCTTCAGTTTTTAAAAAAAACTTCCTTTCTATTTTATCAAATCCATCATGTTTTTCTTTAGGATTTATATATCTGAGTATATTAGTTACCCATATATGATAATAGTAATTTTCATTACCATTATATATATTATATATATGTCACATACACACATATATAATAATGAAATATATACTAATACACATTTTTGTGTATAAAATAAGGAGTGAGGTTGAATGTATGCATTACAAACATACAAAAATGTAATTGTATTTTCTATAACTGATCTCATGTGGCTCTCAATTCTCCATCCCTTGCTTGAAAAGAACGTAAAAAAAAGTTTGAACTTGTCCATTCGCAGGGAATTACAGTTAGTGTTCTATTAAAAGTCCCTATGATCTACCAGTATAATTTCAGTCATTTCAGGATTTAAACCTCAATAGATCCTAGATTCTTACCCTCCCCCCAGCTTTCTATTTCTTTTCATGGAAAGTGACTCAAGTTCCCAGTAGTCTTGCCTGTCGTCCCAGCATCTGGGGAGGGTAGCTGGCCTTCTGCTGACGTTCAAACTTCCCTGCCTGGCTTCTAGGTGTCCAACAGTGTTACTGCTGAGACACAGCCAGTAGTCCTAGGTGCTTTGGGAGTTCCATTGGCCCTGGCTGCTGAAGTTTGCCATCTGGCATCCACTGCCATCTTCTACAAGGATCCAGCACCCTGTGGCCTCCCTGTCTATATACTAAATGATTTCTGTTTCCAGTTTCCTTGGCATTTACCTGTTTCCTGACCAGGACAAAGGGACCATTTGGATTCCCTCGCTGCTTTGCATGAGCTCTGGGAAGTCTGGATGCTGTCTCGGTCCATTCATCTAGACACCAATTTTGGTGATTTCTGATCCATGACCCAGCAGGGCACCATATTGTCCTGAGGTTATGCCAAACATGCCTCTTTAGGTTTATAGTTTTTTTAATGCACTGACAAGAGAGGAGAGTCCTGCTGCTCTGGGATTGCCCCTCATTTATCTGGATGTTTCTATGTGTATCCCTACCCCTGTGGTCCATCTCTCTACCCACCAAGGACTGGGGCAGGAGGCACAAAGACCCTTGAATCTGACTTCCTGCCATTCCAGTTCCTTATCCCAAGGCTCCTCCACCTACACCAGCCACCCTTTCCCTTCCTGTGCAGCAGGGAAAAAAAACTTTCTTTTTGTCTTGCCTTTATCTCTTCTACTCCAAAGCTTATTTTTAATAACTTGATACTGCAGGCTTCTAGGTAAGTCTTTATAAATTCCATTCTATGCTCCAATTTTCCAGATTAGTAATTTAAGAGAATTCTTTTCTGTCTCAATACAGCCTGGGTTTTACAACCCAAATGCTGAAGTTTTCAGACTATCGTCCTGCGTTGACCTTAATGGCTATTTTTAAAACTAAAAGGTAAACACGAATGCTGTGTTCTAAGTGAATGTTCTGTCTCCTTTTATCTGATGCAATAAACCCCCAAAACGGCCTCATGACATAGTCTCAGCAGAGAAGCTATGAATGAGGAGTTAGGGGAGAAATGGAGGATAGGCATGAGTTACAAAGGTTCATATGGTGGTCTGGCTGATTGCTATTTTTCACAGAAGTTAGGCAGAAAATCAGATTCCTGATTTCTGTTTTGCAAGAGACGTGTGCATGAAACTTTGATGTCTTCCCTTATTCTGAGCTTCCCCGGATAGCGGAAGACAAAGCTGAGGCTGGATCACCAGTTGGGGCCCAGCTCCTCTCCCGGACCAGGACGTGCCTGGGACAGCCGGAATCTGTAGGTCTGATTAAGCGCCTGCTGTGCACAAAACATGGAATAAACCGTTATGAAGTACTTTGAAACCTCTTTTGTTATGACTTCCTTGTATTCTAGAGAGATCCATATTCAGGAAATGCCTTTTTGCTGGGTGAGAGCTCCAGTGAGGATGAAGAGCCTTTAGCAGAATTGTCAAAGGAGGAATTGTGCACAAAAATAAAATTTCTGAAACAAAAACTCACAAACACCCAGAAAGAAAACAGCCCACTCCGAAAGTCCTTGGTCATGCTTCAAGGTAAACTTTGAGAGCATTGACATTTTTAGATGAAAGGGAAAATACACTATGAGTAAGCAGTGTTGATAATCAGCTGTCAAGAATGAAAAAGAAAATCAGTACCTTAGAGAAAAAATTAAAAATCACATCTTAAAATCTATGATTACACACAGTACAGGAGCACTCTATTGAAGCTTCTAGTTCATTGCTTAGAAAATTTTAGATCATTGCTACAAAATGCCAAATGTTGTATTCATTTAATAATGTTCAACAAATATTTATTGCGGATTTTATATAGGCCACTCACTGTGTGAGGTTTCAGAGAGAAAAGACCAGTAAGACAGAACAAACGTGTTAAGGTGCTCATGATATACTTACCTCATTCCCCTCTACCAGGGAAAGCACTAGAAATGGAGCCTATGGTGATCCATTGGACAATGACTAGAATTAAAGATTCCGTATGTTAAGTTTTAGTTTGGGGTTTGAGAGGAATGCTTTGGGAAAATAATCATGTTCCGTTGAAGGCTTATAAAAGAGAAAGATCGGGCTAAGCAAATTAAAAATCATTTGGCATAATGCCTTTTGGTGGAATCATATCTTGTGTTTAAGTGTTTATTTTTCAAAAATCATGTTTTCCGTTTGTAGTTAAGCACCATGCCCTCTTTTGTACAGCTGAATAGTTGGCAATTCTATCCTATGTTGGACACATTCTGTTGTAAAACAGTAAAAACACAGAACACTTTGAAAATACACCGCTCTGGCTGCCGTGTACAGAATGAGAGTACAAGAGGAACAAGAAAGAAAGTGCAGAAGAACCACTTACAAAAGAAATTGCAGTCACCCAGACTAACGTGATGGCAGCTTTGCCTGGGGCGATGCCTATGGAAAGAAAGACGGTGGTGCCACTATATTTTTAGAGTCAGAAATGACAGAAGACAGAACAAAGTGATGGGCTAGGTCGACAGAGTAATGGCTCATGTGCTTTCCTGAGAATATTTACTAAACTTAAGGTTTCCTGGTTTTAAATAGAAACAGCCACATAGTGAATGAAAGTAATATGTTTTTCCATCAACAAGCCATTATCTCTCTTTCAACTTTATTTTTATAACTTACTGATAGTTTTTCCTGGTGAGATTTTCAAGTAGAGAATTCTCATTTTTATTTAGTCTCTTCCAGAATTTAGAGTAAAATGAAAAGCTAGTTTATAGAATTAGCATAAACTGCTAGTTAAAAGTATTGATGTTGGAGTTACTGCCCTTGGTTTGAGTCACAGCCCTGCCTGCCAGCCGTACAGCTCCGGCCTTAGCACTTCACTGCGCTCTCAGCCCCAGCTTCAACTGCCTCGCAGCGTCCTGTCAGGACCTTGTTGCTGTGAGGATTAAAGGACATCGTTGGAAGAAATGCTTTACCCAGTGCCTCCTACATGATGGTGCTCAGTAATTGTCGTTATTGTTATTGTCTCTCTTTTTATTGACATCAGAACTTGACACATAAACCCCCAAAAAATTATTAGACCAATCTCTGTTATAAATTTAGATGAGAAAACTCTAAATGAAAGAGAGGCAAATCACATACTGTGACCAGTTTCTTCTCTCTCCAGCGCTCACCGGCTGCCGTTCAGTTTCTCCTCCATGCTGACTTCCCGCATCTCCTCCCATATCCTCACTCGCAGTTGATGACTTTGCTTCTTCACTGTGAAATGGGGGATATGCTGGGACTGTCATCTCCTTGCATCCATGCTTATACCCTCCACTTTCTCTTCCGCTCTTACGACCCATCTTCCTACCCAAAGGCAGAATCTCCATCTAGGCATCAGATCCCATCCTCTTTCGCCTAATCCAGTGCAAAGCTCCAGAGATTCTCCCCACTCTCCTGCAAGATGGAATTTTCCTTCTCTAATGAATCGTTTTCATTAGCATCAGACATCCTATTATTCCTACCATTAAAAAAAAAAGTATTTCCGGCCATTTCCTTCTGCACCTTCCACACTATTTCTCTTCTTCGCTTTATAGGAAAACTCCTTAAATAACTTGACTGTACACACTGTGTTCGATTTTTCCCCTTTTAATGTCTCTGGATCCCACTTTAATTACAGCCTTATCATTCCACTGTAACTTCCCTTCTTATGATCCCCAATAACCTTCATATATTAGTTTGCTAGTGACAAAGCACCACATACTAGGTAGCTTAAACAACAGAAATGCTCTTCTAGTTCTAGAGACTAGATTCCAGAGTCACGGTGTCAGCTGGGCCATGCGTGGTCCCTCAAAGGCACTGGGGATGGCCTCTCTCCTAGCATCTGCTTGTGCCTTGGGTCGAGGCAGCATGATACCAACTTTACATGGTGTCTTCCCAGTACGCTTGTCTGTGTCCAAATTTCTCCCTTTTTAAAAGGATCCCAGCAGACTGCATTAGTGTCTACCCAAATGACCTCATTTTAACTTGATTACCTCTGTGAAGACCCCATTTCTAATAAGGTCACATTCTGAGGTACTGGGGTTAGGACTATAACATATCTTTTTGGGAGAACAGAATTCAACCTATAATATTCTGTATTACTAACCTCAATGGTCATTCCTCGATGGTCATCTTAAATGCCCTGTTACCAGCATTTAACACATTTGGCTGTCTCCCCTTCCTTGAAAAAGGTTCTTCATGTGGCTTCTAGAGCGCCACATTCACCAGTTTTCTTCCTGTGCTGATGATCTTTCCTTCTTAGACTAGTTGGCGATTCATTTGATCATCTTACCCTCTAAATATTTGATGATACCCTAGCATGAGTCCCTGGACTTCTTTCCTTTCTATCTGCATTCACTCCATAGCTGATCATATCCAATGGTTTGGTGTTAAAATCCATCAATAAGCTATGATTCTCATATTTACATTCCCAGCCTGGACTTCTCCCTTTAACTCCAGACTCATTGTCCAGCTGTGTACTTGACATGTCAAGGAGGCATCTCAGACTAACATGTCCCAAACCATATTCTTGACCTTTTCCCTCAGCCTGTTTCTCTCTTTCCTCCTCATCTTGGTTAATGCAAACTTCATTGTTCCAGTCTCTCATACCAAAAACCATGACGTTATCTTGTATTTCCTTATTTCCTTCATACCCTGCACTCAGTCTGTTGGCAAATCCTACTGACTTTACCTTCAAAATATTTTTGTAATACAATCGTTTTTACCACCTTCACTACTGCCACTCTGGTCCAAGCCACTGTCTCTCTCACCTAGATTATTAAGGCAGCAGCTTCCTAACTGGTGCCACTATTTCTGCTCTTGCTCCTTGTAGTCTGTTCTCACCACAGCAGCCAGAATGATCCTGTTAAACGGAAGTCAGTTAGTGTCACTCATCTTTTCAAACCCTTCTGTGCATTTCCACCTCACTCTGGATAAAACTAAAGTCATTTTTATGATCTTTGAGTCCTTACATGATCTGGCCACCTCCCTTCCACGTATCCCTGTGGCCTGATTTTCTACTTCTTCCCCCTCCTTTGTGATCCAGTCACACCAGACCACTTGCTTCCCCTTTGAAGATATCAGACATGATCTTACTTCAGTGCCTTTGTACAACCGTTACCTAAGTCCGGAATGTTCTTCCCCCAACTATCCAAATGTTCTACACCCTCATTTACTTCGTCTTCACTCTAAATTCATCTTTTTCCTGACCTCCTCTATATATCTAAAACTTCAACCTCTCTTCCACCGATGTTTTTTTCTTTTTAACTCACCTCCCCTGCTTTGTTTCCTCTTTGGTACTTAAAATTCTGTTTAATCTATTATGTATTTAATATCCTCTGCCCCTTCCATACTCACACACTAGAATGTACTCCTAGAAACCAGGTAGTAAAGTTGTCTATTGGCTGGACTTCCAGCTACAGAAAAGTCGGGCACTGCCAACTGCCACTGCAGTATTCATACACGTATTTATTCACTCAGTAACTATAAGGTCCTATTCTATGTCAGGCACTGTTCTAAATACCTAGGAAAATCCAGTGATGAAACAGACAAACACCCTTGCTCTCATGGAGCTTGCATTCTAGGGGGACAAGATGATCAAAATCCATGAAAAATGTTTTGATTAAATTATATAATATGTTAGCTGGTGATTAGTGCTATGGAAAAAGTAGTAGGATTGAGATTTGATGAAAGGGAGTGTTTTACATTTTAAATAACACGGTCATGGTAGGTCTCCTTGTGAAACTACAGTTAGAAACTAGGAAGATACCAGAAAATTGAGATTTCATGTATAATCCAAATAAGAAAGGGGTCTAAGAAAAGAGCACAGTGTTTATCTTTTGCTCAATAATGTTCCTAATAACTCCTTGAACTAAGAATCAGGGCTTTTTTGCTGTTTGTAAAGCCTACTAAGTAAAATGACAGAATATATATGCCATTGTAGACATTCACAATAGTAAATGTGTGGGTGCAATAAGTGTATGTGTTAAGCATTTGAAACATATCTTATAGACGACAACTGACCAGCATAATAAGTTATAAAAGGAAAAAAGTGATATATCTACTGTATAGAGGATATTAAATTGTCATTATTTATACAGAATTAATGTATACCTAGGAAAAACAAAGCATCAATTGAAAACCCTTATAACTAATGCGATTTTATTAAGGAATCAAAAATCAATTAGGTTTTGCCCAGGTTCATTTAAATATGACACAAAGCTTAAGTTAAATATGTGTGAATTTCCCTCCTATCATGAAATCCCACCAAAAATAACTTGAAATGCATAAAAGCCCAAGGACAAAGGAAACTCAAGAGAAGACCACAGCAGATAAAAGATACAATAAAGTTTCAGAAGCTGAAAAGTAGATGGATGAGTGGTGACTGACTAAATCTGGAGAAATATGAAATCTCAGTGACTGTGATGGACATGGTTAGGGAATAGAGGTAGAGAAATTAAAAAGAGGCTGAATCACACCACAGAATTACAAAAGGCTGAGGAATTGTATCTGTGTAAGGGATTATGGTAGTGCAGGCAGTGTGAAAACTAGGAATCACTGAAAAACCTACATAAATACCCTTTTGGACCACAAAGTCACACATTCTTCCCATGTAACCTGCACCTACCACTCTTTACCACAGCAGAAGATGGAGTTTTTCTCTCAGGAGAGGTTGGACTAGAGCTATGAACTCAGGACACTGGACACAGCTGAGGGAAGGTGTGTGATTACTTGAAGAAATCCTCTAACATAGAATACAGAGATCAAAACAACGAGAAAAATAAGGTCAAAGGAAATAGAGACAATGTAGGGAACAGAAGAAAGTTTCATGAAACAAGAATAGGGTAGTTTAAGAAAGGAATATTCAAAGAACCAGGGAGGGAAATCTGGAAATTTAATAAAATGGAAGTTAAAGTTAAGGAAATCTTGTAAATATTGGAGCAAGAAGACAAAGAAAAGAAAAATAGAGAAGATTAAGAAAAATATAGTCCAAGAGGCTGAATATCCAAAGAAAAGAGATCCAGAGAGAGAGGAGAAATTATTTTAGAAATTAATAATACAAACTTCTAGAACCCGAAAACACAAATTTCTAGATTAAAATATACCACCAAAAGCAAAAAGAATTGTCCAAGGCATAACACTGAGAAATTTTGTAATCCCAGAAGTAAAGAGAATATCCAGAAGTTTTCAGAGAGAAGAGCATATCACATGCTAAAGACTGGAAACCAAAGTGACCCTGGACTTTTCACCAGCAACATGAAAAGCTCCAAGGTAATTAAGGAATGCCTTCGAAATTCTGAAGGGAAATTATTTAAACCTATGCTTCTATACCCAGTGAAATTATCAACCAAATGTGAGAGTAGAATAGTATTTTCATACTTACACAGTAATGTACTTTCCATGCTTTTTTTTTGAAAAGCTAATGGAGAATGTGCTCCTCCGTAATAGGAGAGTAAATTTAGAAAGAGAAATATATGGTATCCAGAAAATAGATGGTCTAATTCATGAGAGACAAGGAAAAACCACAAAATGAGAGTGAAGGAAAGCTCCAGGATAACACATCTACAGTGGCCTAGAATCAGCTAGTCTAGTTCTGGAGGGTTCTGAAGGGTTCCAGGAGAGAGATCTTCAAGAAAAATATGCAGGTGATAAATGACATGATGTGTTCAAACATACTCAAAGGAGATTTTACACTTCTTTTAGACAGTTTAGAGATGCCTAAGTAAAAGAAGCAGTAAATATAATAATAATAATAATAATTAGCAAACTTTAAAAATTAGATAATTATTAATTCTAGGAAAAAATCATGTTTTAAAGAAAAGGAATGGTGAATAATACTTACATCACTACAACAATGGAAGCACAATATTTAGTGAACTAACAACCATTACCACTCTCCTGGGATGATGGAAAAGGAGAGGAGTGTGTATCTATTTGCATATAAATATTTCATGTGTATGTTTCTGTGTAGCTCAAGGAGGAGTTGAAAGAGAGCTACACTGTCATATTACATAGTTGAAAGTCAATAAATAATTATATGGATCTGAAAAAAACAAGAAATAGTTTATAAATGCATATTATTTACCAGAAGAAATAGGTAAATGGAATGGAAGTGGTGGCCTCTAGGAGTGTAGTCAACAGTGGTGAGTGATACGGCAGAAGACTATTGTTTTTCATTATAGGCTTTATCTTATTCAAAAAATAATAAATGTCTGGTACATAATAGGTGTCCAAAATCTAGTAGCTGCCTTCTTAAGAAAATCAGTAATTTCCATATAGATCAGTAATTGCCTATCATATTCTTAAAAGAAAGAAAGAAAATACACTCACAATTACATAAATAACTATAAAATATCTACTCACTGACCTAACAAGAATTGTGTGGGATCTATGAAAAAAATTAAAACTCCTCAGAGAAATATACAATCCTAAATAAATGGAGAGACATACGTTCGTAAATGAAAAGAAAAGATGCCATTCATTCCCAATCAGTAATAGTCTGAATGGAATCCCAGTCAAAATAGCAATAATCCTTTTATTTTGTGGGCTTGTTTTTTTTTTTTTTTTTTGGTAGTTGAAAATAATTATTCCAAGTTAACCTGAAAGAAGAAATAGGCAAAATCAATTAAGAACTCTCTGAAAAAAAAATGAGGGCATAACCTATCAATATTAAATCATACAACGTTTCAATAATTAAAAACAACTTGCTGGTGCAAGAGTCAGCAAATCAAGGAACAGACTGCATATCCTCAAAACAGAACCTTGTACATGATAAAAAAAAACCTTCTTGGAGCACTATGGCATAGAGGTAAAGAGTACGGATTTAGAAAGGCCAACAACCTGGGTTCAAACCCTGGTTCTGCCACTTACTAGCTGTGTAACCTTGTACAAGTTGTCAACCACTCTGTGCCTCTGTTTCCCCATCTCAAAGTGGAAAGAACAAAAGGACTTAGGTGACACATGAAGCATTCAGAACTGAGCCTGCCGATAGCAAGTCCTATATAGGTATTTGCTATAATGGTGCTCAAGTCATCAGAGCCAGCTTCACAAGTGTGTGACCTGTGCGGTCATTCAGGGCCCTGCTCTTAGAAAGGACATACTGGTTAAAGGCTCTGCTGTCACCATATTAAAACTTTTAAGAAGTTTTGAACAAGGAGTCCTATCTTTTCATTTTGCAAAGGGCTTGGCACTTTATATAGCCAGTCCTGCAAGTCAATTAAGAAAACGGCGAATTATTCAACAAATAGCACTAGGAAAATGAGTATTTCAGTGTTGGAGGAGTGGGCGCAGGTCCAAGTTAGTTTCTCTTTCTATACCATGTGGCACACTAAAAAAGCATCATTATACAGTATAAATAAAAGCTCTGTGTTCTGAATTTGAATGGGACGTACTGGTTAAACATATGATGAATTTTATCTTTAAAAATTAGTAATATACAGAATAGTGCATTTTTCCCAAAGCAGAGACTAATGTTCCTGGATTTAAAAAGAATGTTAAAAATAAAGTACCACACATATTGAAAATAATAATAATAATAATAATATATTTTTCTAATACTGTTCACTGAATTGGCCTAGAAAGAAGGAGCCAACAGCAAAGAGCACTCCTAGTACCCAGATGTGGTCTTGTAATATCATTTCTCAGTGAAAGGAGTTAGGGTTCCTTGGAGAAATGACTGATTCCAGAACTTGCACAGGAAATGTACAAGATGAGTTCATTGTTACATCATAGAAATTGTGATATTCTTACATCCTCAGTCTCTGGCAATTTAATCTCAACCAGTTCTTTTAATAAACCTTTTCCTCTAAAATGTGCATAGCTGCTTTCTCTGAGTGGAAGAATTATGACTGGTTATTATTTTCTTCTTTATACTTTTCTGTACATTCCCGCATAACTATTTAGTTTTTATTTGTATCAAAGTAATACATGTTTGAAAAAGACCAAACAATCTACTAGACTTAAAATGATAAACAGCAGTTCCTTGTCCCACCCACTCCCACAGGATTCACACAACAGACGCAGCTGGTTTCAACACTTTCAGTTGTTTCTTCTAAATAACATTGCTATTTCTTAAATTTTCAGTTTTATATTACTTTTTAATTTTTTCAATGAAGACAAGGATTTAACTCACTTATGCCACAACTTCCACCTAACTTCTCCCACCACCCCATTCTCTTTAAATCAATATTCGATATTTACAACTGAGCCAAGGAGGGCAGAATAATTACCTTGTTTTCTTATACCACTTTTTGTTTTCCCTGGAGTTAACAATTGCCTCAATTTTTTCCCTTATGCAGTGTTGCTTCAAAACATCTTATTTATCTGCAAGCTCTCTGCCAAAACTGGAAAACTTTTCTCAGATTATGGTCAAATTTACACTTAGTCTATCTCCATTTTTTTCTCTAGGATCCTCTTTCCTGGAGCCCTCTGTATTAGGGTTCTCCAGAGAAACAGAAGCAATAGTATAGAGAAAAAAAGAGTTTTAAGGAACTGCCTCACATGATTGTGGGGGCTGGCAAGTCCTAGATCTGTAGGGCAGGCTCACAGGCTGGCAACTCAGGAGAGAGTTGATGTTGCAGTCTTGAGTCTGAAATGCACAGGATCGGCAAGCAAGCTGGAAACTCAGGCAGGATTCCTATGTTGTCATCTTGAGGATGACACCTTCTTCCTTGGGACACCTTAGCCTTTGTCTGTAAGGTCTTTAACTGATCAGATGAGACCTACCCACATTATGGAGGGTAATCTACTTAACTAAAAGTCAAGTGAGTGTAAATGTTAATCATATCTAAAATACATCTTCAGAGGTAACATCCAGACTAGTGTTTGACCAAACTGGGCACCATAGACTAGCCACGTTGACACATAAAATTAACAATAACACCTTCCATTCTCCTAGTAACCTCTCTCCTCCTGTGGTTTGGTTTGGTTTTCAGTGCCCCTCTCCCACTTAATTTCATGGCCTTCCCTTTAAGTATCAACTATAGAGTTCAGTAAATACTTCCCAGGTGAATTAAGACAACTCATCATGGAAATGTGCTTAGGGAGACAAAGGAGATGCCACTGGGGACCTCCTCCACTCCCATTCAGATGCCTTCTCATCTCCATTGCTTTCCCACTGTTCTGAGAAAGCAGGAAGGATAGTGCTGAGCTCAGACAGCATATATTGTGTGGTAACTGCCAATAACCACACCTGCCCTGGAGAAGAAAATGTATTGCAGCTTCAGTCCTTCAGGGAAGCATTAGTATCATTAACTGGACCTGCAACAGCTGTCTTGTCATTTTTATCCCAATGCTTAGGCTACAAACCTGAAAACCTCAAAATAGAGAAAGCACTAAATACAAAAGTAACTTTTTATGTTGTTTTTTGGTTTCAGATATGCCAACGCACAGTACGCTGATAGCTTTGATCATATGATTTTGCCTGTTTAGACATTTTTATTTTCTTTAAACTGAATGCTTAATGATGGGGCCAAAAAAAATCGAGAAGTCTTAAGAAATACAGATTTTAAATTAATTTTTTCCATATGACTGTGTTGTGTGTGTGTGTGATGATGAATCGATGTTTCTTGGGGGAACTGGGGTGAAAAATCTCAAAACTAATGAAGGATGTGAAGTGTGGCAGGTTCATACCTAGATAATGCATAAACTTTTCCCACCTACCTATTTGGGAATGAAAATATCAACAGGGAGGAAATTATAAAAGGCTTACAGAATATGAAGAGAAAGAGGACTATAATGCTGAACAGAAAGAGTGACAAAAACAAGTTCCTCAAAGGAAAAATAAATCTGGAAGCCAGAAGTGAAAGTGGTATGATGTCCACTGACCTCATTGTGCTTAGGAACCTTCCTGTAATATGAGGGAGTTGCTGAGGCTCGCACTTTTGAAAGTTTTCGTTCAACTGGTGGGGTGGAGAGCTGCATGAATCACAAGATTCTCAGGCTCCCTTTAGGAATGTGGTAAGTCTTCCCATGTTTCCAGAGGCCCTAGGACTGTCCCAACTGCAAACTGGTAGCTGATCTCATCAATTTCCTAAAAATGGAGGCATGTAAATCCCATTTATTCCAAATAGACGTAATAGGATGCACCAGAGTGATCCATATCCGTAAATTTGGAAAATGTTTCGATTAAGTAAAATAATGTGAGTTTCTTTACTGCAGAACTTTTCAAGACCTTTAATAGCATTGTAACTCTCTATCAGGAACATTTATTATACAGGATTGCCCATATTTATGACTATGTTTCATGGAGTACTGATTAACATTTCCCTAAACTAGTGCTCTGAGAAACACAGATCTAGACAGTCACCATCAGAAAGAGGGACTTGCTAGCTCTTGCATAGCTTCACATCAGTGAGCAAAGAGACCCAACAGCCCATTACCATCTCCTGGCTTTGAAAAATGGTCTTTTAAATTCCTTTAGTTCTAAATTGCTGACAAGTGCTTTGGAATCCAATATCAGAGCTAAAAGGAAACTAGAGATCACTTCCTCTAATCCCTACAATTTACAGATGTGAAACTGCCCTAAAGAGAGGAATTAGGTTGCCCAAAGTCATAGGTGAATTAAAATGCAAAGCATGGTTAGAATCACTGATCTTTCCTGTCCACTTATCTTTCTCTTGCCCTGTGGCACCTCTCCTTATGACTGAATCCATAGACTAGCAATGAGCTGTTAACTGCACAATTTTGATAAATCTGCCTATAATCAAAAATGAGACCTAAGCCCAGCTGATGGCCCATGTTATCTCAAACAAATCTCAATATGACAAAATAATTCAGGTTGTCACCAACATTTGAAGCAACAGAGTTGACATGTGGTTTCAACACGAGATTCTCCATTTCTCTCTGAGCCCATAGCCTCAGTGTCTTCCTTGAAAACTGGAGTGTTAGTCATATGCCATGGTCCATCTCTCTTTATAACGTTTTTAAATAGGTTTGTATTGCTCAAAAATAGATCAAGGTTTATGAAAGGTTCAAAGTGAAAATCTCATTCCTGCCTCTGTCTCCAACCCTCTGACTTCTCACCTTTCCTCTCCACAGGAAGCCATTGATATTAGTGTTTTATGTATCCTTCCAGAGTTTTTTATGCAAACATGGATATAGATGATTACTTTTCTCATTTATTTACACAAAATGCCATGACCTCTTTATTAGGTAAGTATTTTCCCCTTTAGGCTTTAGTTTCCTCATTTATAAAGAAAGGGGATTGTAACAACTCCAAGATCCTGTCTCTCTGACATCTCAGATGCTAGGAATGCATTAAGCCCCCTGCTACTTACTCTGCCTCTCTTGACAATGTTTGGCCTTTGGAAAGTCACACTTGCATGGCTGGTTTTGTCAGTGACCTCAAATTTAGAACACTCAGGGTGTGGCTTGCATACTCTGGTATTTCATGCTTTAAGAAAATCCAGTACACAAATGTCAACATTTCCAAAGCAAATTAGGGAGTGACTGTTTGTATTACAAATGAACCTTGCAAAATGATTCATCAAAGGCATCTTTTATGTATTTACATATATTTATTTATTAAATAAGTAATACTTATATTTGGTACAAAATTCAAGAGTATACAATGAAAATGTTCCACCTTGATTCCTGGTCACCAAGCTCTCCTCCCTACAGACCACCTTTGTTCTTGTTTATCCTTCCATTTTCTTTGCTTATGCAAACATATCCATGTATATCCTTTTCTGAAAACAGCACTTCCAAATGCACTGTTTTGCACCTTGTACTTTTCACTGGAAAAAAAGATATATTGGAAATCCTCCCATGTCAGGACAAAGAGAACTGCCTTGTTCTTTTTTTTAAGGGTTAAGTAATTTTTCAATGATGGCTATGCTAAAATGAATTAATCTAAGAAGGGGCTCTTTTTACTACTGAATTCCATTATTCCACTGAAAATCTAATTTAATCCCTGAGTCCTGTTTTCAGTTGCACTCTGTTGTAGAGAATAAGATCCTCTCAGCGAGCTTCCTTTTGGGCACAGTGCACAATCAGGGCAGGCATCGGCACCTACAGAGGGACTTGTGCCAAACAGAAACTCACAAGTGTTTTCACCTCCTAAAGCTTAAGGTTGAATCTCAGATACTTCAAGATCCTCAAAGCTTAATCTTCCTAATTTTTAGAATAACCTTTTCTCCTTTCTCTCTCCCACCTCGCTCCCTTCTCATTACTGGAACAATCTAACACAGCATTTTTTTTAAACACCAACCGTTTGAAAGTGCCTCCTTTTCCAGGACTCTGACTAACTCCCTAGTGACTACTAGCAGTCCTTGCCTGGCGTGGGCCCCAGCTCTGCCCTTGGAACAATAAAACTCCTCTGTAGTTATACTCACTGTAGGAATACGAAGAACTTTGACCAGAGGCAGGAGATGACGAGATATTGATCTCCCAGCCCTCTGTGTAGCCAAAGGAGCCCAGGCAGCCTTGCCATCTTTTATTGCTGGGGATGTAAAAATATTATCATTTTTTAATGTATGACAGTGAGAGAGGTTGAGAAGCCCTGTCGAGCACCATGAGAGGATATATTGTCCTTAGCACTGAGTTCAGCACATTAGTTAATATGATTGATTGGTAGGTTGAATGGTGTAATCAGGCCTTGTAATCAATAAATAGTAGGTATTATGATGATCATCATCATCATATTTTTTCATTGTTTTCTCTGTGCCCCAACCGCAAAAAAAAAAAGAAAACGACGACATGACACCCACAGGTATTTTATAACCTTAATGCTAATCCTAGTTAAAGTATTCCCTTCCTTTAGTTCTGTGACATGACATTCTCTTGCTTTTCTTCCTACCGTCTGAGCCTCTTTTGCTGATTCTTCCTTGGGCCTTTAAATGGAGTTTTCCCAAGTTTGTCTCTTTGTCCTCTTCTCTCTCCCTAAGGCATGTCCGGAACTCCTGGGATTCCAGAGACAAATTATGTTCTGCTGAACTCCAAACTGATGTTTTCAAACCATGTCCTTTCTCTGAGCTCCAGGCCCAATCATACAACTGCCTCCCTGTCATGGCTCTTGAATTGACTGAGATGACGCATCTGCCACCTAGAGGAATGAAAGCTCAAAACAGAAACAAAGGTACTGAAATACACAGTTTTTCCACTCTGCTAATAGACAGTTTTTCCACTCTGCTAGCGACTTCAGATCTTTTCTACCTTCTTCGATTCTTTGATTCCATAAACCCTTCCCACCCACCAATTCACCCCAATTAGCAGATCCTATCCCTTCCCACATCACAGAAGCCATCAGCTCCATCCCCCAACCTGCAGACATCTCCACTCTCAGCCTTTTCTCCTCCTGTCTAGGCCAGTTTCTTGGCTTGTGACACTTCCTAGTTCCTCGGGGGTCCTTTGCTCCTGAGTGCCCACACTCTCCATTCTCTCTTCCCCACTCTACTTGCTACTTCCAAGCAACATTTATGCATATCCAAAGGCTCCCCAATTTAAAAGCCTCTTCCTTTGACCCCAGGCCCTGCTCCAACTGCTGCCCTTCACCATTCCTTCACAGCCAAATGCCATAAAAGAGCTGTCTCTGTTTACTACATTTACTTCTACACCTCCCACATCTCAACCTTCTGAAATTTTGCTTTCTTCCCACCATCTGGTGAAACTATTCTTGACAAAATCAACACCAGTGTCTTCCCTATTCTTTCATCCAATGGTCCTCCTGTTGCTTGACCTCTGCAGCATTTGCTGCTATTGGCCAGTCCCTTCTCCTTGTCTCCTTGTTGTTTTTCTCATGACAGTATTTCATAAGTGGTTCTGTGTGGCTGACAGGGTAATTGGCAGTCCAGGGACTGTATTTTCTTTCTACCTTCACAAACAACCTAGTTATCTCTAACTCACCCTTCAAGTCTCAGCCCAGGGCGCCCTTCCCTGTCCCCAAAGACCGGTCTGCACGGCTTCCTGAACTTTGCCTGAATAGTAATTATCACAGATTACAATTAGATATGTTAGAGTCATTCTACACACCCAGGTTTTCCCTGGAGTTGTATCTAGTTTCCAGGGACTTCTGTGGTAGCAAGATACAGGGGAAGATAGCTTTCTGCTCCTGAACATAAGCTGTTACACTGGCCCAGCTGAAATGTACCAAGAGCTCACAGGCCTCATGAATTCCACTTTATAGGGATCTGCACACTCCTCTCATTCTCCTCAGACATTTAAAGTTTTCCCGTTTTTCCAGACTTCGTCCAAAGTGATCACTGGAAATTATTAAGGCAGCAGTCTTGAGGGGTGGCCTAATAGTGACCACACACAGCCTCTTGGTATAAAATTTCTCCTAATAATCAGTGAAGACACCAGAACAGGTATCAGGGATTCTTCTTGTCCCCATTCCTAACTTCCACCCCAGAAAGCCTGGTTCAGTTATGGCAGCACAGCACAGGGCCTGTGTATTACCCACTTCTGAGGTCTCCAGCCACCTTCACTTCTGTCTGGGGACCCTGAGCTCACCTAGAGGCAAAGCAGACTCTCACGAACTGTGAGTGTTCTCTTTGCACGTGAGTCTTTTCTGTTTCTCACAGTGTCGGGGCTCCAAAGCCAGGAAAAGACTCCTTCCTTTTTCAGCTGGGTCCACCCCTCCCTGAGCAGAGACAACAAAGATTTAGTTCACCCAGTGAGGGAAAAGGCCATGGAGAAAAGAAAATCCGGGGGACAAAAGCCATCAGTTAATATTCATAGTAGCCTCCTGGCACGGTACTGTGGATATTGAGAATCCAGGCACATGCGTATTTGGAGACAATAGATTACTCCAGAACTGCTGATGTCCTCAGCAGAGAAAGAGGTATGGCAGAAGGAAAACAATCATTTTGCCGGAGAGGAGGAAAAAAAGGGCTATATCGTCTTCAGCATTACACAGAGGAATTTCTGGGGGGAAATGTGAGGATCTTGTGATTGTTGAATTGCAAAAGGTATGAGTCATTTGTAAATATTAAGAAAAATAAAACAAGTACTTCTGCCTAAATATAGCTAGCAAGAAATAATCACCCACGTAGCTCCCCTTAATTACCCAGTTAATCTAATTACCTCATACCATCTTTTGGCCTTTCTCTTCCCACACAGCCCCACTTATTGCTGATTGCCTAAATGAAACAACACAGTCACCCCAAACAGAAAACCCACTGACAACCAATAGAAGCTACACATTTGAAAGAGACATACCCTTGTATTTTCATGTAATTCTGTGTTAACATACTTCTTTCTTTTTTTAGAATCTCAAACCCTGGGAGGAAAATGGCAGAGACAAGTGGAAGGCAAAATGACCTTTCCTGAAAATACTGGTTCCCCAGGGGGCACGAGGCTGACTCCAGAGGCCTCTTGCTTTCTGGTGGCTGCCCGGGACACAGCAGACAACAAGCACAAAGCATCTGCCTGCAGGTGACTGAAGCTTGACACTGACAGGACCGAGTCTGTCCAGCTGCCTTCTCTCTCAACACCAAAATGCCAAAATGCACTTTGAAATCTGCCCACCTTTAGCTGACTGAGAAAGACTTAAAATGGTTAAATGGCTTTTCTTCTTGACATCGGCATGGTGGGAATTTGGCCCTTGGGGAGCGGTAAAGATGACTTTTTCCCGTGATGCTCTCTCAACCTGCTTTTGTTGTTGGACGCTCTGTTTTCTTATTCTCACTTAGACTTCTCTTTGTCTTGAGAGACAGCTTTGGAGAAACCAAAATAATTGGACTCCAGGGAGAACTGAGGTTGTAGAGCTGCGGCTTACATGAACTGAAAGAATAATTTTTTGCCACATCATGTTTTCATTCAAAATCCGACTTAAAAAAGGCACTTCTTACGGAAGTCCTGTTTTTGTTTTTGTTCTTTTATCGTCGTCATTATTATTATTACTTACAATCAGTTATTAGGTACCTACTCAGTGAATGTTGTACTAGGCCCTTTGGTCCTTCAGCTAGGTTCTTTGAATTTGATCTTCTGGCATCCATGAGAAACAGGCATTGATTGTTATCCCTATTCCAGAGGTGAGAAAGCTGAGAGTCAGAAACAAAAGGATTAATGAAAGGCAGACAGGCAGATTGAACGGGAAGCCAATGAAGCCAAGGAAGCTGAAGCCACAAGGCCCTGTCCTACAAGGACACCTTTCAAGGCCCTGCACCTAACTCTGTATCCATAAGCTTTTATTCTTCTCCTCAAGGAGGAGCTTTCAAACTTACAGAACCTTCAGTCCCCACAAAATCTGGATCTGTCCCTGGTGGGGAGCCAGTATTTGAACCCAGGATTGTTTGACTTGGAAGTTTATCCTCTTCGCACAGAACTATGTCCTTCATGAAATACAAGAGTCAAAAAATACAGCTGATACTCCCTAAATCTGCTGTAACCTTGAACACTCCAGTAAACTTAACAGAGCACTCTGTCCCAATCCTACTTGGATCACTCCTTTGAGAAGCAGAAATGTGTATCAGCAGGTGCTCATTTATCACCATGGGCTGGGGGAATGAGGGAGGCCCTGTGAGGGGGTGGTTTGAAGGATACGCTTAGAGCTGGCTCCCAGGTTAGAATCCTGGTTCTCCCACTTCATCCTTAGCTCTGTGTGTTTAGGCAAGTTATTTCACCTCTCTGTGCCGGAATTTCCACTTCTGAAAGATGGATACAGTAACGGTTTCTACTTCTTAAAGAGTTTGTGCATGTCTGTGTGTATTAAGTGAATTAAAAGGGTTTTCAAACTGCAGGTCAAGACCCATTAGTGGGTCATGAGATCCATTTAATGGGTTAACTAGCATTAAAAAAAATAGATTTGGAATACAATCTAACAGAAGATATCAGAATGCATTGCACACAGTCAGGGTAGGTAATTGTTTTCTGAAAGCTTCTGTTTCCATTGTGTATAATATGAAAGTATGTATATATGAGTATGCTTCATTGCTCTGTAAAATTTCTTCCTATGAGTCACTGTCCAAAAGGTTTAAAAACCTCTGAATGAATACAAAGTAATCAGAAGTATGAGGGACACCTTGCTGATGACTCAGAATTGTTAGTTACCACAGTGCTGGACCCTGTGGAGTAGCCATAGGTGTGCTTAATGTAGTCCAAATGCCTTATTTGTGTTTGTCATCACGTATAATCCTAATATTCTTTTTTAAATGTTTTATTATTTAAAAATCATGCATGTGCAGGGTAGAAAGTTAGAAAATGCCAGTATGCAAAAATACAAAAATATTACCATCCCACTACCAGAGATTACTTGTTAACATCTTAGTGAATATCAATCTGGATCTTTTTCTATACTCATACTTTCAAACTCAGATAAAATCAGATCTTTCACATTATTTTATAAACTTTTTTCGTCAACCAACAATCTCTTCTTTTTTCACACTTGTAAACTTTGATTTTATCTATGTCCAGATCATATGCAAATTTCCTCCAAAATATCCTTCTTAGCAAATTTCTCGAAACCAGTATTGGTTCAGAAAGGACTGTTCACTGATCTGGTGCTTATGGCCCTTAGTGTCTTCTAATACTTTTGCCATGACACTGACTTTCAGAGAAACTAGGCCAACTATCCTGCAGAATGTTCCACTTTCTGATTTGTCTGTCTACTTCCTTGTGCCAGTGTTTATCCTGTACCCTGCATTTACTGTAAATTAAAAGTTACATCTAGGAGTGTGAGAGACTCAATTTAAACATTTGGATAGACTACAGTTTAAGGAGTGTTATGTGTTCATACTACATCATCAGAAGACAATGTCTAGACCCATTACTGATGCTAAGGTTCAACTAGTCTTAGGGAAAAGACTGTCTGATTTTTGCAATATATAGTTATACCCACCCCACTCCCAATTTGAGACTAAATGTGAACCAGTGTGGTTGGCACTATTTGTGTGTTCAGTTCACTAGTTTTAAGAGCTTTATTTAAGTATAATTGACATACAATAATAAATGGCACATTTTTAAAGGTTACTGTGTCAATTTTCTATTGCTATTGTAACAAATTATCATAAACTTAGTGGCTTAAAACCACACAAAATTTATTATCTTACAGTTTTATAGGTTAGAAATTCAACATGGGCTCACTGGGATTAAATCAAGGCATTAGCAGGGCTGTATTCCTATGTGGAAGCTTTAGGGGAGAATCCATTTCTTTATTTTTTCCAGCTCCTGGGGCTGCCCACATTCCTTGCCTCATGGTCCCCCTTTGCCTATCTTAAAGCCAACATCATAGCATTTCTTTGTCCATTCTTCCTAGTAATCTCTTTCTGACTCTCTCTCCCACTTTTAAGGACCCTTGTGATTATATAGGGCCCACCGAGATAACCCAGGACAACCTCCCCATTTTAAGGTCATCTAATTTGCAGCCTTAATTCCATCTGTTACCTTAATCCCATTTTGCCATGTAACATACATGTTTACAGCTCTAGGAATTAGGATATGGACATATTTGGGGGACCACTATTCTGCCTACCACAATTGCAATGTGATCCTCAAAGATTTATGACCATCTCACATGCCAAATACATTCACTCCATTCCAAGGTTCCCCCAAATCACAACCCATTAGAGCATCAAGTCTAAAACCTTATCTAAATCTCATTGAAATCATCTCAATTAAAGATGGGTATGGTTCCAGATATAATCCATCTGGGGGCAAAATTCTTCTCTATCTGTGGACCTATGAAACTGGAAAATAAGCTTTCTTCTCCAAAAAGACATAGTGGGTCTGGCATAACATAACAGTTATACATATTCCTATTCAAAAAGCAAAAAAGGAACCACTGGTCCCAAGAAATTTCAAAATCCAGCTAGGTAAACTCCATTAGGTTTTAAGGCCTGGGAACAGTCCTCTATGTCTCTCAGCTCTGTTCTCTGGGTTTGAGGCTCTGTCCTCTGAATAATACTTCCTTTTTCATGAAAGATACCCATGTTTATAGCTGAGGAGTTTTATCAGCCTGCTTCCTGTCTGTAGAATTTTGGAGGTCCAACAGACTTCCTTCATTTAATCTTTTCTGTTCCTTTCAGTCCAAGCTGTGAATGTTTCTTGTAGTACAAAATTCTCAAGAGCCCTGTGTGTCCCCAGTGCATGTGACAGGGATTCACTCCAGTAAACAAGAGGCTCCTCTACTTCTCTTTCCTAGTAAACCCGTCTTTACATTTTCTTTTGTTGAGATGGCTGAGGGGACCTACTGAGTGGCACTCTTAATATCTTCAAAATTCAGGCTGTTACAAAGAAAGCTGCTATGGACATGTATACGTCTTTGTATGGACATATGCTTTCATTTATTTTAGGTAAATATCTAGGAGAGAAATGGCTGAATCATATGGTGGGTACATGTTTAACTTTTTAAGAAGTTGCCAAGCCATTTTCCTAAAGCGGTTGTACATTTTACATTCCCACCAGCATTGTATGAGAGTTCAATTCTGCCATATCCTTACCAATATTTAGTATGGTCAGACTGTTTAATTTTAGCCATTCTATATAAGCAGGTCACCTAATAGTTTTAACACCAGTTAAATATTGAATCAATTTCATTAGAACTTACAAAATTTTATATTCTAATATAATTTCTACATTAATTAGCAGGCATTCTTCAGTAAAATGGAGCTTTCTCTTATCAACTAAGATTATGTAGTTAAGCCCAAATATAGTTCCCACTAGAAGGAGGTTAAATGCTTACATTTTTCCCTTTAATTGACAACAAAGTTGTTTTAATCCTCACACGTTTTTGATTCAAGTAGGTCATTCTTGTTTTCCCATTCTGCAATTTGAACAGTATGACAGTGAGATTCAAAAGAGCTTGAAGAAGTAGCTCAAGGTCTAAATTTCAGCCAACAATCAAGAATCCTGACAAGAATTTGCTTCTAAAATTACAGGCCTCAGTTGCCAAGGTACTTTGAAGATAGTGTGCCTGTACTGGGCGCCTGCTTCCTGGTAACCTGGTCTGGGCCTATTGAGAAACATCTCCTCTCCCCCTCATTAACTCCCTCATTTGCAGCAAGGTCATTACCTAGTGTCTCACAGGCTGTAGGGCTGCTCTCCCCAGCTCTGGTGTGAGGCAGAAGTTGAACAGTGTGGCCCAGCCCTGAAATACATTCCTTTGCCATGAAAGCCCACTTCATTGACTTCTGAGCAGACTGCTTTTCTTTCAGAAATTAGAACTAATTAAAGGTGACGTCCTGGGTTCTTTCCAAACAAAGATAGGGCGGAAAGCAGCAAAGTGGCAGAAAAGTCAGGAATCTGAAAGTGAGTTTAGAGGCGGAATCAGTAAGACATACAGAAGCTAAATGGTAGACAGGACAAATGTTCAGCTGGAAGGCTCTGGAACAGAGGTAGCAGTTGTTAAAATAGTCAGTTACCTCTGTGTTTGTTGGTAAATAGCTCCTGTTCTGAGAACTCACGCCCCCACCCCAGTGCCTATCTTCTATACCTACCTACTCTGAGTCCCAGTCTCTTCTCTGGCCACCCTCTCATGCATGACTCTTGATTAGCTAGGGTCCAGGCTGAACTATGGTTGAATATTTTGAATAACTCCCCTGGGTGTGGTTACAAACTGGATTGGAATTCTAACTGCTGTGCTCTGGCATCTATATTCTAACTTGAACATGAACATGGTGATTTCAGTGGTTCCAACAATTGTTGAGACAGCCTAGATGCTGCCTACCTTTGGGTCATGTGCTTTTGGGTACTGATGGTTCTGATGCCACATGTACTTCATACTAGTAGCATCAAAAGTTTGAAAAACCCAGGCTAGGGCATTCCAGGAGAAGGAGACTGAATGCAGGCACAAGGCTTGTTTCTATAAAAGAAAGACAGATGACTAGGTGGTAGGCAGAGGCAGGTATGAAGGCCAAGAGGCTCATGGTCAGTCAAGAGTGACCTGGAAGCAGTGAGACTCAGATGTGGGGCACAGGATGGAAAGATAGTAAATTGACTGAAGTATGTTGGGGACATAAGAAAGAAGCATGTGTTCAGGCATGCCTTGAAGATATTGCAGGTTCGGGGCCAGACCACCTCAATAAAGCAAATGTCGCAATAAAGCAAGTCAGCTGAACTTTTGGGTTTCCCAGTGCATGCAAAAGCTATGTTTATACTACACTGTGGTCTACTAAGGGTGCAATAGCATTACATCTAAATAACTGTATATGCCTTAATTTAAAAATACTTTGTTGCTAAAAAATGCTGACCATCCTCTGAGCTTTCAGCAAATCATGCAGTAACATTATGTCTAAAAAAACAATGTACATACCTTAAGTAAAAAGTACTTTATTGCTAAAAAATGTTAACTAACCATCAGCTGAGCTTTCAGGGAGTCATAATCACTGATCATAGATCACCATAACAATTATAATAATAATGAAAACATTTGAGATATTGTGAGAATTATCAAAATGTGACCCAGAGACACAAAGCAAGCAAATACTATTGGAAAAAAATGACACCAGTAGGCTTGTCTGACACAGGGTTGCCACAAACCTTCAACTTGTTAAAAACATGTCTGCCAAGTGCAAGGACACAAGGTATACTGTATTTGGAGGTATGGTTCAAACATGATGGTATAAGCACCTGGCCAAAGATAAAGCAAAGAACCTAGGTCCCAAGAGCAGATGAAGTCGCTCATGGAGAGAGACACAGAGAAAGGCGGAAGAGTCCAGGAAGGAACCTGGGGGCTCCCTGCACTAGCAGGCGGTAGAGGAAGGAGCAGTCTGAAGGGCACTGAGAGTCAGGACCCAGAGAGTTGGGAACTTGCAAAACTGGGAGGGAGAGGACAAAGATGCCAGAGGAAGGGTATCAATAGGCTCAAATGCAATAGGTTGGGTAGGATAAGGACTCCAGACACCTGGGGTCTCAGAAGCTGGATGGAGGTGTGATTAGTATGGTGACTGCCAGGGTCAAACCTGGCTCTGGTACTTCTGAGCTCTGGGACTTTGGGCAAGTGACTTAACCTCTTGTGCCTCAGTTTTTCATCCATAAAATGGAGATAATAAAAACATCTACCTCAGAGAGTTTCAAGGATTAAATAAGAGAGGGAGAGAGAGAAGAGAGACTCTCTGAACCCAGTTTAAAAGGTTGTTTAGTGCTCCACATAAGCATATGCTAAATTATGACCACGATGTCACCAGCTACAGCTACTTTAAAATATTTTATACTTTCTGGGCCTGAGTTCCTTGGCTATGAACTAGAGATGAGTGTGTAAACTCTAGAAACTCAGGAAAGAAAGACAGTGAAGTAAAGACAAATCTCTTTCAAAACACAGAATTAAACACACACTAAAAATTGATATTTGGACACCTCCATTCTGCCCTCTTTAGTTGCTTTTTGTAGTGGCTTTTGAGGCCCAACTTATACCCCTGTATTTGTCATTTCAAGAGCATAAGCCAGGATCAGTAAAAGAAAGATTTCTCAACCCCCTCTCTGCACAAGCAATCCTTGCATTCTGGCCTGGGTCCCTCTCCAGACCTTTTTGTGGGTCTGAAAACCAAATAAGGTAATACCCTGAGGCAGGCACTGAAGTTCAGGCGCTGTGGAGAAAGAGGGTGGAACTGAAATCAGAAAAGAAGTCTCAGGAATGTGGGGGCCAGGACAGTGCGGAAGGACATGTGTTCTTGTAACATGTTGTTCCTCAGGGTTCCTGGAGGAACATAGGCCCAGTGAAATAAGCCAGGTGGAGAAAGACAAGTACCAGATGATTTCCCTCATTTATGGAGTATAACAAAGCAAAACTTAAAGAACAAACAGCAGCAGACTCACAGACTCCAAGAACAGACTAGCGGTTCTCAAGGAGAAGGGGGTGGAGAGGGAGAGAGAAGGGGATTGCGGGGCATCATGATTAGCCCACATAATGTAGGGGGTCACAGGGAAGGCAGTGTAGCATGGAGAAGACAAGTAGTGACTCTGTAGCATCTTACTATGCTGATGGACAGTGACTGCAATGGGGTTGGGGGGTGACTTGATAATATGGGTGAATGTTGAAACCACAATGTTGTTCATGTGAAACCTTCATAAGACTGTGTATCAATGATACTTTAATTAAAAAAAAAAGAATAGCCACATATCAACCTATATGTACTCTTTATTTAGTTGACTTTGAAAAAAAAATCAAGGAGGAAGTAAAGACGTTACACTGTGTATAACCAAGAGATAGCAAGTGAACTCTCCTAGAAAAGACTAGATCAGCTCCATTTCCCAGCTGTCACTATTTGGACAGATGGCAAAGACTAAAGAATTAGGTAAGTACAATTAGGCAAACTGATAGTGATATAAAAGATTAAAACTGTAATTTGATCTAGGAAGTGTCAAAGAAACCATGTGTTTTCTTTGTTCAAAAATAATGAAGAGTCCCATCTTTATAGCCAGAGAACTAGAGCGGGGTGGTGGTTTATGTCCAGTCAACAAAGACATCTACGACTAGGTCATATTAGAAGAAAACCTCACACATGCCCAGTGAATAATTATAATTAAAACATACTAGTTAATATCTATCTGAATGATTTGGGGCAACCTTATTCACATTAAAAGCATTGTGTTTCACTTACTAATATTCTGGATTTTTAGGGTGAAGAATCTATTTGGGGTTTCCTTAAATACTGCAACTATTTAGGCTCTATGATCAGCATGTCAGTGCCCCTGACATTTCTTCAGGTACATCTTCTTGTCATCCAAGTTTTTGAATTCAATGTATACTCCTTATAAGCTGCCTTATGTTCTCTGCAGAACAATGTGGAAAAGTGAATTAATTAAACAGATCTGCAAACATGTCAAAAGTAAGAAATCAAAACCCAAAACAATTAATTTTTTTAAACAACCAAACTGAACATTTTTAAGTCTGGAAGATATTAGATGATGTTATGAATTCATTACTTCATTCCACAAATATTTATAAGTGCCTACAATATACCATGCATGTTCTAAGCCTGTCAGAGCAGTAAATCAAAGAACAATCCTCATGAAGCTTACATGCTTTTCAACAGGCTCAGATCAAGTATGATTTCCTGTTAGAAAATTTCAAGCTTAAAAAAACAAACAGTAGCATATAAAATAATTATCCCCAAAATCATAAACCACAGGTAAAATACTTACATAAATTGTCTTTATTGTATCGAACTTTGATATTATGGAGGAGTGTGGCTTCATTTAAATACATTAGTTAACCTGAGACATAAAATTTGTAAATCATTATATCTTTGAAGAAAAAAGTAAATAAAACAGTATTATCTTAATCTGAATCACCCTGATTATGTATCTGAGTGTATACTATATTCTGACATAGTCTGTCCCACTCTCCCTGCCCTCCAACCCTGGGCCCCCCCTTCCTGCATCTCCACCTCATGACAGAGCAGACAAGCCATCCTCTCCCCAACCACCTTGTTTCCACTGCCGGCACCACCAGTCATCAGGACTGCAAACCTCGGTCAGTCCTAGGGGCATCTATCTTCTCTCCCCCTGCTTGCTCTAAACCAGTTTCCAAGTCTTTATACCATGTCATAAAGCATACCAGAGTACCAGGTGTGAGGTAGGCACGCAAAATTAGCCTTACCTGAATCTCTGAATGTCTCTCCTTTCTTTCCATTTCTACTGTCCCATCCCAGTTAGATTTCTTTATCCGTTTTGTAATTCTAATAGCCTCATAATTGTCTATTGCCTCAGCCTCTCTCCTCTCTAATCCAGACTGCTTGGCACATCGATCTAACTGAACTAGGGCCTTAATTAAATCTTTCTCCTCCTCAAAAAACATCAGTGGGTCTCCCATCAACTACCAAAATCCATATTCAAGTCTCATGTTAAGCCTGCATTCAACTGACATTTTCATATAATTTTCCACAACTCCCTTTACTAGGGTCTCACTTGCAGGCAGACTACACTATTTACCAAACCCAAATACCATTCATGCACTGGGCTCTTCCTCTACATCTCTAGGTCCCAAAATCCACCTGTCCTTTCAAGTCAGTTCAAAGCCTGTCTCACAGATGATCCTTCCCCATTAAGACCAACAGCACCACCACAGCTGCCTTCCGTGTACTTTCTTTAGGGCACTTAGCGCAGACTGCCAGCACTGCAGTAGTCATTCTGTACTGGTCTAGTTTTGGCGAGCTAACCCAGGCCCCCGAGGGCAGGACTCTGCCTGACTCATTTGCTGGCTGGTTGACCCCTCGCTGAGGCTGCATATATGCCCACAACTCAACACCCAGGCAACTGAGAACAAGAGCCTCCTGCTGGCCCTCTCTCCGTGAAGACCGCCCACGCTTCCGTCCTTGCGGAACGCGGCCGTTCCAGTCCCAGGCACACATGCCTCACTTTCTGCAACGCCACCTAGGGCACAGTGGACAGAGTAAAAAGTGGGTGGGGCCTCTAACAGCTGAACAGCAGCTTTCTTTTCAATCGAGGGAAGATGTGGAGAAGGCAGGCAGCGCAGGCGCATTTGGCTTGGGTCTTGACCACCTATCCTACCCTTGTCCCAGCAGCCTGGTCTGCATGCTGCCTTGTCTCAATCAAAGCACGACGCTGAACCCCTCCCCGGTCTCTCACCTTCCTCTGAACTGGCTGGTATAGGATAGTCTCTCTGCTTCCTTTAAGTAAGAGTTCCTAATCCCACAATGCAGTTCGCCTGGAGAGCTGATCAACGAATGCTGAACCCGACATGTGAGTGACTGTTTGCTCTCATTTCTTCACCACCTTCCACACTCAGCGCCAGCCCTCGCAGGAATATCTGCTAATTAAACTAAATAAATCCCTAACTGGTGAAGAATCTGCTGATGACAGTAAGAATCTGGACAAAAGGGTCTTCCTCTTAAGTCATATTACTCAGACTATTCCATTTCATGAAGACTTGCAAAGGGGGGACAGAGGAAAATATTTTCCACCCTCAGTTTGCCAGAATGGGAAGTGGTTAAGTCCCAACTGCCTATGCATCCCCTAAAGGCACGGCCTAGGGCTGTCACCAGGGCCTCAGAAATGACCTCCTGCCCCACCGAGTGCCCTCCTGCTCTCCCCTCCTGGCAGCCAGCTACTTGGCATGGCCACTTACATGTGATCCCTTATGTGAGCTGTTAGCCTTTATTGCCTGATTATTCATAGACATAACTACATTCAATATTAAAATTTTAGAAACAAGATGTGTAATAAGACAATAAATACATTTGTTTCTTCATGAACTTTCTAAGAAGCATTTTGGCTTAATAAATATACACCAAGCATACCAAAGTGTCTAATGAAGAGCGAGTATGATGTAATTATTAAATCTAGGGCTCTGACTAGGGGGGTCACCTGATTATTTAAGACCCTGCTGCTCATTACAGTTCAGTTCACTAAGAGGAAGAAAAAAGGAGCCGACCCACAGCTAGAGCACAGCAGAAGCCAGTCAGCGCTACAGTCACAGCCGCACCAGTCACCCCGTCCCTGGAAAAGAGACTGCACAGGAGCTTCAGGGATGCTCTCCAATATTACAGTCTATATTATTTCCACTTTCTAATGCTAATAACTCATGAAGAATACTGTATGTCATGTAACTAATAACAGCTTTAAACTCAACACACAAAAAATGATATTACATTAATTACTGACTTCGCATTCCCTGAATTGTTTTCTTCTGGCATTAAGACCCAGAAGTCAAGTGTGAAGATAAAATTAACATACTAATCTCCACCTAGAAAGCCCAGAGCTGAAAGCAGACATAAATCTTGCTCTATTATCAGGGCATTATCAGAAGACACCCCGTATCTGTTTCAAAGCACCTTTACCACACAGCTCCGAACGCTCCACACACACCAGGCTTGTAACCGTCACGCTGGACCAGGATGCGAGAAGAGGAAAGTATTTTAGAAACATCCCCGTGAGACCCTAGAAACAATGCTGTGCCACCTGGCAGAGGACAGAGATTCTGCGGCAAACCTCAGACCAAAGCGATAAGAAATGATGGCACTTCTTCAGCTGGAAAGCCCCTGTTCTGAACTCAATGACCAGAGCGGCATTAACGGTGCGGCTTCAGAAAAGGACCTAAAGCAGGGCTGCGCTACTGTGTGCTGAGGGCTGCCAGCGCCCACCCAGGGACACTGCTGCGCCTGGTGTCATCAGAGGAAAACACCTTGGAGCGGCAGCAAGGGCACACTGAGACCAGGAAGACTGAAGGGCTAGCCAAGTGTACCAAGACGAAACCACAGGGAGAATGTTTTAAAATATTAATTTAAGAAATGGACTCAAAACCATTTTTCATGTTTGGCTACCTGTGGATATAAAGATGAAAAAATTCACATATTCTAAATGTGAAAAGGATTAATTCCTACTTCTGAATACCCTACAAGTTTTAGTGGAGAAGAATTCTCTCACTTTGAATATGGCAGAATCTCATTCCTTTTTATTGATATCTGACTGCTCTTCATAAAAATATTATCCCATCAGACAAATTCCCCAGCAATTTTGGAAAAAAAAGAGGAAGCTCCACATTTTCCTTCAATCTCTTACACTAATAGTAAGAGCTACCATTTCCTGAGGGATGGTTAGAAGTCAGGTGCTACCCCAAGCATTTTAAATAAGCCATCACTAAGCATACAACATACACACTATTACTCCCATTTTACAGATGAGAAGCTTGAAGAGGAGAGAGAAGTCGCCCACAGGCGCACGGCTTCCTGGGAGCACAGTGAGAATCTGAGCCCCAGCCCCCCATTACTCCCCTGTCCCACACTGCCCCATTCACACATGCACCGGGGGACCTCACAGGCTCGCTCAAATGGGAGCTCCAGAGAAGACCAATAAGGATGTAATATATTCCTCTCTCTTACTTTTTTTCTTTAAATGAAGTTTTTAGTGTCAGATACCTTGAATGAAAGCCATGACTAGACACGATTCTTAAATACTGCCAAATAAAAAATGAAATATGTTTACTGCTTAATCTTGAAAATATAAGAATAAACATGGCCTGTTCACTGGATTAAGTTCTTTTTGGCATCGAACATGCCAAAACAGTTATAAGTCAAATTAATGTTGTGCTTTAATGTTCCAAAATCAATTTTTCATTTAGTACTTACTACACAGTATTTTTTTTGATGCTTGTTTCCCTCAGTGACATTAAATGGGTCCTTCTTGACTCAACTCCCAAATTACTGAACCATATACACTACTTTAAAAATCATCCGATTCTAGGTGAGGTTCAAAATAACCTTCAAAACTGTTAACAAGCGATTTTTAGCTCAGGCAGCAGAGTAAATTATTACCATCCCCCACATTTACACAACTAAGGGACACAAAAAGGACATTCAAGGGACTGTTTGGCCAAAGTGCAAATGCCAGGCGATAACTAATTTAGGACTTCTGGGCCCCTGCATTCATGTGAGCCTTCACGTCAAAAGGCTATGTTCTTCTGAACCAGCAGGGTGTGCCTAGTACTATAACCGCTAACTTAGTTTTTGGAGCAGCAGCTTCCTTTTCTGTGCTGAGAACTGGTTTTTAACTTGATACTTACAGTTATCTTCCACATCTTTCTTACTGTCCTCTTCTGCAGGGAACACTTGGTTTATGAGAGCCAAGAACGTCTAACAAACAGAACAAGAGCTCATCAATCTGGCAGTTTATAAATAGTAAGGAAAATAAAAGAGCTTAATTGGTCACACACAATGTAATAATAGCAACAATATGCTCTTCATTAAAATACAATACAAAATCCTACTATTTAACAAGTAGGGTTAAACTTTACTCAAGTAATTACCCAGTATTACCATGAACATGAAATCAATAATATACATCAGTAACAAAATCCTATGTTCCAACACCTAGAGTGGGACTAAGCAATAAGTATATTAATATTAAACTTACATAGGCATACTATACTTAACAAATTTTTTAAAATAAAATTTTTAATGTTTGTATATAGTTTTGTTTTTAAAAAGGAAAATAATCACTTAGCTGTACCAACAGAAAAGACTATTACTTAATTAATTCTATAGTTTGAGTAAAACAGATTCTACACAAATTTCTGTACAGAATGTGTCAGAAATATAAACAGTATCCAAAACTATTTGGTCTGTAAAATTATAGGTACCCATGAATAAGTCTGTATTTACTGTATCACTTGAATGCTACGGTAAAACTCTAGAATTAAGATAGCATCTTGTAAGATAGAAGAAATGATCTCAAATTACATCTAAAGAGAATGAAACTTTACCCATGCCATTCTAACAGTTATATTTTAATTTACACTTCTCAAACCATTACAGTTACTCCTGTGGTCAGAGCTTCCACCAATATCAAATAAAAGTCCAAGGAAAAACTGCTCAATTATTTTAAGATAATATCTGTACATCTACATATGCCAGAGTATCAAAAAAAGGGCTGCTGCTGTTGTTCGCAGAGAAAAAGAAAGGCTGCTGGGACCACTGCAACTCAAAGTCATACCCAAGGCAGAAAACTGTTAGGGCCTCAAACTCTGAAAGCTAATTATTTAGAACCCAGTACACATGTTCTTTATATTACAGATATGGAAGAGTATAGAGGCTAGATCACAAAATCAGAACAAATCCATAATGTACATTAATTGTATTAGTGGTAATACAAAACAATCCACAATTTTTAACTCTGCGGGGAAGTGCGTTCAGAAGTAACTGCTGACATTCTATACCTATAACGCTCAGGTTCACAGCTGTGGCAACAAGGGTCAGGACCCCCGGATTCCAGGTGTTGGTTCTATCCTCTTAGAAGCCATGTGAAATAAAAGAGGCCCCAGGAGGTCAGAAACTGGGGAAGAGGTGGAGCACAGAGTTCCTAGGATGCGAAGGTTAGAGGCAGGACTGAAAGGCCAGCTGTGAGCCCTAAAAAGTAGTTTCTTTCCCTCCTTTTTCTTCCCTCTAATTATCACCAGTCTCCATCTTCTTCTCCCCTTCACCATCTACTCAGCAAGAAAGGAAATTTGTTACATTAGGGTGACTGTCTTCTTTCAAAGACAGGAGGCTTTTTCTCCTGTTGCGAGCAGCTCACGTACCAGCACGCTGATCACCAGCAGGAAACTTCGACCACCCACCAGACACAGTCAGCAAGCTCCAGAGACAAAGGGACAAGGAGGCACCCTCTGCACTCGAGAGGGCTGCACCCGATGGGGCGAGGGCGCAAGCCACTGCCCCCAGCAAAGCATTCCAGGAGACAATTCATGCCACTCTGTGGATAGAATGAGAGTTCCTGTGGCCAGGATTCTTACCTGGCCCTGGTTGACTAGCTCACTGCACACCTGTGGGCAATACAAAGAGCTCTGCCCAGTGCTCTGGGTGCGACACGAGCAAGAGAGGACTGCAAGAGAACACAGCAGAGGCTGGAGTGATGGCAGCACCGAGGACAGAGGCCCAGAGGACAGCTGTGCGGACAGAGGGGCCCAGAGGCAGAGACTGGCTTGCTGCATGCAGACTCGCAGTGAGTGAATGGGACTTTAGTGACTGACCTGCCACCTGGAAATAAAGTTGGGTATAACCCTCTCACCCCGAGAACGTTTTGCTGTCATATTCTTTGGTCACATTGAATCCATAGTGAACTTGCCCGGGGCTGAAACCCATTGGCAAGACACACTCCTTGAAGGAAAGGGTAGCCAATGGTAAATTCTGTCGCATGGGAGGAGGACAGAGAGATTGGACATCTGGAAATGTTCAATAAAGGAGGTCTCAATCAGAGTCTGGAGATGAACAAGCATCTGCTAAGCAAAGGGCCAAGGAGAGTGGCATTCTGCAGCAAGGCAGCCCAGGGACAATGACGCCAAGCACCCTGCCGCAGAAGGTAAGACCAAAGACAGGGAAAGGGAAGTGTGGGCCCATGCGGGCTGCACATACAGGGCTTTACCCTGAAGGCCAGACTGCTGCAGTTATGAGGCAAGTAATCAGTTGAGAGGCTCAACACAGCACCATTAACAAAACAGAAGATACTAGGAAATATCAACAGGCATCACATGTGGGAAGTATATTTCATCTGAGAAACTCTTTCATTTATGAACATATGTTCACACACTTACACATACCTAATGCAACATTAAGTCTATTTCTTACTATGGGTCACAGTCCAAACACTTGAAAAGCCATTGTTATCATCAAAGACATGTTCCTCACTAGGGCTGATCACCCTCCTGTATTTCTCAACTTGACCATCACTTGTGTACTTATTTCCTTAATTTTCAAAAGGTGATGATCTCTAGACCATGAATTACCCAGGCAAAGGACTGCTTCTCCTACAGGTCTGTTTAATCACAGGGCTGTCGTGACCCTGTACGAGGTGCTAAGAGCCATCGGAGAGCGGGGCGTGTGGGCAGGTCAGAACCAGCGCCGGGAGTCTGCTGGCCCTCAGAGAATTTCTGCAAAAAGAAGCTTCGACTTTAGCTGATAAAATTACCTACAGACCCACACGTTTTTATGATTTCACGATTTGAATTTTAAGTGCTTTTATTGGTTCTATGTGTGTAACTCAATAATAATAATTGGAAGTACATGAAATATTTAAAATATGAGAAAGCATGCACCCATAAATCAAGTTTCTTCTAGGCTTGAACTGAAGTATTTTGTCACCAGCAGATATAACAGAATATGCCTAAGAAATATACTTTGTTTCACTTTGCCTTCTGATTTATAGTGCTTATAAAATATAACAAATATAAACTAACAAAGACTCTGAAGGACAACGAAAGGCTCACCAGGCCTGTCACCCCACAATCCGCTCCTCTGGCAAAGTCATTCTTCAAAGTTAAAGGAACTTGAGAAACAGCAGACACACAGTGGCCGCTCTGGCCCGCCGCTTCCCTCCCGAAGCAGGAGCGGGACTCCCTGGGAAAGGAGCCCCAGCACCAGGAGGAAGGCTTTTGTCACCAGGGACAGGGAACCGGGCCAAGAGAAATCTGCACAAACCAGTCTGGTCCTACTAACCGCCATCTTCCCAACCACTTCTCCGCAGTGGACTGCCCCAGGCCAAGCCCTCTGTCCTTTTAATTCTTCACAAATTTACTGTTTCCTTATTTAAAAGGGGTAAAAGCTTTCTGCTCTGGTCACTTCAGCTCTCCATTGCCTTGTGAAGACCCAAAAGTATAGGGAAAAGTTGTTCCTCCCCTGTAACTACAAATATATAAAAATAATGGACCTTATTTTTAAGTTTCATTTTTTTTTTAAATGCACTGCATTGTAAGGACAAACAGGTACTTGTTAATCAAAGGAAGACCTCCAGGGATGCAAGGATGGTACAACATTCGAAAATCCATCAACATTATCCACCACATCAACAAAAAGAAGGACAAAAACCACATGATCATCTCCATAGATGCTGAAAAAGCATTCAACAAAATTCAACATCCATTCATGACAAAAACTCTCAACAAAATGCATATAGAGGGCAAGTACCTCAACATAATAACAGCCATATATGACAAACCCACAGCCAACATCATACTTAACAGTAAAAAGCTGAAAACTTTTCCTCTAAGATCAGGAGCAAGACAAGGATGCCCACTTTCCCAGCTTTTATTCAACATAGTACTGGAGGTCCTACCTATGGCAATCAGACAAAACAAAGAAATACAAGGCATCCAGATTGGTAAAGAAGAAGTCAAACTGTCACTATTTGCAGATGACATGATATTGTACATAAAAGCACTAAAGACTCCACTCCAAAACTACTAGAACTAATATCTGAATTCAGCAAAGTTGCAGGACACAAAGTTAATACACAGAAATCTGTTGCATTCCTATACACTAACAAGGAACTAGTAGAAAGAAAAATCAGGAAAACAATTCCATTCACAGTTGCATCAAAAAGAATAAAATACCTAGGAATAAACCTAACCAAGAAAGTGAAAGACCTATAACCTGAAAACTACAAGACACTCTTGAGAGAAATCAAAGAAGATACCAATAAATGGAAATACATCCCATGCTCGTGGGTAGGAAGAATTAATATTGTCATAATAGCCATCCTGCCTAAAGCAATCTACAGATTCAATGCAATCCCTATCAAAATACCAACAGAATTCTTCAATGAACTAGAATAAATAGTTCTAAAAATCATATGGAAGTACAAAAGACCCCAAATAGCCAAAGCAATCCTGAGAAGGAAGAATAAAGCAGGGGATCTTGCTTCCCATCTTCAAGCTCTACTATAAAGCCACAGTATACAAGACAATTTGGTACTGGCACAAGAACAGACCCATAGATCAATGGAACAGAATAGAGAGCCCAGATATAAACCCACATATATATGGCCAATTATTATACAATAAAGGAGCCATGGAACATACAATAGAGAAATGACAGCCTCTTCAATAACTGGTGTTGGCAAACCTGGACAGCTACATGCAAGAGAATGAAACTGGATTATTGTCTAACCCCATACACAAAAGTAAACTCCAAATGGATCAAAGACCTGAATGTAAGTCATGAAACCATAAAACTCTTAGAAGAAAACACAGGCAAAAATCTCTTGAATATAAACATAAGCAACATTTTCCTGAACACATCTCCTTGAGCAAGGGAAACAAAAGCAAAAATGAACAAATGGAACTACATCAAACTAAAAAGCTATACAGCAAAGGACACCATCAGCAGAACAAAAAGGCATTCTACAGTATGGGAGAATATATTTGTAAATGACATATCTGACAAGGGGTTAACATCCAAAATATATAAAGAGCTCACACGCCTCAATACCCAAAAAGCATATAATCTGATTAAAACATGGGCAGAGGATCTGAACAGACAATTCTCTGAAGAAGAAATTCAGATGGCCAACAGGCACATGAAAAGATGTTCCACATCACTATCAGGGAAATGCAAATTAAAACCACAATGAGATATCACCTCACACAGTTAGGATGGCCAACACAGAAAAGACTAGGAACAAGAAATGACAGCGAGGATGCGGAGAAAGGGGAACCCTCCTACACTGCTGGTGGGTATGTAAATTAGTTCAACCATTGTGGAAAGAATATGGAGGTTTCTCAAAAAACTAAAAACAGAAATACCATTTTGTGGAGGCCTGGAAGCAGTATCACCCCAGAAGTGTGTCACCAGAAGCAGAAGCAACAGTACCGGATATGAGATCAGCCCGGAAGTGACATAATTGTGAGCCTGTCTATATAAGCTGTGCTCAGAAATCAAACTGCGTCACTTGCCTGCCACCAACAGTCAGTGAACCTCCTGATCTCAACTTTGGTTTCCGTGTCTTTCTTATATCTTTCTCTGTGTTTCCCTTAATCTCCTCATCCACTCCTCTCAGGTTCACCTGGTTTGTGGAGCTGGTCTCCACACCATTTGACCCAGGAATTCCACTCCTAGGAATTTACTTAAAGAAAACAAGATCCCAGATTCAAAAAGACATATGCACCCCTATGTTTATCACAGCACTATTTATAATAGCCAAGAAATGGAAGCAACCTAAGTGTTCATCAGTAGATGAATGGATAAAGAAGATGTGGTACATATACACAATGGAATATTATTCAGCCATAAGAAGAAAACAAATCCTACAATTTGCAACAACATGGATGGAGCTAGAGGGTATTATGCTCGGTGAAATAAGCCAGGCAGAGAAAGACAAGTACCAAATGATTTCACTCATCTGTGGAGTATAAGAACAAAGCAAAAACTTAAGGAACTAAACAGCAGCAGACTCACAGAACCCAAGAATGGACTAGTGGTTATCAAAGGAAAAGGGGTTGGGGATGGTGGGGGGGAAGGGAGGGATAAGGACATTAAGGGGCATTCTGATTAGCACATATAATATGGGAGGAGTACAGGGAAGGGAGTACAGCACAGAGAAGACACGTAGTGACTCTATAGCATCTTACTATGCTGATGGACAGTGACTATAATGGAGTATGTGGTGGGGACTTCATAATAGGGGGAATCTAGTAACCACAACATTGCTCCTGTGAAACGTGAGCATAAGATTGTATAGCAAGATACCTTAAAAATATAAATAAATTAAATTAAATTAAAGGAAGACCTAGAAACACTTTGTTCTTTCTTTCCTAAGGGCATCCTCAGTCAGTCCCCTCTAACATGGCACATAATACATTATGCATTTAGGCTTCTGGGTTGTTTACAGTAACAGCAGTTTTCTCTGCAAAAAGACCTCATGGGAGAGCCACCTTTTCTTTCTAAGGCTCCCACAGGATGGCAGTCCTACGGCATTAACCTTTTTTCAGCAGAATATAAATTATTCATGAACATTTACAGAGTCTGAAGTAAACAGAAATGACATCAACAAATTTGATTTAGTGGCAAGACCTGTTTAACAGGAATATTTATTAAACTGAAAATTGTGAATTTCTCCCACAATAACAGAGCCTCAGTCCCCACGAAGAGTGAAAGAGACCCAGGCAGCTTTTTCCCCAAACTCCCTTTTTTAATGCCGCCTAGACTGTCTAAGCGTAAAAGGAAACAGCATGGGTACAAAATTAAAGTTTGCTTGTTTTAAAAACTATTATAATAGAGGGTATGTTTAAGACTAAAGTACCTTTACTAAATAGAAATATATTTACTCCAATTACATTTAATAAATTTAATAAAAAGCTAAGAAAACAGACATCTACAAGCTGAAACAAAAAGGAAAATTTGATGACATAATCCGTTTCCTATTTTCGCTGAATACATGTTAAATACATCACAGATATACTCATAACTTTAGTAATATGGAATAAAAATGTTTATATTTTATCATATAGCTATTTCTTAAGAATGTGATCATGAAAGGCTCAACTTCTTTTGATTTTATCACACATCAGTTTTTTCCTTAGGGTATTTAAGACTCAGTAGAAAACTAAGATTCACTCACTCCCCAGAAAACTGCTTTCCCCTCTACTGTGTCAGGAATATCTACTTCATTAAGAAGGGAGACACCTACAGAGAGAAATTAAATTTTGAAACCTTTCTGGGAAACTCACCTTGCCTTTTTGGTTCAGGGGTTCAATTGTTAAGCTGTCAGGGCCAATATCCACAATACTGCCAATCTGAAATCCATCTGTAGGGTGTGGTGCCCAGACGGGCTTCCCGTCCTCCATTTTTGAAGAGAGCTAGTATCTCCTGTTTCAAAGGAACAAATAAACCAACATGATTAACTCTGGAAATAAAAAAAACAACATATATTTTAGAAGTTAACATGTAAATCACAATCGACAGAAACACATGTCTATACCTGCCACAGGTAACCCCACCCCTGCCATCCTGCTGCACCCTGTCCCTGCTTTATCCACCCTCAGAGAAGGACCCAGGGGAGGCTGCCCCGCCCTCAGGACACACCTGCTCACCACCCTCTTCCTCCAATTGTCCTGCAGTGGAGTCCTTCACTTTGAGCGGTAGAGAAACACAAAGAGCCGGTTTCTACCTGTTGTACCAGTGTCATTTATGACGCCCTCTCCTTTACCACCTAACTATTCTGGATTGCACAATAAATTAAATAGTCATCCCAGGAATACAGTTTATTGTGTGGCGTCAGCTAAGAGTTGAACAGTAAGTCACTTTAGAGTGGAAGGAATAAAAATGAGAGATGTGAGAGATTACCGCCTCTGGGAAACTCCCCCTGACAATCTGAGACCACAGGGACGCCTCACCCTGTGCTCCCCACATGCTCCCCCACAGAACCACTAGGCATGCAGTCTTGTTGTTTTCTTTATTTCATTGAGGTAAAACTTATATACTGTGAACGGTACAGTTCCTAAGTGTATGAGTTGATGACTTGCACAAACAGATATACCCCCGTAACAAACATTCAATGTATGTCATTATCAATATACAGAACATTTCCATCACCCTAGAAAGTTCCCTCAGGCCTCCTTCGGTCAATCCCTATCCCCTACAGGGGTCCCCTGTTCTGGCTATTGTCATCATAGATTAGTTCTTACCTGTTCTGGGACTCTACACAAATAAAGTCATAGAGTATGTATGCTTTGTGTCTGGCTTCCTTCATTCAACAAAATGTTTTGATATTCGACTGTGTCACTGGGACGCCAGCCCACTGAGTGACTGCAGCACGGTCGTGCACCTGTTGTCCTGTTGATGGACGTTTGGATTGTTTCTGGTTTCTGCCTATTGTGAATGCTCATCTAATTTTTCAAGTGTCCCTATAAAGCTTCTTTGATGCTTGGTACTCTCAGATCTGACATTTACAATTCTGTCTTTTGAGACTATCCCAAAGGGTCTATGAAATATTTAATTTTAAATAAGTAAAATATGTAACTTTACACATATTTACATAAAATATGTAATTTCAGTGGGCTTAGATTCTATGACATTAACGTGTAACAAGAAAGCAGCTAGTGAGTGATCCCAGATGCTTCTGCATCTCAGTGGGAACTTACTTTTCATTACTTATCTAAACTTAAAGAGGAGTCGATGCATGTGCAGTAACTTGCTGCGTATGTGACACTCTCAAATCGGGGTCTCCCCATGTGGAACCTCTCAGGTCTAGTCTCTCATGGAAGTCAAGGGTATTTGGTATATAATTCAATCAAAAAGCTGCTAACCACTGGATATTTGCACTGTTTGAGGACTGATGTCCTCCATGCCACAGCTACACAGTGCGATCTGCTTTCCACGTGCAGCAAATGCTATCAAGTTTAAATATAACTCTGAGTTAGGAAAAATGAGGATTCTCCACAGAAGGGAATCAGGGGCACTGCTTCAGACTTACAGCACCACCCATACGTACACACTTACCCCATATGATCACATCCAGTCTCAGTGCTTTACATGCTGTCTATATGTGGGCGATGCCCTAACTGATTTCCCCAGCCCAGAATGCTGCTAAATTCCCAGATGCCTACTTGACTACCGGACACCTCCTGGTGCATTTCTCTAACACGTAATACTGTTATTGTTACACTGTTACTTGTGCCACCACCCTACATGTAACACCGTTGTTACACTATTTACCTGTATGTATCACCACCCCACATGTAACAGTTATTGTTACACTATTACCTGTGCCACCACCCTTCATGTGACACTGTTACTGTTACACTATCACCTGTGCCACCGCCCTCCACCTGTTCTTCCCACAATAAAGGCGGCCACAGCACTCAGACCTAATCAAACCTACAGTTGTGCTCAGTTCTGGCTCCTTCCAAATCCTCATCACCCCCCAAATCCTGTCAGATTTACTGCCAACAGATAGCTCAAATCCACCCACTTCCGCATCTCCTATGCCGTCCTAGCCGAAACCAACACGGCTTCCCACCAGGACTTCTGTAACTCTTTGCTGCCTCTTGCCCATCTGTACAGGTCACCAAAAATCTGACTGACAGGTAAATCCGATCCCATCATTCCCGCTCCATCGGGGCATGGACTTAGGACTGTGTTCCCACGGCCCAGCACAGAGCAGGCAATTTGTATTTACTAAGTGAATGAATGAATGTTCATACAGTTGGGAAGAGGAAAAGGAGATGGGAGACCAGGAAGAGCTGAAAGGTCTTAAAACCTTGAAACTAAGCTTCACCACTATCTGACCAGCTCTCAAGCAAGTTAGTCTCTCTGATCATAATCTTGGTCGTTACCTATACATGGTAAGACCACTTACCTTACAGAATTGCTATGAGGATTAAGTGATGTAAAACAGAGATCACCATTCTAAAGGCACCCAGCAGATTCTCTCCGTCCCTCCCCCCTGCGTGCCTAGCAGCCCGGCAGTGGGCACACAACGAGCAATGTGAGCACGCCAAGACAGCAGCCATCCTGGAGCAGAAGCCAATGGCTGGCCGCTGACCCCGCACTCCGCCGGCGCCTGGAAACAGATGGACTGCTCCTGCTAAGGCCGCCCGGTCCACAGCACCTGGTCATGACAGTGCAAGCGCACCATACCCCCCCACTGCAGCAGTCCGGAACAAAGCCTTCTTTTCGTTTTAGCAAGTGTCAGAATTATTTTCCTTTGATAACATTACAGCAGAAATAAAATATTCATGGGGGTTATAGAAAATAAAGTTGTGGCAATTTTTCAGAAAGCCAAGAAAAAAGAAAGTAGGGGGAAAAAAACTAGAAGGAAAAAAGATATAAAAATGAGAGGAGTAAAAAGATTCAGCATCAAAACACCAGGAAAAACAGACATCTGACCCCCCCTGAAAAAAACAGAAGGAAGAAAGCTTTGAAATATTCAAAGAAAATCTGCCAGAACTGAAAGACATGATTTCCCAGAGTCTGGCCAAAATGCCCATTAAGTCCTCAACACAGTAACTGGAAAAAGACATGCACACAAAGATACATGGTCAGATTTCAGAAGAGCACAAATACAGAGAAGATGCTACACGCTTCCAGAGAAAGAAGAGAAAAGAGGAAGGGAAAAACAGTTACAGCCCAGAGGTCAGGAACCCAAACGGCTCTGGCCAGAAGGAGCAAACAGCAGAGGACTCGGAGACACTGGGAAGGGACTGGCAGGCACCGGGCCAGAGGGTGGGCAGGAGGGGATGAAGGGGCACAGCAACTCACAGTGACAGTGTGAGCTGGTCAGGGGGACAGCAGTGCAGCACGGGGCACAGCCAGTGACTCCGGAGCAGCGTCCTCTGCTGACCGACAGTAGCCGCACTAGCCGGCACAAGGGGTTAATAATGTGGGGAAACGGTGAACCACTGGGTTGTATATTTGAAAGCAACATCAGATGTATATCAACAGTGCTTTAAAAAAAAAGAGCAAGAAAACGCGCAGGCAGCACAGGAAGTGGGGAGCCGACAGAGTGGCGCCTGTGACATTCTGAAGGAAAAGGATGCCCCCTCCTCAACCCCGGACTCCGCGCTCAGGTGACCTCCAGCCGGAGAGCAGCACGACCGAGTGACCCCCGGCCACCGACCCCGGCCCTGACTCTTGTCTGGACCTCTTATTCTAACTCTGAGCTGATGATACACTTGGGCCTAGAGAAGCTGTGGACCTCACTTCCTCCCCCACTAAATAACTATTATCTTCTACCTATTGCAAAACTCACTAGAATCTAAAACCTGCTTTTTCATGAAGGTTCACTTAACTGTTTTTGTAATCCTAAATATTTATAACATAAATTATCCTTCATTAATCATTTAAGTCTGATTTATTCATCCCACAAGAGAAGACAAGGTTCTTCTAGACATGTTACTATTTGTTGCCAGAAAATCATTCAGAAAACACATGCAATCAACATTCACACTTACTGAGACTGTTTGCATACAAAGAGTACTGTACTTAAAAAGACTATAAATGAAATATTTAAAAGACAGTCATAATTCCCAAGGCTAAGGCTCTAGAAACTTCAAACACATTAAAGGCTGACCACATGTGCATCACAGGAATACAAAGGGGAAAACTACAAGAATTACTGGGGTTAGTGAAGCAAATTTAAAATCTTTGAAATTCCTCAAGTTATTCAGGAAAAGAGACAATGCTCTATAACACCCCATCACCAACTGAAAATTAGCTCGTTCTTAGTACTTGACAAGTGGTATTTTTAAAGAGAGGGCGAGGAGCGCGTGGGCAGGAAGCTGTGTGTGAGTGGACGCACCAGAGGCCAGAGTGACAGGCACGGGCAAACCCACATGCATCCTTCTCCGCGACTCCTGAAGGTCCAACAAGGACCACGGACCCCGAGCAGAATGGGCAGATCCACACACCACAACCCACGAGCCGTCACCTGCCTCACCAGAACCTTCCAAGGCTACACCCTATGGGCTGCAGCTGTGACACAGGACAGCGGCTTACAGCTTATTAACTAGGCTGTTAGAAAGTGAGCGCTAGCTGAAGGTAATTTAAAGTTTGGCTGAAAAAACTGGAATAAGATACCAAAAAGGAAAAAAGAGGCATTGTACAGGGTAAGCAGGACGCTTACAAGACTGCCTTCCACAGTCATTTGTTCTGGTAATTTCTATTTAGCCACCTATATGTGCTACGTACTGGGAGGTGCTGGGGATACATCAGTGAGCAAAAAGGGACATGAGCTGGCCTCATAAAGCTTTGCAATAGGACAACAGCCATCTGGAATAGCACAGTGAACAAAACTGGCATAAATCCCTGCCCCACAGAATCTTAAACTCTACTTGGGGTAAGAGGATAGCACAGATGTATCAAATTTGCCTACTCTTCCACCTGGCCAGATCCTCGCCTTGCTGATAAAAAGAATGTTACATGTACCTTGGCACACAAGTGTAAACTGGCAACCTCTCCCCCCTATACCAGGGTTCCGAGGCTGTCAGCTTCCCTGGTACACAGGTACTGTGAGAGAGCCGGGCCCCAGGCAGCTGCCAGCCAGGGCTGGTGTGCTGTGTGTGCCCAGAACAATCTTTCAATGAGCATTTCAGGCCCATAGGAACTCAAACATCCAGCACAGCTCCCTCAGAAAACTACTTCTGCAAAGACCTTCCTAGAAACATTCAAGTTAATCTTGTTCAGCTAGTTGTACAAAGTATGGGGATTATTTAATTGCTGTAACACTGTATTAGGCATTCATTAAACATTAGTATTGAAACATATCAAATATATTGGTTTTATCAGCAATAAAAATTCATTAATGGGGAGGAGAAAATACCTACCACTAAGTACAAACTCTTGACGAAGAGATAAAATAAAACATCTCAAGATAACAGTTAACAATAGCTACAGAAAACAATAGCTAAATATTGATTACCTCAATTAAATTAAAAAGTAATTTTGATATTCATTCATTTATTTTTTGAATTAATATATATTTAGTACCTACTATGTGCTAGCTACTGTTTTAAGCTTAGATACTGATGAGAAAAAACACAGCTCTAGGTTCAGTCTAAGACACTAAAAACATGTCTAGGCCGACTTGGACACTCTTCCCGGTTCCCCTTGGTAGCAGGTCTAATTAACCACCGCCATAGTCCTGGTGACTGGCCACTTTTACAAAGGTTATGTTGTACTTGCAAATACAACCTCAGAAAGCCCAATGTAACAACTGATGTTTTAAAGCTAGGACCAGTACCACCTGATCTTAGAAATAGCCTCAGAACACCAAGACTAACTTCAACTTAACTGGTATAGCTAAGATTAACTTGCTAACCAAAAAGGAGAGTAAGAAAATAAAAGCAAGTATTTTATTAACAAGTATATTGTATGATTACTAAATATTAAGAATACTTTATAAGAAAATTTGAAAACTGATACTATCAGGCAAATTACTTCAAATATATAATCTGGATTATGAGAATTGGTTATCATTTTCTTACAGATCTTCAGAGAAGAAATCAAACTGTATTTCAGATTTCCAATTACTATCACAAAACATAGACATAATTTAAATAAAATTAAATTTAAATAAAAATAAATTTAAATAAAATAAAAATTAGACATAATTTAAATAATACATGTGTATAATCTATATGAAAATAAACTGGCCAAAATGCACACCATTCTAGAATAAACTCTGTATTCTTGAAAGTAACTAAGCATCCCAGTTTATTTCAGAAGCTCAAATTTCTTTTACAGATCTTAAAATACCAAGACATTATAATAGTAAAATAATTTATCCAAGGTGATTTAAATTTTCCATATACTCTAACTAATCTTTTTTATTGTCCAATGATCACATCCAGAACTTACCTTGTTTTGTAACTAGTGCTAGATTTAAAAGTTACTTCTTAAAAGTTTGTTGGTCTTTCACAAAAGCAGTTTGTAAAAGAGTGAAGACTTTAATTCATTTTCTCCACCAAAGGCAATGCTGATCTCACAATAAGTGCTTAATGAGAAGAATTATCAAATTTCAAGAAACCAAGTTGGTCTTCAAACCAAAGAAAGATTTTTCTCCAGGAGGATCCTGCCTATATAAAATGGTACTGTCATGTGAACAGACAATGGAACAGAATGGAGAGCCCAATATAAACCCACACATATATGGTCAATTAATATATGATAAAGGAGCCATGAATATACAGTGGGAAAAAGATAGCCTCTTTACCAACTGGTGTTGGGAAAACTGGACAGCTACATGTAAGAGAATGAAACTGGATTACTGTCTAACTCTATACACAAAAGTAAACTCAAATGGATTAAAGACATAAATGTAAAACATGAAACCATAAAACTTAGAAGAAAACACAGGCAAAAATCTCTTGAACATCAGCATGAGCAATTTTTTCCTGGACACATCTCCTCAGGCAAGGGAAACAAAATAAAAAATGAACAAGTAAGACTACATCAAACTGAAAATCTTCTGTACAGCAAAGAACAAAAAGGCAACCTACAGTATGGAAGAATATATTTGTAAATGACTTATCTGATAAGGAGTTAACATCCAAAATATATAAAGAACTCGTATACCTCAACACCAAGAAAAAACAAATAACCTGATTAAAAAATGGGTAGAAGACCTGAGCAGACATCTCTCCAAAGGAGAAATACAAATGGCCAACAGGCACATCAAAAGATGCTCCACATTACTAATCATCAAGGAAATGCAAATCAAAACCACACTGAGATATCTATCACCTCACACCAGTTAAAATGTCCACTATCCAAAAGACAAGAAGTAACAAGTGTTGGCAAGGATGTGGAGAAAAGGGAACCCTCCTACACTGTTGGTGGTGCAGCCACTGTGGAAAGCAGTATGGAGGTTACTCAAAAAACTAAAAATAGAAATACCATACACACAGTAATTCCACTCCTAGGAATTTACCCAAAGAAAACAAAATCCCTGATTCAAACAGATATATGCCCCCCTATGTTTATTGCCACATTTTTTACAATAGCCAAGATATGGAGGCAACCTAAGTGTCCATCAATACACATATGGATAAAGAAGAGGTGGTACATATATACAGTGGAATATTATTCAGCCATAAAAAAAGAAATTTGCAACATGAATGGATCTAGAGGGTATTATGTTAAGCAAAATAAGCCAGGCAGAAAAAGACAAATACCATATGATATCACTTATTTATGGACTATAAAAACAAAACAAAATGAACAAAATAGCAGTAGACTCACAGACACTGAAAAGTGACTAGTGGTTACCAAGGGGGAGGGGTTGGGGAGGTGGCCTCAAATCTCCCATCTCAGACATGAAGCTTTGCCTCCTCCGGTTTCTCGTCTGCACGGGTAGTTTATATCAGTCACTAGATGTGGAAAAAGACCAAGTTGTGTAACACCACAGTGTCCTGACTTATTTTTTAATGGCATAAGAAATAAACATAAGTTTAAAAGATACATAAAGGCTTTATGAAAACCCTCTCATTACTTCTTTCATGAACATTGAAATGTTTATTATTTCTTACTTGTAAAGTATTAACTTGGATTTGGACTTAAGCTCTTTTTTTTTTTTTTTTAATATTTTTAATGGTTATATCCTGTTGTTGGACTGACCCCTTTATCATTATGCAATGTCCTTCTTTGTTTCTTGTTACTTTCTTTGTTTTGAAATTGATTTTGTCTATTATAAGTACTACTACTTCTACTACTTTTTTCTCCCTATTATTTGCATGAAATACATTTTGCCATCCCTTCACTTTTAGTCTGTGTATGTCTTTGGGTTTGAAGTGAGTCTCTTGTAGGCAGCACATAGATGGGTCTTCTTTCCTTATCCATTCTGTCACTCTATGTCTTTTGATTGGTGCATTCACATTCACATTTAAGGTGATTGTTGATAGATATGTACTTATTGCCATTTTATTAATTGTTTTCTGACTGTTTTTTATAGCTCCTCTATGTTACTTTCTTCCTCTCTTATACTCTTCTCTTTTTATTGATGGTTCTCTTTATTGTTGTATTTGGATTTCTCTCTTAAAAAATTTGTGTTTTTTTGGTATGTGTATTTACTGTAGGCTTTAGTTTTGTGGTTACCAAAGGTTCAAGGATAGCTTCCTTACTTTATAATAGTCTAAAATTGTTGATTACTCAATTTTAAACACAAACTTTGAAATAGAGTTTCTTCCTCCTATAAATATTTTATTATATGTCATAATCTGCACTTTTAGTGTATCCCTGGACTGATTTTGTGAGTAATTTGCCTGTTTTGTTTTGTTTTAAATTTGGTACTTGCTTGGTATTGGTTGGTCTACGACCTTTACTGTGGGCTAATAAGCCATTTAGCCATAGGACCATTTCTGTCTACAGTAGTCCCTTTAACATATCATGTAAGGCTGGCTTAGTGTTAGCAAATTCCTTCAACTTTTGTTTATCTAGAAATTGTTTAATGCCTGCTCCAAATTTAAAGGATAATCTTGCTGGGTAGAGGATTCTTGGTTGAGGATCCTTCTTTTTCAGTAAATTAAATATATCATGCCACTCCCTTCTGGCCTGTAGGGTTTCTGTTGAGAAGTCTGCTGATAGCCTGATGGGATTTCCTTTATAATTAACATTTTTTCTCTCTGGCTGCTTTCAACACTCCTTTTCCTTGATCTTTGCCATTTTAATTATTAAATGTCTTTGTGTTGTCTTCCTGGGGTTCCCTTTCTTAGGGAACCTCTGTGCTTCCATGACATGAGTGTCTATTTCCTTTCCCAGATTAGGGAAGTTTTCAACAATAATTTCCTTGAAGAGATTTCTATCCCTTTGTCTTTCTTTTCTTCTGGTATCCCTATTGTCTGAATGTTGTTTCATTTGGATTTGTCACATAGCTCTCATCATTCTTTCATTCCTAGAAATCGGTTTTTTTCTGTTTCTCAGCTTATTTGTTTTCCTGTTCTCTAATTTCATTTCATTTACCGACTCCTCTACTTGCTCTAATCTACTCTTAAATCCCTCCATTGTATATTTCACCTCAGATGCTGTGTTCTTCAGCTCTGAGTGGCTCTTTTTCAGATCTTCTATCTCTTTGTTGAAGACCTCCCTGAGATCTTGAATACTTTTCTTATAAATCCATAAGCATGTTTATGAGTTTTTATTCTGAATTTTTTTATCAAGAAGATTGGTGATCTCTGTTTTGTTTAGCCCTCTTTCTGGGGTTCTGTCTTCTAGGTTTGTTTGGATCATAATTCTCTGCTTACTCATTTTGTCAAGGTTTCTGTTTTTCTTACTTTGTATTAGATGTCTCAGCTATGCTTTCTGGCCTATAGAGTAATAGCTTTATGAAGAATGCATGGTATGGTGCCAAGAGTTCAATATTCTTCACTCTCTAGTGCCTGGTTCTATTTTGTGGGCGCCCCAGCTCTTGGTGTGTTGTGAGCTTGGACTTAAGCTCTTTAATGGGTATATTATAAGAAAGTACAAACTAGCCCATGGTTGCGTGGTCTGTGCTGAAAGGTAAACATGATGATAGGCAGGATTTATTTTGTCTTCCTGTTGATGCTACATTCAAACGACTAACTGGGAGAGAATCAAAAGGCCTAGAACTTTCACTGGAATCTTTCATTTTATTGACTTAGTCACAAAATATCTTTATGCAGTTTCTTTCCTGACATATCAGTAACAATATGAAATAAGAATGTTCGATATTCTACAAAAGGAGAAATGAACTCTTTGAATCTTTTCAAATTTAATTTAATTACTTCCAACCCTACTCCACAACATACTTGGATAATATCTATGTGTAAAAACCCAAATTTTCTCACTTTTTAAAAATAATCAAATACTCCTCAGGTTCCCACCACACTTCCTTACCAACCTGCACCTGTGCCCATACCTCCCGCCTCCCCTTCCGCTGCCCACCAGACCCCACCCTCTCCGGCCACGCAAAGACTCCCATCTCCCTTGTCCCTGCCAGGCTGGCCACCCCCGTCTGAGCTCCCCTATTTCCTCCCTTCTCACCCTCTCTGGATCCCACTCCTGGCGGACTTGCGCCCCAGCCTGCAGACCACCTAGGCCCCTGCCCGCTCACCCGTCTGCCACCCGTGCGCAGCCTCCCCTGAGGCCACGGCCGCCTCAGGGTGCCCCCCTCTCTGGGTTCCTGCCTGTAGAGCCTCAACCCCTTTTTTGGTCTCCTTTGCCTGAATCCTCATCTTTTCAACATGAGAAATTCTGAGGACCAGGTCTTCTCTACCTACTCTCACCTCCTTGCTCACCTCACCTGCTCTGAGGCTTTAAACATGGGCCACATGCTAACAGCGCCCCCACTTCTATCTCCAGCTGCCTCCTCTCCTGACCCCAGGTGAGCAGAGCTCAGGGCGCCCTCAGCGTCACCTCCTCGGAGACCCGTCGCCACCTCAAACCTCACACACCCTACAAGGGCACCCTGTCTCCCCTTTCAGCCCTAGGCCTCTCATCGAATGACGTCACCCTTACTCCTGCACATGCTGGAACCTTCCAAGTCATCCCCAGTGCCCCTCCTACTCTCCCGTTTCTCAGCCAACCTTTCTTCGGCCAATCCCACTGGCTTTACATTCAGATGATATCCATGATCTGACCATGTCTCACCAGTACAGCCAGTCCCACCTTGCCTCTTGCCAGGACAACTGGTTCCTTCAAACTTCTTTCCTTGCCTATGAAGTCAGTTTTCAGCACGGCTGTCAATCTGATCCTTTTCTGACCAAGTCCTCCTGTATTTCTGCTCCACACTCTCCAAGTGCCTTCCCATCTCACTCACATAAAAGCCTACCTCTTACAGTGGCCCACAAGGCTCTCTACAAATTGTGCCCCTTGCCCAAAACCTGACGTTGTCCCCACCTCTTCTCCCTCTCACTGTACTTGATGCATGACGGTTTCCCTGCAGTTCCCTGAACACACCAGGCATGCATGCGTTTTAGGACGCTGGCATTTACTGATTCGATTCCTCTGCCTGAAAGACACATATGCTTTGCTCTACAGTCATCTTCTCAGGGAGGCTTCCTTGACTTTATTTAAAATAGCAGCCCCACCCAAAGCCGGAACACCCCAACACTCCGTCCTACTTTGTTTTTCCTATAGTACTTAATTAACATCTGACACATATATCTTACTTATTTAGGATATAAGCTTCTTCAGTCCAGGGGCTTTGTTGTACTCACTGACATGAATCTAGAAACCCAGTCATGAGTCTTAAAAAAAAAAAAAAGCAAGTGAAATAGAATCAACAAATCTTTTTCACAAAATGAGTCTTCAAGCAAGTGTCCTGGGATTAATAAATGGATAGAGCCTTATAGTCAACCTATTACTGTTTAATAATATTGTATGATAATATTTTCCAACCTCTCTAGGTAACAGTAATTTCACTAGCTTGGAAGGGCAAACCAAAAACTACTTATTTTCAGGAACAATTTTTCTTTCTCAATTACCAGCCACCAGCAAAGGAGGCACCACCAGAACGCTAAAGTGTTGCATCTCTGATAAGCCCATTTCAAAACAGCTGCCAGAGCAAACACTGAGTGACTTGCTTGATTTCAGTTCTTCTCACTTTCACAACTGGGGGAACTGTGACTGTAAATATAAGAACTATTCAAAGTAGCAACAGAATGAGACCCTATACTTTAAAAGTGTCTTCCTGCAGAGTGTAATCTCTTCAGAACGTAAGTCACACATTCCTAGGGTGACACACATTTGGGAGAGTGGAATCTAAAGGAGATTCTGAATCCTGAAGTAGCATGATCACAAAGTCATTCTGAGAACATTTACTGAATTCCTATTATATGCCAGACACAGCACCAGAAAAAAAAAAATCAGCATTTTTCACCCCACACAAAAAAGGCACATTTTTTTTTCTTAAAATACAGACAGAAACACATATAGAATAAGATCCTAAAGCTTCCTAAAATTACAACGTTATCTCCCATTACCATTAAAAAAACAAACTAATTACTTTGGGGGGTGCTAAGTGCTCAGCTAAAGTGCTGAGATCCCAGGTGTCCAGACGTCTCAGGAAGCCAGTGCCCCACCCCACCCCTAAGCACTGTGGAGTGAGTAGAGTTAGTCTGCGTTATCTTCCCATTTCTCATCCCTTCCCGTCTAAGAACACTACTCAGGCCCGGACAGCAGGCAAAAGCCAGGACAAGGGCTGTCCTAACTCCCAGAGATGAAGATTCAAACCTTACCTTTCAGTAAGTAAATGGGGAAAAACAAGGCAAATGCTTTCTTGCCTTATAAAGATATGTGCTTTTGCTTGCCTTATGAACTTCCTGGAGCTAATACTTTTTAAAGTATTAATTTGAAAATCTCAAACACTGGTGGCATCCACTGTGTTCACATTGCTTTTTCCTGATCTGTCATCCTTGTCCCTCTCTCCCCTATAGGCACTGTGTTTCCCCAACCAAGGTGTACCACGCAAGCAAGGGACCAAAGTAAAATACTCTTTTCTGGGAACATCAAAACGAGATCACTGTGATTCCCTGACTGAAATCATCCCAGGGGGACTTATTTAGGCTTCAGCGAGGGACCAGTTTAAGCTGATCGTGAAGGTCCAAGGATTTAAACAAATAGAGAATTAGGGGCCGGAGAGAGTGGGGGCAGTTATTCTAGCAAATGAAATAGCAAAAGCAAAAATTCAAAACTGTGAAACTGGAGGGTATATTCAGAAGGAGGAGAAGTACAAAGAAGTTTGATGGAAGACAAAGGCTGAAAGGTGGACCCCTGACAAAGTGCAAAGAGCCTTAGTTCCAGTTCTCTGTTCTCCAGGCAGTGGTGCCGTCTAACTGATGCTCACATTAGAAAGGTCACTGTGTTCTGATAGATGAGACTGTCAGAATCCAATAGGGTGAGGAAAAAATATCAAAAAATAGGACAGGATCAAAGAGAAGGACTAAATGGGACAGACATACAATGGCAGCAGGTGACAGTGAGCACCCGAGCCAAATACCTGAACAGGCCTCATAACTAACTGGGTGTTTCAGACAAAATTAAAAGAAAAATTAATATTACATGAGAAATTTAATCCCTTATTACAAAGATTGTTCACTGGCCATTAGTTTTGCAAGACGTTGTCTCCTAACTCCCCTAAATAGCAAATTCAGTATAGCCATCATCTTAGAAAGCTACTAGGTGTTTTCTGACTGTCACAACCTGTTGGGCTATAAATATCCAAATCAGATGTATTTATTGCTTTCTATCCATTGTACACAAACACATTGGATAAATAAAATTACTGAGTTGGAGTAACATAACAGATTCTCAAAACATGGATAAAAATACAGTTTTGCCAAACAGTTCGCAAGATTTAGGTGAAAGATTGTTTTAAGGTAGATTTTGATAAAAAGTAGATTCATAAGTAGCCAAGTAAATCAAATGGGGATTTCTCTGAGTGCAGAAATCTGCCTGGACTCTTGATTTCTTAGAGTAAGGCTTCAGACCAGCATAATTTATGGATTACTATGATCCTTTATAAAAAGTGTTTTATGAAATCACAGCTTTTGTCAGGGCCTTTAAAAATTAATCAAATAGTTCTCACACACAACAATTGCTCTACAGTATAACACAGTGACGTCTTACGCTTTACACATCTTCCCAGCTCAGAAAGCAGGACAACATTCCAAAGGAATGTTATTTACAAGGGCTTCAGTTTCCCCAAAGAGAGTTACGAGCAAGCAAACTGTTGTGTTTTGTTCTTTAAGTTGCTCTCACGGTAAACAAGCTCTCCTCTGCCCTGCAGGCCCTCTGCCTTCCTGCCTAACCACCAACACAGTTGTGAGAGGGTCTGTTTTAAAAGCTACTGCTTTCTGCCAACCGAAAAATCCAATCTTGAGATTTTACAGCATCAACTTTGTAAAGTCTCTAGTTATTAAGGTCAACTGAGTCCAAAAACTTTAAGTCAGAGTAGTTCAAGTACTCAGTTACTACTTTTATAATCTCATTCATCTTCTGGACTTAATTACACAGCAATTATTCAATAATTAAAATTCAACTCAGCTACCATTTAGTCTCAGCTCACAAGATTCACCACCCTAGAACAGAATCCATTAGAACTACTGAGTACTTTTCATGAAGGAAAATTTCTTCCCATTCATGGTTTCAGTCTGCTTTTTTCCTTCATCTTAGCAGTTCACACTGAAGCAAAATTTAGCACAATCTTCCCATAAGTCCCATTCAATACTGATAGTACTTCATGAAGATTAACTTAAAAAATTTTTTATTATAAAGAGCAGGCATTTTTAAAAAGCCAAATACAAATACACAGCTTAAAAAGTTTTACGTGGCCAACAGGGTCCACCGCCCCCCCACCCCCCGGGCTCTCCCTCCTTGCTCGGTTGCTCTCCAGGGCTGCTTTCCCAGCTGTTGTCCTGGACTTCCCTTTACTGCTCTCTCCCAGCTTTGTACTGGAGTCCCTTCGTGCCCAAAAAGGTCTTTATTGTACCTTCATACTTAAATGATAGACTGAACACACACCCAGATGAATACCAGGTTGGAAGTCAGTTCTCTTCAGGAATTTAAAGGTTTAACTAGTATTTTTAGCATCCAGAACTGCTGCGTCTTTCAGTTTCCTGATTATTTTATACTCCTCTTTGTATTTCTCCTTCCCAGTGGAAGTCTAAAGGATCCTTCCTTAATGGGGGCCCCAAACTTCATGACGCATGACTAAGTCTGTGCCATGCCACACAATGTGAAAACACATGCAGTCTGCACACACAAGTCATACGAAGCTAAGGAAGGTTCTGATATTGTTTCTACTATTTCTTTTAAAACGTCTTCTGCTCACCACTGCACAGCTCACAAAGGGCTAGCTGTGGCAAGCTGCCACCTGAGGCGGACTGAGATAAGCTGCTGTTGGCAGACAGGCAGAAAGGCAGCCCCGCCCACAACGATCCTGGAAGTGCCACTGCTTTGCTCCCAAAGGGCCAGCTGAGGCGAGCTGCCCTCCAGGTGGGCTGAGACAGACCACTGCTGGCGGAAATGCAGAACGGCGGCCCTGCCCATACCGATCAACAACAACTGGGGCTCCACCACAATGGGCAGCCAGGCACTGGAGAGGACAGTCTTGAGCTTCTAGGCACCACAGGCTTTTTCATAAAGCCTTACTCTCTAAATCAGGAAACAAACATATTCATCTAACACAAAGGAAGAGACAAAGAAATGCTGACAAAATAAGGAGGCAGAGGAATATGTTCCAGACAAGAGTACAGGATAAGACACGAGAAAGAGAGCTAAATGAAACAGAGACCACCAATCTTCTTGATAAAGATTTCAAAACAACTTTTGCTCACTGACCTGTGGAAAAGTATTGACGATCTCAGGAAGGACTTCAACAAAGAGACAGAAAAGTAGAAAAAGAGCCACTCAGAGCTGAAGAATACCATAACCGAAATGAAATGTACAGTGAAGGGAATGAATAACAGATTGCTGCAATTAGAGGAGATAATCAAGGAGATGGAATTTAGAGAACAGGAACACAATGAAGCTGAGGAACAGAGAGAAAAAAGAATTTCTAGAAAAGAAAGGATGCTAAGAGAGCTGTGTGACAACTCCAAATAAAACAGTATTCCCATAATAGGAGTCCCAGACAGAGAAGAGAGACAAAGGAGTAGAAAGTCTCTTTGAAGAAATAATTGCTGAAAACTTCCCTATCTGGGGAAGGAAATAGACACCTGAGTCCTGGAAGCACAAAGAGCCCCTAACAAAAGGAACCCCAGGAAGACAACCCCAAGACATATAATAGTTAAAATGGCAAAGATTAAGGATAAAGAGAAAGTACAGAAAGCAGCTAAAAAGACATTAAAAATTTCTTAAAAAGGAAACCCCATCAGCCTATCAGAAGACTTTTCAGCAGAAACTTTACAAACCAGAATGGAGTGACATGAAATATTTAATGTGCTGAAACAGAAGGACCTCCAACCAATAATCCTCTATGCAGCAAGGTTATCATTCCAGATTGAAGGAGAAGTTAAAGGTTTCCCAGATAAACGAAGGCTGAAGTAATTTCTAACCACTAAACAGGCCTTACAGGATATGTTAAAGGGACTTCTGTAGATGGAAATGTTCTTAAGCCTTAAGTTTTCACCATTGAAAATAAACCCACAGTAAAGGTAGTAGAACAAATACTTACCAAGCATGTATGAAGTTAAAAAAAAAAAACAGTAAAACCAACTACACACAAAATCAGTCAAGGGATATAACAAAAGTGCAGATTATGACATCTAATACATAAAGTAAGGAGGAGGAAGAAGAAAAGATAAGCAGTTTTAGATTGTGTTTGAAACAAGTAATTCATCAACTAATATAGGCTATTAGTCAGGAAGCTATCCTTGAACCTTTGCTAACCACAAACTAAAGCCTGTAATAGATACACAAAAGATTTTAAACAAAACAAAACAAAACAAAAACACTGCACTAAAGATAACCATCAAATAACAAGAGCATAAGAGAAGAAGGAAAGAACTACAAAAACATCCATAAAACAATGACTAAGGTGGCAATAAGTTCATATCTATCAATAATCACCTTAAATGGAAAAGGGCTGAATGCACCAATCAAAAGACACAGGGTAGCAGAATGGATAAAGAGACAAGACCATCTATATGCTGCATACTCATATCAGACTCATATCAGACCTAAAGACATACATAGACTGAAAGTGAGATGGAATAATAGGGAGAAAAAAGCACAAGTAGCATTACTTACATCAGATAAAATAGACTTCAAAACAAAGTAACTAGACAAAGAAGGACATTACATAATGATAAAGGGATGAGTTCTACAAGAGGACATAACAACTTTAAGTATCTATTCACTCAACATAGGATCACTTAAATATATAAAATACTAATGGAGAGAGGGGCGGAAGATGGCGGCGTGAGTAGAGCAGCGGAAATCTCCTCCCAAAACAACATATATCTATGAAAACATAACAAAGACAACCCTTCCTAGAATAAAGACCAGAGGACACAGGACAATATCCAGACCACATCCGCACCTGAGAGAACCCAGCGCATGGCAAAGGGGGTGAGATACAAGCCCCGGCCCCGCGGGAGCCGAGCGCCCCTCCCCCCAGCTCCCGGCGGGAGAAGAGCAGGCAGAACGGGAGGGAGACGGAGCCCAGGACTGCCGAACACCCAGCCCCCGCCATCCGGGCCAGAGTGCAGGGCCCTCGATACTGCGAAAACAGGGCAGCAAGAACAGTGAGCGGGCACTGGAGGCCGGGTGTTGAAGGACATAAGAAAAGTGCGCGACCATTTTTTTTTTTTTTTTTTGCTTTTTTGGTGTTTTGTTTTGGCGAGCGCTTTTTGGAAGTCTTAAAGGGATAGGGACCCCAATTCTAGGGAAACAGGGCAGAAAGACCGGTGAGCAGAGGCCTGAGGCTGGCACCGGAGAATAAAGAAAAACGAACGACCACCTTTTTTTTTTTAATTTAAAAATTTTTTTTTTTTTTTTTTTTTTTGGTGGTCGTTGTTTTGTTTTGGCGGGTGCTTTTTGGAAGTCTTAAAGGGGCAGGGCGGGTCACTTAATCCAGAGGTAGGGAATCCGGGGATCTCTGGGCACCCTAACCCCTGGGCTGCAGGGAGCAGGGAGGCCCCTTACGGAGATAAATAGCCTCCCAGCAGCTCCTGCTCCAACGCGACTCCACCATTTTGGAGTAGCTGCCCGAGCTAGGCCACGCCCACAGCAACAGCGGAGATTAACTCCATAGCAACCGGGCAGGAAACAGAAACCCTCTCTGCGCGCAGCTGCGCAGCACAAGCCACTAGAGGCCGCTGTTCTCCCAGGAGAGGAGGGCCACAAACCAACAAGAAAGGAAGTTCTTCCAGCCGTCACTCGTCCCAGCTCTACAGACTATTCCTATCACCATGAAAAGGCAAAGCTACAGGCAGACAAAGATCACAGAGACAACACCAGAGAAGGAGACAGACCTAACCAGTCTTCCTGAAAAAGAATTCAAAATAAGAATCATAAACATGCTGACAGAGATGCAGAGAAATATGCAAGAGAAATGGGATGAAGTCCGGAAGGAGATCACAGATGCCAGAAAGGAGATCGCAGAAATGAAACAAACTCTGGAAGGGTTTATAAGCAGAATGGATAGAATGCAAGAGGCCATTGATGGAATTGAAACCAGAGAACAGGAACGCATAGAAGCTGACATAGAGAGAGACAAAAGGATCTCCAGGAATGAAACAATATTAAGAGAACTGTGTGACCAATCCAAAAGGAACAATATCCGTATTTTAGGGGTCCCAGAAGAAGAAGAGAGAGGAAAAGAGATGGAAAGTATCTTAGAAGAAATAATTGGTGAAAACTTCCCCACACTGGGGGAGGAAGTAATCGAACAGACCACGGAAATACACAGAACCCCCAACAGAAAGGATCCAAGAAGGGCAACACCAAGACACATAATAATTAAAATGGCAAAGATCAAGGACAAGGAAAGAGTGTTAAAGGCAGCTAGAGAGAAAAAGGTCACCTATAAAGGGAAACCCATCAGGCTAACGTCAGATTTCTCAACAGAAACCCTAAAGGCCAGAAGAGAATGGCATGATATATTTAATACAATGAAACAGAAGGGCCTTGAACCAAGGATACTGTATCCAGCACGACTATCATTCAAATATGACGGTGGGATTAAACAATTCCCAGACAAACAAAAGCTGAGGGAATTTGCTTTCCACAAACCACCTCTACAGAACATCTTACAGGGACTGCTCTAGATGGGAGCACTCCTAGAAAGAGCACAGCACAAAACACCCAACATATGAAGAATCGAGGAGGAGGAATAAGAAGGGAGAGAAGAAAAGAATCTCCAGACAGTGTATATAACAGCTCAATAAGTGAGCTAAGTTAGGTAGTAAGATACTAAAGAGGCTAACCTTGAACCTTTGGTAACCACGAATTTAAAGCCCGCAATGGCAGTAAGTACATATCTTTCAATAGTCACCCTAAATGTTAATGGGTTGAATGCACCAATCAAAAGACACAGAGTAACAGAATGGATAAAAAAGCAAGACCCATCTATATGCTGCTTACAAGAAACTCACCTCAAACCCAAAGACATGTACAGACTAAAAGTCAAGGGATGGAAAAACATATTTCAAGCAAACAACAGTGAGAAGAAAGCAGGGGTTGCAGTACTAATATCAGACAAAATAGACTTCAAAACAAAGAAAGTAACAAGAGATAAAGAAGGACACTACATAATGATAAAGGGCTCAGTCAAACAAGAGGATATAACCATTCTAAATATATATGCACCCAACACAGGAGCACCAGCATATGTGAAACAAATACTAACAGAACTAAAGGGGGATATAGACTGCAATGCATTCATTCTAGGAGACTTCAACACACCACTCACCCCAAAGGATAGATCCACTGGGCAGAAAATAAGTAAGGACACAGAGGCACTGAACAACACACTAGAACAGATGGACCTAATAGACATCTACAGAACTCTATATCCAAAAGCAACAGGATACACATTCTTCTCAAGTGCACATGGAACATTCTCCAGAATAGACCACATACTAGGCCACAAAAAGAGCCTCAGAAAATTCCAAAAGATTGAAATCCTACCAACCAACTTTTCAGACCACAAAGGCATAAAACTAGAAATAAACTGTACAAAGAAAGCAAAGAGGCTCACAAACACATGGAGGCTTAACAACACGCTCCTAAATAATCAATGGATCAATGACCAAATCAAAATGGAGATCCAGCAATATATGGAAACAAATGACAACAACAACACTAAGCCCCAACTTCTGTGGGACACAGCAAAAGCAGTCTTAAGAGGAAAGTATATAGCAATCCAAGCATATTTAAAAAAGGAAGAGCAATCCCAAATGAATGGTCTAATGTCACAATTATCGAAATTGGAAAAAGAAGAACAGATGAGGCCTAAGGTCAGCAGAAGGAGGGACATAATAAAGATCAGAGAAGAAATAAACAAAATTGAGAAGAATAACACAATAGCAAAAATCAATGAAACCAAGAGCTGGTTCTTCGAGAAAATAAACAAAATAGATAAGCCTCTAGCCAGACTTATTAAGAAGAAAAGAGAGTCAACACAAATCAACAGTATCAGAAACGAGAAAGGAAAAATCACGACGGACCCCACGGAAATGCAAAGAATTATTGGAGAATACTATGAAAACCTATATGCTAACAAGCTGGGAAACCTAGGAGAAATGGACAACTTCCTAGAAAAATACAACCTTCCAAGATTGACCCAGGAAGAAACAGAAAATCTAAACAGACCAATTACCAGCAACGAAATTGAAGCGGTAATCAAAAAACTACCAAAGAACAAAACCCCCGGGCCAGATGGATTTACCTCGGAATTTTATCAGACATACAGGGAAGACATAATACCCATTCTCCTTAAAGTTTTCCAAAAAATAGAGGAGGAGGGGATACTCCCAAACTCATTCTATGAAGCTAACATCACCCTAATACCAAAACCAGGCAAAGACACCACCAAAAAAGAAAACTACAGACCAATATCCCTGATGAACGTAGATGCAAAAATACTCAACAAAATATTAGCAAACCGAATTCAAAAATACATCAAAAGGATCATACACCATGACCAAGTGGGATTCATCCCAGGGATGCAAGGATGGTACAACGTTCGAAAGTCCATCAACATCATCCACCACATCAACAAAAAGAAAGACAAAAACCACATGATCATCTCCATAGATGCTGAAAAAGCATTTGACAAAGTTCAACATCCATTCATGTTAAAAACTCTCAGCAAAATGGGAATAGAGGGCAAGTACCTCAACATAATAAAGACCATCTATGATAAACTCACAGCCAACATTATATTGAACAGCGAGAAGCTGAAAGCATTTCCTCTGAGATCGGGAACTAGACAGGGATGCCCACTCTCCCCACTGTTATTTAACATAGTACTGGAGGTCCTAGCCACGGAAATCAGACAAAATAAAGAAATACAAGGAATCCAGATTGGTAAAGAAGAAGTTAAACTGTCACTATTTGCAGATGACATGATACTGTACATAAAAAACCCTAAAGACTCCACCCCAAAACTACTAGAACTGATATCGGAATACAGCAAAGTTGCAGGATACAAAATCAACACACAGAAATCTGTGGCTTTCCTATACACTAACAATGAACCAACAGAAAGAGAAATCAGGAAAACAACTCCATTCACAATTGCATCAAAAAAAATAAAATACCTAGGAATAAACCTAACCAAAGAAGTGAAAGACCTATACTCTGAAAACTACAAGTCACTCTTAAGAGAAATTAAAGGGGACACTAACAGATGGAAACTCATCCCATGCTCGTGGCTAGGAAGAATTAATATCGTCAAAATGGCCATCCTGCCCAAAGCAATATACAGATTTGATGCAATCCCTATGAAACTACCAGCAACATTCTTCAATGAACTGGAACAAATAATTCAAAAATTCATATGGAACCACCAAAGACCCCGAATAACCAAAGCAATCCTGAGAAAGAAGAATAAAGTAGGGGGGATCTCACTCCCCAACTTCAAGCTCTACTATAAAGCCATAGTAATCAAGACAATTTGGTACTGGCACAAGAACAGAGCCACAGACCAATGGAACAGACTAGAGAATCCAGACATTAACCCAGACATATATGGTCAATTAATATTTGATAAAGGAGTCATGGACATACAATGGCAAAATGACAGTCTCTTCAACAGGTGGTGCTGGCAAAACTGGACAGCTACATGTAGGAGAATGAAACTGGACCATTGTCTAACCCCATATACAAAAGTAAACTCAAAATGGATCAAAGACCTGAATGTAAGCCATGAAACCATTAAACTCTTGGAAGAAAACATAGGCAAAAACCTCTTAGACATAAACATGAGTGACGTCTTCTTGAACATATCTCCCCGGGCAAGGAAAACAACAGCAAAAATGAGTAAGTGGGACTATATTAAGCTGAAAAGCTTCTGTACAGCAAAAGACACCATCAATAGAACAGAAAGGATCCCTACAGTATGGGAGAATATATTTGAAAATGACACATCCGATAAAGGCTTGACATCCGGAATATATAAAGAGCTCACACGCCTCAACAAACAAAAAACAAATAACCCAATTAAAAAATGGGCAGAGGAACTGAACAGACGGTTCTCCAAAAAAGAAATACAGATGGCCAACAGACACATGAAAAGATGCTCCACATCGCTAATTATCAGAGAAATGCAAATTAAAACTACAATGAGGTATCACCTCACACCAGTAAGGATGGCTGCCATCCAAAAGACAAACAACAACAAATGTTGGCGAGGCTGTGGAGAAAGGGGAACCCTCCTACACTGCTGGTGGGAATGTAAACTTGTTCAACCATTGTGGAAAGCAGTATGGAGGTACATCAAAATGCTCAAAACAGACTTACCATTTGACCCAGGAATTGCACTCCTAGGAATTTACCCTAAGAATGCAGCAATCAAGTATGAGAAAGATCAGTGCACCCCTATGTTTATCGCAGCACTATTTACAATAGCCAAGAATTGGAAGCAACCTAAATGTCCATCGATAGATGAATGGATAAAGAAGATGTGGTACATATACACAATGGAATACTACTCAGCCATAAGAAAAGGGCAAATCCAACCATTTGCAGCAACATGGATGGAGCTGGAGGGTATTTTGCTCAGTGAAACAAGCCAAGCAGAGAAAGAGAAATACCAAATGATTTCACTCATCTGTGGAATATAAGAACAAAGGAAAAACTGAAGGAACAAAACAGCAGCAGAATCACAGAACTCAAGAATGGACTAACAGGTACCAAAGGGAAAGGGACTGGGGAGGATGGGTGGGTAGGGAGGGATAAGGGGGGGAGAAGTAGGGGGGTATTAAGATTAGCATCCATAGCGGGGTGGGAGAAAGGGGAGGGCTGTACAACACAGAGAAGACAAGTAGTGATTCTACAACAGGTTGCTACGCTGATGGACAGTGACTGTAAAGGAGTATATAGGGGGGACCTGGTATAGGGGAGAGCCTAGTAAACATAATATTTGTCATGTAAGTGTAGATTAATGATTAAAAAAAAAAAAATGCAGTTCCTATGTGGTGACCTCTAATGAGTTCTACACAATGATATAAAGGACATATAAAAGTGTAGGCAAAGGGTCTGTTTGTGTTTATACAGAGGATCAAAGCCTAATTTGGCTACCCCGAAAATGAACTAAGAAACGATATGAAAGAGAACTTCCAACATCAGCACTCTCGGGAAGACTCATGCCAGAAGATGATCATCAAAAAACCCCAACAAAGATCCACGCACTGCTACAGCTGTAGATGCACTCATCCCACCAGCTCCTGGACTTGCCATGGGAATGAAGGAGATATCTAAGCTGGCCTGTGCATACAGTAAAACAACAAATTTGACTGGATCTATACTGTTGGAACTCAACCAAGAATTTGGAGAAGTGCAAATTGTAGCGCTCCAAAATCTTACAACTACAGACTATTTACTGTTAAAAGAACATATGGGATGTGAACAGTGCCCAGGAATGGGTTGTTTTAATTTGTCTGATTTTTCTCAAACTATTCAAATTCAGTTAGATAATAACCATCATATCATTGATAAGTTTTCACAAATGCCTAGGGTGCCTAACTGGTTTTCTTGGTTTCACTGGAGATGGCTGGTAATTACAGGTATGCTTTGGTTATGTAACTATACTCCTATTATGTTAATGTGTGTGCGCAATTTAAATAGTAGCTTAAAATATATACATGCTGAAGTTACTCTACAAGAAGATATGTCAAAGAAATAATCAATCTTCCCATGTTTTCTCCCGCCTGCTACTTCTATAGCTTTTCTTCTTCCTTCCTAATTACAACGAATTCTTAAATAGAATTCGTGCCTCATATCAAATTTACCGAGTATCATAACTCCTCCAAGTGGTAAAGATACCTCAAGACAAATGCTGGGCATAGAAGCCACAGGGCATAAATATGCAAAGAAATAAAAAGCTAACCATTTCAAACAATAAGGCTTCTCTCTCACTTACCAACTTAACATTTCCCTGTATGGCCCCGGAAGATGACTGGTTAGCCAGAGACGGGTAAGATTCCTCAAGGGAGGAACAACCTAAGACAGGCACAGTCGCAGGGGGGTCATCAGGTGAGAAATTGGGGATCAACAGAGGTGAGGCTTAGAACCTCACCCCCCCCTATTCTGAGAGAAATCTTCTGCATACGTGGATGTTTTATTGCCCTGGTCTAGCTTGGATTAACACATAGTCTACCGGCACACACCTGATCATCTACATGTGCTCTCTTACAACACTAAACTATGTTTTCTACCTTTATCTTGTATCTACCTACCACTTCAGCATTTTATTAAAAATAATAATAATAAAGAGAGAAATGTGGTATCCACATATAAATCAAGTATAAAAACCAAATCAGTATTCATATTTGAACTGACTGTTTAGAGTTCATAATGCATGAACAAAACCGAAAGTTTCTGTGATGACTGCCCTTGTACTGTTCACTATGTAACTTATTCATTATGTAAGAATTTGTTCTCCATGCAAGAACTTGTTTGTTATGCCTCAGAAGATTGGAGACTGACGAAAATTAGGCTTGGGGTGGATTAATGATTGTGCATTGAGCATTGACTCCCCTATACAGAATTTTATTGTCGTTAACAACCATTTGATCAATAAATATGAGAGATGCCCTCACAAAAAAAAAAAAAAAAAATACTAATGGACCTAAAGGGGAAAACAGACAGCAACATAATCATATTAGGGGACCTTAGCATATCCCTTACATCAATGTACAGAGCAACCTAGGCAGAAAATAAATAAGTAAACAGAGGCACTGAACAATACATTAGATCAGATGCACTTAGCACATATCTATAGAACACTCCACCCAAAAGCAGCAGGATA